>NW_022631113.1:2651920-3909116 GCF_010015895.1 Lontra canadensis
CACTTTCAGGGCCTACACTTCCTAATTTCAAAGTTTAATATAAAACTATAGTAATGGGGACAGTATAAGGTATAAAATAGAGCAAATGGATCAAATAGGATAGAGAATCAAGACATACACCTCACGCATTTATGTTCAATCAATATCCAATCAAATTTCTGAATCAATTCAATGAGGAAAGAAAAGCTTTTTTTGTTTTGTTTTGTTTTAACAAAGTATACTTAAAATAACCAAAAATTTGTATTGGGCAAAAACCAAACCTCAACTTCTACTGTGCTCCCTACACAGAATTTAATTTCACATGGATCACAGACCTGCCTGTAAAAGCTAGAACCATACATCTTCTAGGAGAAAATGTATAAAATATTTTTATAACATGAATGGAGGCAATATATATTTTATACAGGAATAAAAAGCATTAAACATGGAAGAAGAAGAAAAGTGATAAATTGGATTTAATCAAAAGTTAAAATGTCTGCTAATCAAAAGATACTATTAGGAAACGAATATATAAGCCACAAGAGTGGGAAGAATTTATTTTCAAGGAAATATTTTGGGTAAAAAAATGGTCTATATTTTATACTGGAGTATGAGTTACACTGGTATATATAAATGTCAAAAGAAAGAAAATTACAAGTAGGTGATATAATATTCAGGCACAAAATTCAAAAGTAAGAAGATAGAATATTTAACTAAATGAAATATAAAACCTTTAATGGCCAAAAATATCCAACTAAAAGTCAACTTAAAACAATGATCTGTAAAAGTCATTTTAGATGCTGATGACTGAAGGAAAATGGACATGTAATATATGGGCATATAATAATAGGGAAATTAAAATAGTGATTAAATATAATAATTTTATTCAAATTTGGTAATAATTTATGAAAACAAGAAATCTCATTCATACCCATCAACCTGGCAAAAAAACTTAAAGGAACTGACACACAGATTAGGATTAGAACTTTAAAACAGGTAACAAAAAGTACTCTTTAACGTTTTTGGCAGAATTTTGAAAGTTACAACATTGGAGGAACATTCTGAGGACAGCTTAAATATTCACAGTTACAGGGATGCCTGGATGGCTCGGTCAGTTAAGAGTCTGACTCTTGATTTTGGCTTAGACCATGACCCCAGGATGCTGGGATCAAGCCCCAAGTCAGGCTCAGGGCTCAGCGGGGAGTCAACTTGAGGATTCTCTCTCTCTCTCAGTGCCCCCAGCCCCAGGCTCTCTCTCCTAAATAAATAAATAAATAAATAAATAAATAAATCTTTAAAAATTTTTAACAGTACAGATATTCTTTAACTGAGAGATTCTCAACCTTGATTCAGTTGATCTGACAAGATCATCATGTGGGGTCTGTCCTGTGCATTGTAGGATATTTAGAGCATCCCTGACCCTCCCCAGTGTGACAGCCTAAAATGTCTCTGGACATGCTCAATGTCCTTGGGGGGACTCTGTTGCCCCTGGTAGGAAACACAGTTTTAATTCACTATATGTCAAATAATTGGAATTTAAATAAAAACTGAAAAAATGATAAACACAGTTTTAATTTAACCTCTCAAAATATTTTTGTTGCTTTTATATATTAGCAGTTTGGTAAAAAATATGAAAGACAGTCAAAAGTATAAATGACACTATGAAATAGTATTCAGACATTAAAATATTGAATCAACATTATACTATACTGATTAATTAGAGGGATGGTCATAAGATACTACTGAGTAGAAAGAAAAGAGAAAATCAAGCTGGAAAATATGATCATCCTAAAACATAAAGAACACTTGTGATTTTCATAGGCCTCTAGCCTTACATTTGAATTAAAGTGTGTCCATATGCATGTGTACATAACAAAAATAAATAAGATGGTTGAACATTAAAAAACTGAACTGTAACATGAATGTGGTTGACCAATATATCAGTCTGTCAGCATATTTGTAAAACTAATATGAGCCAGAGTGAGAAGAGGAGATACAGCAAAGTGAAGAAGCATTATTATTAACCTCTAGGTTTATCTGGTAGATATAGAATGACTTTGTTTTAAAAATATACTGTAAATGATTTAATTTTAAAGCTCTTTCCTCCAATTATCATACCTCTTTCTGCATTTATGATTTTCTTTTGGGAAGTATAAATGATCCCCTGGTCACTTAACGGCTGCACTCCCTGAGCCCTTGCCAAATGTTGACAGGTGTCTGAAATAAGAGCCAAGCCACGTTGGCACACACCTCAGATTCATTCCCTGGTCCAATCAGACAGCACTCAGACTAGCAGACACACAAAGGCAGTCTGAAACCCAAGCCAACAAGCATCCTTTCAGACTCTGCCAAATTCTTACACCAGGCGGCAGGCTGACTAATGAACACCATGCCTTATTAGTGGCAGTAACCGCCACGAAAGTTGCATCTTGGGACTGTCCACAGATCTCTTCTTTCACCTATTGAACCAGTGATTGAATCAAGAATTATTGGATACACAGTCATGTCCTGGTATAAAGCTACCTTGGAGATCTGCTGTGGGATTATTCTAAAACCATTCTAAAAGAGTGAAATAAATTGGGTACCTGGGTGGTTCAGTGGGTTAAGCATCAGACTCTTGATTTCGGCTCAGGCAGGGCATGATCTTAGTGTCATTAAGACTGAACCCCACATCAGGCTCTGCACTGGGCGTGGAGCCTGCTTAAGATTCTCTCTTTCCCTCGAAATAAATAAATAAAGCATATATATATATATATATATATATATGCAAAATTATATATAATATATATTTATTATAGTACCATATAGTACCCTGAGTTCAAATAATAGGTCTAACACTTAACTAAAAGTGTGACCATGGTGAAATTAGTCTCTCTAAGCCTCTATACCTCATTTGCAAAATGAGGATAGTATTACCTACTTTGCTGGGTTGTTGTAAAGAGTCGATATTCTTAAAACCACTTAGAACAATATCCAGCACATTATAACCATTACATAAATGTTTGTTATTACTATTATTCCACCTTTGAAAATGTTGAGACTATAACGTATGTGAGTAGTCTTAAAATATATTACTCTGTTCTTATGCTGATGAAACTAAGATAGAAGACACCCTATTTTTTTTTAAGATTTTATTTATTTATTTGACAGAGATCACAAGTAGGCAGAGAGGCAGGCAGAGAGAGGGGGTGGAGCAGGCTCCCCACTGAGCAAGGAGCCTGATGCAGGGCTCAATACCAGGAACCTGAGATCATGACCTGAGCCGAAGGTAGAGGCCTTACCCCACTGAGCCATCCAGGAGCCCCAGAAGACACCCTATTTTAGATTAGATGGGACATTACCAAACAGAAGTATTTTTTTAGAAATCACGAAACAAAGTGAATAGCACAGGTTCCATAGGCCTCATGAACAGAGTTAGAAAATTATGCACCCTGATACTTTACTAGGTATCTACCATGGCATATATGCCACAGACTAGAGACTTTAATGTAAAGGGGAAATTACCTGGGAGTCTCTGAGCAGTAACTTTTGATAAACCCCATCCTTGCAGATTTGGATTTGGTAAATGTCGTATGTACTCTGGGAATAGGAATTGTTAAGAAGCTTATCACAGGAAACAAACTGAGGGCTGCTGCTGGGGAGGGGAGTGGGGAGATGGGGTAACTGGGTGATGGACATGAAGGAGGGCATGTGATATAATAAGCACTGGGTATTGTATAAGACTGATGGATCACTGACCTGTATCTCTGGAACCAATAATACATTACATGTTAATTAATTTAATTTAAATTTTAAAAAAAGTAAAATCTTAAAAGAAAGAATGAAAAAGGAAGGAAGGGAGGGGGGAGGGAGGAAGGGAGGGAGGGAGGGTGGAAGGGAAGTAGGGAGGGAGGGAGGAAGGGAGGAAGAAAGGAAGGAAAGAAGGAAGGAAGGAAGGAAGGAAGGAAGGAAGGAAGGGGAAGAAAGAAAAGCTTGTATATGACTGTCAGGGTCAAGCTGGTCTGGATATCACTGATAGGAACAAATTTGCTGAACTTACTGACCCTGCCTTGATCCAAGTCTACATTCCAGGAAGTCTTAGAAAGTCTATGTCAACTGTCATATGTATGACATGCTTGATAATTGTCTAGCTTGTATTTCTGTCAAATACTCTGGAGCATTCTGTCTTTAATTACTTGGGTTGAGTATCTTAAAACTGTTCCATTCCTCTGCTGGTCATCAAACTGTACAGCTTGTCAAATGGAAGAACTGATAATTTGAGCTAATGAGAAAACCAATGTGTGTATTTTGAGATAGATCATTTTAAGAGCATTGGTTGTTTAAATGGATTCATTGCAACATAAATGCTTTCATTTCATGTTTTTTTATAAATATTTAATCAACTATATTAAGTTCCTTATTTGCATACTTACATATTTTATTTTTGGTGTAAGAATTCCAGTTACAAATGCATTTCTAATAATAAAAATATGTTTATACCAGTGCACTGAATGGAGTGGTGATATTAAAAGAACAGTCAAGCTGGCAGTGATCTCCATTAGCTGGAATCACATTCTTATTTTATAGAAGAGAAGGCAAGGAGACTAAAGCTCTCAAATGTTAATTGACCTTTACAAGGTCCCAGATCTCATTAGCAGTTTTCCAAGTTCTAGAAAACTGTTTGTCTGACTGCAAAGCCAATATCCTTCACTTAGCTCCCTGGCCTTCAAATAACTGTGAGTTTGTAAAAAAAAAAAAAAAAATTGTTGTTTTTTATTGCATATTTATGAATAATTTGAAGAAAAATTTCAAAGTTACACAAATGGAAGTTTTTTATGATTAAATTTGTCATTAAAAACCTAATGGGGTATTTAAATAACTCTTTGAACATCATTCATTTGCTAATCCCAAATACTCTTTTTGTGTGTGAATGAGGAGCCTATTTAATATGACCTTTTAAATATAAGCAGATGAAATTGAATCTACTTTCCTCACTGTGGATGTTGTAGTAAGAAGATTGTTGGTTGGTGCTTAAGTGGTTCAAGAATCTCCTGCAATATATCTTTTTCTCTTTTGCCCAGAGTGAGTTAATTCCCTTCATTAGAGAATGCCAGGCACACATAGAGAGGTGAGCCATGCCAGTAAATCCTCCCTATCTCTGCTTAGACCAGGCAGAACAGATGCGGAGACTCTGCTAGGTAAAGAATGCCCTCTGGAAGGGCACCTGTAAAGAACAGGTTAATAGGATATTTTCCAGTACAGGATTTTTTAAAAGAATAATAAATATGGATTGAATTCTACTTGACCTTTTATTTAATGAGAAGAAAGTCTTTGAAAAAAAACACACACACAAAACCTAACACAGTAAATATCACAGAAAGGGCACAGAGCATATGCAGAGAGATTTTGCATGGCTTCTATCTCATTGGAGAAGACATTATTTTTCCAGGAATTTTTGTGCTTATCAATTAATTCCGAATATTTATAGCCTGATATCAATTTTAAAATAATAGAATCTATTTTAGAGTGGTTTAAGTTTATGGGAAATTTGAGCAAAAAATAGAGTTCCCATAAACTTTTCACTGCCTCCCCAACCAAGTTTCACCTATCGTTAACATCTTGCATACATGTGGTTCATTTGGTACAGCTGATGAACCAATATTGATACATTATTTTTAACTAAAGTCCATGGTTTATATTGGGGTATACTCTTTGTGTCATATGGGCCTATGAATTTTGCCAAATGCATAAAGTCATGTACCATACCATTCTTGTATGGTACAAAATAGTTTCACTGCCCTAAAAATCCCCTGTGCTTCACATACTCATTCCCATCATCAAGACTTGCTGTTAATTTTTTTTTTTTTTTTTTTACATTCTGAACAGTTTTACCTTTTCTAGAATGTTATATAACTGGAATCATATAATATGCAGCATTTTCAGATGGGTTTTGTTCACTAAATAGTATGCATTTAAGGTTTTTCCATGTCTTTTTGTGGCTTAATAGCTCATTTTTTAATCACTGAATTTTATTTTATGGATATAGGTATACCACTGCTTGTTTACCCAGTCATCTTTTGAAGGACATCTTGGTTGCCTCCAGTTTTTGGCAATTACAAATAAAGCTGCTATAAACATTTGCAAGCAGGCTTTTCTGTAAACATTAAGTTTTCAGTACATTTGAGTAAATATCTATGAGCAAAATTTCTGTGTCATACGGTAAGAGTATATTTAGATTTTTAAGAAATTGCTGAATTGTCAGGGACAACTGGGTGGCTCAGTCAGTTAAGCAACTGTATTCAGCTCAGGTCATAATCCTGGAGTCCTGGGATTGAGTCCCACATCAGGCTCCCAGCTCCATGGGGAGTCTGCTTCTCCCTCTGACCTCCCCTCTCATGCTCTCTCACTCTGTCTCTCTCAACTAAGTAAATAAAATCTTTAAAAGAAAAAAAAAGAAATTGTTGAATTGTCTTCCAAAATGGCTTCACCATTTTGCCCTCCTGCAAACAATGAATGATAATACCTTTTGCTCCATATCTTCAGCATTCAGCATTGTAAATATTTTGGATTTTAGCAATTCTTATAGCTGTATAGTGGTTATCATTGTTATTTGAATTGCAGTTCCCTAATGACATATGATATTGAACAACTTTTTCTATGCTTATTTGGATCTGTACGTGTGTGGGTGTGTGGGTGTGTGTGTGTGTGTGGTGTCTGTTCAAGTCTTTTGCTTACTTTTTAATTTCTTTTTCCCTATTGTTGATTTTTGAGAGCTCTTGTGTATTTTGGATATAGTTGTTTTATTAGATAACGTATTTTGCAAATATTTTCTCCCAGTATTTCGTTTATTTTTTCATTCTCTTAAGAAAATCTTTTGCAGAGCAGAAGTGTTTAGTTTTAATGAAGTCCAACTTCTCAATTTTTTTCTTTCATGGATCAGGCTTTTAGGGTTGTGTCTAAAAATGCATTGCCAATCCTAAAGTCACATAGATTTTTTTCTCTGTTATCTTCTGGAAGATTTATAGTTTCATATTTTACTTCAGAGGTATGATCTATTTTGGTTAATTTTTGTGCAAGTATAAAGTCAATATCTAGATACTTTTTTTTTTTTTTTGGCATGTGACTGTCCAGTTGTTCCACCACTTTTAAAAAGACTATCTTTTCTTCATCGGATTGCTTCTGCACCTTTGTAAAAGATTCATTGATTAAATCTGTGTGGTTGTATTTCTACATTCTCTATTCTGCTTCATTGACCTATATGTCTGTTCTTTCCCCAACACTACACTACAGCAAATGTTGACGTAGGCAGCGTTAGTCCAACTTTGCTCTTCCTCAATATTGCATTGGCTGTTCTGGGTCTTCTGCCTTTCTTTAGAGTTAGTCAATTTTCACAAGTAACTTGCTGAGATTCTGATTGGAAGTGCATGAAATCTATAGATCAAATTGGGAAGAACTGACATTTTAATGATGCTGAGTCTTCCTATCCATGAAAGTAGATAAATTTTCCATTTATTCAGAGCTTCGATTTATTTTATCGGTTTTATAGTTTCCCTCATATATATTTTGTTATATTTTATCTGAGCATTTGATTTTTGTATGTTACTGTGAATAATGTTGTGTTTTACATTTCAAATTCCAGTTGTTTGTTACTGGTATATGGGAAAGCAATTAATTTGTTAACCATGTAGTGTATCGTGCACCTTTGCTGTATATTATCATACTGCTTAGTAGCTACAGGAGTTTTGTTGATTTGGAAAGGGGATTTTCTACATAGACAATCCTGCAGAAAGAGACGGATTTATTTATTCCTTTTCAATATTTATACCTTTTGTTTTATTTCTTTTTTTATTGTGTTAAGTAGAACTTCTAGTATGAGGTTGCTTAAGAAAAGCAGCATCATTTCCTTATTCTTGATCTTTGGGGGAAAGCATCTAGTTTTTCACCATTATTACTATGACGATAGCTGCAGTTTTTTTGTAAATGTACTTTATCAAGTTGGGGCTGTTCTTTTTTCCTAGTTTGCTGAAGCCTTTATTATAAATGGTTGTTATACTTTGTCAAATGCTTTTTCTGCATCTATGTGATATGATCATATGATTTTTCTTTTTCAGGTTGTTGATTTGAGGTATTCCATTAATTGATTTCCCTTTTTTTTTTAAAGCTGCCAGAGAGAGTTCACAAGTAGGCAGAGCAGCAGGTAGAGAGAAAAGGGGAGGCAGGCTCCCTGCTGAGCAGAGAGCCCGATGAGGGGCTGGATCCCAGGACCCTGGGATCATGGCCTGAGTGGAAGGAAGAGGCTTAACCCACTGAGTCACCCAGGCACCCCCATTAATTGATTTCTGAATGTTGATCCAGCCTTGCATAACTGGTATAAATTCCACTTGGTAATGGTAATAATTATCTGTATATATTGCTCTATTTTACTTGTTAATATTGGGAATTTTTGCATACTCAGGAGATATACCAGTTTGTGGTTCCCCTTACAGTCTTTGGGCTTCATTTTAGTGGAATGCCTCACAGTATAAGTTACAAAATATGGCTCCTGCTTCTTTATCTGGAACAGATTTCAGGGAGCTTGCATCATTTATTCTTTAAATGATTGATAGAATTCATTAGTGAAAACATCTGGTCATTGTGCTTTCTGTTTTGGGTTGTTATTTATTTGATTCAGTTTCTTAAAGGCTATTCAGATTATCTGTTTTTCTGCTTCTGTGAGTTCTGGCAGATTGTGTCGTTCAACAAATTGATCCATTTCATCTAAATTACCAGACTTGTGGGCATACAGTTGTTCATAATATTCCTTAATTATATAAATATCCATGGGTTCAGTACTGGTGAGCCTTCTTTTTTGATATTAGTAATTTGTGTCGTCTCTCTTTTTTTGTTAGTTAGCCCAGGTAGGCGTTTAGCAATCTTACTAATCTTTTCTAAGAATGAGATTTTGATTTCTTTGAAATTCTCTATTGTTTTCTTAATTTCAATTATATTGATTTCTATTCTGATTTTTATTATTTATGCTTTATTATTCTGCTTACTTTGGATTTAATTTTCTTTTATTTTCCTGTTTCCAAAGGTAGAAATATAGACTATTGATTTTAGATCTTCTCTTCAAATATATGCTTTCAATGTTAAGTTTCACTCTAGTGGTTTTGATATATCTCACATACATTGATAGGTCGTGTTTTCATTTTCATTTAGTTAAAAATGTTTTTAGATTTTTCTTGAAACTTCTAATTGATCTGTATTTTATTGTGAAGTCTCAAAATCTCCTAATATTTTGGGATTTTTTTCTAGTTATCTTTAGGTTACTGATTTCTAGTTTAATTCCACTATGGTCTGAGAGCATACTTTGTATAAAGTCCATTCTTTTAAAAATTTTTAAGGTGAGTTTTATGGTTCAGAATGTCCTCTATCTTGTGAATGTTCTATGTGAGCTGGAGAAGAATGTATATTCTGCTGTTGTTTGATGAAGTATTCTATAAATGTCAATTAAATCCAGTTGATTGATGGCCCTGTTCAGTTCAATTACATCCTTACTGATTTTCTGCCTGCTGTACCTGTCGACCACTGATAGGGGAGTGCTGAACTGTCCTAGTATAGTAGTGGATTCATCTATTTCTCTTTGCAGTTCAGTTGCCTCGCATATTTTGACACTGTGTTATAGGCACATAGATATTAAAGATAGTTATGTTATCTTGGATAATTGACCCTTTTATCTTATGTAATGCTGATCCTTATAATTTTTATTGCTCTGAAATTATGTTCTGTCTGAAAGTAAACCAAGTTTTCTTTTGAGTAATGTCAGCCTGGAATCGCTTTTTCCATCCTTTTAGTTATAATTTATTTATATCTTTATATTTAAAGTGGGTTTCTTGTAGATAATATATAGATGTGTCTTTGTCTGTTTGAGTCTTTTTTTTCCCGCTACTATCAGATTCTCTGTCTTTTTTTTTTGTTTTATTTAGACCATTCACATTTAAAATAATTAATAGCTGCATTTCTTACTATTTGTATCTACTATTATTAAATGTTTTCTGTATGTTGTCATTGTTCTTTGCTCTTCTTTTGTTTTCTACTTTTTCTACTTCTTTAGTTTTAATTAAGAATTTTATATGAGGGGTGCCTGGATGGCTCAGTGGGTTCAAGCTTCTGCCTTCGGCTCAGGTCATGGTCCCAGGGTCCTGGGATCAAGCCCCACATCAGGCGCTCTGCTCAGCGGGGAGCCTGCTTCCCCCCTCCCCCTGGCCTTCCTCTCTGCCTGCTTGTGATCTCTGTCTGTCAAATGAATAAATAAAATCTTTAAAAAATAATTTTATGAGATTTCAATTTTCTCCTCCCTTAGATTATCATTATACTTCTTTAAAAAACAATTAGTGGTTGCTTTAGAGTTTGAAATACATAATTATAAGTAATATAAATACCATTCCAAATAGCATTACAGCTTCACAGATACTGCAGGCACCTTATAAGAGAGATTTCCCAATTCTTCCCTCTGTTTACTTATAACATCCTACCATTTATTTCATTTACTCACAAGTTTATTAACCACCAAATACATTATTGTTTTTATTTTGAACAAATTTTTAAATCAATTAAATTTTATATATTACCTTCACTTATTCCTTCTCCACTATTTTTCCTTTTTTATGTAAATGCAAGTTTCTGAACTATAACATTTTCCTTCTCCTGGTATAACTTCTTTTAACATTTCTCACAAGGCAGGCTCACTGATGATAAATTCTATTTTTGTTTCTCTGAGATTGTCTTTATTTATCCTGCATGTTTGAAGAATAATTTCACTGGAAACAAAATTTTGTGGGGATTTTTATTTTGTTTTTCTTTCAATCCTTTAAACATTTTACTTGCTCTTTCTTCCTTACATAGAAGAGAAGTTTCTAAAGAGAATTTAATATAACTCTTATCTTGCTTCACTATGAGCATGTTGTTTCCACCTTCCTTCTGGTTTCCTTCAAAATTTTTTGTCTTTCATTTTCTGCAGTTTAAATACAATATGCCTAGATACAGAATTTTTGGTATTTATCCTACTTAATGTTCTCTGAGCTTTCTGGATCTGTGGCTTGGTGTCCATCATTAGTTTTGGAAAATTCTCAGCCATTATTACTTTAACTATTTCTTCTGTTCTTTTCACTAATTCCTCTCCTTCTGGTATGCTACCCTTTTTGTAATTATCCTAAAGTTCTTGGATATTATGTTTCATAGTTTTCTTTTTTTCTCTTTGTATTTCAGTTTTGAAAGTTACTGTTCTCCTATCTCTAAACTCACCGATTATTTCACTAACTATGCCTGGTCTTTTCGTGAGTCCACCAAATGCATTCTTCATTTCTGTTACAATGTTTTTGAATTCTAGCATTTCCTATTCTAGCATTTCCTTTTTTTTTTTTTCTTTGAGTTTCTACCATTTTGCTTATATTACCTATCCATTCTTGCATGTTGTGTACTTTTCCCATTAGAATCTTTGGCATGATATATGTAGCACATTACTGTTCCCATTACAGTCAGCATAGTTATTTTAAATTGCCAGTTTGGTAATTTCAAAATTTCTGCCATATCTGAGTCTGGATCTGATGCTTGATCTGTTTCTTTGGACTGTATTTTTTTTTTTGTCTTTTTAAACATGACTTGTAATTTTTGTTGTTGTTGTTGTTAAAAGCTGTACATGATGTATCAGGTAAAAGGAACTGAGGTTTTATGGTTGTCTGGCTACATGTTAGGCTATGTCTACTAAAGCTGTGGTATCAGAGGTTAAAATTTCCACTGGTGCTTTTATTTTTGTCTCCTTTATTTTCATTGTGTATCCCTAGAGACTCTTTAAAAAGAATCTAAGCCTTGCAGTTCTTTTAGCTATAACCCCCTTTTATTTTACTGGAATATTATTGTTATAATGGTAGAGTGTGGGGTTGTGGAAGTCCTATGATTAGTTCTTGGGCTTTTAGTGAGCCTGAGGTGAATTTTTCACTGGGTTAAGTTTCAATAAAATCCCAATAGGTTTGATACTGATACAACAGTTTAATAGTTTCCCTTGTGATCAGGCCTTGTTAAGGGAAACAGAGAACTCTTCAGGCATTTCTAAAGAATTACTTTTTTTTCCCTTGCCCTGCTGGAAGCAAGAGGGGATTTTTCTCAGATCTTTATAGTAAGACTCTGGTAGAGGGCTCCTGGAGTTCAAACCCAGGAAAATACAAAGCTCCCCTAAGACTGGGCTTTTAGAACATTTTAACTCTCAAGTTAAGTTCCTAGTGTTTTGTTTTTTTTTTAATCTTTTTTTTTAATTATGTTTTGTTAGTCACCATAGAGTACATCATTAGTTTTTGATGTAGTGTTCCATGATTCATTGTTTGTGTATAACACTCAGTGCTCCATGCAATATGTGACCTCCTCAATACCTATCACCAGGCTAACCTGTCCCTCCACCCCTCTCCTCTCTAAAAACCTCAGTTTGTTTTTCAGAGTTCATTGTGTCTCATGGTTCGTCTTCCCACCTGATTTCTCCCCTTCACTTTTCCCTTCCTTCTCGTAATGTCCTCCATGCTATTCCTTATGTTCCACAAATAAATGAAACTATCTGATAATTGCTTTTTCTACTTGAATTATTTCCCTTAGCATAATCTCCCCCACTCCCATCCATGTTGATGCAAAAGTTGGGTATTCATCCTTTCTGATGACTGAGTAATATTCCATTATATATATGGACCACATCTTTTTTATACATTTGCCTATTGAAGGGCAGCATCTTGTCTCTTTCCACAGTTTGGCTATTGTGGGCTTTGCTGCTATGAACATTAGGGTTCATGTGGCCCTTCTTTTCACTACATCTGTATATTTGGGGTAAATACCCTAGTAGTTTTAACTGAATGTTAGTTATTTTTATGTGAAGGTGGAAAAACTGATATCATTAGCAAACAAATCAATCTTTCAATTATTTGCATGAATTTATTATCAAATTTCTCTATCAGAATTTACATAAAGCCATAAGCTCTTTAGTTATTTCTTAGATGAGCTCATACATCTCTATTTTCACTCACAAAACAGGTACATTTTTAAAGACTAGATCATATACATAACCAGTGCATATAATGACCCTGAATACAATATTGGAATTTCCTTGTAGGTGAGGGGACATTTGTGAAACTTAACTTGAGGTCCAAAACTCAAATATGTGCCACTGTAAAAAAGATAAAGAATTGAAAAACAATCAGCTACACCCCATACAATATATCTTATTCTAGAAGACCTTAATGACTTTAAAATCATAATAATTTGCTGATTCATGTCACCGTAAGTAAAATAAAAAGTATTATTTTCACATATACTATTTGATAGGCCTAATGGTCAAAACTTGAGTGAATAACATATAGTTTATCATGGTCAACGAAAAGTTTGAAAAGGAACAGCACATTCTGTTGAAAGTATAACTCTGTGACAGATACTGAATTTATAAATATAAAGCATATAAAAAACTCGTTATTTTATGCATTGTGTTAAGTTTAGAAGAGTTGATACATGTTTCTGCTAGTTTTAAAACAAATTCTAAAATGAATTGAAATAATTAATATTAAGTAAAAAATAACTAGGAATATATGCAGTTCTCCTAAATCATAAGTAACAAAATATCAATGACATTATTTAAAATGAATATTTAGCGACATAAGCCAGACAGACAAACACTGCATGGTGTTGCTTATATGTGGAATCTAAAAAAAAGTCAAACCCACAGAAACAGAGAATAGAAAAGTGGTTGTTACAGACTGGCAGGTGAGGAAAATGGAGAGAGATTGGTAAAAGAGTAGAAACTTCCAGCTGTAAAATTAATAAGATCTTAGTATCTAATGCAAACCATGGTGACTATAGTTGATAACACTATATTATATAATTGACATTTGCAAAGAAAGTGGACCTTAAATGTTCTTACAAAAAGCAAAAAATATAAATATGTGATATGATGGATGTGCTAATTAACTAGATTAGGAGAATTGTTTCACAGTGTATACATAAACCAAATCATCACAACATATAGTTCAAACATCTTATAATTTTGTGATTTATACTATAATAAACCTGAAAAAATTAAGAAGAGAAAAAGGTAACATGTAAAAGCCATTTGGAAAAAAAAAAATAAAGCTGGATCCATATATCAGAAAAATCAAATTAAAATTGATTTAAAATTAGCTTGGTTTTCATATGATAATTGGGTGTGTGCATGTACACCAACTTATCCCTAGGAAAACAAACCCAAACATTTTTATTTACATTAAGAATAGCCTTCAGAGTTAACAGAATAATTGAATGTGCCACACACTCCTCCATAAAGGTGGCTGGGAAATGATGATCTATGTATCTGACATTGTTGGTAATGTCTGGAGTAGTCTGGACTAGTCACTGTGCAGGCCTGTCTGTTTCCGGAGTCTTCCTTCTTACCAGAATTTTTCGGGGTAGCAACTGTACCTTCTCCTATTTCTTCTGTACCTCCTTTTCGTTTGGGGTACAATTCTGCTCCAGTGGTGGGTGGGATTAGCTGAGGATAGCAATGGTTATGGTAGAGGTAATGAGGAAGGATGGTGGCTCTCTATGGCTCCAAAGGAAATTCTGGATTCACAGTTCTTGGAAAGTGCCATCGTTTGGGTATTTCAGCCTGTTTCCAAGAACTGTGGCACCAAAGACCTCCCTAAGAGGATTTTGTGCAGGAAGCTGTCATCCCAACTCCCCTCTCTGTTATTGCCTGTCCTCTTTCTATTCTGTAGGAAGAAATTCTACTTGAATGATCTGCTCATGTTGGACCACAACTTGGGCAGCAGGTGATCTGGATGACAGTTTACCACTAGATCCTCATTGGCTCTCCCCAGACAGGGTTCACACCCTGGGTAACCACTTAGTGGCTATGTAACATTTGACAAGTCTCTCACCTTCTCAAAAACCTAACATTCTCTGAATAAAATGGAAAGGAAATTGAGATAAATATAGGAAGAGGGGAAAAAATGATACCTATGTCACATAGTGTTTTGGAAAAGTAAAATAGATAATGCTATTAGTTCAATGCATTACATAGAATAAACACTGACTACAGGTATGTTTACATATTGCCTTTTTTTTTTTTTTTTTTTTGGGTAATGTATAAGGTGAAAATGCTGAGACATGTTTCCCCAGGTTGGATTAGTGTGTTTTTAAGGTACATTCTGAACATTTGTTCAGACACTGTTTGGATGATCATGCCATGACAGTTTCATCCAGTTGAACTTGATTATAAAACTGAATCTTATGAAAACTATATGTGAGAACCTTGGGACAGAAATGGAGTTTTATTCTTTCTATATTCCCAATGCTCTGGTTAGTGCCTAGAAAGTGTTCATTAAATATGACTTTGTAAATTGGATGCTGAAAGCTATTCTTTGGGAGTCATAAAGAAAATATGAGACTCAAAAAGGGGAAACGTGCCTAGGGAGGTGAATAGATAGATTAGTATTTAAGAGTTGTCATATAAAATGATTGTTTTTCATTCTGTTAAAATGTAATCTTTCCACTTCAGCAGAAGTATAGCATAAACATATTGTGGTTACAAATAGGAATCCAAGAATTTACCCAGGCCATACTGTGCCATGCAAATTATCTTATATAATTTCAGCCCTGACAGTGCCAAAGACTCTTGCAACATGCCTTGTGAGTACTGTCCCTAATGACAAAGAGAAGCAGATAAAATAAAACATCCTCAGCATTATCAGGCTCTGGGATAAACCTTTCTCATGACCCAGGAAGAATCATGGATCTGGGGCAAAACAGAGGTAATATATGGAGTTTCTGATTCCCAATCCTGTTTTTAATGTACCCTTAAGGAAGAATTCTGCTCATTTTCTTGATTTACTAAGTCAGTAACCTGGAGTTTAATTATTCTTCAGAATTTTGTATCATGTCTCTATGTTTTATTCTCTGCACACCCTAAATATCTTCTTTAAATCTATACCCTCAGACTTCTCACAGTTCCTGGCATACAGTAGGTGACGAATAAAAGCTTAGCAAACTTCTTCACAAAGATTTTTTCCAATAAATCTTTCATTGTCAGATGACTTAGACTGACTGAATTAGTAATTTTATCTGTACTTAATATGCTTCTAAAACGTGCTTCAAATTCTACTACCTCTTGAGAACTCAAAGCTTGAGTGTAAATTCACAGTGCAGACAGTAAAAAGCACAGCTGGTAAACCACAGGGCAAATTTGCAAACCCTTGTGTTGCTTGATTTAGTTCAGTTAATTACTGTTTATTTTGAATAATTATGCCATAGTCTGTAGTTTAAAAAACATTTTTGTCTGGGCAAATTGATAGAAATATTTATCAATGTCTTTAGTTAATGCTTTAATTTCCCCCAGATAATCACCGTGGAATGCAAAATTTAGCTTACTAGTCTCCATAATAAGAGTTGATATATGCTTAGCCTTCTTTTTAAAATATTTTTTGCTTTATCTTGGTTTTGATGAAGCAATGAATGTTAGTGGTAAACCTGGGAATTCTGAGTACCATCTGTCTGATCCACCTGCTAAGCCCTTACGTCAACGGATGCTCAGGTGTCATTGAACAAAGGCACTGCTTCTGGCTTTAAAGTGAATCTGTGAAGTTCTGACTATAATAGGTTTACATTATTCCTTTTTGCACACTTTATTTCCCCCAAAATGCAGAGATTTAAAGAACAAAATCCAGGGGGAAATGTTATGTTTCCCAAAACTTTCCACTATTAACATTCTATTTTAAATAGTAATTAATGATGCAGGGTGTATTTCTTTTCCCATGTTAGTGAACAATAAAATTAAATAAAAGAATGACTGCTTTCTTGTTACCGATTATTGTAAGAACAGGCAAGCTCTGTGTCTTTCAGCCTTCCATTCTTAATCATCTGCTTCCCACCCCTTCCCAATGTACTGTCCTTTCCCTACTATGGCTCAAGGTGTAGGGAGGATTCACTAGCATACCCATAGTCTAGAGAGATTTGACCTTGAAACTAGAGATAATGGTGTTGCTAAGACCATTTCCTATAAGTGAAGTGCCTTGGCCTGAATCACTCAAGGACATGAAATTCTGCATAAAAATACTACCAGATTTTAGTCACTTGGGTAGTATTTAATTTATCCTTTACCTCTGTATGCACCCATAGTTAAGAATATTGCTATAAACACAAAGGAATCACTGAAAGAAGAAATGCTGGTAGATCTGTATTCAAATATCACTGTTCCTGATGGCTTTAGTCTATAAACAGCGTTGTAGTATCAAGTCACCATCATGACCTATATGGTTGTCAGAATTACCCTCTCCATTTTTTTGAAACCTGGTTCATCTTTTCCAAATGCACTTTTCCTGTTATTAAATAACAGCTATGTTTTATTTAATAATATCCATATTGCTAGAATATAAATCTCCTAAAGGTAGAAAACATGTGGTGTTTTGTTGGTTGTAGAAAAGCCTATCTCAGACTTTGGGTATGTTTTCAAACAATATTAAATAAGTTTATGGTAATTTTAAGTTTTTTATTTTTTTAAAGACTTTATTTATTTATTCGACAGACAGAGATCACAAGTAGGCAGAGAGGCAGGCAGAGAGGGGGTGGGGGAAGCAGGCTCCCCTCCGAGCAGAGAGCTCAGAGCATTGGTAGGCAATGTTACTTACCTTGTGAAGCTTACATTAAGTGAATACTAATCAAACAATTGAAAACATGAAACAATACAACCCTAGCTAGAGCTACCACAGCAGATGTGTGGGTGGAAGCTACGCAGCAGCTTCTGAATGACAAGTTAGAACAACCTTGTACATGTTAACGTTGAACGTACTATGGCATTCCCATGTATT
The DNA here is from genome assembly GCF_010015895.1 of Lontra canadensis. Lineage (NCBI taxonomy): Eukaryota > Metazoa > Chordata > Mammalia > Carnivora > Mustelidae > Lontra > Lontra canadensis. The sequence continues at coordinate 2,669,725 of NW_022631113.1, forward strand.
TAATGTTCACATCTGAATATTTAACTCAGAATACTTAATTCTAATGAAGCTGACCATCTCAGATCACCCTTAATTTTCCAAAGGTCTGGTGAGGTGAGCACACAAACACTTTTCTTGATTACTTTGTTCTTGTTTATATTTATGACACGATGCATTAAAAAAAAAAATTTGTATGGTTTTTGCTGATACTATGCTTCGAACAGATACTGAATTTGAGGGCAAGCACTACCTTCTTTATCATTTTGTCCAAGAAAACTAGCAAAAATTTTGGTGCCAACTGGCCAAAATAAATATTGTTGCTTTGTCCCTTCTCTTTATATGCTGGTTAACTAGTCCTCATAAATCATTGTTGCTTTGTTCTGTGTGTCTCATGACCTTTAATTAGTCCTCTTAAGTTTGATAGTCAGTCATTTTTCAGGATAACTAATTTTTATAACCATGTTATTACCTCAGTATTTCGATGAATATTTTCCTGAAGAAAACAGAATTTCACAGTTTTGGTGTTTCGGGTTGTTTTGAGTTAACCCTGCTGAGTTTAAGAATGACTCAGACCCTAGGAAGAAAAAGAAAATATCCAGTTACATGGGCCCACCTACAAATATAATCTAAGTCAAAAGTTGATATTTGCGAAATTTATTTTCCAAGGCAGCACATCTCACACACAGCAAAGCAAGGCACTCATGCAACACAGTCAGTTGTGAGCTAGTTTTGAAAGATGTGTTATTAGCAACACAGTACTGAGTATTTTCATATTTTTTTTTAACTGGAATGAATTCAAAATTATCTCAGTAGTTTTCCTCTTTCTCCTTTGGATTTCTTTGAAGTAAAAAGGTGAAATTATAACATTATATAAAATCAGGAATTTTACAAAGCCAAATTTCAATTTTATTTTCATTGAAGGTTCTGATAAAGTGTGGTGGAAAGTGGGTGGAAGTTGAGAATTATCATCATGGTTGTTAGATTGTGAATTTGCATTTCCTTTTTCTTTCTCTTTTATATTTTTTTACTTACATTTACCAATGGATACATTTTTATTCAGATTTATTTATTTATTTTAGAGAGAGATCATGCACATGTGTGGGGGAGGCAGGAGAGACTCTCCAAACAAACTCCCTGCTGAGCATGGAACCCAAGAAGGGGCTCAATGTTATGACCCTGAGGTCATGACCTAGGCCAAAATCAAGAGTCAGAGGCTTAACCTGTTGAGCTACCCAGGCGCCCCACCAAGAGATTAATTTTTAATGACACAATGACCTGCGGAAACGAATGTATGAGTAAAAGGGATGATATGAACATTGTACATAACATTTCATTAGTTATAACGATCAAATCAGAAGCCATGTGATGATACCAGTAAAGGTTTAGTAAATATATTACATGTTAAAAATCAGTAAAAGTAGTGGTGGCATCTTTTAAAACAAACTTAAAATTTATCCTACTTAGAGGTAAAAATTATGCACTTATTAATGCTGTCTTTGGAGTGGCTGCCTAGGGGACAGAAAGACAAAACAAAACAAAACAAAACAAAAAATCCCACAACTATAACTCCTGGAAAAATTTATTGGAATATAGAAAATACTTGTACCTCCCAAGGACCTTATATATCCCACCTAAAACAGTCTACTTAAAGAGAAGCAATCAGAAAGGGACCTGGAGGCTTAGTTTTAGGCAAAGGTTTGGAATCATTGATGACTTAAAATTGAGCTGTGTTCAGAGAAAATTGAATTGCCATTAAGAAAGATCAGAACCTGTAGCCAAGTTTAACAGTACTATGTATCTCCAGGAAGCAAGTATGATGTGACTGGGAAAGCTAAAATGATAAAAAGGAACTTTAGAAGAGGAAGTAAAATTCTTTATTAATTTAACGCAAAAAGAAGATCAAAGTTAAAGAAACACACACACACACACATCTCTGAACAGGAGAAAAAATTGATGACTAAAAAGTCAAATGCATTTAGTTTTTTAAGTTATTTTTCTTTTGTAACAAACTTTAACTGTGTCCATATAACTAGAATAGAATTCTATTACACAAATATATATTGGAATGAAACTATTGAAACTGAAAAACAAAACAAAACAAAAACAAAACAGTATGCTCGTCCACAAAGGCAAGTCTAAAACATTAAAAATAACAATAAACTCAACAAAAAAGGTTATGATATAAAATAGGCATGGATGGATATTTACTTATTCATCAATTAACTTATTTATACAAAATTTAGTAAGTATTCATTGTTATCTTGAACTGATTAAAGGAGAACCACTGCAGTTTTACTTAGAATAGAAGAAAAGAAAAAGCTGTGTATCTTATATTTGGAAATTTTGATCTAGATTTCTAGTTCAATATGTTTATGTACCCTAAATAATTTTCTTAGGTTACATGTAACAGAGACATACTTTAAAAACACACATTCTGCTTGCACATCTCTATCAGTTGAGTGGTTAATAATGACTGGCAAATTTGGGTGAATAAATCTCAAATTTAAAATGTTCATGTATACTTCAAAATTCCACCTGAGTTCAAGTTAGTTCTATATGGATTTTCTGCTGCCCTTCAAATTTATTATGTGTTGAAGAATGTAAGATATATGCCTCTGTGTCACTGTGTCACAGAAGTTGGAATCAGATACACCTCCAGCTGAGAATGAAAAAATGTGTATTAAAATTAAACAAGCACACAAACAAAACCAGAAACCAAGACAGTAAAGATTTGGGGATGCAACATCCTGGAGTATAGGGAATGGAATTGAGATGAGCCCTACATTTGCAGCTACATTTTATCCTTAAATCCTTTGCCAATGCACAGGGCATGTAATGGATACTATGCAAAAAGCCATGAATTGGAGGTTGTTGCAGCCTCACTATGCAGTGAGAAAAATGACTTTGGGCTACCAAGTCAACAAAGACTTGAGGGCCAAAGTTCCCAGATACAGGGAAACAAAGGGGAGTGAGCCTAATATTCTGCCCACATCTTGTCCTCTTAAGGCAGCTGCTGGTTAATACACTGCTGAAGTTTTGGAAGGGATGCCAATAAACCAAGAAGTAAATGGCTATTAGAGCTAAACACTAAACAAAAATATCAGATTCTCATGTAACTGTTTTGTCTCAGACAAAAACTGGAATTCAGGCCTGCCAAAAAGGAGGGACTAAGAAAAACCCTCCAGGTGTCTTGTTGTGACCCCCAAGTGGCTATATCCCAGGGGTAGCTGCAAATTAGAATTTGACTTCCCTCACCTATCAAAAGATGATCTGTCCATACTTTATCATCTTACCAAAAGAAAATTTAATCACCTTAGAGGAAGATAATATAAAGAATCTCTGTAATATTTCATATACAATATCTGGTCTCAAAAAGAATCAGGCATACCAAAAAAAATCAGAATCAAATGACCAAAATCAAATAACTTCCTTCCCTAAAATTCTTAATCTGCAGATAAATTTTTGAATGACTTAGGTGCAAGATCACTATATAAAGTCACTTTACCACCTCTACATTAGAATAAACTGTCAAAACCAAATGTGTGGAAGATGATTTTTACAAGAACTTGAAAAATTTAATCACATTACAAATAATAAATCTAATTAAACATATACAAAAATTCTACAATGAAAACTGTGAATATTATGAAGATGAATTTTTTTAAACTAAGTGGTTAGACAGATTTAGCATATTCAAGAGTGGAAAGATTCAAAAGTATAAAGACACTAGTCCCAAATTATGTATAAATTAAATTATATCCCAATTAGAATTCCATTTCTTTTTGATAGAAGTTGTTAAGATTGACTATAATTTTAAGAAATTTTTAAGGATCAAAAGCAGTTTAAGCAATCTTAAAGAGTTACTCTTCAAAATACCAAAACTTATAAAGCTAAAGGAAATAAAAATATTGTGTTATTGATGCTAGGATAGCTGAATAATTAATTGAAATTGGAACAGAACCATACATATACCTGCTATGTGACAAAGTCATCATTGTAATGCAGGGCAGAAATATGGTGTTTTTAATAAACAATGCTGGGTCAGCTGTGTATCTGAAAAAAAGTTTAATATTTTGATATCTTTCACACTATAGAAAAAAAATCAATAATACATTTATCATAAAATATAAAGAATAGAACTATAAAACATAGACAAAATATGAAAAAACACCTTCTTACATTGTGACAAGCAAAGATTTCTCAAAGATTCACAAAGGAGAAAGATTAATAAATTGGACTTTATATTGGAATTCAAAACTTCTGTTCATCAGAGCACACCATTATGAGAATGAAAAGGCAAACCACAGAGTAGATGTTCATGATATATAGTTCCAAAAATGTCATCTAGAATATATATAGGATTTCTAACAGATAAGGTTGATATAAAGAACCAACTTTTTGAAAATAACAAATTTAAACAGGCCACTTTTCAAAAGATGACACTCAAATGGCTATCAATGCAATAAAATCAAAACGTGATGAAGTATAATATAACTAAGTACTCATTAAAATGGGTAAACTTTTTAAAAAGAAAGGAATATTTAATATCCAGTATTTCCACGATGCAGTACAACCACTGGTGTGAGTGTAAATTTGTCTAGGAGTATGAAGACCATTTGGCAGTGTGTGCTAAAGATGAGCGCACACACACTTGACAGACCACCAGTTCTGCTTGAAAAGATGGACACCTTCAAAATAATCACATATGTGAACTCAGACATAAGTGAAAGAAGTTCATAATGACGTTATTTGTAATGACTCAAACTGGAAACAACCTAATATCTATTCTTAATGGAATGGAAAGGGGCACCTGGGTAGCTTAGTCTGTTAAGCGTCCAGCTCTTGATTTTGGTCTTGATCTGGTCTTGATCTCAGGGTCCTGAGGTGAGCCCCACATCTAGCTCCTTGCTGAGCCAAGAGTCTCTGCCTTCTTCCTCTGCCCCTCCCCACCCCTGCTCGTACACAGGCATGAGTTCTCTCTCTCTCTAAAAAACAAACAAAAATAATTGAATGGATAAAGTGTGCATTTCATACACTAGACTATTTTAACACAATAAGAATTGATTCACTGCTACATGCAACCCAGTGAATCTCACAGACATAACTTTAAGAAAAATCCAGACACAAAATAGTACTTACTGTACACTTACATGAAACGAAACTTCAAAACAAACATGGGTTTATTTAATTTGTAAAATTACACTTTTACCAGTTAAAATTATACCATGATATGCAGTTGGCTTTTCCTGACATGCTTGTTCTTCAATGAAAAATGAAGACGATGTCTGTTTCATTACTTAATCATGGAAAGCAAATGGGATGATGTGTGTAGAGTACCTAACACAGCATGTGGCAGAGTAAATAAATGTTGGTGAAAGCTCTTTTCCGTCTGATCCTGTTCAGAACCTGTTCATTTCTCCAGATATTCTGTATTTCAGAATAGAAACCTTGAAAGCATCTTTCTTCAATTCCTCTCTTTTGTCTCCCATACTAAGTCAGTCCTCAATCCCGTTTATCTCTCAAATATGTCGCCATTCTTTTTTTTTTCTTTTCTCCTTTGCTTCTGTTTTAAGTAGACTTTCACAACTGCATCATAATTAATTTCCTGTATTTAACCCATTTCCCTTGATGAAATCCTCTGAATTAAATTTATCTTTAAAAATGTATCTTGTTTTCACTTTTCACAAAGGTCTCAGTGTCTCCCATGGCTTATACCATAAAGAATAAAATTCTTGGTGCTGCACAGAATGCACTCATCTCTCTTTCACTTCTTATATTACCCATTGGATATTTAAGGCTCTGTCATTCTGGAAAACTCTTGTAGTTAAATATCCTAGAAAAGTCTTGTAGTTAAATATCTCTTTCTATGTTTTATTCATAGAAACTGCTATACTCTTTAAACTTTTGATTTCATATCATACTTTTTAAAAATGCTATATTTTCTTTCTTTCTTCAAAACTACAGCCAAATTTCACCATTTACATATAATTTTTCTATCTTCTTCTCAAAGTTAATAGTCTATTTCTTTGTCTGCTCATAACAGTTTAGTATACATACATATATATATATATGTATATATATATATATATATATATATTTAGATTTTATTTATTTATTTGACAGACAGAGAGCACAAGTAGGCAGAGAGGCAGGCAGAGAGAGAGGAAGGGAAGCAGGCTCCCCGATGAGCAGAGAGCCTGATGCGGGGCTCGATCCCAAGACCCTGTGATCATGACCTGATCCCAAGGCAGAGGCTTTAACCCACTGAGCCACCCAGGTGCCCCTCATTTAGTATATTTATTGTAATAATCATTTTTGCCTTATATATGTTTCTGCTAATTGGGTACTTATTTATTTTGCCCACTGCAGCCTATTTTCATGCATATCAAGTAACATGTGTAATTCATATTTTTATTTCTCCATATTCAAGAACAGCACTTAGCACTTGATTGATTCCTCCCTCAGCCCCCACCCATGATTTTGCACTGAATTTAATATATGTGGGAAAGGAAGGAGGAGAGTCTATTTCAGAGGAAACAAACAAAAATCCAAGTTAGATTTTGTTTTCATTTCTAAAGGCAAATTAAAAAGAACTGTTGTTAGGTCTTTAATAATAAATCACTTTGAGTAGTTAATATTACTAAATCTTGGCACTCAAAATACACTGTAGAATAACTAATATTAAAATGTGTTATGGTATGTCTAGGACCTTTACCATGTTCAGCAAAAACATTTTACTAAATTCAAATTTTAAGTAATAGCTTCGAATACGGGAAAACCTCAGTTTGATAGTGCCTTCTAAATTTGGAAGATAAAAGATATGGATATTGAGGGTTTTTTTCCTCACAGTTAGCTGCTATCACAAAAGAGGTCTCATCTTTCTGAATACAGCTACTCAAAAACACTCCTCAGAAATACTGAAGAAGTGTGAGAAATAAATGTTCTTCAGGATTGTGCCTTACCTTTCTCTCAAGTTCTCATAGGTAAGAGTATTGATTTTTTTACCTTTATGTTCCATGGTTAAAGGCATTATAGCCTTATAATAGTGACACCAAATATACTACATTAAAAAGAGACATAACTCTTATTTTATTATCTATTCATTAACTTTGAATTCCACTGCTGATTGAGCAAACACATTTTCAGTGCATCGGAATTTTTGCTAGTTACTGGAAATTTGGATTCCAGTATGAACTGAATTCAAAATCAGTGCCCTATACAATTGCTAAGAAAGTAGAGATCAATGATAAAGAATACGAAATCTAGGTGTCTGAAATATTGGAAGTATTTGTCACATATAAGAATAGAAGTTAATCTATAAAAGTATAGCTTAATAGAGTTTGACAAATCAAAAGAACTTTGTAAAAGCAAAAATGGAAAAATAATTTTTATTTCTATTTCTTTAAGTTAGGATTTTTATTTTGGAACCCATAATCAATCAATCAATCAATCAATTAATAAGATATAGGTTTCCTTAGTGATTTACCATTATCTATGAAAAGTTAGTAGAACATATTGGCAGAGTCCTTAATGTCAACAAGGGCAGATAGAATCATAAATCATAGGTGAGAAAGGCCCCTAAAATTAGTGAGGCATCCACTCATCTAGTCCAGGAAACTCTTTTAACATGTTTGTCATGTGCCCCATTACCATAAATTGAAACAATTCAATTAATGTGTAATTCACTACCTCCTTTAGACAATCTCAATGCTGGAATTATCCTTTTTTTTTTTTTTTTTAGTTAAATTTGATTCATGGAATGTCTTCATGAAAAACTTGCCCCTTAATAGGGAACATCCATCGGAGTTCTTTCCGGTGAATATCAAGTACCTGTTGCACTGGTTTGCTCAAAGTAAACAGTAATGGCTAAGAACATTACATAGTAAGAGCTCTAGGATAACACTAATATTTTCTGTAATCAAAAGTAAAGTCTGATGAGCTGAAGGCAACTATCAATAGAGGATATAACCATCAGTTATTCATTTTTACTTGCTAAGCAGGGGCAGAAGAAATGTCTTCAAATGGTCATCCTGTGACATTTTGGTTTTAGGAAAAGCAGTAATTTTAATTAGGATTAAATAAAATGCTATGAAATCTCTATATGACATAGTTAGGCAACAGTAATAATAACTTATCAGACCCAAATTGTTACATGGGAAAATATATTAATGATGATTTTATAAACCACCCTAACTCCCCACTCCATGTATCTATTTTGGTAGAAATCTGTGATCTAAACATATCTAATGTCTTTCCCAGTGACATATGTTATATTCCAAATAAAGTTGGCTTGGGAATGTGACTAACTTCTTCATATTCTCCAGTATTGATTTCTACTTAAAATTCTTTTAAAAGTATGACATTAGACAATGACTCACTTATCTGCTATAGCTAGCTATGGAAAATATGATGTTCAACTTTTTTAGGGATGATAATTATTACCACAAAATTTGTTGGTGCATATAAAAACTTTCAAAATAGTAAAATGCCACACAGATATTGATGATAATGTGTTAAAGACTATTATGAAGTTGCTCTCATAAAAATGTTTTATTTAGGGCTTGATAGTTAACAGCTACCAAGTTAAAATTTGTCTTTTACAATAATTAAAAATATTTTTTACATTGTTCATAGGCTAGAGAAGTGGAGCTTGCATAACCATAATTAAACCTAGATATACAAAAAAGTAATTCAAATCAGCATAGTAACTGGCCAGATTAATATTTATTTTAACTTGAGTCACAGTACCCCAGTTATGACACATGAAAAGGGAAATCAGTCAATCACCACGGTCCTTTAGGGAATTTCTGAAGTGCACTGTATTTTCAGTTCTTATGCTCTTCATAGAGAAAAGAGTAAGAATTTTAAAAAAGAAAAAAGAAAAGCCTCAGCTCACTTTCTCTGAGTGAACATATCAGAACTTCAACCTTTATTTTAATATTTTATAATCTTAAACCTTATAAAATTTTAACTCTCTAGATAAAAGTTTCATACAGAAGTAGATGCTGGCTCCTGAAGAAGACTTTTATGGAAAGGTTTCTTAAGAAGAAGGGTCCAGAATGATGTGTGAATATTTCATGTAACACAAGTCAGTTTCCATCAAATGGCACCTTTTGATGACATACAGAACATCAAAATTGACTTTCAAATTTTGGATAGATTCTATTACTAATATTAAAGTGATAACATTAGTTGTTATTTCTTTGTTATAGTTTCACCTAATCAATTCAAATGATCAATTATAGGCAGTGTTTTCACAGTAAAACATTAAAGCAGTAAATTGACTCTTTACAGTTTTTATTTTATATTTCACATTATGGAAAAAATATTTGTTAAGTTATCACTTCTAAATAAATTATCTATTAGTCTGACTCATTCCTCATGTTTTCCTCCCATTTTAATGTTTTGCAGTTTTAAATAACGGCTTATTGTCAGTACTAATGTTCTGTCAAAGGACAGCAAGCAGGGTAATTTGGTTTTTTGTCGGGGTAAGCCGAAACAAATTTGAACCGTACTAAATTTGTATTCCTAACTCCCTGTCCTGGGGACACCACATCATTTATGTGGGCTTCATTTTCCTCAATGTAAAATGAGGACAAAAACACCTTTCTTTCTCACTTTTAAGTTTGCTTGAAGTTAAAATGGGATCATTGTTCTGTACTTAAAAGCACACCGTAAATCATAAAATCCAGTACAAGTAAACTATGAAAAGTTGACAGAGCTTTGTGTGGTGTCATTTTTTGCCATGTCATAAATTATACATGCTGATGTTTATGGCAATGATGATTACACTCTCGGCAGATGGTCGGAGCACAAGTGAAATAGCCGTAGGTCATTTGTGTGAAGATTTAGGGGCTCATTGATGTTTTTATTAGTAATTCAGACCAAGGTCAAGTAGTGATTGCTGGAACTCTGAAATCTGAGAAGTTGTTAGATGAAGTATTTCAAAATGTAAGTAGAGAATTTTAAAAAGGAAAAATGTCCTTTATCAAGAACTAACGATATTTCTTCAACTTAGATTTAGAGACAAAAATAAAAGAATTGGTGGGATGCCTGGGTGGCTCAGTCCATTAAGTGGCTACCTTCCGCTCAGGTCATGATCCCAGCGTCCTGGGATCGAGTCCTATATTGGGCTCCGTGCTCTGAGGGGAGCCTGCTTTTCCCTCTGCTTCTGCCTGCCACTCTGCCTGCCTGTACTTTCTCTATCTCTCTGACAAATAAATAAATAAAATCTTTTAAAAAATAAATAAATAAATAAATAAATAAATAATTGGATTTAGGGACCAAAAAAATTTAAAAGTTGGGTCCTATTGTCACGTAGACGCTCCATGATGAATACTCATCTAAATCCGCTTGGCTTCAATTTTCAGTATCGCTAAAACAGGGTGTAATAGACCCCTTTTGGAAAAAAAAAATTCACAGGAGATAATAAAATTAAGTAATGAATAAGAAAGGACTTTCTAGGGGCACCTGGGTAACTCAGTGGGTTAAGCCTCGGGTCATGGTTTCAGGTTCCTGGGATTGAGTCCCACATAGAGCTCTCTGCTCAGTGGGGGGCCTGCTTCCCCCTCTCTCTGCCTGCCTCTCTGCCTACTTGTGAGCTCTCTCTCTCTGTCAAAAAAAAAAAAAAAAAAAAAAAAAAAAAAAAAGAAAGGACTTTCTAAACTGTAAATTGCTAATGAAACCTGTATTATCAGTACTAAAGACATTGTATCCAATTTGTGCATCTGAGCTGTGACAAATGAATTTCTCTTTAAGAGGAAGTATACTTACAACAATAAAGGAGACCAGAGTAAAGCAAAATAAAAGTGGATAAAATGACTCTTGTAGCCTTACCATTTTACCTGGCTTAATTTTTCCTGTATTTGCCCTTTTTTTATTTTTTCCTTAGGTTTCAGAATCTTTCTAGTAGACTGCCCTTCCAGATAAAGTTATTTAATAACCTCCTCACTTACCAAAGACTATGATTGGACCAATCTGTATTTTCTTCAGATATGCTTAAAGGTAAAGCTAGAGATAATCACAAAAGCAAAATTGAATCTTAAATTATATCCAAAATATACACAAAATTTAGGTAGTTATACATTCTAAGTTATCATCAACATTTTTGATAAGTGGATAATCACTCACCATCAAGTTCTGACTTCTCAGAATGTTCATTTCTTGTCTGGCTTAGTGAAGCTCTAGGGAGCATATATTTGAGTTATTGGAAAACATAATTTGTACAATAGTATCATGTTTCTTTTTCTAAGATTTTCCTTGAGATAGCGTGCCAAGTTGTGGGTTGATGTATGCCACTGATAAATAGCTGAAGTCTTCTCCCAAAATGAAATGGAATCTTGTTGTTTCAGACTTTGAAGTGATCTCATCAATAATTTATTTGAACATTTCCATTATGATATAAAGGATCTAAGGTCCAGAGATACAAAGAGCTACATCCAAGGTTTTAAATCTCACCACTGAAAGCACCAAGACCAGCCTCTGGCTTTAAATGAGGCACTTTATCTATGCTATCTTTGAATATTGTTCTGTTTATCCTCGAAATCCGGAAGTAGCCAGAAAAATAAGATGTAGTTACAAGCATCCATGGAAAGAGGAAAGCTACATTTTGAAGTGAAGAATTTAATTTTTGGAGTGCGTGAGTGACTCAGTGGGTTAAGCCTCTGCCTTTGGCTGTGGTCATGATCTCAGGGTCCTGGGATCAAGCCCCGCATACGGCTTTCTGCTCAGCCCGGAACCTGCTTCGCCCACCCAGCTCTGCCCTCTGCCTGCTGCTCTGCCTACTTGTGATCTCTCTATCTCTCTGTCAAATAAATAAATAAAATCTTAAAAATAAAAGAATTTATTTTTTTCTAATACAATGTTTCAATTCACATGTTTAGCTATATATTTTTTAAAGTGTTGTGTTTAAAATTTGTTTTACTAAATGGAAATCCCTAAAATGTGACATGCATACTACTGCTTAGAGGTTAGAAGAATCTTCCTTTTCAATAAGACCAGAGTTTTATGCTTAATGAATGATTTCCCTATATGATTATTGAGAAATAGTGAATGCGTGAAGTAATGTGTCTCTAAAGAACATGGCCTTCATAATATTCACTATACAGAGGCAAATTATTCCTATATAATTATTATGTATATCAATAAACTAATTTCCTTTTTAGGCTAATTGGGATAATATGGATATTTTTGCACAATGAACTAATTTATAATTTGGAATATAATCTCTTTCCAAAAATTAACCAAAAGTTTGTGATCTTGTTTTTATCTTTTAAAATCAAACTGGCCAAGCTAAATTTTTGTATTTTTTTCTTATGTAGTCTATCTAAGACATTGTGTTTTTATGAAAAAAAGTGTTGTGTAAACATTTCAGACTCAGCTATTCCTGTAATTTGCACTGGTTCACATCAGTACTATTGTGTATGTGTTAGGATGCATTAGGATGGCTCAGTGCAGGCTTCACAAGGGAATAGGCATCTTATTGATGGCACTATTCATAATCTCTAACACAGGATAAATATTGGTAAAGAAGTTTATTAAAACCGATCAATGTACCCTAAGTTTAAAACTATAAAGGGAAGATCTAAATCCTTAGAAAAATAACTGCCTTAATGCTTTGGATGAGAAGGGAAGAGAATCCAGAATTGTAGCTTCAGTGCTTGGCGTGGTAATCTACAAACACATAGACTATGAAGTCAGATGAAGCTGGGGGCAGGCCTAGAATCTGTCACCCTGTGCTGATGGGATCTTAGTGTGTTATTTTATCTGAGCAGAATGTTTTTCATTTGTAAGATGAGGACAATTACCCATACTTTCCGGAGACTTTGTGGGAAATAAATGTGATCATTAATGTAAAACACTCTAACGATGTCTGCCACTGTGGTCCTCCTTACCGTATTTACCATCTTACTCTTTGTGACCTTTTCTTTCATACGCAAGCCCCAGTGACAAACACAAGAAATGTTCTCAGTTCTTTGCATGTCTTTTTACCAGCTCTATCCTCTTGGTAGAATGTTTCACTCTGCTGGCTTCTTGGCCTAATTGAATCTTCTTTCTATAGTGAGTTTACCCTGTACTAAAAAGAATTCAACATTATGCCCTCTTTTCCTTTTAGAGAAAGGAACAGAAAAAGAAAATAGAAAAGAATGGTTTAACTATAAAGTATTTCCTTAAAAAGGTCAGTTGAGTGTTTGATTGAAGGAAAGATAGCTTTTACTGGAATGAGAAAGTTTCAGGCATAGGGTTTAAATGTGATTAAAAGTTTTGACAAAATTGGAGAGGAAAGTCTCTCTGCTAATCTGGAAACTAAACATTAACTCTTGTCCTTATTAATAAGTAGAGTTAGGGAGGTGTTCCCTGACTCAAAAGAACTAATGTGAAACATTTGATTTTACCAGTTAAGGAGATGGATGTTATGGGGATGCCCATTTGTCATTTAAAATAATTTTTTTTTCCTTTATGTTAGACAGGCACTTATAAGAGTAAGCCCAGCAATGTTTTAACATTTAAACATATATTGCACTGAATTTTAGATGTCAGAAGGGAATTTGTTGTGTTTTGTGTTTTTTTTTATGGAGTTCAAATTGTTATATTCATTTATTAGCTCTTTCCCTATTCTGCTTCCTGCCAAGTGTAAGACACTTATCTCTGTATCTCCCACTTTTTGCAATTTATCTAACAGATGGTAAATTTCATATAAATATGTGAAGAATTAATAATGGTTTTGTTTTTAGAACACAATAAGGAAAATATTTCTAGAATATGTTTTCTAAATGGTTAGGAGAATGCTTACAATTGAGGAATTGTACTAAAAAAAAGTAAAACTTTAAAGATCAAGATAAAAAAGAAACATTGGCTTGATTTATTGGATTTGTCATAGATTCACTTGCTCCTGATTGCAGTATGGTTGACTTAATAATTTTAAAAAGTAGCGCTATTTTCCTCTTGGAAAGATCATCTTAGAGAAAGAACTCACAGCCTTTTGGATGATTTGGATGATGGCTATATGAATCAAGGCTGCATTCTTTGTGTTGTGTGTTAACTTCGGTGCTACAGTTCAAATAACAGTTTGTTCTGTGTGTGTGTGTAAAGACCCTAAGAGTGACTTCAAATATGAATTAATGCATATAACACCCATGAGAGTTAAGTGTTAACGTTTCCTTTTTATACCAACAAAACTCCATCACAGAAGGTTAAATGACTTTCCCAAGGTTACTCAGTGGGTCATAATCGAAACTGGAAATAGAGCCCTGGAGTCCAGTTCAGTTCTGTGACTCCTGTATGCCGACTATTTAAAACTGACAGATTTGCTTCTGGGAAGATGGAATAGATGGACTCTTCCCTATTCCTCTTGATAAGTAAGCTAAAACCATGACACACACACACATACACACACACTCACACATATATATTCAGATATGTATGTATATAAGTATGCATGTAAAAATATATATGAATGTAAAATATATGTATAAATAGGTAAATAACACACATATCACACACATATAAGTAACACATATATATGTAGGTAACACACACATGTATATAGATATATAGTAGATATCTATTTGAATAAATATATGTCAGTAAGTAACACATAAGAAGGTAGAATATAAAAAGAAGACTGGTAAAATACCTGGGGAGCCAAGAAATGACACAGTGGTGAATTCTCCAGTTTTTATCCCTGCTTTATATACCCCAGATTGAATAATGGAGAAGTCAGCAACCTGGAAATACAAATAGGCAGAGAAAAAAGTCCTGAGAAAATCTGTTCTAACCAAATACTAGGAATGGGCAACCTAGCAAAACAAAAAGTTCTAGACCAGAAAAATTTTAGGTAATAAATAATCTATTACAGCCAGAAACATGAGGAGAAATGTATAGCTTCATCTTCATTCCCACCAGCAAATGCTAAGTAAGGAAACTAGGTACCTACCCTTGTTAGGAGATAAGGAGGTCCCATCATTGTGGCCTCAGAGAAAGCTAAGTGGGATATCTGGTTCTCTCTGCTCCCCCCCCGCACATGGGAATAACAAGACCCCTTCTCAGTGTCTCTCCTTTACCCCATCAGTGAAGACCATATGGGGAGTCTGGATTTCTTGCCTCACTAAGGGATAATAAGATACTTCTTCCCCCACTGCTAGGATGGGGTCAGAGAAGTACTAGTAGAGAGTACTCATCCCTAATTATTATTAAGGCCACCACTCTATGGTACCAGTGAAAACCATGTGGGAAGTAATAGTAACTTGTCCCTACCCATCCCAGTCAGAGTGGTATCACAGAGACCTAACGGAGAGCCTGAGCTCTCACTTTATCTCTATCCCAAAGTAAAAAAGAACACCTTACACCCCCTACTTTTCCATCACCCTGTCCACAGACAGGAGAACTTAGACTTAAATCTCAGGATGGAAATACTGTGGTGGTGCCCCCCTTCACCCAGCAGAGCAGTGCCAGAGAAGATTTGATAAAGCACAAGATTTAAACAAGATCCAGAGTATTACAATATAAAATCCAAAATGTCCAGTTACAATTAACAATTACTTATTATACTGATAATCTGGAGGATCTCAAACAGAGTAATAAAAGCCAACACTGAAATAACACAGGTGTTAAATTATTTCACTAGGATTTAAGGCAGCCAACATAAAAATATTTCAAGTACTATTATAAACATACTTGATACAATAGTTGATACAAACTTGAAAAATTGTTACAGAAAATATGACAAAGAATCACATGAAAATTACAGAACTAAAAAAAAAATACAACAATGAAAATAAAACTCGATTGGTTCAAAAGCAAATGTCAGAAAAATGAATTCTTTAACTTGATAGATCAGTAGAAATTGCCTAATTTGAACAACAGAATGAAAAGAGATTGAAAAAAAAAATGAACATAGCCTCAGGGACCTGTGGACTACTGTAATCAAACCTTTGTGTCATTTGAGTTCCATAAGGGGAGGAAAAGAAGATGACACTTAAAGATTATTCATGTAAGTAATGGCTGAAAACTCCCTAAATTTGATACACAAAACAAAATTTTAAAATGACAATATCAAGCATGTTTCTACAAGTCCAGAAGGTGAATGAATTCAAACTAGAATAAACCACAAACATTCCATATCTTGACACATCATAATGAAATTTCTGAAAACTAAAAACAAATACAAATTCTTGAAAGCAGCCATAGAGAAACAAAGCATTGCCTATAAGGGGAAAACAACTTGGATGACAGTGAATTGCTCATCAGAAATCAGAGGTCAGAACAAAGTGGCACAATAGTTTTCAAGTACTAAAAGAAAAGAGCTGTCAACATAGAATTCTATGTTGAATGAAAACATCATTCAGAAATGAAAGGGAAACCAAGACATTCTCAGATGAAGGAAAGCAAATCAATTTGTCACCAGTAGACCTACTCTAAAAAAGTGACTTTAAGGGATCCCTGAGGGGGATCAATTGTTAAGTGTTTGCCTTTGGCTCTGTCCATGGCCCCTGCCCTGAGTCCTGCATCAAGCTCCCTGCTCAGCTGGAAGCCTGCTTCCCCCTCTCCCACTCCCCCTGCATGTGTTCCCTCTCTCACCATCTCTTTCTGTCAAATAAATAAAATCTTCAAAAATAAAATAACATAAATAGTGCTTAAAGATGCTCTTTAACTATCAAAGAAATGATAAAAGAAGAAATTTTTAAAGGTCAGGAAGAAAAAAAAGAATAAAATTATTGGTAAACACAACATACATTGCTTCTTGAGTTTTCTTAATTATAATTAATGGTGCAAGCTGAAATTATAACACTGTCTCATGTGGTACCAATGTGTGTAGATAAATAGAGGAAAGCAAAGGAGTATGGGGGAAGTAAGGTTTTGACACTTTAAAGCAACTGGCAAAATGTTGACACGTAAAATTTACTGTTATTTGTGTATAATGGAATACTTAACAGCAACCACTAAAAATGTTATAAAAAAAGATACACTAAAAGATACTAAAGTTAAATTACAATTTAAAAAATGTTCAGGAAACTTATGGGAAAACAGCAAGAAGAAAATAGAGAAATGAAAATCAGAGAGAAAAAATATAATACATAAATAAAATTAAATTAAAAACACTCACTCTTTGAAAGACCCTATTTAAAAAAAATAAAAATAAAATGAGCTACATATGGAATAAAATCTTTACTAACCACATATCTGCCAAAAGACAAATATCTAGAATATATAAACAATTCTTAAAACTCAACCACAAAAAAAAAAATCCTCAAACAATCCAATTAGAAAACTGTGGAAAGAACCAAGATGCCCTTCAATGGACAAATGGATAAGGAAGATGTGGTCCATATACACTATGGAGTATTATGCCTCCATCAGAAAGGATGAATACCCAACTTTTGCATCAACATGTATGGGACTGGAAGAGATTATGCTGAGTGAAATAAGTCAAGCAGAGAGAGTCAATTATCATATGGTTTCACTTATTTGTGGAGCATAACAAATACCATGGAGGACATAGGGAGATGGAGAGGAGAAGGGAGTTGAGGGAAATTGGAAGGGGAGATGAACCATGAGAGACTATGGACTCTGAAAAACAATCTGAGGGTTTTGAAGGGGTTGGAGGTGGGAGGTTGGGAGAGCCAGGTGATGGGTATTATGGAGGGCACGTATTGCATGGAGCACTGGGTGTGGTGCATAAACAATGAATTCTGTTACGCTGAAAAGAAATAAAAAAAAAAATCAACTTAGAAAATATGCAAAGGACATGAAGTAATATTTCACAGGAGAGCCAGTCACTTGAGAAGATGTTCAACATCACAACCAATTAGGGAAATTGAATTTAAGGCTATGATGAGATATGAGATACATTTCTATTAAAACAAGCAATATAAATAAAATGATAATATCATATACTAGTAAGGATATAGAAAAACAGGACATCTCTTATTATTGCTGTTAGGAATGTAAAGTGGTACAACTATTGTGGAAAATAATTTTGCAGTTTCTTTAAAACACACACATACACACACACACACACACACACACATTGAATATGACCCAGAAATTATACTATTGGGCATTTACTGAAGAAAAATATGAATATTTCTGTACAAAGATCTGTACATGATATTTCATTATCATGTACATGCAACATTATGACCCCAAACAGAAAAGAGTCCAGATACCTTTCAACAGATGAATGGTGAGAAGATATTTGCAAATGACACTGCAGACAAAGGGCTGATATCCAAGATCTATAAAGAACTCCTCAAACTCAACGCACACAAAACAGATAATCACATTAAAAAATGGGCAGAAGACATGAACAGACTTCCCAAAGAAGACATGCAAATGTCTGACAGACACATGAAAAAATGTTCATCATCATTAGCCATCAGGGAGATTCAAATCAAAACCACATTGAGATACCACCTTACACCAGATAGAATGGCCAAAATTAACAAGACAGTAAACAACATGTGTTGGAGAGGGTGTGGAAAATGGGAACCCTCTTATGCTGTTGGTAGGAATGCAAGTTGGTGCAGCCACTTTGGAAAACAGTGTGGAGGTTTTTTAAGAAATTAAAAATAGAGCCTCCCCATGACCCTGCAATTGTACTACTGGGTATTTAACCCAAAGATACAGATGTAATGAAAAGAAGGGCCATATGTACCCCAATGTTTATAACAGCAATGGCTGCAGTCATCAAACTGTGGAAAGAACCAAAATGCCCTTCGACAGAAATGGATAACAAAGGTATGGTCCATATATACAATGGAGTATTATACCTCCATCGGAAAGGATGAATACCAACTTTTGTATCAACATGGACGAGACTGGAAGAGATTATGCTGAGTGAAAGAAGTCAAGTCATTGAGAAATGACTCAATTATACAGTTTCGCTTATTTGTGGAGCATAAGGAATAACATGGAGGACATGGGGAGATGGAGAGGAGAAGGGAGTTGGGGGAAATTGGAGAGGGAGATGAACCATGAGAGACTTTGGACTCTGAGAAACAAACTGAGGGTTTTGGAGGGGAAGGGTGTGGGGCATTGGGTGAGACTGGTGGTGGGTATTAAGGATGGCATGTATTACATGGAGCACTGGGTGTGGTACATAAACAATGAATTCTGGAACATTGAAAAGAAAGAAAAAATAAAACAAAACAAAATAAAAAAACAAAACAAAAAACCCAGATGAATGGTTACACAGACTGTGGACTATCCATACCATAAAATACTACTCAGCAATAAAAAGGAAGAAACTGTTGATAGACACACAGCATGGCTGAAACATAATAGTGAGAACAACAAAAACAACTTTCATTTACTGCATGGTTAAATTTATATAATGTTCTCAAAATGGTGTAATTATAAAGACAGAAAACAGATTAATGTTTGTCAGGGATATAGTGAAGAGGCAGAGAAAGTTAGATGTGACAATAAATAGGTAGCACAAGGTAGCTCTCTGTAATAAAATAAAAATACAGTAAAATTAAACTCACAGGTAACAGTTATTAAAATGATCAGGATGAAATGTATGAAATGTACATACAAAATATCTATAGAAATAAAAAGGAATTATAAATATAATGAAGAAGAGCCCATCAAAAAAAAAAACCCAAAATACAAAAAAACAAAGATCAAACATATTGACAACAAAAAAATAGAAAAACTACTAATTGATTTTTTTTTATTAACAAATAATGTATTATTTGCTTCAAGGGTACAGGTCTGTGAATCATCAGTCTTACACAATTCACAGCACTCACCATAGCACATACCCTCCCCAATGTCCATAACCCAGCCACCCCATCCCTCTACACCACCCCCCAGCAACCCTCAGTTTGTTTCCTGAGATTAAGAATCTCTTAGGGTTTGTCTCCCTCCTGATCTGATCTTGTTTCATTTTTTCTCTCCCTACCCACCATGACCCCCCACCCTGCCTCTCAAATTCATCATATCAAAGAAAGCATATGATCATTATCTTTCTCTGATTGACTTATTTCGCTTAGCATAATACCCTCTGGTTGCATCCACATCATTGCAATTGATGGATCATAGGGTAGCACTATTTTCAACTTTTTGAATAACCTCCATACTGTTTTCCAGAGTGGCTGCAACCAGCTTG
The DNA here is from genome assembly GCF_010015895.1 of Lontra canadensis. Taxonomy (NCBI): domain Eukaryota; kingdom Metazoa; phylum Chordata; class Mammalia; order Carnivora; family Mustelidae; genus Lontra; species Lontra canadensis. Next base: position 2,689,817 of record NW_022631113.1, read on the forward strand.
CATTCCCACCAACAGTGTAGGAGGGTTCCCCTTTCTCTGCATCCTTGCCAACATTTGTCATTTCCTGATATTAATTTTAGCCATTCTGACTGGTGTGAGGTGGTATCTCATTGTGGTTTTGATTTTGTATTTCCCTGATGCCTAGTGATGTTGAGCACTTTTTCATGTGTCTGTTGGCCATTTGGATGTCTTTTTTGAAGAAATGTCTGTTCATGTCTTCTGCCCATTTCTTGATTGGATTATTTGTTCTTTGGCTGTTGAGTTTGATAAGTTCTTTATAGATTTTGGGTACTGGTCCTTTATCCGATATGTCATTTGCAAATATCTTCTCCCATTCTGTCAGTTGTCTTTTGTTTTTATTGACTATTTCCTTTGCTGTGTAAAAGCTTTTGATATTAATGAATTGCCAATAGTTTATTTTTGCCTTTGCTTCCCTTGCCTTTGGCAATGTTTCTAGGAAGAATTTGGTGCAGCTGAGGTGGAAGAGATTGCTGCTTCTGTTCTCAAGGATTCTGATGGATTCCTGTCTCACATCGAGGTTTTTCATCCATTTTGAGTCTATTTTTGTGTGTGGTGTAAGGAAATGGTCCAGATTCATTCTTCTGCATGTGGCTGTCCAATTTTTCCAACACCATTTATTGAAGAGACTATCTTTTTTCCATTGGACATTCTTTCCTGCTTTGTCAAAGATTAATTGACCATAGTGTTAACAGTCTATTTTTGAGTTTTCTATTCTGTTCCACTGATCTGTGTCTGTTTTGTGCCAGTACCATACTGTCTTGATGATTACAGCTTTGTAATAGAGCTTGAAGTCTGGAATAGTAACGCTGCCATCTCTGGCTTTCTTTTTCAACGTTCCTCTGGCTATTTGGGGTCTTTTCTGGTTCCATATAAATTTTAGGATTATTTGTTGCATTTACTTGAAAAGAGTTGATGGTATTTTGATAGGGATTGCATTAAGTGTGTAGATTGCTTTCGGTAGCATAGACATTTTTACAATAATTGTTCTTCCAATCCATGAGCATGGGACATTTTTCCATTTCTTTGTCTCTTCCTCAACTTCTTTCATGAATACTTTATAGTTTTCTGAGTAAAGATTCTTTGCCTCTTTGGTTAGGCCTCTTTCCTATTTTATGGTTTTCATATATTATGGTTTTGGGTGCGATTATAAGTGGGATCAACTCCTTAATTTCTCTGTCTTCTGTCTTGCTGTTGGTGTATAGAAATGCAACTGATTTCTGTGCCTTGATTTTATATTGTGACACTTTACTGAATTCCTGTATGAGTTCTAGCAGTATTGGAGTGGAGGCCTTTGGATGTTCCACATAAAGTATCATATCATCTGCAAAGAGTAAGTTTGACTTCTTCTTTGCTGATTCGGATGCCTTTTATTTCTTTTTGTTTTCTGATTGCTGAGGCTAGGACATCTTGTACTATGTTGAATAGCAGTGGTGATAGCAGACATCCCTGCTGTGTTCCTGACCTTAGGAGAAAAGCTCTGAGGTTTTCCCCATTGAGACTGATACTCACTGTGGGTTTTTCATAGATGGCTTTTATGATATTGAGGTATTTACCCTGTATCTCTACACTGTGAAGAGTTTTGATCAAGAAAGGATGCTGTACTTTGTCAAATGCATTTTCAACATCTATTGAGAGTATCACATGGTGCTTATTCTTTCTTTTATTAATGTATTGTATTGCATTGATTGATTTGTGGATGTTGAACCAACTTTGGAGCCCAGGAATAAATCCCACTTGGTCGTGGTGAATAATCCTTTTAATATACTGTTGGATCCTATTGCCTAGTATTTTGGTGAGAATTTTTGCATCTGTGTTCAAGGATATTGATCTGCAATTTTCCTTTTTGATGGGGTCTTTGTCTGGTTTTGGGACCAGAGTAATGCAGGCCTCATAAAATGAGTTTGGAAGTTGTCCTTCCATTTCTATTTTTTGGAACAGTTTCAGGAGAATAGGTATGAATCCTTCTTTAAATATTTGGTGGAATTCCCTGGAGAAGCCTTCTTGCACTGAACTCTTATTTGTTCGGAGATTTTAGATTAGTGCTTCAAACTTCTTACTAGTTATGGTAAGGTTTCTATTTCTTCCTGGTTCAGGTTTCTATTTCTTCCTGAAATCTAGTTTTGGTAGTTTATATGTCTCTAGGAATGCACCCATTTCTTCCAGATTGTCAAGTTTGCTGGGGTATAGTTGCTCATAATGTGTTAGTATAATTGATTGTATTACTTTGGTGTTGGTTGTGATCTCTCCTCTTTCATTCATGATTTTATTAATTTGGGTCCTTTCTCTTTTCTTTTTGATAAATCTGGCCAGGGGTTTATCAATCTTATTAATTCTTTCAAAGAACCAGCTCCTAGTTTCCTTGATCTGTTCTCCTGTTCTTTTGGTTTCTATTTCATTGATTTCTAATCTGATCTTTGTTATTTCTTTTCTCCTGCTGGGTTTAAGCTTTCTTTGCTGTTCTTTCTCCTACTCCTTTAGGTGTAGGATTAGGTTTGTACTTGAGACCCCTCTTGTTTCTTGAGAAAGCTTGTATTGCTATAGACTTTCCTCTCAGGACCACCTTTTCTGTGTCCCAAAGATTTAAGCAGTTGTGTTTTCATTTTCATTTGTTTCCATGATTTTTTAAAATTCTTCTTTAATTTCCTGGTTGATCCAGTCATTCTTTAGAAGAACACTCTTTAGCCTCCATGTATTTGAGTTCTTTCCAACTTTCCCCTTGTATTTGAGTTCTATCTTCAGAGCGTTGTGGTCTGAAAATATTAAGGGAATGATCCCAATCTTTTGGTACTGGTTGAGACCACTTTGTGACCCAGGATGTGATCTCTTCTGGAGAATGTTCCATGTGCAGTAGAGAAGAATGTGTATTCTGTTGCTTTGGGATGGAATGTTCTGAATATATCTATGTTGTCCATCTGATCCAGTGTGCTATTTGAAGCCTTTATTTCCTTGCTGATCTTCTGCCTACATGATCTGTCCATTTCAGTGAGGGGGTTGTTAAAGTCCCCTACTGTTATTGTATTATTGTCAATGTGTTTCTTTGATTTTGTTATTAATTGGTTTATATAATTGGCTGCTCTTATGTTAGGGGCATAGATATTTAAAAGTGTTAGATATTCTTATTGGACAGACACTTTAAGTATGATATAATGTCCTTCCTCATCTCTTATTACAGTCCCTGGCTAAAATCTAATTTATCTTATATAAGGATTGCCACCTTGCCACCCCAGCTTATTTTTTTTTTATTTTAATGTCCATTAGCATGGTAAATTGTTTTTCATCCCCTCACTTTAAATCTGGAGGTGTTCTTTGGGTCTAAAATGAGTTTGTTGCAGACAGCATATTGGTGGGTCTTGTTTTTTTATCCAGTCTGATACCCTGAGTCTTTTTATTGGGGGCACTTAGCCCATTTGCATTCAGGGTAACTTTTGAAAGATATGAATTTAGTGCCATTGTATTGCCTGTAAGGTGACTGTTACTTTATACTGTGTGTCTTCCTTTCTGGCCTGTTACTTTTAGGCTCTCTCTTTGCTTAGAGGACCCCTTTCAATATTTCCTATAGGGCTGGTTTGGTATTTGCAAATTCTTTTGTCTTTGTTTGTCCTGGAGGCTTTTTATCTCTCCCACTATTTTCAATGACAGTCTAGCTGGATATAGTATTCTTGGCTGCATATTTTTCCTGTTTAGTGCTCTGAATATATCATGCCAGTCCTTTCTGACTTGCCAGGTCTCTGTGGATAGGTCTGCTGCCAATCTAATATTTCTACCATTGTATGTTACAGACCTCTTGTCCCACGCTGCTTTCAGGATTTTCTCTTTGTCACTAAGACTTGTGAGTTTTACTATTAGATGACAGGGTGTTGACTTATTTTTATTGATTTTAAGGGCAATTCTCTGTGCCTCCTGGATTTTGATACTTGTTTTCTTCGCCAAATTAGGGATATTCTCTGCTATAATTTGCTCTAATATACCTTCTGCCGCTCTCTCTCTTTCTTCTTCTTCTTCTTCTTCTTCTTCTTCTTCTTCTTCTTCTTCTTCTTCTTCTAGGATCCCTATTATTCTAATATTGTTTCATCTTATGGTTTCACTTATCTCTCGAAATGTCCACTCGTGGTCCAGTAGTTGTTTATCTCTCTTTTTCTCAGCTTCTTTATTCTCCATCATTGATCTTCTGTATCATTAATTCCCTCTTCTGCCTTATTTATCCTAGCAGTAAGAGCCTCCATTTTTTATTGCACCTCATTAATAGTTTTTTTTTTCTCCAAATTGGTTAGATTTTAGTTCTTTTATATCTCCAGAAAGGGATTTTATTTCTTCAGAAAAGGTTTCTTTAGTATCTTCCATGCTTTTTTCGAGCCCAGCTAGCACCTTGATATTTGTTATTCTGAACTCTAGTTCTGACATATTACTAGTGTCTGTATTGGTTAGGCCCCTAGCCATCGGTACTGTCTCTTGTTCTTTTTTTGGAGGTGAGTTTTTCCACCTTGTCATTTGTCATTTTATCATGGTAAGAATAGATGAATGAGAGAACAAAATACTAAAAGGGTATCAAGAACCCCAGAAAAATATACCCTAACCAAATTGGAAGAGACCTGAAACTGGGGGAGAATAAAGGAGGAAAAAAAAATTATATATATATCTCTATCTATCTATATATATACACATATATATATCTATACACACACACACACACACACACACACACACACACACACCAAAATACACCCAAAATCAGGTGTGTGTATTTTGGTCTGTTAGAAGAAAATGTATCCAAAAATTTTAAAGAAAGAAAAACATATATATACAAAAATAAGTGCAAACACGATGAAGGGATAGAATATGACTGTTATGATGAAAATTACAAAAGATTCTAAAAAAATTGATAAGATAAAGAAGTTGGTTGGAAAAAAAAGAAAAAAAGAAGAAAGAATGCAATCAGGCTGAAGACTAAACAAAGCCATATGCTAGATTTAGAGTATATTTTGATCTGTTAGAAGAAACAGATTTAAATTGTATCCCACAATTTAAAAAAAATATATGTATACATAAAATAAGGTCAAATACATATAGAATATGACTATAACAATGAAAATTTTAAAATATTTTAAAGAAGGTATTGATAAGATAAAATAGTTAAAAACTGTTAAAATAGGAAAGAGGAAAAAATTTTAAAAATAGAGTAAGAAAAAATAAAATTAAAAAATTTAACTTTGAAAGATGAAAGAATCATGGGGGGGAAAAATCATGAATTCTATGTGCTGCTTTTCCCTAGCTCTGGAATTCCACAGTTCTCACTATCAGTGAACTTGGTCTTGGCTTCATGTTCTTGCTAATTTTTGGGGTAAGGGGCCTGTTGCCATGAGTCTCAAATGTCTTTGCCTGAGGCAAAATTGCACCACCCTTGCCAAGTGCAGGCTAAGTAATCTGCTCCGGTTTGCTCTTGGTAGCTTTTGTTCCCTGAAGGCTTTCCATACAGCTTTGGAGGATGGGAATAAAAATAGCAGCTTCCAAATCTCTAGCCCTGGAGGAGCTGAGAGCTCAGGGCCCTTCCTCAGTGCACCCTCAGAGAAAAGCAGTCAGTCACTCCCATCTCCCTGGTCTATGGCCACACTCTGTGCTCACCCAACCTGTGACCAAGCATTTCTATCTCTGGTGTATGGTCCTGTTTGGATTCTCCAAACCCAGCAGATTCCTACAGTGTGCTCCCATGCTGCTCCTCCCAGAGGAAGGAGGCAGTCTCCCTGGATCTGTCATTTGTGCCATCCCTGCTCGAAGAGCAGCAGCTCAACCATGCCTTGGATCATGGTTTTAGGTAACCCTGAGCTGAGAGCCCCACTCCTTGGCTCTTTCTCTGCAGTTGGGTTCCCCACTCTGAAACCTGGGAGTTCTGCCACACTCAGACAGCCCTGGTCTTTTTGTGACCCGATGGGTCCTGAGACCACACTGTCCCAGTGAGGGCTCCACGCCCCCACTCCAACCCCCACTTAGCCTCTGGAGCAACATTCATCCATGGAGCAGAGTTCTAAAAGTTCTGATTTTGTGTTCTGCTGCTCTCACTTACTGGGAGCCAGCCCCTCCCCGCCGTGGCCTATCTTCTACAGGAAGATATTGCCTCTGATTCACTTCTCCACACATCCTACCTTGCAGAGAGTAGTCACTTTTTTGTTCCTAGAATTGCTGCTCTTCTTCTCTTCAATCACCTGTTGAGTTTGTAGGTGTTCAGAATGGTTTGATAACTATATAGCTGAACCCCTGGGACCCAATGATATTGGGTCCATCTTTCCAATACTAATTGAATTTAAGAAACCTAATTAATCTGTTAAAGCATTTAATACTAGAGGGAAAATCCATGAACTGGAAATAGTTATGAACCTATTACATGAAACAGAGCTTAGGAAGACAGAGAAAGATGATAAATGCTAAAGAAAAGCTAAGAAATACTGAGGATAGAGAGAGAAGTGTTCCCCCACCCCAGGGGGAGTTCTAATGTATATAAATGGAATATCAGAAAGAAAATAAGGAAGTGACACAAAGATATGAAGGTAGAGAATTATTTAGAAATAATAAAAGACATATTCTTAGATTTTAGACAATAATTACAAAGAATATAAATAATGAGAAACCCACATTGAAACAAAGCATAGTTATATGGCAGAACAAAGACCCTAAACTCAACCAGATTTGCCCAACAGAATTGCAACACTAACTCTAAATTGTCAACAGAAATGGTAAAATCCAAAACACTGTAATTGCATCTTCAAGGTGCTTATTTGATGAAAGTTAAATAAGTCTAGGATATATCTAGTGACACTATCTTTCAAGAAAAATGACAAAACCATCTTCACAAAATTCCTATATCTACCTATATAAAACTGGTATTTAGTTAGTTCAGTACATTATTCTCAGATAAAATAAAATTATGAAAACAAAATACATAACTGTTGTAACTATTTTAAAAGCATAACTATTATTTCCAAATGTAAAATCCTTTGTAATCACTGGAATTATTCAATACATTGATCTTTATCATTGAAATATTTGTTTTGAAGCATTAGTAAATGATATTCCATTGCATAGTTGCTAAAGCGCTTGCATTATAAAGTTAAATACTTCCTCAGTCTTTATTTTTTAAAGATTTTATTTATTTATTTATTTGAGAGAGAGGGAGAGAGCAAGTGAGGGGGAGGGCCAAAGGGAAAGGGAGAGGGAGAAGTAGACTCACTGCTGAGCACGGAGCCTCATGCAGGGTTCAATCCCAGAACCCCTAGATAATGACCTGAGCCAAAGTCAGACACTTAACTTGATCCACCCAGGTGTCCCTATCAATCTTTCCTTTTGATCTATTTTTTTTTCTGTATTTGTAACTATAGACTAAAAAGTTTCCTAATTAATATGTTAGACACATCCACTCCTTTAGCAATGTCCCATACTTAATTCCATATCAGGCCTGATCAAGTTCTCATCACCTCATTTGATTCCCCCAAAATGAAGATTTAACATCAAAGATTTTGCCATTTTCTCATCAAACTCAGGCTCACATACTCCTGCTTTCTACTTTCCCCAAACTCTACCAACTTCATTTCCCTAATTTCTAAATCTCCTCCTTGTTTTAGAGTGAAACAGTGGTTCTGCCTGGGTCTCTAAATCTCTATAAACAGACCTGCTAGTAAACAGAAGACTCTTCCCTTAATATTTCCCAAGACTGATTTTCTTTGAAGACCTATTGATAAAAGTGATTTTTTAATTTAATGAGTAATGTTAAATGTTAAATTATTTCATTTAGTCACTATGCCATTTTAAAGAGTATGCTTCATTATTCTATAAATACCACTAAATATTAGTGTTTATAACTATACACAACACTTGAATTAAATTGCATAATAGATTTTATGAAGAAAAAACCTCTTCATTATAATTCTATGACTTTCTTATAACATTTATTTTAAAATACACATAGAAATATTGATCAGTATATTTTAGTTTTTGGCTACTTTTGTAATCTGATTCAATTTCATAAGTCAGTTAAGGTGTAAAATATATTGATCTTATTCTAAACTATATGTATTTGCTTAATGAAATTAAAATACTTGTATGTGTCTCAAGAAAAAAAAAATACGGCTTATAATTTCCTAATGAATGCTAGTTGCCTTTCCCCAAAACACAGACACACATACACAAACAGATACACACAAAGACAAACATATACACCCACACTTTTTTTTTTTTTTTTCTGGAAAAGATGACTGCAGAATTTTACTTCCTGATGTTTTTTGATTCTAACAAGGGAACTTTTTTTCTTAGTCCTTCTCCTGATCCTGTACAAGCAGTGATGCATAGAAATGCAGTTGTCATGACAACTGTTCCACAAACTTAAGGCAAACCCATATCATACTAATGCTGAGACCCTGCTCAGCAGACAGATGAAGATCCCAGGTTCATATTCTTTTTTTCTGACTCTTCTGACCTGAAGAATCCATTTCAGCATGGAGAAGAGTTTGGTTTCTTTAATCAAAGTTGGTAGTTAATACTTTCTGTATTCAAAATTCCTTAGTCTCTTATATGTGAAAGATTTTGTAGTAAAGCATTTATTCAAACATTCAATAAAATAGCAACAACAATTCATTTAGAATCTGTGTATAATCACAGACTTTCAGAGCAGAATAGTAATATTGTACATGATTTAAAAATTAATGATATGTAATTTCTGGAAAGATTTTTTTTTAAACAAGGCTGCATGTATTATATCACTTGAAGTAATTCTTAATACTTAAATAACTGAAACACTGTCACTTTTTGTCTCTATTTTAGGGAAGTGCTTAGTTGTAGGTTGCATCTGAGTAAGGAAAGAGTATACCTAAGGCATTTGTTTAGCCTCTTTTAGGGATTCGTGTTTGGATTTTCATCAAGAACACTTATTAGAGTCTTAAAGGCTGCCCTGATTATGGGGTTTAAGAGTAGTTGAGAGAAAAATAAATCAGGCTTTACTTTGATAAAGGAAAGTAGAATTTTTTCTTCCAACACATGTCAGCGAAACACAAAGCTATTTAAGGAATACCTCCCCCCCCCAAAAAAAAAAAAAAAAAAGAAATGAGCAGTTCAGAAGGGAAATATTTGAGGAAAAATAAAGGTAATTAAAATATAGCTAAGTGCACATTTTAATACATATAAGCTTACAAAATTATATTTGTAGATTCAGATGAAATACTAATAGTCAGAAAGCAACCTCACTGTTTTACGAAGGGAATCTATGCTCAAAAATGAAAAGCTTCAAATGATATTTAAGGAAGTTGAAAAGTATTATGATATTTAATGATCATAAAAATATTCTAGTTATCTGAAAAAATCTAAAATTTTAGTCATTATATTTAAGATGCAACATATTTTAGTCATTATTTTGAACAGAATTCAAATCAACAGATAAATATTTTTTCATACACATATTTAATATATATCTAAGTGCATAAAAACCCATTTAATCTTTTGAAGAACTTTTGGAAACTATACATTTTTTTTAAGATTTTATTTATTTGACAGACAGAGATCACAAGTAGGCGGGGGGGAGGGGGGAGCAGGCTCCCCGCTGAGCAGAGAGCCTGATCCAGGGCTGGATCTCAGGACCCTGGGATCATGACCTGAGCCAAAGGTAGAGGCTTTAACCCACTGAGCCACACAGGCGCCCCGGAAACTATACATTTTTAAAATGAATACTTTCAAGTACTTAATGGTCATGGAACTTTAAGTTTTTGTTTTGTTTGTTTTTTTTGTTTGTTTGTTTTTTCTGAAGTAATATATGAGAATAAAATATAAGCTTGCTTGGCAAAGAAACACACAAACATTGTAAAACATTATACTTGTTCCATGTTTATGAAATTGGTGTGCTCTACAATCTTTTACTCAAGTTGCCCTGTCATTGTATTTTCTACCAAGTTTTTCCATGAAATAAGATGTAGTTTATTACTGGAATCTCCTAGTTGATATTTAAGCACATCGTTTTCAAATCTCTCCTCTGGTAATAAAAGAACTGCCTACCCTACCCAAGCTTTGAAGCTTTGGGAATCAGATACATTTCAAAAGTAATCATGGTAGTTACTACTTTCTCCCTTCAACCTTCTCTTACCTTCCTATTCCACTCCGATACTCCATAATCATAGCAATATTCGTGTGCTTTGCATTAGACATATTGATATATTTTAAAATGTCCATGATAAACCTTTAAGGGAAGCATGCTATCCATATTTTACCTACTTTGATCCTGAAATTCATACCGGTTAAATAGATATGCCCAAGTCTATATAACATGTGACTGGTATATTCAGGTATCAAGCCCTACTCTTTCATATTCTAAATCTTGTCCTCTTTCTTCTCTATGCCATATCTTTCCATCCTTTGAAATCCTGCCATATTTAGACTCTGTTTTACTTATCTTTTTCCTTCTTATTATTTTCATGCTTATATTTTATTAATCCATTCTAGATGGTTATGAATTATTATTTTTATTTTTTCATTGCCTATTTTTCATTTCCTATAGGATAGTATACCATCACTGTGGCACAACTGGGGAAACTACCACTTCCAAACTGATCACTTCTTATGACTTTCTTTCTGGCCAACCAAAGAAAAAAAGAAAAAAGAAAAGAAAGAAAAAGGACAGTGATTAGGTAAATTGGTATTCAGAGCAGCCAGCTCATATCTAGCTCAGGATCTTGATTGATCATCCAACACCAATTTGCAAAGATTGCAGAGGTTGGCAACCTGTCCACAGCTGATATTTGGGAACCACTACGTTAGATCTCTTTTGCAGTGTCTTAGACCACGCCTAAGGGAAAGAGAAAAATATATTTTTTGTAGGCACTTTTCTCTCTGACCTCATCTACTCCCCATAGTACCTTATTCCAATGTGGTTCATAAAATACAATTTGTTTTACTTTCTTCTAGGAATTTCTTTAGCCAGAGCCATAACTTCATTATGTATATGTTCTGCCTCTCATATATTCTATACAGTAGGTTTACCAAATATTTTACCAGTGCATAACATGGCCACTTTATTCTCTGAATTTATTTATTCACTTTATTCTCTTCCTGACTGATCTCTAAAAACAGATTCCTCTCTGTCCACCACTTGGCTCTGAAACCTATTCCAAATATTGAGGGTTATCTTTAGTCAGCTGTTGCAGTGATAGAGAAACTTTTTATACTGTGTGTTTTGAAAGTGTCCCCTATTAGGTGACATTCAAGGACATTTGAGAGGGCAGTAACTGTCATGGTAGAATTGCAATATTGTTTTTGGTACAGTTTTTGCCTTTCCTGCTCTATGAAATGTGATCACTTTGGACTGCTACAGTAGGGAACTTATATTTGTATTCATATCTTGTCTTGGTTTTGTGACTGCAAAGTTCTGTCCTGAAGAAATGTGGGCTTTGTTGGGAGCCATAAGAGAAGGGAGAAGAGCAGAATTTACTTTGAACTGATTCTAAAAGGGATTTAGGCTACTATCTTTCTCCTTAGGCATTGTTTTGTACAAAAGCAGTCACTGTAGATCTGTGCTTTCTTACTTTGTTTCTGTCTTTCCAGATCAGCATTCAGAAATCTAAAGTTTGTAAATGAGAAGTAATGCTACTTTTCTACCTTTTAAAGATGTTACATTTTTAAAAACAGGCAAAAATGCTAGAATAGTCTTTTTAAATATAAACATCCTATACTGTGTGGTTCTCTTTCTCCATTTACTCTTTCAAAGTCACTCTTGTATTTGAGAATATTTCTTCATTACAATTACTCTAAACTGCCAACTTTATTCTCATAATGGGGTACCTGATACGTGCACAACCCAATGGTGCAAACTTGGGAACTTAGAGTTGTTATTAGAATTCTTTTAAGCATAAAACTGGAGGGGATTGCACATTTTAGAACATAGATAAATCATAGAAGTCTAGCCTAATTACATAATTTTCCAACAACCCTACATTCTCATTCCTCTATACTGTTTTTTTTTTAATTTTATACTTTGCTTTTCCCTTTTGAATAATTATTTCTCCAAGATACAACTCAAATAGTGTCTCCTTCTCTTTCCCTCTCTCTCACCCACACACACACAGTATATTTCTGATCCCTTAAAACCAAATTTCTGAAAAATGTCTTATCTTCTCTATTGAACTCTGCACAATACTATTTGCTGTTCAAATGTTTATGTCTTAAGAACCATCCACACAATTCTATCAATTTTATATCACCCAAGGCCTTTTGTTTTTAGTTTCAGTTATACATTTCTCTCATGATATGTTGGAAAATCAGTGTAACTTCCTTTGGTGCTATCAAATATTCATTTATCTAGATTGTTTATTTACCACTGATTCTGTTATGCTTTAACAAAGGAGCTCTTTTAACTTAAAAAAAAAAAAACCTAGCAGCCAAAAGGATATCCTCATCTCCTTTAACTGCAGGATGTTCTGGCAGGGAGCAGGGCATTTTACATGACCTCCAGAGGAAGGCTGATGTGAGGAGACAGGGCCTGCTCTGCCTTTCCTGAACCTTCAAAACATTTCACCTGAGTCAGTGCTTTTGGGACCTGTGCTTTATTAGCTTTAGAGCTTCCACGGAGAGTGTTCTGTCTCTGTTATTTGAGCAGAGGAGGCAGTGTAAGGCTAGCATAAAGATGATCAGAGTAAGTTTACATATGTAAGGCAATCTGAGTGCCCCAAAATTCTTTCAATTGGAAAAAGTGAAAAAAAAATCATAAAATTAGTTTGGGAAGGTGACATGTTTGCAAATCAGGGTGATGTTCTGAACTTAAAGGCCATCTTTCTTATTTAACTTTTCTTAATTTATATACATACAAGACTTGGATCTCCTGACTTTAGGATGGGCTGCTTTTTCAAGTAATATGACCCCAAAACCTACTACTTAAATATTTCATGCATGTTCTTGTCCAGATGCTCTGTTCAGTAGTAAGAGCATGAATAAGGAACAGAAGACTAAACCTCATACATAGCATGTACCAAAATTCTTAAGGATAAATAAAGAAATGAAATATCAAACTGAGCACCTATACTGACTCATAAAATAATCCCACCTCACAATCAACTAAAGAAGATAACCATTTAGAGATACAATCTATACTTATTTAAATAAAGACCTTGATACTCATTAGCACATCACACTCACAGACTTTAAAATATCCATGGAAATCCCTTGTTTCCAATTGTATAAAATTCTGGACCTCATTTTGGAAAATTAGTCAAAAGGACTTGACTACAGTTTACATGTGAGCAGCAACTTTGAAAAATGGAAAGATGGAGGTTTTGTAGTCTCCCGACCTGGTTAAATTCCTGCAGGGTCACATGAAATTCATGTGTACACAAATCTCAGATTTTACATTAGAAATATAATACTTTCTTCATTGGACTCTTGCGAAGCTTATAAATAAAATATTTAAGGGGCCTGACACATATTAGGAACTCATGAACTATTAGCTATTACCATCCCTGTGATTATTCTTTAGACCAGAGATTTCAACACTGGAGTATATGTACTTTTCAGAGCTATAAGGATTGGACTGTAGTCAAGGAAATTGATTTGCATATCCTCAACTTTCATAAATACCCCTTCCTAATTTGATTTATGTAAGAATGCATCTGTGCTGTGCAAATTCTTCTTTCCAACTCCCTTTCATAATTATCATTCTCCTAAGTTGAAGAAAGGAAGAAAGGAGGGAAGGAAGGAAGGAAGGAAGGAAGGAAGGATGGAAGGAAGAGAAAGAAAAAAGGAAGAGAGAGAGAAAGAGAGGAAGGGAGGATTGAAAAGAGGAAAAAAGAAAAGGAGGAAAGGAGGGAAAAAAAGAAAGATTTCTCCCAATCCAAATCTTGAAATGGATCATTGGGTGCTAAAAATTCCTGGACAGTACATAAAGAGACAATTGTAGAATACATTTTTGTTAAGGAAGTTCCCCTGAAAAGCAGAGAAAAGAAGACTTCTGTAAGAAAAAAGACAAAGATACTCTTTATCTCCTCTTAGTGAAAAAATCATGGCAAGCCTCCCTATTTCTCTCTCTCTTTCTCTCCCTTTCCTCACTTTTCATATCCCTGTCTATCCATGAATTTAGAAGTAATATGGTTATCATTGGAATATAAATAACCATGTTTTTTCACATTACAATGTTGTCATACTTCTGTAGTAATATTAACTCTCATTTAGCTGGGCTATTTGCCAATTCAGCTTAATAAGAGATATTTTCCATAAATTAAATGAGCTAAAGTTACGGGTACAAGGTTTTGAAAAAAATATCTATTTAAAGCCTATATTAGCCAAGGTTCTCTGGAGACACAGGATACACACACACACCCACACACACACACGTATACATATAAAATGTGTACACACACACACATACATATAAAATGTGTACACACACACACACACACATTTTTTATGAGGAATTTGCTCACGTGAGTTTGGGAGCTGAGAAGTCTTATGATCTGCCATTTGTACACTGGAAAACCCAGGAAAACTGGTGATATATTTCAGTCCAAGTCCAAAGGCCTGAGAACCAGAGAAGCCAGTGGTGTAAATACCTGTGTAAAGGTGGGAAAAGATGAAAGGAAATGTCCCAGCTCAGGAGTGAGGCAGGAGAAAGGGATACATTCTTCCTTCTTCTGCCATTACTCCATTCAGACCCTCATCTGATTAGATGATGCCTACCCACATTGCTGGTGATGGGGAGCGATGCAACCTACCTTCCTGTGTCTACCAATTCAAATGCTAATCTCAACCAGAAACACCCTCACAGACACTCAGAAATAATGTTTAATCTTGGCATTCTATGGCCAGTCATGTTGACACATAAAATTAAGCATTATGAAACATATCAATAATATCTAAAAATGCTAGGTCATATCCCCTTGGCAACAAATTGATTTTATGACAAACCTTTCTGACATCAAAATAAAATGTGATCTTATGACAAACATTTCTGACATCAAAATAAAATGTGTGAGGAGGCTAATTACAAAAGAAAAATAAGTACTTCTATAATGGAGGTATCTGGTAATCACTCCCTAAGCAGGTTATCAAATTTAGTAAAACAAAGAAAAAACAACTTGACATATTATGGCATCTGATCAATGGAAAGCATGACCTACACTTGCCACAAATGTTTAACTTTCAGATAAATTTCCAATTACTAGCAATACAAAAGGTACACAAACAAGACAACTTAGACAAAACTATAAGAAAGTGATTAAAATAATAATGTGAGATTTGCTATGGAGAATTGCCCTGGTTGTTGTAACAAAGTTAATGTCATGGAAGAAATAAGAAAGGAAAGTTTGGAGGATGTAAAGTGGCTCTAGGTTAAAGGTGTTCAAACAGATACAACAGATGCAATCTGTGAACTTGGTTAGATCCTACATTAAAAAATAATAAAAAATAAAAGATATTTAGGACAATTAGGTAAATACTGATATAAACTGAGATGATGTTATGGGATCATTGCTAATTTTATAGGTGATGAAAATTGTAATGAGTTTATACTGCAAAATGTCTTTATTATTTAGAAATTCATACTGAAGCATTTGGGAGTGAAATATTTTGATATACTGAGGATATCAAGTATTTCAGGCAACAGCAATATGTATATATGTTGGGGAGGAAGGCATATAAGCACATGTGTGTATGGATAGCTATAGAGCAATAAAGCACATGGGAAAAAATTTTAACACTAAATCTGGTGAAGGGTATCTGAGTAAAACATTCTTTTAACTTTTTAATAGAATAAGTCTGATAGGTTTGAACATTTTCTAAGTAAAAAGTTAGTATAAATGTTATATGTAACCCCTCAGAAATATGTGAAAGAATATGTATTTTTCTAACATTTGAAAGGTATAGTGAGCAAAGGAATGTGAACAAAAACAGTGAAGAACTCTCCTTAAACAGAGGGACTCTTTAAGAGGACATAGATATATTATCCATCTGGAAAATATAATCCAAACTTCAACATAAATAAACCATGTTGTAGTTCTGGGCTTTGTGATGTAGTTTTACTCAGTACAGATTTTATCTTACTTGAGAACTCTTAATACAGTTACAGTTTGCCAGATTGCTTACTTTATAAACTATGCATCAAGGAAAGCATGAAATTAAGGCATAAAAAGGCTTAAGTTTCAACATATGCTTAGAGAATAACTTCACATCTGTCCATTTCATATGGTAGCATATAAAACAACTAGCTCTGTGTTTTGCTAAATTCACCTAACCTCATAGAGTAGTCCACTAATTTGCATACATTAAAAAATCAAGGATTTTTGCTTATATTCATTAGCAGTATTTAAACCTTAAAGTTATGTAAATAGTAATTTTGGGATGAATCTAAATAAACACACTTTTATCTGTTCTTTATATGAATTTTTTCATAATATGCCTATTTGTTCACCATATTTTATTACAGATAAATTACTTTTCATTTCTTAACTTAAGCAATAGAGTATAATAAAGACAATGACACAGAATATTTTGATGCATTCTGTTTATAAAACTCCAGTTTTGACCCCATTCCAATAAACAGGTCAGTGTCATTAGTCACAGTGATGACAAGGAAAAAAAAATGGAAATCAGATAAATGAAACAGAATAGAGAGCCCAGAAATAGACCTACTTAGATATAGTCAGCTTGAGAAAGGAATAGAGACAATACTTTTCAACAAGTGATGAAACAATGAGATAGCTACATGTCAAAAAATGAATCAGACACAATCTTACACCTTTCACAAAAATTAACTCAAAATGAATCACAAACTTAATTGTAAAATGCGAAACTGTAAAAGTCCTAGGGGGGAAAAAAAACAACTTAGAAGAAAATCTAGGAGACCTTGTAAATGGAAATGACTTTTTAGATACAGAGCACCAAAGGCATCATCCATGAAGGAAAGAATTGATAAGCTGGAATTCATTGAAATTAAACATTCTTTATGAATTCATCAGTTGATGGACACTTGGACTGTTTCATAATTTAGCTAGTGTAGATAATGCTGCTAAACACTGGGGTGCGTGTATCCCTTTGAATCAGCATTTTTGTATTCTTTGAATAAAAACAGAGTAGTGCAGGTCCTGGATCACAGAGTAGTTCTATTTTTAACTTTTTGAGGAAAGTCCATACTGTCTTCCAGAGTGGCTACACCAGAAGATGTGACATATACATACACAATGGGATATTACTCAGTCATAGAAAAGCATGAAGTCTTGCCATTTGCAATGATGTGGATGGAGCTAGAGAATATTAAGTAAGTGCTTCAAAGACAAATACCATATGCTTTCACTCATTTAACAAATTTTAAGAACAAAACAAATGAGCAAAGGGAAAAAAAAAAGGGAGAGAGAGAGGCAAACCAAGAAACAGACTCTTAACTCTAGCGATCAAACTAATGGTTACCAGAGGGGAGATGGATGGAGTATGAATTAAATCAGTGATGGGGATTAAAGAGTGCACTTGTGAGGAGTACCCAGTGTTGTATGGAAGTGTTGAATCACTATATTGTACAGCTGAAACTAATATTACACTGTATTTTAACCAAATAGAATTTAAATAAAAACTCAAAAAATATCCAAACAGAACATTCCTGTTCTGCTAAAGACTTAAAAGAGATTGAAAAGACAAGCCACATACTAGGAGAAAATATTTGCAAATAGCTTATCTGCTAAAATATTATTATCTAAAATATACAAAGAACTTTTAAAATACAACAATAAGAAACCAAACAACTCAATTATAAAATAAGACAGGGACCTTAACAGATACATCACCAAAGAAAATTTATAATGGCAAATAAACCTGTGAAAAGATTCTTCACCTTAAATTTTTATTAGAGAGATGCAAATCCAAACAATGAGATGCCACTGTACACCTAGTAAAATGGCCAAAATCTGGAACACTGACAGCACGAAATGCCTCTGAGGATAGGTATCAACAGAAACTCTGATTCATCTTTGATAAGAATGCAAAATGATACAGCTATTGAAGATAGTTTGTTAGCACCTTATAAAACTAGACATACTCTTAGCATCTGATGCAGCAGTTGCGCTCCTTGGTACTCACCCAAAGGAGTTTAAAAAATGTTTGTCCACTCAAAAATCTGTACGTGGATGTTTTATAGTGTCTTTATTCATAATTACCAGAAGTAGGAAATAACTGAGATGTCCTTAGTAGGTGCTGCTCTTCAGTAGATGAATAGATAAATAAACTCATGGCACGTGCAGACCATGGAATGTCATTCAGCACTAGAAGAAATGAACTATCAAGACTTGAAAAGACATGGAGGAAACATAAGTGAACATTAACAAGGGAAAGAAGCCACTCTGAAAAGGCTGCATACTGTATGATTCCAAGTATATCCGTTCTGGAAAAGGCAAAACTATGGGAAGAGTAGAAAGATCAGTGATTGACAAAAATTGGGGAGAGGGAGGGGTAAATAGGTAGAGTGCAAAGGATCTTTAGGTCATTGAAACTACTCCACAGATTATTATGATGGTGGATATATGTTATACATTTGTTCAAATTGATTGAATGAACAGCACCCAGAGTGAATCTTAATGTAAACAGTGGACTTGGGAGGCTAATGATGTGTCAACATAGGTCTGTCCATTAATTATGACAAATGTACCACTTTAGTGGGACGTGTTGATAGTAGACTATGCATGTGTGGGGCAGGGAGTATATGGGAAATCTTTGTACCTTCTGCTCAATTTTGATGTGAACCTGAAACTGTTAAAAAAAAGTCTACCAATATATGTAGATCCAGAGAGAGAGATGAATTGGTTTAATCCATTGTCAGTATAAAACAATAATGCAATATAAAAATAAAGCATGTAAACTAATACTTTATTGATGTACTGGAAATATGGTATTGCATATATAAAAAATACCTACAATTAATAAATTCAGCAGACTTGTGTTGAGTGCCTTTCTGCAACTTGATTAGCTGTGTGCTACGATTCAGAGGTAAAAGGTACAGCTCCTGCTCTCCAGGTTGTCTCAGGATATAGAGCGAGACAGTCAAATTAGCCAAAGATGAGAACACAGGTAAGTGTGATAAATCTACAACCATGATGCTGCATACTGAGAAATATGCTTAACCTATATTTTAAGGGCAATGACAAGGGGATTATAAAAGTCTTTTTAAAGAAGTGTGATTCTGTGAGCCTTGAAGGACTAATGTGAAAGAGGTGGAGGAAGAAGGTCAGAAGAAAACTGTGATACTTCTTTAGACCATTGTAGGTAGCGAACCATTCTGGAGAAATCATACCTTCTTGCATACTGGTGCCATTATGGCTCCATTTTTTTTTTTTTTAATCCTCTCACCTGTTTGCTTTAGTGGCACTAATCTCTTCCATTTCTCTTCTGTCTTTTTGGCTCCAGTGCTATTTTTATCTATTTAATGTTGGTGTAATTAAGGTCCTTTTATTTTTCTCACTTTACCAAATATCCTGAAGTGACCTCATTTGAACCATTGGTTTCAACTTATACCTATGTACTATTGAGTTTCAAGTATCTTTTCCTACCCAGGCCTCCTTTAAATCTTAGGACCCTTTATTCTGTTTGGATTAATTACATGTACCTCCAATAATGCAACTGAACTAAGTGTTTTATTTCCAACCTATTCCTTTTCTTTGCTCCCAGTCTCAGTAATGACACAGTCATCCCACATGTCACCTAAACTCTAAACTTCAAAATCACTCAGTAATTTGACTAGTGTGATAATGCTGCTATCAACTTTGGGGTGCATGTATCCCTCTGAATTAATATTTCTGTATACTTTGGTTAAATATTCAGTAGTTCAACTGCTGGATCCTAGGGGTAGTTCTATTTTTAATTTTTTGAGGAATCACCATACTGATTTCCACAGTGACTACACTGGTTTGCATTCTCACAATAGTGCAAGAATGTTCCCTTTCTCTAGGTCTTCACTAACCCCTGTCATTTCTTGTGTTCTTGATGTTGGCCATTCTGACCAGTGTGAGGTGATATTTCATTGTAGTTTTGGTTTGTATTTGCCTGATGATGAGTGATGTTGAGCATCTTTGCATGTGTCTCTTGGCCATTTTATGTCCTCCTTGGAGAAATGTCTATTCATGTCTCCTGCCCATCTTTTTTTTTTTTTTTTTAATTTTATCTATTTATTTGACAGCGAAATCATGGCCTGAGCCAAAGGCAGAGGCTTAACCCACTGAGCCACCCATGCACCCCTCTTCTGCCCATTTTTAATTGGATTTTTCATTTTGAGGGTGTTGAATTTTCTAAGTTCTTTATTTATTTTAGATACTAACCCTTTATCAGATATATCATTTGCAAATATCTTCTCCCATTCCATAGGTTGACTTTTAGTTTGTTGAGTGTTTCCTTTACTGTGCAGAAGCTTTTTCACTTTAATGAAGTCTCAATAATTTATTTTTGCTTTTGTTTCCCTTGCCTCAGAAGCTCTATCTAGAAACAAATTGCCAAGTCCAGTGTCAGAGGTTACTGCCTTTGTCCTCTTTTATGATTTTAATGATTTTCTGCCTCATATTTAGATCTTTAATCCATTTAGAATTTGTTTTTCTGTGTGGTGTGAGAAAGTCCAGTTTCATTCTTTGCATGTTGCTGTTCTGCTTTCTCAATATCATTTGTTGAAGAAATTGTCTTTTTCCCATTGAATATTCTTTCCTGCTCTGTTAAAGATTAAGTTGCTATATAGCTGTGGGTTCATTTCAGGGTATTCTATTCTATTCTATTCTATTCTATTCCAGTGATCTATGTGTCTGTTTTGATTCCAGTACCACACTTTTTTGATCTCTACTGCCATGTAATATAACTTGCATTCCAGAATTGTGTTGCCTTCAGCTTTGCTATTCTTTTTCAAGAATACTTTAGCTACTTGGGTTCTTTTGTGGTTCCATATCAATTTTAGGATTGTTTGTTCTAGCTCTGTGATAAATGCTATTGTATTTTGATAGGGATTGCGTTAAATGTATAGATTGCTTTGGATAGTAGAGATATTTTAACAATATTTGCTCTTCCAAACCATGAGCACAGAATGTCTTTCTATTTCTTTATGTCATCTTCAATTTTTTTCATCAGCGTTTCATAGTTTTCAGAGTACAGGAATCTTACCGCTTTGGTTAGGCTCGTCCCTAGGTATCTTATGGCTTATAGTACAGCAGAAATGGGATTGGTTCCTTAATTTCTCTTTCTGCTGCTTCATTTTGGTGTATAGAAATGCAAAAGATTGCTGTGCACTAATTTTGTATCCTGTGGCTTTACTGAATTTGTGTATCAGTTCTAGCAATTTTTGATGAAGGCTTTCAGGTTTTCTATATAAAGTTTCATGTCATCAGCAAATAGTGAAAGTTTTACTAGAAAATATCTCCATCACTCCCTGCAATCAAACACTAATCCCAATAGATTTTACCTCTCAGTTTGAATAGATGAGGTCCTCATTACTTTTGGTTGTACTGCTATAACAGCTAGTTAATTAGACTTGAGGAATAAGCAGCAGGGTGGGAAACGGGGCAATCTCTAAATCCCCATTTTCTGTGTTCAATTCTCAGCTCTGGCACTTTATAGCTGTATGACATTGGGTAATACTTTATCTCCATTTTTCAACTTCTATAAATCTATAGATCTATTCAATCTATAAATAGATCAATATATAGATCTATTCAATCTATAAAATGGGGCTAACCATAATACCTATATCATAAGCCTCTTATAATAACTACAGTAACATAATAAAAAATCCTGTCTTATGTATGCAATATCAGGGTTAGTTGCTATTCTAGCTCCCCTTTAATCCCCTTAAAATGTTCACCTATAGATTACAAGATAAATTTTAAACTATTTTTTCCTTTGCACATAAAATACTTTGTGATTTCACCCCCACTCCTAACTTGTTATAGTTATCTCTTTCCTCTTTCCAGAAAGCGTCTAAGATTCAGTCACATTATACTTGAGCCCTACGTTATGTTTTACATTTGTATTTGCTTTTTATTTCCAGGTCATCAATTCTGTTTCCTTTGCTTTTTTAACACCAGGATTTTGTAGTCATAATTGTGTGTGTTTGTGTGTGTGAGCATCTGTGCATACCTGTGTGTGTTTTTTGTTGTCATAGATGGCTAAGTTAACCACAGAGGCCTACTGGAGAATTTTCTGGGGTAAAGTGATAGAAAATCTTTAGAGGACAGAGAGGACACCTCCATTATTGAGTGTGTTCTTTCTTGTACACAAAGTTCAGTGCATTCTTTTAGAAAAGGTTTGAGTTCTGAAACTGATATTTTCAAAAAAGTATGCAAGACATCATTTAACTTTTCTGTACATTATTTTTATTCATCTCTAAAATAAAAAGTATTAAAAACATAGGGTCTACCACACAAAGATGACATATACATACTCTACTGCTTCCAGTTTAATGATGAATTCTGAACATGTTTATGAATCATTTCTCATTAATATAAACTACTTTAAAGTTTTTGTTATAATTTTTATCTTGCCTTATTTCTTTCATAATACAATATGCATTGTAATACTGCAATACAATATCCTGTGAAACAATATATCCTTCTAGAAACCTACTCCAATTAAAGGGGAAAATGAACTAACACACCCTGTTTACCAGCATATTTTTTCTCACCAAAGCAAATGGGTTTTGACTGTTTCTTCATTTGTTTTAGCTCTCCTATATTTCAGCCCCAGAAGCTCGGTGAAAATTCATAAACATCTAACATTATCATTATCATCATTCATACACTCCATTTTTATAAGACTTCACAATGCTTCACATTGATATTATATAAAGGTCCCAAAGCAATTGGAATAACATTCTGAATCTTAAGAGATTCTCATTATATATGCATGGATGATAGTATGAGAAGTATGAAAAACACCCAGACTTTATTTTGTGCTTCCTTATCTTTTTCACTAGCTTTCAATTTGACAGATTCAGTGATGATTTTCTTAGCTGTCACAGTCAAAGTAAGATTTCTATACTTTTCTCCTTTACTTTCTATCACATGATAAATGTTATTGGAATTCTTATTGTGGACTGCAGCAGAGTTTTCTGATGTTCTTCAAACAAAAACAATGAATTTTATAGCCACATAAAATGATTGATTTTTGATAAAGTTGTGCACTCATTTTAGCCTCAGAATTCATTCCCTGTTTTCCTTACAAAGTTTATTAACTTTGGTTATTATGAAACTGGAATATATCCAATTATTTAAGCACAAAATTGATAGGAACATTGGAAATATCAAATCCATTTCAGCTCATTTTTTGTCTCAGTTTTTCAGGAAAAAAATATTTTCTTTTTCTCATTCAAATGCATTAATCTATGTAAGCACCTGAAAATGAAGATACAGTTATTATTTTATATTCTGTATTGATATTTTTATTAGTATTCTATTTCGTGGGATACATGTCCCTAGAAACAATATGAGTTTGAATATGTTATTTTCTCCTTGAATGTGTTTCCCAGCACTCCTTGTATTAGCCACCATGTAAATGCAAACAATTGTGTGTATTTTTTCCAATTATAAAAGTTAGAGTATATACCATAAATTCATCTTAAATCACTGCTTATTTATAACAAGAAGTGATTAAATAACTTGCTTTATTAAATCTGGATTTTGTCTTATATCAAAAATCTGTATTTTAGGGGTATGGAATTTTTCTATATTTTTTCTATATTTCTATATTATAGCTCAAACTGAATCATAGGCATCTGTGATATGATAAGCTTCTACCCTAGCAGAATAACAGAATACATCCTAGAAATTTGTCTTTTTAACAGCTTTCAAATATTTTATAATAGTTTAGATGCAAATATCATACTGAATCCCTATTAGGAAACTCTAAGTATCATGAGTCATTTAATGTACAAACTCAGAATAAAACCAAGCTATTAGAAATAAATAAACAACAGCAACAATGATGAAAAACAGCTATAGCCTATTAAAATACACAGAGCAGTGCTTCAACTTCATGAGGTAACTTTCACGCTGATAAAATTAATATAGAAATACTCCACTACTGTTATATTACCATTTGGCATTTTCTCGAAGTTGCCCACAAGGAAAGAAATCTGTGGGGGGAGACTGAAACTTTTCTTACTGTCCAGACAACTTATAAGAGTCATGAAAAACTCCTCTAGTGTAAGGCAAAGTACCAATGTAATACATAATCACAACTGACATTTGCTGATGGGTTCTACCATTTCCTTTTTTGTCTTTTTGTTAGAATTTTTCAAGTATAATTTTAAAATCTAGAGTTGCCTTCAGCATTGTATTTTGAAATTATATTGTGTCTTCCATAATGTTTTTGACTACATTTATTTTTCATACTGTGAATTTTTCTTCATGTTCTTTCAACTTAAGAGGGCAGTAGAACGTGGTACACTTGTTCTTCATTTCCTAATTTTTTTTTAATTCTTACTATTTTTCAAAGTTTTTATTTAAATTCCAGTTAGTTAACATACAGCATAATGCTAGTTTCAGATGTACAATATAGTGATTCATCAGTTCCATACAATACCCAGTGCTCATCAAGACAGGTGTAGTCATCAGTCCTCACCACCTATTTCAATCCATCCCCCATCCCTTCTCCTTTTGTAACCATCAGTTTGTTCTCTAGTTAAGAGTCTGTTTCTTGGTTTGCCTCCCTCTCTTTGTTCTCCTTTGCTTATTTGTTTTGTTTCTTAAAGTCCACATATGAGTGAAATTGTGTGGTATTTTTCTTTCTCTAACTGACTTATTTTGATTAGCATAATACTCCCTAGCTCTATCCATGACATTGCACATGGCAAGATTTCATTATTTTTAATGGCTGAGTAATATTCCATTATTTATATATGGAATATATATTATTCATTCATCAGTCAAGGGACACTTGGACTGTTCCCATAATTCGACTACTGTGAATAATGCTACTATAAATAATAAATAATTTGGCTATTGTAAGTAATGCTCTGGGGTACTTGTATAGCTTTGTAATATTCTGAATTCTTTGGGTAAATATGCAGTAGGGGAATTACTGAATCATAGGGTAGTTCTATTTTTAATTTTCTGAGGAAACTCTATACTGTTTTCCAGAGTGGCTGCACCAGTTTGCATTCCCACTAACAATGCAAGAGGGTTACACTTACTCCACATCCTTACCCACACCTGTTGTTTCTTGTGTTGATGACTTTAGCCATTATGGCAGGTGTGAGGTGATATATCATTCTACTTTTGATTTGTCCTAATGATATATTTTTTAAAGATTTTATTTATTTATTTGACGGAGAGACATAGCAACAGTGAGAGAGGGAACACAAGCAGAGGGAATGGGAGAGGGAGAAGCAGGCTTCCTGCTGAGCAAGGAGCCAGATATGGGGTTTGATCTCTAGACCCTGGGATCATGACCTGAGCTGAAGGCAGCCACTTAATGGCTGCCACCCAAGTGCCCCTGTTCTAATGATATTTTTAAATGTTTTGTTTCAGTATCCAGGTTAGAGTTCTTCATGAAGGAGAATTTTAAACAATATATAAGAATTTACATGCAAGTCAAGTGCAAAATTGGTATAGGTCAAATATATAAAAATTTTAGTATAGAATTTTTTTAAGGACCATGAGTTTCTAGCATAGTCACAAGATTAATAATACATATTACCACTCAAATAGCATATTTGAGCTTCCTCTTGCCCCCTACAAAGACTGCCAAACATGTCCCCTTAAGTAACATTTCAGGAGTTCACAGGAGGTTGTTTTTTGGATAAAATATTCCCTGAATAACCAAGAACTTATTCCTGTTAATAAATTTAAAAGTAGAAATCCACCAATATGTTAACAATATGGAGAGTCAAGGAGATAAGTAAATGAAATTTCAAGACTTCAGTCTAGAAGGTAAAGAAATTATATGGTGAAAATAGTTAAGAGAATATAAACTTGGATCAGTAAAAAAAAATTAAATAATAATAATAATAAAAATATAAACTGATGAGAAAGAAGATCAATGTTAATGTGAGTCAAACCCTCTACTTCTAAAAGACAAAGGATAATATGGAGAATCATAAAAAGTAGGATAATTAAGTACAAAATAAAATAAAATATGGAAGTTTTCAGAATCATCCAGTTTCCCTGGAAAACAGTGGCTATTTATGAAATTGTTAAGTCTATAGAACTCTAAAATAATGAGTTCTGGACCCTTTATTCATTAGGGATAATTCACAAGGAATAAATTCACAAGGAACTTGAACGTATTTCATATATGATGTGATTTTTTGAAAGCAAATAATTGCTGTCTATGCCTAGAAAAACATAAACAGCCTTTGGAGAATGCTATAAACAAAATGAATTATAAAAAACTACATAACTTAATTAAAAATTACCTGAATAGAGTAATAAATACTTTCAAGAGGAAAACATGAGTTCCAAGCCTGAACTTCTCTGAGAAGTGAATTTTCTTACCTACAAATATTTATATGACATTATCTATCTGGTCCTGTGTCTCAACAAGGGATATACACCCATAAAAATAACATCAGACAGTGATGTTCAGAGCAAAACTCTCAAAATAGGGATGAATTCAGGTCTTGGAACCAGTAGCCGATGTTGATGGCTGATAGAGAAGACCTAACTCCTGAATTCTTCTTTTTTTCTTTCTTTCTTCTCTGTCAAAAGAGATGCTCTTCAAAATGGAAAGGGCAGAAAAGATATCAGCTAAAGCAAATAAAATATCAGCAAAGAAAGAAAGAGTGTAAATAACTACTCAAAATAAGCTTCATATCCAGACTACATATACTATAATGGAGACTCTCTCCATATTTTTTGAAACACATTGGCAATCAGGAATGAATCCATAAGGCTAGAGGAAAGTAAATGGGCTGCTTTCCAAAAAAAGGGGGAAAGGAGTTTTTAGATTTTAGTCCAATGAACTTGATATTAATGGTATGTACTAGTGAATTTTCAGATTTTGTAAACCCTAGAAGAGAGATCAGCGATCATCATTCATGATTTGCTAGATTAATTTGGACAAATGTCATGGACAAAGGATATTTTTAAAAAGATTTTATTTATTTATTTGACAGAGAGAGAGAGAGACAGAGATCATAAGTAGGCAGCGGGGGTGGGAACAGGCTCCCTGCTGATTAGAAAGCATGATGTAGGCTTGATCCTAGGACCCTGAGATCATGACCTGAGCCAAAGGCACAGGCTTAACCTTCTGAGCCACCCACGTACCCCAACAGAGGATAGTTTTATTTCAGGAAGGCATTTGATTTTCTCCCAGCAGATAAAATAAAGCAGTAGGGGCATATGAAAGATTTGTTCTTAGTTGAACAATTCTATAAAAAAAAAAAAAAACTGGTGAAGAATGAAATGATGGGAAGTTTGCCACTGTTCTTTCTATGAGTTTAATTATTCAATAGTTACATCTGTTACTTTGCCAAAAGTTAGAAAACACACTCCTCAAATTTATATGATTGCAAGCTGGAAAATACTGCAGACTTGTATATGACACAGTCCAAAAGAATGCTGGCAGTTTGAATCAATCAAGATACTGTTTAATAAACATGTAAGATCTGCATTAGGTCTGAAAATAAATGAATGCAGAATATGTAAGATGTACCTTAGTAGTGCTGTATGTCAGACATGATTCAAGGTTTTAGTCGGCAGTGGTATTCCTGTCTTCTTTTTTTTTGTCATTATCCAAAAAACAAATGAATTCATTCTGCAAGGAGTGTAGTTAAAGATGGCACAGCCAAGAAAACAATCAGTTATTACTTATCTAAATGGAAAAGCAAAGAACATGATTTCAAAGTGCATTGTCCTGTTCAGTGGTTTCCTTGAGATATGTGTATTAGAAGCTAAGAAAAACATTTGACTCTCAACAGACAAGAGTATTTTATAAATCATCTGGTTCTACTACATGTAAGTGGCATCCAAGATATTATTTCAACTAATTGAACAAAAATAATAAGTAAATTATTTGGCACTCCATATTTGACTTATAAGAGTTATACAAAATCATAAGAGTTATACAAAATTAACTCTTAGTTTAAGCTGTATTCTAGGTAGCATTTGGATTATATTCACTTTCTATGCATATCGAAAATGATACCCTATAATAAATACACAACCAAGTTATCAGTTCAGAGAGATAGAAACAAAAATGAACCTCTTTATTTTCTAGTTATTCCTCCCCATTTTCTTCAAAGAATACATCCAATTAAAAAAAATAGAAATAACTCTGGAATTAGAAAACTTCTTGATTTTAAATTCATGAGTGGTATATTTTGGCTGGACCCTAGAGGGAAGTAAGATAGTCATTCTAATTTCTGGAAAGGAAATAACTGTTAGAATGTGAAAAATTAACAGAAAGTGAAGAATCTTTGTATTTCCAATATTTTGGCCCACAAAATTGTTTAAATTACAGGAAAGTAATGATATTATAAAGTCTACACTTTGACTTATTTCTGTCTTTAACTTTGAATTTTTCTGTAGGCCGAGTATAAATAACCCAGAAGCCTTCCTTTTCTTTTGTAAGGTCTCCTTTGCAACTCTGCTTATAATTCCATTACAATTGTTGTTGTTGCTGTTCTTGTTGTTGTTTGGTATTACATTATGGAGCCTATATTAGCCAGTGAAGGCATTATGACAGCCTTTAGACAGACGAGTAGAGCAGTCAGACATTGCTCAAAGGAATATATCTTAATTAATAAAATAAATGTTATGGTGATAAGAAACATTGAAAAAGGCAACATAAAAAGAAGAATTTAGAACTATTTGAGAAGTCATAACTTTTACCATTTGAAAGTACATGATTTTGTCCATGCACATGTCCTTAGGAAGTCAGTGACAGAAAATAAAGGAGAAAATGACAAAAAAAGTTTGACTAGAACTCACCATTGGGAGTTTGCCTGGAGTTTTTCTATTTGTTTGTTTAATGCATATAATCCAATGTATTGCAGATTCTATAGCAGTCTCCCCATCTTTATCCTAATGGATCTATTATTAAACCACTTTATCCCCACATACTTTCTTTGTCCTTCAAGACACCAATACCTCTTGATTTGCTGTATTTCTCACTAGAAAATTCTCCTTTGTTTCATTTACTGGTTGTTCTCAGGACTCTATTTTTGGTCATTTTACCTTTGCATGTCACAATATATGTGATCTGACCCAGTGGCATGATTTAAATACTTCCAATTAAAAAATAAAGTAGCCAAGGGGCACTTGGGTAGCTCAATCAGTGAAGCGTCAGACTCTTCGATTTTAGCCTGGGTCATGATCTCATGGTTGTAGGATCAAACCCAGTATCAGGCTCTGCACTGAGCACAGATTCTGCTTCAGATTCTCTCCCCCCCCTTCCCACTTGTGCTCTCTCTCTTTCAAATAAATAAATCTTTATTTTTTTCTTATTTGTTTAAAGATTATTTATTTATTTGTTTAACAGAGAGAGAGCGAGAGAGCGAGAAAGAGCAGAAGCAGGCAGAGAAGCAGGCAGAGGGAGAATGAGAAACAGAAAGCCCAATGCGGGACTTGATCCCAGGATCCTGGGATCATGAGCTGAGCCAAAGGCAGACCAACTGAGCCACTCAGGGACCCCAACAAATCAAATCTTTAAAAAAAAAAAAGGCAACAAAATTTATTACTCAAACTCTTAACTTGTCCCTGAACTCAAGAATATATGTCCAAAAGTCTAACTACCAGTCTTCACTTGCCCCTGAGTTCTTCTATATTTTTCTATATTCACATTTCATTCCTCTTCTCCATCTCAGTGTGTCAAAATCATCTCCAAGTTGCTGACACCAAAGCCTTTAAATAATTCTATATTCCCCTTTTTACCTCATCTCCTATTACTTCATACCTAATCCAACCACACATTTTCTCAACAGTACCTTTGGAAAATATCCCAAACACATCTTCTCACTTCTTTGCTACTGTCTGTGTTCAAACCACTATCATTACTTATAGTGGTCTCTTGCAATAGGCTTCTAATTGTTCTCCTTGATTTCACCTTTGTCCAAAAATCTATTCTACACACAGAAGCTAGTAATTCTTCTAAAGCATAACCTTTTAATAGTTTTTCATTTTACACAGAATAAAATGCAAAGCTCTTACCTAGTCCCACAAGGCCTTAGAGAATCAAGTTTCTTGCTATCTTGTACATTTTCCCTTGTTCTTCCACTCCAGATACACTGGCTCCCTTACTATTTTTAAACCACTGGAAATTCTCTGACATATTTTTTTTTCTCTTCTGGGGAAGCAGTGTCCCCAAATATATACATTCCCTATTTATTTACTAATTTCCTTAGGTTACTTGTAACTTGTCACATTATCAGAAAGTGGTGATTTCCTCTTTTCAAGTTTTATTCTACTACCTAACATTTTCCCCACCTTGGCTAGTCTGCCTTTCAACTCAAAGGTAAGGTATGTGAGAAAAGGAAATTTGTCTCACTTGTTTACTACTATGACCCTAGATGGCAGAGTAAGGCTTAACATGTAATAGCTCTTAATAGGTATCTGTTGAGTAAATGAGTGTATACACTGATGAATAAACAACAATGTAATATACATATTGATCTCATGTTACAGAAGAGAAAATTGAAGCTTACATGAAGAGAGGTTTACTTGACCACATTTACACAGTCTGTAAGTAGGAGAGTCCATATTTCAACCTCAGTCGCTACTCAACTATGTGAAGCAGCCCACCTTCAAGTTACTCAAAGATAGTAGAATTTAGGACCTTATTTCATTATTCTGAGTCCTTCTTCCCTCCTTTCTATTAGAAAACCCACTTTTTAAAGTCATAGTGAATTACTTCTAGTTCCCCCATTACTTCATGTAATTTTCTGAGCCTTTAAACATGCTCTTCTTGTTGAGAAGCCTATCAATCCCCCACTCTTTACCCATGCAACTCTTCAAGATTTCTTGAAATTCACTTTTTCCCTCTACAAAGTCTTGGTAGATACTCCCCAATCCTCAGTTCCAGAGATTGAATCGAATTAAACTCCACCCTCTGATTTCACTGCACATTGTGTATTCCTCATTCAAAGCACTGTGACCCTGTTGCCCTTGATTTATTTGTCTGTTTTCCCATAAAGCAGGCACTTATGGCAGACACTGTGGCAGACACAGTGACTTGTGCATAGTTTTAAATTTTTTCCTCAGTATGTAATAATTCACATGCTTATGGTTTAAATAAATAGGATTTTTCAAAATCCCCAAAGTATACTAAATTTAAGAAATACAGTGAATGTTATAATCTTATTTGTTTTTTATTTGTTTATTTTAGATAAAGGATTCTATAATCCTGAACATTAATGACAAGTTTAAAATCTAGGAGGGAGAATGAAGTACATTGTATTGTGAGAAGGATTATTATAGTATTGATCCACTTAGCTGGTTGTTTCTATTGTAAGTACACAATTTTCTAAATCAATGAAAACTAATTAATTTGATTACATCAAAATGGCACATTCATACTGATGAATAATTAACTTGATATCACTTTTGGTGTATATATTCAGCAGAATTCAAATGCTTGATAGACTTTTGTCTTCAAGTCACTAAAAAAAGATAAGCAATCAATTGTTCTTAGCAGCATCTGGTAAGAGAAAAGAGAAAAGTAGTTTCAGAAGAAAAACTGTGAATCTAAAATGAGAATCACATAATTATGGGTGAGAAACCCATGGAAAATATAGAGGATATATTGAGATAAATGGCCAATTTTGCTGTCCCCAGTAGACTTTTAATGTATATATCATATGGTTACTTAAGTGCTTACTTGAGTGCACTGTCATGTGCACATGAATGTATCCAAAATAGGAGACCAAATCCCCAGACACAATAAGTAGATACGCACACACTTTTATGTCTATAGGATGATAAAGATCTTTATAACTCTGAAATGATAGGACTAGAGACATGAAAGCTACCTATGAGATGCATGTGCATGTCCTTAACTAATTTAATCAACTAGAAGTGTTTCCATAACCTTTATTCTTAAGAGAATGAAGATTCCCTCTATGAGTTATAGAAGCCCTAAAATATTTACTTTTGAATAAATATTCAAAATGAAACATATAAATACAATTATAACAGCCTGCTTTCAATGCAAAAAATTTTGAATATGGTTGTGTAATAGACACTTCAGAAAATGATATTATACTATAAAATAAAATAATAAACAAATACTTATATAAATATAAATAAATATAAAATAAATACTTCCAAAAATTCAGAAATTGGAAGGTTAAAGCTACAACTCTTAGAAGAAGAGTCCACTAAGATATTCAGGAAAACAGAACAAAGGCCACCGAGTCAGATAAACCATTATCTGTTAATGCCAAATTACATTCATTTTCAACATGAAATCATAAATATGACATAAAGTTTCGGTATGAGCATGTTGTTGAGAAAAGTACTTATCCAATTTTGGATAGTATTTCCATCTAACAAAAATACCAATTGTTTTATTATGCCATATTTATTACCAGGATCATCATATATTTATTACCAGGATAATATAAGTAAAGAAAAGCTTTTGTAGTAAAAATGAGTTATGACTTCTAGACAATGCTATTTATTAAATTATATAAGATGGGAAAATGTGATGGGCAATGTAGAAGCTAGACATCATATCTTATTACAAAAGGTAACATTTCTGTAGTTCTTTAAAATTTTCTTTTAATTAGTGAAGAAAGTTGCAACTTGTGTAGGGGTAGGTTTGAAACTTAATTAGTGATGGAAACAGTAAGTACTGTATCCTTTTAAATATGTTTCAACACCTCTTAGGAAAGCATCATCCTGGAGATGAGCTGGCTTTTTCTCAATTAGTCCAAAACCATCTGATTTTCTTTCAAAAAAAAGTGTTTAGTTTTTTTTTTGTTTGTTTGTTTTTGTGGGTCTGTGTTCAACACCAGATTGGTTACCTAATCTATATTTAGGGGTCAGGTAGCACAAAAAAATATGTATCTCAGTCTACAAAATTACCCTATGTGCAATATCCTTTCACTGAGAGAAACTTATAGAATAGAGACCAGGGATGGGGCCAGGATGTTACACCTTCCACCTCCTGCTCAATACTTGAACATACACTCTGTGAGTGGGATGTCACACCTGCTTGTTTTCAAATTGTATTTATTTTTCATCTATCATACTTTTTACTTTTGCAGCTCATCATTTGAATTGCCACATGTTTAGAGTACAGACTTCCTTTTTTATGACTAGAAATACATACTAATAGTATATAAGAAGCAGCTGAATGAGCAAATGAGATGTTGCAGTATATATAATAGTAGAAAAATAAATTTCAAAAAGCAAACCAAAAGTCTTTCTACAGTCCCCAAATCCTCCTTGTGAGTGTGAACCTGTGTATCTGTTTGTATTTGTTTTCTTGTTCTGTGTTCAGTGAATGGTTATGGCCTGTGAATAATTGCTTCTTTAAAATATCTCAATATGTGAAGTTAGAAAGTAGGCAAGTTGAGACTCTTTGCTATTTAATGGCCTACCAACAAATTAAAAATATTTCAGTAAAGGTAGATCCTATAACCACCCTAGCTGTATTATTAAAAAATGCAAATACCTATTTTTGGTATTGTTCTTTATATTAGTGAAAAGTACATCAGCCCAAGTGCCATCATCATCTATTCTAGGCTATACTGTTTTTAAAGTAGCTATTTTCCATATGTATGTCAGCCACTCAAAATGTAAGATTCACTTAAATAATGAATATATCTACACATAAATATATAAAGGTATATGTGCTTATTTGTCTGAATGATTTTTGGGAAAAATTATTTTTGAGCAGAATAGAATTACTGGAAAAAACTTATAATGAAGTCTAACTTCTATAATTTTATTATGAATCTTAGAAGTACATATTTTTCAAAATCAAATGCATGTGCTTGATTTATTTCAACATGGCAAGTTTTAAATATAATTTTTCCACTCTAATTAGTATCACTGGGTGTTGCTGATAAATTCTCAAATTATTTTCAGATTACATCATGAGCAGCCTTTCCCTTACTATCTTTGAAATCTAAGCAAATACTGGAAAAGATGTTTAACATCATTCATCATCAGGGAAATATAAATCAAAACTATGATGATATTTCTCCTCACACTAGTCAGAAATGGCTAAAATCAATAATGCAGGAAGTAACAGGGGTTAGCAAGGATGTGGAGAAAAGGGAAGCATTTTGCCCTTTTGGTGGAAAAGCAAACTGGTGCTGACACTCTGGAAAACAGTATAGTGGTTCCCCAGAAGGTTAAAAATAGAACTACTATAGAATTACATACATACATACATACATACATACATACATAGAACTACTCTATGATCCAGCAATTGCACTACTAGGTATTTATTGAAAGGATACAAGAATATAGATCTAGAGGGGTACAAGTACTTTGGTGATTTTAGCAGCATTATAAACGATAGCCAACCATAGTGAAAAGAAGGACCAACTTTTACCCCAGTGTTCAGAGCAGCGATATCCACAATAGCCAAACTGTGGAAAGAGCCGAGATGCCCTTCAACAGAGGAATGGATAAAGAAGATGTGGTCCATATATACAATGGAATATTACTCAGCCATCAGAAAGGATAATAACCAACTTTTGCATCAACAGGGATGGGACTGGAGGAGATTATGCGGAGTGAAATAAGTCAAGCAGAGAAAGTCAATTATCATATTGTTTCACTTCCTTGTGGAGCATAAGGAATAACATGGAGGACATTAGGAGAAGGAAAGTGGGGAAATGGGAGGAGGAGACAAACCATGAGAGAATGTGGACTTCAAGAAACAAACTGAGGGTGTGTGTGTGTGTGTATACTCAGCCACCAAAAGGAATAAAATCTTGCCATTTGTGATGAAGTGAATGGAGCTAGAGTGTATTATATGCAAAGAGAAATAAGTCAGGCATAGAAAGACAAATACCATTTATTTCATTCAATGGTTGATGCAAGGATAGCACTGTTGTGATGAACACTGGGTGTTATATGAAAGTAATGAGTCACTAAATTCTATTCCTGAAAATAATATCATACTATATGTTAACTGACTAAAATTTAAGAATTTGAAAAAAACAAAAAGGAAGAAAAAACTGGATTCATAATTGCAATCAGGTTGTTTTCTTAAAACCTACATTGTAATAGTAGCTTCATAGCTGTTATGGTTATCATCCATAATGCCATCAATTTTTATTAAGTATAATCAAATGTAGTGGTAATGTGTTTTGATTTTAAAAACAAAAAGAAATATTGTCAACAATGGACATAATGATGAAATAAAAATGTCAACAGTAGAAGTAATAATGGCAATAATAAATAAGAGTTATCTTTAGGGACACCTGGGTGGCTCAGTGGGTTAAAGCCTCTGCCTTTGGCTCAGGTCATGGTCTCAGCGTCCTGGGATCAAGCCCCACATCAGGTTCTCTGCTTAGCAAGGAGTCTGCTTCCCTTCCTCTCTCTCTGTCTGCCTCTCTGCCTACTTGTGATCTCTGTCTGTCAGATAAATAAATAAATAAATAAATCTTTTAAAAAAAGAGAGTTATCTTTAAAACAAAAGAGAAATTTGTGCATATGTAAGATTAACTTGGAAACCTCTTAATGATAGTTCATATAATTCTAATAAAGAAATTTAAATTATCAGCAATTATTACTTATAGTTCTAGATTTTATGATCATGAAAAATACTTTTCTTCTAACAAATCTTTCATGGAAGTAACTTAGTATGATTCACGCACCTTTTTTTGTGACAATTTTTTATTTTTATTCTAATTCAAAAGAAACATTCATGTAAATTATTGCAGGATCCTCAATATGAACTTCATTCATTGGTAGAGTTCTCAGAGACAGATATCCTCCTCTTTCCAAAAGTTTGAATTAACACCACTTCACTTGTAGAAAATACCTACATTAGTAGGGTAATGGCTTTCCTTGTAAAAAATGAAAGCAGGGAGATACTCTCTGCTGTCATTTTAGATTACACAAGGTTTCATAGGTGGGCTCTACCCTCAGCAGGAGTGGGGTGGATACTCTAGTTTGTTTTTTTTTTTTACTTTTTTAATTTTATTTTTTTTTAATTTTATTTTTTATAAACATATATTTTTTCCCCCAGGGGTACAGGTCTGTGAATTGCCAGGTTTACACACTTCACAGCACTCACCATAGCACATACCCTCCCCAATGTCCATAACCCCACCCCCCATCCCAACCCCCCTCCCCCCAGCAACCCTCAGTTTGTTTTGTGAGATTAAGAGTCACTTATGGTTTATCTCCCTCCCAATCCCATCTTGCTTCGTTTACTCTTCTCCTACCCCCTTAACCCCCATGTTACATCTCCTCTCCCTCATATCAGGGAGATCATATGATAGTTGTCTTTCTCCGATTGACTTATTTCGCTAAGCATGATACCCTCTCGTTCCATCCACGTCGTTGCAAATGGCAAGATTTCATTTCTTTTGATGGCTGCATAGTATTCCATTGTGTATATATACCACCTCTTCTTTATCCATTCGTCTGTTGATGGACATCTAGGTTCTTTCATAGTTTGGCTATTGTAGACATTGCTGCTATAAACATTCGGGTGCACGTGCCCCTTAGGATCACTATGTTTGTATCTTTAGGGTAAATACCCAGCAGTGCAATTGCTGGGTCATAGGGTAGTTCTATTTTCAACATTTTGAGGAACCTCCATGCTGTTTTCCAGAGTGGTTGCACCAGCTTGCATTCCCACCAACAGCGTAGGAGGGTTCCCCTTTCTCTGCATCCTCGCCAGCATCTGTCATTTCCTGACTTGTTAATTTTAGCCATTCTGCCTGGTGTGAGGTGGTATCTCATTGTGGTTTTGATTTGTATTTCCCTGATGCCGAGTGATATGGAGCACTTTTTCATGTGTCTGTTGGCCATCTGGATGTCTTCTTTGCAGAAATGTCTGTTCATGTCTTCTGCCCATTTCTTGATTGGATTATTTGTTCTTTGGGTGTTGAGTTTGCGAAGTTCTTTATAGATTCTGGACACTAGCCCTTTATCTGATATGTCCTTTGCAAATATCTTCTCCCATTCTGTCAGTTGTCTTTTGGTTTTGTTAACTGTTTCCCTTGCTGTGCAAAAGCTTTTGATCTTGATAAAATCCCAATAGTTCATTTTTGCCCTTGCTTTCCTTGCCTTTGGCGATGTTCCTAGGAAGATGTTGCTGCGGCTGAGGTCGGAGAGGTTGCTGCCTGTGTTCTCCTCAAGGATTTTGATGGATTCCTTTCTCACATTGAGGTCCTTCATCCATTTTGAGTCTATTTTCGTGTGTGGTGTAAGGAAATGATCCAATTTCATTTTTCTGCATGTGGCTGTCAAATTTTCCCAACACCATTTCTTGAAGAGGCTGTCTTTTTTCCATTGGACATTCTTTCCTGCTTTGTCGAAGATTAGTTGACCAAAGAGTTGAGGGTCTATTTCTGGGCTCTCTATTCTGTTCCATTGATCTATGTGTCTGTTTTTGTGCCAGTACCATGCTGTCTTGATGATGACAGCTTTGTAGTAGAGCTTGAAGTCCGGAATTGTGATGCCACCAACTTTGGCTTTCTTTTTCAATATTCCTTTGGCTATTCGTGGTCTTTTCTGGTTCCATATAAATTTTAGGATTATTTGTTCCATTTCTTTGAAAAAAAATGGATGGTACTTTGATAGGAATTGCATTAAATGTGTAGATTGCTTTAGGTAGCATAGACATTTTCACAATATTTATTCTTCCAATCCAGGAGCATGGAACATTTTTCCATTTCTTTGTGTCTTCCTCAATTTCTTTCATGAGTACTTTATAGTTTTCTGTGTATAGATTCTTAGTCTCTTTGGTTAGGTTTATTCCTAGGTATCTTATAGTTTTGGGTGCAATTGTAAATGGGATTGACTCCTTAATTTCTCTTTCTTCTGTCTTGTTGTTTGTGTAGAGAAATGCGACTGATTTCTGTGCATTGATTTTATATCCTGACACTTTACTGAATTCCTATACCAGTTCTAGCAGTTTTGGAGTGGAGTCTTTTGGGTTTTCTACATATAGTATCATATCATCTGCGAAGAGTGATAGTTTGACTTCTTCTTTGCCGATCTGGATGCCTTTAATTTCTTTTTGTTGTCTGATTACTGAGGCTAGGACTTCTAGTACTATGTTGAATAGCAGTGGTGATAACGGACATCCCTGCCGTGTTCCTGACCTTAGCGGGAATGCTTTCAGTTTTTCTCCATTGATAATGATATTTGCGATGGGTTTTTCATAGATGGCTTTGATAATATTGAGGTATGTGCCCTCTATCCCTACACTTTGAAGAGTTTTGATCAGGAAGGGATGCTGTACTTTGTCAAATGCTTTTTCAGCATCTATGGAGAGTATCATATGGTTCTTGTTCTTTCTTTTATTAATGTGTTGTATCACATGGATTGATTTGTGGATGTTGAACCAACCTTGCAGTCCTGGAATAAATCCCACTTGGTCGTGGTGAATAATCCTTTTAATGTACTGTTGAATCCTATTGGCTATTATTTTGGTGAGAATTTTTGCATCTGTGTTCATCAAGGATATTTAGTTTGGTTTTTAAGTGAAGGTTGAGAGAGCATTAAATCCTCCAATGACACCACTTCATCCACAGAATGGCAGTAAAGGTAAGCAATTTTTTTCATGATCTGAACTCTGCTTTGCTCTCAGATCATACCACATTTTGTTTTCTATGTCAATAAATTACAATTTCTCTTTCAAAACTTCATGATATTAATGTGTCCTGCTTATGCTACCTCTATCTGCAATAGCCTTTATTTGTATCCCTTCTGTCATACACACTTGCACATCTTTTGAACCTTAGTTCAAGGCTCACTATTTTCTTGAAGATTATCTTGAATCCCCAAGGCATTATGGACCACAGCTTAGATATTTCCACAAGACTCTGTATAGATATCTATTATTGAACCTTATTTTACTTACACATTTTAAGAAAATATAGGACTCTGAAAGTTTAATTCTTATTTACTTTGGGCATAAGTTATGTTAAGGCTCACTCTCAAATATTATGTTTTTATCTCAAAATATTGTTCTGTTTTTCTAACTTTTAATGTAAGCAACATATTGGCTCTAGTACCAAGTGGCAGATAGCTGTATGGATATTTGTAGTTGCACAATTAGAATTACATTTAAGACTGGAAATTGTCCACATTCATCTTTGCTTCTCCACAGAATTTTGATATAAAAAATTCAGTGGAGACCAATAAATCTTGATAATTCACAAGAGTGAGTGGAGTGAGCCATTTAAGAAGTTATTAATGTGTATATAAGTGATTTAATTTGATTTAATGTTTAACTTTGAAGAATGTTAGTACATAAATAAATTCTTATTTATCCAGGTTAAAATTGCATTTAAAGTCTAATGGAAAATAATGTACATCTTGAAGATGATTATACACAATGCTTGAAGGAATATTTATGCCTATTAAGTAAATGAAAGTAAAATTTATTATAGCCATGAAATCAAAGCTGCTTTAGGATTAACTGCCAACAATAATTTCCTGTTATGTACTTAAAATTAATCTTTATCCATGTCAACAGTTTTACATTTTGGTCCTCAAGTTTTCTTCAAATAAGATAAACACTCACAAAATATGATGAAAATATTCATTTTAACTGCATATTAATTGATCCAGTCCATTATATCATATAAATCTAAGATATTTATTTTATAACTAGTGCTTATAACAAATATTTATTTTTTAAATTCCTTGAAATTTTTTTGCCATTCTCAGGGATGAACTCATTTTTAAACAAGAAAAATACATTTAATCATTGAGGGAATATTTACCAGCAAAATGTATAATGCTGGGAAACCTGGGTGGCCCACTCAGTTAAGCTACTGACTCTTGGTTTTGGTTCAGATCATGATCTCAGGGTTCTGACATTGAGCTCCCCTCTCACACTTCTCCCCCTTAAGGGGCTCTGCTCTCAACAGGGAGTCTGCTTGATATTCTCTCCCTTGGCCCCTCACCTCCATTGTTCATGCTGATATCTATATCTATATCTATACATAGATATAGATATATAGATATATAGATACATATATATATCAGCCAGCTTGAAGAATGTTGTGTTGGCTTTGCAAGTAATCAAGGGACACTGATCCTGAAACACTCGTCACTTTCAATGACCACTTTGACTTAATGAATACAGTAGGACTCTTTGCCATTTAACCCTTTGAAGTTTGAAACTCTCCTCTGTTGTTAGTCTTATCTTCTGTCAATGTACAGTGGTATTTTCAAGTAGGTGCTCTCTCTGCCCCTTAGCTCACCCTAAACAAGCCCAATTGCCTGCCATTGACCAGGGAAAGGGACTCTTTCCCTCCCTATATCAATTATTTTTCTGGACACTGAACTGAATATGTGCATACAATCTTGAAAAGTGATTAAACCAATTCTCTTCAAAATCTGTAGTAGTGAATCTAAACCATACATGTTGGATGAGTAGGTATGATAATCCTATGACCATTATTTTTTGTTTGTTTTTTAACTTAACACTTACTGTCAACTTAGGTTGTCAGTCCATGGAGGTTTGTTTGATAGGCTGGATGACAGTGCCATGAGTACCTCTCCTTTCTTCTTGTTCTTCCCTTTACTCACAATGGCCCCTAAAGAACCCTTGTTTTAAGAACTTCCTTCTCCTGAAATCCCAGTCTCTCCTGTTTTTCTTACTCCATTACCCTTCCTTCAAATTTAGCAAGTCTAAGTCTCATCATGTATCTTATCATTATTGACCCTACTGTTCCTCCCTGCTTCTGGGAAGAGAAGAAAGGACTTGGACTGAAGTACAAAAGGATTAGGGATCTCATGGGATTTTTTTTTTTTGCATTTTATAAGTTTATTACCTTTTATTTATTTATTTATTTATTTATTGGTCTTTCTTCTGATCCTAAGTTAGTTATTTCTTTCACATAATTGGAGGCAAAGGGAGGAAAAGCAAACAAATATCTTTCTTCTTGCCCTTAAAAGGAAGAGTAAAGATTCTAGAAAAATTGCCAAGGTTATGGCTTGGTGAGTGGAGGTCAAGGAGTTTAAAAATAATGTCTTGGGATAAATGATTAAAAGGATTATAACAAAGATAAAGAAGACAAATTGAAGTGAGACACATTCTCAAAGACTAAGGAATGTCTCTAACTGGATATGCTTAAAAGTTGGATTGTGAAATTATATCCTTCATTTTTTTTAAATTTTTATTGTGTTATGTTAGTCACCATACAATAAAGCATTAGTTTTTGATGTAGTGTTTCAAAGTTCATTGTTTATGTATAACACCTAGTACTCCATGCAATACATGCCCTCTTTAATACCCATCACCAGGCTCACCCATCCTGCCAATCCCCTCCCTTCTAAAACCCTCAGTTTGTTTCTCAGAGTCCACAATCTCTCATGGTTTATCTCCTCCTCCAATTTCCCCCCCTTTACTTTTCCTTTCCTTCTCCTAATGTCCTCCATGTTATTTCTTATGCTCCACAAGGAAGTGAAACAATATGATAATTGACTTTTTTTGCTTGACTTATTTCACTCAGCATAATCTTCTCCAGTTCTGTCTATGTTGATGCAGAAGTTGGGTATTATCCCTTCTGATAGCTGAGTAATATTCCATTGTATATATGGACCACATCTTCTTTATCCATTCGTCTGTTAAAGGGCATCTTGGCTCTTTCCACAGTTTGGCTATTGTGGACATTGCTGCTCTGAACATTGGGGTAAAAGATGGTCCTTCTTTTCACTACATCTGTATCTTTAGGCTAAATACCCAGTAGTACAATTGCTGGGTCATAGGATAGCTCTATTTTTAAATTTTTTGAGGAATGCAACATAGCTTACTAAAAGTCCTACTATCCCAAAGTCTTTACAACCTCTCTTCTTTTTAAAATAAAATTTGGATATATTAAACTATT
The DNA here is from genome assembly GCF_010015895.1 of Lontra canadensis. NCBI lineage: Eukaryota > Metazoa > Chordata > Mammalia > Carnivora > Mustelidae > Lontra > Lontra canadensis. The sequence continues at coordinate 2,731,779 of NW_022631113.1, forward strand.
TCTTGAGAGAAGAACTGTGGAACAATCCCATTCTCCTAAATGGTTTTGAACATTTCATTTAATTTGCTTCATTTGAGCTACTGAAGGGGGTAAACAGGCGTATAAATAGAATAGTGCCTTATTCACAGACAGACAATAGTGACCTAAAGGCTGGAAGTAAAGAGATCCACTTCCAGAGGACATTTGTAAAGCTAAAGGGATAATAAAGGAAATGGTCATGCCTTTCTTCCCCTTTCTCCAACAAGAAGAAAAACAGACTTTGTATCAAAATGGTAGTTTTAATTTTGGTATATACCTAGATTTGTGAATATAAGCACAATTGCTAACCAAAATAAAAATTAAACCATCCAGGAGAAATAAAAAGTAACTTTATAATCAAGTAATCTGACAAATGGTACCTCAGTCAGATGGTCCAAGTTGACATCAATAGTAATGTCATGTCATCAGTATGTATTCTTTATATATATGTTTCTTAACTTCTGTGGTCTTCTCCCCAAATCTGATAATCCCAGTCTATCTGTGAGCAAAGGATCAATCTGATTCCAATTAGGGCATCTTACAAAATACCTGAGAAGTACTCCTCAAAACTGTTAAGGTTGTTAAAAACAAGAAAAGTCTAAAACTCTGTCATGACCAACAGGAGACTGAAGACACATACTGACTTAATGTGATGTGGTATTCTGAATGGGATCCTGGGACAGAAAAAGACATTAGGTAAAAACCAATAAAGTATGGACTTTAGAATAATGCATCACTATTGGCTCATTAATTATACTTAATGTAGCATAATAATGAGAGTTATTAACAATAGGGAGAACTGGGTGTGGGATATATGTATATATATATGAATTCTTTCACAATTATCTTCATAAAAATTTTCAACATAGAACGTTTGATTTTAAACTTGCTGTTTTAACTTTCAAATATAACTATAATGTACATGTCAAAGAAACAATGTTTAACATACACCTGCCACAATTCTATCTTTGAATGGCTCTATCTTTTTTATATAATTGCGAAATATTACAATTTCTTTCAGTTTCTTTCATTCATGCTGTTCTTAAAGGCAGCAACATCAATTTTTGCTTCAAAAACAGTCCAGTTAATGTTCTACAATTGCTTAAAATCTTGCACAGTATCTATCAATGCATAGCAATTCTCTGCCTCTTTGTGTTTTCAGCTGAAGAAAATTTTCCAAAACCTAAATTGTTGATGTACTTTTCTCAATTTTCTTGTGTGCTTCTTTTCTTTAAGTTTAACTCATAAAGTTCTATTACCACGTTAAAAAAAATCTATTAGCATATAAAATGTAAGATGCATACTTTTCTTTATGTCCTCCAGTGACTTGCCATCTTTAAGAAATTTAATACATAATCTTTCCATTTCTCAGTTTTTTTTCTTTTAAAATATTTTATTTACTTATTTGAGAGAGAGAGAGAGAATACAAGATAGAGTTGGGTGGGGAGGAGCAAAGGGAGAGGGAGAAGCAGACTCCCTTTTGAGCAGAGAACCTGACTGAGGGCTCAGTCCCAGGACTCTGGGATCATGACCTGAGCCAAAGGCAGATGCTTATGTGACTAAGGCAGCCAGGCACCCCTACCCAATTTTCTAATATATTAGCTATTATGGCATATAATTATGGGTTTCTGTTATTTTTAACTAACCTATATCAATACTATATTGATCTAATTAGAATGTCTTAAGAGTATTTTCTGATATCAATAAGGCAATGTCCCTTTAACTATTCTTTTGTATGATTTTTATTGTTAGTTTCAGGTATTTATTTTTTTAATGTAAAATGAAAAATACTTTAATCAAAGTTAAAATAAGCAAAATATGTGGTTTTAGTCACTAAAACATAAAAATTGTTTTTGTTTTGTTTTGTTATACATGACATAATAAACATACCTAAAATTAATTGTTTTGAAGAATATTTTAAAGAAACATGTTAAACTAATAAATTTAGTTAGTAAATTTAGTTATTAAGTTAATAAATTTAACTATAGTTAAACAATCTTTGGGTTTTTTAAACTATTGATCATGAAAATTCTCTAATTCTCAAATTCTCTTTGAAATTTATCCTTCTAAATTAAGCAAAATATTTTGGTTGTTTATTTTGGAAATAAATTTTGTTTTTGCTCTAAGTCTGTTTAGTAACTGCCTAGTTTAAATTGATATATATGATGAGTATATGCTTATATACTTGTTTTAAAACACATCTTTTTTTACAATTAAAATCGACTCAAACAACATGGGCATGAACTGCACAAGTCTGTATTTATATATTTTATAAATACAGTATAGTACTAACTCTTCTCTTCCTTATGATTTTCTTAATAACATTTTCTATAATCTAGATTACTTTACTATAAGACTACAAGATGTAATACATGTGAGATGCAAAGTATATGTTAAATGGTTATGTTACATTAAGGCTTCTGGCAAATAGTAGGCTACTAGCAGTTAAGTTTTTGGGAAGTTGAAAGTTATATGCACCCTATTTTCTACTGCATGGGGACAGGGATAGGTAGTGGTGGTCTGCCCCCTTAGTCCAATGTGGTCCAAATGTCAACTGTATATTTCTTTATATGTACATTAGCATTTTGCATTATTCTGGAATAAACATATATATTTTTTCATAAAATAACAGACAATGTTTTCTTTGTCATTTCTGGAAAAAGAAGGAGCTCAAATGAATTTTTAGCTTTAGTTACTCAGTAAATTTGTGTATAAAAATAATGTTTCTGAATTTATTTTCTTAAAAAACAAGGTAAATATACAGAGAGCATCATTTATGCATCTGATTAGTTTTACAACTTGTTAAAGAAGATATATTGCAGGTATATAAAGGCATAGCTATGCCTCTTAATTTCAAGGGCTTTTGCAATCACATTATCACTCTAAAAACCTGCACAACAGGAAATTATTTTCTAAGTAAGACATTGAGTTAACTGGATTTTCCTACTTAATTGAAAATAGTTGGAGGCTTTATGGAGGTACATATATCTCTACAAAAGTAATAAATTGTACTTGCAGCAAATTTTAATTGTAAGTATAATTATCTAAGTGATTATACCAATTTAGTGGTTTTTTTGTTTTGTTTTGTTTCGTTTTTAGCTAGTGGGTTCTTTTTGCTAGTACAGTAACCTTGGTTTTGTTTTCCTAGCATAACATTTTATTTTATATAATCAAATTATTTGAGGGTAAAAAAGTGGGAAAACAATAACATTTTAACCAAAGCACATTTAATGCTAAGACATTTGGTCTTTAAGAACCATGAGATGGGGCGCCTGGGTGACTCAGTGGGTTGAAACCTCTGTCTTCAGCTCAGGTCATGATCTCAGGATCTTGGGATCGAGCCCCGCATCGGAAACTCTGGTCAGCAGGGAGCCTGCTTCCTCCTCTCTCTCTGCCTGCCTCTCTGCCTACTTGCGATCTGTCAAATAAATAAAAATTTAAAAAAAAGAACCATGAGATAATTTTTGAATGTCATGTAAGGTTTTGGTGAAGAAAGAAAAGTGATACAGGAATAGATTGAGAATTTTAAAGTTATTAATTGCATTAAGTCGTCAGGAAAGAGAATAATACGAAGAAGGAAAAGTGAACTGGTTAATGGGGATGGTGGGATAAAAATCCAGCATTTGTAATACTTCAAATGAGAACACAATTACTAGATAGCCAAGACGTAGCCCTCAATGACCTTTTCTACGACCAAAGAAAAAGTCAGGACAAAACTAAAAGCAACATAATTTTGGATGCCTTAGCATTGCATGGATTAGCTCCTGGATTATTAGTCCAATGTTCTTATGTTGTTCATTTTTGTTGTCATCTCTCTGTGAGTATTTATTATCTGATCCTATGGTTTTCTACCTATTTAGTTCTATACAGTAGTTGATAGTTTCTCCATTTCCAAAGTTTAGCGCTATTTCCAGTCTCTCACTGCTGGCATCCCATTCCAATTAATAAATCATTAGATAATAAATTACTACTTAGAATAATCATGTAAAACTCTCATATACACCATGTATTGGCCATTAGTTGACCTTAAAGGTAGGTCTCACATAAAAGTTATAATCAGTATGAATAAACTAGTAATCATGTAAAAGAGCTATTGTATATGATTGCCTAAAGATGGGTTAATCATGTATTGACCTTAAGGTTTTGTTGATTTTACCTCTATTCTATCTCCTGAAACTATGCCCATTCTCTTAACACTTCCTATATTTGGTCTTATCTGGTCCAGGTCTGTATCATCTCTCCTGATTACTCCAGTAGTCTCCCAATAAATATTTTGTCTGTAATCTTTCCTTCTTATAATCCATGTATCCAGTTATTTCACTTTACCATTTTAAAATGGTTAAATGCTTAAAACAGCTTTTTCCTTGGGGTGCCTGGGTGGCTCAGTGGGTTAAAACCCCTGCCTTTGGTTCGGGTCATGATCCCAGGGTCCTGGGATCGAACCCCGCATCAGTCTCTCTGCTTAGTGGGGAACCTGCTTCCTCCTCTCTCTCTGCCTGCCTCTCTGCCTACTTGTGATCTCTATCTGTCAAATAAATAAGTAAGTAAGTAAATAAATAAATAAATAAATAAAATCTTTAAAAAAACAAACAAACAGCTTTTTCCAAAGTATTCTGTGGTGCACAAGTTCCATGAGATATTAATAGGGATTATCCTCTTGTGTCACTCTCCTCCTTGAGAAATAAACAAATGTAATAAAACATTATGTATTGTCTCAAGGATAAATTTATTTGGGAAAACAGAGCTAAACAAAATTAAGCTCATTTTATTTCTTTCTATATCCTTTGTTACCTTCATGTGTAACAAGAATCTCTTAAGTGAGGCAATAAATGTGGCATTTTTCAAAATGATCATCTCTATTTAGATCTCATGATAAAAGTATTACATGAAATACACTTCTTTAGACGCAGCTTAAAAGATAAATTCTAATCTTTTTAATATTTCATACAAAGCATTTTCAGCCTTTACTCTCAATATACCTGTGTAGGCATCTCAGTGTCTTTGATTGCTTCCTCAAATCTGAACATTGCATCCACTTTTCTCTGACTCTTATTTTTTTCCCTTGAAATTTTATTAGTCCCCTTATTCATTAAAAAATATTCTTATCAGGCACCTGGGTGGCTCAGTGGTTTAAGCCTCTGCCTTTGGCTCAGGTCATAATCTCAGGATCCTGGGATTGAGACCCACATGGGGCTCTCTGCTCAGCAGGAAGCCTGCTTCCCCCTCTCCCTCTGCCTGCCTCTCTGCTACTTGTGATCTCTCTCTGTGTGTCAAATAAATAAATAAAATCTTTAAAAAAGGGAATATTCTTATCATGCTTCCAGACAAAGCTTGCATATTACTTGATTGTCAGTACTTTTAAATGTTTCCAGTATTGTGGACAAAAATATTTATACATAATTTGTATGTTCATAATTACTATTTCAGTTTCATCTTATTTTAATATAATTATTTTCCATTTGTGCTTTGTTTCTCTTTTGAATCAAATGAAAATATGTTTTGTCTATTTTTCTGTTTATCATTTTTTATTATTTTTTTAAAAAGTACTTTGAAAATCCAGGTATTAATCCCTTGTTTGTTATATAAGCTAAATAGTTTCATAGAGTGTGTTTCTAGTACTTAAATATTTATGATCTTTTTCTCATAAAGATAGTTAAAATATTTCTCTTGTCCTTTTTCCTTTAAGAAATATGGAATTTATGGCTTGAATAAGAATGCATCCCACTCAAATCATACAGCAGTCTGCCCCCTCCACTAATTTTTCTTCCAAATGTTAATAGATTTGCCATGTATACTTAGCATTTTAACATATCTGAAGTTTATGATATCAGGTAGTAACCTAAGTTATTTTTAATGGAAAGCAAGTTGTCCCAAGGTCAATTGTTAAATAACCTATCCTTTTGTCATTGGTTTGGGGTTTATTTAGTATTTATCCTACTTTGAGTGCACTGTGATTTTTGGGGTTTGTAGACTGAAGTATTCATCAATGTGGAAATATTTGTCTTCTTTTAAAAAGTGTTGAATTTTGTTTGTCAAGCTGTTACTTGACTAGTAGCCTGTTTTGACATCACTTAGTGATTTTATGCTTTGTTGGGGGGCGGTGTAGAGTAGCTCTTATTCTGTTGTGTGGTGCTTACTCTTAAGATATTATCTTTTTGACACCTCAGTAGATGTGTGTATTGATCAAATTTACTTTATTTTTTGGATGGGATGCAAGAAGGCTAAGTCCTTTATTTGTTAGAATGTTGTACATAATATATCTATTTTAGTGATTTTAGCATTTCACCACCATTTTTAACTTTTCCTTTCAACGTGTAAGATAAGATAGTAGTATTAGCCTAATTTTTCTTTTATCACCCAAATTCAATTTCTAAGACTCCCAAGGGATAATATAGGGTATTCTTTATTTTAAAATGTACATGAGGGGCCCCTGGGTGGCTTAGTCAGTTAAGTGTCCCACTCTTGATTTTTGGCTCAGGTCATGATCTCAGGCTTATGAAGTTGAGCCATGTCGGGCTCTGCACTGAGCATGGAGCCTCCTTAAGATTCATTCTCTCTCTCTCTCTCCCTCCCTCTGTCCTTACCCCCAAGTCCATGCTCTTTCAAAATTTTTTAAATTAAAAAAATTAAAAAAATGCACATTATGATTCAACTATATTGTTCCAATTATGCATTTTTATTGGCATTTTGATGATTATTTCTTATATCTTTTATAATCTAGGTTGTTTAAAATTTTTCTTGAGTTTACCCTATAGTAATACTTACAGAGTGAGTCTGTTGTAGAGTTTTTGCAGACTTTCACATCTAATTCCTTATAAAAGTTACTTAAGTTCTCCTGGCATTAGTTTTCAAACCTGTAAGATGGGCACGAAGCAGTTGTAGATCAAATATGAGATCAAGTAGAAGAGCACCTGCCACGTTATATGTCCTTAATATAGGTTAGCTGTTATTATCATGTTTTGTTATGTCACAATTTTAAGTTTATTATATTATCATCCTAAATATAGTCAGAAGCATGATAACTGAAGGAAGTTTTTTTTACTTGGAAGCCTTTATCACTTAGAAAAAGAATAAACTGTAGGCTAAAATACCAACAATAACTTTTCTATTTTAGGAACATCTTTTTCTAAATCCTACATATTTAAGGCATGTTAAGTGATTACTAAAGTTTTAACTGTTTCCTTTTAAAAAAATTTGTTTCATTTTATTTTTCTAAAGGAAGTTTCTCTTGTGGACTTCATACCATCACAAATAACACTGATCAGTAATTTTACATTTAGCTTATTTTATGTTTTGATGTTTAATGAAAACAAAAACAGCATTTGTTTTCTAATTTATTAATGATAAAATATTAATCTCTTCAGGAGGAATCAATATCTTACCAAATATATGATATACCATACCATATTTTCATGATATCCATACAAGGAAAATGAAAGAAGGTGAATTTTGTGGCTGGTGAGTGACCTAGGTTATTAATCCCAACTTCTTTAGTTCCCCAACAGTTTCATATACATCTTGTCCTCTGACAATACCAATTTTGTCAACATTATTTACCTGGTGGAGTAAGCTAAACCTTTGTTCCTGAAGCTGCTGAGTCCTTACTGCTCCTCCTATATTGAATGGAGTGCCAAAACTGATCTTTATCACTGGATACAGGATTGCTAAGTAGCATTACAGTCAGTCTTCAGGTTTCCAGACATATTTCTCATTAACCACATTTTACAAGCAGCACAATTTCTTTCCTTAGTAATTGGGACTAATCACCCTACTGACAGAGTAACCTCTTGCCTCCCTATTGATACAGTGTCACAGGGAGCCTAAAGCTGGCCAGGAGAAAATTTACACTTGAAAATAGATTGCCAAAACTTTAGTGTTCAGTGTTAGTAATTGTAAGCAAGAAGTCCATGTATTATCAGAGTGATAAATTTTTAAAAGACCACTTACATCAGGCCCATCTATAAAGCAGATCATAATTTCACCATCCTTGATAATGGATCATGGTCTGCTTGCAAGGTCTGTGGCATTCATGAAAAATGATCCCTGCTTTCTGGCATTCATAGTCTTAGATGACTCTCTCTGCTTGAGTACAAGAAGGACCTGTGACTTGAGTCTTCGTGATAGAATATGGCAAAAATTATGCAATATTTCTCTTATGATTATGTTATGTTATGTAAAATGCCATCTTGCATTAAGATTCTCTCTAGAGATCCTCTGGGCTAACTTGATGAAGAAATTAGCCCTAGTGAGGAGACCTTGTGGAAGAGAATTATAGATGGATGCTAGAAACTGTGGGTGGCCTTTAAGAGTTGTGGGTGTCCTCCAAGACCTAAAGATGATCTCTAGGAAGAGCATCATCTAGATGAAAGTCAGCAAGCCGGGTGCCTGGGTGGCTCAGTCATTAAGCTTCTGCCTTCAGCTTAGGTCATTATCCCAGGGTCCTGGGATTCTGCCCCGCATTGGGCTCCCTGCTCTGCGGGAAGCCTACTTCTCCCTCTCCCACACCCACTCCCCCTGTTTGTGTTCCCTCTCTCTATGTGTCTCTCTTTCTCAACTAAATAAATAAAATCTTCAAAAAAAAAAAAAAAGAAAAAAGAAAGAAAGTCAGTCAGCAAGAAGCCTGGTCCTTAGTTCTACAGATACAAGTAAATGAATTTTGCCAACACCCTGAGTGAACTTGAATGCAGATTTTTCCCCAGTTGAGCCTCAAGTCGATAGCTCATCCTGGCCAACACCTTTACTGTAGCCTTCTGAGACCCTGATTGGAGGTCCAAAACCATATCTTGACTCCTGACACACATGAACTGGATTGTTTAAAGCTGTTACTTTTGTGGTCATTAGTTATAATCAATAGAAAACTAATATAAGGCCCTAGGTACTGGTTGAAGTAGAAGGGCTAATAGAGCAGAAATAGATTCCAGGGAGTCTAGCCACATATTCATGACTTTACTTCTGGAGCTGCTGAGGTCCATTCTCATATATAACATTTCTATATGAAGATAGAATGCTAGTGCACACATTCTTTTCAATGATTTTGTAAACCATAATGGGCTAGTTAGTTCACAGTTGCCTCCTGGCCAGAATTCAGTCTTTTTTATGACCCAGTGGTAAACCAGGAGATGATTCTCAAATTGAGAATGTTTATTGGAAGAACTATGATTTCGTTCATGAAGTCTTTCTGGATGATAATTCTCTAATAGGCCCCAGGGCTCCTTTAACATACCTGGCAGCCATAGACACTTCTCCTAATGTTTATTCTTCTGGATCATTAGGCTCCAGGAGCAGAACTGATTGTTCAACAGCTCAAACCTACAGGAGAGAGCTCTCTTGCTCTGGGCCTTGGTCAGAGCCGGTAGATTGATGAGTTCACCGGCAAACTGAGGGGTATAGAACACCTAAATTTTGCATGCTATGTCTCCAACAAAAAAGCCCATCAAACCTTGTGTCTTTTTCTTAGGGGCAGGTGGCATAAGGTAAATCACTTAAGGTCTTTCACTTTAAAGGCAGTTTTTTAACATATTCAAACTGCTATACCCCTAGAACTTTGACCAATGTGATAGGCACTTTAAATTCTGCAAGATTTTTCTCCCACTTCCTGACAAGGAAGACATCTAGCATACTTGCTATTTCCTCCCCACCAGATCCAATGACCATAACGTCGCAGATGTCATGGAAACGTGTAATGTTTTATGGATATCACGGTGATAAAAGTTCTTGCGCATTGTAAGGAGAAGAATAGTTGTCATTTCCCTGTGGTAAGACATTGAAATGATGCTCCTGTTAGAAATTAAATAAATTCTTATTTCCTTAATAATGATGATTGAAAGAAAAAGTGTTCTGTCAGGTTGATAGCTGCATACTAATTGCCAAGGTTGTGTTGATTTTTCTCTCTAAAAATATCACATCTGGAATATATTCTATAATTATCATCACTCCCTCATTATGTTTGTGATAATCTAGTCATTATTCAAGATCCATCTGGAATTTGTACCTACCAAATGAACAAATTAAGGTGGACTATAATAAAATCTCTACTCTTTTCATGTTTTAATTTTTTTTAAGATTTATTTATTTGATATATATAGAGACAGCTTGCTATCAGGGGGAGAGGGAGAGAGAGGGAGAGGGAGAAAAAGAGAAAGAGGCTCCTCTGCTGAGGGCTGAGCTCAACACTGGGCTTGATCCCAAGGCCCTGAGATCATGACCTGAGCTGAAATCAAGAGTCCAGAGATTAATCTATTGAGCCACTCAGGTTCCCCTTTCGTATTTTACATTTTTTAATGTGCACTGATATCTGCAAATTCCTATGAATACAGTATAGCTTTGAATTTACTACTATGGTAGATGTGCGGTGGTAGTTCAGTTGACACATTTGTAAGTCAGGAAACCTATAAGAGAATTGTGACAGTTTCTGAATGCATTTTTTTTCTAACTGTGCATTCTGAGACCAGGAAATAACTGCAGGTTGAATCCATCAGCCCACTGAGTGCACCATGGTATGGACTCCAGCAAATACCAACTTTGTTGCTTAGCTTTCATGGGCTTCCTCCCTATCTTGTGGATATAGTGGCAGTTTAAATTTGCAAGGCACTTGCTTTAATTCAGGGATAATATTTAATAACTACTAAAATGTTTGGGTATTTTTAATTTTATAGTGTCTAGGGCCTGATGTCTGGGGAAAACATGGATAAATATTTCCATTACAGAAATGTGGCAGTTTTTCAGCATTCACTCTTCAAAGTCTTTTAATCCATGAAGAAACTCTGAATCTCTGAGCTAATTTAGATAAAATAACATAAAGAGAGAGTATAAAGTCCCACCATGATGACCCAATTCAGATTGCTACACAAAAGACCTGTACTTTTCCTCATTAAAAAGACTAAGTAATAACTTAGTGGACTATCCATTTTATGCAGGTACTTCAGGATAAAGTTGTATTTTCCAGCAATATATATTATCAGTAACTAAAATCTACCAATCACCATTCCATTTCCATGATCATAGTAACGACCAACAATTTTCTTTTCTTTTTTCTTCCCTTTTCGTTTTTTTCTTTTTTTAAACAAAGGATCAGATAGTAAATATTTTTGGCTTTGGAGAGCATATGGTCTTTCTCACAACTACTGGACTTTCATGTTGTGGCAAGAATGCAACCACGAATAGTACATAAACAAATGGGTATGTCTATATCCCAGTAAAACCTTATTTACTGAAACTGATGGCACGCTTGATTGGACACTGACAGTAGTCTTTGGTGACAGTAGAGTTCACATTGTCTTTAATACTAAAGCTTTATCATCTAGTACAATAATGCCATTGACATTGGAGAGCTCAATTCAATTGTGTCATCAGCACCTAAGTACTTACCAGGGAGCTTCAAAGGTATGCTGTTCTTCTCCTTGACAATAAATTTCATGACGGTGAAAAGAATGTTCCCTAGGCCATCTACCAATTATAGTTACACAGGTTGGTTATGATAGATCTGCTCTATCATGCCCATATACGTAAGCATTTATAATTCTTCTACAATATGACTAGGAAATGTTGGCATTACAGATTCTAGGATCCCTTTTAATTCAGGCTTCCATTAGCTCAATAGCTATTAGAGCCACTTCTCTGAATCCTGGTTGAGTAGAAATACAGCATTTATTTTGCCTTAATCTGATATCCTTTGAATCTTTCTCTACAGGTGCTTCTCAGGTATTTACTATCCAAGTTCACAGATTATTGCAAGTTCTTTGTTCTGTGGTACATCTTCTCAGAGCAGAATTTGCATTAATTAATCATTCATATATCAATTTCCAACTGCATTTCATATTAGAAACACTTTCAGATTTTATAGCATTTCCCATTCCCTCTGAGTAGTTGTTTCTCTTCTCAGATTTAGCATTTTTTCTTGTTGAGAACTTTCAGATTCTAAATATAATTTATTTGTTAACTATTTTCATCATGTCCTCAATCTTAATTTTCTTTATTTTTTTTAAAGATTTTATTTATTTATTTGACAGATAGAGATCACAAGTAGGCAGAGAGGCAGGCAGAGACAGAGGAGGAAGCAGCCTCCCTGCTGAGCAGAGAGCCTGATGTGGGGCTGGATCCGAGAACCCTGGGATTATGACCTGAGCCGAAGGCAGAGGCTTAACCCATTGAGCCACCCAGGTTTCCCCATAATTTTCTTTATTTTGAATTTAAAGTCCTTGAGAATATTTCAAATATTTCAATTTTTAAAAAATTTCAAACATTTAAAAATACTTTTAATTTAAATAGGTATATCCATAGATTATACGTTTTAAAGTTTAGAAGAGGAAAACAACAAATTGTTATTTATATTTTACATGATTATTTATTATTAAAGGTAGATTTAATTTTTCAAGCAACATATTGCACCACACTGATACACATCTAATTCAAAAAGTACTCTTTTTATTTTAAAAATATTATTGGTTACTTTTCTTTTTTTAAGATTTTATTTATTTATTTGACAGAGAGAGTCACAGTGAGAGCAGGAACACAAGCAGGGGGAGTGGGAGATGTAGAAGGAGACTTCCCAGTGAGCAGGGAGCCGGATGTGAGACTTGATCCCATGACCCAGGAATCATGACCTGAGTCGAAGGCAGATGCTTAATGATTGAGCCACCCAGCCACCCCTATTGATTACATTTTTATGTCTGGTATTTTATTGGAAATATATTTAGTGCCTTCAAATACATATTTTAGTTCTTTCCACAAACATCCTATAAGTAGATTTTAATATTCTATTTTATAGATAAATTGAGATTCAAAGTACAGTAACTGATGGAGCCTAGAATATTTATAGTTTTTCTCTAACACATGAATTCTTCTTTTTTTTATTATTTTGTCTTACCAGTGTGTGTGTATGTGTGTTTCAATACTTCTGATAAAAAGCCACACTTAAAATTCCAATTATCTTTTAAGACAAAATTGTACCCAGAAGTGACTTTAATGACTATATTCATTTTTCTTGTTTCTAAGTAGTAGCACCTATTGCTTGAACTCTATCCCTTCTAATATTTCCTGGATCTAAACCTCTCTCTTGGGAGTTATTAAAAGATTTGAAATTAGTGTGTTTGTATAACTAGACATTTATTCTGAACCCTGTTTACTCTGCCATGCTGATATATGATGATGTTTCATTTGCTAGTATTCTAATAATGCAAAGTTGATTCTTTAAATTTACTTATTTATTTAAAAATGTTTCCCTTTTCTTTCTTTTTTGTTTTAAATTATGAAATATTAACTTTAGGTGTAGAAGTTTCAAGTTTAAATAGATATGCAATAATGTGTTTTATTGTCTGAGAATGTTTGCTTATTTCTTGATCTTTGATATTTTTTACATAATAATTTGTAAAAATGGCTTTATGGATTTAAAATTGAAATGACATGTGCTTCATATAAAATATTTAAGCAAAAGGAAGGAATAAAATAGCAAACTTTTGACCAGAAATATTTTTACAAGTTACAATAAATATTTTGCTAATGGAAACTTAATATGAAGAGAAGTCTGCAGTGTACACTAAATTGAATGGCTAAAACAAATAGTTATTTTTCACTTAAATAACAGCATCTTTCACTATGTTCAGGTCTTGCCCAAGAATTATGTATTGGTAATTTCTTTATCTGGTATTATAGAAAATTTTTTTGATTATTCCCTCAAAACAAAAGCTAACTTATTCAAGAGAAAAAAGAAAACTGCTTGCAAATTTATTTTTTCATTTTAGTTCTACTCTTACATAGTGACATTAAAGATATAATAATAAGGCATGCCTGGGTGGCTCAGTTACTTAAGTGTCCAACTCTTGCTTTCAGCTCTCAATCATAATCTCAAGGGCTAGGATCAAGCCCTCCACCCTCCACCCCACCCCTGCCAGCCAGGGCTCTGCACTTAGTGGGAAGTTACTAGGGTCCTAGGATCAAGACCCACATCAGGCTCCCTACTCAGTGGGGAGTCTGCTTCTCCCTCTCCCTCTGCTGCTCCCCTTGCTTGTGCTCTCTCTCTAAAATAAATAAAATCTTAAAGAAAAAAAGAGTTCTAAGTATTCTGATGTGGAAACCCTTTTTTAAATCCTGAGGCAAAGTTCAAGGTCAAAGAGTCTACTCAAGCCTGGTTTCAGGAAATGATTTATGAGAAAATGTGAAAGCACTATGACAATGATTTTATAGGGAGAAAATCAAGTCAAACCAACTTAACCAATTTTTCTGACAGAAAAACCAACCTTCAAGAAAAAATAACTAGTTTTCAGACCTAATAGGGAGAAATTCAAAGAATTAGCACTTTTAAGGGAAAAGCTAGGAGTGAATAAGAATTCTGGAAAAAAAATAGTTTGAAGCCTAGTTTCTAGCTCTCTGTTCTTTTGATTTATTCTTTTAGATTACTTTCAAGTTCTTCAGAAGAGGCCCACCTCTGTATTATAGTCAAGATTTGTTAGTATACCTTGATTATGGAAAAGAAGGTTCTACCTTGAGAATAATTATCTCTAAATAAATCTTGTCAAATTCTATGCCCTGTTTGATTTGCTGTCTGTGTTCTCACTAAACTCTAAAACTATATTACTATATGTCTTTCACTATTTCCTCTAATATCATGTCAACCCCAACTTGAGTGACTTGATGATAAACTACTACACTAAATTCTTTTCCTGATAAAATTTCCCAGGCTATGAACATCTTAGTGAGGTATAAAACTTTCTGCCCTAAGTATGTTATTTGACTTGTAGGAAATTAAAATAAGGATCTTTAACCCCAACCCCCTTTAAGCCTATCTGGAGTCATTCTGCAGGACTGTTTCTAGTATCTTGATGTCAGGACACTATTCATGCAGTCTTGTACCAGACCAGAAACATCAGGATATCAGTGGGGCAGTTTTGATCTACTTGGTAACCTGCACTCCTGACTTTATTCTCCATAACTTCCTCTAACCCAATAATGAAAAGTTCATTCTAGATTTAAAAGTCCATCTTACAGGGAATTTTGTGACTTTTCTGTTCAATGTGTTTGTCAATGTGTAGAAGGATGTTCTTGCCACATATTCCTGAGTCCGAATTCCTAAAATGTACTCTGGGAAATGACTGTATTCTGGAGTTGTAATTTGCAAACTTGTGAAAGGCAAACATGTGGTACAGCAAAATTTCTCTTAGATTAAATATTTAAAAGAAATGGGTAAAGTCTGATGGAAATAACCATATTGTGTAGACAAATATTGTAGGTAACAGAGAACACACATAATTTTAATGGATTTAGATTTGTAAACTTGTCTGCAGTTCTTTTGGATTTTCTATGTGCACAAACATGTCTTCTGGAAATAATAGCAGTTATATTTGTACTTTCTGGTCTAACTCTAATGGGCTTTATTTCTTTTTTCCTTTTACATTACATGGTAAAGAAACTCTAGAAAAATGTTGAATAGAGATAGGACTAACAAATTTCATTTTCAGTCTCAAGAAAGAAAGGTTTCCATTAAATATGGTTGCTATATGAATGAATTACGTGGTTATATGATTGAAATGTGTTCCTTAATTAAGTACAACTTACTTGTGATTCATTATACACTATACATTTGATATACTTCTTTTTTATATACTTTTTTTTCTTTTCTTTTTTTTAAAGAGAACTAGGGGAGCAGAAGAGGCAGAGGGAAGGAGAAATAATCTTAAGCAGACTCCACGCCTAGTGTGGAGCCCAATGTAGGCCTCAATCTCATGACCCTAAGATCATGACCTAAACCAAAATCAAGAATCTGACACCTAACCAACTGAGCCCCCTAGAAGCCCCATATATACATTTATTTTTTACATAGAGTTTGTATTTAGTTGCTAGTGTTTTGCTTAGGATTTTTGCAAGTATGTTTAGAAGAGAGAATGGCCATTAATTTTCTTTCCTTGTAACATCCTTTCCAAGTTTTGTTTCCATGGTATATTTGCTTCATTAAATGAGTTGGAAGAAGGGTTCTTTTTAACCGGCAACTTTTAAGAACTTGTTTTACTGTGGATGGATAGTGAATCTTTAATTTTTGTCTTGATGTCTTTAACACATTTTTGAAAACTCTTGGCCATTATGTCGTCAGATAGCTTTTGCCCTATCATGCCTCTCCCTGTTTTTAAGAGTACAATTATATGAATATTGTAAATTCTTACCATGTTTCATTTGTTTCAGAAACTGTTTATCTTTTTATGTCAACATTTTAGTTTCAATATTTTCTATTTATTTTTCAGCTTATGTTTTCCTCACCTGCATGCATTCCGCAAGTTCAGTTCCTCTATCAAAATCTTAAATTAAATTATTATATTTCCGCTTGATTTTTTTCATATCACCTAATGTTCTTGATACTTTTCAGTTTGTCATCTATATTAAAACATAAAATATTTTATTATTAAGTTACTATAAAATATAAATATTAATATTAATATTATACAAAATATATTTAATGTAAAACTATAAAATATACTTAATATAAATATAAAAATATAAATATATTTAATATAAATATTAAAATATTTTATTTTAAATTTTTTAAAAAATTTAAATTTTATTTTTTAGTTTTTTTAATCATTTTTTAAAATTTATTTTCAGCATAACAGTATTCATTGTTTTTGTACCACACCCAGTGCTCCATGCAATCTGTGCCCTCTCTAATACCCACCAACTGGTTCCCCCAACCTCCCAACCCCCACCTCTTCAAACCATTCAGATTGTTTTTCAGAGTCCATAGTCGCTCATTGTTCACCTCCCCTTCCAATTTCCCCCAACTCCCTTCTCCTAACTCCCCATGTCCTCCATGCTATTTGTTATGTTCCACAAATAAGTGAAACCATATGATAATTGACTCTCTCTGCTTGACTTATTTCACTCAGCATAATCTCATCCAGTCTTTAAATTTTATTTTTAAATATTTTATTATTAAAGTACTATATTAAAATATAGTAATGATGGTTATTTTCACATCCATAACTAATTGTGATCCTTCTATTCAGAGCTACATCTGTAGCACCTCGGAGTCTGTTTCTATTATCTAGTTTTTCTCTCTAGGTCTAGTTTATTTATAGACCTGCTTTTTTTTTTCCTTAATGTCAAGCACTACATACATGCACAAGAAATCAGAGTTTCTATGAGGTTATCTTTTTCTAAAGGGGTTTATTTTGACTGTTTGCTGACATTTAGATTAGATCACATTAACGCACTCAGAGACTTCATTGATTTAGATCTAGGTTTCTGTCTTTATATTATCTTGTCAATTTCCATTTCCCTTGACTCTTAGGATAGAACCTTTAAGGGAATTCAACTAAGGGCCTGTGTATTTTTGAGAGTCCGTCATCCTTCCTGGTCCTTGAATTCAAATTTTTATCTTTCAAGCTCTATTTAACTTTTCAATCTCCAATTAACCATTTTCTGCTTGCCTAGCGGTGCTTAAGAATCACAAATATCTCTGGGGAAAGTGTGCACAATGACAGCGTTTCCAAAACTTTCGTCCTTTATGGCCCCTCATTTGTCTCTCAAGTTCTGGCTACCGTTGGAGCCCATAATTCCAATATCTATCTTTTCATCCATGCCCCATGATACTATTGGCTGTGGCATTAGGCTGAGTTTCTCAGATTCTCACCTTGTGCTGTTTATAATTAGTAAATACCTTTAGAGGGAAAGAAGAAGCAGTGTAGAATTTTGAGCTGACTTCCATGATTCTTTCTTTATTCTAAGATCTTGGTCTTTCAAGTCCTGGTTGTCTCAGTAGCTATTATTACATTCATTTAGTTATTTTGATATCATATGTAACATTTTTTCCTGGTGTTCTCAGAGAAGGGTGTAGTCAGCTACAAGTTACTGCCCTGTGATTAGAAGAGGAATTCTCCATACTTTCTGTCTTGAAATAAGCTACTTCACTATTATTGTTATATATCTAATTCATTTTAATTTTTAAAGTTATAAAGATTTAATTAGCATGGCATCAGAATACTTGATTCATTCTTCTGGCCTATCGTGCATATATGTAGTCTTCTCCTTAATATTCAGTATGCTATTTTAAAGCCTTCATTATGAAATAATCTATGATAGTAATGGATTTAGTAGCCAAACTTAAGTATCATGAATGTTTCAAAATTTTAAAATTTATCGCATATACTTTCATATATATGGTTAAAATATTTGTTAGTACTGAGCTACTATGTTTTACATATTTTTTAAATTAGTTGGGTATGGAATATGAAACTCAATAATTTACTTTCAAATTTGTTGCTAATCTTTTTTACAAACCATGTCTCATAATTTCTTATCATGAAAATCACCTATTTCTGTAAAGGAACATTTACTATAACCTCACAGGACTCGTAATTTAGAATAGTATAATTAGATGATCTACTTCAATTTCAAATGGATTAAATTAACTTTTTATTAGTAATCAATTTTAGAAGAGGCATATTAGTAATTTATTATTTCTGTTACTTTCTCAGGTTTTTTAACTTAATACACTACTAAATATAGATAACCTATCTTTTAAATCATTTTTAAACTAGAAAAAAAGATAATTAACAATTCATTTATTGCTTCCTAGAGCAAATTATTTCACCCAAAATAGATTTTTCTGACTTTCATTAATAATGATTAACATAAGAAGACATGCATTGATTTTCCCCTAAAATTCTAAAACTCTGTATTGTTTTGGACAATTCCTAGCACTTTATAAACACCATCTTTTTTGTGTGTGATTTGTAGGCTGACAGCAACTAGCCATTCATTGACCCCTCAAAGTGATATGGACTCCAGTAGCTCTGAAGAATTCTATCAGGCTGTTCACCATGCTGAGCAAACCTTCAGAAAAATGGAAAGTTACTTGAAACAACAACAACTCTGTGATGTTATCCTGATTGTCGGGAACCGAAAAATACCTGCACACAGGTACAGTAACCTGTCTTTATTGGATAAATGGATATGTTTAGAAGTGATAGTCTGGTATATAGAGTGTAAAACCTTCTATGATTAGAGAATTAATAATCCATTTTTTGTGGCACGATAAAACTTGATATTTTTAGAAGATTTTTATTTATATGACACAGAGAGAGGCAGCAAGAGAGGGAATACAAGCAAGGAGAGGGGGAGAGGGAGTAGCAGTGTCCCTGCTGAGCAGGGAGTCAGGTGCAGGGCTCAATCCCAGGAGCCTGGGACCATGACCTGACCTGAAGGCAGACACTTAACAACTGAGCCACATAGGCACCCCAAAATGAAACTTTATTAATGGGCACTGGGATTTGAATTTCATATACTTTTCACATGTCATGGAATATATTCATCCTTTAATTTTTCCCACCATTAGAAATGTAAAATCTGTTCTTAGCTTGTGGGTTATGCAATAAGCAGCAGGCCAGATTTGGTCTATAGGCCATAATTTGCTGATCCCTATGTTAAAGGACTCAAAATTTTAAGCCTTTGATTCACAGAAGAAAGAAGGGGGTTCAAATGCAATTTGAAATATTTTGACTTTGATATTTTGTTATGAATTTCCAGGCAATTTATCATATAATAAATATGATATGCATGATATTTTATTATTAAAATATTGTGTCTGTGTGTTCCCATATGTTTATTCATTAAGTGACTGTTATGCTCTCAAATGTTGTCAGGCTCAAAGATTAGATGATCAAAAAATCACTGAGAATCAAAATTAAGATTTTCCAATAAGAACATCAAGAACAACTTGCTATTCCATCTATTAACACATGCCATTTTTCATAATGCTATTACTTAAATGCAAAAAATAATGAAGCATACAGGTAAATTTGCAGAATTCTAAATCACAAATGTATCCTACTAAGTTTTGTCAAATGATCATAGCTAAATTTATTTAAAGTAGTTGAGAGTCTACATTTTTAAGGGAGCTTGAATTATTTTTCTTTTACTCCTTATTTCTTTTGTGGGAAGAATTACAATGCCATTTTAAGTAATCTCTTTTAATAAATAAAGCAAATATAAATACTTCAAAAATAAAACGTCCTTTACCTAGTCCTGATAAATAGTCCATTTTATGTGAATCATAATTACACTAAGTGGAAATCCACTTTAACTTAGGAGAATGTACTTAAGATCTGAAATGAGATATATGTTTCTGCCAAAATTGACTAGGAAATTCAAAGTATTTCATGTTGGGGCGCCTGGGTGGCTCAGTGGCTAAGCCTGCTTTTGGTTCAGGTCCTGATTCTGGAGTCCCTGCATCCAGCCCTTTGACAGGCTCCCTGCTCGGTAGGGAGTCTCCTTCTCCCTCTGCCCCATACCCTTCTCCTGGGTTTTCTCTCTCTCTTCAATAAATAAGTAAAATCTTTTAAAAAAGTATTTCATGTTGACATCTTTATTTTGCATTTATTAATTTAAAAAAATTTATAACATACTAATATGATTCTTATGGTCCAAAATATTTGAAATATAATATGCTTTTAAACATCCCTTATGTATTTGATTTATAATTTTAGGTTACAGGAACTAAACATCCAATTATTTTGTGCATTAATTTTTTACCAGTTCACTTATGAAAATTCATTAAACTTGATATTTTTTACTTGTTTTTCTATTTTTTGTTTTGAAATTGTAATTGAGAAAATAATTTAATTTTGATACTTATTTTATTATTTTAAATAGTTGAATATATAGGCAAATAGCCTTAAACTACCCTGATATATGTTATTATTATTAATGCTAATGAATTGGTATAAAGTGTAAGTTACCAACATATAAAAAATCTTTTCCATGTACTCCTCTTTCCTATATTTTTAATTTAAATTTTATTATTTAGATAGTGTATGTACATCTAAGGGCTAACTATTAAAAACATTTCTGAAGAATTAAGCTATATTTCTGCTATGATAGCAATATTAAAATGTGAAAGTCAATTTGATACACAAGAAATGCATAGGAGGGAACATTTAACATTGAAAAACTAATGTAGGTCTAGTAGGGTTCAAAATATCAGTTAACTATGGCAACAATTCTAATAATATACCATCCACATGCATTTTCCAAATATTTCTATGACATTGCATTATTATTGGCAGAAAGCCATTAACAAATAGTCATTATTATTGAGATATTCAATGTTGTAATATTTGTGGCAAATATGCAAATTATCCTGAACTCTCATCTTAATAGCAAGTAGTTAAAAATTCTATTGTGAAAGATATTCTTAATTTGAGAGTGTAACTAAATCTACCTCATTTAATTTATAAATTGGTTAAAGAATTATATGTGTGTGTGCATGTGTGTGTGTAAAAAGACAGAGGTACTCAATCAACTCAAAAATATATTAGCACATCAAATGCTCATTAATATTTTAAAAGAGCAGTGTTTCATGTAATTTACATAATCTTATTTTATAGCCTAATATTGATAGTAATTCAATATTTCTCATTTGAAGTATTTTTAATCAGTATACTGAACAATTCTCTCATGTTAATTATATTCTACATTGTTTTCTTTGTTATTCGTTTTATCTAGATTTTTAATATTATTTTCTAAATAACTTAATTATACAAGTTATTTTATAATAATCAAGATGACTAAGAAATAAACTTGATTGTTACTTTAGATTATCCTAAAATATCTGGGTAATTATTACTTTTACACATATAACTCTGAACATTTAAGTATTTTATGTAGTTAGCAGACATTACAGCGAGTAATTATTGTCAACATCTATACTTTCCTTAAATGTGATAAGAAAAATTTTAGCCTAAGGCTATCTGCTAAATTCATGCAAGTAAGGATTTATATTTTTTTTACATCATGACTTAAGACTTTAGTACTATTTTAGGGTGCCTGGGTGGCTCAGTGGGTTAAGGCCTCTGCCTTCAGCTCAGGTCATGATCCCGGGGTCCTGGGATCGAGCCCCACATCGGACTCTCTGCTCCATGGGGAGCCTGCTTCCTCCTCTCTCTCTCTGCCTGCCTCTCTGCCTACTTGTGATCTCTGTCTGTCAAATAAATAAATAAAATCTTAAAAAAAAAGACTTTAGTACTATTTTATAAGTAATTTATGTACTTATGATTCTAAATTAAATATACATTAACTAATATGTGGGAAAATACTTATGGGGCACTGGGAAAAGGCAAGTGCTGTTTTTAGTAATCACAGTTACATTGTATGTCCTTATTTATACTTTTGCACAGTAAAATACTAGTAATTAATTCAAAATCAGTTCTTTGCTTTAAACAAATAATCATCTTAGCACCAGTAACAAATGAATGGATTTTACTTATTTTGTTATATTTTGATTAGCACAGATGAGTGTTGCCTTTGGGCAAAATATATATGATGTTACAATCATTAGCACTGGAATATGGGGCTATTATAATAATTTCAAATAATGAAAAAAAGAAGCAATTTACATTAAGATCTACTGCTCCTTTAGGAAAGACACTGAAAGCTAATCTTATAAGCACTCATTAAATATTCATTCATGAAGTAATGTATATTTAATTTCTTATTATTATCTCATCATTCAAACCTTTCAAATCAATCCCTACTTAAGTTAATAGATTATGACTATTAAAGGGCTCTCCA
Source organism: Lontra canadensis (assembly GCF_010015895.1). Lineage (NCBI taxonomy): Eukaryota > Metazoa > Chordata > Mammalia > Carnivora > Mustelidae > Lontra > Lontra canadensis. The sequence continues at coordinate 2,754,348 of NW_022631113.1, forward strand.
TAAAACCCTTTGTTTTTGTTCTGGTTATATTGTATATATGTTTTTAACCTGATATAAGTCACAACTATCAGTGTATTTATGAAATGTAATGTTTATATAGATACTTTCGATTACTGCTAAACATATATTTAAGTAAGTTAGTTCTAAGAAGCTAATAATACTTAAGATGACACGCTAATACATTTTTGTCATGGAAAATAATCAAAATTCTGAATTTGTCTGTGCTTTATGTTTTCAAAGAAACTCTAAAATAAATATAAACTTCCCATAAATGACCCAGAATAATTGATTAGCAACAAGTGAACCAAAAAAACTGAATATAAATCCCTGAGTACTAAATATAGGGAATTTTTGTTAGGTAGTCTACCTGTAACCAGGGATGTCAGATGCTAAAAATTAGACTGACAGGATTAATTTTAATCATCGGACAGCCAATTTTTTTCATTTCTTCTTTTTTAAGATTTTATTTATTTATTTATTTATTTATTTATTCATTTGTCAGAGAGAGAGTACACGCAGGGGAGCAGCAGGCAGAGGAAGAATCAGGCTCTCTGCTGAACAAGGAGCTGGATGCAGGACTCGATCCCAGGACCCTGGGATCATGACCTGAGCTGAAGGCAGACCACTTTAACCAACTGAGCCACCCAGGCATCCCTGGAGAGCCAAATTTTCAATGCTAGGAGAATTAAAGGGTTTTCAGGGCCTACTTTGTTAAAATGTACAGATGTAGAATGAAATACCATTTAGTCTGTGAAAGTCTTTTCCCTCTCTAGCCATTATTAGGAGTAAGTGCATTACACAGAAGTAAACAAGAAAATCTTAAACAACTAACATCCTCTGAGTTGGAAATAGTATTATTTATAATTTTATGTTCATAGAAATACACACATATATATATATAGATATGTACATATATATGATACATATATATGATTTTAGTATTTTTTACTGAGCACTAGTATGAAAATAGTTGAAGCTAAAAGTGGCAATTGAAATGATATATTTAGAAACACTTAGGGGAACCTGAGTGGCTCAGTCAGTTGTGTCTGCCTTCAGCTCAGGTCATGATCTCAGGGTCTTGGGATCAAGCCCCACATCAGGCTCCCTGTTCAGCAGAGTTTGCTTCTCCCTCTCCCTCTGCCCCTCTGCCTGCTTGTGCACTCTCTCTATCTCTCTTTCTCAAATAAATAAATAAAACCTATTTTTAAATAAACAGTTAAAACATATTAAATGCAGTAAAAAGAAATTACTTTCATAAGTAATTTTGATATTAATATTCAGAAGTAGACAAGTAGTACTATATCTGTACTGATGGAAAGTTTATTTACATAGATTTTCTGTGATGACAGAAGAGTAACTCATCTCTTCTATTTTATTAAATCCAACATCCACCTAAATCTCTCAGTCAGCCTGATAGCGTGACTTGGTAGTTTAGTTGGTTAAGCAGCTGCCTTAGGCTCAGTCATGATGATAGGGTCCTGGGATCGAGCCCCACATTGGGCTCCGTGCTCTGTGGGGGAGCCTGCTTCTCCCTTTCCATCTGCCTGCCCACCCCCTGCTTGTGCTCTCTCTGTCAAAAAAAAAAAAATAAAATCTTAAAAAAAAAAAAATCAGCTTGATAGTTAAAAAAGCTCTGAAAAACTTCAGGATTAAAAAAAAAAGTTCTCAGTGCCTTCTGGCTTCAGTGGCCCCATGTAATAGCCACAGTTCCAGGCAGTACCCATGGTACCAGGCTTCCAGAGGGCTTCTATGGACTCAGGCTCACAGCATATCCCAATGTCAGCCTTCTTTCATGGCTAGGTCTCCTGGTGGCCCCAGGTTCCCAATCACTTGCTTGGAACCCAGGCTACAGGCAGGTTCTTAGGAACCCAGACTCCTGGCTAGGCCCAGCCAGGCTGACTACCAGAGATCCAGGCTTTTGACCCACCAAAGCACCAAGCCAACTTCCATGTACACATGATCCATAGCCCACCCCAGTGTCATGCTGGTCCTTGAGGACCTAGATTTGAGTCTGCCTCTACTTGTCCCAACAGCAAACCTGGCCCAGATAAAAGAACCTTCAGGCCAGCTCCCAAGGTCCCAGGCTACAGGCTGACTCCAGATGCCCCAAGCTCCATGCTTGCTCTGGCACCAAGGTAAACACAGTATCCCTAGTATCCCTAGCTTCCAGCTTGACTCTGATGAAAGCAGGCTCCCAAACCATCCCGGGACCAAATCAGGCTTTAAGGACACAGATGCCAATCTCAACCCTGGTACCTGAGACCCACATCCACCTATGTGGGTCCAGGTCTCAAGCCAGTCACTTCAGACTCAAGTGCCAGACCCACCCCAGTGATCCCAAGATCCAGGTACCCCTGAAGACTCAAGCACCAGGCTAGTCACATGTATACCAAAGTACCAGGCCCACCCACTCGCTGACCCTAAACCAGATCTCACCACCCAAGGACTCTAGCAGGAAGCTTGTACCACCAGTTGACCCACCCAGAATCTTCAGATGGGCGGACTGGTGAAGGATTTTGCCTGCCAAAGCCAGTCTGTAAAGACTGGAAGAGCCACCTACTTCCTTGAATGCATAGACAATAATGCAAAGCTGCAAGGATCATGAGCTAAGAAAATATGTCACCACTAGACATGCCTTAGAAGAAATGCTGAAAGTTGTTTTTCAAGCTGAAATGAATGGACTTGAATTAGTAACATGAAACCTTGAAAGTATAAACCATACTTGTAAAGCCAAGTATACAGTCAAATTCAGAATATTTAAGAGGCACCTGGGTGGCTCAGTGGGTTAAAGCCTCTGCCTTCAGCTCAGGTCATGATCCCAGGGTCCTGGGATTGAACCCCACATCGGGCTCTCTGCTCAGTGGGGAGCCTGCTTCCCCTCTCTCTCTCTGCCTGCCTCTCTGCCTGTTTGTGATCTCTGTCTGTCAAATAAATAAAATCTAAAAAAAAAAAAAAGAATATTTAAAACTGTAATGTCATGATGTGTTAATCATGTAACTCTAATACAGAGATTAGAAGACAAAAAAAAAAGACAAAAATTTTAAAGATAATTATTGCAATCATGTTGAGTTAATGGATATACAGTATACAAAGAGGTAAATTGTGACATCAAACAAAATATGTGGGGAGTAAAAAAAAGTAGTTTTTGTATGTGATTGAGATTAAGTTGCTATCAGCTTAAAATAGACTTTTATATTTATATTTATATTTATATTTATATTTATAGGTTGTTTTGTGTAAGCTGCTTGGTAACCACAGAACAAAAACCTAAAGTACATATACAAAAGGAAATAAAAAGGGAAAGCATAACATTATAGAAAACTATTAATTCACAAAAAGGATAACTAGAGAGGAAAAAAGGAATGAGGGAACTGCAAAACAGCCAGAAAACAATTAGGTGGCATTGGGCATCCTTACCTATCAATAATTATTCTAAATATAACTGGATTAAATTATCCAATCAAAAGGTATAGTGTGACTGAATGGATTAAAAAAATAAGACCCAACTCTATGCTTCTTACAAGACACTCACTTAGGCTTTCAGAGCACACATAGTCTCCAAAAGGAAGGAATGGAGAAAAATATTCCAAGGAAATGCAAACAAAAAGAGACCAAGGGTAGTTATACTTTTATCAGACAAGATAGACTTTAAGTCATAATGGTAACAAGAAACAAAAATGATCATTATATAATGATAAAGGAATCAATTCACCAAAAGGATACAATTATAAATACATTGTGATAATCATTTTCAACATATATGTGCATCAAATCATCACATTTTATACCTTAAATAAATGATATGTGTTAATATCTCAATAAAATTGGGAGAGGAAGAGATAAGAGAAGCTGAAAAACTTTTGTTTCACTTGTTTTCCCATCATTAAAGTATCATTTTAATGTCCTCCTTTATACCTACCACTGGTATTCAGCAGTACATGAAGCATCTTTCCTTGCATAAAACAAATGCATATTAAATATGTATGTCTTAGTCTACTCCTTGTTGGTGATGCAAAAAGATTATAAAACATAACACCATTCCACATGTGCTATTTCAGATAGTGAAAATAATATGGAAAAATAGAGAGTAAAGAATTTGTGAAACTTCTGAGATACTGGCTTACTTAAAGTGGAGTCATTTGTATTGGAAAACCTGGAAAATTAATCCAAAAAAATTGGGACAAAATGATTATGACAGATTTTGAAAACGAGTAGAGAAACTTGGATGTGAGATCATGAGCATAATTAGAAGTTCGTGTAGGTTTCTGAAGAAGGGAGTATCATAATTAAGTCAATAATAATAATAATGGTCCTAATGCTAGTTAACATTCACTATGTTGGTTATGTGCAGGCCCTGCTCGAAATTATTTGAATATACTTAGCAGTTGTGTCCTAGGAGAGAAGGGAATTCTTGTTTTCCCCACCTTTTTCTTACAGAGTAAAAAATGGAGAAATTGAAAAATTAAGAATTCACTCAAGTTAATAAGAGGTAGTAATACTACCTACTGTCACCTGTGAGTGCACTCTGCATTTATTATCCATTGCCATTGGGTCCACTCACAGATAACAGTAGGTGGAGGTTGTGGAGGTTGGAGATGAGCTAAGAGTAGCAGAACACATAAACTCCCAGGGAGGCAGCTCCTATTGGGCCAAGTGTGATTCTAGAGAAGGGATAGATGGGACCAGTTAGATGATATCACTAGCACTAGGGACCTAGTTGTGCCTCATAAAGAGGGTCTGACCAGGTAAACACAAATTCCAGTACAAAAGGAAAGATGGATTTTGTGTCATATTTGATATAGACAATGAAAGAGAAGGCAACATAAATAGTGACTTCTTAATATCTACTCTAAAAGTTCAATATGTTGGTGGTGCACCAATTAGTAACAGAGAGGTTAAAATGAAAAAAATAATCTCACAGGGAAGACTCAGAATTTAGTTTAGAGCATCCTGAAATACTACTGGGCTATCTGGTGAGCAGTTTCTATAGGCATTCAAGATAGATTGCAAGATTTAAAACCACCATAATGGTAATAATTAAGACCATGCTCCAGGATGATTCTGAAAGAGTGAGTGTTAAAGCAAAAATTTAGAGGTCTGAGAAAAAACCTAGGGTAATGAAAGAGTCAAGAAATAAGAGTAGAGAGAGAAGTCAATGAATCAGAGGTAAGCTGAGATAAGAAAGTCTGTACTGCCTTAGCTAAAAAGGGGATTTAAAGAAGGGGAGGAGGTCAACAATGTCAAACACTGCCAATAAATTGGAGTACAGCTAGAAAAGTTGAATAGATTTGACAGGAAATAAATTTGTGATGACCTCAAGGAGAGGTTTTCCAGAATGGCTGCATGCATTCACATATTTGTGCATTTTCGGCTCTTGCTTTCCTTGCATTAATAGAATTTATATACATACCTATAAAGATACTACTTTCTGTTATGCATTAAATCCCTCCTCCAAAATCTAATTCCCATCTCATGTGTCACTTAATCTAAATGCAGTATTAACTTATTTGCTCTTCTGTTAGTGAATGAAAGAATATAACATGTTTTGTATGTTATACTTGATTGAAAAAATTTCATGTAATTAAGATTTAATTCTACAGGTCACATATTTTCCTCTATATGGATGTGTCCCTGTTATGAATAAAGCCTTTCTGTATGTAAGATTAAACTGGTTAACTTTATTTCAATATACTTGTTGTGCTCTAAGAATAATATATATCTCTCTGGTTTATGACAGCTTATTTTCATAGCATATAATATCATATTTAGTTCTTTTGATAAAACTGATTTGACACTGATCTATCTAATTGGTATGTAGTAATTATTTGAAGACACCTGTGTCTGCATAATTTTGTCTGCATATTTTGAGAATATAAAGATATAACAGGTTTAGTTACTAATGGCTCAATTAAATGTGTAACCAATTGATAACTTTAAGTATTTTCAACATGTTTCCACTCTAGGCATTAATATTAATGGGGTAGCTAAAATCATGGATCCCATAAAGTACACTTTACATGCATAAAGTATATATTGAATGATTTTTTTTTTCAGTTAAAAGAAGGAATGTTTCCTTTTTTTTTTTAAGAAGTAATGTTTCTCTTTGTTGAAGTTAACTTTTGCTATGCCCTTCACCTATATAGAAATAAGATTACCTATATAGAAATCTTTATAAGTAGAAATTTTAGAAATCTATAGATTACCTATATAGAAATAAGATTATTACAAAATAAGCAATTGAAAAAGAATATCTCCAGATTTGAAAACTATGAAAGCTTTTAGATAACAATGCCATGTGTTGACCTTTATTCCTCTCTTTTCCCTTACAATGTTCTTAGAAAGAAGTGCATCTGTGGCACCTGGGTGATATAGTTGGCTATATCATCTGACTCTTGGTTCAGCTCAGGTCCTGATCTCAGGGTTGTGAGATCACACCCTAAATCAGGCTCTGCACTCAGTGTGGAGTCTGCTTGAGACACTGTCTCCTTCTCCTTTCCCTTCACCCCACACGATCTCTTTTGCTGTCTAAAATAAATAAATTTAAATCTTAAAACAACAACAACAACAACAAAGTGGGTCCACAGTTTACTGTTGTTTAGCTTACAGATGTAAACATCACATTTGGTTCTTTTGACATATCCCCCATCACTTTGTAACATTTCTTCACTTTCAAGAACAGAAGATGTTCTAGGCTCATCTTGTGCTTTCCGTATTTCAGCACTGTAGTCTGTTTTTTTTTTTTTCCAAGGATCCCTTAATGTACATACACATGCACCAACAGTATTTCTATTTTTTTAAAATTTTTAAAAAGATTTTGTTTATTTATTTGACAGAGAGAGAGATCACAAGCAAGCAGAGAGGCAGGTAGAGAGAGGGGAAGCAGGCTCCCCACCGAGCAGAGAGCCCAATGCGGGGCTCCATCCCAGGACCCTGAGATTATGACCTGAGCTGAAGGCAGAGGCTTTAATCCACTGAGCCACCCAGGCAACCACCCCCTTTTTTTTTTTTTTTTTTAGATTTTATTTATTTATTTGACAGAGAGAGAGATCACAAACAGGCAGAAAGGCAGGCAGAGAGAGAGGGGAAGCAAGCTCCCTGCTCAACAGAGAGCCCAATGCGGGGCTCAATCCCAGGACCCTGAGATCATGACCCAAGCTGAATCTATTTTTTTTTTTTTAATTTAGAACTGTAATTTTACACTGATATGTCTGCTTTTAGTCCAGAGTCATAGGATTTATTTTAGTCTCCATTTACATATTTGTAACACCATTTTCCATCAATGAGTAACCTTTCTCTGATTGTCTTTAAGAATGTACTAATTTAATCTATTCTATGCAGAAAGAAGTTTCAGAATTTCTAATTTAAACAACTATGAAAAACATATCTCTTAAGCACAATGCATTTTTTTTATAGTTCTTATTTTTTGGAATCAGAATATATTGTCAAAACTTTTATTCAATGTTTTTCAAATTTATATTTCCACTTAGGATTTTAAAGATAGATTTATTTGTTTATTTATTCATTTTAGAGCTAGTGAAAGTGTATGCATGGGGTGGGGGGAAGGGAAAGGGAGATGCAGACTCAGCTCCAAGCATGTAGCCTGGTGTATGACTGATCCCATGACCCAAAATCAGGACCTGAACTGAAATCGAGTTGGACACCCAACACACTGAGCCACCTAGGCACCCCTCCATTAGGAAAAAGTACATGAAAAATCTTCACTCCCCTTAAAATGACAACAAATCGTCAAAAAATGAAATATTTATATCTTTTCTTTAAAGCTATCAGAAACCTGTGGCATAAACAAGAGAAGAAATTTAAATAAGCAAAGAGGAGAATGACATTCCCTTCCTAGCCTCAATTTTTTTTAAATGACCATTATACACCTGAAAATTGCAATACAGTGGGAAAAACAGAAGAATGTAATTTGTTGTCAAGAGTAAATACAGTAAGTGGAAACCAACCTAGAGATGATTCAGGTGTTAAAATTATCAGTAAAGGGCTAAAGCAACTATGAAAAGTAATTTAAAATATCTACAGGAAAAGATAAATATAATGAATAAAGCAGTGGGAATAGTAAGAAAGATTTGAAAAAATTCAAGTCACTAAAATTCATCTACAGTAAAACACAGAGTAGAAGAAAAATTGAGAGAAGATGATCTAAGACTGAACAACCTGTGAGGCACTGTCAGTTACTGAAACATATATGTAATTAGAGTCCTAGAAAGAGAACGTGAATTCTAAATTTGGAATTTGATCAAAAAATGTCCATCCATGGCTCTAGAAAGCTTAGAAAACCATAATCAGGGTAAATATGAATAAACCACACCTAAGCATATCAAATTGTTAAAATCCTAAGATAAAGAGGAAAAAAAAGTAACAACAATTCGATATAAAGGACATAGTAAATCAGGAAAACAATTATACAAAAACAGCTGATTTTCTATTAGAAACATTGGAGCCTAGTTCATAATAGAATATTATTTACCTAGTCCCAAAAGCTAGAATTCTATATCAAGTGAAAATAACTTTTCAAGATATTTCCAATGCAGCTAAATAAAGACCTTTATAGATCAATGAAAACTGGGAGAATTTGTTGTTAACACACCTGCAGTACAATACTAAAAAAAATTTCTTCCAGTTTAAGGTTATTGATACCAGATAGAAGTATACTTCTTCAGAAATGAATAGTGCCCCAGAAAAGGTAAAGAAGGGGATAAATATAAAATAATTTTTAACTTTCACATATATGATCTTCTTTAAAGAAATTCTTGGTTGACCAGGATTGGGTAAACAGAATTATGCTGTTGTAAGGCTCTTATAATATTCATGGTAGTATAATTTTATTTGATGATACTGCTATTAGTTAAAGATCAATATTACAATCTTTGGACAAAGTCAGCAAACTTATGTGCAGGGGTGAAATCTGGTTTGCAGCTTATTTTGCATAGATCATGAGCTAAAAGTTATTTTTCTAATTTTAATCAACTGAAAATTATTTTTTGAAAAAGAACTGTGTGATGGACTATATATATGACTCTCAATGCCTAAAATGTGTAATATCTGCTCTTTTACAGAAAAAAAAATTGGATCCCTACTCAAGAACAACTAATATAAAAAAAAAACTTTCATCAATATGCAAAAAGGATGTAGTTAAAATGTTAATGAGTGAGATTATTTTTTAAAAGACAATAAAAAGATTCACCCAAATGAACAGAGAATAGATATGTAGAATTAAAGCCACATGTAATGTTTTATACATTACTATACATCAATAAATTTTAGAACCAAGATAAAATGTGTAAATCTTTAAAAATGTGAAATGTAAGAGTGGATAATGAAGACATAGAGCACAAAAAATAATCTTTGTAGTTTATTAAGTAATTAAAATGAGATCATGTCACCTTTTCTCAAAATAGTCAAATCAAGATATTTTTTCAGGTAAGTTATGGAACATCTTAAGGGAAAAATTAATCGCTTTCTTCTATAAATCATTATACAAAATTAAAAAGAGCTGAAGTTGCCACCTAATTTTATGAGTCTCTGTAATATTAACTCAAAATCTGATAAGAAATTACTACAAAAGAAAATTATAGATTTATCTCTCTTGTGACTATAAATAGAAAATCCTAAAGATAATTTTGATTGAGATAAAAGATCTTTTGTGAATTTTAACACCTATATATTATAACAGTGGTTAATAAAGCTAGAAACTGAAGGGGACTTTCCGACATGGTAAATTTACATAGTAATAAACTCAGCAAGTATCTTACTAAAAGGAGAATCTTTAGATTTGTTCCTTTGAAGACAGAGAAAAACAGAAATCCTCCGCCCCTGGCACAGTGACTGTTCAACACACCACTGGAATACTAGAGGTCCTGGATGAGGTTTTAAGAAAATCAAAAGAAAAAGAGTTATAGAAAACAAACAAGAATAATGTAAAATGGGATTATTTGCAGGTGATATAATCATCTACCCAGAAAGAAAAATAGCAGAGTCAAAAGAACTAGTAAGAAAATTTCAGTAAATGTGCTAGATAAAAGATATATTTATGAAATGTTCAACTAATGAATTTTAAACCAATAAAAACCAACACAAGAAGATTTTTTTTAAAAGTTACTACACATAATGCCAACAACACTTTAAAGTATGAAAAAAATCAACCAAGAATACATAAGGCAATTTTAGGGAAAACTTTAAAATTTGAATAGAAAGCAGACAGGATATCGTGAATACGTGGAGAGATAATTTTTTATACTTTTGTGCTGGGTGACTTTATATTATAAATTATACCAAAGATCACCAAAATCAGAAATTCTATACATTTTTAATTAAAATTCCATTTAACTTATTCAAAGAACTTAACAAACTTAAAACAAAGAAGAATAAAACTTCACTAATAGATAAAAATAAGATGGAGGACTTGTCTCATATGGTTATAAAGACATACTTAGACTCATAGCATTGAAAAGAATATTATATTGTCACAAGAGCCGGCAAATAAGCAAAAAAAAATAGAAATCTCAGAGATAGATAAGTTTACACTCAGGACTCAAATTCTCAATATAGAAGCACCATTAATTCAGTGGGGAATAATCAGAGTCTTCAGTAGATAGTGTGGTTAAAAAGTGAGTATATAGACAGAAATAATTGGATTCTCATCCAAAAGGATGGAAGAACTAAATATGACAGAAAGAATGTATAATAAAAATGAGAGAAGAAAACTAAATGGGGGGCTGTGTATTTAAAATGATAGGAGGATGTTCTGTGACCAAAGGTGGTACAAAATTTCCTAACTCAGTTTTGAAAAGTATAATCTATAAGGCAATAAATAGATTGATAGATGATAGATAGCTATAGAGATACATAGATGATAGGTAGGTAGATAGAGTAACTTTGTACTGCATTTTTAAAAAGATTTATATATTTATTTTAGAGAGAAAGAGTGAGCGAGGTGGGAGGGCCAGAGAGAATCTTAAGAAGACTGTACACTGAGTGTGGAGCCTGACACAGGGCTCCATCTCATGATCCTGAGGTCATGACTTGAGCTGAAACCAAAAGTCAGATGCTTAACCGACTGAACCACCCAGGTGCCCCTGTACTACATTCTTATTGACACTTAGCATCTGCTGCTTTACATTCATGACCTAAACTGGACCCTATGACTCTTTCAGGCTTGTTCTGAGCTCAGTCTCCGACTATTTTGCTGCCATGTTTACAAGTGATGTTTGTGAGGCCAAGCAAGAGGAGATCAAGATGGAAGGCATAGACCCCAATGCCCTCTGGGACCTTGTGCAGTTTGCATATACAGGTACAGTAAAAGAATTATAGCTTCATGTTGATGTCTTGTGATTTTTAGAATTTGAGAATTTAAAGGTTAAAATGTGCTTAGTTTGTATCTTTCTCTTTTTCAGTTAAAAGGTTATCAGGGAAAAATCAGACTACCTTTTCATTTGTCATAGACTCACAGATGTATATATGTATACATATACCCTATTCCCATCTACAAAGGTCTTAATAAGCTTATAAAAATAAATAGTCAATAGAGTGAGCTTAGGAGTAGAGCAAAGAGGTTATTAATTATTAAATAAGAATTTTTTAATGTCCATTGTGAGAGCATCAGGAAGAGAAATATATTATCATTTTCTTTCTTTTTGGAAAGTATGGGTTGAAATAACTCTTTTCTCCTTAAAATTTATTAATTTAATATTAAAATCTTCACAGAACATTTAAGGTGGACTTGACAAACTTAGCTGAAAAGGACAATGAAGATACTTAGAGTTATGGAAATGACTACATTTTGATATTTTTTTCTTCCTGATCTACTATGTGGACATTTTCTAATGGCCTTTGCATTATGTTATATTTAGTACATTCAAATAAGTTTGCCAGTTTAGCAAACATTTGTTGAACGTTTCTAAGTGTGCAAGTATCAGCTGTATCTCTGAAGAATAAACTAATGAATAAGATGTCTTCACCGTCCAGAAGCTCATAGTCTGAGTGGAGAAGAATTAGATGAGGGAATAAATATTGATATAATGTGATGCCTGAAGAGTTAGAAGGCATAAAACCTGCTGTTCAAAGCATTATCAGGGCTCATATTCATTTAAAACATTTTAATATTTTTCAAGATTATTGTGGTAAGGGGAGACATTATAATAAAGTCTTGTGATAGAAGCCAAGGTAGATAGTATGAATTGAAGTTTATATATATACATATATATATATATGTATATATATAATTTGAAATGGCATGTGGCTTATTTTGCGTGAACTCTCAATCATGCTGTGAAACAAGAAAAACTGTAGGCTAGGGATTGATGATCAAAGCAGCAGGACCCAAGTTTAAGGAGCTGTGTTTTTGTAGCGTATTTGGTTATGGGAAACAAGAGGTTGGCGTTGCGAAGATCAGCTACTAGGACCAAAATGCTGTGGGACTAGTGGGAATCTGTCTTCTTGAAGGAGGATTTGGCTTCTCATAGAGGGGAGTTTGCTCCTATAACACTTAATCAGTAAATGAAGACTCTTTGAAAAGAAAAATGCTCATGCTCTGGATGCTTTATCTCAAAGTAGCAATGTGATGGACAGACATACACATTTCCCACCCTCAGTTATTTTTATTTATTAAATAAAATCTAATAAATAGATTCATTTATTTATTTTAAAGAAAGAGAGAGAGAGAGCACACGCATGCACAAGAGTGAGTTCCCATGCAGGGTGGAAGGGCAGGGGGAGAGGGAGAGAGAACTTCAAGCTGACTCCCCACTGAACATGCAGCCCTACAGAGCTGGATCTCACAACCCTGAGGTCATGACCTAAGCCAAAATCAAGATTCAGGCACTTATCTGACTGAGCTACTCAGCACCCGACCTCAATTATTTTTAAATTATATTTTGTCCAAGCAAATATTGCACTGGACAAAGGTAAGGGAGTAGACAAGTATGTATTCAAGGCTGTTGCAATAGGGGAGAAAAACAAAGTTCAGTCTTTAATTCTGCTGAAACAAAGGGAGGGAGAGATTTTTAAGTGTTATGAGAGAACACAGACCATCTGTGTTTACTGTTTGGCTTTACCTAAAGGAAAAGTAAACATTTTCCTATCTTTGGGACATAATGTAGTTTTACAACTCAGAGCAAGACATTCACTCAAATTATACATCTATTTCCCACAAAAACTGAAAGATAGGGGTACTACTATCATCCTTGAAGCTGACACTTCAAAGAGAATGCTTTTGGGGCCTTAAGAACAAGATTCCTGGGTTGTAAAACTGGCAAAAAGGCTTTAAAAATTACTTACATCTCAGAGGGGTAGAGAAAGAACTTAACAAGTACAAGTTTTCTGAAGTAAATTCTCTGAGAAAAGGGAGACCAAAGATCTGAAGTTCAGGAAGTAGCCTGTTTACAGCTTAGTCAAGCTGAAGGCCATTAAAACCATCTTAGTCAATTTCAATCTGCATACAATCTGAAATAGTAACATAAAAAATCTTTGGCCTCACAACCAAGAGAATAAACATAACCACACTGTTTCCTTGAAAGGGAAGAATCATGAAGCTTACATTTTAGGGATCTTTCTAGGAACAAAAAGGCATAAATCCAACCCTTACAGTCTCCATGGCCTGGCAATCTTGCATTTCAGAAACTAGGTCAAAAGACACTCATCATCATGCAGCACAAAGTTGGAAGGTGTTTCAAATCTCCCTGCTGAATGTAATGACCCAGATTTGCTCAGCTTTATGGAAGGCAGAAAGGATATAAAGTAGCCTTTCGGTAGCCACTGCTACTTTGGTCTTTGATGCAATATCCATAGCTCCCTGGTGGTTGATAAATTTCTGATTGTTGGTTTATAGAGATATTAGATGAGCAAATAATTTACAAGCTAATATTGGGAAAATTTTGGGCATAAGATAAAATACCTTATCTTTTTATAGTTGTTGTTTGTTTTTTTTTAACAAAATACAACAATAGAAGAGATGTAGTGAGCAATTACAGAAAGGGAATAATAGGGTCAATCTGTATATGTGTTCATTTAGGGAGTGTGATAGCTAGTCTCTGAGACTTTTCTTGGTAGTAGGTTAAAAAGAATGCATCACAGAAGAGGGAAAAAATGAATGAGCAGTAAAGACACTTAAAAGGTCAGCTATTTGATAATATTTTCTTAAATTTTGAGGTTTGAGAGGCTCTGGAGAAATTAAGGAAGATCAACTCTAAAGCATTGATAGTTAACTATTAGCTGTAGAAATAAAGTATTCAGTAGAGATCCATAAGATTGCTTTAAAATGATTTAAACAGATTAAAATTTCCATGAGATCTGGAAAGTCTGGAAGGTTTGAAAGAACCATAGTAGCTAATTTATTCATTAATGTAGAAATTAAGGGGGAAAAATGAAAGCATAAAGTAGCTTGCAATAAATTCTTGACTAAGATAAGCTTCAGTGATTATAAGGTTTGATGATCTTTGATTGAAGAATGAGGAATTATCCCTTAAAGAATTTCAGGTAGTAAAATTTGCACATGGTAAGTCATGGGAGACATCCTCCCCGTCTACCTCTCTTTAATCCTACTCTAGCAAATTTGAATAAAGTGGGACGAGGGGTCTGATAGAGCTTCAGTAAGAAGGAAGGCAAGTAGTTACAGATTTATTTTTCTGGTAACTAGGAAAACGGGCCTAGGTACAAAGGAGGTGACTGCGGTGATGGTAATAGCTCAAGGGTAATATGAATATTTTTAAAGGAAACATATAACAATAAAAAAGTTAATACTAGCAATATATAAGATAGGATAAAATAACCAGTAAGGTTTTCATGTTGACAAAATTAAACAGTTCTAGTGGCATAAAGGATTAAAATACAGCAATAAAAATGATGTTTAATTATTACAGTATCAAAATTAGCTTCTTTAGGTCATTTTTTTCACACATTGTCATAGTTCAGGAATGGAAAAGAAATGAAAATTTACACTAATGTTAGAAATAATTGTATATTTAATGTGAGGTTCATATCAATTTCCTAAGTTCTTACTTAGCTGTTTAAATGGTTTCAAAATTTCTTTTTAAACCTTTCCATTGGATTTTTTTAATGGTTTTCAACCAAGAAATCTGAGTATGATCTTAACTATTCATAGAGAGCAAAAAGGGCAAAATCAATAGTGCGTGTTATAAGATCGTCTCCTTTTATAATTGGTGACTTACATTTAAAGTTTGAATTCTTAGTTATAATCCAAAAGATACATAATTACAATACTGTGTATCAGTTTTCAAAATGAAACCATAATTCAGCTAACAATATTTAAACACACTGCATGAAAAGAGTCACACTAGGGACTAGAAGATAAAATACAAATTAAGACTGGATAGATACAGGTTAATATAACATAAACCTTTAAACAAATTTGATAATGAATGAAATTATTAGAACAGGGCATGGTGAAAAAGCTCTTTACTTCTGTTTTCAAAAGCAGTAAGATCTGTGTACCACTTTCCACTTTATGACTTTCTCAGTTAGTATAGTGTCAAATACTTAAAAATAGCTTTTTGAGTATTTTCCTACATGTAATGGAGCCTCTGTTCTGTAATTTTACTCATCTAGAAAAGAAACCTGAGATAGTAATTGTTGAATCTGTAATAAAGCCTGTGATTTGAATCATGAAGTCAAGGCTGTTCTGGAGTAATTCTACAGAACATACTTACAAGCACAGAATCAAAGAAGAAAATTTAAAAAATATATATGTTTATAGTTTATCTCATTCTACTTTCATATTATATAGAAACTTAGAGATGTATAGAACTATAGAAATTCCATCCCTTACATCATAAATTTTATAGATGAACATTTTTTTCATGGCTAAGTATGTGATGCAAAGCAGAGGCACCAAAACTGTCTTTTGTAAAAGTGCATATTTGGTATTTCAAATAAGCATTGAAAAATCATCTAAGACCAATCATAACTTTGTTGGTCTCTTTTGAATTAATGTGAGGGGACAGATTTTTTTCCAGCTTTAAGAACCTCTGAAGTTCTTCAGGCAGTCCATCAATGAAATAAAGTAACCCGACAAAGATCAATAGTAAGACACTGAATCTATTACTAGAATGAAACATCAGAACACACATTTAATGGCATTTTCTCTACTGAATCAATGTCCTTTTGTAAAGTTATCAGTTATGCTGGAGTTCCTTGAAGCAGCTTGTGACCAAAATAGTTTGGGTAGCTTAAACCGACAACCACATTACTGTACAGTGGCTTACAGCAGGTTTGGATCATGCTTCTTCCCAGTCTTACTGCTAGTTCCCTGCACAAGGCAATGGTACCTAACAACTTAAGCACATTAATGCCTAATAGTCCTTGTCCTGTAAATGCACTGAACACCTTTCAAATGTTATTAGATGCCTACTATGTGCTGTGCCCGATGGTCTTTGGAAGACAATTTACTTAATTATACACATTTTTCTGTCTTTATGGGACTTTTGAATTTAGGGTATAAAATAACTAGCTTTTGTTGTCTTTTCATATAAACATACATTTGATAGACACAGTCTAATATTTCTTCATTACAGAATGGTATAAAGCAAATTTTGAAGGCCATTACATTGGTTGTGTGTGTGTATTTAAATGAATACATATATGTAGATATACATACACACACCGCACACACATACACACACACACACATATATTTTACATGTATAATATATATACATATTTCAGTATTTGCATTCTGGCCAAAAACTGATGATCATATTGTGAAAATAAAAGAGGAAATTTAATATATTTGAAAAGGATGCTCTGGAGTTCACTATACTTTAGCATTCTTTCAGGTTGATTGAAATTTCCTTCTGGTTTCTCTTTTATATAGTCCCTACTATCCAGACATACTTGAAAATATACTGTGTTCACTGATGCATAAGGAAATAGAGTTCTAACAAATGTGGGAGATGGGACTGCAGGGTTACTAGCAAAGTGTCAGGTCCTATAGAGAACTGATAAGGACGCAGTTTAAATAAAGGAAGCTGTCCATCTAGCAGTGGTATTAAGAAGAGAGGTAGAAAATTAAACTGCCAAATGGCAAACATTTAATCATACTGAAGAGTTAACTTCCTTATTAAAAAAAGAAAGGTTTATGTGCCACTGAAGTTAATTAAAATCTTAGTACATGCTAACAAATGTTAAGATAGCTTCTGCTTACTGCCAAACATTTGAACAAAATAAATACACACACACAGGAGCCGAGATGTTTAATGTTCTGCTTTAATATTAAAAAAGCATACATCAATATAGTCAGCCTGGACTGAATATTCTAAACTCCCCTCAGAATTTTTTATTGTAATTAAATGTAAATTATTGTTTCATTTTTATTACTGGTTTAATTCAAGTGGCATGAATTATGCAAGCACATTAGCAGAATATTAGTTTTAAAGTTAGAACTTTTACTAGTTGGAAAATTTCTGTTCTCAATTTAAGAAATTGAGACTTTAAAGACTGGCTTTATCTATTATTATTTTATCCATTAATTTAAAATATTGATTTAGTAATTTCCATAGGATGCTGACATAATCTATACATTCAGGAAGAAAAAAAAGTAAAAATAATAGAAATAAATCAGTTATATATTGTCATCCTATTTCTACCTTTTCATTATCCCAAGAACCTTTATTTGCTTGTGTGTGTGTGTGTGTGTGTGTGTGTGTGTGTGTGATGAATGATATAAGCTAATTTGGAGAAATTTTTGTATCAAAATAGATAATAAAAATTATGTACATTTTCTGAATATTTTATAACATTTTGTTGTTACTGAACTGCATCTTGGCTTCATGCTATGGAATTTCAAAGACAGACTGAAAAAGAAATTGGTATGTGAAACTTAATATTTACTAGTGATAGTGGAAAGGTTATGTCTCTTCTGCCCTGTAATTCACATTTACTTTCTGGGTCCCCAAGTAAGGAAAATCTCCCAGATCTCATTTTATAATCAACTTTGCTTTCTTAAAAAATCTGCTTGGATTTTATTTTATTGTTACTCACAATCTTATAATTGTTGACATTTTTCCTTTGGGTACTAGGAATTGTATAGAGAAACTGTTTACATGTCCTTTTTGTCCTACATTTTGCTTTGGATCCTAGGAAGGCAGGTACTGACTCCTGTGTCACCATGCATGTGTGCAGAGTACAGGCTGTGTATTTTTTGCATTAATCTCCTATTTGACTATATTTTTCAGGGTCACTTCACCTTCACTCTATCCCAAAATATCTGCACACTTGATCCTGTTGTACTTGCAGGGTGGTACGTAGAATTCAACATCAGACACCTGTGGGGTTTTTTTTTGGCCTTCACCAGGACTAACATTCAACCAAAACTCACTGAGATGATTTTTTTGGCCTTCACCAGGACTAACATTCAACCAAAACTCACTGAGATGATTCAGCCTACTATTCGTTCAGATTGTTGGGCATTTATCCTAATTGGCATGTACTTACTTCTTACTTCTCAAGTATCTTAATTATATTCTTTGTGCTCCCCCAGTTTTACTTAGAGGTCTTGGTCAACTTACTTAGTTTTATAGAGTCTTAATATTACTCAACTCTAAGAAAGGAAAATGATAATGTCTAAATAAATGAGCTAATAAAATTATGGGTTTAGCATACTGCTTAGAATGTTATAAGCACTCAATTATGATGATTATTTGTAATGGGTGTTTTTATAAGTTCCATCAAATCCTTTGCAAATCCATATAAAAAATGAAACTGGGGAGTGAATCATCACTTTGTCGACTGTTATTAATTTTAAATCTGATTTATTATATGTGTTAGTATTACAGTATGAACTCTCATCTATAAATAATTTGGTATACATTTTTAGTGATTTTTTTAAACCACCTATCCAATTTTACTGCCTTATATATTTTAATTATTTTTATCACATATTGCCTTCATTATTTTAGCATATCTTATCTCATTCCACACAATAACAAGATGAGATGAACAAGTAGTCAACTCTTACTGTCAGTTACAAAAATGAAAATACCTTGCTATAGAGGGCAACAAAATTCCATGGACGTGGGAGCATGGTCCAGTTTTCCCACAAGCATTCCAATGTCTTTTCTGCTAGATCTAAAGGTATTCAACATTCTGTCTGATTAACAAGAGAGAGAATGCTGCCTATATGTATTTATGTTACTACTTCCATTTTATTGCTTTCCATTTTACTAGTTCCATTTTCCTAGTACCAACTGCCATCAAATATAATTTCTTCTTACAATTAATTTCTTTTTCCACAAAATCATGAATAAACTGAAGTAAGTATGTAGATGCTACAAATGGAGAATTGTGATTGATCCTAGCACTGTACCACTGATCATCCTCAGGCTGGGACATTCACAATTTCATAACTTTACAAATGTAAGTCTAATTTTGTTTTGTTATTATTACATAAATAAGAAGAATGATTAAAAAACACTACATGTTTAACATGTAACATTTTCAGGATGTTTTACACACATCTGTATTACTTCTCATAACATTCCCCTTTATCATGCAGTTGGGAACAATGCAGCAAAACCCCACATATGTTTCTGAACAATACATATCTTTAAAAATATACTTGAGTTGTGTTTTGATTATTTCTCAATACTTTGTATTTGAAATTTGATAGTGGGGATTCTTTCTGCGGAAGTATGTGGTGGAAAAAAACAACTAAAAACAATAAACAAACAAAAACAAGCAAATAAAACAACTCCGGTCACTGTCCCCTTTGAAGACTTCCAGAAATCATCATTTTGTCTGGTTTACCACCTTCATTCAGGCGAGACTTCCCCTTCATGTTGGAGACATGAAATTCATAAAAAGAACTCTTAAGAATTTTGTTTTTAAATGCTTTGTCTACCTCCCATTAAGGACGCTAAGGGCTATCCAACAGGGAAAACATTTCAGCCAGAAGTGAATGTAATGCTGAAGACACATTGGAAGGGAATACCTTGATCTCTTGACTCCTTTAGATTGTGTGCTTGAGCTTTCTTAGACACATTATAGCCCTGTTGTAGTCCTTTTGTACTCCTTTGCCAGAGAAAATATTCCACTAAATGACATTCATGCAAGTCTGATGCCTGTGTCTGCCAGGTCTTTCCTTCTTCTCTGGAGATGTTGTTTAGGAGTGTGTGTGTGTGTGTGTGTGCGCGCGCGCGCGTGTGTGTGCGCGGTGGGGAGTGGAGGGTGGGGTACTGCAGAATAAAATATCTATAAAAAATCTAGACTAGTAATGGAAGTTCAGTCTTGTGAGAAGAATTATCAAAATCACTTTAACATATAACATGTTCATTTCTGATTCATTCATGTCAAAATGTAAACAATACTTTGAAATATATGTCATTAATTATTTCATGTGTTTTCCTGGACCATATAGTCTACTTTCTGATAAATGGGCATTTTAGTAGGACATTTTAAAATTTTTTGACAAATTATTATTTTACTTATAAGTCAAAGAAAATATATTTAGGGCCTCAAGCACAAACCTCATTTTTCATATGTATTTTATTTAAATTTGTCATGTCACAAACTGGCTCAAAATGGCTCCAAAGTAAAATACATTCAGGAGGGAAATAAGTCGTCAATGATGTATAGGGTAGTTTTTTGACATGTATTAGAGAGTTAACTGTATATTCCTCCAATAGCACTTTGTAACTATTTTGAGGCTAAGAAATACTGATTATGATTAGGTGCTGTTAGATGTGAGGATTTCAAGAAAAATATGAATGCTTGTAGTCAGAAAATGAAAGTGGTTAATCTCTGAAAATGATCTAAATGATGGCAGAAAAGGAATAAGTTAACGTATTAAGCATATTTTGAAAGCCAGGATACTGCTCCAAAGAAAATTATCTGTTAAACAAACAAACATAAAAACATCTGGCAACTCAGAAGCCTGGCAGAACAGAGGAAGTTGGAAATATGGCTCCTGCGCAGGTAGAATGCTAGAACTCTTGATCTGGGCAGATAGCCAGATGATAACATACCAAAACTGTAGCCTTTATTTCCATGTCACAGCCAGCCAAGTTAGTGCATAAAATCTTTAAGCATCCTAAGATGGAGCAACTTTGTAGATAACTTTAATTCAACCTAGTTCTATAAGAACATTCTTTTCCATAATGTTACTGTAACATCTGCCCAGTGAGAAGGTATATTTTCTTATACTTACCCTTTCAATCTCCCCTCTGTTTTACGGACTGAAGTAGAAAAATAAAGGAAGAGCAAGTCTAAAAAGTCATTTACAGAAGCCACAAGACTGATTTGGTCTTAATTTTGTGCCTCAGAATCTGTGATGTATGTATAAGGCTTTGAAATTCAAAGAAAAAAGACCTGAAAGAGGCATTCATATGCAAATCAACAACACCTCTGGTATGATTTACACCCTAAGAGTCATAAGAGTCTTAAGATTCTGTTTGTAGTCATAGAAATTACATACCAATTTGTTTTAGCTTCTCAGGCACCAAGGTAGAGAAAGAAGCATAATCAGTTATAAATAAAAACAAGGATTTTCCTCAACATACATAGGTTTCTAATAGTGAAATCTGAGAAGAATATTTTTGAATATTTGAATATTTATAAAACTCTATATTATGTACTTCAGATATCTTCACTAATATGCCAAAAGTGGATATAGTAATGAATTATAAAACTATTTCTTCTGTTGGCTGATTCAGGTTCAAACGATACTGCCCAGATACAGAGATTACTAATCATTTCAAACATCAAACAGTAAGATATTAAAATCCAGGGATAAAACTCAGTTGGGTTGAAGGTACCTTTAATTTAAAGAGATTAGGATTGGGGCACCTGGATGGGTCAGTCAGTTAAGTGCCAGACTCTTGATTTTGGCTCAGGTCATGATCTCAGGGTCATGAGGTTGGGGTCTGCACGGTGGGTGGAGCCTGCTTAAGATTCTCTGTGTGTCTCTGCCTCTCCACCCATCCCCACCTCCACTCTCTGTCTCCCACTCTCTTAGAGAGAGCAATTGTTGTTACTGATGCTGAACTCAAAAGAATGTGGTTCACCTAAACATATCCTAAAATATTAAATTCTGTAATGGCCAAATGAGCATATGTGTAGTATGTTTGATTCACCAGTTGACCAATTATGTTACTTAGAGTAGAAGTTTGGATAACTTGTGTAACTATGAGTTGATGCTTTTTATTTTTTTTTCCTCACAACCAAAATTTCCTTGAGTATTGAGTGGTAGCCTGTGTTAAAATAAACACTAGAGCAAGTAGTGGGAGTAGAAAAAAGTCTATGTAGTTTATTAAGGACAGAATTATAAGCTATGATATACTGAAAACAAGGGGTCCACTTGATGGTTAAAGTCAAGTAAGTTGAACGCCTATGTATGGATGTGGGTCAAGGGATTATTCAGAAAAAGTCAAGATTATTCTCAGCAAACAATTTCTTGTTCTTTTCCAAATGATAGATATGTGAGAATACTAGATTTAAAACAATTTAGGTAAATGAGAACTACTGAAATTTTTAGTTCTAACCTGATACCCACTGGGCTTTTTAAAGAAAAAGGTGTGCAGGTAGAATTAGAAAAATGATGGGCTTTATGATCACAACTACCTTTTCACTGGCCCTTGCATAGGTATTTCCCTGACTTTTCTAAAAGTGAGCCCTTAAACTCTGAGATATATGTAGTGCTTGAAAAACATAAAGCATGCTTTTCTTATGGCTGAAATCCATAGAAGACATTGTTTATTAATAAGCTCTAAGTTGATAGGATTTTCCAGGCATAGCCTGTCATTCTGTTTTCTAAAGCTAGTTTGCAACCAGGATTTTCTTCCAGATGAGAGGTGGAGAGAGGGACAAGGAAGTCAATAATGTGGTGCATATTAGAATAAGGAATAATTTAATGATAGCAATAGTCCAAAGTGCAGTAAAAATCACTTTCTTTTGGTAACTGTTAAAAAGACATGTAAGCCTACTAAAAATAATAAAATGATGTAAACCAAAACTTTCTTAACTCTCCTGCCTTTTTCAAAACACTCAAAAAATGCAGGAATTTGTTGCTATAAATAAATTATTAAGTAAATAAATAAC
Source organism: Lontra canadensis (assembly GCF_010015895.1). NCBI lineage: Eukaryota > Metazoa > Chordata > Mammalia > Carnivora > Mustelidae > Lontra > Lontra canadensis. The sequence continues at coordinate 2,777,412 of NW_022631113.1, forward strand.
GGGGAAAATACAAGTCTCTCATGCAGAACTTCACATCATTTATGTAATTAATTTTCCCTCAAGGAAATAGAGCATAATGGCCCATTCGTTAAGTGTCATTATGCATAGGGTCCTCCTCCCAGAAATCATAGTATGGAAAAGGAGACAAAAGGATAATTTTACAGTAGAGAAACCTGATAAACACTATCTCTACTGTGGGGTGACCTGACTGTGTGGAGGCCAGAGGCACAGGTGGTGAAAGAATTCACCCAACACAGAACAAAAGAGATAGACATTTACTGAATAATAATAATAATAATAATTTTTTTTTAAGAAGTTTACTGAATATACTGTAAGGGAGCAGCAGGCAGAACTGCAAGGAAGCAACTTTCTGCCTGGAGGCAGTGGTGGGGGATTGTAGTTAAAAAAGGAAAGGTGGGGAGGTATGGGAACATATGGAAGTTTCCTTTTTGGTATCTGTATCTGGGTATAAGATACTCATTGTTCATGTAGGGCTTATAGATGTTTTGAGGTGGTCACCTAATAGGCCTGCTTGTATTCAACCCTGAGGTCACTGTGGACCCTTTAACTAACTCAGTTTTCCATTTTTCAAGTTGGTTGCCTAAAAGCCGCCTCTAGTAATCAAAGTTAACATCAATAATGATAAGCATGTTGAGTGTATGTGATGCAGGAAAGACGTTAATTTTGGAAGCTGATGACCAAGAAAGAATTCTTGAGACATCTTAGTTGCAAAAAGGTGATTTTATTAAAGCTCAGGGACAGGACCTGTGGGCAGAAAGAGCTGCCTGGGGTCATGAGGAGTGGCCCATTACATACTTTCAAGTTGGGATGGGGTTAGGGATAGCATAAGTCTCAAAGCAATTTCAGAAGCAAGGTTTTCAGGACCTTGAGGGGGCTAGCTATTGTTGGGTAAGGGTCATTTATTACCGTCTAATAAAACCTTAGTCATGAGACCCTTCAGATGTATATCGGTGAGCCATATGGTTCGGGGATGACTGCCAACATGTATCTTGAGAGTAGAGATAACTGAAGTTTCCAAAAAAAAAATTGTATATGTTAAAGTAGACTATAGGATCCTAGGGTGGGGATGAGAGGTCTGACTAGGATTGCCTTTTGCCCTAAGCAATCTGTCAACATCAAGTCATCTGAGTCCCTAGAGAAATGTCACTCTGCCTGTTTCAAGGACTTGTCTATGGGCTGTAGGTAGTAAGGAAATTTAATAATTTTTCTTCTGCTTTTCTTTCCCACATCAGTATGTACTCTTGATATGATGTGATGAGACCAAAACCCATATTCCAGTGTAATCATAATTAGATGAATCTCAATTGAGGGATATTCTACAAAATACTTAACCAGGGGCACCTGGGTGGCTCAGTGGGTTAAGCCTCTGCCTTCGGCTCAGGTCATGATCTCAGGGTCCTGGGATGGAGCCCCGAATCTGGCTTTCTGATCAGCAGGGAGCCTGCTTCTCCTTCTCTCTCTGCCTGCCTCTCTGCCTACTTGTGATCTCTGCCTGTTAAATAAATAAAATCTTAAAAAAATAAAAACAGAAACAAAATACTTAATCATAACTCCTCAGAACTGTCAGTCATCAAAAACAAGAAAAGTCTGAGAAATTATCACAACGAAGAGGATCCTAAGAAGACAAAGACTAAATGAAATATAGTATCCTGCATGGGATCCTGAAACAGAAAAAGGGGAATAGATAAAAAAATAAATAAGTAAATGAGAGTAAAGTATGGATTTAATTGATAATAATATGTTCATTAATTTAACATTTGTATCATACTAACGTAAAATTTTAGTAACTAGGGAAATAGGTTATATATATATGTATATATATATATATATATACATATATATATATACAAGAAGCCTCAGTACTATCTATTCAAGTTTTTTACAAATTTAAAATATTTTTAAAGAAGTTTATTTTAAAAAATTTTATGTACTTAAATATTAATTTTTAATATTATTTCAATTCTAGTGGGGTAATGATATTATTTCTCTTTCTTTCCATTGAAGATAGAGATAAATAGATGATAGATGGATAGATAGATAGATAATTTAATTTACTTTATGGATTTTATAGGCAATTTTTGTAATTATCTAGTAAAATGCAATTTTTTAATGTAACTGACTTTATAGTAAAATATGGTTATACAGAACAGTTGGTAATAGGATACCACTTTTCCATTAAAATTACAAAATAAATTCACATTCTTCTATTATCTTCACTTTTTCCTCTCCATCCTATTTTACATATTTTCATTTCAATACAGTGTAAATTTAAGCATATTCTCTTCTAGAAAATCACTTTAAGTCTACTGATACATATTTGGAATACTCAGTAGTGTTAGCATTTACTTACAGTGGGACTGTACATACATGTAGCATGTACTTGGAAGTACCATATTCAAAAGGCATTCCCTTTTGATTCCCAAAGTTGAATCTAATTCTATCTAATTCTATCAATCTAATTCATATAGGGTCAAATCAATTATTGGGGCTTTAGCTCATTGGTAGTTATTGAGTGAGGCATGGCCATGTGATACAGTTTTTGTCAAGGCAACATAGAAGAAATATTTCTGGGAAACTTTAGTAAAGATTTCTTCACTGATTCAAGAGAGACATGGAGGAAGGAATAGTTTCTCTTTCAGAGGTGTTTTCCTGTCTGAATGCGAAGCTTGAAACTATGGCAGCTATGAGGGAAACAATAAGGCATTTGAGAAGATGGTTGCTTTCTGATGATGTGTTGAGTCTTTCAATTATTTTTTTTCTGGAGACAACTATCTTCTGCACTTGTCAAAAGAGATTATAGCTATTTCCTTATTATTTAAGAAAATTTTCTCAGGGCTTTCAGTTATTCTAGTCACAGGCTCCTTAGCTATCTGAAGTTTCATGTAGGTATCTCATATTTTTAAGCTAATTTTCTATGGAACCCAAAGTAAAAATATGTAGACTTACCCTGTTCATACATCTAACATTTGTGAATATTATGCCTTAAAAGTTAACTTTGAATGAATGTGTAGAAATATTTTTTTCATTAAGAGTATTCATGTTTTCTTTTTAGGTTCAATTTTAAATAAAATGTTTGGTAGATTTTTGCCTTTTTACCATAAAAGACTGTCAGAGAAATAGCCAGGTTCTATATACATAGAAAAAATTATATATATATATATATATATATATATATAAAATGCATGACGTAGCTCAGTTTGTATGCACTCAAGCTCAACACTCACTAAAACTCCATTTGTGCCTTCTGACTTTTTACAAAGGGTCTTTTCATTGGTTATATTCCAAGTTGAAAAAAATAGAGTATTTTTACTCTGAAACACACAATGCTTGTATCTTCCAGATTTGCATCCAGAGTTACCATAGGTAACTTGAAAAAATTAGTCTATAGATAACCTGTGAAAATTCAAAAATTTTCTCCTTTTCCTCTTTTTTTTTAAAGAAAAGGAGGAAGTGCCTGCTAAAATATGATCTAAATTATTATGATGTATAATGCTAGATTCAGTATTTGAACTTGGACCCTTTGTTTTTACAGACAAATAACTTACATATCCTCTGGCTTGTTACCCAGACCTAACATCTCTGAATCACTTTTCAAGTGTTGATCTGGGAAGACAAATGTACTAGCATGCACAAACACCCACACACCATTTTATATGTTAGGTTTACATTTATAAGATTATTTTGACAATATGTTGATCAGGTATTTTAAGCAGTAGCATTTGAAATATAGGGCATATATGAAATTTCATAGCATATATGAACTTGCCATAACTATAATGTGTTCTATATATTGTTAACTGTAAGAAAAAAATAGCACACAATTTCTTTAAATTATAATGTACTATCTTTGTGATTTTGCTAGTAAAGTTTGAGTTAAAGCCTTCGGACAATAAAGGTACTAGTCCACCCAACTCATCTTTGCTGACATTTAAATATTCTATTAAAAGCTTTATTGATGAATAATTGATATACAATAAACTGCATATATATAAGGTGTACACTTTGACTTTTTGACATATGTATACACTCATAAAACCCTTGCCATAATCAGAGTAATGAATATATTCATCACCCACTTTCTGATCCATCTCGTTTATCCTCCTTGCTCCTACTCCATACTCAGGTACTGATGATCTGATTTATGCCATAATAGTGTAAATGTTTAAGAATTTTAATTAAGCTGCGTCATAAGGTTTATTTATTTATTTAGTTATTTTTTTGGTTTGGTTTGTTTCACTCAGTGTAAGTATTTTGCACTCAGCATACTTAACCATGATGTTGCATATATCAACAGTTCTTTCCTTTGTATAGGTAGTATTTCATTGTAGCCCTCGTTATTTACAGTTTTGTTTTCAACAGTTTCAGTTATCCAAGCCAGATGATCCTCCTTCGGACATGATGTCAGAAGGCCAGCAATAAGGTCATGTTAGGTCACAATGCCTGCCTCATTCACCCCACTTCATCTCATTACATAGGCATTTATTATCTTACATCATCAGTAAAAGAATGGTGTATACAGCACAAGTTATTTTAAGAGAGAGACCACATTCACACCATCTTTATTACAGTATATGGTTATAACTGTTCTATTGTGTTATTGGTTATTTTTTTAATCACTTACTGTGCCTAGTTTATGCATTAAACTTTATCATAGGTATGTATGTATAGGAAAAACAGTGTGTAGAGGGTTAAGTATTATCCATGGTTTCAGGCATCCCCTGGAGGTCTTGGAAAATATCCCCCACAGATAAAGGGAATCACTGTACCATAGTTTGTTCATCTACTCACTTGTTAATGAACATTTGGGTTGTTTCCAGTGTTTGACTATTACAAAATAAGTCTACTATAAACATTCATATGCAAGGCTTTATATCAATGTATTGTTTTATTTTTCTTGAGTTAGTACTTAGGAATGAAATGCTGTGTCATATGAGAGGTGAAATTGCAAAACTGTTTCCCAAAATGGATATACAATTTCACATTTCCACCAGCAGTGCTAATGCAGGTGTAGTGGTATTTCACTGTGCTTTTAGTTTCCATCCACCTGAATATTAATAATGTTGAGCATTTTTCATCCATGTATCTTCTTTTATGGAACATCTGTTTAGATCACTTGCCCATTAAATTTTTTTTTTCTTCTTATTAAGTTTGAGACCTCTTTATGTATTCTGGATGCAAGTACTTTATTAGGCATGATTTTGCAAACATTTTTTTTTCCTGGTCTGTGGTTTATCTTTTTGTCCCTTTAATATTGTCCTTTGCAGTGATTTTTATGAAGTCTAATTTAACAATTTTTTCTTATGGATTATGTTTTTGATGTCTTCTCTAGGAAATCTTTAACTTAAGGTCACAAAATTTTTCTATTTTCTTATAGAAGATTAATAGTTTTAGTTTTTACATTTTTACATTTAGGGCTATGATCCATCCTGAATAATCTTTTTTCTCCCATTAGCGCATCACATTCATTGTTTTGTATTCTATAAGTTAGCTTCTGTGGATAACAGTTGCTTGTCCCCAAAATTTTTGCCCCAAGGCTAATGTCTTAAAACAACAATGATGTTTTTGTTTATAAGTTTGTGGCCTGTCAGTGGGCTAGACTTGGCTGAGAATTTTTTCTGCTATTTTAGAACAAAGCTCAATCATGTATTGGTGCTCAGTTGTCTGTCAGCAATATAACTATCTACCAACAAGGGGTCAGATTGATGAAACAGGCTTGCCCTGGCTTAATGACATGATGGTCTCAAATAGAACTCAAACACAGCAGGGAGCATGCCTCTCATGGCCCTGTTTGCCTCAGGTTTTCCACTTTTCCTTTCTCCCTGGTATTTCCCACGGCTGTAGTATATGAGAGTATTTCTGAAGGGCAAACGTGTAAAGAAAGGCATGATTTATGGCCATATACGCCTTTTATCCTGCCTGCTCTATCTTACATCAAAGTCCTCTTGTGTACCCACTGCCCTCAATTTGAACACAAATATATTCCTCTGGAAGGGTATCTAAGTCTGCTTTCCAGAACTTGACTCAGGTTCTGACCGACAAGGATATCAATCTTAGATCATACTCACCTGTCCAAATAGTAGTCATGTGTAACGCTAAATGTGAAGGGACATACGATTTGCCATATTTACTATACAACATTTCAAACTGATAAAAGTTACTGAGAATATTTTAATGGGAAGCTGGGCATCTTTCTTCTCACCTAAGAAATAAAATATGAATAAAAACAAAACTTTGTCATGATGGATGCATTTCTTCCTTATGAAGAGATAAGATCACTACACTGATTTTGGGATTTATTATTACCATACATATTTCTACCTACACAAAATTGCTCTGTCACTATGTGTGTGTGTGTGTATATATATATATAAATATATATATATATATGGAGTAATTTTCATATATACATATATATATGAAAATTACTCCATATATATTTGTACAAGTCTCTTTTTTCCCTAAACTTCATTGTTGTTAGATTAATCCATATTGATAATGTAGATCTGGTGCATTGATCACTAGATGATTGATGTTGTATTCTATTTGATTTATGAATATACTATGCTTTATGGGATGCTCTGTGGATGGATACTATTGTGCAGTGTGATTATACATAGTGTACATCTGTAATTATAAAAATGAATAGTTTTTTAAAGAACTATTTTTAGTTTTTTAAAAAAATGAATAGTTTTTCACTTGTTGAATTAATTAGAACTAGATAATCTGTTATTGTTAATATATTAGTCATCACATTTTCAAATAAAATCAATCTCTTATATAAACATAGATTACAATAATAAGATGAGTAGATATCTAGAAACTCATTGTAAAACCCAAAGTCACACTGATTACCTTCAAATATTTTATAGTTTTATATTTTGCATTGAAGTTTACTATTCACTTTGAATTAATTTTTGTATAAAGTGTGAGGCAGGGTCCAAATTAAACAGTTTGCATTCAGAAAGCCAATTGCTTCACTACCAGTATTTAAAGAGGTTTAAGTTTCTTCACTGAATTACCATTTCTGAGTAAACTTTATAAAATGTGTGGGGTATGGATTAAAATACAAGTTTCTGCCTGTGGGTATCTGATTGTACCAGCACCATTTTTCCAAAGACTATCCTTTCTCAATTAAATTGTCTAGTGTCTTTGCAAAAGCTAGTTATTAATATATGGGTGGTTCTAATTCTGGAGTCTATTTTTTCCATTGATCTGCATATATTCAGACAAGTCCCAGTTTTAATTACTGTAGCTTTGTAATAAGTCTTAAAATCTGGTAGCATTATTACTTTGTTCTTTTTCAAAATTGTTTTGGTTATTCTAGGCCATCCATGGCATTTGTATATGAATGTTAGAATCATTTCTGTAATTTCTACAAAATGTCTGCTGGGATTTTGAATATGATTATAATAAATCTATAGGTTAATTTGGGGTGAACTGAAATGTTAACAATGTTACATTTTCCAGCCCATAGGCACAGTGTATCTTCAACTTCACCTACTACTCCAGCAATTCTAATTAGAATGCTGTGGTGGGATATCCCAAGACTATCTCCCCAAGTTCAGTGATTTAGTAGGATGGCTCACAGGACTCAGCACATAGTCATACCAACGGTTATGATTTATTATGGCAAAAGGATTCAGTGCAGAGTCAGGGAAGAGAAATGTGTGAAGCCCCAGAGAAACAAGGCACAAACCTCCAAAAGCTCCATTCCAAGTGCAATCACACTGGGCACACTTCATGTCCTCTTCAATGAGATGTGGCAAAGCATGTGAATTGTTGCCAACCAGGGAGATTCATTAGAGACTCAATGCCCTGGGTTTTTATGGAGGTCTGATCCCATAGGCAGCGTCTGCTTAGCATGTGCCAAAATTCAAGAATCCCCGAAGGAAAGCAGGTGTTCAACATAGGCCGTATTGTTTATACAAACACTTTAGGTAGAATGAACCATTTGTATTAGTTAATGGTGGGAACCTCTTTGAAATCTAAGTTTTTAGACGCCAGTCAAGGGCAAATCTTACAAGCAGGCCTTTTCAAAAATAGAAGGTCAGGGCTACTGTGTTAATTTTTTTTTTCTGCACAATTGCTATCGAAAACAGTTAATTGGGGGCACCTGGGTGGCTCAGTCACTTAAGCATCTGCTTTAAGCGCAGGTCATGGTCCCAGAGTCCTGGGATCCAGTCCCGCATCAGGTATCAGGCTCCCCGCTTAGCAGGGAGCCTGTTTCTCCCGTCTCCGTCTGCCCCTCCCCCCTGCTCATGCATTCTCTTTCAAATAAATAAATAAATACATACATATATACATACATACATCTTTAAAAAACAGAAAAAAATAGTTAAAATTAAAGGAAGTTATTCTCCCAATGTCCTGAAATCAAAATAAAATGAAATCTATAAAATGTATACCATCTGTATTTATCTCTTTTATCTGATTTTCACAAGATCCATGCTAGGAATCATGTAACCATCTTCTTGACAGTCTTACTGGAAGTTTTAGGTAAAATTCCTCTGAAGGTTTGAAATCATGACAATATTTTAAAAGATATAAATATTATCAAAAGTTGTTATGCATATGATCAATTATAAATAACAAATTTTAATGTGTTCATGTTATCTCCTTTATATTTCATATTTTTATTCTTATAAGTTTAGGTACACATTTCATAAATCATTTAAAATCTATAAAATACAGGTTTCTGTAACCTGTAGAATACTTCATTCTGGTGCCTACTATAATATTCATAAACCTTAAAATATAGATCAATAACTGCACTGACATAATTTATCTTAAAATCATCCAAGCTTGTGTGAATATTTCAACTTCAGATGAATATTTTATTTGACATTATTATTGAATGATAATGTGAAATATAAACACCTCCAAGAATTGCACTGGCAAATGTCTCCTCTGCTGAGTTGACCTATGTTACTCCATGTTCTACTAGTTGATAATAACTGAATAATAGGATCCTTGTGCATTTATCAAAATCTTGTAAGCTCAAAAGTAACTATTTTAACTTTTATTATTGATAATGTCCCACTTTTATATTAAAACTAAACTTTAGGTAGCTAATTTAAGTGGAAATTAGTATATAATAAAAAAAGTATTTAATTTTGTTCTACTACACTGTTCCTTTTAATTTGTTTCCACTTTACCTGCTTTTTTCTTCATTAAATCCCTAGCTACACTTGGAAGCATGCTTTAGATTCCTTTGCTGTCTTATTCTATCAGTGACACTTATAAATAAAATATAATTCACTTTAACTATTAAACATGTTAAGTTTTAGGTGAAATGTCATGTTATCATGATAACATGACATCAAATGTCATGTTATCCCCCAAAGTTATCCCCCACCCAACAGATTACTAATTATAAAGGAAAAAAAATCTTTAAAATGAAGAAGTCTAGTAGACACTGCCTTAAATAGGGTACCAAACTTAACACCATTAACCATGAGATCTACTCACATCATGAACCTCCCTGTATAAACCACTAAAAAGGGTACCATATCACCTATATGGTGTCCCTGCCAAAAAAGGTCCCAACTAAATGTAATCATGGGGAAGTAATATGACTAATCCAACCTGGGGAATTCTACAAAATAACTAATCTGGATTCTTCACTAATATAAATGTCATGAATGACAAAATGGTTGGAAAACGGTTATAAATTAAAGGTGATCAAAGGGACATAAGAAGCAAATATAATGTGAGTCTTGATTAGATCCTGAATTTAAAAATAAAACCTATAAAGCACATTATTTGGACATTTGGGGAGATTTACATCATAGCAAATACTATTGTATTAGTTTTGTAAGTGTAAAAATTACATAGTAGCTAAGTAGGAGAATACTTTTGTTCTTAGAGACACATGCTGAAGTATTAGTGGTGAAATATAATGTTTGGAATAATTGAATAATTCAGCAGCTATAGTATAAACACACATGTGCAGAAAGATATGGCAAAATGTTAACTCTTGGTGAAATTAGGTAAAAGAGTAAATGGGTATTTTTGGAACTGTTCTTGCAAATTACTATACGTTAAAAAAATCCAGAATAAAAACTTTGGCATGGAAAAAAATAAAGGCATTCTGTTTATAAAGTTCTTTCTTCATAAATATTCTGTCCTTGAAAGATGAATTTTTGAAAGTAGACAACTTTTCTAGCATGCTATAGAAATACTACTGATGAAAAAGGTAGAAATCAAAAAAAATTGTAGTAACATTTTAAAGTTATAAAATATCTTCCAACTAGCAAGGATACACTCTTAAATTTCAATTAGGTGATAGCATATTAATAATGAAAGTTGATTAATTATTTTTCCTATACTTTTACATTTGATTTTCAAATTTGTATAGCCTATCTTCCAAATACACCAATGAATTAAAATATCCCTTTTATATAGAGACTGATGACCATTATTGAATATTAGAGACTGTAGTGTAGGAAAAGAAAACACTATTATCTCAGAAAGATATCCAAAGTTCTCAAAATTTTGCTATTAAGTGGAGAACACAGATACTTATTTTGGGATAATAATAATTGAAACAGAATGTGGTGGGGGCGCTTCAGTGGTTCAGTCAGTTAACCATCTGCCTTGCACTCAGGTCATGACCCCAGTATCCTGGGACTGAGCCCCAGGTCAGGCTCCCTACTAATCTCCCTCTCCCCGCTCAAATTCTCTCTTTCTCTCTCAAATAAATAAAGAAAATCTTAAAAAAAAAAAAACTAAATGTGGTAAAGTTACATAAAGACAGAAGAGTAGAAATAAAATGAATCCATGAACAAAGAAAAAGAATGACATTATTAAAACTCAGCAATAAAAATTGATGTTTATGAATTAATTAAAAATTCTGTAAAATGAATAATTCCCATTGGTAGAACTTTTACTATTAAAAGTTATTTAAAATTTTAGTAAGTCAAGGTTAAAAAGTATATAAGATAAAGCAAAAAAAATTATCTATGAGTTTAAAGGTAAATATGAAAATATTATAAATTTCAATACAAATAGTTCTTATGGAGAGAACTTCTAGAAGTAAAAATAAAATATTTCTAAAATTTAACATATCAACTTTAAACAAAATATAAAATATACTGGAGAGAGAATTAGTGAATAGAATGCATAAAGAAATTATAGATATGGAGGAGGGAATTATTTGATCCAATACATGGCACTTGATATAGTCTCTAAGAGAAATGAAAAAGCAAAGGTAAGGAGGAAGAACCATTTCCATAAAAATAGGCAATACTTTCCCAGAATTTTCATATTTAGCAAGGTCAATAATTTATGAGCAAAATTAACAAAAATAAATTTTCTAAAAAACTCCTGTCCATTACTATTACTCTATATTATGCATTAATAAGACTCATAAAAGTTGATTCTCTGAAATGATTAAACAATCCACTGAAAAATAGGTTAGTTTAACAAAATAAGGATGACAGAAGGCAAAAATAAAAAATCCATGGTATGAAAAAATTCCAATAATTTTATATACACACTAATTAAAATAAAATTAAAACTGTACAATTTAGAGTAAATTGGACTGCAAGAATCAATACAACCAATAAAACAATAAAAGTAAAAATATATTTGAGTACTGGAGTTTATTATTTAAGTGTTAGTAGCTTAAGTATTGAGTATCATTATTTGAAACTAGTAGCTCTTGGTTTAGAAGTCAGGTACCGAGTTTCCTTACTCTTTGTGCATCGACCACCCACCAGGGGTTTATGTCGTCTTTACTTTGCTGGTAGAAGAGAAAGAGAGCTTGGATGAAGGACACTCATATCACAGATGCCTTGGTGTGGTAGTAACACACATCCCTCTACTCATAGTCCACAGACCCATATCATGATGTTAACATGTGGCCTGACCCTGTGTCCAGGAAAACCAGTGAAGCTATTTCTAGTGAAGAGTAGCAGTCTGTACCACAAAAACTAAGATGGAAAAAGCCATCCGTATGACTTAGAAATATTCGATACTGAGTGACAGATAGAAAATCTGAGCGGTAAATAAACCTATTAAAGATATGTTGAATTGCTAAATAAAACCTAACCCCAAATAGTTAAGCCCAGAAGTCTTCACGGGAATGTTTTACAAACATACAGAAATAGCCCATTCATTAGTAAATTATTCCAGTAGTTAGATAAAAGAGGAAGCACTTAAAGAACTCTTTTTTTTTAATTAACTGAGAATTAAGAAAGAAAGAAAGGAAGAAAGACAAAAGAAAAATTACAGAAAATTATAATCATGGGTACAATGAGTTAAATACAATATTAGCAATCTACAATACATGTATTATATATGTATATATAAGTATCTTCATGCATTTATTCATTATCCACACATAGGTGTTTTGTATTAATATACACATGAATGTATTGTCAAAAACTTCGTGAACCTTTGCTCTCCGAAGCTTGTGAAACTTACTTGTTACTCTTTTATTTTTCTTAATTCACAACAAAAAGTACAATCATAGTACAATCTGAAGTGGACACAGATATTTCATACATACTAGATGATTTTGAACATTACATGAAGTAAGAAATGCAAGATGCTTAAAACAGTTGTTGGCCTTTAGTAAGTTATATTTATCTTGGTTATGGGTCTAGGTTCAGGTCATTTCTAGCAGATTGACCTAATGTTTAAATAATACAGTGGTACGTGGGTTTTTGTTTGTTTGTTTTTGTTTTTGTTTTTGTTTTGGTACATGGTTTAAACAGAGTTTCGTAATTCTCTTCGCCTACTGTTTAGGTTGCTTGGAATTAAAGGAAGACACCATTGAAAACCTTCTTGCTGCAGCGTGCCTTCTTCAGCTTCCTCAAGTAGTGGAAGTGTGCTGCCATTTCCTCATGAAGCTGTTGCACCCATCCAACTGTTTGGGGATCCGAGCCTTCGCAGATGCTCAAGGGTGCATTGAGTTAATGAAAGTAGCCCACAGCTACACAATGGTAAGGAGATTTAATATTTTAATCATAGAGGCAGAGCTGTATTATCAGAGGTTAAAACAATTACTGTCATTGCATCGAATGACTTCTTTCTGTTCAAAATGAGTTCTACAAGCTTGGCACATTTCTATTATGGGGCACAATGTGGTACGTAGTATTTTATAATAGCAAAGTTAAAAAAAAATAGGCTGTTCGTAATGGACTTTATATCTGCATTGCCTATAAATTGTAAGCAAAGCCATAAAGCAATTATAGACTGTTTTAGATTTTAGGACTTGTTTAAATGAATCCTTCTTATTGCTCCCAACAAATCTCTCTTTTTGTATCTACTTCCACAGCTTCCATTTTTTGTTTCTTTTCTTTCTAGTAAAGAGCTACCAGTCTGTTCCACAAAAAAAAAAAAAAAACAAAAAACCTTCTCTTTTTCCTTTTTTTCTTACAACCTTTTTACTATGGAATAAGTTCTATTGACCAAAATTCAGTGTTGAAGTCTCACCCACAATGTATTAGTATGTGGAGATGGGGGCTTTTGGTTGCAATTAGGTTTAGATGAGGTCTTGAGGGTGGGTTCCTCACGATGAAATTAGTGCCCTTATACAGAGAGACACCAGAGAGTTTGCCTCTTATCTCTCTCCACCTTGTGAGGACACAGTGAGAAGGTGGCGATCTGCAAGCCAGTAAGAGAGCCTTCACCAGGGACCCCAATCAGTTTACCCCTTCATCCTACATTTCCCAATCTCCTGAATATGGGAAAGAAATTTCTGTTCCTTAAGCTACCCAGGCAGTAATATTTTGTTATAGCAGCCCGGGCTCACTGATACATTTTCATCATAGCACATTATGTTTGGTATAGCTTTGCCTATATGATTTGTGGAAGAAAAAATCACACTTACAGTATATATTATAAAGTATTTTATTAGTAGAGTAAATATTTGATTTTAGAACTCCTGGAAACTTCTATAGTAAGTGAAAATATTTAGATAAATAAACCAAATGATCTACAATTTTTATTTTTTTAATAACTTACTTTCTGTACCATTTTAATGACAGGCTTAAATGGAGTGAATTCACTCAAAATACTCCAAAAATAATTTAAACCTGTTTATATTTGTCTCTTTGATTTTTTCTATATATAAATAAGTATTTTAACAGCTTTATAGAGATACCAAAAATCATTTGAATTGCACACTTTAAATGTGTGAATTTTGTGATGTGGGATTTTTTTCATGTTATCTCCTTTCTAGAGTAGAATAATGAGTAATAACAATTCATACAATATTTCATACCCTAGAAATAATCATTATAAAAACATTTAATTTAGTTTCTGACATATAGTAAACCCTATATAAAATGTTACCCATTTTTCTTATTTTCGTTATTAACATTATTAATGATTTGATTGTTATTATTGAAACAACCAATTGTAAAATATAAAACTTTCCCTTTCCAACTCAAGGGAAGAATTTATATAAGATAAATCTCATTAAGTTTTATACTTGCTACTTATTAAAAAGCTCTTATTTTAAGATTTAACATCTTTTCAAGTCACTAATGGTTGTCAGCCATATAAGTCTTCTAATTGTTATTCTTATACAGAATTTCAATATTATTTTTTCTTCTTTAATCTTTTAAGCTGATTAGTAAATTAAATACAAATATAGAAATAAAAAAGAGGTAGATACATGATTTGTAGTTCTACTGTCATTTTTTTCTTTTGAAATATTCCATGACAGGGCATAGTACTGCTACTGAAATTAAATGAACCATATAAAATCAATGTAAACAAATACTTCATCAACCAAAATATCAAAGTCCAACTGCAGTCATTTAATTATGCACATTTAATTGCAATTAGGAGTTCCTGGCTTAGCTAAGCCAAAGAACAATATGCCTCTATATCCAGAGGGATAATGGTCCCTTCTGGTCTAGTTTGAAATTATTAATTTAGTAATAAAGATGTTTTTCTTGCAGCTGCTTGGACTGGACTGTAATTTATCACACAGTAATAGCAGTATTTTTTCTTTAAACATTTAAAAATGTATATTCTGTAGTAAAGTATATTTAAAACCAAAATATAAAGAATTCTAGTTAATACATTTAACATTCTAAACAACTCTATTTAAATTTATTTTTGAGAGTATGAATGGATTATGTGTTTTGTCATGTCTGTTGAAATTTAAATGATTTCAAATTCTTTTGAAAACATGAAGCTTCAATATTTTCCAGATGCTCATGGGTTACCATTTTAGTGAAGAAAATTTACTGACCAGTTATCTTCCCACTTCACTATTTTCTCTCAATTCTAACACTTTAAAATGAGTGTTTTGCATCTGCTATTATAATTTCTCACCACATCTTTGCTTCTGATCCTTGTTTAATCACACATGTGTCCTCATCTAATCTAATCAATCTATGCTTTGAGAACAAACCTATTATCAGTTTTTTTTTTCTTTTTAACTGCTTTAATATAGCAATCATCCCAGGCTTCCTCATACATCTGGGACTAAATTCTTTATTGGCTCTTATTATTTATTTGTTTATTTTATAAGTAACATTTTTAATCTAATTTTTTAATTTCCTTGCTAAAATTTTTTTAGATACGAACTTGACCTTGAATGGCCAGGTCTTACCTTGCCAAACCTTACCTACCTGCCTTTGCTATTTATATCCTTTGCTAACTTTCCTTTGGAAATTTCACCCAGTTATTTGGCTTCAGCTATTGACTCTGTGTGGAGGATTCCAAAATCTATTCAGGAAGGTGACCCAATTTGGCAGTGGTTCATGTGCAAAATACTGGAAAATTTTGAATGCAAGCTCAGTATTAGGCAGAAGTGTGAAACTAATTCTAAAACATTAATTTGGACTTTGGCTTCATGAATATGAAGACAGAAACAAAATAATTGAAGGAAATAGTCCCCCTCTATTATTAGTCAGAGTTCATTATGAGATCTGTGCTTAATTTTTGACATCATATTTTAAAAGCATTAGAGAGTGACAAATAGAAACATAAGAATGATGACAATAGTAAATATTTTATAATCATATCATATGAAGGGATGCTGTGAGACATTTGGATGCCCATAGCTGAATAGTATTATGGCATGAAAATAGCCATTTTGCATATTTGTTAGAATAGACATTTCTAAAACAGGGTTGTGTAAATGTTTCATTCTCTTTTTCATCTTAGTAGTAATCTGTTCAAATTAAATGTTATATGAAAGAATCATATTAAGGTTGATTTGCTTTTTGTGAGGATGAATGGAAAGTCCAGAAGTCTACTTCAGTCACCTGATCTCTCTTTCTCTGCTGGGTTGTGTATTTCCACTAATCATCACTGCCACTTCCCTCCAAGGTCATCTGGCCTTTTGAGGAAATTCCTAGAACTGCATTTTCCAGAAATACTCTCTCCATTTGGTTCTAAGAGGTTAGAGTTTGCCAATAAAAAGCATCCATGTAGGGGTTGGGAGGTGGGAGAGGCAAGGTACAACTTCTGTTGAGAGCAGGAAAATGGACAAATGGAAAATTGAAATACCTTCTTTGCAAGGCTTTGAAAGAGGTGTACTTCACTGCTGGAGACTGCGACCTTCTGGAGATTCTTGAGGAATGGAGTGCCTTTGCTGAGTGCTCTTGAGAACAATTTACATAGAACTGAAGGTTGAGACCTTAACATAAATTTCCTGACCTTCACTTGTACCAACTGTCAATTCACTATCTACAACCTTTCTTACATTGAACATAGAGTGGCTTGTTTTCCTAATCCAAGACTTACCTCAAAAAAGCAGATTCGCACTCCAAATTTGGATATGCATAGTACTCCATGCCTAACTTCTAAACCACCCCCTGGGTATTTTCCCTCAAAAATAAATGGAATTGACTTCACCCCTCCTAAACATGCTGTGAATTCCTTTCACTTATACTTTACTCATATTTCTCTTGCCTGGAATCTCTGGGATCTAATTCGAAATAACCCCTCAGTCTCCAGTTTTCATTCTTCCTTGCCTACAAAATGTCTTAAACTTTTCATAGCATTCTTTCTCTCCTTTGAAATCTTAGTATTCCTTTATTTAGGATTATGTGATATCATCATAAATTTCCTTATACAAATAATTACCTATTTATAACTTTGTTATTGGTCTTCACAACTCTATTACAGAATCCTTTCTGACAGAGTAAGTATTTTTTGTGGAAATATATTTTGCCCTGACAAAGTACCTAGTACATTGTAATATAATAACGTATTTCCTTTGGATAGTTTTTTAGGATTGTGACTCTCAGCACTCATGAATTCAGTCACTCAAGAAGACCACACATGGTTTTCCTTTCTTTTCAATCCAATTCTTACCATTATTTTCCCTATTCACACAGTTCTAGCCGCACCTATCATACTGCTTTTTGACTACAATAAGCATCTCACCTGATGACCTTTGTGTTTGCTCTTTCTTCCCTCCACTAGAAACACTCCCCTGCCAAACATTTATATCCTTTAATCTTCTGCCTCATTCAGATGTCTGCTCAAATATCACTTCCACGGAGTCCTCATCTCTTTATGTTCTTTTTTTTTTAATAAAGATTTATTTATTTGTTTTAGAGACAGAGGGAGGGAGAGAGAGAGAGTAGGGAGAGAGGCAGATGAAGAGGGAGGGAGAGAGAAATCTCAGCAGACTCCTTCCTGAGCACAGAACCCAGTGAAGGCCTTGACCTTATGACCCTAAGATCATGACCTGAGCCAAAATCAAGAGTAAGATGCTTAATGCCCTGAGCCATTCAGGCACTCCTCATTTCTGAATAGTCTATATAATGTGGCACTGCCTTCAAAACCCTCTTTACCCTTACACTATTTCGTATCCTCTAAAGTACTTATGAGTGTCTGGCTTTATATTTTTTTATTTTGTCATTGTTTTGTTGCTTTCTTCTCTACCATTACTATGGTAGCTTCTTGGTAACTTTTTTTTTAACTTTTTACCTTACGTGCATAGCATTTATTGTTGAGTGAAAGAGTGAGTGACTATTGGATACTCTGTACCAGGAACTATAGTAGGTGGCCCTGGAGATATAAGGGTGACTAAAACAGACATAGATTGCCCTTAGAATAAAGATGAATATGTTGAATGCAAATAAATTATTACTATAAATGACAATTATATATATACATAAATATCACATATATGTATTTATATGGTAACTGTTAGAAAGGACAATAAGATGCTGTGGAAGAGTTAAAACAGACTTATACTGAATTATAAAGGATTAGGCAGAATTCATCAGGGGAAGAACGTTCATAGAACATTCATGATGAGCCGATGACCTGAGGTGGGAAGGAGCTTATTCTGTTTAAGGAAGTTCAAGTGTGATGGGATGGTGGGGCAGAAAGGAAGAGAGGTGGATGATAAGGCTGGAAATTTAGGCAGAGTCAATTTTCCAAGGTTAATGAGAATTTGTTAAGGATTCAGATTTTATATTGAATATTAAAGTATATCATTGAAAGTTTTTTGAGCAAGTAAAAGCCAAGATTTAATTGGAAGACTAGTTGTCAGACTGCCATGAGGAGGGGGCAAGAAGAGACCAAGAATAAAGGTTGGCACTTTACTAAAAGCCTATATGTATGTTGGCTGTGTGAGAAAGAAAGGGAGAAACTGAGGTGACTAACTTCTGCCATTGTGTTTGATAGCAATGCTTTTCACTACTGGTGCTGACGGTATACAAGTTAAGTGTATATAGTATGTATCAGGCATTGTTCCAGGTGTTACACATACTTAATTTAATCCTTTCAAAACCCCTACAAGGTATGTGTAATACCCATTCCAAAAATGATAAAACTAAGATTCAGGGAATCCCGTTCAATAATTTACTGAAGAATAATATCAAGAACATGGTAGAGTGGGGATTTAAGCCTAGGGCTGTCTTACTACAAATTAGATATTCTATTTAATATGCTAATGATTACACAGTGATTGTATTTTATGCATTATATCAAGTCAGATTTCTGATGTCCAGAACACTTCAAAACATGGATTACTTCAGACAAATGGGCTTTAGAAATATAAAACGTAGATAAGAGCCCAGAACTTCATGAATATTTTGTTCCTCAGTTTTTGTTTTTGTTTGGTTTTCATTTCCCTGTTCAGTGCCCTCTCCCTTTCATCCCAGTGTTACCAGCCTGGCATGCAGCATTTTACCATGTTTATGCTAGAGGCAGAGGCGTGGCAGTGGGACTCAGTAAGAGGCTACCATATTCAATCAATAGCCTTGAAAGGTGGAAGTCTCAGAACTGGAACATAATGACTCCCTGAGTCAGTGTGAGAGTAGCTGCCCTGTCAGCCTGGTACTCTAAAAATCCTATACGTCATTCACTGATCCTTCAGAGCCATTAGAGCAATACTGGAGAATGCTGTAATGAAAGCAATGCTTTCTGTTCATGGTTTTGAAATATCTGGCATTTCTTACAGTTCCTAGCTAGCAGCCTGCTCTTTTTTATCTTTACCAACAACCCTTCCAATAACCCATAAATTAGAGTTTGCTTTGGGAAAATACATGGAACTTAATTTTAAATTGCTTTGTGTTTCCAAGTCATTAAAGCAAGAAACTATCATTGATAGTTTTCTCAGGACAATTATGTGATAAATTAGTAATAAAATTTGTGTTGAATGTTATCTTGTTTTATTATTATTCATTACTTCACATTACTACTTTTCATTATCTTATATACATAGCTGGTCTGAGTAGAGTTTAAGTAAATATACAATTGTCAAGTTTAAAAAAGGCAAAGTTTGACTTTCAGCATTTCTTTATAAATTGAAGTAATGAAGGTTCAATACAATGAGGGGCTTGGATGACAACTGCCATCAAAACTAGATGATCACAAGCAGTAAGGAAGCATGTGGAAGCTTCCCTAGAAAGGAGCTTCCTATTGTTTTTCTTTACTTCCTCTGTCCCTAAATTAAGCTTGCAACTCTTTACAGGAAATCATCTGCTAACTCACAGTCTTTAGTACAATTCTAGTCTACTGGTTAAGATGAAGTTGATTTGAGTGGACTTTTTAAAAAACTGACTTTTGTGTTTAGTGTCATGTGCAAACAGGATATTCACAATTCACTGAATAAACTGATAAAGATGTATAATAAATAGTAATATTATAACACATAATTATTCACTCATGTGATTGCAGTTTGACTACACAGAACTTTGTAATTGTTAGGGCTCATAAAATAACTACAATTTAAATATGCATTTATGACAATTTCAAAGACTAATTAAGCATAATCACAGAGTATGCCATGAAAATTATAAGCTTTTAAGGGTCCACTTTAGAAACAGTTCATTTCTTCTATTCAGATGCTCTTCAAATGTTTCCTTTTTAGGGTTTTATAGCCAAACTGAAGATCATTCTATTTTACGAAACTTGTCCTTCCACTTTCTTGATGTTGATGATGTTGAAGATAATGATAATATTCATCTACTTGAAAAGTATTTTATTCATTTAAAGATGGTGTCATTTGCATATTTTAATTTTATTTTCATTTCTCCTACAGAGCTATTTCTAAAACAAAGATGTAGCACATAGCTGTATAAAATCACAACACACACACACACACACACACACACACACACACACACACGGGAATCTATTAAAAATGTATTGGGTTTTCTTTATTGCCCAACAGATATAAACGTTTGTATAGCTACTGTTGTCTTGAGTTGATGCTGTAGCAACAGAAGAAATGAAGTATCAAGAAGGAATTATTGTTACAAAATATCCTATAGGATATAAAAGATTTTCATGTAATTTGTGAGTGGTCTCCAAGTGTTTAATTATTTCAATCACGTAACTATAGAATTCCCTTCTGTAATAAGTAATATTACTAATTATTAAAATAGTCTTGAAAGGGCTTCTTATGTGATGTCAGGAGAAAGGAAAGCCAGAAAGTTTTTGGCTACAGTACCCTTTTCAGTTTGCAAAGCACAAGTTCTTCAACAAATGAAATCAGTAACATGCTTTTGATCAAATGAAAAAAAAAATTCTGTTTGTTTATGCTATGAAAGTTTCACTTTATTATTAGAATTTTCACCTCTAGGGGCATCTGTGTGGCTCATTAGGTTAAGAGTCTGACTTCCGTTCAGATCATGATCTCTGTGTCCCTGGAATTAATCACTGCGTGGGGCTCCCCATGCAGTAGGGAGCCTGCTTCTCTCTCTTCCTCTGCTCCACTCCCTGCTTGTGCTCTCTCTCTCTCTCTCATGTAAATAAAATCTTCAAAAAAATAATTTGCATGTCATGAAATAAAGTGAAATATTTATATTTATATTTTCTGATGAGGTGTAATGAATCACATATAATGAAACTAATTTTTTTTGCTTCTCTTTTAGATTTTTCTTTTATTGTCAGTGTTCAGTTTAAGACTATACTTGTGCTTAAAGATCATTAAAAGTAATTTTTTAAGAGGAATAAAGGTAGAGAGATGGATTGCAGTTCACAAGAAACATGATACATCCATCTTTGCTTGAAGGGAAACTCAGTCTGCCCTTGTAGGTAGGACATAGTTGAGATGGGGCAGATCATTTTCTTAAAGGAATGCTTTTAGAAATGTACTGTACAGACAAAATTTAAGGAAAAAATAACTTTTTATAGATTACCAGGCATCTTCCCTCAGACCCCAAGTTACTCTAAATATGTAATACTATGCACAGAGCTGGGGGTGCTGGGGTGGTTCAGTCAGTTAAGCTTCTGCCCCTGCTCCACAGAAACCTACTTCTCCCTCTCCTACTGCTGCTCCCCCTGCTTGTCTCTCTCTCTCTCACACACACAAATATAAATAAATAAATCTTTAAAAAATACTATGCACAGAGCTAGATTACATGTTCTACAAGGTAACAAACCGCATCTTACTTATTCACTTCTGTATTCTTAGTTTTTAATATATAACACCTTTCTCATTTTATTTATTTTTATTTTTTGAAGATTTTATTTTTAAGCAATATCTATATCCAACATGGGGCTTGAAATTGCAGCCCCAAGATCAAGACTTGCTTGCTCTACCAATTGAGCCAACCAGGTACCCCACAAATTTCTCATTTTAGGTACACGAATATAATATTTGAATGAACAAATAAGTGAAAAATAATTTCAAACATTAATAATTTTAGGTATTAAGGAGGGCATGTATTGCATGGAGCACTGGGTGAGGTACATAAACAATGAATTGTGGAACACACAAAAAAATTTTAATTTAATTTAATTTAAAAATGCTATTATAAATTTTATCTGCTTAAATGAAATCTAAAGAATATTAATAATTTGTAGTGAAATATATTATCTGTATTCCTCAATAATTAAAAATATTTATATTGTTCCCAATTTTACTTTTCATACATTTTAATTAAAATATATTTGTAAATACATACATACATACATACATACAGAATGCATCCCTGATCTTCAAAGTTCTTTAGCTTTTTAAAAAATCAGTTATTTCAAAACTTTTCAGCAGGTAACATATATCCCATATATGATGTGTGTATATTTTTAAGTTTTTAGTGGATTCATTTCATAATTAAGACCTATATTTAATATTTTTAGTATTTCTTTCTTTTTTAAATTTTTAAAAGCAAGAGCATGCAAGCAAGGGGGGTTGCTGAGGGAGAGATAGAGAATCTTCAAGTAGACCCCCCACCGACATCCCCACTTGGAGCTCCTTCTCACCACCTTGAGATCATGACCTGAGCTGAAACCAAGAGTCTGATGCTCAACAGACTGAGCCACCCAGGCATGCTAATATTTTTTACTATTTCAGATGAAAGTTATTATTTAAAATCGGTTTTGGGGCACCTGGGTGACTCAGTTGGTTAAGCATTTAACTCTTGATTTCAGCTCAGGTCATGGTCTCAGGTTCATAAGATTGAGTTCTGCATCATGCCATGCCCTAAGTCTGAAATCTGCTTAAGATTCTCTCTCTCCCCCTCTCCATATGCTCCTCCCCCTTGCTCACAATCTCTCAAGAAATAAATATAAATAAATAAATAAATAAAGTGAAATTAGTTTTTACTGAAGGTCACTATACTAACAAGGAATAAATATGAAAAATACATACAATACAATGGCACATACAAAAAATTAATAGGGCAAATGTATCCTCTTTTAATATATGATTGCAGATTATATAAAACAGCACATCATAATTAAAAGTCGCTGGATAATAATAAGCAGAAATCAGGAAAGTCTGAAGAATGGGATTCAAATCCTGACTTTGCTAAGTAAATTCAATAAACAATACACTTTAGGATGTGGGCTTTATCCCCAAAACCACTAATAACTATTCTTTGCTCTTTCTATGTAAGGTGATATTTATTTGAGCAACATAAAAAATATTTTAATGTTATTAGAATTATATAATTTAATCAGTGAAAAGGTTCTCTTCAAAATAATGAAGAGTAGACTTACAAAGCAAAATGAACTATTTCATCAATACTAAATCTAAGCAGATTTACTGAAGACTGAATAAAGTTTCCAACTAGATATTATACTATTCTAAGCAAGTGTTAAAGACAATTTGCATTTTAGTTGGATCTAAAGGTAAAAGAACCTGAAGAGATTTCCAAATATATAGATAGAGATGGAATTCAGTTTCTTCTCCAGTTTTTTATTTGAAAGGAAAATAAGCTGATTATCAATTATAAAGTAGTGTTTCTATTTTTACTTCTGGTAATGGATAGGAATAAATGAGGATATCTAAATGATGAGGATACAGAGAATAACATAAAAGGTAGAAGATGCTTTTCAAATAAATATATTGCAATTGAACTAGAAGAAAATTAATGAAGTTAAAATTAGATTTTATTATATAGAGTTGCTGATTAAGACATATATGCATAAATTTACATGCACAAATAGACATCTATCTTAACACTGACTGCATATATTAATCCAGAGAAAGGTTATTTTTTTAGTAGTAAACTCTATAACCCTAGTTTACATTGTTTTAAAAATCTACATTTTACACAGATCATATACATGTATACTTATATTATGATCATCATTATCATATTAACTTTTACATTTTAAACTTTTATAATTTGACACAAAGCTAGAAAAAGCATAAATAAAATATAGACAACAATTAGGATATCATCTTCATTAGTAAAGTTTGTTTTGTCATATGTTCTGATGGATACCACTGTAGGATACAGTAATATACTTTTCTCCTCATTTGCAAGTGCATTATTCTCGATTATTCAGAAGGATTATGGGGAAGGATATTATTAAATACTGAAAACTTGAAATCCCAACTTTTCTCAAAGACTCTAAAGCTTGGTTTTTAAGTTAACTAATGATGCCGTGTGTGTTTGAATGGCAGACTTCCATAGGTAAGAAGCCTTTAGTGATTTGTGATGGGTTAGTTGTCAGCCAACGGAAACATCTTTGATTTAAGAAAGAATATTATTTTACTAGGTCATTTAGAATCAAACGTGAACAGTTGGAGGAACTCACTTAAAATTCATCATAGTAAATTGACATTCTTTTCTTTTACTTTTGAAGTCATAAATTGCCCGGAGGATTATTGCTTCACTTTATTTCAAGAAGCCAGAATTATGAGTGATATATTCTAGCTTAGTACAAATAAAACTTGGTAATAAGCATAACTTAAGATAAACAAAATAAAGATCTATAAACTTCTCTTCATAAATATATCTTTTGGCAGCCTGGACAGCAGAAATAGGAATCAATGGAGCCTCAGGTTCCAGGCCAAAATAAAAAGAATTTTCTGATAGATCAATAGATGAAAAACCTTCCCACTCCATGAATCAGCTTGGGTGAACAGAATAACATAAGGCAACCATCAAGTCTTCATTCAATGGTATTCTCCAATATCAAAATAGGTTTATCATATTGACCAAAGAACAAAAATTTTTATCATAATCTACAGTGCCCTTTACCTTATTTTTAAAAGCCAATATAATGTATATCAAAATTAGATTTTGAAAGGTACATAATGCCCTCCAAATATTATTTTTTGTTACTATTATGTTTTAATCTATACTATGACTAATAATAAAATTTTATACAAATATGATATTAGCATATATTATTAACATTAAATGTTGTAACCTAAAATTTTAGTTAATAATATCTTAGAATTTTTTATATTCCTTGAAGCTCTTTTTTTTTCCTTAAAGCTCATTTTTAAATTAATTTATGAAAGCACAGAACACCACTGAGATTTAAGGAAAAAAATGGTCCAAATCTTGACAAAGATATTGCAAAAGTAATTCCAATTAGATAGATTGACTAAACTAGATAATTTCTTGGGACATCTGGGTGGCTCAGTTGGTTAAGTGGCTGGCTGATTTCAGCTCCGGTCATTATCTTAGGGTCCTGGAATTGAGCCCCGTTTTGGGCTTCAAAATTAGCAGGAAGCCTGCTTTGGGATTCTCTCTCTACCCTGTCTCCCTCCCCTCCTCCTCTTGCTCACACTCTCTACATAAAAAATAAATCAGTCTTTTTTTTTTTTTTTTTTTTTTGATAGAGAGAGACACAGCAAGAGAGGTAACACAAGCAGAGGGAATAGGTGAGGGAGAAGCAGGCTTCCCGCCCAGCAGGGAGCTTGTTGCGGGTCTGTATTCCAGGACCCTACCCTGGGGTCATAACCTGAGCAGAAGGCAGATGCTTAATGAGTGAGTCACCCAGGCCCCTCTATAATAAATAAATTTTAAAGAAAGAAACTAAATAATTTCTCTTGTCTCTCTTTAAAATATGGGATAAGAGTCTAGAGTGCATTCTCTCATTTATTTATTTGTTTTTTTATATTTTGTCCAGAATATATTCCCACCAGTGCTGCTTTGATTTTAGCCAACAATCTCATTTTTTAAACTAGATTTTTTCCAACTCTATCCTAATTGTTGAAGGTGTGTGAGATTTCAACACTTCTTGAACAAAACGGAGGGTAACGTTTAAGAATAAAATTGCAGAAGGTATGTGCTATGGTGAGTGCTGTGAAGTGTAAACCTGGCAATTCACAGACCTGTACCCCTGGGGCTGATAATACATTATATGTTAATAAAAAATAAAAAAATTTAAAAAAAGAATAAAATTGCACTGAAAATTTTAAGATTCAGCTTTTTAACTGTTTAATAAAACTGTGTGTCTTTGAACAATTCACTTGAGATCTGTCTCATTAACTGTAAGATGATGTGGTTTATTTGAAATCATACTGGTCCCATGTGGTCCCTGGCAGCCTTACGATTTTCCAAATATCTTGTTAAATCTGAAATTCCATGAAATGTAAATGCATTTCTAGGTAAGGTGGATAAGTGCTATTTTGTCATTAAGTAATAAAACCTTAGTGTCACTACAAGTAGAACATTATCTGCTTGTAGGGTATCAACAAATAATTGTGGAAGAATGAGTAAACATTTTCCTGCCTTCAAATATTTTATGTTTTATAAAAACATTATTGAGGTAATAATTCACCAACCATACAATTCACCAATTTAAAGTGTACAACTCAGTGCTTTTTAATATAGTCACAGAATTGTACCTCCATCACCATAATCATTTTCAAAGATTTCCATCACTTTATAAAGAAACCTGGTATCTATCAATAATCACCCTCCCCCATTGAAATCATGCAGTATGTGGGCTTTTGAGATTGGCTTCTTTTGCTTGGTATAATGTTTTCAAGATTCATTCCTGTTATAGTATGTGCTAGTAATTCATTTATTTTTATTACCAAATAATGTTATGTCACATGGTTAGAACCCCATTTTATGTATCTTTTCATGAGCTGATGGGCATTTAAGTTATTAACACTTTGGGGCCATTGTGAATAATCCTGCTATGAACATTTGTATACAAGTTTTTGTGTGGACATAATATTTTCTTCTTCTCCTCTCCTTCTCCTTCTCCTTCTTCTTCCTCCTCTTTTCTCTCTCTCTCTCTCTTCCCCTCCCTCTCTCTCTCTTTCTCTCTTTTTTTTTTGGCTATGTAACCAGGAATGAAGTGGTTATATAGTAATACTAAGTTAAAGATTCTGAAGACCTACCAGATTGTTTTTCGATGTAGCTGCACCATTTCACATCCCATACGAGTGTCTAAGGTTTGAATTTCTCTATATCCTTGCCAATATTTTTTTATTGACTTTCTTCTTGATTATAGCCACCTCATGTGTGTGAAGTAATATATTCTGGTTTTGATTTGTATGTCCCTAATCTTAATTAAATCCAGCATCTTTTCATGTGCTTATTGGATATTTTTATATCTTCTTTGGAGAAATATCTCCTCTGCTCTTTTGCCCATTTTTAATTTTTAATTTGTTTTTTTATTGTTGAGCTATAAAAGTTCTTCATATATTAGAGACTTTCTCTGGGCTTAGCATAAATGGCTTTACATGCATTAGTAAAACACCCCCGTGAGATAGGTAAAACTATTGTCCTCATTTTATAGATGAGAAAACCAAGATAAAAGATTAAATGTCTTGCCACCAAAGCCACCCAGCTAGTGAATTATAGATACTGAATTTTAATATTAAAGCACAAATATTAACCACTATGTATTACTGCCTTGGGTTTTACTTATAAGATTATAATGATTGAATTATTTTATTGAAAATAATATATTATCCAAAGAAAAAGGTAACTTTTCAAAAATGATTTTTAAAAACACGACTGGAGAAGGTACATGTTTTGGCCTTAGCTTAAGTAAAATAATGTGGGATAATGCAGTCAATGTCAAACATGGACCATATATGTAAAGTATTTTAAGAAGCATAAAGTGCAAGGCTAATGAAAGGCATCATTATATTTTTATCAACACACTATGTTTACTTCTAATCTTAGAAGAGCAGGTGTTGCTCCCAACTATCTAATTCTTCCACTTCTTGACCTCAGCCATCCTCTATTATTATTATTATTATTATTAGATTTTTTTTTTCTGTTAAATACCTTCTTTTGTAAATTGTCTTCTTGGTTTTGCACTGATACAATTTAACCAAAATGTTTTTCTCTCTTTTCACTTCTCCATCACCATCCACTCTGCAGTATAATCTTAAATTTCCTGTAATAATTATGAGAAGTAGATGACTCAGCTTAGTTGGCACTGAGTCCTTTAAATAATGATGGAAGATCAAGTTTGATTGGAAATTACACTTTGAGGGTTTTTCAGGGTACTTGGGAATTAAGGAATACTTGTTTATCTTCTATCTACCCGTTCCTCATTCTTTCTCTCCACTATACACCCATAACTCAAGGCATACTGTCTAATGGAGCACAGACAGTCTACAAAATAAATCCAGAAAGAAATTTAGTAGGCTTGTTTGATCTGGGTTTCATCTGGTATCATCATCAAAAATAACTTAACTGCAGAGAGAAAGAAGACTTGCTGCATGCCAGTACTAAACAAATTCATAGTGATAAGGTTCCTTTTGATCTAGACAGAAAGAAATGGGATCCCTGTAGGTTTCAATAGACAAAGAGAAGAGCAGGCTATAGAAAGTTGCTAAAGCATTAGGGCATGTTAAGTGCCCCAGGCCTTTATATTTTGGAACAAAATATAGAAGCAATGGTTACCTGAGTAATTTGGACAGCTTGACTGTTCCTAAGATGTAATAAATGAGGTCCCTAAATATTTTAATCATATTTCCATATTTAGATGAGGATTGCCTCCTTTCAACATCACTAAATTTCTTATTGAACCTTATTTTATACTGGCTTACTACTACTACTACTACTGTACAAGATGGGAAAGTAGGTAAAAGTGACTTATAAACAAACACTTTCTAAAGTTAAAACATAATGCTAATACAAGCAAAAAATCATGAGAACAAATCATGAGTCACACAAATATATATTAAGCACATGCCATATAATTTTTCTTATGAACGGGAGTATCAGCAGAGTGGTAAACTAGTGTAAAGAGACCAAAGTCACTCAGAATTAGAATGCTGAAACGAACTTGCAAAGTTAAAGACAAAGCCAATTAATGTCCTTCAAGGCATTAAACTTTAAACATTATTGTTTCTCTTTTCCATAGGCAGAAATTATTTGCAACTATCATTATTCTTCAAGTTAATATGTAATTTCACAGAGCTTAAGCTGTAATCAATAGAAATGGTAAATCAAATGAACATATATTCTCCTGGAAAATTAAATAATTTTTCAATGGTGACTTTCATGTTTCAATATGACATTAAGATGATATACAATCATCCATGTATCTTATTTACAAGTGTTGCATAATATTTCTTAGCTACCTAGCAAGCAGAAAGGACAAGTAATTATAATTTCTTCACAATTATACCAAAATAGTATTACTAATTAGAATAGATTACTATAAATCAAAAAATATTCTTATTATATATTAACTACTCTAATCCTAACAATGCTATGAAATGGGTAGTATCTTTACAGTCAAAGAAATTGAGGCAAAGAAAAGTTAATTAACTCACTGAACTATACTTGTTCATGAGTATATGGAGGCAGAATTCAGATTAGGGGAATTAGCTTGTAAATCTATAACTATAACCATTGCCCTATATTGCCTCTCACTAATTCTCCTTCTTATATCCTGATTCCTCCTCAACTATTTTAGTGCCAAAAGAGCATCTCCGTTCCCATCAACACTTCCTAAAATGGCCTTAAAGAGCAATATAATATCATTAATGATGATGATGATGATTGTTCAAATATTGGCATTTTGAAAAGTAATGTAAGTGTAAATAAAAGCATCTTAATGATGTAATTTTTTGATCTGTAGTTGATACTTAAAAACTTCAAGTTTTCTTATAATCACAATACCAACACAAGGACCCTAGCACCTGCTCTCCAAACCAGAATACCATCCCTAAGCAACTCTAAAATAGAAATCTTGAACCCTCATTGTTGTATGGATTCAGTCTGCACTAAGGCATAGAAAAGCTATGACCAAATTGACCAGTGACCCCCACAGTTTGAAAATCCAGTTGTACTTTTCTGTCCCAATTTTCTGCAGTGTTAGACCCTAATGAACACTTTCTTCTTTAGAGTGCTTCTAACCTTGAATATTGGGACAGCCTTCATTCCTGTTTTCCTTTCTCTCTTACCATTGACTGAACCTGACTTCTTCCCTTTTGCCTAGAGTTCACTACTCTGTTAAATCTCTCATCTGTTCTTACCTGGGATGTTGAATTAGCTTCTATTTCTTTTTCTCCCCATCTAATTCATTTCAAAATATTTTATAATGTAATATTTGAAATTCATTTGTATTATTTTCAAATATTTTGTTTATAAATGTTCATTCATTTTAAGCAGTTTGTTTTATAAATTTTGAATCTTAGGATATATATTAATGTTATAAAGTATAATACTCAATTAACTTTCTATTATCATGGTACCTAACTTAAAAAATCAAACTTCTTAAGTACAATTCTACCGGTGCACTCCATGAAATACTTTCTACCTGTTGTTCCCTCAGTGGTAAACATTATTCTTGGAGGATAGTAAGAATTTTGTGTTTTAAACACATGTATTTATAACTTATTTACTATACATGCATGTATCCCTAAATATATATTGTTTAGTCGTGCTTGTTAACCACCTAACTTAAGAAAAGTAAATAATAAAGTGCTATTTTTACTCCACTGAAAAATATGACAATACAATTTTTATAAAGCCTGACAACGGGGCACCAGGGTGGCTCAGTTAGTTAAGAATCTGTCTTCAGCTGAGGTCATGATTTCTGGGTCCTGAGATGGAGCCCTGCATCTGGCTCCCTGCTCAGAGGAGAGTCTGATTCTCCCTCTTTCTTTGCCCCTCCCCCTCTACATATTAATTTCCTTAAATCCAAATGTGATTAAATCTATTGGCAGCTAGACATTCTTTAGTGTTTAGTGTTTAGTGTTAGCACACAGTGATTTTGCAATCTGGTGCCTACCTACTTTTCCAGTTATGTTACCAGATTTCCCTGGACCTCTGCTACCCTGCAATATTCAATACTTACAGCTCCACAACATTCCGTGATATTTCATCACTCTGTGTCCTCACACACTATTCTCCATCTACTTAAGCCTTTTTCTGGGTGCCTGGGTGGCTTGGTGGGTTAAAGCCTCTGCCTTCACCTCAGGCCATGATCTCAGGGTCCTGGGATCAAGCCCCACATACGGCTCTCTGCTCTGCAGGGAGCCTGCTTCCCTTCCTCTCTCTCTGCCTGCCTCTCTGCCTACTTGTGATCCCTGTCTGTCAAATGAATAAATAAAATCTTCAAAAAAAAAAAAAAAGAAGAAGAAGAAGGCTTTTGCTTTTCCTTGTATATGTTATCAAAATTACAATTTAATTTTCAACCCGAAAATATAACTTAAGTTTAATGTTCACTTGCATATCTCCTAGCCACCCTGAACACTTTTTCTATGCTTTCATGTAATCTTGTCCTTTTATATGTTGTAGAACTTATTATACTTTATGTGTATTATTTATTCCTAATCTCCCTGAGACATTAGTTTTTCTAAAAGTTAGAAGCTGCTGGTCTACCTTACCTACAACTTGAAAAAAATGTATTGTTTTGATTGAATGATAAGGCAAGTACACATATCATAGAATAAGTTTATGAATGAGGGAAAAAGGGGATTAAAATCCCACACAATATTTGAGAAAAGGAAAAAATAGGAACAGGGTTAGGATTTGGAGGCAGTCTTCACACTGAGTTTGAAATGACCAAGTTTCATCAAATAGGGAGGACAGAACTTTGAGATCTGTTGCATGGATTTGGAATACTATGAAATAGCTTCAGAAATAACTATAAACCTGGATTAATTCAACTATACCAACTCTCAGTCCATATACAATAACATTTATGTAGCCAATGCTCATTTGAAACACCTAAGATATTGATGTGCAAGACTGAGATCTGCTAAAGAGAACCCTATTATTGCACTCACATTTTTTTTTATTGCACTCACATTGATGAATGGGGATTATAGGATTATATCTGCATTAATAGATGTCCTACAAGACACATGCTTTATAAATCATGTTGTTGACAATAAGAGTGACTTGACCTGCAGTGTAACTTTATTTTATCAGATTTCTAGTAAGTTGTTTGATAATGTTTCTTTTTACTGAAGAAAGAGGTTTCTAATTTATTCCAAAGAAAAATATTGTCATTGCAACCCTGCTCTAGTTTTTTACTGGATAGATTTTCTTATGGAAAAGAAATATATGTCCCCTGTTACTTGGTCAGTAAAATCATTTACATTTTTACATACTGAAGTCTCATTATTAGCCAAGTTGGTGCTGAAACAGCACGAGGCATTAATTGTTATGCAGAAATAGACTTATGAATATGCTAAAATGGGATGGGGTTAACATTTATGACTGCTTATGTATTTGTATATTTAATGTTCCTGTTTATTTCATGTGGAACCTTTACTTTATGAGTGCATACAGAGGAGAATTTATGTTTGTGAGGGGTTTTGTGTCAGAGATAATATGTGAACAAACAGTTATGTTTGCTGACCTCCATCTTTTCCCCCTAAGAACATTAGTGAATGAAAAATTCAGTGGACAAGATTTTTTTTCATTCACTGTTACTTTTTGTTCTGTGATTATGTTTGTTTGGTATAAAGGGGCATATCTGTACACTCAAGACTGTCAGAAATTTATGTAAAATCTAGTATTTTCTAAGAATATGTCAAAACAAATACAAATACCCAAGAAAACCCATTTATGCCTTACTAGATTACTCATGAGGTTCTTAAATTTTTTCAACCAAAATATATTTTTGCAGTAATTTTTTTACCCCCTTTTTACTTTTTTGTATGTGTGAAGTAATGTTGCCTCATCCTTCATGGTGACATTAATTTAAGAATGTCACTTTCATTATACCATTTCATTGGGTTCTGCCTGAATACCTGTTAAGTAATACTGTAAACTACAAATGGACTAATGATTTATGTCTTTAAACATTTATTTACTTTCTTAACTTTCTGTTACCATGGGGTTAACCTAGGATTCACTTATGGTCTTCCAGTGTTTAGAGATAGACAAGCTTGCGTATGTTTTAAATGAGTGGGAATTCTAGTAAAGACAGTAAGCACTGTTTTCATATCTCCTTTCACAAAACTCTCCAAAATGAATGGATAAAACACAGAATAAAGAAGAAAGTTCATCTGCATTTGAGCTAGTGAATTATAATAACTCAATAATGTAAACTCTAAAAAAAAAAAAACAACAAAACAAAACTGCCAAATCAAGTAAAAAGTAGGCCCAATGTAAAGGAAAGCACCAATTTGACATATATCATCCTTAGTTTATATCATTATACCAGCAGGCAGATTGTGTGAGAAAGTGAATTCTACTTTGGAGGTGTGAAAGGACATCATTAGGCCATCAAAAAAATGAGGGCACCCCATTTTTTTCCATCAGCTAAGTAGTTAAAGTAATGGAAGAAGCAGAACTGAAAGAAACATATTCAACCATTTTTTGGGGGTGGGAGCCAATTATAACCTAAACTTGAAGATGAGGCAGGGCCAAATAGAGAACAGAAATATCTGAGTACATTGTTTTGGGCAGTGGGCTCTGAATATTGCTTCAGGCTTCCCTGGTTTGCTTACCCAGATAGGTTGAAGTCTCAGGACATTTCCCTGAACTTACTATTAGACCCTCCTGCAGGGCTGGCCTTGGCTGTGTGATGGGAGAGTACATCTATTTGCAGAGAAAATTGGTGTCACTAATGTACCCAGTATGCATTTTCCTGCCATCTGTCTTATTTATCTTTTCCACTCAAGCAACTTGACCACTGAACAAAAAATGACAAATCAACAACATATGCAATCAGTTTAAAGTTCATAGTTAGAATTCAATCTATGTCAGGTAAAAAAAAAGAAGAATCAGTACTTGCTTGGACAGCACACATACTAAAATTGGAGTGATACAGAGAAGATTAACTTGACCCCTGTACAAGGATGGCATGCAAATTTGTGAAGCGTTCCATATTTAAAAAAAAATCAGTTATGGAAAATTGGCAGCATCTGTTCTGGACATAAATCAGTCCCAGATACCAGATAAAAATGTTTCCATCTGATAGTAATTATCATCATCATCGCCATCATCATCATCATCCTCCTCATCTTCAACAACAAGCACAAACCATACAAATAATGAAAGACATAAATATTGCATATAAGATATGTAGATGCTTTGAAAGAATATTCTACTTAGTATAGAAAAAGGAGTAAAATTTCCAGAACACTTTTCTTTTCTTTCTTTTTTCAGAGCCCTTTTCATTGAGTGTAACATTGAAATACAGACTAGCCAAACCTCAGATACTTGCTACCCCTGGGGCAAAATGCCAACTTAGCCCATGATGGTGCAAGACAAGTTTGGCCATTTCTTCCAGTTTTATAGTTCAGATACATACTACTAAGACACAGAAGTTGTATTTCCAAAAGTTCATAGAGGTACAAAATATTGCTCAGAATTGTAAATAGTTTGTATGTTTGATTACGGAGTATGTGAGAAATAATGTTGAGTTAAGAGCTGGAAAATTAGTAGACAATTATCTCTGAAGGGATTCTGTTATCATAATAAATAACATGAATATCGCTCCTATAATTGAACGGTGACCTTAAAAGATTTTAGGTATGATAATTCTACAAACTGTGTCTTACAGAGATGAGAGAGAGGAGAATGTAGTTAATCGATTGGTGGGAGGGAACCCTAGAAGGAAAAATTGCTGTAGGCCACCACAGTAATCTCTTTAGGAGGTGGCTGCATTTCGACTCTTAGGAAGAAGGATTTTGGAAATGTTAGAGAGGCAAAAAGCACCAGAAGAGATTAGACACTAAGTCCAGTTGAGCCTGACCTTTAATTACATTGTATTATTGTGGTTGACTCTAAACTATATTAGGTTTGTGGTTTCATGAAAGGAGTCCAGTTATCGAGAACATCTGCAATTAACTAACATCAAGTGATTATATAAATCTTTTGTGAAGTGCTAGCAAAGGAAGAAAAGTAAACAAATAAATAAAAAAAACATTTACTTTGTTTCTTTCTCATGCAACATTCAATTTTATGGGAAGTCAAAAATAAACAATGCATATAAAAGTTCATGCTGTAATGAGACAAAATGCAAGTAGCATTTTGGGAGAAAATATTTAAAAATTTTAATTAAAAAAGATTACGTTTAATAACATGAAACATATTTACAAGTTATTTTTTTAAAATGAGTCAATGGGGGCACCCGGGTGGCTCAGTGCGTTAAGCCTCTGCCTTCGGCTCAGATCATGATCTCAGGGTCCTGGGATGGAGCCCCGCATCAGGCTCTCTGCTCAGCAGGGAGCCTGCTTCCCCCTCTCTCTCTCTCTGCCTGCCTCTCTGCCTACTTGTGATCTCTGTCTGTCAAATAAATAAATAAATAAATAATCTTTAAAAAATAAAAAATAAAATAAAATGAGTCAATGAATTAAAAAATGTGGCAAAACATAAAAAGCAAGGAAACCATTGTACTAAAATTTAGTGCCAATTAAATAAACAAAAATTAGAGCAAACATGCTATTTTACTTTCCTCCTATGAGGTTATCACAAATAAATCAATAACATTTAAGTCTAATAGCAGTCATTGGGAAGGTGAAGTTAAATATAGTATTTCAACCGTTGTTAAGAATGTAAGTTCTGGAAGCAATTTAGTCATACATACTGATCAAAATAGCAAGTGTGGGTGCCACACAACAAATCAATCCCAATTTTAGGAATCAGTGCTATGGAAATACACATATAAGTACAGATGTATAGACAATAAAGTACACTTCAGATATGTTAGTAAAGTAAATCACTGAAATGACTACCTAAACTATCTACAAGCCTCACATGTGAAGTAAAATATAGTGCTATGCTGCTACCACAATGTGACAGAAGGATAATTTACTGACATAAAAAGTTATCTGAGACATAATGTCATACCAAAGGAAAAATTTAAAAAAAAAGTTTGCAGAAAACAATAGATAGCAGAAAAATGGTTTTGTGTCTATTTGTGTTTGTGTATATACATGTATGTGTACGCCTGAGTGTAGGTGTGTGAGTGAATAGATACTTACACAGAAAGGGAAGGAGAGAGCATGACAAAAGTAATTACCCTCCAAACTTTGTAGTTTCTTCATGTTTGTTATTAACTATAGTTCTTTTATGTTTGTTTAACTTGAGTTCCTTTATGTTTGTTTTATCTTTGAGTTGGGCACATAAATATTTACAATT
The DNA here is from genome assembly GCF_010015895.1 of Lontra canadensis. Lineage (NCBI taxonomy): Eukaryota > Metazoa > Chordata > Mammalia > Carnivora > Mustelidae > Lontra > Lontra canadensis. Next base: position 2,813,585 of record NW_022631113.1, read on the forward strand.
ATTTTATCTTCTTGTTGGATTATCCATTTTATTATTATATAATGTCCTTTGTCTCTTGTTAGAGTATCTGTTTTAAAGTCCATTTTACCTTATGTAAGTATTACTACTTCAGCTATCTCTTGATATCCATTCGCATGATAAATGTTTCTCCATCCTCTGACCTCCAATCTACGGATGTCGGTAGATCTAAGATGAGTCTCTTATAGGCAGAATGTAGATGGGTCCTGTTTTTTGTTTTTTATCCATTCTGTCACCCTAGGTCTTTTGATTGGAGTATATAGTCCACTTACATTCACAGTAGTTACTGCTAGATACATCTTTATTGCCATTTTATTACCTGTTTTGGATAGTTTTTGAAGATTTTCTTTGATCTTTTCTTGTCTTTCTCTCTTTTGTGGTTTGCTGGTTTTCTTGAGTAATATATTTGGATTCCTTTCTCTTTAGTTTTTACATATTTATTGGCAGGTTTTGATTTGTGGTTAGCATTAGGTTTGTATATAATATGTTGTGCATATAGCGATCTATATTAAGTTGATGGTCACTTAGGTTTGAAACCATTGTTTATTCTTCTTCTCCTCACATTTTAGGTATATGGTGTCATACTTTACATGCTTTTATTTTGGGAGTTCCTTGACTGATACTTTACAAAAATATTCATTTCTTCACAGCTTTGTGTTTCCTACCTTCATACTGTCACCTTTGGTCTTTCCTTTCCATTGAGTCCCCTTTAGTATTTCTTGCAGAGCTGGTTTAGTGGTCATGAACTCCTTTAGTTTCTGTTGGTCTGGGAAACTCTTTATCTCTCCTTCTATTGCTAGTATGTGACTGCAGATTTTTCCCATTCAGCAATTTGAATATACCCTGCCACTCTCTTCTGGCTTTGAAAGTTTCTGCTAAAAACCTCCTGGTAGCCTTATGGAGGTTTCCCTTATAGGTAACTGTCTTCTCTCAGTGCTTTTAAGTTTTCTTTCTTATCATTATATTTTGCCTTTTTAATTATAATATGTCTTGGTGTGGATCTGCTTTTGTTGATTTTGTTGGAGTTTCTCTGGGCCTCTTGGGTCTGGATGTCTGTATCCTTCTCCAGATTAGGGATATTCTCAGCTATTACCTCTTCAAACAAATTTTCTGCCTCATTTTCTCTCTTCTTCTTCCTAGACTTCTATAATGTGAATGTTATTACATTTGATGGAGTCTCTGATTTCTCTAAGGCTATTCTCATTTTGCATAATTCTTTTGTCTCTTCTTTGTCCAGCTTGATTACTTTCTGTTACTCTGTCTTCTAGATCATTATTTTGTTCCTCTGCTTCTTCCAGCCTACTATTCATTCTATCAATCTTGTTTCTCATTTTGTTTATTGAGTCCGTTATCTCTGCTGTTATTACTTATCTCTGTGTTAATGATTTCACTCATGCCTTCCACTCTTTTCTCAAGTCCAGTAAATATCTTATCATCATTACTTTAAATTTTCTATCATGGATGTTACTAATATCTGTTTCACTTAAATATCTAGCAAGAGCTTTGTCCTGTTGTTTCATTTGGAACAAATTCTCTGTCTTTTCATTTTATCTAAGTCTTTGTGCCTGCTTTGGTGTGTTAGGGAAGTATGTCTCCTGTTCTTGAGAGTAGCGGCCTTATGAAAAAGAGGTCCCATAGTAGCCTGAAGTATAGTGTCCCCTGTTCCCCAGAGCCTGATACTTCAGGGAGTGTCTCCACTGTATGCTGTTTGTGCTCTGCTATTGTGTTCTGTCTACTTTATCTGTCTCACTTTTCCTATTGTGGGCAGTGTTTGGTCCCTTACCTGAATATGGCACATTTTTACTATGTGTGCTCTGGTCTGCTTGTGAAATGAAACCTGTCACTGCTGCTCCCAGAACCGAGGCCCTACAAAACTCCTGTTGGAAGACATAGTAGGAGTGGAGATTTGGGCTGGTCCTCAGGTGGAGGGAACCTGCCTTGCTGGGACTGAGTTATGACTCGGAAGGGCAATTCTTCCAGGGCATGTGGAGGGCTTGATGTACGCAAGTTAGGTTCCTTGAGGTGGTGCTGTGTTTATGCTGGGCAGCAGGGGAGGAAATGGCACCTGCCAATTGCTTTGCTCCCAGAGGAGTCTGTCTGTGAATGCTGCCTTTCTGAGACATGTTTCAAGATAAGCAAATAGCATCTCTATTGTGTGCCCTAGGCCCTCTTTAGATCACTGTTTCCATGCTGTATGTCTGCAGACTCTTTGCTCTGCCTTCTATCCAGAAGCAGCCCCAATACCTCTGGGCTCTACCTGAGCCAAGCCCGCTGACCTTTAGAGCTCTACACTTTAAGCCCCATGGTTGCAAGAACTCATGAAATTTGGCTCCTCTTTCTTTCCAACCCAACTGCTATGGGGATTTGTTTTCCCCATTAGCTCCCCTCCATGTGCTAATTTTAATCTCACCCTTTTCCATGACCTAGGCTCCCTCCCTACCACAGCAGCCACTATCCATTTCTCTTCTAAACCTGAATTTTTTACCTTCTTCATTGTGGCCTCTTTTCTACCTTTAATTGTGGAGTTTGTTTTTCCAGGCTTCAAGTCAATTTCTGAAGTGTTCTGGATGATTTGATAGTTTCCTAGTTGTGTTGTGGGTGAGGTCTCCCTACTCTACCACCAATATTACCCTCTGAGAGATGTTTAATATATGTTTTAACTTAGTATGAAATTCTTTGTGGTATATTGGCCATTTACTATGTGGTTTGCAAACATTGGAAATTTATGAAACATTGTTAAATTTTGGGGGCCAAGGTAATCCAGTAAATGAACTTTAAGAGCTTCCAGGCAGATTGGAGTCAAGATGGCGGAGAAGTAGCAGCTGAGACTACTTCAGGTTGCGGGAGATCAGCTAGATAGCTTATCTAAAGATTGCAAACACCTACACATCCAACGGGAGATCGAAGAGAAGAAGAACAGCAATTCTAGAAACAGAAAATCAACCACTTGCTGAAAGGTAGGACTGGCGGAGAAGTGAATCCAAAGCGACGGGAAGACAGACCCCGGGGGGAGGGGCCGGCTCCCGGCAAGCGGCGGAGCAACGGAGCACAAAATCGGGACTTTTAAAAGTCTGTTCCGCTGAGGGACATCGCTCCAGAGGCTTAACTGGGGTGAAGCCCACGCGGGGCCAGTGTGGCCTCAGGTCCCGCAGGGTCACAGAAGGATCGGGGTGTCTGAGTGTCGCAGAGCTCGCAGGTATTAGAACGGGGAAGCCGGCTACAGAGACGGAGCCGAGGAGTGAGCTCACAGCTCGGGCTTACCTTGAACCGGTCGCAGGCTCGGTGAGCTCGGAGCGCGGCTGGAGGCCAGGCAGACGGGAGTAATTGGACGCTGTTCCCTGAGGGCGCACTGAGGAGTGGGGCCCCGGGCTCTCGGCTCCTCCGGGCCGGAGACTGGGCGGCCGCCATCTTCCTTCCCGTCCTCCGGACTCTACGGAAAGCGCTCAGGGAACAAAAGCTCCCGAAAGCAAACCCGAGCGGATTACTCAGCCCGGCCCCTGGTAAGGGCGGTGCGACTCCGCCTGGGGCAAAGACACTTGAGAATCACTACAACAGGCCCCTCCCCCAGAAGATCAACAAGAAACCCAGCCAGGACCAAGTTCACTTACGAGGAGTGCGGTTTCAATACCAAGGAGAGCAGCGGAATTCCAGAGGAGGAGAAAGCAAAGCACGGAACTCATGGCTTTCTCCCCATGATTCTTTAGCCTTGCAGTTAATTTAATTTTTTTTTCTTTTTCAATTTTTTTCTCTTCTTCTGCTAAATTTTTTTAAACTTTTACCCTTTTCTTTTTTAACGTTTTTTACTAGTTTATCCAATATATATATATTTTTTCCTTTTTATATTTTTTTATTATTGGTTTTCTTTTTTTTATTTGTTTCTTTTTTCTTTTTTATTTTATTTTATTTTTTTCTTTCTGAACCTCTTTTTATCCCCTTCCCCCCCCCCTCACGATTTGGGATCTCTTCTGATTTGGCTAAAGCATATTTTCCTGGGGTTGTTGCCACCCTTTTAGTATTTTACTTACTCCTTCATATACTCTTATCTGGACAAAATGACAAGGCGGAAAAATTCACCACAAAAAAAAGAACAAGAGGCAGTACCAAAGGCTAAGGACCTAATCAATACAGACATTGGTAATATATCAGATTTAGAGTTCAGAATGACGATTCTCAAGGTTCTAGCTGGGCTCGAAAAAGGCATGGAAGATATTAGAGAAACCCTCTCGGGAGATATAAAAGCCCTTTCTGGAGAAATAAAAGAACTAAAATCTAATCAAGTTGAAATCAAAAAAGCTATTAATGAGGTGCAATCAAAAATGGAGGCTCTCACTGCTAGGATAAATGAGGCAGAAGAAAGAATTAGCGATATAGAAGACCAAATGACAGAGAATAAGGAAGCTGAACAAAAGAGGGACAAACAACTACTGGACCACGAGGGCAGAATTCGAGAGATAAGTGACACCATAAGACGAAACAACATTAGAATAATTGGGATTCCAGAAGAAGAAGAAAGAGAGAGGGGAGCAGAAGGTATATTGGAGAGAATTATTGGAGAGAATTTCCCCAATATGGCAAAGGGAACAAGCATCAAAATCCAGGAGGTTCAGAGAACCCCACTCAAAATCAATAAGAATAGGTCCACACCCCGTCACCTAATAGTCAAATTTACAAGTCTTAGTGACAAAGAGAAAATCCTGAAAGCAGCCCGGGAGAAGAAGTCTGTAACATACAATGGTAAAAATATTAGATTGGCAGCAGACTTATCCACAGAGACCTGGCAGGCCAGAAAGAGCTGGCATGATATATTCAGAGTACTAAACGAGAAAAACATGCAGCCAAGAATACTATATCCAGCTAGGCTATCATTGAAAATAGAAGGAGAGATTAAAAGCTTCCAGGACAAACAAAAACTGAAAGAATTTGCAAACACCAAGCCAGCTCTACAGGAAATATTGAAAGGGGTCCTCTAAGCAAAGAGAGAGCCTAAAAGTAGTAGATCAGAAAGGAACAGAAACAATATACAATAGCAGTCACCTTACAGGCAATACAATGGCACTAAATTCATATCTCTCAATAGTTACCCTGAATGTTAATGGGCTAAATGCCCCAATCAAAAGACACAGGGTATCAGAATGGATAAAAAAACAAAACCCATCTATATGTTGCCTACAAGAAACTCATTTTAAACCCGAAGACACTTTCAGATTTAAAGTGAGGGGGTGGAAAAGAATTTACCATGCTAATGGACATCAGAAGAAAGCAGGAGTGGCAATCCTTATATCAGATCACTTAGATTTTAAACCAAAGACTATAATAAGAGATGAAGATGGACACTATATCATACTCAAAGGATCTGTCCAACAAGAAGATCTAACAATTGTAAATATCTATGCCCCTAACGTGGGAGCAGCCAACTATATAAACCAATTAATAACAAAATCAAAGAAACACATCGACAATCATACAATAATAGTAGGGGACTTTAACACTCCCCTCACTGAAATGGACAGATCATCCAAGCAAAAGATCAACAAGGAAATAAAGGCCTTAAATGACACACTGGACCAGATGGACATCACAGATATATTCAGAACATTTCATCCCAAAGCAACAGAATACACATTCTTCTCTAGTGCACATGGAACATTCTCCAGAATAGATCACATCCTTGGTTCTAAATCAGGTCTTAACTGTTATCAAAAAATTGGGATCATTCCCTGCATATTTTCAGACCACAATGCTCTGAAGCTAGAACTCAATCGCAAGAGGAAATTTGGAAAGAACCCAAATATATGGCGACTAAACAGCATCCTTCTAAAGAATGAATGGGTCAACCAGGAAATTAAAGAAGAATTGAAAAAATTCATGGAAACAAATGATAATGAAAATACAACAGTTCAAAATCTGTGGGACACAACAAAGGCAGTCCTGAGAGGAAAATATATAGCGGTACAAGCCTTTCTCAAGAAACAAGAAAGGTCTCAGGTACACAACCTAACCCTACACCTAAAGGAGCTGGAGAAAGAACAAGAAAGAAACCCTAAACCCAGCAGGAGAAGAGAAATCATAAAGATCAGAGCAGAAATCAATGAAATAGAAACCAAAAAAACAATAGAACAAATCAACGAAACTAGGAGCTGGTTCTTTGAAAGAATTAATAAGATTGATAAGCCCCTGGCCAGACTTATCAAAAAGAGAAGAGAAAGGACCCAAATAAATAAAATCATGAATGAAAGAGGAGAGATCACAACTAACACCAAAGAAATACAGACAATTATAAGAACATATTATGAGCAACTCTATGCCAACAAATTTGACAATCTGGAAGAAATGGATGCATTCCTAGAGACATATAAACTACCACAACTGAACCAGGAAGAAATAGAAAGCCTGAACAGACCCATAACCAGTAAGGAGATTGAAACAGTCATCAAAAATCTCCAAACAAACAAAAGCCCAGGGCCAGACGGCTTCCCGGGGGAATTCTACCAAACATTTAAAGAAGAACTAATTCCTATTCTCCTGAGACTGTTCCAAAAAATAGAAATGGAAGGAAAACTTCCAAACTCATTTTATGAGGCCAGCCTCACCTTGATCCCCAAACCAGACAAGGATCCCATCAAAAAAGAGAACTACAGACCAATATCCTTGATGAACACAGATGCAAAAATTCTCACCAAAATACTAGCCAATAGGATTCAACAGTACATTAAAAGGATTATTCACCACGACCAAGTGGGATTTATTCCAGGGCTGCAAGGTTGGTTCAACATCCGCAAATCAATCAATGTGATACAACACATTAATAAAAGAAAAAACAGGAACCATATGATACTCTCCATAGATGCTGAAAAAGCATTTGACAAAGTACAACATCCCTTCCTGATCAAAACTCTTCAAAGTGTAGGGATAGAGGGCACATACCTCAATATTATCAAAGCCATCTATGAAAAACCCATCGCAAATATCATTCTCAATGGAGAAAAACTGAAAGCTTTTCCGCTAAGGTCAGGAACACGGCAGGGATGTCCATTATCACCACTGCTATTCAACATAGTACTAGAAGTCCTAGCCTCAGCAATCAGACAACAAAAAGAAATTAAAGGCATCCAAATCGGCAAAGAAGAAGTCAAACTATCACTCTTCGCAGATGATATGATACTATATGTGGAAAACCCAAAAGACTCCACTCCAAAACTGCTAGAACTTGTACAGGAATTCAGTAATGTGTCAGGATATAAAATCAATGCACAGAAATCAGTCGCATTTCTCTACACCAACAATAAGACAGAAGAAAGAGAAATTAAGGAGTCCATCCCATTTACAATTGCACCCAAAACTATAAGATACCTAGGAATAAACCTAACCAAAGAGACTAAGAATCTATACACAGAAAACTATAAAGTACTCATGAAAGAAATTGAGGAAGAAACAAAGAAATGGAAAAATGTTCCATGCTCCTGGATTGGAAGAATAAATATTGTGAAAATGTCTATGCTACCTAAAGCAATCTACACATTTAATGCAATTCCTATCAAAGTACCATCCATTTTTTTCAAAGAAATGGAACAAATAATCCTAAAATTTATATGGAACCAGAAAAGACCGCGAATAGCCAAAGGAATATTGAAAAAGAAAGCCAGAGTTGGTGGCGTCACAATTCCGGACTTCAAGCTCTATTACAAAGCTGTCATCATCAAGACAGCATGGTACTGGCACAAAAACAGACACATAGATCAATGGAACAGAATAGAGAGCCCAGAAATAGACCCTCAACTCTATGGTCAACTAATCTTCGACAAAGCAGGAAAGAATGTCCAATGGAAAAAAGACAGCCTCTTCAAGAAATGGTGTTGGGAAAATTGGACAGCCACATGCAGAAAAATGAAATTGGATCATTTCCTTACACCACACACGAAAATAGACTCAAAATGGATGAAGGACCTCAATGTGAGAAAGGAATCCATCAACATCCTTGAGGAGAACACAGGCAGCAACCTCTTCGACCTCAGCCGCAGCAACATCTTCCTAGGAACATCGCCAAAGGCAAGGGAAGCAAGGGCAAAAATGAACTATTGGGATTTTATCAAGATCAAAAGCTTTTGCACAGCAAAGGAAACAGTTAACAAAACCAAAAGACAACTGACAGAATGGGAGAAGATATTTGCAAACGACATATCAGATAAAGGGCTAGTGTCCAGAATCTATAAAGAACTTAGCAAACTCAACACCCAAAGAACAAATAATCCCATCAAGAAATGGGCAGAAGACATGAACAGACATTTCTGCAAAGAAGACATCCAGATGGCCAACAGACACATGAAAAAGTGCTCCATATCACTCGGCATCAGGGAAATACAAATCAAAACCACAATGAGATACCACCTCACACCAGTCAGAATGGCTAAAATTAACAAGTCCGGAAATGACAGATGCTGGCGAGGATGCGGAGAGAGGGGAACCCTCCTACATTGTTGGTGGGAATGCAAGCTGGTGCAACCACTCTGGAAAACAGCATGGAGGTTCCTCAAAATGTTGAAAATAGAACTACCCTATGACCCAGCAATTGCACTGCTGGGTATTTACCCTAAAGATACAAACGTAGTGATCCGAAGGGGCACGTGCACCCGAATGTTTATAGCAGCAATGTCTACAATAGCCAAACTATGGAAAGAACCTAGATGTCCATCAACAGACGAATGGATAAAGAAGATGTGGTATATATATATACAATGGAATACTATGCAGCCATCAAAAGAAATGAAATCTTGCCATTTGCGACAACATGGATGGAACTAGAGGGTATCATGCTTAGCGAAATAAGTCAATCGGAGAAAGACAACTATCATATGATCTCCCTGATATGAGGGAGAGGAGATGCAACATGGGGGGTTAATGTGGTAGGAGAAGAGTAAATGAAACAAGTTGGGATTGGGAGGGAGACAAACCATAAGTGACTCTTAATCTCACAAAACAAACTGAGGGTTGCTGGGCAGAGGGGGGTTGGGGGGGGGTTATAGACATTGGGTAGGATATGTGCTATGGTGAGTGCTGTGAAGTTTGTAAACGTGGAGATTCACAGACCTGTACCCCTGGGGGAAAAAAAATATATATATATATATGTTTATAAAAAAAAAAAAATTATAAAAAAAAAAAAAAAAAAAAAGAGCTTCCAGGCATCTTTGTTAGAGATGGTAGGCAATGTTAAATATGACAGTATTTTTTCTAGGAGGAAAGTTTTTAGTGCAGTGGGATTGGCCAGACTATTTGGAGACCATAAAGGAGGGGACTCTTGACTAAAGAACTTAAGAAAGATTTCACAGTTGATTTAATGCCTCATAGGAAGCTTGGGAAAAAGGAAAGAAAACAAAAGAAAAGAAAGGAAGAACAATAGCAATGGATAGAAAGAATGTAGTAACATATTAATTACTGATAATTTCTGGATTTAATGCATTGTTCTTACTAGCTTTATAAAATGTCTTTCACAAACTCAGAGGGTTTTATAATGAAATTCTATATTTTATCCTCATTATATAGTTGTGCATTAAAATATAGACTTTTATTCCATTAAAAAAATGTTAGAAATTATTTCCAAGACACCCACTGTCATTCATGTAATAAAAAGGAACATTTTTATGATCTATATAAATGATATTTGATAAACTATTTGGAAAATAGTGAGAAAACATCTGGATTTCAAGATAAAGTGTGTTTTTGTTCTTTTTTAAAACTATCTCCAACAATAATGACTGCAAAGTCTGAATATGTTCTGTTTTAATAATGATGTCATTTTGTGTATATTTTGTGACCTTTCTTTTCTTTACTGGAAGTATTTGCTATTAACCTCCCTTATACTGTAATTTTGAAAGAAAATTCTTTGGAATAATATTAGATAAGATATTTTACAACTGGATTATTTATTCACTCCAGAAACATTATTTATGGGGACATAGATCCATTTTGAATAAATTCTCTGTGCATCTCAAGGTGTGCTTATTCTGCATAAATTCTGCCATAAATTAAAGGCAGTTAAGATTTTCTCTGGGCTAAAATATGATCAGTAAGCATTGAACTTGCAGTTTTAGTCCTCCTTTCTTTTCTTTTCCTTCTCTCTCTCTTTCTGCTTTGAACATCCAATGAGGTATTCCCCCTTTTAATATATCATTGTATTATACAATTTTATACTATTACTTATATATATTGAAAGTAAATAATTAGTTGTCATAATTCAGTTGAAGCCATACTTAGGAACCAGGATTTACCTTAAATAGAATGAGTACTTCTAGCTATATGTATCATGTAAATACATTAATATTTAAGATTATTTTAAGTGATATTTTGAATGTAGAGAGGAAACCTAGTCTAAAAAAGGACAAATATCTATTTTAACACTGTAAAATGATAGGCAAAATACTATAATCAACTCTATATTATTTGTTCAATTTGGAAGAAATATTGATAAATAGGAATTCACTTATTATATTGTTCAGCCTTTATTTGCCAATGGAAGCAAAGATAATAGAAACCAACATCCCCTAAATCAGCTAATGTAATGAATATTCATTGCTTTTAGTCCTTATGTAATTAAACAAGTTATACTTGTTGAAAAGATACAATAACTCATAAATTGTATATATTATATATTTCATTTTATTTGTCAACAAAGATTTTTTTTTTATTTTAGTGAAAGTTTTTTCACATTTTTTTTCTCAAATTCTTCCCATACTAAATTTAGGGAGTAAATTAACTATACAATTTTTATACTTCCCGGTTTATACGTTTGACTGAAATGTTGAATCAGATCACAGAAAAAAATGTAACTTCCCAAGGAACAAATTCTCATGTCATATCTTCTCATACACCATTTCCCCACCATGTTCAGACTTAAATGACAATACTAATAATTGATAATTACAGTTTAATCTTCAACTTCTTCTCATGACTCTCTGAAAATGTTTCCCAATATTTTTCCTTGGTTACTCTCATCATCCCCTGCCCTTCACCCCTAGAGTTCTGGTCTTTTTCTCTTCTACTTATCCATATTCATTCAGTACTTCCATGGCCTATGGCTTCAATAATTATTCACAGACCACAACTCAAACTAAGACCTCACTTCACAAAATTTTCCCCATCTCCATTTTGCTTTATTATGATCTATCCTGCATCCTGCTAATGTAACCTTCCTATGTATAAAGCTAAGAATTCTATGAATTGGTTTTCCATTCTCTGTAGTATAAAGCCCCAACTCCTTTCAAGGTCCCTGGACACTCTTTAACAGTCTCTATTTCAACAAATCAGCATGTTTTTGGTTAATTCCAATTTTCTTCAGAGAATCTGTATTATCTACATTGCAACTTTATTGCAACATTGTTAGCTGTGCACAATGAAAACTTGTCCATTTCCCCATAACTTTCAAATGTCTAGTCAAGCATTAATGTAAGTGAATCAACTATTCAGAAATATTTGAAAGTAAGAGTAAAATTTACATATAAGCACAAAATATTTTTAGTATTTTATATGAATTAAATATTCCAGATTTTTTTTGAAGAATTATGATGTAAATAGAAGAAATAAGGGAAATATCTTCTGTTCAGAACATTATCATAACTGTTTGCCATTTTGAAAACTTACAACCCCACTGTCAATACTTCTATGGTATTTTAATTGCCAGTAAAGTGGACTTAACTTGTATTTTTGAGAGTCTTCATGAATCTATGTAAAATGACACACTTATTTAACACTTTAAAAGGTCAAATTTTTTTTAAAAAGAAGAGTAGTCAGGTAAGTATTCAAAATTGTGTCATTGATCTGTGTCTACAAATGTTAGCCATCAATGGGCCTACACTGCCAACCAGTCAACTGTTTTATTTGTTTTTTTTGTTTGCTTAATGAGGCAAAGATTACATAAAATCTTTATGAAGAAATACATGCTAGAGTTTGCAAAAATAATTTATACTTCTGAGATTTAAGGGAAAGTTTAAAAATCACCGGTAGCAGGGGCACCTGGGTGGCTCAGTCGGTTAAATGTCTGCCTTCAGCTTAGGTCATGATCCCAGCATCCTGGGATGGAGCCCCACATCAGTAAGCTCCCTGCTGAGTGGGAAGCCAGCTTCTCTCTCTCTCTCCCTCTACCTGCCATTCCCCCTGTTTGTGCTCTCTCTCTGTGTCAAATAAATAAATAAAATCTTTAAAAATAAATAGATAAATAAATAAATAAATATCATTGGTAATATTATGAATGTGGAAATAAATGTTTAGATCAGAACAATAAACCCATTTCTTTTGGGATAAGATGATTAAAAAATGTGGTAATATGGTAATATTCTTACAACTGAGAAAGCTTGCTAATATAACTAAAATCTAAGTGAAATATATATATATATATGTATGTACATATACATATATATATATATTTTTTTAATCCATCATGAGTTATATTATTTTAGGTAGACTTGAAAAGATGGAGCAAAATGTCCGAAGTATATGTAACAACTACTATCAAGTGAATTTTCATTACAACTGAAGAAAGTATTACGTATGATAATCAGGATAGAAATTTTACCTCTTTGGGGCACCTGGGTGGCTCAGTGGGTTGAGCCTCTGCCTTTGGCCTAGGTCTTGATCTCAGGGTCCTGGGATTGAGCCCCGCATTGGGCTCTCTGTTGAGCAGGGAGCCTGCTTCCCCTCTCTCTTTGCCTGCCTCTCTGCCTACTTGTGATCTCTCTCTCTCTCTCTCTGTCAAATAAATAAATAAAATCTAAAAAAAAAAAAAGAAAAAGAAATTTTACCTCCTTTGTTTATTTAATTTCAGTACCAAAGAGAATAAATGAATAAGAACAAAACCATATTTAAAAGGACTTTTTATTCAAGATAAAATAAAGGCCATAACATTATAGTTTGAAAATTATAATTTTTTCTCATTATTAAAAAAATACTAATTCCAGAAAATTTAGAAATTCTAAAACTAAGCAAAAGTAAAAAAATAAAAATAAACCACTCAAAATATCATCACTATAAGATGATTACTTTTAAGTGTTTCATTGTAGCCCTATTTTCCTGCATATTAATTTGCTTAATTAAATTGATCATGCATTGATCAATTTGGTCTTGAAGGGGCAATAAGAACATGGAGATTTTTCTCACAAATATCCCTGTCAATCATTTTGCAAGTCCCCTATTCCTTGACCCACTGAATAAAATCAAAACAGGCACTACGGCTATTCTGATGATTTTTAGTTAATAAAAGTTCCTCCAGGAATCCTGAGTCACAGAAATAGCCTCATTTCTGTAATTAAAATGTCCAGCCTTGTCAAATACTTATTAGGTAAGTCCTGTGGAACCTTGGTGACTGCTTAATAAGTGGCAGTTCTCATGGGATGTTATGAAAGAAAGAAAACACGTAGTGTATTTACCTATTAAAAATTCACCGTGTGAGAACAGTTTGCTGATCAAGATTCTTATGCCAGTTATTTTAGTTCCTTGGGAGACTTTGGTACACAGGGTTAATCTGGGGACCTTAATTAATTAGTGTGGCAATAATGTTAAATGATCTTCTGGGTTGCTGTGATAGTGTAAATTTGTAAAACTTTGATTTAACTTATTCCAGTGTTCCACTCCCAACCATTTATCAGTGATTATTTTGCAAGGAGCTAGCTAGCATTTGATTAAGAGCATGGACTTTGCAAAAACACTGCCTGGATTTTTTGTCATTGTTGTTAAAGATTCTATCTATCTATCTATCTATCTATTTATTTATTTATTTGAGAGAGAGAGAGAGAGAAAGCGAGATCGCCAGCACAGGAGGAGAGCAGAGCAGGAAGAAGGGTAGACAGAGAATCTCAAGCAGACTCCAAATTGAGTGCTGAGCCCTATATGGAGCTTGATCCCATGACTCTGCGTTCATGACCTGAACTGAAACTGAGCTGGAACTGAGCTGACTGAGCCACCCAGGAGCCCCAGAATTTTTTTTTTTAAGATTTTATTTATTTATTTCACAAAGACAGAGATCACAAGTAGGCAGAGAGTCAGGCAGAGAGAGAGGAGGAAGCAGGCTCCCTGCTGAGCAGAGAGCTCGATGCGGGGCTCGATCCCAGGACCCTGAGATCATGACCTGAGCTGAAGGCAGAGGCTTAACGCACTGAGCCACCCAGGTGCCCCCCAGATTTTTAATATAAGCACTTTAGAAACTGTTTAAGGCCAGAAATCTTATTATGACTCACTTTTCTCACCTATTAAAGGGAGTAATCACTATCCATCTCACCAACTTGAGTATTAAATAATATATTCAATATCTTAAAAATAGGAAGTATGAAATCCCACGTTCATCACAGTTGCAACCATCTCAAATGACATAGAGTTAATCAGCAGGAATCCGAAATTTTTTTTGGTGTGGTCTAAGCCAATTGAAATCAAGGGCTCATTACTTTTTAACAGAAAGTTCTGTCACACAGTGAATCATCAATAAGTGCTTTTAGATAAATGATAGAAAGAAGTCACCATATTCAATTTTCAATATTAATAACTATAATTGATATCCAACCAGCTCTAGCATTTGGCCAATTTAGAACATAAACAGAAGAAAGATCATCCCCACATTACAGTGCATGGTGCTCTCCCCCACAGGCAATTTTAAAAACTGAGTTAAAAATTAAAGGATAGTGATTAAAATTTATGAAACTCAAACAGCACTGCCATGTTATCAGCATTGTTACTAAAAGTAAACACATGATCTGCACACCACACTTGAAAAATCAGCCTCTAGATTATATTCACATTTTGTGGCATTAGACAAGATTTTTGCTTGAAGACTTCTCATGAACATTATACAAACCTGAAACTGAACCAATCCAAATAATTATTTTTAATGTGTTTTATGTGGGTTAGAGGTAGAGAACAAATTGAATTTACACAACATAGGAAGAATGTAAGAAAAGTAATTTTAACTGTTCTCTCAATTTCTTTTTCTGAATAACCATGAGAAAGCCAGTTTTCTTTTTTTTTTCTAGTTGTTTTAGTAAGACATTCCACTATTATAGAAACTGTACAATAGCTACAGGAGCTATTACAGAAAACAGGTTAAATATAAACTATTGGTGGTAAATCTCCTCCCCAAATTAAAGAAATTATATTATGATAATTGATACAAATTCAAAATAGTTTAGCAGCATTTTATTTAAGCCATACTGAGAGACAACATGACTTAGTAGTGATTAAGTATGAATGTTGGATGAAATGAAATGAATGAATGAAAACCTGTGAAGCCCTTCTCAACTACAAGCTGTGTAAATTTAGAATATTTTACTCTCTCTGCTTGGGTGTCCCCAAAAGGCAAACATGGAAAGTCAAAGAGGTTTCTACTTTTTAGAGCCATTGTGAGAATAATATGTGTAAACTGTGAGTCACTTAATTATCCTATGGAGTACTGTCCTCAAATGGTACCAGGACCTTTAGGAATAAGATGCATGGAAAATTATCTGAATTCAGTTTACAGATTTTTGTAATAGTCGGTGTCAGCTCCTTCAACTGCTACAATATTCCTTTTGATTAGAGGGATGAAGAACTTTGGAGACTTACCAGGATATCAAAGAAAGGTTTGCACAATAGGAATCTAGCTGATATATATGTATATTTCTTCTAATATTCAAATTATATTACTCTCAAGGTGAGAATCTTCATAATGATCATTTCAGCTCTCCCTAATAATACCCTGGTCGAGACTCATAAAATTTAAACACGATAACTTTGTAAGGGATTCTTCTACTTTCATATTTCTCAACTTCAGCAAAGTTTCAACCTCTAACCTTAATGAATTTTTCTCATGAAATAATGCATATAAAATTATTTTCATAAATCTTTTATAAAGTCTTTTTTCCTAGTATTCACCTTAAATATAAAAAAATTCTTTCTGTTTTACATATCAATATGAGACCATAGCACAGTTACATTTCTTTTATAAAAACTAAATAAAACATGGTATTTCCTGATAATTTCCAGCATGTCTTTTTAATTATATAGGGCACATAGTAAGCTCTCTTTTTTTTTTTTTCAAGTTTTTATTTAAATTCCAGTTAGTTAACATACAGTGTACTGTTAGTTTCAGGAGTACAATATAGTGATTCAGCACTTCCATACAATGCTGGTGCTCCTCAGAGAAAGTAGTAAGCATTCCTTTAAATATGCATGAAAATTGTAAGAAATAATATCATGATCTTTGATATAAGCCCACCAGGGTTCAGTTGAATATTTTAACCTGTATTTTCTTTATTACTGTATTTTTGGATCATAGGTGCTCTTTCCATTTCATTGCTCTGTTGGTCAGTGTACTTTCCATTTTTATTTACTCTCCATCCTTTGGAGTTCTATAGGTGTCCAGTAATAAAATCTCAGAACTAACAACCAAAAATTCATTTTATTTATTTATTTATTTATTTATTTATATTTTATTTATTTATTAGAGAGAAAGAGAGAGAGTGCGTGCACAATTGAGGGTAGGGAAAGGGACAAACAGTGCAGTTTCGAGTGCGGAACCCTCTTTGAGTCCAATCCCACAACCCCAAGACCACGACCCTAGCCAAAATCAGGAGCCAGATGTGCAACCAACTGAACCACCCAGTGCTCCCAAAGATTCATTTTAAAATATTGACAAGTTTGCTTTTTGAAGTTTTGATTAAAATCATTACTATCACTCTTACATGACTTTTTTTCTTTTCTTTTTCTTTTTCTTTTTTTTGGTGATCTCCTTTACTTCTGTTTTCTTCTTACTCTTATTTGAGGTCTTTTCTTATGATTGTATTCAGTTTCTCTTCAGCAGGTTCCTCTCCTTACATTGTAAGAGGCTCAAACAAGTATTTATTCTAAAAAACAAACAAACAAACAAACAAAAAACATGTTAAACACCAAGTTGTCCAAGGTTTGAGATATTTATCATGGATTTAGTCAAGTAGATGAGTCTTATCTTAAAAAAAAAAAAAAATGTGTATTGTAAAACCAGGGTATTGAATTCTCTCTTTCTAGAGCTGTAGTTCTCTCCAAATAATGTTGTTTCTGCTAGCACTAAATTCACTATCAGGCCTTTAAATTCTTACCATGAAGCTTCTACACCCACCGCTTTGCTGAAAAGTGCTCTTTAAGAACACTAATGGCAAATCTATGGATTTTGTTCTGTTTTCTTTCCTTTTTCTTAAGATTTTATTTATTTGAGATAGGGCAAGAGCAAGAGAGAGCATGAGAGGGGGGGAGGGGCAGAGGGAGAACGAGAAGCAAGCTCTCTGCTTAAGCAGGGAGCTGGACACTAGGCTGAATCCCAGGACCCAAAAATCATGACTGGAGCCATAGGCAGACACTTAACCAAATGATCTACCTTGTCACCCCAGGTTTGAAATTTTATTTTGCTTCCTTTCTCTGTTTTGTTTTTGTTTTTGTTTTTGTTTTTGTTTTTTTAAGATTTTATTTATTTATTTGTCAGAGAGAGAGGGGGCAGGGAGAGCAACAGGCAGGGGAAAAGCAGACTCCCTGCTAAGCAGAGAGCCCAATGAGGGACTCAATCCCAGGACCTTGAAATCATGACCTGAGCTGAAGGCAGCTGCTTAAACTGACTAAGCCATCCAGGTGTCCCCCTTTCCCTGTTTCATGAATATCTCTTTTTCTTCCCTTTTCCTTAAATCAGCCATGTTGGCCAAACTATTACACCAGGTCCTGTCTGCCCAAAACTTACCTTTTCATGAACTCCTATTTCTAGCTTCCTGCTAAATAGTTCCCATATATTATGCCTTCAAAAGCAACGAGTCTTGTAAAAACCCTTTGTATTTTTAACAGATGTGAAGTCTTTCTTCAACATCTTTGTTTCTACCAAAAGTAGCATTGATGTATTTGACAAACACACTACAAACTGTGTCCAGATTTAGGCTGGCATTCAGCCTCTTACACCTAATTCCACTCTGCTCACTCTACCTTGTTCATTTGCTCTCCTCAAATATGTCATCTGTTTATCCTTGACAAAGATTGTCATTGTCCCCCAAGCATATCATATACATTTCTGTCATTCAAATTTTTTGTAAATTTTCTATAACTTTTTATTATATGTTTTATTTATTAGCGAACTCATTCATGGGAATTTATCTATCTACCATAGATCTTGATAATATAATCCCATCCCAAACAAAGTTAAGTACAAAGGGGAATGGTTTAAAGATACCTGATTCTAGGTTTAAATTAACCACTAATCTAGGTATGTATCCTTGGGTAAGTCTCTTAATCTCTATGAGCCTCATCACTTATGCAAAGAAAGAATACCAAATAAGATATATGAGTAAAGTGCCTGTCACAGTAAAATAAATATTAGGTATATTAATATTATTTGTATTGCCCCTGACAATTTTTAAATGGTGCATTTTTTCATTTATTTCTATCTTCACAATTAGGCATTAAAATAAAAGACCAAAAACATTATAATATAAAATATTTTAAGCAGTTTCCCTATATAATAATACTCTGTAAGGGTTATTTCCATTCTAGTCACCTGTTTGCATACACAGTGTCTTGTAACAGCACTGCAGCTGGTCTTACATATTTCTTGCTGGCTGATTTAAGGCCCTTGATCTATAACAGAACTAATTTACTTTCTTTGAGATTTACAGATCACTGGCCTTGGGGAATAAAGGACCAGAATGCTCCCAGGTCATAGAGGCCAGCAAGTCTGTTTGAAGCCCCCTTAGCTTTCTGATTGGCCCAGCAATTTTTAGCAAAATGTTTGTCTTTTTTAAGGTCACATGAATGACTATACTGACTTTCCTTTGCACATCTGTACACCTTGCCCCTCTTTGCAGAAAGAACAGAGCTCTCTTGCACAACCCCTGGGTACCAAGGAACAGATCTTTTTGGGTAACCACCCCCACCTCTGCCCCAGGCACCAAGGAACTAGAACTTCTTGCACAACCTCCAAACACTGAAATAACCCTGTAGCTGACATCACTGAGTTTACATGTAATCAAAAAATGTCACAGACCATTGGGGCATCTGAGTGGCTCAGTGGGTTAAGCCTCTGCCTTAGGCTCAGGTCATGATTTCAGCGTCCTAGGATCTAGGCCTGCATCGGCTCTCTGCTCAGCAGTGAGCCTGCTTCTCTGCCTATCTGTGATTTCTCTCTCTGCCAAATAAGTAAATAAAAAAATCTTTAAAAAAAGAAAAAAGAAAAGAAATGTCACAGACCACTGCACTCCTTTACCTGATTAAAGGCCTTTAAAAATCTCTGGGACAAGCAGAAACCTCAGAGTTGGCCTTTGGCCAAGAAACCACCTTCTCCCCAGGTGGCCAACCTCCTGAATAAAGTTCATATTCCCTTCCAATCAAAACCTATCTCCTGAGTATTGGCCTTTCCAGCAAATGGCAGCTGAACGGGGGTTTCCGTAACTGACAAATGTAAATATTCTGTGAGTTTCTGGTTTGTGTTTATGGTGATATTTAGATTACTGCTTAATTACTTCATTTCAAAGAGGAAAGATATTTGTTCTCCCTAGAAAACAGAATCCAAACAAAATCCAAACAAAACAAATGGGTCAAGGTTTTATTGGGATATACAACCTCAGGGTTGCAAAATTGAGGAGAAAAGGGAAAGGAGGCTAGGAAGGAGGGAAAGCAAATATCAGTTAGTACATTTGTGAGCTGTTCACAGCTTAACAAACACAACTGGTAGTTTAGTAATGAGAAATGTCTTCCAAACAGACCATGTGGAACCCCACTGTGGCTCAGATCTGTCCATCAAGGGGATAAATTATCTGCCAATACATATTCTGTTTTCAGAACTCAAATTTTGTATCACTGTGTATTATTTCTCTCTCTCTCTCTCTCTCTCTCTCTCTCTTTCTTCAAAATTGTGTTAACCAGCTCTACTTAGCCAGTCAGTAATCCCACACTCTAGTTCAGGGAAACTCTTACCATGTCTACTCAGAGGGCAGAGGTGCCCCTCCACTAGGACCCACTAATCCCAAATCTTTTTTTATCCTCCTAACCCATTAATTCTAACAACTGGGGATGCAGAATTAAATATCAGCATTGATTTAATGCATAAACTATATCTTGGAGTACCATGTCCCAACCGTGTGTGATGTCATGTCCAAAGCTGGTGCTTCATTCAAGCCTTGGACATGCTCTTCTACCATTCTTCATGCCAGATGTTTAGGGGGCGTGTGGTAAGAGCAATGAATCTCATGTTCAGGAGGCCATGGTTGTATCGCCTGTTCGTTAAATAGGTTCCTTTTTCTAAGGAAACTTTGTCAGTCATAATTTTGTCAGTCATACTGTATAATTGGATCAGGAATTCTCCAGGACATAGGATGGTGCTGAGGATCCAAAGACGTAAACCTATGTCCAGAATATGTATGAATTCCAGAAAATATGAATGTCTGCTTCCTGCAACATAGAAGTGGATCTATAATGCACTTTCTCACTGGCTAGCTTGTCTTCTTTAAAGGGTTGTGCCATATTAGGAATTAGCAATGATATAACTAGATCAGCTTTGTTGATGGAGAGCTTGTGTTTTCAGACCTATGTATAATTTCTATCTTTGCTATCATGGTCATCTTTTTCGGGGCCCATTGTAATACTAAGATAGCTAAGGAAAGAAGATAACTCATGTGCATGGCATAAATTACGTTGAGAGCCTCCTCTGTAATGGATGCTGCCTGTCAAGCATTCACGAAAGATTCTTACTTTATAATCACTCCAGGGGACTTACTGATCTAAGTTGCCCCACTTCTCCTTGCCACTGATTTTTTTCCTTTCAGGCTTCTCACCAAACTGTCAGGTTATATGTCAGTGCTCAGAAGTCCATGTATGACTTAAACCATCTTTCTCTCCTCAGACAAAGTAGGCACCTAAGTTTACTTTCCACAGCTTTGCCTATGAAAACATTTCCTTTCATCGCTATCCTGGCTAGCACTGGTATTCATGCCAACCTTTCCTAAACTAGGACTGAATTCTTTCCTTTTCCATAAATTTATTATAAGTTACCCCTGAGGCCATCCATGTGAATTGAGAAATAGGCACGCACTTACTAGAGATTTTTAGACCTTGCTCATCCTTGGTTTAAGTGCAATGCTTCCTTTGGAAAATTGCACACTTCCAATGGATGGTTTCTATGATTACTTCTCATTACCATCCAGTAAATTTAATAACACCAAAACAATTTTCATAATCCTGAATGTTCCTTGGTTAAATGCTTGGTCATCACTTGAGCCCAATAGTGTTCCAAGACTTGTTTTTTTTCAAAAAGAGAACAATTCTTGATTGCACTGGGTAGTCTCGCTACAGAACTTTAGAAGTTGGAACTATGATTTTATCACTGAAAGTTGACAGACTCTCTTCCCAACATTCTTATTGACCATGGCTACTTCCAGAACTAACTGAATGTCAGGTCAGATGGTACAAATGGAGAGAAGCTTACACAGTAACTGGGATTTGCATACTCTAGCTCCATTAGAAACATATAGCCATTTTTGCATTTGTTTCCTTTGCCTTTGGAAGCAAAAGCTAAAATGAACTTTTGGGACTTCAAGATCTGCACAGCAAAGGAAACAGTCAACAAAACAAAGAGGCAACCCATGGAATGGGAGAAGATATTTGCAAATGACAGTACAGACAAAGGGCTGATATCCAAGATCTATAAAGAACTCCTCAAACTCAACACACACAAAACAGATAATCATGTCAAAAAAATGGGCAGAAGACATGAACAGACACTTCTCCAAAGAAGACATACAAATGGCTAGCAGACACATGAAAAAATGTTTATCCTCACTAGCCATCAGGGAAATTCAAATCAAAACCACATTGAGATACCACATTTCACCAGTTAGAATGAACAAAATTAACAAGACCGTAAACAACACGTATTGGAGAGGATGTGGAGAAAGGGGAACCCTCTTACACTGTTGGTGGGAATGCAAGCTGGTGCAGCCACTTTGGAAAACAGTGTGGAGATTCCTTAAGAAATTAAAAATAGAGCTACCCTATGACCCTGCAATTGCACTACTGGGTATTTACCCCGAAGATACAGATGTAGTGAAAAGAAGGGCCATCTGTACCCAATGTTCATAGCAGCAATGGCCACAGTTGTCTTGGAAAGAACAAAGACACCCTTCAACGGATGAATGGGTAAAGAAGATACGGTCCATATATACAATGGAATATTATTCCTCCATCAGAAAGGATGAATACCCAACTTTTGTATCAACATGGACAGGACTGGAAAAGATTATGCTAAGTGAAATAAGTCAAGCAGAGAGAGTCAATTATCATATGGTTTCACTTATTTGTGGAGCATAAGAAATAACACAGAGGACATGGGGAGATGGAGAGGAGAAGTGAGTTGGGGGAAATTGGAGGAGGAGATGAACCATGAGAGACTGTGGACTCTGAGAAACTGAGAGTTTTGGAGGAGAGGGGTGTAGGGGGTTGGGTGAGCCTGATGGTGGGTATTGTGGAGTGCACGTATTGCATGGAGCACTGGGTGTGGTGCATAAACAATGAATTCTGGAACACTGAAAAGAAATTTAAAAAAATAAATAATTTTTTTTTTTTAAAAAAGGAAACATATAGCCAACCAACACATGGACTTGAATCATATTCCCATGACCTTTAAAAAGTTCAGAGGAACCTAATAAATGCTGTGCCTCATTTTCACTGGTTGGATATATGAAGGACAATGACTTGCTATCTAGAGAAGTTCTCCTGCTATACTCCAGACTATAAGATTATTGAAAAGTCCACAGATGCAGCAGATCCTTGTAAACTCATGGGATTTAGCCCTTGCCTTCTGGCATACAGGAGTCTTGCTAGGTCATCAAAAATATTTGCCACTTCCTAATCACTGAATCAGATTAGTATGATGATATCAACAGGGCGGCTATCTGTAATGTTCTGTGGAATGTCAGGACAGTCAAGGCTTTTGTAGACCCTATTATGGCACAAAATAGTTATAACCAGAGTTCTGTAATTATAACAATGTACTGCCACCTTTGTGGTATAAAGAGAAACTTCTTTTGTTCTTTCTTGATAATGAGAATTTAGAAGAAAGCTTTTCTCCAGTCAGTAGCCAAATAATAATGCCCCTGGGCGACTAGGAGGGTTGTCCCATATGTGGGAGCACTACCTAGGTCAAGGTCCATGCCTGAGGGGATGCACTCTTCCTCTTTCCAATCCTTCCTGAGTTTAGTTTCTGTTTATTTCTTCCTGCCAACTCCTGACATTCTTCAGGCCAACTCCTGACACTCTCCAGAGATGAGTGACAAAGTACAAATCTTGTAATTTTCGTGATTCTGCATATGACTTCAGTTCTCTGCTAATGGCATTTAAAACTAAGATTGTACAATGTAAAGATGGGATAGTAAAATTCATGTTAGTAGTTTAAAATTTTATTTTTTTTAGCAACTAAAAAGCAAATAGCAAATAAAAAGCACCAAAGACAAATAAAAAGTTAGACAGTAGAAGAAAAGCTTTGTATGTATCTTTAATAGCATTTTTTTTTTCATGCTCCTTTAAAAAGAGGCTCTGCATTCACTTTGCGTTGTACCTCACAAATCATGTAGCCAGGCCTGCCTCCAGGAGATTCTGATACATTCAAAAACTTGAGAACCACTATTCTAACACATCAGGGAATTAATGAGAAAGCTCTGCCAGCTGTTAGCATATCTTAATTATACATTTATATCTCAGAAGATAATCACAGAGAAGGTCTACAGAACCATTGTACGCACAGTGAGACAAAACTTCATTTTCTTGCAGCTTCTATAGGCCCCACTATACCTGAAAAGCCATTATGACATTTCAGTGTCACCACAAACTTCTTACCAAACAGTCCTCAAAGGTATCTAGTTTCCCTTTCTCAGTGCTCATCTATCCTAGCAAAGGCTGCAGATCCACTGGGGGAAGGATCAGAGGGAAATTTATTGTATACACTTGTGGTGATATACTTCTCAAGGGCTCTCATTCTGAAGTTAGTAGATTCTGAATCTGTGAACCTATATTGATCTAGAGATTGTATGGACTAGAATTAGTCATTTCAGTAGCTATTACCCAGTATCTTATCCCTAGCTATCATGTTTTCTTCCTCTTCAAAGGAAGCAATACCCTGAGGAAAAGCCCATCACTCTAACCCCAATCAATTCCATAGATTCACAGGGATCTAGGAAATCTATATGACAGGCAGACCACCCTGCTGTTTATTTTTATTATACGCATCTTGCTTCTGATGATTAGGTGCTCCCATCCAGACTCTTCCATTCTGGAATATCAATATTTCTAGTGATATTAAACTCCAGGAAGAAGATAGCCCTTCTAACTCTGGCTTCTTAATAAAATGGTGCCCCCTTCAGCATCATTTTTCAGGCCCTTCAAGGAGCATAAAATGAAGGGATATTCAGCTCTTTAAAAATAATCCCTTTTATTTTATTTTTTTAAAGTATCTTTATTTATTTATTTTTGTGAGAGAGAGAGAGAGAACAAGCATGTGAGAGCAGCAGAGGGAGAGAGAGAAGCAGGCTCCCTGATGAGCAAGAAGCCCAAAGCAGGACTCAATCCTTGGACCCTAGGATCATGACCTGAGCTGAAGGCAGACACTTAACCAATTGAGCTACGCAGGTGCCCCTAAATAATCCACTTTAATATTTCTACCTCCTTCTGAGTTTTTTTGTCTTCCTCAATAATATGCTAATAAAGTTCTAACATCAGCAGCTCATATACAGTAGGGCATAAACCTATTAAAATCAACTCTTAGCCGGTATATTGAATCCCAGATAATGAGTGACTGGCCAACATAAATAAATTTTCATCATTCCTACATTCCTTCACCCTGGCCAATATTTTTTTTTTACTTATTATTTAGTGTCTTTATTTTGTTTTGGTTCCCTCTAGCTCAGGTAGTAGGACACAGGCCTTAAATACAACTCTTAATCCTATGGCTACTCTTTAATAGGTCTTATAATATCATCCCAAGGCAAGGAGAAGGGGAAAAGTGAGGTAAGGGGCTTGGTGGGAGTGGGATCAGGTAGGCCCTTATGGTGGTGTTAAGTTCTTGGTGTTAAGTTCTCCACACATGATCCCACAAGATCCCACGTGCCCTTCTTCGACAAAGACTGCATTAAAATGTCTTGTTAAAATTATATATATATATATATATATGTATATATATATATATACACACATATATATAATGCAATTTATATAAAAAGTTATATAGTTTTCTATCAAGCATTTTTAGATAAAAGACCACATGATTTTATCCACTTGATATACCCTAAGGCTCTTAATACACAATGGTAAATTTACATCTTTGTTGTAACTTTCCTGTTATCACAAATTTAAAAATATTTGCAACATGATTGGTTATATTACAAGTTTGGAACTATGCATAATGCTTTTTGTTGAATTACTATCTATCCATATTATCACTGATGTTCTAGTAGTTTTTATGGGATTCCACTAAAATTTAGGGTGGTGGAATATAGGAATGAAGAAAATTTATTTATGTTGGCCACTCACTCATTATCTGGGATTCATGGTAGTTCTTGACTCTTTCTACTGCATTTTATTTATAAAATATAATAATATTCCATGGAATTATGTTTGGCACCAACTTTCATATTTAATGCATTGTATTTAAACATATATGTTGCAATGTAGCTAATGGTTCCTTTATTTTCAGAGAGAAAATGGCATGCACTAAATTATTTGGCAAACTGGAGGAAAATTTATTATGCATTTATATAACTACTAAGGGGATTATCCTCTTTATTCCAGTTATTTTACATAATGTATACTCTTTCATTCATTTCCATTTTACAGTTTTCATGGGAGAATTTTTATAGCTTGCTTTTCATTTTTACTTGACTTTTTTTTAACAACAATTACAATTATGTTTGCTGTTTAAAATTTTTAAAATAGGTTAAATATAAGAGAATATACTGTGCTGTAATTTTTAACGTTGGTTGTAAGAAGCTAGTAAATTAGTCCACCCCAGAAGGAAACTAGTTTAAATCCTTTTATTAAGCAATAAATGAATGCAAAATTATAATTAAAAATTTACATGCTTCTAGAGACCATTTAGACCTTAAGATGACAAAACTGCAATGTATTCTTTGTTGCAGAATGCTAGTGCTGCTTTTAACTGCAAACTAATCAGTGTGGTTATATAAGCAACTTCCATACTCACTCTCTCCTTTTCTTCTGCACATACTTTTTGCCCCAACTCTCTGGCTATTTTAGATTATGCATATAACAGGTTTTCCTGATGAATCATTTATGCTTACAAACATAAGAACAAAAGACTGTATAAATACAGGTTGACAAAACAATACTTTTTGGTTTTGAAAAAATTTATTTTCTGTTATGATAAGGGATAAGCTTTCTTTCAATTTTCTGTAAGCACAGAATAAGCACTACCATATACATTTTATGCACCAAATAAGATTCTTTTAGTCAATTTTCTGAAAGATGTCCTTGCAAGGAAAACAGAATATTTATTTATTATCTTGTGTTAAAATTCTGTCTTCTTGCAGAGTTGTAGAGGATCATTATTTTTATGTTTTTATGAGGCATTGTAATTCCTTTAAGAAAAAGTTTATGTGATCAGGTAGTTTATGTGATTTTCACTTGGCTGCAGTGAAAAGAAACGGTTCCGAAGTCTTAGGTATGCTGTTGCCTCCTGATTTAATTGGCAATGATACCATTTCTCCCTGGGCTGGCACAAATATGTGGCTCTCATAAAGACTGTGCAGAGATTTTCACATTCCTCCTAACTTTTCTGTCTGCTGCTATTCTCTATGATATCTATAAGACACTGAAAAGAAAGTAGGCAAACACTGATGTAGAGCAATTTATGAAGAAGGTGGGGGGGCAGGGATCAGGTAGGTTTGGACTCTATCAAGGAGTAAATGTGCCTAATATTAAATTATAAAAATCAATACTACTACTCTAATAATTTATGCATGCATAGTATTACACAGTGTGCAAAGCAATAGGTTTGGGAATGGTTAGTTACTTTTCTGTTAAACCAAAAAAATGGAAGTAGAACTGTTTAGCTGACTGGCCTGATTTTTGGTAGTCAAGTTTATAAATGATTTGTACGTGCTTCCCTCTTCCCTCTTCTATGTATTAGTAGATAATATATATTGCATATTTATGTTTTCGAACAGTATATTTCCAGTATCAAAAGTAGACCAAATTATTATAAGCGTTGAAGAATCCAGTGGAAATAATTGTTCAGTTTGCATAACATTGTAAACCTAGGGATTATTTCCTTCTAAGTTCAATGTGCTCAAAAGCAAATCAGAAAAGGTTTACAGACTAGGTATTGTTACAAAACCCACTTTCAAAGTGAGGAGATGATATTTTGGAATAATGAAATGCCTTTGTCTGGGAAACCCTGACCAGAGAGTATTAGAATGGGATCTTTCTCCAGTCCTTCTTACTGAAGAATTATTGCTCTTCCCACTATAATTTCTAAGTTATCTTACCCCATTAGCAACATTTTGTCAGAAAAGACGATGTCAAAATGTATGAGTTGCAGACTCATATTTTTTAAGGAACTTAAAATAAAAAATTATCTTTTGTTCCATATGATAATTTTGAAGATGACCATCAGAAATAATTTCTGATACTGGGCACATTTTTGGAATTGTTATACAATGTTTCATTTTAATATTGATACTCTAATATTTTTGGGGGAAAAAGTTGCTACCACTGAAGTAGCCACACTTAATAGATGGAAAAGACTTAATAAAGAAATTGATAACTGCTCACTTTAGTCCGGCAGATTTGGATGTCGGTCATTTTCCCATAGCTAAAGAAAACTCAAAAGAATACGTGTGTGTGTGTGTGTGTGTGTGTGTGTGTGTGTGTATAAAACAAAATATATGTGGCCGTTACAATATGCTGTTATTAAGAAAGACTCTGATATATAATTCAAATAAGTAAAGAATTCTATTCCATAGTCATTTCCTAAGCACTGACAAAACTGACAAGAAAAACACCGTTATATACATTGATAACTCTTTGAACATTTTTTCCTCATTTTATTATCTAAATAGTAGTAATTATATATGTATGCATATATACACACCTATACAAACCAAATATGATTGAAATTAGATTTTTATATAGTGATTGCTTAAAATTTTTTTTCCTGCATTTATTTGGAAAATGTTCTTGGGAAAGATTAAAAAGTTGTATGTAAATAAACAGAATCTATAAGAATATTTTTTATTTTTGTTTTATTTGTTCTCATTGTTGAAGGAAAAAGGAAAGAATGCATGTATTTCAGGGGAAATTCAGCAAAAATTTTATATTTAATGTAGCATCATTTTCTGGTTTTGAAGATTAAGATCAGTTAGAGATTAAAGAATGATAGTTCTTTAGCCTTTAAAAGGCATAAGAGAAGACAGAAAAAATAAAATCCTCAATATTTGAATAGATGATCAACAGAATTAAAAATTGGAATTAATGTAAGAAAATTATAAGGCAGATTTTGCTTCAAAATGAGGCAATTTTCTGACAGGGCCATTCAGCAATGATATGGGCTTTCTTATAGGATAATGGGTCTCCCATCATTGAAAATACCCCCGTCATTAAAATATATAGAAAAGTATATGGAGCATACATTAAACTAAGTAACCTCAAAGATTGTTTCCAATTTGAGATTATATGAGGTCATAGCAATTCTTGTTTTTAAACCTGGTAGCCAATGATATGAGAATTATACCATATGCCAGCAACATTTTTTTGGTGCTCTGTGGACTATGAATCCATGAGAAATATTTCTTTGTTTGGGGAATTGCTATTCCAGAGAGGAAAGCTGTATATATCCTAATTCAAACTCCTCCTAGGCCTCCTTTATTCCCTTTTCATTCTTATTCCTTTGACTTCATTAAATCTCCCATTTTTTTCTCTCCTCCTCATAAAATGTGTATATTTCTCTTATAACACTGTAATTTCCTTCTCATTAGAAAGTATGTTTCTTAGGAGCCAGAACTTTCCTTTTTAGTCACAGTGTTCTTTAATATTATGAACATACTGGGTAGTGAAAAAAAATACTCGATGAAGTTTTGTTGACTAAATGATCAGTAAAGAAAATAGGGAAGACAGAGCAATGTGAATGTAGACAACACATCTAACAATAGGAGGCTAAGTAAAGGGTAGGCTCAGAGGCAGAGTAGTATTTGCTAATGCCTCTGTTACACTTGCTGAGTGTCCGATCCTTCTTTAAGAACAGTAAATTTAATTTAATCTTCACACTTAATCCTCACAACAGTGCTTTACAGTGGATACTATTTTTATCCCATTTACAAAGAATCCAACTTCTTCATCACACAACCAGTGGGTAGCAAGGTTGGGATCTAAATCCTGACCAATTCTCCAAGTCAGTAGTAATATGTTGGTTCTCCATAATCACCATGCAACATCATGGTACTCAGATATACCAAGAAAGAGGTGGAAACAGGTTCAGGGGAACTCTTAAGAATCAGGGTGCATACATGTTGCACAGATCAAAGTAAGACAGTAAATCTAAACTAGATGAACAAAGGAGAACAAGAAGGGGAACCTAACCAAAGGAGATAGTCTAGGTAATGTAATAGGACAAGAGACTGAATTCCTCATCCCAGACTTACTTT
This sequence comes from Lontra canadensis, assembly GCF_010015895.1. Classification (NCBI taxonomy): domain Eukaryota; kingdom Metazoa; phylum Chordata; class Mammalia; order Carnivora; family Mustelidae; genus Lontra; species Lontra canadensis. Next base: position 2,843,263 of record NW_022631113.1, read on the forward strand.
GACTATGTATAAGCTCCTCCCGCCTCTACATTCTCATCTATAAAATAACAAGATGTGACTCTCTCCTAATGAGTCTCTGTTCCGTTTGAACTCTAAAGTAGTATTCAAGAGTTCAGGCAGCAACTTTAACACAGGTATTAAAAATTAAAAATTCAGGGGCGCCTGGGTGGCTAGTGGGTTAAGCCTCTGCCTTCAGCTCAGGTCATGACCCTGATCTCAGGGTCCTGGGATTGAGCCCCACATCAGGCTCTCTGCTCAGTAGGAAGCCTGATTCTCCCCTCCCCCTCTCTCTGTCTGCCTCTCTGCCTACTTGTTATCTCTCTCTCTCTGGCAAATAAATAAATAAAATCCTTTAAAAAAATTAAAAATTCAGACAAGGCAAATAATCAAAAGCCTGGGAAAATTAGTTTTAACATGAAAGGATTAGTCTTGACACCAATATAGTATAGCAGTATAGCAATAAAGTATAGCAACTTTAAGGTAGCTGATACAAGAAGCCCTTGATAACTGGAAGAGGTATCTCTTCCCACCCTACACTTTTAGAAAATTTAAATTCTAAAGTCATAGGAATATAGATGATAGATGATATATAAGTAGATTGATCGATTGATCCAGATCTTAACAGTACCCCAAGACTCCTTTGGATAATTGGAAATGTAGTATTTCTTAAAGGCATCATTCTCTAAAATAAAGAGCCTAGAAATTATAATTTAAAAGATTGGGACTAGGAGTGCCTGGGTGGCTCAGTCAGTTAAGCATCTGACTTAAACTCAGGTCATGATCCCATGGTCCTGGAATAGAGCCCCATGTTGGGCTCCCAGCTCAGCAGGGAACCTGCTTCTCCCTCTCCTTCTAGCTTGTGCTCTCTCTCCATATCTCTGTCTCTGTCTCTGTCTCTGTCTCTCTCTCTCAAATAAGTAAATAAGATCTTAAAAAAAATAAAACATAGGGACTAATTATCATACTTTCTTAGGCTTATATGAGAGTTTTTAACATAACTATCTTTTTTTTTTACTTTCTCTTATGATACTTATTATTTTTATGAGACTGCAATTACAAAGTATTAAAAACTAAGGTAGCTTAAGACAACAGAAATTTATTCTCTTATAGTTCTAGAGTCTAAAATTCTGAAATCAAGGTGTGAGCAGAGCCACGCTCTCTCTGATGGTTCTAGGGAAGAACTCTTCCTTGCCTTTTCCAACTTCTCGTGGTTCTTAACAATCCTTGTCATTCCTTGGCTGGTGGCACCGTGAGTTTTATCTTTATTTTCACGAGGACTTCTTCCCTCTGTCACCTCTGTCTTCACATGTTATTCTCATCATGGTGTCCCTATTTCTGTCTTTTAGCACACCAGTAATTAGATTAGGGCCCACTCTAATCCAGGACGGCTTTAACTGAGCTTAACTAATTACATCTGCAATGACCCTATTTCCAAATAAGGTCACATTATGAAGTTCCAAGTGGATGTGAAGTTTTGGGAGACACTACTCAATCTGGTACATGACGTAACTTCTGCTTCAGAAGTCAAGGTACACATTTTTCAGTCTTATATTTGACAATAGTAGAATCATGCATATACCAGAAATTCTCAAAAAAATTTCCTTGCAAAGGATGCAAGGAATTATAGTTTTATAATTCAGACTTTAGACCCAAACTTTACATTTTCATACTTATATAATGAGCCTCAATCAGAGGATGTATGGCAATTCTCAGGATCACCTTTTAGTTTTCCATTTATTTGATAGTATGAGCCTCCTAAGAATATATCTTTCTAGCCAATAATTTTTTAAATGGGCAATTAAATGAATCCCATAGCCTCTGGTGATTTGGAATCAAACCAGAGATTCTGTGGTAGTCTGGCAAAGGATTAACATTCCCAACATAATATTGAAAGCAGTGATGAGGAGGTTCTTCTACTCCTCCTCCTTCTCTTTCTCCTTCTCCTTCTTTTTGGAGGTCCTTCTAACTGACCTCTGGTCACAAAGTGCAAGATGGTGAAACAGATTTTAATTCAGTAGACATTCATAGCAAAGCAGTTTCTTTGTTTCAACCATAATGGTGTATATAATGTATGGTATTTGTAGTAACTATTAATGAGGTAAACACTGTAAAGCTTATGTTGAAGTTATTTGAACATTAATGAAGTATTTTACTATAATTTAATATCCAAATTTTAAACTAAATCAATAACTAAAATCTGATCATTGAAAGGATTCATTTATATACTGCTTGACCAATATGACCACTAATTGTTAGCTAACTTTCAAAATAACATAGAAAAATGAACTTCTACTGGAATTTCAAATTATTGATATATACCAATAAGATAAGAGGAAGACAACAATATAATTAAGGGAGAAAATAAAATAAATATTAGAAAATGTTTATGTCAAATTCAGGAAATAAATAATAATGGTAAGAAAATTTTTCTTAGAAAACAAAATTGTAAATTTTTCAAAAAATTGTAAAATTTTTTAGATAGCAGAATTATTTAAAGTGTTATGAAGTAGAAAAAATAGATGGTAGAATTGAATCTTGTTGTAATTAATAAAGATTATCTGTGTCTTTGGTAGTGGCAACTTAAATTGGGTGCTAAAATTTTCCTTTGTAATAAATAGTTTAATCTATGTATAAAAGATATATGTATAGATATATTCCCATTTAATGGAAAGACTGTCAAAGTTTTAGAATAAATTTATTCCATTATATGGTCTAAATCACCCTGTCAATATTATTTCTCACAATTTTTCTGTGCTCATTCTTAAACTGACATACAAAATATGGCACTTTATACTATATTACCTGCTATTATGTCTTTGTTTATATGCTTTTCCCTAGTTGTAATACTATATCTTTCCATTTCCCATTTTCTAATTTACTCTCCTACCTAATATTCTAGGTCCATTTGAAAAACTGGCTTCTCCAGACTTGACAAGTCATTTTCTAAGCACTGCACATTTTATAGTTGTCCCACGTGTGGTAAGCTTTTGATGCAAATCCATTTTGTTCTCCTCACTACAGTTATCCAGGCCCATATGTTAGGTGTTCAGGAAATCTATATAGAATGAGTATTGAATAAATTTAAAGTAAAGTTATTGTACAAAAGGTAAATAGGCCAAGGAATTTTGATGTCTCTCCCTACTTGTTCTCACACAAGGAGTTAGCTGAGGTGCACAAGAAAGGCTAAGGAAACTCGTGTGAATTTATATTTTTTCTTTAGTGAATCAAACTTAATGAAATTAAAACAATTTCCAGAAGCTAGATTGCAAAAAATGGGAAAATGTTAAGCAGGATATCATGAAAAGGAGACTTGATGGAGAAAACAAACAAAAAAGAGCAAAGAGAACTTTAGAACTCTAAAGTACATACAGAAAAAAATAATAACATAATATATGAAACAGTATGAGAAATCCAATAATATCTGATATTAGCTCCTAATGTCCAGTTTATTTATGGCCATTTTTACAAACCACATGACTTATTCCCCAAAATGTAGTATGGTTAACAAGGATATAAAATTATAAGAATACATCCTAAATCAGATGCAGGGATAAAAGAAAAATATATAATCTGCTGTAGTGATATTAAATGAAACTATTATTGGAGCTTTCTGAAAAAGAAATCAAACTATAAAAGGCTATAGCCTTCCTAACAGATAGACTTCAATTTAACGTTGTTTTCTAGAGGCCAAATAAAAAGAGAAATCTGATCAATTTCATAATTTACAACATCCATGATAAAAGCAAACCAATTTACTCAGGAGAAGTGCAATTATTCTTGCTACTAAACCCTGCAAGAAATTTCTCCCAAGGGTCATCATAAAGAGGCAACTGTAAAATATAACGAAATATTCCTTAAACAATATCTTTGATAGACATCACTAAGAGTTTCATAGACCTGATTTTTTTATGGTACCCCGTACTATGGTTTAGCTCTACAATTCTGTGTGTGCTTTAACAGAGGCATAGATTTTTCAGTAACTGGAAAAATGGATAGGCAAAAAATCTTTCAAAGATTCTTGAGAAACATCTTTGTCTTACTAGAGTCCCTTAGAGAAACTTGGTGGCCTCACATCTCAGAACACTCAATCGGTTAATTCACTAAATAGATATTGGATAACTATAATTTGCATAGTACTTGTATTAGGCACAGAGGAAACACAGGGGATAAAAATTTCCAGGAAATCAGCTATTCTGTGATGTCAGTCAAATGTAAATAAATAGAACAAATGACCTGAACAAAAGTAAAAGTTGACATTCTTTTGTGACAGCTGAAAGCACCTCAAGTCTTGGATTCAGTTCCAAGGATATACTCAAAAGGTGGGTTACGTCTCTTTTAGAAAATAGGTTTGGATCTGCCCTGACGTAGAGATTAACAGCCACCGGCTGAATCTTCTACCCAGGGTTAGCTCAGTAACATAGTCATCATGCCTTTTGGGAAAAAAATCTAGTCCCATCTGTTTCAGGTTTTTTCCTACAATAGGCATGTATTGGGATTTCTACCACAACTGTGCCTTAAAACTATGATCTGAGAAACCTTACCTCTGTCTTCCTTGGAACTGAGACTGGGAGGAGGTGGAACAAAAGAGGCAGCCAGTCAGATCACTGTCTTCTCTAACCATATATCTGCGACCAAAGCCTCTCTGTTAGCATGTAAGAAGGTCTTTGACAAGTCATTTTAAAATTGTGTTTGAAAAATGCTGCACTGTTGTGTACTATTTCCAAAATTTTATTTTTCTCCTCAAAGATCACCAACACATCTATTCAATAAATAAGTACTGTTCACCTGCTATGTGCCAGGATCTAGATATGCAAGGTTAATTGTCAAGGTGAATTTGTCTCAAGAAGCTTAAAGTTGGTGATAACACCCCTAAGGGCACTGAAGATGAGGCCACAGTTTGATAACTGCTGTCTCAGAGATACTAAATACCATGCACTGTGCATGCATGGTGGGTGGGGTAGCCAGATCCAACATGAGTGAACAGGGCTCAAGAGTTCCATATGTAACAAGTAGCTTTTGAATTGAATCTTGGAAAATGGCAGAAATTAGGAAAATAAAGTGCATAAAAGTCATTTTTGGGGCACCTGGGTGGCTCAGTTGTTAAGTGTCTGCCTTCGGCTGGGGTCATGATCCCACGGTCCTGGAATCGAGCCCCACATTGGGCTCCCTGCTCAGCAGGAAACCTGCTTCTCCCTCTCTCACCAGCACTGCCCACTTCCCCACTGCTTGTGTTCCCTCTCTCCCTGTCTCGCTCTCTGTCAAATAAATAAATAAAATCTTTTTTTTTTTTTAAGTCATCTTAAGCAACAGATGAGTGAGGGGGGACATGTTAAACGGGATGGCAAACTGAAAAAGTAATGGTGACTAGAACACAAGAAAAGTTAAGAACTGTAGTCTTCAACTAAGGAAGAGGTCAGATCATAATGAATTAGTGTACTTAACCAAGAGATCTGAACCAAAAGACAAAAGGAGACCAAACCAAACCAAGCAAAAACTTTAGAGGAATGCCCTGAAATTTATGTTGTAGAACTATCATTTCAGCATGGTTATAGAGGATATAGTAAACGGGCTAAGAATAGAGTCAGGCAAAGTAATTAGAAGGTTATGGCAGCAATCAAGAAGAAAATAAGTGGGAATCTAAATTAAGCCAGAGAAATTGTCATGAAAGGAGGGACGTATGAGAGGTAATAAAAGGGTGGAACATATATGCTTTGGGGACTTCTAAGGTCTATCTGTCCTGTTTTATTCACTTCTAAATAAACAATGATGCATCTTATAGTGTTACTTACTCCCTATGTAATTTCGTTCCTGCTTTCTGATTCATGTATACGTAGTCTAGCTTTAAAAATTTTGAAATGCTATTCTCTTCACAGTCATCAAATCTTACATAGCAGTCCACTTGAAACTTGAACATTTAATCACTTAGTACATTCTGCCTGCATCATAAAGCTCAACATTATAATCCTCCAGTTATTACAAGATCTGTGCTGTCTCTGATACATTTACACTTCAATTACAATTACAATGCTTTCATTTTAACAGCTTCTGGTTTCTGAAGGATTACGTCTCAAGGATTATGTTCTAATGAGAACAAAGGTTATTGACGACTTTTCTCATTTCTTTCTGAGATGCTTTCCCAGCTAAATCAAAGTGAAGCCAAATTTATGCCAAGATGTTTTCTCCCTGCAGGAAAACATAATGGAAGTTATGAGAAATCAAGAGTTTTTACTGCTTCCAGCTGAGGAGCTCCATAAACTCCTGGCCAGCGATGATGTAAATGTTCCTGATGAAGAAACTATCTTCCATGCATTAATGATGTGGGTCAAGTATGATATGCAGAGGCGATGCAATGACTTGAGTATGCTTCTTGCCTTTATAAGACTGCCACTGCTTCCACCACAGGTAATTGCATGGGATGCTGTGTTAACAGCTACTCTGTATTGAAAAAATCCTATATTAAAAGTAACATCAAAATGTAAATAAACTAAAAATAATTTAAAATAAAAATAATGATACCCATAAAGCATTTGGTAAAATAGTAACGTTCAATTGGTACATATTATGGTATACACACATGCAAGCGCACACAGATTTGAAAGTAGAAAGCCCCTAAGTTTTATGCTTCTCCATTACCATTTTCTTACAATTGTTTAATTCTTTATAAAAAAGTGACGTCATAACCCATTTATTCTTCTTTTTCACGTTTTTGTTTTTTGTTCTAATCCAATACTCTTTTTAGGAAAATTTGATGATGGAACATGATGAGTGATGGGTCTGAAGGTCATCTCTGCCATATATTGACTCATGCTCATATGACTATGAGAATGCCACTTAATTTCTCTGATATCCAATTTCTTTATCTATAAAATAAAATTGTACTACCACACAAAAGTTTTGTGAGGATCAGATGAGACAATACTCATTACAGTATCTAGAAGATTTTTAAAACATTACAATTAATTCCCTGCTTCCCGATTTAGGAGATCAATGGATTTATCATCTATCTATCTATCTATCTATCTATCTATCTATCATCATCTATTTATCTATCTATCCATCCATTTCTACCTTTCTATCCTATGATGCAATAATATGATCATTCTCTGATGAAAACACATCCTTGGGTTACATTTTAACCCTCGATACATAGGATTTCTATCCTCAATAAACAGATAAGACATATTACTGAATCATACACAGTTATGAAGTTAAAGCATTTAGCAGTTGGAATTATGGAATCTTTAATAACTGGAGCTAAGGAGAATCCACACACCAAGTGTACCAACCACCTCATTTTACTGATGAATTATGTAGGACAGGTGAACTGGTAAGAACAAGTTCATTCTGCTTGTAAGAATAAGAGTAACTATTTTTCTCTGATTCATTATGTCTTTAAGTTGTGATGTTGCAAAATTATCTATGCACAGCAATGTTAATCTGGGGTTTCTGCCTTCTAAGGCCATCTAGAAATAAGCCTGAAGGCTGTTCCTACCTCAGAAATAGTAAGTAAAATTGTGTATCCATTTTGTCTGGGGGAGGTGAGGGGCCTCGAGTATTCACCTGATCCTTCATTTGGCTACATACTACCATCAACACTTTCACTAATCCATATATTACTAAGACTGTTAGATAGAGAATTGGGACATTGGGAAAGAATGATAGACAAGACTATATTAATAAGTGAAGTGAGAATTATGGTCATATATTAAGATTGGAAAGTGAAAAAAAAAACTACCAAAATTGGGAAAACAAATAAAGTTTTATAAATAAAGGAATAATTCTGTTTCACTTGGCTGCTGAAATGATTAAACCAGTAAAAACAGAGGAGAAAATTTTATAGAAGTCCTGCCTAAGCAAATTATATGAGCTTATCTTAACACTAGGATCTTAAAAAGGAGGAGAAATGCATTTAGGTAACTAAACAAAGAATAAATTGTGAATCCAAGCCCTGGATTTTTCTGAATCTTCCATCCTAGGTTTTAATGCCAGGTATCCTTAGAGAGTAAGGATATCCTGGGGATCTTCTATCCTGGGGATTTTCGCCCAGGATAGAAATGGTCAATGAACATTATTAGCTAATAACAGTAGAAAGCCATTAACCACTGATAGATGCTTTGGCAATTGGTACCTTAGACCACTGCCCACCCATTCCAACTGTTTGTTGAAACGTGGGGAGCTTTTGGGTTTTCCACAGAAAGTACTATGTCATCTGCAGAGAGTGAGAGTTTGACTTATTTGCCAAATTGAATGCCTTTTATTTCTTTTTGTTGTTTGATTGCTGAGGCTAGGACTTCACCCCACAATTTCTAGAACTCATGCAACAATTCAGCAATGTGGCAGTATACAAAATCAATGCACAGAAATCAGTTTCATTTCTGTACACTAACAATGCACTAACAACATGACTGAAGAAAGAGAAATTAAGGAATCAATCCCATTCACAATTGCACCAAAAACCATAAGATAACTAGGAATAAACCTAATCAAAGAGGTAAAGGATCTATACTCTAGAAACAACAGAATACTTATGAAAAATTGAAGAAGAAACAAAGAGTTGGAAAAACATTCCATGCTCATGGATTAGAACAATAAACATTGTTAAATTATGTATTCTGGGCACTCGGGTGGCTCAGTTGTTGGGCATCTGCCTTCAGCTCAGGTCATGATCCCAGGGTCCTGGGATCAAGCCCTGAATTGGGCTCCCTGTTTAGCAAGAGGCCTGCTTCTACCTCTCCCACTCCCTCTGCTTGTGTTCCCTCTCTCACTGTGTCTCTGTCTGTCAAATAAATAAGTAAATAAATAAATCTTTAAAAAATAAAATAAATAAAAAATAAACAAAATGTATATAGTGTCTAAAGAAATCTACACATTCAATGCAATCCCTCTCAAAATAACATCAACATTTTTCACAGAGCTGGAGCAAACAATCCTAAAATTTGTATGGAATCAGAAAAGATCCCAAACAGCCAGGGTAAGTCACAAGGCCTGACTTCAAGCTCTATTACAAAGCTATGATCATCAAGACAGAATGGTACTAGCACAAAAACAGACACGTAGACCAACAGAAAAGAACAGAGAGTTCAGAAATGGACCCTCAACTCTATGATCAACTAAACTTTGACAAAGCAGGAAAGTCTATAATGGAAAAAAGATGGTCTCTTCAATAAATGGTGCTGGGAAAATTGGACAGCCATATGCAGAAGACTGAAACTGGACCATTCTCCTACACCATACACAAAGATAAATTCAAAATGGATGAAAGACCTCAATGTGAGACAGGAATCCATCAAAATCCTAGAGGACAACACAGGCAGTAACCTCTTCAACCTTGGCCTCAGCAACTTCTTGCAGGACACATCTCTAAAGGCAAGGGAAACACGAGCAAAAATGAACTATTGTGACTTTATCAAGATAAAAATCTTCTCATGGCAAAGGAAACAGTCAATAAAACTAAGAGGCAACCTACAGAATGGGAGAAGATATTTGCAAATGACATAACAGATAAAGGGCTGGTATTCAAGATCTATAAAGGACTTATTAGACTCAATACCCAAAAACAGATATTCCAGTTAAGAAATGGGCAGAAGACTTGAACAGACACTTCTCCAAAAAAGGCAGACAAATGGCCAACAGACACATGAAAAACACTCCACATCACTAACCATCAGGGAAATACAAATCAAAACCACAATGAGATACCACCTTACACCAATTAGAATGGCTAAAATAGACAAGACAGGAAACAATGAATGATGATAAGGATGTGGAGAAAGGGTAACCCTCTTACACTGTTGGTGGGAATGTAAGCTGGTATGGCTGCTCTTGAAAACAGTGTGGATGTTCCTCAAGAATATAAAAATAGAGCTACCCTACAACCCAGTGACTGGACTACTAGGTATTTACCCCAAAGATACAGATGTAGTAAAAAGAAAGGATAAATGCACCCCAATGTTCATAAGAGCAATGTCAATGATAGCCAACTGTGGGGAGGAGCTCAGATGTCCTTCAACAGATGAATGGATAAAGAAAACCTGGTCCATATATACAATGGAGTATTAGCCATCAGAAGGGATGATTATCTACCACTTATGTCAACATGGATGGAACTGGAGGGTACTATGCTAAGTGAAGTAAGTCAGTCAGAGAAAGACAATTATACAGTTTCACTCATATGTGAAATGTGGGAAATAGCTCAAAGACTCATATGGGAAGGGAGGGAAAACTGAATGGGAAGAAATCCGCAAGGGAGATAAACCATGAGAGACTCTTGACTCCAGGAAACAAACAGGATTGTGGAAAGGGAGATGGGTGGGGGAATGGGGTCACTGGGTGATGAGAATTAAGGAGGGCATGTGATGGATGAACACTGGCTGTTATATGCAACTAATGAATCACTGAACACTATACCAAAACCTAATGATGTATTATGTATTGGTTAATTGAATTTAAACAAAAATAAAAGTGGGGAGCTTAAAGCTAAACCAGTAGTCAAAAATCATCATGGGGAAAAAAAAAATCATGAATGCTAGGAGACATAACTGAAGAGGCCAAGAATGTGACCAGAGCTCAATCTTTTCATGCTATGCCTTTCCTTCATACACTCTTCCCCCACATTTCTGTCACCAAATATGGGAGATGTTTTCACCTCTACATCCATCTATGCTATTCCATCACAACAGACATGTACATCCTATTGACCTGTTACTAAGGCTACACATTACAAATGGAGTTTTAATTATTGGCTCAGGTGCTTCATCTTACTTAGTTAAACAATATTCATTAACTTTAGGAAAATAAGATATAATTTTTTGGTGTAACTAACTAGCAAAAGACTTTTTTGTTAATTCTTATTACAGCATCTAATAGTCATAAGTACAGCATATGTCTATTCTCAATTTCTTATTTATCAACTTAGGGGCATTAAAAATATAACTTTGTACTTTTCAAATTAGACATGCAGGAAGAAAGAGTAAAATACATTTTCTTTTCATAAAATATTCTGTATATAAGAGGGGCTATCACTTTCTTAACTAGTACTAATGAATTACATGTCATTATAAGCATTTTCCACATATTTCTACCCAGATTTTGAGGCTTCCAGTTTAAAAAATTGACAAAGTAAGAACAGGGCAATAGGAAATAATTTTTTTATTTCTTTCTTTAGAAACCAAACATAATATACTTTATTTCATTTAATTTCTATATTATCCTTATGTAGTAAATATTATTACTATCATTGGACAAATGAATAAATTGAGAATCAGTACAGTAGCCATCTTCCTATTAAGTTGTAGAGCTCAGATTGCACTCTTGATGTATCTGACATTAATGTGGTTCTTATTCCACATAGGGGCAATGAGAACAGTATTCGCTTCAATTTTAACTCAGTGTCCCACCAGAGCTAAAAAAGAGTTTAATCAAATCTAAGATTTTCCAGCTTTTTAGGTGAACTTTCAAAGTGGCTAAGCATCTTCTATTCCTTAAGAAAAGCTATTATGAGTATCAGGAAACACTTTTTTCCTAATCCTGGAGCTAGTATATATAGGTTTGCCCCTAATATATATTGCTTGTGTGCATGCACTCGCTCTCCCTTTCTCTCTCTTTACATATGTTTACATATATATGCTTAATATTTAATAGTTATATAAAATGTAATATTATATTTAAAGTACTAACAATATTTAAAAGGAGAAGAGTCTTCATTTTTCTAGTGAGGTAAGAATTTATTTTCAAAAGGAAAGAGTACATAGGCTAATTTTTGAAGGACACTTGAGAGAAGAATTTGGCTTGTGTTTTTGTAAGATAATTCCTGTAGAAGTAAATGATGGGTTTCGAGTAAGTGACAGAACAATATCTGGAAGACCTTCTGTGAACTGCTTATAATGTTGTCAAGCAAAACATAAAAAGTACTGACCAGAACAAGAGTAAAAACGATGAGATTTAGAGATGCTTAAAACAATAAATAAAAAATATAGGAAAAAAAATGTTTCCAAGATAGAGTTAAGCTAAATGACTGTAAGTAGTTTTATAGCTGTGAGTTTCTAGTTTCTATTTAGTAAATGCATAGAACAATTTCCAGAGCTTAAAAAAAGTAAAAAGAAACACAATGATGGAGATTTCATCAACAAAGAAAACATGTTAAAAGAGTAATTATTGTCAAAGAATAAATCTAGATTATAGTAACAGTCTTCTCTAATACTCATGGCCAGTTGACCAACTTGACTTAAGTGGATTTCAGTTAATTATTTATTATAACCTGCATTCTCATATCTGTTTTTTTTTCATTACTAAACCCATCATGTGTATCTGTGTTTAGTTATTTCTTAAGTTCACAAGAAAAAAAATCAATTCTGATACTCTTTATTATTTATTATTTATAAAATAAATTATATATTATATATAAATTATAGATAAAGTATATATTATATATAATATGTATATTATATATTATCATTTATATATTGTTTATTATATCATATATTATTTATATAATGATGTATGTTATTATTATGTATACATCATGGGAATTTGGTGCAGAAAAATATGAGGATATAAATTTTGGTAGACAGTATGGATTTCAGTTGAGACAAGTGGTAGACAAAATGAGCTTCAGAAAAGAATAAAAGAAGAGACATAAAATGAGTCAGAAGTAAAGTGTCTATTTTATCTTGTACTGAAATATAACAGCTAATGATGAAATAAATTCAGTTGGCTTTGCTGCAGGAAGGACCAGAGGAAAAGGCAAAATGAAAGAAATATATAATTGAGTTATAGTCTAAGAAATAGTGAATTACTTCTATTGTCATTTTAAATAAGTGAGGAATAGGATTTTGCATAATAGTTTCTGTGTTTTTTCTTGAATACCCAGAGGTTTAAAAATTTCAACAGAACTGGAAAAAAATATGGAAATTTCATTTTAGACAGTGAGTGATTATATAAACACACACGCACACACACAAGGAAGTTAACCAATTTGATATACTCATTTTTCTCTATTTTCTCTTACAAAGATGCAACAAAAGAATATGTGGGTATGCAATAAACATGTCTTAACATTATGTAACTGTCATTTCCACTAGTTTTAACTGGTTTCACAAGATGTATCCTTGTAATATGTACATAAATATTTATTTATTATACACATATTTTAAAAGTACACATGACCGTCTAACTTTTGGTGGGTTCTTTTTAATGATTGGTTTGGAAAGTTGAAGCATGCTATTCAAAAAATCAAAGGAATGCAATTCTATATCTAGTCAAGCCAAAAGGTCTTTAGGAAAATTCAGTTTTATCATAGAGATTATTTAGAATGTTAGAGATATACAAATAAACTTTGCTTCCTATCCTGAAATTGGTATTATCTCTTTTGAGATGACAAGGATAAAGATTTCTCAGATCTTGCAAACCAGAATGCCTACTGACTCTTAAAAGAAATATGTAACAGTGTGTGTATTTATGTGCATAAACATTTATTATCTGTAGCAAAATGTAAAAGGAAAAAAATTTGCAATTGAATAACAAATTATTACCTAAGCTTAGAGGCATATAGTTTAATAATAAAAAAGAATAAAATAACAAGGAAACTCAATAGTGTAACTTAAGGGAACAGATACTACCTCTAGTTTATAAGCATAAATTCTTTTTATGCAAAGCTGTAATTTATCCCAAAAGATTCCTTTTTTTTTTTTTTTTTTAAGATTTTGTTTATTTATTTGACAGAGGGAGAGATCACAAGTAGGCAGAGAGAGAGAGAGGAGGAAGCAGGCTCCCTTCTGAGCAGAAAGCCCAGTGCAGGACTCCATCCCAGGACCCTGAGATCATGACCTGAGCCAAAGGCAGAGGCTTAACCCATTGAGCCACCGAGGCGCCCCAAAAGATTCTTTATGTAATAATAGCAACACGAGAAGGGAGAGGTTATCAACATTTTTTACTCCATTGGAAATGTGATAGTTGATCAGATACCGGTGACATAGACTCTACTGTCCATATAAACTTAGTCACAACTAAAAACACTAATGAAAAGCAACCAAAACGACAGAGAACAAATCAATATAAAAAGACCGTTCATAAATCACACTGTAAAATCTACAGAATAGATTATACTCCTGAGTAATTTATGTTTTGTTTGGTTTTACTTCTCCAAAGCAAGCATAGGTAAATCCTACAATTTTCCATTTTTGTCAGTACTAATGTTCATTATTTAGTGTATTAAATATCTTATTTTTACAAAAGAAAAAGAAACAAACAAACAAAAAAAACCTTTCAACTCTTACAAGTGAGTAAGGCAAATATTAATCAAACACATTAACACAGTCTATTACTGGTCTTTGTTACTTTTTAATTTGTTTTTGTCCTTTTTTTCCTCTCTGATCTGCTTGCCGTCTGATTAATTAATGTTGACACCAGGCATCATCAAAGAAATAGCCTTCTTCACAAAACTAGACTATAATAGCTTTTAAAAGTGTGGAATAATGTTATTCTTCTCTAAAAGAAACTTGAGAAACAGTGTCTTTAAAACAGAAATGCACAGACAATACATGTTTCTAAAATCTTACAGATCTACCTTTAATACTATTTAGTTTCATGATCACTTAAATTATGATGACATTCACAGTTCAAGTTACATTATGAAAATACAAAAGCTTTTTACTTCAACAGTTTTTGTCAGTGAGGTATAATGTGAAAAATGACACACACAAGCACAAACTCATACATACATACATACATACATACATACATACAAAAACATTGTCTTTGGTAAAAAGAGCAGAGAAGTTGGAACCTAACCTGAAAGCCTTTACTTTTTGCCACAGTGCTATAGTATCTCTGCTTTTGTCAAGGGCTGAGCCCACTGCTTGTGGTTTGTATCCCATCAGTCTTGCCACCGGAATTTCTCTACATTGGTGACCCTTCTATGTTTTATATTACCAATTTGTTCCATATTGGATCATTCTAATTAACTTGCAAAGATTTATTGTTCCAAACATATTAAAACAAAACTCATATTCTTACCAGCTCTTCCAATTCTGTTTCCATTTCTAGCAAAACATGTAGTTATTATTTACAGTTAATAAATACACTTATTAATAATCATCACTCTCTTCAGTCCACTGTAATCTGTCCTTTGAACTCTTCAAAATCACCCAAAACTTCCAGGCTGTCACATCTTTCCCCATCTCATTTGTTTTCATCTTACTCGGCTTCCCAGCAGCTTTGACAAAATTATCTGGCCACTCTTACTCAATTACCATTACTAATTTTTTCTACTCGGATATATATTGCAGTGCCCCAGGACACCATATTTTCTCCATAAAGAATAACATTCTTTTATAATTTTAAATACTATATAGCCAATTATAACTTCTAAATTTATAGCTTTAGCTAACCTCTTCTTGAGAGATAGATACACATACCCAGTTAACAGCTTGACATCTCTAATTAGATATCCAATGGTCATTCAAAACTTCACATGGTCAAAATGGAAGATTTCAAAGTCCCAAGACTTCCTCCATAACCCCCATTCTTCATAAATAACACTATGAACGATCTAGTTGTTCATACCTAAATTCTAGAATCACTTTTAATTCTCTACATTGCACTGTATTTAATATTCAATTTCTGAGGAAGTTCTTTTTGCTGTATTCTAAACTAGATCTTAAATCTGTTCTTTTTTTCTTTCTTTCTTTCTTTTTCTCAGCCTTTCTACAGCTCCATCCTAAAATAACCCACCACCTGGGGTGCCTGGGTGGCTCAGTGGGTTAAAGCCTCTGCCTTTAGCTCAGGTCATGATCTCAGGGTCCTGGGATCGAGCCCCAAATCGGGCTCTCTGCTCAGCAGGGAGCCTGCTTTCCCCTCTCTCTTTGCCTGCCTCTCTGCCTACTTGTGATCTGTCAAATAAATAAATAAAATCTTAAAAAAAAAAAATAACCCATCACCATCTCTCTCCTGCACTATTAGAATAGCCTCCTACCTGTTATTCTAATTTTTATGTTTAACTATAGCAATAATTTCTAACTAGCAATGAGATGGAACTTTTGAAGTATGAATGCATTAATTTCAAACTTAAGATTTATACCCTTAAGAAAAAATCCTATATCCCTGTCCTACAAGGTGTGTATCAGAAACTGATTACTACTTCCCTGACCTAATCTCCTCCCAGCACTTATTATTCTCTAGGTGCACTGATATTCTTTCTGTTTCTTGCACAAGTTAGGTTTATTTCTTCTATAGCATATTTGTACTAGCCAATTCTGGGGGCTTGAATCAGTGGCTTGCCAGCGGAAGAGGATGGTGGTGACAGGAATAGCCTTCTCAGGTGTAAGCAATGGAAGGGGAGGCATTGTTTATAGATAATTAAAGACAATAATAAAATGGCTGAAGGTCAGTCTGCTTTTAGTATTATTATACCTTGACAATTCTGTAGAATGCCGTTGATAACACATTCCTACCTGCTGGATTGAACTGCCCACCATACACTTTCTCTGGTCCTCTACTGCCTAGAAGATGTTCACCTTTATCATGGCATGGCTTATTCTTTCTAATTAATCACATGCCACATCCAATAGGTCCTGTTCTCAGCACTTTCAACTACTATTTTCTTGTTTGGTTTTAGTCTGTTTCTATCTATTTCTTTATATTTTCAGAAAACCAGACTTGAAGTCCTTGTCCACAAAGTTCTTGGTATAATTGGTACTCAAAAAGTGCTTGTCAAATCAACAAATGAAAAGTTTATTCTAGGTCTTAGGAATTTTAGCTTCATTTTACCATCTGCTGATACATGATTTACCTGGAATGAGAGAGAAACCTACAATAGCGTGTTATGATGGAGCTAACAGTGGTTACTAGGAACATAGTCATAAAGAGCACATTGATTCGGACTTTACTAAAATTCCTTATTGAATGGACAATGGAAAGGCATAGTAAACAGGATATACTGTCTCATCTCTTTGCTTTATTAGGTATATTCATAGAACATAAATTCACCAGAATTCCTCTAATTCAATGAAATGTTTAAAAATAACTTAGCTACAAGAAAAAATTATTCCATTTTCACCGTTAGCATAATAAATAAGAAAACAAAGTCCATTTCATGAAAAAAAAAAAACCTGAACTTAAGTTAGTTCATAAGCATTTTTGCACATATTAAATAATATACATAACGTTTACCAAGAGGCCACACAGTGCAGGAACAATTATTTTTCTCAATTAAACATTAAAGAAGAATTTCATTTTTTATTCATGCCTATTTTATATAACAATGATAAAATTAAAGGATATAATAATTTGTAAGAGGACTAACAAAAATTGTGGAATGTTTGTAATGAAGCAAAAGCTACTTAAATCATTGAACCATTTCCAGTGATTTTAATTTAGGGTTTAGGGAACTCAATTAACTCATAAAGCTACTTTAATATTTTAGTAACTGAAGTTTATAGAGATGAAATCTAGAGATTAAAACAGGATCCTTAGACTGCAGAATACTCTTAATCTTTGGGCACATCTCATAGGTAAAGCTATAGTAGAGGAAATTTATCTTGATCCAATTATAAAGTTATTTTGATATATAATTTACTTGGGATATAGATCAAATATGTAAGTTCCTACATCCCTTATCAACACTGCTATTTTTTTTAAAGATTTTATTTATTTTATTTGACAGACAGAGATTACAAGTAGGCAGAGAGGCAGGCAGAGAGAGAGAGGAGGAAGCAGGCTCCCCGCCGATCAGAGAGTCTGATGCGGGGCTCGATCCCAGGACCCTGGGATCATGACCTGAGCCGAAGGCAGAGGCTTTAACCCACTGAGCCACCCAGGTGCCCCTCAACACTGCTATTTTTATAAATTATTTTTTACAAAATATTTATAAAATATAAATATAAAATTTTTATAAAATATTTTCCTCTTTGAGGAAAAGCAGGGAAGCCTGTGTGGGTGAAGCAGAGTGATCCAGAGGGTAAGTTGTTGGAAAAATTTAGAGAAGGTGAGGATATAAACCATTGAGTGGCTTGTACACAATTTTAATGACTTTGGTACTTCCCTTGGAGTGTAATGGAAGCCATTGCAGAGTTTTGAAAAGAGGAGAGCTTGATCTGATGTACACAATTAAATAGAATCTCTAGTTGCTGTGTTGGGAGTATACTGCAGGGTAACAAGAATAGAAAATGGAAATCAGAAGATGATAGCAATAACAGAGGTGATATATTTGAGAAATCAAATAACAGTAATATGGTAGTAACAATAAAGACACTGAGAAGTGTTTCCATTCTAATTATATTTTAAAGTACAGTCAATTAGATGGGAAATACGAGATAAGAGAGGAATCAGAGATCATTCCAGGTTTTTTGGCTTGAGCCCCAGTTGAGGAAGGATACTATGGAACATTGACTTAAAGATTTCTTTGAAGTCTTTAAGTGGAGATGTTGGGTGGGCAGTTAAATGCATCATTCAGGTGTCGTGGAGGTATGGAAGGAGATATAAAGTAGGAAACTGTTGGCATATAGATATAATTTAAAGCCATGATGTGATATGGTATCACCAAAGAAGTCAGTATACACAAATACAGAAAGAGAATGAAGAAGAATGATATTCTGGGCATTGAAACCTTATCAAATTAGAGATAAAAGAAAGAACCTAGAACTGAAATCAAGACACAGCCAAGCAGAATAAAAGCCAAGAGAGCTTGCTGTGCAGAGATTTCAGGGAGTAAACCATCAGAGAGGACTTACTGATCAGCTATATCAAATGCTGCTGAGAGGTCAAATAGAATGATGCCCCATAATTGACTTTTGAATTTAAGAATAAGAAAGTCATTGATAACTTTGATAAAATAAGTTTCTGTAGAATAAAGCTAAGCAAATATGGGGAAAATGGAATTTAAAATAGTAAATACATAGAATCTTTAAAACTGCAAAACTGAACAACCAAAAAAAAAATTGTCAGTAGGTGACTGGGTTTATCAGCCAGAAGCCAATGTAGAGAAACAAAAACACAGTGAAATTTTATAAGTTTGTACAAAGAATCAATAACTATGAGAAGGTTTTGGGGTAAGGAATAATTAGAAAGTATGAAGTTAAAAAGAACTCTAAAAAATATAGAAATAGCAGGTTTCCAAGGCATACCTCAAAAATATTGTGTTTTTGTTCCAGACAATCTCAATAAGGTGAAGATCACAATAACGTGAGTCCAGTGAATTTTTTGGTTTCCCAGTGCATATAAAAGTTGTTTACTTTATACTATAGTCCATTAAGTGTGCAATAGCATTATGTCTTTAAAAAAAAGTATGTACCTTTTTTTAAAGATTTTATTTATTTATTTGACAGACAGAGATCATGAGTAGGCAGAGAGGCAGGCAGGGGGTGGGGGAAGCAGGCTCCCTGCTGAGCAGAGAACCTGATGTGGGGCTCAATCCCAGGACCCTGGGATCATGACTGGAGCTAAAGGCAGAGGCTTTAACCCACTGAGCTACCCAGGTGCCCCCAAAAGTATGTACCTTAATTTAAAAATACTTTATTGCTAAAAAATGCTAATCTTCATCGAACTTACAGTGAATCAAAATATTTTTGATGGTGGAGTGTCTTGCCTCTATGTTGATGGCTGCTGACTGATCAGTGTAGTAGTTGTTGAAGGCTGGGAGGGCTATGGCAATTTCTCAAAAAAAGACAACAATGAAGTTTATTGTATTGACTGACTTTTCTTTACACTAATAATTTCTCTGTAGCAAGCAAGGCTGTCTGATAGCATTTTACTGACAGTAGAACTTCCTTCAACATTATGGTCAATCCTCACAAACCCTGCTACTGCTTCATCAATGAAGTTCATAAATTAATATTCTAAATTCTTTGTTTTAACAGTCTTCACCAGTAGATTTCATCTCAATAAATCACTTTCTTTGCTCATCTGTAAGAAGCAACACATCACCCATTCAAATTTTATCCTGAGGTTTCAGAAATACAGTCACATCTTCATTCTAATTTCTAATTCTAGTTCTCTTTCTGTTTCTCCCATATCTTCAGTTACTTCCTCCAGTGAAGTCCTAAATCTTTAATTTATAACAAACACAATATCCACAAAGCATAATAAAGCAAAGTATGCATGTATAAGGAGCAACTGCTTACTATCTTAAGGCTGAGTTAGAGCACCCAAGGACGCACCCCACCTGAGATCCAGAACTCTTTAAAGAGGGTGTAGCCATGGCTGACTGGATGCAGTGAAATCACTGTGGGGCAGCTGTGGCAGAAATTTCTAGAAACCTGTCCTTTAGAAATCTACCCTCTAGGTGTCCCAAAAGAGATATCCTCCTACAATATCACCTGAGGGACCTTCTGGGGGTATCTTCTAAGTTTTCCTGGCCACCATGCTCTTCAGGAGGCAAGCATGGGAGAAACCATTCATTGCAGGAATCTGGTAAATAGGCACACTCAAACCAGGGAGCAAAATCTCTCACCCTAAGGTCTCTCCAGTGTCCTCTACTGACAAAGTCCATCATAGTTTTAGCTGGCAAAGAAAAAAAATATTTAAAGGGCCATTTTAACACCCATTTTCACAAAATAGTTGAAAAAGATAATTTTGGAGCTGGGGATCAATATACTGATAACCAAAACAAAACAAAAATAAATTGATAAACACCAAACTGGGATGGGGGAGGGGAGAGATCAAGCATGTTTGCATACTCACAGTTGTGATTCCCAAGAGAAGCAATTTGATGATATAAGACAGGGAAGAACTTTTGGAATATTTTCTTTGAATGTGCTAGAGTAGGGTAGGATTTCATGCACAAATGGATAGATTGGCTTTAGAAAAGAGGATTGAAAAGTTATCTATAAGAACAGGTGAAAAGCAAAAACATGTGTACAGATGCAATGGTATAAATGAGTGTTTATTGGGGTCCTATTTTTGATTCTGATATTCAGTGTTTGATCATGGAAAGTTTGTTTAATTTCACTGGGCCTCAGTTTTCATATCAGGACAAGAAGATGGAAATATGCTTTCTGTCAGTAACATTGCATGAATGAAAACAGGTTTTCATTTCCTAAGAACTGATGCCTAGTCAATAAATAATTGACATAAAAAATTCTATAGCGAATTAAGATATGTATGCTTCCCCATCTGAAAAACATAATTTTGACAATGTCTTAAACCTCTCAAGAAACTTCATTCAGTAGACAACAAAAAAAACTTGAATTTTTTGCTCACCAAATAAATGGTCTTTAGTGAAACATAGATTCCTTCCATTGTAGTCATTTTTTTCCCTAGTAATCGTCATTCAGGACGTTTAAATGACAAAAATCTTATGACTTAAAAAATAGATAAACTGTTTTCAAATTACTTTGCAAACTTGTATAATTTAAATCATTCCTAAGAGGAAAGCAAGCAAACTATAAGCTATGTGAAGGAATCACAAGTGAATTGAATTTTATCACACATGTATTAAAATGACAACTACTATAACTTTAATTTCTAGGAGTATCAAATAAATAAAAGTTTATTATTATAATGACTCTGAAAATGGAAAAACTACCTCCCAGAGAAGAACAATTTAACATTAATGACTATCCAGAGAATCAGACAAATGCATTGATTTCTTTTCTAATTAAATGGCAAATACCTGTAGGTATGAAAGTCATTACTTTAATAATATTCAAAAAAATAATAGTACACTGCTAATATTAAAAAAATGATAAATACTTGTATGTTATTTTGCATAACTACTCAAATTTATTGGAGTTTTTTTTTCCTAAATATAAAGGTAAATTATCTTAGAATACTGTTATTGGTGCCAAGTCTCATGCAATTTCATATTCTATTAAGAAAATGGAGTACATGTTAATTAAATATTTCCCACAAATACATCAAATATTCCAATTCAGTACTCCTGATAAACTGAGGAAAATTTTATTTACTTTCTACGTGTTCAATTTTAAGTTAAAATAATTCTGAGTTTGTTATTATCAGAAAGTCTTAGTCTTCTATAACTTAACTTCATCAAGTAGAATTCATTGAGTGGGCATATTACTTTTTCTTTTAATCCAAACAATAATTTATGAAACACTAGTGTGATTTTTTTAAACTTTGTTAATTTGAAGTTATGCTTACTACAGTATTTTCAAATCACTGTTGGCTTCCTTATCAGGCCAATTCAGAGCAGCTTAGAATTTATTTTTCCATAATCACCAGGGAAAATATGTGAATGATCACCTGACACCATACTAAAATGTGTATCTACCTTACTTCCACATTTTTATTGCAGAAAACACCTTCAAAACTAGCTCCCTAATATTTTGCAGGGAGAAATTGAGGCTCTGAGAATTAAAGCAAACTCTCTTAGATAATATTTTAAATTTAAAAACTCACTGATGCATATACAATAGAATTTAGGAATTCTAACTCTCAAAACAGATTTTTTTCCACCTATGAGAGTAAGCTATCAAACAAACAAAAAATATCTTCACTCTTACATCTGAACCTGTAGCACCTGGTGAGTTGTTAACTGTCATCATGACACCTAGAATAGAAAAGACAATGGAGACTCTGAACATTTCAATTTTTCATATTATATCTCAGGTGGAAAGTTAGATAATTTATCACAAAGCCTAATTTCATTGCAATTCAAAGAAAAATTTTTCCTGAACAAATTAGTAACATATAGTTATATTTCAGGTATGGAGCACCTAGTTGGCTCAGTTAACAGAATGTGTGACTTTTGATATAAGGGTCATAGGCTCTAGCCCCACCTTGTCTGTAGAGGTTACTTAAAAAAATAATAATATCTTTAAAAAAACATAAATAAATAAATAAATAAACAAACAAATAAAATATTTCAAGTATGTTTCTGAGGACCTGTTTTTCCACTAAAGTAACTCTATTTAGCATGGAATAATTATTTAATAAATAGATGTTTAAAGATCAAATTTAATTACTAAATTTAAAGCAAAAAACATACTTTTATTTTGAAGAACATTTAAAAAGTAAAAATTATGTCAACTGAAAAATAGCTTTAAAAAAAAATATTATAGGGGCTCATGGGTGGTTCAGTGGGTTAAGCATCAGAGTTGATTTGGGCTCAGGTCATGTTCCCAGGGTGGTAAGATCCAGCCCCAAGTCAGTCTCTGAGCTGAGCTGGATCCTGCTTGAGATTCTCTCTCTCCCTCTACCCTTCCTTACATATATATAATCTGAGTCATATTCTATTATTCTATTCTTTTCTGGCATCATTTACATATATATTTCTCATGTTCATGGTAAGACAAAGAGCTGCAATAATCAGCTTAAGCAAATCAGGATTGTGGATGGTGGAGATTTCATCAGTGACAACCAGAAATTAGAAATAGAAGAGAAGAAAGATTAAAAGGCAATACCTTCATTATCTATTTTTAAATTTTCATGCATTATACTCTGGAATTCATGACCAGTAACTCTGTATTTAAGGGTTTGTGTTATTTTCCTCAAAATGTGTAAAATATTATTTCATTTAAAAATTATCCGAAAAAATTATTTGATAGACTATCTTTTTTAAGATTTATTTATTTTTGAAGAGAGACCGAGTATAAGGATTAAATATGTGCTCTTTAAGCCAAAATATCCCATGTTTCCCATGGAATAAAGGGGCAAATTTTGATGTTAAAATTATAAGTTACTAAAACAAAAGCAAAACATGCTCTGTGTTTGAATTATTAGGCTTTCTCATTATATCTACATTTGGTCTCTGAAATAGATTTGCTGTAAACTAGCATTTTCTAACACTTTAACCATGGACAAATAGTATTTAAAAGTATTCATCCCAAAGTGTATCATGTTAAAAAAGAAGTTTATAAACCCATCTTGCAGGGCACCTGGGTGGCTCAGCTGGTTAAGCATCCCCCTCTCCTTCTACCTGCCTGCTCCCCCAATTGTGCTCTCTCTCACTCTCTATGTCAAATAAATCAAATCTAAAAAAAAAAAAAGTAAAATAAACCCATTTGCTATAACCCCTCCTTTTAAATTGTGTAATACAGATTGTCATAATGATCTCTTAATAAAGAAACTCACTTAAATTCATGGCTTTTCTGAAGAAAAACTTATTTCAAGTAATGACTCTTAAAGTCTCATGGAAAGAATGATCTACAGAACACATTAGGGAAGCATGGTTCTGGGTTGTTATTATTTTTTAAAGTTTTGGAACTCTTCATGAAAAAGATTAATAAACAATAGATTTTCATTTAGAGTAAATTATCCTAAATTAAAGGCACTCTAGATGTGTTTATATTTAAAGAAATGGCTCTCTTCCATTGCTATGAGTCTATCTACCATTAAGTAGCCTGCAAAATTGGCTTTGCTGAGCTGGAAAAGCAGCATATTCAGTGAATTCAATAAGCTGACCTATAAAGACCTGGAAATAGAGTCATAAATAATAATGAGTGTGTTATTCTCAATTCAGTCAGCTGTGGGGGTTTTCCAAACCATTAAACAACTTCCCAATTTGCTACAAATCAGCATAACTGTTGTACTCTTTTCAAAAGGAAGCTAGAATAAGAGATGGCAAGTATATGGTAAGATTTAGGGAGTAATGAATATTTAATCACAAGGAACACCTAAAACCTCGTTACAGTGCGCAGTCACTCATAACATTCATCTATTATAAAAATAAAAGATGGGATTTTATCTTGACCATTACATTTCACCTCATGCTAATATTCATGCTAATGCTCATTATTTCCTGTATATGCCTATATATATATATATATATATATATATAAATAATTGGGCTTAAATAAGATAAATAAGTCCTGCTTGAAATATAAAGATCAATTTGAATGGTAAATTCATTTTACCATTTTACCATTTTACCATTTCATCTGATTGGTCACTTTTTTAGAAGACTGGAATGGCATCTTGTCCTGATGGCATCTCCAGAAGCAATAACTAGATATGTGTTATCTCTTTAAATAAAGTCCTTATTGACAGCTATTGTCTTACTCCATGTGCCACCAAGCTTTTTTTTTTTTTGTAAATGTGATGCTTTAAAATGTTCTAAACCTCTTCTTTCCATGTATACTATTAACACCTTCAGATTTGAACTTATTCTTTTTTTTTTTTTTTGCAATGGACTCAATGGTAATTATCCAACTGTAGCGACCTCTTTCTCCACTTATATCCATTCTTCATAATGCCTCCAGAATGATTTTTTTAAATAAATTCACTTTATAGATATTGATTATAAGGCAAATCATACATACATACAATAGGGAAAACAATAAAAAATCAAAATGCTACTATTAATAATACCAGAATCAGTCATTAGGTGAAAATTAGTCTAGAAATCTCTTTATTTATTAATTCACTCATGCACTCACTCATTTCATAAAGACTTTCTAAGAGCCACCTATATGCCCGGAGTATGCTCTTTGTGTCTAGCATTGCATCAAATAGACCATTCTTTACTCTAACGCAGCTCACATTTTAGCAGGAAGGGGAGGATAGGGTGAGGGAGGCAACAGGCATCCAAAAAAAAAAAAAAATCCATTCATTATAACTCAGATGGTGAAAATAATTATGAATTAAAGAAAATAAGTCAAGGTTAGAGAGTGTTTGGGGTTACCCACTTAGGTAGGCTGTCCAGGGAAGTCCTTTATGAAAAAGTGACTGTGAGCAGAAACAGAAGAAATGAGGGAAAAATAAAATAGATATGAGGCAAAAGAGTGTTCCAGGAAGAAGGAACTGCAAAGAGGCCAAGGTAGAGTTCTTTGGGCAGGGTGTCAGGGGTGTGGACGATGAAGTCAGAAGTGTTCAGAGATAGATAATGTAAGGCTTAGATGCTCATAGGGAGTTTAGCTTTTATGCTAACTATGGAAAGCCACTGCAGGATTTTGAGCAGAGAAAACATGTACTCTGTTTTTTTTTTTCTTATTTTTTATTATGGAAATATTCAAATGTATTCAAAAGTAGATAGTAACTCTATCTTAAAAGGAGCATTCTAGCTGGTGTCTGAAAAAATAAACTATATAATAGTGCAATAGCTAAGATCCCAGCAGGAGATCAAATTTACCCCAAATGATTCATATGAAGAGATGTTAATGAAGTTACAACTTACAGAGGTGTGGCCAGTGTTCAGGAAATGAACAGAGGATGTTGAAGACTCAGGGAACCTGAACCAAGGTGATGATGGAGGAAATCTTACTACATAGTTCAGAAAGATCAGAGCTATGGCAGAGTGGCTGCCCTACTTGAGTTGTAGTCATAAAGAGACAGCCACATCGTGCAGAGAGTAGGAAAGAAATATACTTATATTCATTTCTACCACCTGACTTTCTGGTTGTAAGTCCCATTGGCTGGAGCTAGCCAAAAGCAAATCAGCAAGGGAGGCAGGTGATGCTGTTCCAGAAGGTTCAGCTTCACAAGGAATGGAACTGGACAGAAAATAGTGCAAACTGAATGACAAGGAAGCAAATGAAAATAACCAGCACTAAAAGGGCAGACTATAAGCACATATACTAGTCAGGAGGTTTTATAATTGTCCAAGTGAGGATGTTAGCTTGTCCCGGGCTTGTAGTAGTAAATATATTCTAGACATATCTTGAAGGTTACATACTACAGTTATGTCCAGTGGATTTGATGTATTGAATGAAAGAAAAAGAGGATTCATAAGAACATTAGAGTTATATGATTACAAGGCTGACTTCATATATAAGGATGGAAGTTTGGATGGATGGATGGATGGATGGATGGATGGATGGAGATTGAAATAAATACAGAGACAAGAGAGAAATATTTTATTAAGAATAGATTCTCCCTGAACAATGTATTTTGAATAAATGTCGTTAGTTTGGATTCTACTTGACTTCCTTTCATTCCTCTGTACCTATGACCTTTTTCCTTGAAAGAGCCTTTATTATTTTCCATGCCTGGCAAATAGGCACTTATTTTATTGATTTGGTTTAAAGAAAGCACTCTGTTGTAAGTCTTTCTTTAATATGTAGCACATGGTTAAGCATATCTTCTTATTTCCTAGAGTACTTTGTCCATGTTTCTTGTACCTTTTGACTACCTTCACCCATTTCTCCCACCATCTTCCCCCACCTCTGGCAACCACTAATCTGTCCTCTGTATCTATGAGTTTGGTTTTTGTTTGGTTGGTTTTTTATGTGTGTGTGTTTAAGACCCCACATATTAGTGAAATCATACAGTATTCATCTTTGTCTTTGTGACTCATTTCACTTAGCATAATGGGCTCAAGGTCCATCTATGTCGTCACAAATGGCAGGATTTCCTTCTTTCATAGAGATGAATATATCCCTACATATATACATATAACATCTTCTTTATCCATTCATCTTTCAATGGACACTTAGGTTGTTTCCACGTCTCCACTATTATAAATAATGTTAATGCTGCAATGACTATGGGGGTGCAGATACTCTCTCAAGTTAGTGTTTTTGTTTTCTTTGGATAAGGACTCAGAAGTGGAATTGCTGGATATGGTGAATAACACTTTAAACAATTAGCTTCCTGTACATCTACACATTAACTGATTAATGCTGCTTCGTGAAATGACTGTCAACAGCTATGCAAGTCTAGGAGGGTTATATGTAAGGAAAAGAAGAAGAGTGAATGGTTTAATGATTCCTGTTTTGAAAAAGTCAACCAACTGAAAACTAGGATGTTGGATACAGATATAACAAGCTTCTCAGAACAACATTATATACTTTTGCTTAGCTGTGAGTACTAGAAAATCATAACCATATGCTCCATTATATTATAAATTGTATTACATATTACTCCATTATAATATAAATTATATTGTGAATTATCAAAGTTTAGGAATAGATACATTATTTTTTTGCATACTCCAAAGGGTCTGACATGGGATTTGACACATTTCAATTATTTTAATACCCTTAATATTAATATTCATGTTTATACTTTCCCTTATCCTTGAAGTTTGTTCAATAAAATGTTTGAACAACTCATTTCATACCTAAACTTTAGAAACTCCACAGGCGGAGTGTATGCCCAGTGGAATTAGCTTTACTTGGGAGAATTATTTTAATCCCTTATTGACTTGCAAGATGCATCCACCCTGATGTTTTCACAGGAACGTATCTCACTGATGATGATCAAAAGAGGTATGTTGGACTTTGATCAGAGTAAATCTAAAGAAAGCTGGAAATCTGCAAATATGCAGTGATTAAAATTCTTTCTCCATCTTCTTTTAGTGGAAGAAGGGAAGTGAAATACTGACTCATACCTTATAATTAGTGTGAGAGAAATGGAAAGGTTTTATTTAAGAAAATTGAGACAGTGCTAAAGCAAAATAAAAATTTAATGCTGTGCACGTTATTATAATAGAAATCAGGAGATCTAGTTTTGCAGAGTAAACTAAATATGGTCCCTTTGATTGTTTTCCTGCAGATATGTGTCAAAGAACTTCCAGAAGCATCATTTGCTTCTTACCGTCAGCATTAACTACTCTGAGACAGAACAGGGAGAAGCAGGAGAATTTTCAATCTTTCTAGTAGCACCAGATGCTCTTTATAGGCTTAAGACATTTACTTCTTTTTGGATATTGTGTGTAGGCCACTTGCAGATTTATCCCTCTCAATGAAAGTATACTTTAGAATGACCCTTACACTTAGTGCTTTGTGCTTGTTAACTATGGTTAGTCAGGAGACATTGTGTCATCAATTACCTTCTTGAAAAATAGGGTGACAAATAACAGAATTTTAGAAAGAGATACTCCTCCAGATTTTACCTTTAAAATTCAAGTAAATACAGTTAATATTTAAGAATGAGACAGCTACCTATAAAACCATAAAAACAAGATAAAAACAGTATATTTTTCTCCTGGCAATTACTAAGTATAAGCAATAGAATACCAAATAATGAATTAAGGAAATTACAGATCAAGTCTAAGTCCTAAGGAGATACATTTATATATGAAAAGACAGAAAAAACATTTGAAAGTTCACTGAAAGCACAGATAAAACAAGAACACTCAACTAAGACTCAGACAGATCCAAGATGAAAAATCACATTAAAGATGTAATAAAGAAATTGCTCTTGTGGGGGATAGTGAATAGAACAGCCTTAACAAAGCAGAAGGTTGTTCTGGAGGTATAGTGAGAAATGAGCCTATACTTGGTGTTTTAAGTTACGTTAGGAAATGCTTTCAACTGTAATGCAAAGAATTAAAACAAGACAATAAGAAGTAAGTGATGAATGTATATGTTCTAGGACACTATGTGGGAGTAATCTGAATTCTGCATATGATTTCTTATGCCACATAAACGAATTAAAATTTTTAATCTTTCTCAGGGTGCCTGGGTGGCTCTGTCCTTAGCTTCTGCCTTCAGCTCAGGTCATGATCCAGAGCCCCTGCTGGGTGGGGAGCCTGCTTCTCCCTCTTGCACCCCCACTGCTTATGTTCCCTCTTTCGTTGTCTCTCTGTGTCAAATAAATAAATAAAATCTTAAAAAAAATTTTTTTGAACTTTCTTAAAAATTCAGAAAAGAGTTAATATCATCTGGCAAAGTGGCTTTTGGAAGGAGAAGGAAATTGTGGAATGGAAGGATCTTAGGCAGTATTATAATAATATTGGATGACTCTTTGGAATGGGCTTGACTAAGATCATAAACTTTTCTAAATAGAATCATCAGTGGATTAAGTCTTGATTGAATTATCAAGGGGTCTCAGTAAGAAAGACACATTTTGAGAATATTTATTCACATACTGTATTTTCCAACATTTTGAATCCATTTAAATAGAAATAGCTTAAAACAGAAGTACAGGTAAAGAAATACTATAATCCATCAACAAAAATTAGAAGGCATAAGTCAATATAAGAAGAAGAATGACAATGCTAAAGAATAAGTTCGGATTTAAGTGTGTAGTTTGAATTGTCAGTGGAACATCCAAGCTCAGTGCTTCTTGGTTGGAAATCAAATGCTTCTTGGTTAAGAGTCAAATCACCTTACAGTAATGTCCAAGAGCCCGAATTATTTGTGTAATAGAGTTTTGCTATTGACTATGACTGGAAATAAGCATGCCATCAGCTGAGTCTGGGATAAATTATTTAGAAACATAAATGTTTTGTTGGTTGTTAAGCAAAGATGTTTTTGAAAGACCATAAAAATGTATGAAGATGATTAATTTATGCATGTAATTTGAGATGTGATATTGCATATATTTCTGCCTATACATTATATATTTTCAAACCTCAATACTAGATGTGTTGTTTAAAATAAATTAATAGATACTTTAATTAGAGTAAGTGATTGATCACTTAAATAATTATCGAGCAATTCCTAGGAGCCTGTAAACTTGTTAGTGGAATTCAACAAGGGGTGGCAGATATTTTTTTTCTGGTTTCCTACAAATTTATGACTAGCATGCATACGAAGCCCTTAAGTAACTATACAGATGTCAACTCATTAAAGTCTGACACGACCGAGAAAAACAAATTGTGTCGATTGTGGCCTGAACATGAGGGAAATCCTCATGGAAGTAATAGAATGTACACTGGACTCTGAAGATTGGGTCATATTTTGATAGAAGCCCCAGAGGGAAAAAGCATTACTAATATTACTTTGAAAAAGGTCAGGATCCATTAGGACCAGAGGAAAGAGGTCTGAAAAGCTAAACGATGAAATACAGAAAAAGACACATGAGGTATCTTGGAGAGTGACTGAATAGCTAAAATGGGTTGTATTTTTGGCCTGCTAGTCTGAAGATATGATATAATGTCCTGGAAGCAATGAAAAACTAATGCAAGCTTTAGAATATAGCTAGACATGGGTAAATTAACAAAAGTGTTCTAAGAGGTGGGGAGGAGGATAAGCTTGAGTAGAACTGATTAGTGGTAAGAGAGGTCACAGGTATCTGGGAGCTATTATAACACCTGGTAAAAAATAGGTGCTGACTACATATTTGCTAAGTGAATGAATGAATGATTGAATGCGTACAAGGTCCAGAACCTACCTAGGATGCAATGAAATTTTTCTGGGGGAAGATGATGTTCATGCAGGGCATGTAATCACTTATTTCAGTTTTAGAAATTTGAAGCTTTCAAACTACCTTTAGAATAGCCAATCTATGTTAAATAACTAAAAGTTAATTATAAATTAGCAGCATTAAACCCCATCTCATTTGTCACTAATAACTATCATCATTTGAGTTAATTTTATGATCTCTACTCATTGTGATTATGTTATTCTTCTTCTTTATTTGTACTGTCAGTTCAGCCAAATATTTTTCATCTCAAGGAATCAAATATTCAGAATTCAAAATATTCTGTATTCAGAATAAAATTAATGAAACTCATCCTTATTTTGCAGATGTTTGTTCCTCAACTATCTGAGAAGGAATTACTCAGATGTATCTGATGGTAGCATGAACATGTCAGTAATTTGTATTTTCATTTTGAAATGACAGTACAGGAGGAGACTTGAAAAGCTACACTGTCTGCTTTCTCATTTATTTAAAAATATAAATAATATCTTCAAGGAGTTTAGTCAGAACAGTGATTTTGCCAGTAGAAAGGATGAGAAGATATTTCTGTCTCTTAATATGTCATGATGCTATCCTTTGCCAAAATTCCTTTCAGTGGATATAAATGGGATTTTAAATGTACTTTAAGGACTTATCTACTCGTGTCAATGAGTTTCTTTCAGGCTTTAGATTGATATCCTGGCTACAGCTGAGTTAGTTCCTCTTGTGGAAGGTTAGGCTGTTCCAGTCCTCGCATATACTCAAATTGCAGCCGTCAAGGTGGTGTCAGCATTGGTGCACCAACTAATTTATATTCCCAGTTGTCAAAGGAGTTGTCCAGTTTCTTCCATCTATGTCTCTGAAAATCTATCTGAGAGAGAGGAAATATACAGAAAACCTCTCTAGGCATGAGGCAGTTTATATCTTCCCTTGCAATACAGAACAACTCTACCTTGGAGCTCCTCGTTTATTACGCTGCTACAGAGTTCTCTGGTAATTTAACTCTCTCCATTCACTGGCACCGTATACTGACAATTCAACAGGCTCTGGGCTTAGGTAGCACTGAGAGTGCTCATTAAATCACTGTTTCTCTTTTGAGAAACCATTTAATAAAAATACCTGAAAATTTATTGTCTCAGACCTATTTATAAGATATTGAAGTAGAAAATCATTTTTTCTTACAGCTTATGGCATATGATAATATTTTATCATTTGTCCTATTCATTCTATCAAGCAGAGAATTTGAAAGACTAGGTATGAAACTGTCACTTGTTCTTTAAGGACTGTCACTTCCAATAGGAATCAATTTTGTTTTATAGATTCAGATTCTGTGAGTAGATTTTTTTAGCACAACACCCAGTAGCAAAACAAAAGTTTGAAATATTATGAAATATTGTGCAGTGTATGAAATTTTGTCACACTGTTATGAATGTGAGACTGTTTTCATAACCTTGATAGCCCAAGGATATAGTGTTAGAAGAGTTAATAAGTCCTTTGGTCCACAGTAAGTCTAAATTTTTCTTACTTTAGGTGTTTTTCCATTATTGCACTCCATATTCCAATGGACTCCCTGACCAGACGAAAGGTACAGATGTGTTTGCTATCCTTTGTACAGATCCTGTTAGTCACCTTGCCTTTCAAATTACATCTCCATTCATGCAGTATTACTCTTCCTTAAGAAACATCTTATAACATGGATATTTTTCTTGTTTTCAGTCATTAACATGACAGGAATATAACACTATAATTTCTATCTTCTAAATAGAACTATTTTATGATATTTTTACAAGTCTGTGGAGATTCCTTAAGAAATTAAAAATAGATCTACTCTATGACCCTGCAGTTGCTCTACTGGGTATTTACCCCAATGATACAGATGTAATGAAAAGAAGGGCCATCTATACCCCAATGTTCATAGCAGCAACGGCCACAGTCACCAAACTGTGGAAAGAGCCAAGATGCCATTCAACAGATGAATGGATAAAGAAGATATGGTCCTTATATACAATGGAATATTATGCCTCCATCAGAAAGGATGAATATCCAACTTTTGTATCAACATGGACGGGACTGGAGGAGATTATGCTGAGTGAAATAAGTCAAGCAGAGAGATTCAATTATCACATTGTTTCATTTACTTGTGGAGCATAAGGAATAACACGGAGGACATTGGGAGGTGGACAGGAGAAGTGAGTTGGGGGAAATCGGAGGGGGAGATGAATCAGGATAGACTGTGGACTCTGAGAAACAAACTTAGGGGAGAAGAGTGGGGGTGTGGGGGGTTGGGTGAGCCTGGTGGTGGATATTAAGGAGGGCACATACTGCATGGAGCACTGGGTGTGGTGCATAAGCAATGAATCTTGGAACACTGAAAAAAAAATTAAATTAGATTAAATTAAAAAAATAAAATAAGATAGAAATCACCCAGAAAAAAAGTCTGTAATGAAAATTTTTATAATATAAATATTTTGATTTTTGCTATAAAATTAGAATACTACATTCTTTATGTAATGAGTAGGTCATGCAGCTCAAACAAATTCATGCATTTGATTTTGTTTGCTTGTGATGTAAGAAAGTTATTTACAATGTTAGAGAAGTATCTATACATGCAAGTTAGTGCAGAGAATCATGACAAAGATTCTAACCAACAGAGTATCTTTTTTGACATGTTATGGAAAAATATAATGATAGGAGACAATTTTTTTTTCTGAATTACATGACAATTTATTCTATTTTCTTATTGGAAGGTTGGAAAAACAATGCAAACTCTAGATACTTGAATAATGCATTCCATTTTCATGAAGCAATACATTTTTAGAGTCATAATTTCCAATGTATTGCAATGATTTGAAGTAAATTCGTATAAATACTCTTGGAAAACTGCAGTTTGATGAGTATCTATGTGTAACTATATGGGATTAAAACATTTATCAATATTTTCATGTTGCTAAGTGTGGCTATTTTAAGCACGTGGTTGAATTTGTCAAGACATCAACAACCAAATTATTGGTATTTTAATGACAAATGTAATGGCCACTTTTAAGAAATAGTGTTTTAATAATTGAATTCTTTTTTTCCCCCCAAAGTGTAGTTAGTAATAAAGCCAATGAAACTTTACAAAGAGTATGCAAAAAGACAATAACAATGTTTTAACACACACAATTGCAAAGAACATATTTAATCAAAATTTATGACATTGCTGGCAACTGGAATGTGCTCTAACAAAGTTATTGTTGAGAATTCTAGGTATAAATGGATAAATAATTCTTATTTTTCATATTAGTCAATTCTGAATATCATACATGTTTCTTGACCATGTTCTATTCTATTCTAAAGGTTTACCCTTTAACTTGCAGATCATTATTTAGTCCCAAGGAAAACCTGCCAAGATGAGATAGGGAGTCAGGACATATTTGCAAAGTGACTGCCTCACTGACATAGATCAACTCATTAGAATTTTATGTAATGTTGTTAATAAAACCTATGCTGTCCTTCTTAATGAGTCTCAGGATATTTTGATTTCTTTTTTTTTCTTTTTCCAAGATTTACTCATTTATTCATTAGACAGATAGAGATCACAAGCAGGCAGAGAGAGGAAGGGAAGCAGGCTCCCCAATGAGCAGAGATTCCCAATGCAGGGCTTGATCCCAGGACCCCGGGATCATGACCTGAGCTGAAGGCAGAGGCTCTAACCCACTGAGCCACCCAGGCACCCCAATATTTTGATTTCTGATATATCTTCTGGTTGACAAAATATTTTGAACATTATTATTGGGAGAGATTAGTATCTTTCCTTGAGGTTTAATACATAATTTATGATATAGTCAATGATTATTCTAAGTATAAGAACATACTAAAAGTGAAGACTTTATGAAACATCCAAGAATGTTTTTAATTGTAAAATAAATTATATTATGATTATTATTGATTGGAGGGGTATTGGTTTGTAGTATCCTAGATAAAAAATCTAATTTGCAGACAGCTGTTATATAAATTATTATGTGTAAACATGAATATGTTTCTAAGTAGTATATAATTTTTGAAACATAACGATATATTTTCCAAATTTGAGTGGCAAAGGAGCTGTCACAATAGTTTAGATTTCATTAAAATTGAAGAATATAAAAAAAGTATTTTTCCTTTGATAAGGAAGAGCAATAATTGTGTGAATCTTAGATTACTGCAGGAAATCTAATGATAATTCAAATTTAAAAGATAGCTTAACCATTTTATTTTTCTGAATTTGTGTCTTATGTCTTAATTTGGGCTGTAATGGTAATGCTAAAAAGTGTTGTCAGAGGAGATGAAATATAGACACAGTCATACTATCTATAAGCAATAATAATAATTTGAAAATACACAAAAATAAATAAAAGCAATTATGAAAAATTTAATTTCTTTCAAAATAAAAAAATAAACTTTAAAAATTGTCAAATGATTAGGGGTATGCTAAAATTAAGAAATTTTATAAACTGTTATGCTACTTAAAGGAAAAAATATTTAAGTACAGAATAGCTTGGTTATTTTATAGAATTCAATTATAAATTTTAGTTTTATTTTGTATATCTTCCTTGTCATACTTTGAAATAATTTATAATATTTTTCACTATGCATACATGAACATTGAGCAATTAATTTCCCTTTAAAAAGTATTATTTGAAGGTATTATAAATAATGATACTTATTGTTATTAATATAATTATTAATATATATTTATTAATATATAATAATATAAATAAGGTTGACTGTCCTCTGATACTGTATTTTGGCAAAATTCCTTAAATTTTCTTTTACAATTACCTACTTTTAATGAAAAATTTGAAAGAATCCTTATTTATTTCTGCATTATGCATTTAGAAACATATAGATATTTAGCCATTCAAGTAAGTAATAAAATTATATTTTTAAGGTTGGCTTTATCATGTTGCACATTCTGTTAATCTATGTCCATTTTATATATATAAAATAAAGAACCAGGAAAAGTTAGAAACATTTCAGTGTCTAATGTGACTTTTCTTAGAAATCAAAACTGTATTTAAAAACTAATCTTTTAAAATTAATTTAATATTAATCTATTGTCTTAAGGTTTTCTGAAGAAATAAAAACTATAATGTAAGCCAACATCAGTGACCTTTTTGATATACAGGACTACAAGAATTCACAAGACTGAACCTTTATAAAAGATACAACTTACTAAACAATTTTATATTTTGGTAATCCTAAACTGTTTATTAAAAATTATAACTTCAAACCCATACAACTAATGTGCAAATTTTTTTAACTTTAAAATAAAAACATAACCCAAGTCTTGCATTTATTTAAATATTATACTAACCTTATTTTTAACATGGTGAAAAAATATAAAAGAAGGCATAGAGGTATTTTTAAGTTAAAACAAATCCACTCTAATTAGTTCAAAGAGTCATCTACATATTGGGACTACTGTATGAACGAACTCCTTTTAATGTAAGTGACACTATGTACCCATAGGTCAAACTTATAAAATATTTACATCTATGCTATGAATCTATTTATCTAAAGCCTAAACCCTTACACAAACTTCCAGTTGAACTCATTATGAGTTAGTTTTCCAAGAAAAAAATACAGAAATGAAGCACATATCTTTTGAATTTTTTCTTTTTTTTTTCCAATTTTTTTTCTCTTTTTACCCCTTTCATTTTGTATTTAACTGTTTATCTGGATAAGATATTCCTAGAGTGTGCTGCTAATAAAAGAATAGTTTCTTATGATCAACTAATCCCAAGTTTCTCCAAGAAGGTGTAAAAGGGAGAGAAGAAGAGAAAAATGATGGGAGCCAAGTTCAGCCATATATACATTTATCACCAGAAAACCTAAATGTTTTCCTTTTAAGGAGAGGAAAAGGTTTATATGTAGATCAAATATAATTTGATACCCAGATGACCAAAAGTCATATTAAAATACTTTTTTTCTTTTACTTTATAAAGATTACTAGGATCTTATTGGAAATAGATATTCACTTTGGTGGTTATTTTTTTTTTTTTTTTAAGTTACTAAAAGAGTAAAATAGTAGTCCCTAAAAAAAAAAAAAAAAGTCCATTAGAGATCTCCTATCCTATCCCATAACATTTAAAAAAAAAATTCTTTTTCTTGTTTAGTGTTTAGAATGAAAGTGGGTAGGAAGGCAACTAAGATTTCAGTATGTAAAAAAACGCAATGAAGCCAAGAATTTAGTTGAACAACTTCCCTTCTATATTCCAAAGTATTTTGGTAGCTCTAATACATTACATTCCTATTCAGCCTCAGAGGTATTGTTCTTTCTCACATGTTACATTCATTATTTTCTGTGTTTTTATGTTCTTCTTGTCAATTCCAACAATGTATGCATCACAATGACTGAATAAATTTACTTAATTAAGGTTAAAAGGTGAAATCTAATTATTTAGTTATATGCTGCTATCATATGTTAGTTAACTTATTCATTCAATACATATTTGTGTCCAGATGTGGTAAAGTTTCTTATCAATGTGGATGAAAAGGCCAGTGTATTAATATTAAACTTTCAGCTTCTTAATTTTCTAAATTTATGTGACAGATTTAACTGTCACTTGAAATGAAACATTCATTCATGAAGAAAGAGAAAGTGATCCTGAAAGAATCCAGAAAAAAAGAGAGTCTAAAGAAAAACAGAAGAGGAGGAAAAGAAAAGGTGTTTTGTATGTGCTCAAAGAAATGTACACAAAAGAATCTGGGGGGATGAAACCCTGGTGTAGCCAAAGAGACACATACTACAGCTTCAGACAGCTGATCTCACCCTATTCCTCCCTCAGGTGCTGGATTTTTGGTATAAAAGTTCTTAATTTCACTATTGGAAACTGTACCTTGTCTACTATACTACTTTCCATCTGCTTGCATCCTTAAAGAGATAAGAATAATTGTTTTCATTTTTATTGATTTTTTTTTTAATTTAAAAAGGGTTTAAATTATACCTAGAATATCTTAATATAAATAAATGAAATTTACGAAGATTGTTACCATGAATTTGTTAAAGGTTATTTTTTAATTTCCTTTGCTGGACATGTTTATGGCCAACATAGCCAACTATATTCAATTTATAAACAGGTTTCATAAGACGAAAAGGAATAAAAAAATGATTTCTGGAAGTTCCTTTAAACTCTGTGTCATAAAATGACAATAAATAGTATTGAAAATAAAATCTATTTTATAGATAATAAAACCTATTAGATTTTATAGAAATAAAATAAAATAGAAAATAAAATCTATTCTGCTTCTCATGGAAGGCCTTCCATTATACTCATTTATTTTTATTTATCAATGTAATTAGTTGTTATTACATTCTTCATCCCTCTCAGTACATGGGTAATATCACAAGCATTAAGCTTCTAATTTTAACTACTGATGTCATATACTCATTCCTATAAAAACATTATTGATGGTGATTATGTATTATTCACAGATACTGGCTGACCTAGAAAACCATGCATTATTTAAGAATGATCTGGAATGTCAGAAGCTGATTCTGGAAGCAATGAAGTATCATCTATTGCCAGAAAGAAGAACTTTAATGCAAAGTCCAAGAACTAAACCTAGAAAATCTACTGTTGGAACTCTGTATGCAGTAGGAGGAATGGATAACAACAAAGGTATACAATTCTTCATCTCTATGTAATATACACCCTGTATCATATCATGGCATGATCTTAATACTGTAATCTGTATAATACCAACAAAACTCACATGTTTTCTATGTTAAGAACAATCTGAAGGGTTTGAAGAGGTGGGGGGGGTGGGAGGTTGGGGAACCAGGTGGTGGGTACTAGAGAGGGCATGGATTGCATGGAGCACTGGATGTGGTACAAAAACAATGAATACTGTTATGCTGAAAATAAATTTAAAAAATGTTTAAAAAAAAGATTTAATATTAAGGGAAAAATCCAAATACCACCTCTTATTTTTCAGTCTGTGTTTGCTGCTTCTGCTTATTATTCATCTTTAAAGCCTTTATCTCTTGTGCATTATGGGCCAGACTTCATATGAAATGAAATGGGGATTTAAAGCACTTAAAAAACACAGGCCAAATAATGTGTTGGATATATTGCCAACTGTATTTCAATTCCAAGCAAAGAAAATATAATGTGCCAGTCATATGCTGGCTGAGAACAATATTATGAAGAACAGAGTTTCTTTTGAGGCATTTAGAATCTCATATGTAAGCCCAACAAATAAATAGACAACTATACATAGTGGCAGTTATACTTCAGAAACTTAATGGTGATTACCAATTAGGCCCTTCAGAAGGAAGTGAATGATTCATTTAAAAGTTGAACACATACATTTGAAGGTTTCATTCTTACTTTTCTGTAGTTCGTGGGAAACGTTCCATGAATATTTGTCTTCAGCTTGTCTTATGTGATACACAAGACAAATACAACTGCCATACATTTGTGTCTGGTAAGTGATATAATTATCTACTATATATATATATATATATATATATATATATATATATATATATATTAGGATTTTTATTTGAGAGAGAAAGAGAGAGCATGAGCTGGGGGCAGGTGGAGGGTGGAGAGGGACAGGGAGAAACAGACTGTCTGCTGAGCAGGGAGGTAGATTGGAAGTGGGGTCCATCCCAGGACCCTGAGCCAAAGGCAGACTCTTAACTGACTGAGCCACCCAGGTGCCCTAATCCACAATATACATAGTTGACAACAACAGACTATACATACATGTTTGATCTCTATTGAAGAACTTTGTTATCAAAGAAATAGAAGGAAACAACAAGGGATGCCTGGGGGTCTCAGTCATTTAAGCCTCCAACTCCTGGTTTTGACTCAGGTCATGGTCTCAGGGTTCTGGGATCAAGCCCCACCTTCAGGTCTATGCTCTGTGCTCAGCGGAGTCTGCTTGTCCCTCTCCCTCTGCCCCTCCCATACTCTCTGTGTCTCTCTCTCTCAAATAAATAAATAAAATCTAAAAAAATAAAAATTAAAAAAAGGAAGCAACTAAACTTACTTCACCATTGTTAAGTGAGATCCCAATATAGCAGCTAAAAGAAAACACTTTAAGTGATTGATCGGGAAAGACATATAATTCCATATTTTTGTCTGTCATGAAGATACCTTGTGGCCATTATGTGGTTTTCACTAGTCTAATTTTTTGAGAAGTTTACTTTTTGTTTACTGGGACATTGATTTTTAGTAATCATCACATTAAATGAGCACTAGAGAATTTCTATTTCCATTTACATATATTTTGTATATACGATATCTATGTTATATATTATGTATATATAAAACTCTCAGTTAAAGGGGGTAAATAATTTGTTGCTTTAGGAAGTAGGGAAATGGCTTCATCTCTCTTTCCCTCCTTCTCTCCCTCCATTTTTTGCTGATCCTATAATATATGTCATTACATAAAAGAACATGTCAGACATTTTCAAAAAGTGTGGTTCAAATCCCTTTTTTTAAAGTGGTGAAATAGAAAATATCAGGTACAAATCTGATAAAAATCATTAGAACTTATACTAAAAATCGGAAGAAATTTTTCAAGCTAAGACAACAAATCTAGTAACCTATACCCATGTTGTCCTTATGACAGTAATAAATACCAAATGACATACATCACATGACATAGTCATCTTTTATAGCAGAAGAATGTAAACTTTATTTTAACATTATAATATGTTCATTATATCTGTAAAAATAAATACCCTGATTTCCATGGCTTTCAATAAATATACACAAGTCTCAGATTTTATAAATGGTAGTGGTTTTATAATATTTACCAAATTTTAAAGTCAAATGAGT
This sequence comes from Lontra canadensis, assembly GCF_010015895.1. Classification (NCBI taxonomy): domain Eukaryota; kingdom Metazoa; phylum Chordata; class Mammalia; order Carnivora; family Mustelidae; genus Lontra; species Lontra canadensis. The sequence continues at coordinate 2,884,035 of NW_022631113.1, forward strand.
GAAATTCATTTTGAAAAAACTGTATTCTACAGGAAGAATGCCCATACAAGATCAATTCCACTTGTAAATCTGCACATAATATTTTTTTTTTTTCTGAAGAAAAAAAAAAAGGGGGGGCAAGAAGAGAAGAAAAAGGGGAAAGGAGTAGGAGGGGTAGGAAGAGGATGAGAAAGAGAAGGTAGAGGAAGAACATTTATTGAATCTGGCTTGCCTTTAATTAGTAGTGAATAATAAGCATAAATTAAAATGGATAAAACTACTATGCCATTAGAGAACCAAAGAACATGACTAAATTTGAATTTTTAAATCTAGTGACTTCAAATTGTTGTAGCACAAAAGAATATGAGACTATGGAGTCTACTGGGTTAACCTGTTGCCAGCGTTTGAATTTCTCAATGCAGTTTTTTTTTAATTATCTTTCTTAGGGATTCCGAGTCTCACTCTAGAATTGAGTAATACCAACAATTTAGTTATTGTTGCATATATTCAATAAGTTAGAGGCTTAAAAGAATGTGATAATATAGGAAGTCTGAACAGATATTCCAGGTTAAATCAGCAATACAATGGAAAAAATTATTTGAAGGAACATTTAAAAAATTTCACTATATCCTTAGTCCTATGGGAATGAGATATTACTATCCCATAAACTTAGCTAAAAATCTAATACTTAATACCAAACCTCAGAGAACCCATTTTTCCTAGTGAAGCAGAAATTTATAAAAGCCCAATGTTTCAAGGGATTTAAAGAGCAAACAGAACATTTTCACAGTAATCCCTCCTATTTGTATCATGCTTTTACTGCTTTAATAGTGCTTTCTACACCTTATTAGCTTTTATCTTTAAATAGACATTAAGATTTTATCTTAAAATTGTGTTTTCTTAGCAGGTAATGAGGAAAAGGGAATAAAATGTGAAAAAGAGAGAGAGAGAGAATAACCCAAAGAAAAACTTACAGCAAAAAGTTGAAACTTACTTGGCATGATTAATTTGAAAATGAATACAATACCTAACACTTGGTGTTTTTTCAATTATTGACATATTTATATTGTGCCTGATAAAGGGCTGTATAAACATTGTGTTGGAATTCCTCTTCAGCTAGATAATTACTAAGATTCAGATGATATCAAATGAGATAGATAAACTATAGACACAATTCTGGCAGATCTTCCACAGACATGAAAATTCAGAGCACTGGCCTCTCCTCTCTCCCTTCTTATAATCGTATTTATAGGCATTCAGTGCTGATGCAAATCTTTTGCACATCTATTTTGTTTTGTTTTGTTTTTAAAGATTTTATTTATTTATTTGACAGAGAGAGATCACAAGTAGGCAGAGAGGCAGGCAGAGAGAGAGGAAGGGAAACAGGCTCCCTGCTGAGCAGAGAGCCGATGTGGGACTCGTTCCCAGGACCCTGAGATCATGACCTGAGCCGAAGGCAGCGGCTTAACCCACTGAGCCACCCAGGCGCCCTGCACATCTATTTCGTGCCCGGTTCTGCATTAAGAACTGTGTACCATGGTGAACATTATGAATATAGCCCCTACCTCGCAGAGCTACCAAGTTAATCTGGGAAAACAAATAATAAACAAAATATTTACAAAATGAATGTTACAAGAAGGAAATGGCAAGTAGAATGAGTATAATGCCCTTGGAGCAGACCTGGTCTAATCTAGGAAAGTTGGAATGGAAGGATGATCTTGGTGGTAAATTCCAGACTCTAGGTATATCAAATGTGAAGGTTTCCAGTTGAGAAAAGGGACATCTTCCAAAGGAAAAAAAAAAAAAAATGGAAATAAATCTCTTATGGCTGAATTATGGCCGGTAGGGAAATGAAAGCATGGTGGTTAGTGGAGGAGAGACACAGTGGGCTTCAGTGAGAGACTTTATAGGATCAATTCTGACTTGAAACTACAGAGGTTTTAGAAGGCTGATGATGTTCCTAGTGGAGAAAGCAGTCTTTGAAATCAGAGAGATGCCCTTTCAAATCCAGAAGTTTCACTTAAAATCTCTAGTATAGGGGCGCCTGGGTGGCTTAGTGGGTTAACCCTCTGCCTTCGGCTCAGGTCATGATTTCAGGGTTCTGGGATCGAGCCCTACATCGGGCTTTCTGCTCGGCAGGGAGCCTGCTTACCCGCTCTCTCTCAGCCTGCCTCTCTGCCTACTGGTGATCTCTCTCTCTCTCTTTCTCTCTCTGTGTCAAATAAATAAATAAATAAAATCTTTAAAAAAAATCTTTAGTATACTTTACCCTTCCTCAACATTATATCCATTTCTGTAAAAATTATATTCATTAAATGAGATGAAGCATTAGATTAGACTAAAACATAACAAAGTATTCCAATATGTTTGGTACCAAAGGGACTCTTCCTAATCATGTGGAACAAGGCCAAGTGGTGTAGGCACTTTGGAGACAGGAGATTATCCAAGTTCTGTGAAATAACAGTGATATGACACAGGGAAAGGAATAAGATATTCATATAAATGACATTTATATTTATATTTATATTTATATTATAAATTATAAATAATTATATTTATATTATATTTATATCATTGATACATTTATATCAAATGCCTTTTATGCTAATATGAACATTCAAAAATGATGAACCAAAGAGAAAAAAGAATCAAGCGATACATAGATGTTTGTAATGTGTTTTAGAAAGTATGATTTAATTGATTTCTATAACAGGAAAATACTGAAAAATAAATCTTTAAGAACTTCGTAATTTATAGCATATTTTAAAGCCAATTAAAATATTATTATAAGAATTAATATTTGTGGGGCGCCTGGGTGGCTCAGTGGGTTAAAGCCTCTGCCTTCAGCTCAGGTCGTGATCCCACCTGGGATCGAGCCCCGCATCGGGCTCTCTCCTTGGTGGGGAGCCTGCTTCCTCCTCTCTCTCTCTGCCTGCCTCTCTGCCTACTTGTGATCTCTCTCTGTCGAATAAATAAAATCTTAAAAAGAAAATTAATATTTGTTCTACTATGAATTGAGAAATGAGGAGACAGAAAACTAAATATGATTTTTAAGAAGCAATAAATACAAGCTGTTTTTATAAGGAGAATGATTTTCTTTAAATGTTGTCAACTGAAATCAAATGTGGATTTAAATCAATGCAGCAAACTATACTGATCAATTTGTTGTTTTTTAGTAAGAATTTTGTTACAAATCACACAGTAATCATAAATATTTTAGAAGGTTGATATAAAGGTAAAACTAATCACTTTCAAGTGCTTAAATTGACTTAACACTTATGTGTGATTCATGTAAACTATGAAATAAAATTTGGTGGTAGTGATTAATAAAAAATATTTGCATCAAAATATTGTTATTGGATTCATATTCTGATATTGACTGATTATTAGACAATTCCTTAGAAAAAGGAATAATTTGGTTTTGTATTGATCCAAACAGTACTTTCTTGGAGATAACTTCTTTCTACTAAAGCATGTATTGAAAATCTGATAAATATATAATAGTATAGATAAGAAAAATCGGCTTATAACTTAAGTACAATCATTGTTAACAGAGTGGTATATTTCCTTTCTCAAATTTTAACGTACATGTGCATGAGTGTGTACAGCCCTAACTATATATCTACATTTATATAGAGACATACCTATTAACATTTGTCCTCATAAAATCTCTGTGATTCTCTAGATAGGTATATAAGTATATGTGAATTTATTAACCTTCTTAAAATTGTTATTCTTGTTGCTTTTACTCATTATTTATATGTGTAAGTTTATATTTTTTTCAAAGATTTTTTTTAAGATTTTTTTAAAATTTATTATTTATTTGACAGAGATAACAAGTAGGCAGAGAGGCAGGCAGAGAGAGAGGAAGGGAAGCAGGCGCGCTGTGGAGCAGAGAGCCCGATGCGGGGCTCGATCCCAGGACCCTGGGATCATGACCTAAGCTGAAGGCAGAGGCTTTAACCCACCGAGCCACCCAGGTGCCCCCAAAGATTTTATTTATTTATTTGACAGAGAGAGAGATCACAAGTAAATAGAGAGGCAGGCAGAGAGAGAGGGGGAAGCAGGATCACTGCTGAGCAGAGAGCCTAATGTGGGGCTCGATCCCAGGACTCTGGGATCATGACCTGATCTGAAGGCAGAGGCTTTAACCCACTAAGCCACCCAGGTGCCCCTGTAAATTTATATTTTATTAACATTTTAAAATACATTATATCAAGAATCTTACTAATTCTTATTCACATGGAAATCCCACAGATTTTTTTTTTTGAGCTTAAGCTTAGTATTAAACAGTTGGTGGAATTCAATGCTTTTTTTCTGTAAATAACGCCATCATCAGCATCTGCATGCATTAGGAGTTTTTCCTAACTTTTGAGTGTTCTTTATAAAGATTACAAAATGAAAAATTATTGGGTGGGAAGGTAAAGCTGTTGTAACATATGAGCTAATATCTTTCCAGAAAGTTTATAAGAATTTATAGTACCACTAAATTATAGAGTAGTGACAGTTTGTCTTCTCAACCAGTTTTTTGCCTTAAAAAAAAAAACTTATAAAAATTTTCTAGCATAACAATAGTAGAAAAAATTATACAATGAAAATTCCCATTTCTTGCCATTTTATTTATATTTCTCTTAAAAGTGAAAGTGAGTTTTTGTATACTGAATTTTTATGTATAAAATCTTTTGTAGAATGATATAGAAGGACATATTAGTTCCTTCTTTTCTAATTATTATAAATTTTATTTCAGTATTATGAGCTAATTGCCTTTACCATATAGTAGAAAGTCCAGTAGGAATAGTTTACGGTGTGAAACTTTCATTTTCGTTAAGAGGAAGAATGCTAATATTTTACAAATTTGCTGTAGATATCTAACAAGTAACACAGCATTACTTAGGAATTTCTGGAGGAATGATGCCTCTTGTATATGAAAATATATGTAGATTGTGGATAACATTAAGTTGTCTCTCAAAGAGAATTTACTTTCCTTTTGGCAGACACTCCTGAGTAAGAGGAAAACCCTTCCTCCAATTCAGGATTGGATGATTTGAGACTATGATGTAGTATTTGTGAGAGCTGCTTTATTCCTGGTTTCTTTCCAGTCTTTATATAAAAGCCATTCATCCATGGTGGGCCCTAAATACCCTTTTATTTTCAGAAGGATGAGCTCTACCTCATTTCTAAGAAGTACTCAGCTTCCTCTTCTGCCTGGATTTCAGATATGTCTTAGGGCTCAGCAAATGCACGGAGAAGACAAGCAATGATGCTCTGTCATGCTCTTTTTTGAGTCTAAGGTTGTAAGGGCCTTGGTTGTCTAGAACTGTAGTTAGGGTCTTCCCACTCCAGGAGACTCCCAAGAAGCCTGAACCCCATGAGTATTGCCAGGGCCCTCAGCCTCAAGGGACTTGTGAATCAGAATCATAGTTAAAACCAGAGGCTCCTGTGGATTTGTAATTTCAACAATTCCCATTTCTGAAAGTTGTCTCTTTTATTTGAGACTTATAAAATAATCTTTTATATTCTCATCTTATTTATGTTTTATTTTCACTGATTAGTTACTTAAATGTTTTACATATTTAATTTATATCCTGTAATGAGTAATTTCAACATCTAAAGTTTGAGTGTCTAAGCCTGTTGTCTGTTGTTTCCGAGAAGTCTCATTTTTGTTAGTTTGGTTCTCTTTTGTTGGGTAATATTACTTTGAAGTTATAGTTAATTTCATTTGCTCTGGGGACCTGTGAAGGACCTAATTTGGGGATGCTTTTGTCTAGCGAGGATGAGTTAGCTTCAGCCAAGAACCAGGGGCACCACTGACATAAGCCCAGTCAGCCCTCTTCAAAGCTCCAGACTTCATGCAAAGTCTCTGGTTATCTTTTGCTTCATTTTAGGCCCCAGGCAAGTGATGCTGATCCTTTCACAAGCACAGACATCTGCCCCAGGGAAGGGCTGACTTCTGTACTCCTTAGCTCTCTCCCAGGTTTTACCTCTCTGTTCTTTCAGTTACTTGGTTGTGCCCTTGTAGTTTTTTCTCACTCTCATTTAAATCCAGAAATGAAAAAAAAAAAAATAGTGTTATTGTTGTAATTTGCCCAGGTTGTATTGGTGTTATAACGAGAGGGCACAACAGCATGTCTTCTGTTCTCCAATCAACAGAAGGCACCTTTCTCTTTTCAATTTAGAATTTTTCTCCATAGATTATTTCACTTGTTTTATGTCCTATCTTTTATGGAATATATTTTGTTTAGAATTCAACTATTGGCAACCTGACTTTTTTCTCCCTTTCACGTATTTATAAAGTTGATCATTGACATATCTGTGGTTAAATAATTTTTGAGTATTCACAAATTTGGCAATACTATTGAAATATAACTTTAAAATCTCTAAAATAGAGATTATAATTCTAACTCAAAGTATTAAATTAGATCCTGTAATAAATTAGAAGAGCTCTGATACAATGTAGATGGTGACTCACTAACAATTTGATCAAATCCCCCCACATTCTTCTGATAGAGAATGTAACTAAAACTCATACCAGAACTTAATTAGAAATTGATACATGTCTTGGTTCTGAAGGATCATTAGCAAATATTCAGAGCTACACGTTTAAATTCATGAGTTTATCTGTTCTAATATATTAACTCCCTTTCCTGATTTATAAGCAAACTGGAGAAAGGAATTTCTGGTTTTGTTTTTTTTCTGTTTTGTTTTGTTTTTTTATTTTAGAGAGTGGGGGAAAGGGGTGGAGGGGCAGAAGGAGATAGAGAGAATATTGAGCAGGCTTGGCACACAGCATGGAACCCAACAAGGGGCTTGATCTCGCTACTTGAGATCATGACCTGAGCCAAAATCAAGGGTCTGATGCTTAATGGACTAAGCCATCCAGGTACCCCCAGAACTTTACATTTCTAACTTCAGGTACATTGTCAATTCTAGTATACTTTCAGCAAATATTTGCCATATTTAAATTACAACTTATTTAACTGATCTTAATAGATGTCCAAAATGAACAAATCTCATACGTACATATATATGAAGCATTAACTTTTAAGTGTAACATTGATCAATATAATCTTTGTATTCATTTGAAATTCTCCTTTATTTATAATCATTTGAGGACCTGAAAAACAGACTATAAGTAGAAGATTGCTATTGCCTGAATAATTTTCCTAATATGACCCTTCAAGCAGAAGACAATCTCTTGTCTTGAATCTCTATCTGTCTCCAGTAACTGAACATTTAGGAATGATAAAATCACTTCATCAATGATGTATTTTCAATACCTAATTCTAAGAACCACCATATATAAATTTCACTTACTTTGTACAACAAACATGTTGACAGTATATTCCTGATCATTTGATTTTAACAAAAGTTCAGAAACATTCTTAATTTCTACCTTTCATTAAGTATGTTTAGGTAGAATTTAAATGCAAAGATCTGTGTAATTCTGAAATCTGTGTTATGTCTTCTACCCTTTTGCCCACATTTAACCTATTAATGATGAGTTGTGCTAAATGACTTTTTTAAATGCCAGTATAAAAGACTGACATACTTTTAATTCTTAGTATGTGATTTTTCATTAGGATTTTACTGAATGTTAGGACTAGTTCTCTCGAGAACACATTAGGAATATAAGGAAGTATGCAATTGAAAATATAAAATATTCTCTATTATATTTATTTCTCTTTGATGTTTTGTAAATTAGTTTTGATGCACACAGAATTATAAATATTTTAACTATTTCCCCTTAATTTAAAATTCTCTATCTGATCAATTTCTCATAAGCTTTACATTTCAATAACATATCTTCAAAATGTAATAGAGACATTTCATAAGAATTCTGACTGTATTTTAAATTTTATTCTAAGGATAGGTATAGAGAACTATTAAACTAGTATTTTTAAATAACAAAGACATGCATTTGCTTTATCTCCAGAAAACTTATATACATGAAAACAAATTTATAAGGTTCATATTTCATATATTGTGATTAAGATTTATTTATTTGACAGAGAGAGAGAGAGAGAGCTCACAAGCAGGGGGAGCAACAGAGGGAGAGGGAGAAGCAGGCTCTCCACTGAGCAGAAAGCCTGATGCAGGACTTGATCCCTGGACCCTGAGATCATGACCTAAGCAGAAGGCAGGCACTAAACTAACTGAGCCACCCAGGTGCCCTTCGTATATTGTTTTTAAAATAAAAATTTCTTATTATAAGTGTTTCAAATTATTCTTTTTTATTTAACTTTTATGTCTATATTATTTCTTCAAAGAATAAATTATCCATGTGAATAGAGCAACTTCCAGATATGAAAAGTAAAATTCCTACTTTTCTGTGACTTTGTAACACATGGTATAATTATTAAATAAAAGCTCTATGATTCAGACAAGGTGATTATATTTCCTACTATAAAAAAATCATTAATATCCTGTCTAGAATACACCCAGTCAGCAATATTTCCATCTAATGGGGCTTCAAACGTCTGTCATCAGAATTGCTCTGCCTTCCATAGCTAATCAGTTATCAGAGCCTGTCTGATTTACATCAGCATTTCCACTACATTGGTTGAAGCTTTATCGCCTTATGCCTGCAGATCTGGGGTAACACATGTGTTTCTCTAATGAAGTGTTTTTCCTTACAACGTATAAGTGAGCTACATAAAGATCTTCCTACCTCCGGTCTCTCTCCAGCTCACTACTGGCAAATCAGTTAATCCTGACTTCTAGCATAATCACTAAAATGCAAAATAATGATATGATGATGATGATAATAATAATAATAATAAATAAAAATAAAAATCTCCATTAGTCCCCATCTTCCAGGTAGAGCCCATTCCTTATCAGTGTATTTATCCTTCAGTGTCTACCATGTCAGATTTAACCAACAGGTTTTTCCTAATTTCTCTCCATCAAAAATGTCTTGATAGATTACCTCTAATCTTTATCAAATTTCACTACTCATTTCCTCAGTGTTGAAGCTTTACACTAGTTGAAGTATGGTCCATACATAAACATTGCCTTTTGCTTCAGTGTCTTACTCCTTTTATCACCCCTTCCTTCGTTTGTCTAACCCTACTTCACTATCTGCCCGCCCCTTAGCTACATATTGTCCATCTTTTCTAATGTCTCAGCATTTCGTGCTTACCACTTTTATTACACCAATCGTTACATTGAAAACATGTTTTTATTTTATTTTTCCCAAAATTTTATAAAATTTTTGAGCACATAGAAGTTAAAAGAATCATAAAGTGAGCATCTATATACTCAGCCAATTTTATAGTTAATTGTAAGCTCATCCATCAAAGTTTTTAATGAATTCAAAGTTGTAGCCACAGATACACTTTATCCTAAAAACACTGGCATGCTCAGTATTAACTAGATTTCAATATATTTTAGAGCTTTTAGGTAAAAATAACATATACTAAAATGCATAAATCTTGTGTATCCTTCAATGGGTTTTGCCAAATATATGTATCTATATAATTCAAACCCCTAACAAGGTTTAGAACATTACCATTGCCCCCAGACACTTCCCTCATACCCCTTTCAATTAGGCCCCAGCTTCCACATCTCCAAAAAGAACCACTCCTTAAAATTTTTTTTACCGTAAATTAGTTTGGCCTATTCTTGAACTTCATATGAATGTAATCACACATTTCATATTCTTTAAGGTTTCTATGAAACAATATAATATTTTGATGATTCATCCAGGAGGTTGTATATACCAATAGTTCATTCTTTCTAATTATTTAATAATAACTGTTTATCCATTTTCCTATTGATGAGCATCTGGGATCTTCTTAGTGTTAGCTATTACAAATTAGGCTGCTGTCAACAACCATGTACAATATTTTTGCAGCCACTGCACATTTATATTTGAGATACATAAGCTGATATTATGACTCAAGATTTGCAAAAAAATATGTGTGTAAAACATCACTGAAAATGTTTCCTTCTTGAAAACTACATAAATATGTGACTAAATCACAAAAAGTGCTATTTTCATAAACTACATAAATACGTGACTAAATAAATCATAAAAAGTGTTGTTTTCATTATGCCTAAACCTATTTGCTTTTTCATGGTTTGTGTTCTACTAATAATAACATTTCACATGTGCAACCTGGGCTTTTTGGCATTTTTTATGAATATGAAATATTACTTGATATACCAGAATTATAGGATGTAATTTTACTTAATGTCAAAGCTTTTGAAGAATTTTATGTTAGTTCTGTTTTACACTCAGGTAGTCTTGATGTATGATTTTGAGGAATTCTTTTAAGACCATACAGCATTAATGTGGTTTAGAAATACAAATGCACATTTGTAGATAATGATCTATACACATAATGATATATCCACCAAGAGGTGATTTAATAGCAAGAGTAAAATGCATGAATAAACACCAAAGGGGATAGGCACATTTAATTGATGCTATTACAATGGAGTCATATTAACTTTACATATTACTCAAGGAATCCAACCGTACCTGTTGAGAGACAGAGATAATTTCAATGATGAGGGTATGGTCAATTTCAATTTCTGTCGAGTAAGCATGAGATGGGAAAAGTGAATGTTGATACCTCAGAAATCCCCAGTATCTGTGTCATGTGGGAGTTTAGTTGTACATCTAATTAACTACTTTTTTTAACTATTAAAGAAAATTATAAACAAAGAATTGAATATTCCATTTTCTATCAAAAACAAAACACCAAACCAAAAATAAGTTTCCATACTAGTATTAAACTTTTGAAAATATAATTATATACATTTGTAAGTACATACTACACATATGCATGTGCACATATTTATGGGAGCCCATATTAATGTACATTTACTAGAAATGTAAGGGGTTTTCAAAAAAACAATTTTAATTATTTTAACACTTGCGGCTTACCTACAGACTTCAAGGCCTCACTCCTCACCAACAACTCCAAATACCTTTTGGTGCATGACATTTACTAATTTTGGTAAAACTGAAACAGAGCTCTGTGAGCTTTATGATCTTTAATAAGATAAGTAAGTATACCAAATGTTGGTGTCCCTATATATAGAGAGTGAGAATTATGTTACATATTTCTGAGACACTGTGAGAAATATCAACAGGAACACATGCAAAAACCAATTGATTCAATAAGTGATGGTGGGAGTAGTATTTTGAAGTGTTATATTTATTCATTGATGGTAAATTTTTGTTCATAATTAAACCATTGGTGTTGAGGCATTTATGGTTCATGGAACAAACCCAACCCTAAGTAGTTAACTAAGAAACATCACAGTAGTAAGCTTCTGACTTCTAGACTAAGCTTCTTTTAAAAGGAAGTTTATGAAAAACATGAGTTCACTTATAAAAGCGTATAGCTATGCTTTTGCATCAAAACTTGAATGTCAGTATTAATTTAATCTTTATCCAGATAAGAGTTTAAAAACAGATTTATTCTTTACTGTAAGGATAGTAAAATTAAGTATATTTTATAGCAATTATACAAATGAATTATTTTCACATATTATACTATTTTTAAGCTTTACTTGATCTATTGTCATAAGATTCTAGTTAAAGATATTTTTGTTGTACATAATTCCAATTTCCCTTTAAGTTTCTTGTTTACAAGAATCTCTATAGGCGGCCATTGTCAATGTCTACCTCTGAAGCATGGGCGTGAATAAATAATAGTTTCATATATTTGGCAGTCTAACTATAATTTTTATATAGGTGTTTACATTTTGAAAAGAAAATGTGATTTTCTGATAATTCTGCTAATATTGCTTTTTCTCCTACATTAGGAAAAAACAGATTTTGGGTTTTTTTCATCTTTGCCTCAATTATTGGAAAGTAATAATTATGAAATTAGACTGTAATTGTTTCCCTTCTATAGCTGGTTCTTCAGCATTTCTTAGGTTCTCAGATGACCAACTCGCTCTTTTTGAATTATCTAATTCTGCTACAAGTATTCGTACTAACTTCTAGTCACTGTTTTTAGTGCTGGTACTAAATAGTAAAGGTCTCTGGCCTGTTGTAGCTTAAATGATGTTCAGGAGGCAATAAACAAGCATACATGTTAGTATGAAATCACTCATGTGATGACTAGTTATGGAGAAATATAAAGTGAAGAAAGCAGGATGAGTATAGGCTGAAGGCCCATGTTGCCATTTTATGACGATTGGCTGGGGGAGGCCGCTCTAATGAGTTAGATCTGACACACACATTACTATATGGTAATTTGTTCTTTTCCTTTAAAAAAAATGAAGATTTACTTGACTTATTATAACCAACAAACATTTGCCAAGTGCCATTTTCTCCAAATATTTCTCTTATATTGGCATTCTAAGAGCAAAGGTTGGCAAAAACTATGGCCCACAGGCCAAATTTAGCCCTCTATCTATTTTGTATGGCTTTGATTTTTACATTATAAGCGTTGAAAAGAAGAATAATATTTAGTGATGCATTTAGTGAATATTTGCATTTTGTGAAATTCATATTTCAGTAGCTATAAAGTTTTATTGAGCCTCTCTCATTTGTTTGCCGATTGTTTATAGCTGCATTCACTCTATAATAACCATATGGTTACAACAAAGAGACCCATAAGGAGACCCACAGACTACATTTTTTACTGTCTGGCCCTTTATAGAAAAAGCTTTCCAACCCCACCTACAGAAGAAAATAAACCTCTCTACAGTATCTGTAGGAAACTTGTAGTGCCAAATGCCACATTCCCTTGACCCACCTTTAAGGCAGGTCGAATAGACAGTTTCTGTGCATGTTTACAAGGTTCCACCACAAGTGACCTCCTCGTCTCCCTGCTTATCTACCTAAGAAGAGTTCTTTGTGGTATTGAAACCAAGCTCAGATTGCGTGGCCCTTGCACGGGCAGCCCAATACTGAAAAAAGTATAGGATGGGGATAGAATTCCAGAGGCAATCCACAACCAACAGGATATGAAAGTCTGTGATTCTACTGTAATTTCACTTTATGCTCCACTCACCCCTTTCTTAGGCAATTCTCTCTCCAATTATCCTTTTTTTCCCCCTTTTAAATGACAGTGAGTTTATCACTAGGAGACTGGTGACACAACAGCCTGTGCATGAACTCAATAACAGAAATGCAATGAACAATCACTTGGCAAACTTGGAGAGAAGAGACGTGATTGGTCACTGATCCTGATATACATCTGTTATTTAAGTAGTGATTTGTGCACTAAAGAGCTAGAAGCAAAGTTTGTGTTTTACGTAATTACTCACTGTTAACATATTGTGGTATCTGAAATCTGTTGGGGGATTAGTGTTATTTAACTAAACCATGGAAACTAAAATTCATGCATATCAGAACCATGCAAAGCAAACCTGTATTTGAGGAGATATTGTAGAATCATGTTGCTCGAAACAGAGAAATAGGACTAAAATGTTGGGGTGTGAGGTTGATGGCCACTGCAAGGTCATTCTTGTAGGCATTAGTCTATGAAGCAGCAGTCCTCTTTAGCTTTGGCTGAAGGGGAATTAAGATTTTTGATAGGCACTGCTTTCTTCTTGACACAAAGCAATCGCAGTGTGCTTTCCTATTTACAGGAACATAGCTGGCGAGCAGACGTCCCTCTGGCTTAGAGGAAGCCACGTATAAGAAACTACAGCTGACCCTGGAAAAATGGCGAGTTGGGGCACTAACCCCTGCACAGTTGAAAATTCATATATAACTTTTGACTTCGCCAAAACTGAATTACTAATAGCCCAGTGTTGACCAGAAGCCTTACCAATAACATAAACAGTCAATTTACATGAATTTTGTATGCGCATTATATTCTGTATTCCTACAATAAAGTAAGCTGGAGAAAAGAGAATGTTATTAAGAAAATCATGAGAGAGAAAATACAATTGCAGTCCTGTACTGTGTCAAATAAAAAGAAAAATCCATCTGTAGGTGGACCCACACAGTTCAACCCAGTATTGTTCAAGGGTCAGCTATTTTAGTTCCAAAGAAAGAGTGAGCAGAGGGGCGCCTGGGTGGCTCACTTGGTTAAGCATCTGCCTTCGGCTCAGGTCAGGATCCCAGGGTCCTGGAATCAAGTCCCACCCCGGGCTCCTTGCTCAGCTGGGAGCCTGCTTTCCCTCCCCCTCTGTGTGCCTCTCTGCCCTACTTGTGATCTCTGTCAAATAAATAAATAAAATCTTAAAAAAAAAAAAAGGAGTGAGCAGAAGGTTAAAAGCTGAGAATTTTCCAAATGGATATGCTTTGGAGGTAAAAGAGAGAAAATAATAATAAAATTGGAAGTATTATATATTCTGTTTATCATCTCACACATGACAGCTGTGAATGATAAATGGAGGCTAAAGGTAAGCAAATACACTGATGGCAAGATCACAGGAGCAGTGATTCTTCTCTTAGATCATGACGGACTGAGTGTATAGTCTTTTATTTCAACATGTTTTCCTTGCCTCCTCGTTGACGGCCTAGTTGCAGCCCCATGTCAACTATTGATTTTCATTAATAGCCAGGTGTCTGATCGATCAGACAGTCCTCCCTACATCTTCATGTGAACGGAAAGAAAATTTTCTTAATGAAACTAATAAGAAGAATGTTGATTTAAAAAAACCTTAAAGGAGGGAAAAGCATTAATTCTTAACTGTAAAATAAAAACCTTGATTTCCTTAAGATTTTTTTATTGAATCATTTCATTATAGAGCACATATTATTATGGCATTTAAATATTTAATATGTGCCTTGGATTTTCATATATTTTTTTAAAATTAAACTATCTAACTTTAGGGATAAGCTCCTGATATTTGTCTTTTTTTATCCAAAGAACTTGAATAAAATTATTCAAAGGACTTGACCAGGTTATTTTATCCTGAATTTGTCTCTTCACACTGCATCATTATAAGCATTATTAAAAAGGAAAAATAGAAAATGAAATTGGTGGAATTAACTATCTTGACCTGATTTTTACTTCCTTGGCTTGAGATAGACAAGCTTCACTATCAAGAGCTTTAAAACGAACAGCTTTTAAATACTGCAATTCTACAACTGAATAATTTTTAAAGCATTTAGCTTAATAGTAATCATCAATGATTCACTTACAATTCTGTCAGAGAAACCTGAGCATTTGCAATTAGGTGGGTGAAGTAACTTTAAAATATTATATGACTTTTTCTGAAGAAAAGCCATATAATGGGAGAAAGCTTATTCTTTCATCTTTGTCCTCTGAGTACTGCCCTACTCGATGTCTGCCTCAGTAACTTCATTCAGTCACTTTGGTTCTACTTCAGTATGTTTTCTTTGAACCTGAAGTATACCATTGGAGGTTTACCAGTTCAAGGTCATCAGTCTGCACAAAATTATAGAAACTCAAAACTATGGATAACGTCATGTTAGCCTCAGCCCAGTTTGTTTTTCAGATACAAAGAATTGTCTTCTGGCACAGGTGTCTACTTAGTGGGCTGCTAGCAGATATTTAAGGGGAGAACCGTACTTGCCCGAGGGTCTTGGGGGAAGAACAAAGTAAAGTCAAGGCATCAGCTTCCTTAACATTCTTTAAATTCAGAGATGCTTATGTGTTAGGTTAAATTCTGGTTGTTTATATCATTCTCAAGGAGCCTATGGACAAGGACTTTCAGCCCTAGAAATACTGCCATTTTTTTTTTAAGTTTTTATTTTAATTCCAGTTCGTTAACATACAGTGTTATATCAGCTTCAGCTGCAAAGTATAGCGATTCAACACTGTGCCCGCCACAAGAGCACTCTGTAATGTCCATAACCTGTTTAACCCCCATCTCCCCACTTCCCCCCTGCCCTGATGACCATCCGTTTGTTCTCTAGAATTAAGAGTCTGTGGAAGCTGTGTTCTTTATTGAAAAGTGAAAGAAGGCTCTTTCCGGCGAAAAGTGAATCACTTGTCAGTAAAGTCTCCTTTTAGAGCCCCATACTAGGAAAGAAAGCTTAGTGCTTTAATATGTTATGTTCTTTTGGTTTCTTGGTTGTAACTTTTTGGTCTATCTTCTGAGGATGAACCAGGATTAAAATTGTAAGTCAAATTCTTCAAAATTCAGTCTGTTTATAACTTTATTTCTCCTTTTAGTAGTCAGAGAACTTGAGCCACATCACTGTACATTTAGAGATCTTTCTCTGAATGTGGATTGAATAATAAATTAAGGTGTTATGGTAAAACGCCTACATAAACATAACCATAAATTCTGGGGCACTCAGTACATTCTTTTTGATCACTTTTCCTGTGAATATATAGCAAATGATAATAAATACATCTGTCTTCTAAATGTAGTCTCCTTTTGCAGATCCAAAGGGAATAAGTCTGTGTGTTTGTACATATGTTTCATACAAACCAGATCTTAATTCTCCAATGTGTAGCTCTTCCCTGGCAAAGGACTCCTCAGGGCACTTTAAGTTACTTCTATGATAGAGATTTACAGAGAATGAGAAGTGAGAGATTACTTATTTATTTATTTATTTACTTATTTACTTATTTTGAGAAGTAAGAGATTTAAAGATAAGTAGAAGTTGCTACACTTTCACTTAATGTGGTACTAATATAAGGCTTTACTTTAAATGAGCAAATATCAGATCACAGAGAGTCTTCAATTAATACATCTTTGTAAAGTGGGTACTCATTTACGTAAAAGGCAAAAATATATTTCCCAAGGGTGTATAGTTTAGGTGGAGATCAAGAAGACCTCATGTTATTTTACTATACTTATGAAAAGGCATTTCAGTGAGTGGTATTTTTATTATACAGTCAGTAATAGACTAGAATCCAATTGTCATGACATTCATTTTTCCTTTCATTCACTGATACCCACATTTTCAACAAAGGTTAGAAAAATTCTAATAGATATTATATGGGAAGTATTAATTATGTCATAAGGTACTTAATAATCTAAATAGCAAGGATTTGGTTCATTTTGGCAAATGTTAGTTGTGAAAATAAATATTCAATTTGAAAATGTTAAATAAATGAGTTTATGTTTAATGAGTATTTACTAAAAAACGAAAAAACTATACTTGTAATAATGCTTTATACATATGTTCTTTTGCTATAGGGTTATTTTAATATATGAGCTCTGTGCTGTAAAAGGATAGCTAAGTAATAGTGATAGAAATAATAACTACAATTTTGGATTATCTTTTTAAGTCTCCTTCCTATGTCATTGTTAGCAACAGCAAAAGCTCCTTTCATTTTATTTTTTAAGATTGTATTTATTTATTTGAGAGAAAAAACAAGAGAGAGAAAGCACAAGGGGTGGAGGGCCAGAGGGAGAGGCAGGCTTACCACTGAGCAGGCACCCCTGATGTGGGACTCGACCCCAGACCTCAGGATCATGACCTGAGCAGGAAACAGTTGCTCAACCAACTGACCCACCCAGGCACCCTCATCAAAATCTTCTTTTAAAAAGAAATTAGGGGCGCCTGGGTAACTCAGTGGGTTGAACCTCTGCCTTTGGCCTAGGTCACGGTGTCGGGGTACTGGGATAGAGCCCCGCTTGGGGCTATCTGCTCAGTGGGGAGCCTGCATCCCCTTCTCTTTGCCTGCCTCTGTGACTACTTGTGGTCTCTCTCTCCCTGTCAAATATTAAACAAAATCTTTAAAAAAAAATAAAAAAAAAGAAAGTATTTCAGTTACAGAGTTAAGACATATTTATGAAAAAATATTTAAAATAGGAAGTTACAAATAAAAATTCAACTCTCCCCATTTCCTAAATTTACTATATATTTTATTATACACACTCAAAACACACACACACACACTCACACACTCTACATCAATTTAATGTCAACCAGCTGGTTTTGATGTCAATGTCAAAATTATTCATTTTCTAAATCTGCTATAAATCTAATAAGGTTATTTATTAGAAAGCTTAACTAAATTTTCTGATATTTACATGTTACTCATCATTTTCCCATTAATCGCCTGCTAATATCATTATCGTATCACTATTTTAATGTTTCTAATTTACTTCTTGATCTCTAAAGCCTTTTTATTTATCAAGGATATTCACCCTTTGCTAGATTTATAAAAATTTTTTGTTAATGTTTTCAGTCTTTTTGTTTCGTTTTGTTTCTTTTTTGTGCATTTTGATGTAACTAATTTTTTATTCAGATGATTGGTAATCATTTATACATATATATTAATACTTACTTTTTAACTTCTGGGTCATAGGGTTTTACCTCATGGACATTTGATCTGAAGTCCACCTAGAAGTAAAAATAAAACAAGTTTTTTTAATTATTTTTTTATTATTATGTTCAATTAGCCAACATATAGTACATCATTAGTTTTTGATGTAGGGTTCAATGATTCATTAGTTGTGTATTACACCCAGTGCTCATCACCAGCTTTTTTATCTTCTAGGACGTTTAAGGTTTTAGTAAAGTGTGATCCAGAACAATTTACATAAAATCTCCCTGTCTCTGTTAATATGTGTGGAATCTTGAGAAAAGAACCATTTGGTGGGTTCTTTGGCTTTGTGTCCTGGGCTTTAGTCACTAGTTCATCCCAAGTGCATTCCTGTGTGAAGAGTAAGGCCCGGATCCAAGTTTATTTGTTTATTTTTCTCTAAAGGATAACTAATTATCTTAAAAACCTTTTTATTTATTTTTTTAAAAGACTTTATTTATTTATTTGACAGATAGATCACAAGTAGGTAGAGAGGCAGGCAGAGAGAGAGAGGGGCAAGCAGGCTCCCGACCTAGCAGAGAGCCCAATGCGGGGCCCGATCCCAGGACTCTGGGATCATGACCTGAGCTGAAGGCAGAGGCTTTAACCCACTGAGCCACCCAGGCACCCCCTAAAAACCTTTTTAAATAATAAAATGTTTTCCATTGATTAAGACAGAGTTTTTATTATACTATAAATATCAAGTGCATTAGGGTTATTTCTGGCTTTTAGTTCCAATTCATGAATACAGCTCTTTTCCTTTGTCATAAAGCACTTTTTTTTAATTTTTTTTAAAAGATTTTATTTATTTATTTGACAGATAGAGATCACAAGTAGGCAGACAGGCAGGCAGAGAGAGAGGAGGAAGCAGGCTCCCTGCTGAGTAGAGAGCCCGATGCGGGGCTGGATCCCAGGACCCTGAGATCATGACCTGAGCCTAAGGCAGAGGCACCCCTCATAAAGCACTTCTTAAAAAAAATCACTAGGTGCACCTGGATGGCTCAGTGGGTTAAGCAACTGCCTTTGGCTCAGGTCATGATCCTCGAGTCCTGGGATCAAGTTCCACATCAGAATCCCTGCTCAGCAGGGAGTCTGCTGCTCCCTCTGACTTCTCCCCTCTCATCATACTCTCTCTCTTTCAAATAAATAAATAAAATCTTTAAAAAGTGTATTTTTAATATTTACATTTGAATTTGCAGAGTGATACAAGCAAAAGTTCATAAGTACCTTGTACAAATATCATATTGTGATCATAGAAGATAATAATTCACATTTCTGCAAACAAGCTATCTTATTTAAATTAGTATGATTCTTTCTATTGACTCAAATTAACATCTTCAATAAAGTTTTAATTTTTTTCTTTATCTAAGTCGGCATCTGTCTTGCTGATTTTTAGATAACTCATTTTTAGTGGTGTTATTTTAAATAGGTTCTTTACACAATCTAGGTGAATATAATTTTTTCTAAAGAAATTACATTGATTTTTGCATTTTGCTTATCTGACTTGCCAACTTCTAGAAATACTTAATTTTTTTCTAAGATTTTAGTGGTAATAATTTTTAGTTATTAAGGTGATTATTACATAAAATACAAAGAATAAAAATTATGTTCCATACTTTTGTTTCTCTTGACTATGAATAAAACAGTTGACATCCTTTGGAATTCTTGAACTGATTGAAATTAGTTTAAATTAAATATAATGCTAGATTTTTGAAATTTATATATCTACCTCAAAATGTAGCATTAAGCTTAATGAAAAATATTTAGATTTTTATCTCTATTCATAGCTGTGTATCAGTCTATTACCACTTATAAAAGGCTTATAATTAAAAAAGGGACCAAATGAGGAATTTTGTTGGTTTATTTGGCACATATGAAATTATCATGATGATTAGGAAATGTTTACAATCCCATCCTCATAAAACATAACAAACTACCTACAAAGTAATGATCTATTTGCCTTTGAAAAATATTTTCCCTGCAGAGATATCTTTTATATGTGTAAGAATGTTATCCCAAAGCTATATTTTTCATAAGCATCTCGACACATGAAAGTCAATGAAAAGCTTATTCCATGAAAAATTCAAGAAATAAGTCATTCCTTATATTGCTATTTTCTTTAAAGCTTGAAGTTTTATATTGAAGTATCCTAAAAAAAAACAAAAAAACAAAAACAAAAAAAAACCTTTGCTTTAAAATTTTTCCATTATGCTTCTCCATATATATTGCTTCCTTAAAATAATACATCTGACATAATTTAACCTTTTCTGAATGATTTGATGGCATCAAGATCACTGTCAGTGTTGGTGCCAAAGTCTTTAGGCAAAAAAAAATGTGTTTTTTGTTTAATAGCTGTGAATGAGTGTTCTATTTTGGTTAAAACAACATAATTTGTTCTGGTTTCTCCCTCACTGTCAGTTTTTGCTGCTTTCAGTTGCTCCAGCTCACTCTCATTTGCTGGTTTTTAAAAAATCTTGTAAGTTGGGTAACTGAGCTTATTAATATGGCATTAGAATTATAGTACAAAGGTTTTCTGAGAAGACCTGAGGGCCTTTCTGTTGAGTTGAATAAAGGAGCTTTATCTTCTTTCTAGGAGCTTTTTTGTGACATTATTTCTGAACTATGATAATAGTTTAGAAAACTATTATCATTTTATTCTGTGCTGTGCTCAAGGTACTTGAATTATAGACTTTGGAATAAGTCCTCCTATCAGTCATACCAAAGTGAAAGGTACAAATATTAATTCCTGTTGTTCCCAATTTAATCACATATGGCTGTATAATGAACAACTCTAAAGAGACCCAGATAATATCTTGAGCACTTTTTCTCAGTTTGGATATTTTGAGACAGGAGCCTGCTGTTTGTTTTGTCAGGAGGAAAATACTTTTGTATTTGCGTTATAGCTAATACAATGTTATGTTTATTCAATCTGGAAAACAAATACTTAATAAATTTTTAAAAATGCAAATTAAAACAAAGTATACTTTATTGCTGCTGTAACAAATTACCACGAACAGTAGTTTAAAACAACCCTCATCTTTTAGCTCATGTTCTGTAAATCATAAATCTAGGATGGCATGTCTAGATTATATGCTCAAGGTCTCAAAAGGCTAAAATCAAAGTATTGGCTAGATTGTGCTCTCATCCAGAGCTGGAGGCCATTTTCCAAGCTCATTCAGACTGCTGACAGAATTTGTTTCCTGTGGTAGAACTGAGGCACTTCTTCCTTGCTGGCTGTCAGGTGAGGGACATTCTGGTCACCTAGAGGTCACCTCTATTCCTTCCATCTTCAAACCAGCAGCTCAAGTCCTGCTCATGCTTCAAATCTCTTTGCCTTCCCTTTCTGCAACTAGCCAGAGAAATATCTCCCATTTTCAAGGATTCATGTGACCAGGTTATCTTCCTAGACTAAGGTGAACTGTGACAGCATAACAATCCAATGGAGTGATTTCTTATCACATTCCCAGGTTCCGGGAAATAGGTCATTCAATCTCAGGAAAGGGCATTTATAAAACTCTGCCTTCAGCATATATTAAGTGCAATTAATTTGTCCTATAACTAGGCTAAATGGTAAAAAGTTGTGTTAATCAGAGTGGGTTCTAGAGCCAGGTTAATATTGTGGGTCCACTAGTTATTATCTGAGACACACTGAGCACTTAACTAAAGCTTTTGCTGATTCATCTTTTCTATAAATTTGGCATAATAATAATAATACCTATGTCATCAGTTTTTAATAAAAATTAAATATACTTCTCATATGGTTTCACTTACTTGTGGAGCATAAGGAATAACATGGAGGACATTAGGAGAAGGAAAGGAAAAGTGAATTAGGGTAAATCAGAGGGGGTAATGAACCATGAGAAACTGTGGACTCCAAGAAACAAACTGAGGGCTTTGGAGCACAGGGGATGGGTGAACCTGGTGGTGGGTATTAAGAAGGGCATGTATTGCATGGAGCATGGGGTGTGGTGCATAAAAAATGAATCTTGGAACACTGGAAAAATAAAATTAAATTAAAAAAATTAAATGTACTAATAAATGTAAATCTCTTAGAGCATAAGAAGTACTCACTAAATACTATCTTAATGTTACTATCTTATTTTTAAGTCTACTCAAAACCCTTTACTCAATATTGACTTAACAACCATATTTCAATAAGACATGCATAATATGTTAGTAATCCTGAATAATATGTGTCATTATTTCCCTTGATGTTATGACTACTTTTTACAGAAAATGATATTTCAGGAGTTATTTCAAATAAAGCCACATCAAAACTTTATATTATTTTAAAGGCCAGGCACCTTGCCCTTACCTAATACAGAGTATATGTTAAGTAAATTATAAAGTATCTAAAAATATACAGAAATATATGTAGTTTCATACTATAAATATAGTCTCAAAAATAGCTGCCATTTTATTTCATATTATTCTATATGCCAAGAATGAGATTTATCTTTGAATTACGTAACTTCATTTAGTTAGGAAATTTTACAAATTGCTTTATATTCTATTGAGTTATATTACACATTTTAGCTAACACTAATTAGCTGACTTTAAGCAGACTATTCTACATTAAATAGGAATAGTCTGCATTAACTCAGATTATATATGGGTGAGCCCAATGTAACCATAAGAATTAATGTCTGAGATGCAATGTTGCTGGCTTTGAAGATGGAAGAAAAGGTCATAAGGAATACAGATAACCTGTGGAAGACAAGAAAGGAAACTCACATCTTCCCTAAAGCCCCTGTGAACTCCTTGATTTTAGTACAGTAGGACCTATTTTTAACTTCTGACCTCCAGAGCTGTGAGATAATAAACGAGTGCATTTTTTTAACCTACTAAGTTTGAGGTAATTTTTCATTGCAACCATAGGAAATTTAAACAGTCTAATTTGAAAAGTGAAGACAAGGATATATTCTATTTCTGACGTAACAACTTTAGGATAAAATGAGGTTACCTTTGGAGACTCAGTTAGAGGGAAAACACTATAAACACTAAAAATATAAACTATATTTACAAAATTAAAAACACTTTATAAAAATTATATTTTTATATTTATATAACACATTTATATTATATATTATGTTATATATTATATTACATATTAATTATATATATTATATTATATTATATTATATTATATTATATTATATATTAATTATATTATATATTAAATTATATAAATTATATATTTATAATATATACTATATATTATATATACAGTATATATATACAATTATATACAATTATGTTTATAAAAATTATAAACACTAGAAGCACTAAAAAATCCTGCCATATGTTGGGATTTAAGTCGTATCTAGCTTGTTTGGATACGATTTTGAAACTCAGATCAAATATTCACTTCCCCTTTGAATAACAACACTTTTGGTTGCTTAGAAGCCATTAATTTCACACATTACCCACTATTTTCTCTTAGAAGGATAAATAGACCTCAAATTCTCTGCAAAGATTTTGACCAAGGTTTGAGACATTATGAAAAGTGCAGTTGTACAAATACATACTTTTTTGCCTACCTATACCTCCAAAATATGGGTCTCATGGAACTGCGTTCATTAGGATTAGGTTATACTATTTCTTCTACTATCACTTGTCAGGATAAGTCATAAAAGAGAGGTACTTCCACATAACTTAATTTTTAGTTAGGCATTCATGAAATCCCAATGCTATCAAGCTTTGAGAATTCAGATGACTTTGAAATTATTCAACAAAGTAGTTCACCTTGGAATTTTTATTTGTTCATCATTGAATAAAACATTAAATATATAATATAGTAAATACACTTAAGCATAAAATAAGCACACTTATTTAAATAACTTTTCTTATGTAACTAAATAGTATAAATAGCTTTTATGAACATTACATTTTATTTTTATTCCAATAATAATAATTTTATAATTCTTCATATTTAGTTATTTGGAAATTAGCTCATTTTTAATAACATTAAAAAACAGATTTAATGCATCTAACCTAATATCTATATTATTACTTCTTTGTTACTTTGAATAAAAATGGAGTGTATATTGTGTCATTTTTACTTCAATTAGCAAAACTTCTCCTACCATGCTGTTCATATTTGCTTAGTTCAGTGCTGGTTACTCTCTAAACAGTAAATGGGTCCCCCTGATGAATGCTTTCCCTAGTTGTAAACTTTTATTACATTACAAGTAAAAGAGATCCTTAGTGAGTAAGTGAAAGTACACACAAGTATGTTGACTCCCTTTGTAAGGATATCCAATAATTGAAGATAAAACTTTGGTGAACATAAATCTGAACATTAAGGCCAAACACTGAACAGCATGATTAGTGTTTGTTAGCTATATCTTGTTATATAAACATTTGTGAATTTGTTTAAGGCAGACATTTTTAATTGAAATGTGTAAATGAATCCATGAAAACATATTAATCAGCAATTTAACTTATTTCTTCTTTCAATTTCTATATTGCTATCAGATTTATTTCATTTCTCAAATTTATGTATAAAAAGCTTTTATGAAAGATAAGCTATTTTATTTAGAGATTGTAACATGATTGATAAGGATAGAAAATCATTGTATGCCTCTAAATTCTATTAAGCTATTTCCCAGATGCAAAAAGAAGACTTTAAAAAGCAAAGCTGACATTTGTTTACATAACTTCAAATTGACTTTTAAATGTTTTCTTATTTTGGGGCACCTGGGTGGCTCATTCAGTTAAGCATATGCCTATGGTTCAGCTCATGATCTCAGGGTCCTGGGATCAAGCCACACACTGGGCATCCCTGCTCAGTAGGGAGCCTCCTTCACCCTCTCTCATTGCCCCTCCCCCTGCTTGTGCATGCTCCTTCTCAAATAAATAAATAAAATCTTTAAAATAAAATAAAACAAAATGTTTTGTTATTTTAAATCATAAAGTAAATTTTAAAAGAAACATAATTTATTCATTTATCTTCACTTTCAGAAATTATACAAGAATTATATAGAAATTATACTAAGATTTTTTTTTAATGGCAAACAGTGATAGAATTTGTAAAATCTAGTGACAGAACTGTGGCACAACCAACAATTATTCTATTGAATCAATAGTTTACCATGAGACCATTATGTAATTCAAACAAATTATAGATGTGTCTATTTTGATCATTAGTGCCTGCCAAGAAGAGAAAATAATGTAAATTACTATTCCCTTTGGTTTTCTGCCACATTTTCTCTAAGAAAAATAATTGTGACAAGAATGTTTTCACATCTTAATTTGTACATTGCCTTGGGCAGGTTATATGATGAATTAGTAGTAAATGGTGACTATTTGATTTTATGTTTTATCAGGAGCTACAACCATAGAGAAATATGACCTCAGAACAAATTTGTGGATCCAGGCAGGGATGATGAACGGCAGGAGATTGCAGTTTGGTGTGGCTGTTATTGATGACAAACTCTTTGTAATTGGAGGTCGAGATGGCTTAAAGACATTGAACACTGTTGAATGTTACAATCCTAAAACCAAGACCTGGACTGTCTTACCACCAATGTCAACACATAGACATGGTCTAGGTAAGATCTCTTACTTTACTGATATCATTTTTAGAACATTTATTGATATTGAAAATGTATGTTAAAGTATAGCATTACCATCATCAATTATCAATAACTTTAGGTAAATCATTGGCTTATTTGGAGCATTTTTAAGTTCATGACATTTTCCTGTGTTGATCAGTGTGTGTTAAACTATAGAGAAAGATGTTGAAGATACCAAAATAAGTAAACCTCAAGCTATCGTCAAAATTTTCACAATCTGACATTCATACACTATGGAAAGTTCAATAAAGGAAAAATAAAAAAAAAAGAAAGAGGCAGAACTATCAAGGAGAGGCAAAAGTAATGAAGCCCAGAGGTAGAAATAGTTAATGTGCATTAAGAAAAAGTTAAAATTGAGATAGCTCACTCCCATATTGTTGGATAGACAAGCCTAACCATACTTTTGCATGTAATTAATTCCACCTTGAAAACTCAATTGGAGAAAGGTTTAGAGAAAGGGTAACATCTCATTTGGCACCAGCGGTCAATAATATAGGATTCAACTGATTTATAGTATGGAATAACCTTGCAATGGGGAGAACTATATTGGGATTCAGAAGATCTGGGTGTGCATCTTGAAAATACCGTATTGACATGACTTAAGGGCAGCACTTAAGCTATGAGCCCTCAGTTTCCTGATTTGCTACCAATTCAAAGTTATTAATTAGATAAAAATCTAGTGACGATAATGAATATGAAATCACTGTGTAAATTGTAAAGTCCTATACATATTTTTGAAAAAGAGGAATGTAATAATGACTAACAGTTTCTGAATTTGTATTTTCTATCATGGGGATTATAAAGATAAGGGCAAATTAGCTTTTTTTGAAGACCTGAAATGTGTCAGGTAGTCAAATAAGTGTCTTTCGTATATTTAGAATATACACATTAGAGAGGTATCAGGGTTTAATTGAAAATCCACTGATTTAGACATTCATTGGCAAGGAAAATTATAGATCATTTAAAAAAACACATATTAATGATAGTTCAACTTTGAGGTCTTCAGCACCGCATTTCCCATTCTTATCTACTCTACCATTGATCTATGCAAAATTTAAAAAAAAAAAAGTAAAAAGAACTCTGACCTAAAGCAACTTACCTTTCTGATCTTCTGGTTTACTTCCCTTTTCTTCACATGAGTCATTATTAAATTAAGGAATAGTAATAGTTGTGTGAGACCATTTCAAATTTTAAAATTCTGTGCTTTAAATTAAAACCATATAATTTATTTAAACCACATGAAACCCAGTCATAATATGGAAAATGTGAACAGGCATATGATTCTTTCCAGGTAATATTCATGAGTACAAAAGTTTACTTATATGATTTTTTTTCAAATATATTGGAGGATATTTGTTTTTATATACATGTGAAAACTGTATCTGTTGTTTTTATTATCTCGCTATCTAATTATCTATTTCTATTGGAGTGAAATACAGAAAATAAGCACTCTGGATTGGAATTTTTGGAATTTAATGTCTTCTTCCTTTTTGTTTTAGACAATTCAATTCTTTTCTACTAAGGTATATTGAAGTTCAATTATGCAGGTTATTTGCATGCCAAGAGAACATACCTCAAAATGTTTCACCAAGAATACATCTTACATGGTGTCTATTTCAAGTGTTTAAAGTGTATAAGATGATGGTTTTGCCTCAAAATACTATCATACAGATTCTGGTCTTTTTGGTATCAAGGTGGGGCAAAGTAGTAAACTTGGATATTGTTTTTTAGTTTGTCTTATTTGTTAAAGAGTTTGTTTTAAAGGTCCATGTGGAAGTAAGGCTGCATAGCAAATCATATGAGTTTAATAACTATCACAAATGTCTGAAATGTAATGCAGCATTTCTCATAAGTTTTAGTGACCCAAAGCAACTGTAGTCAGTATTTTCAAGCCTCAGCCTCTTGTTTTGTGTTTTTTGTTCTGCTTCACTTCCATTATCAAGTGGATCACCTCTCCTCCATATCTCATGCCACTCGCTTCCTCTCTGTTTTACTTCCAAGTGGTTATTGCTTCCTGTCAGTTTTTAAAAAAAACTCTCTATAATACTCTTCAAGGTATGACCTTGTTGAGTTAGTGATAGACATCATGTCTGGACACAATTCTCATCTCAATGTGCCTCATAGATTGCTAGCAATGCCCAGTACACAGAAAACTACCTTCAACTTGGATGCCAACCCAAAATCCAATCAGTTGAAGCCAGATTGATAGCAACACAAGACACATGTGTTCTCTGATGAAGCTGAATGTTTTCTTTAAGATCAATCACATTCCTTATCATCAGTTGAATCTCAGGAAGTTCATCATTCTGTGTCATACTCAAGTGCAGTGAAACTCCTTGGCTTAAGATTCTTGTTCCTTCAATATAACATATCAAGCTTTGATTTAGCTTCTTTCTTCCAAGGACGACCATTACACTGATATTGGTATTCCTTATTTAATCCATCATATCTTTCAAGTTTAATTTTATATGTTTCCCTTTATCCCTTCCTGATGACCAATTTTACCATCTAGTGCTCCAAATTTTTCCTAATCTGCTTGCATTATGGTACCTCTCCCATGTATTGATGTCTTGATCTTTATTAACTTTGTTTTTTACATATTCATTATTCCTATTTGATAATTCACTATAATTGCTTTCTTCTCCATGACATTAATATTCTTCCTTATCTCTGTGAGGCTATTTATTATGCCTATTTCAAATTCCTATCTGCCACTTTAATTAATTTTTTATTTATATGTGATTTTCTTCCTTCTCTAAGCTCTCTCTCTTCTTACTCTTCTCTTTCTCCTGTTAGTCCTTTGTCTCCTCCTTCTGTTTCTCCTCTTCTCCCTTTTCCTCTTCTTCTTCTTCCTCATATCTATTTTTTTCTTCCGCCTTTTCTTTGTCCTTCTCTTCAAATTCTATTTAATAGTAGTTGAACCCACTGAAATATGTAATATTTAACTCTATTTTCAACTGTAATTTTTAAGTCATATGGATATATCAGATACTTTGGCTAAGGCATATGCCATTCTTTGTGTCTTCCCAAAACATTCAGGAGTGGATGGGAGAATTATGCCAAAGTGTGGAGCCCTGAGCCTGAAAACTGACTCTGGTCAACCTATCTGCTGTTATTCCTATCACATAACCCTCTGGGACACCTCTATTACTTTCATTTGCACACAAATATCCTTGAGCCTTTCTTCATCTGTGATGCCCTAACTATAGGATTGGGAGCATGGATAGGAAGAGAAAATTCTGAACCAGCAAGAGCTGTTAACAGTTCCTCATCTAAGCTGAGCTCTGATGACTTCCTGACATCATCCAGCCAATTATTTCAAGCTCTTCATAGGTGCTACTCTATCACTGTCATTCAGTGTATAAGATGCAGTAGCTCTTCTTTTAGCTACATCGAAAGAGCACAGATCAAATTTTCCCTCTAAGATATTCCCCCAGGGAAGTGCCATGAATTTTTGTCTCACTAGTAAGTCACAGCTGTTGTTCTATTTCTCTAATTATTTTTCACAGTCCTGACGTCTGCTTTTCAAAAACACACCGTAACTCTCACTTTCATGCAATCCCCAGGATTGGGTCTGAGTGTAGATCAACAGCCTTCTGTGCTAGTTTTTTTTATTTGTTCAGAAGAAATTAGAATGTCCCATCTTATTTGCTGTAGAGTTAATCAGTACCTATTCTGTGGTGTACCTATTTGACTATGTAATCCCATATTAAACTTTCAAGTGAGTAGAAGTAAAAGCTAAAGTAAAATTTTAAAAATATATATCAAATAAAAATTCAAGACTTTTGACCTATATAGTTTTTTCCTCCCTTGATTTATATAGGAAAAACAAAACTTGCATTACTTTTTGAGAAAAACAAAACTTGCATTATTTTTTGAGAACATAAGTTCTTTGGTTGCTAAAGATGATTATATGACCAAAAAAGTTTCATAGCTATCAATAAATGAAGAAATCTCCTTCTGCTGAATAAAATAGCATAGAAAAATTATATGCATATCAAGTCTGGATGTCAAGGGAGCAATGCTTCTGCCTAGAGAATTAAACTAATTAAGACCACAGTTCTCTCAATATGCTAAGAGGTTTTATTTTGACATTTATGTCTTTGAAGCACATAATTCTAGATATCATGCTTTTTCTCCACCACATTTTATATGCCTGGATGGTTCAGTCTTTAGATGTCTGCCTTCAGTTCCAGTCATGATCCCAGGGTCCTGGGATCGAGCCCCACATTGGGCTCCCTGCTCAGCAAGAAGCCTACTTCTCCCTTTCACTCCCCCTGCTTATATTCCTCCCTCTCTTGCTGTGTCTCTCTCTGTCAAATAAAAAAATGAAATCTTTAAAAAAAAAAAAAAATCCCTGAGTAAAACATTACTGCAATACGTTGTTTGCAATTATGTCTTTTCAAGAGAAATTGATAAAGAGTAAGAGCTATGTTTTATTATGGATTTTCTATATGCTAGGCACCATGTTGTATATTACATATATGGTAGAAGTTGCTTTAGTTGTTTTTGTGTTTAGTTGATTTAGTTGTCAATTGAGGCAAAATTCACACACCATAAAGATAAGCTTTCTTTTATTTTTATTGAAAGATTTTATTTATTTGACAGGAAGAGAGAGAGGAAGAGGGAGCAAGATCAAGGGGAAAGGCAGAGGGAAAAGCTAGCTCCCACTGAGCAGGGAGCCAAATGCAGGGCTGCATCCCAAGTCCCTGGGATCACAATCTGAGCTGAAGGCAGCCATTTAACTGACTGAGCCACCCACGTGCCCCTAAAGTTAAGTTTTAGAGTATAGCATTGAGTGCTTTTGAGTACATTCGTAGTTGTGCAGCTATCACCCTATCTAATCCCAAAATATTTGTGTTATTGTAAAAAGAAACTCTCCACCCAATAGCACTTGTTCTTCATTGTCCCATCCTTCTAGCCTCTAGCAATAATTAATCTACTTTTTGTCTCTATCGATTTGCCTATTCTGGGCATTTCATATAAATGAACTCATACAATTTGTTGCCTTTTGTTTATGGCTACTTTTGCATTGACTGCACAGTTTCAAGGTTCATCCATGTTGTAGTATGTATCAGTTCTTCATTCCTTTTTTGGTTGAATAATATTTCATTTGTAGAATTTACTACATACATTAAGTTTATATATCTTAAACAAAAAAAATTGGATGGTTTCCACTTTTGGACTATTATGAATAAAATAAAACTGCTGTGACCATTCATGCATGGATTTTTTCTATACTGTGTATTTTCACTTCTCTTAGGTCTATATATAGGAGTAGAACTGTTGAGTCATACAGCAACTCTCTATTTTACTTTTAGGAGAAGTGCCAACTGGTTTTCAGAATGGTTGTGCCATTTTCTATTCCCTCAGTAATGTATGAGGGTGCAAATTTCTCCATATCCTTGCTAGCACTTATTATCCTTTCCTTTTATATTGTAATTATTCTAGTATATATGAAGTGGTATCTCACTGTGGTTTTATATGCATTTCTCTAGTGAATAATTTTGAGATTCTTTTTATGTGCTTATTGCCATTTATTTCTTTGGGGAAATCTCTATGCAAATATTTTGTCCATTTTTTGTTTGAATTATTTTTTTATGGTTGAGTTTAAGTCATTCTTTTTCTATTCTGAACATATCCTCTCTCAGGTATAGGATTTTCAGATATTTTCTACCATCCTATACATTCTATTCTGTCTTAATAGTGTCCTTTGAAGCACAAAATTACTAACTTGCTGAAATCCAACTTAATTTTTTTTCTTTAATTTCTAATGTTTTGGTGACATATCCAAGAAGCTATTTTCAAATCTATGGTCATGAAAATTTATGCTAATGTTTTCTTTTAGAAGTATTGTGTTTGGGGGAAATCTGGGTGGCTCAGTGGGTTAAGCCTTTGCCTTATCCTCAGGTCATGATCTCAGGGTCCTGGGATGGAGCCCCACATCGGGCTCTCTGCTCAGCAGAGAGCCTGCTTCCCCCTCTCCCTCTGCCTGCCACTCTGCCTACTTGTGATCTCTCACTCTCTGTCAAATAAATAAATAAAATCTTAAAAAAAACCTCAAGTATTATGTTTTTAATACTTACATGTAGGAATATAATTCATTTTTAGTTTTTGTAAATGATGTATAGAAGCAGTTTGACTTCATTCTTTTGCATGTTGTCCCAGAACCATTTGTTAGAAATAGTATAAAACACAAACTTTCTTTCCCACTGAATTGTCTTTTTTAAAATTTAATTTTATATTTATTTATATTTTTAATTCAAGTAAAATTAACATACAATGTTATATTAGTTTCAGGTGTACAATATAGTGATTCAACAATTCCATACATTACTCAGTGCTCATCATGATAAGTATACTCTTAATCTCCTTCATCTATATTTCCCCCATCCCCTTACCCATCTCCCCTCTGGCAACCACCAGTTTGTTCTCTATATATAAGAGATTGTTTTTTGATTGTCTCTTTTTTTTTTGTTCATTTGTTTCATCTCTTAAATTCCACAAATGAATGAAATAATATAGTATTTGTCTAAAGGAAACCATCTACAAGATAAAACAAAACGAAAACTAAGTGGGGGGAAGATATTTGCAAATGATATATCCAATAAGGGTTAATATCCAAAATATATAAAGAACACATACAACTCAAGACCAAAATCCAAAATAATCCAATTTGAAAATGGGCAGAAGACATGAACAAACATTTCTCGGAAGAAGACACACAGAGGGCTAACAGACATAGAAAAAGATGCTCAACATCTCTCATCATCAGGGAAATGCAAATCAAACCACAATGAGATATCACCTCACACCTCCCAGGAGGGCTATTATCAACCACACAAGAAACAACAGGTGTTGGTCAGGATGTGGAGAAAAAGGAACCCTCATGCACTATTGGTGGGAGTGCAAAGTGTTAGAGCCACTCTGGAAAACAGTATGGTGGTTCCTCAAATAATTAAAAATAGAATTACCATATGACCCATTGAATTGTCTTGGTACCCTTGTCAAAAATCAATTGACCTTAAATGTGAGGATTTATTTACAGAACCTCGAATCTATTCCATTGATCTCTATTTCTGTCCTTATGCCAGTGCCACACTGTCTTTATTGATGCCACTTTCTAGTGATTGAAATTTTGAGAGTGGGTAGTATGACACCTCTGACTTTGTTGTTCTTTTTCAAGATTTTTTTGGCTATTTGGATTCTCTTGCATTTCATACAGATTTTAGAATCAGTTTCTCAGGTAAGGGATTCAGATACTGATTGCATTTAATCTGTAGATCAGTTTGTAATCATTGCCACCTTAACAATATTAAGTTTTCCAATCAATGGACATTGGATATCATTCTGTTTATGTAAGTCTATTTGTATTTTTTGCTAAATTTATTACTAAATAGCTTATTATTTTTGATGTTATTATAAGTGCAATTGTTTTCCTCTGTTCATTTTCAGATATTTCATTACTAGTATATGGGCACAATTTACACTTGCACATTGAACATGTATCTTGAAACCTCTCTGAACATTTTTATTAGTAGTATTCTTATCAGCTTCTTAGAATTTTATATATATTACATACAACATACATAATATATGTATTATACATGTATCATCTAATAATATCTAATATATATGATTATATATATATATATAATCATGTTATTTGCAAAAAAAATACTTTTACTTCCTTTTCAAAAATCATATGGTCCTTTAAAAATTTTTTTTTAATTTCTTTTCAGTGTTCCAGAATTCATCATTTATGCATCACACCCAGTGCTCCATGCAATACATGACCTCCTTAATATCCACTACCAGGCTCACCCAACCTCCCAACCCCCACCCCTCCAAAACCCTCAGATTGTTTTTCAGAGTCCACAGTCTCTCATGGTTCATCTCCCCCTCCAATTTCCCCCAACTCCCTTCTCCTCCATCTCCCCATGTCCTCCGTGTTATTTCTTATGCTCCACAAATAAGTGAAACCATATGATAATTGAATCTCTCTGCTTGACTTATTTCACTCAGCATAATCTCTTCCAGTCCCGACCATGTTGATACAAAAGTTGGGTATTCATCCTTTCTGATGGAGGCATAATACTCCATAGTATATATCGACCACATCTTCCTTATCCGTTCGTCCATTGAAGGGCATCTTGGTTCTTTCCACAGTTTGGCGACTGGCCACTGCTGCTATGAACATTAGGTACAGATGGCCCTTCTTTTCATTATATCTGTATCTTTGGGGTAAATACCAAGTAGTGCAGTTGCAGGGTCATAGGGAAGCTCTATTTTTAATTTCTTAAGGAATCTCCACACTGTTTTCCAAAGTGGCTCCACCAACTTGCATTCCCACCAACAGTGTAAGAGGGTTCCCCTTTCTCCCTATTGGCTATAGATGGAATCTCCAGCACAATATTGATAAGAAATAGCAAGAGGGGACATTTTTGCCTTGTTCTTAAACTAAGGGGATAAGCTTTCAGTCATTCACCATTAAACATGATGTTAGCCATTGTGTGTGTGTGTGTGTGTGTGTGTGTGTGTGTGTGTGTGTGCGCTCTTTATCAGGTTAAGAAAAATCCCTTATATTTCTAGTCAGTTGAGTATTTTATCATAAAAGATACTGGATTTTGTCAAATGCTTTTCCTGTATCTATTAGAATGACCATGTGATTTTTTTCCCTTTATTTTAATAATACAGTATGTTATACTGATTGATTTTCAGATGTTAATCCACCTTATTTTTTTCAAAAATATCTCACTTGGCCATGGTTTATAATCCTTTTCATATGTTGCTGTATTTACTTTGCTAGTGTTTGGTGAAAGATTTTTCATCTATATTCATAAAGAATACTGGTTTGTAGTTTTCTTATGATATCTTTGTCTGACTTGAGCATCAAGGTAATGCTTCTTTCATTAAATGAGTTGGGAAATGTTCATTTATCTTCTATTTTATGGAATAGTTTGTGAATGATTAAAGTTCTTGAAACATTTAGTGGAATTCATCAGTAAAACCAAGTTTTTGAATTACAAATCAATCCCTTTAATGATATGTTCATATTTTCTATTTCTTTTTGAGACAGTCTCTGGTTGGCGTTCTAGGAATTTGTCCATCTCTTTACATTATCTAAATTGTTGACATACAATTCTTTCTAGTATCCTCTTATAATCCATTTTGTTTCTATAAGGTAGGAACTAATGTTCCCTATTTTATTTCTGATTTTAGTAATTTGACACTTGGCTCTTCTTCTCTTAAAGAAGAAGAATTCTACTAATTCTTAGTAGAATTCTTAGCTACTTAAAGATTTGTCAATTGTTCTGATATTTTCAAAGAACCAGCTGACATTTTTGTGGTTTTTTTTTAATTGTTCAACTATTCTCTATTTGTTTTCTTCCTATTTTTGTTTATATTTCCTTCTTTCTGTTTGCATTTTGTTTGTTCTTTTTTTTTTTATTTCTTAATGTTAAAAGTAGATTATTGATTTGAGATCCTCCTTAATTTTTTACAGCTACACATTTCCATGCTTTAGGTGCACTCCATTAAGTTTAGGTGTTTTGCATCTTTGTTTTCATTCTTCTCCAAGTATTCTTATTAATTTTTAAAATTTTCTTTCTTTCTTTAAAATTTCTTTGACCCATTGATTATTTAGACTGTGTCTAATTTCTACATACTTATTATTATTATTATATAAATTACATGTTTATACATTATATATTCATCAACACAGTTTTAAAATTATTGTTGTTGTCTTTTAAATAAGACAGGAGAAAATAAAGTTGTAAACAAAAATACATTTATATTTTTAAAAAATATTTACCTTACTAGTAGTCTTTCTTCTTCATGTGGATTTGTGTTACTGTCTAAAAATGTTTGCATTTTGACCTGAAGGACTCCTTTAGTATTTCCTATAGGGCAGGTTTGCTGGCAATAAATTCCCTCAATTTGTTAATTTTTTGACCTGGATTTATGATATCATTTATATATAACCTGGGTTATGATCTCATTTCTCCTTTATTTTTGAAGATTATAAAATTCTTAGCAGTCTTTTTCTTTGAATACGCCATTCCACTATCTTCTGGCCTCCTTGGTATCTGATGAGGATAGTCTTGTTAATTGTGATGAGAATCCCCTGTATGTGATAAGTTTCTACTCTTTTGCTATTTTCAAGATTTGGTGTTCGACTATTTGTGATGTGCCAGGTGTGCATATCTTCGAGTTTATCCTACTTGTGACCTCTTACACTCAAAAATCTCTCTCACAGCTTAGTCGAGCTCCTAACAAGGCAGAGTTGTAAACAGCCAATTAAAGTGTTAAAGGAATATGTCCAACATGCACACTGACCCCCAGCAAAAGCAAGTTTTCCTCCTCCTCCCCCATAAGAAGACTTTGGCAGAGGTGCCTGAAGAAGACCCTCTCCTAAGATCTAAGACAAAGAGCTCTGGGAATAAAGGTGCCTGGGTTAGGAATGCAAATATGTGAAGGTATAACCAGCCAAAGGTGTCTACCATTCCTGCTGATGTAACTATGTAGGAATTGTTTTTACATGGGTACAATAAACAGAAATGGATTGATTGGTGAGCAAAAGGAGTCTACTGAAACGTAATGCTTATCTTAGAAAACTGATTGAAGGTCAAGTGCATGTTCAGGGCTGTGCACATGCTGAGGTAAAATCTGGAACCTGGCTAAAACCAAGAGAAACTTGGTAATCAATCCAAGACCAAAATTACATCCTTGTGAAAGTCTGATGAAGCTAAAGATGTTTCCATAAAAGACACTGGATGCCCCAGCTGGCACCTGATTCTAACTATTCCAGATCTGCGAAGTAGCTGAGTCACATTACCCATGAAACTAGATGTTACTGCAATCTTTGCCAATGCAAAAGCAGAACAAAACAGAAGTATTACTTTCCTTCTTTGCTTTTTTCATTTTAGTTTTAAAGTCCCTGTCAGGAGCACCTTATTGGTAAAGCTTAGTTTATAGGTACAGGGTTCAGTTTTTCAGAATCAAGAAAAAGAAGTAACTCAATTAGTTGGCATTGATAGTGGAAGACAAGGCCTGCTTCCTATGAATATTTATATGTGTGAATATTCACAAAATAAAAGGAATGTTGAGGCAATGAAGGGAAAAAGGCCAATGTCTACTATTCATTTATTAACTGATTAAATATAGCCACCCTATAATTCAATGATTCTTTTTGCCATTTTAAAGATTAAAAAATTGTGCACAAAATAATCAGTTTACTTCTTAATATCACATTATCTTACAAAAAAAGACTTGTGATTTTAGTTTAAACTTGTTTGACTCTGAAATCATATTTGTTTTAATACAACATGATGTTACCACTGTAAGTTAAGTGGTAATACATATTCTATTTGTTAGTAATAAATATGTAAATATATTCTATTTACTATATTTTCACTTTAACTTATCAATTAAGATTCACCTATCACCTTGTCTATACAAAATAAGATATCTTCACAAAAATATGAATTCAGTGTCTGGGTGTTTAACATGACTGATCAATTGTGAAGATTCCTGTAGGATGATTTGGAGGAATGATTCAAACAAAATATTTTAGATTTGAAGTACAGATGTATAGATATATATTTAGATATAGATGACAAACAGATAAATAGATAAGTAGGTAGATAAATGATAGGTAATGGGTAGATGACAGATGGATGGGTGGATAGGTGATAGATAATAATGGATGGATATATTCTGTGCTATTTTAGTATTCATGTATATTCTTTGAACTATGTTAAGAGTGGAAAAAGGGAAACATACTGGTAGAATCGATTGTTATTTTCATATCAGTGATTTCGATGCCATTGGAATGATACAGTTTGGAACTAATAAATCAGAAAAAAAATTTTCTGTGTTCTAGCACTTCAGGATTACCCTCTTATAGAGTGGTCTACCATCTAGTCTTCCTAACAGGAAACTCTTGTAGGCATATGTAGGAACTTAATACCTCATTTTTAAGAAGTACAAACTATCAAGATTCTTAGGCTATTCTGGAAATAAGAAAAGGGTAAAGATATATGTACAAGCAACATTCTCTGAAAAACCAAATATAGTTCAGTTTCCAATAAAAAAGAGCATAAAACATAAAAAGAACACAAATTCATTAGTATCCTCTAATAGAAACCGTAAGATATTAACTCTTGAAACAAATAATTATAAAGATAGAGAAAGAGAGAGAAAAGGAAATATAAGAAATATGTCTTTAAATTTAAAGTGTTTGCTGAAATTAAGTGCAAATAAAACTTACAGAAAAAAAATAAGTCAATGTCCTCTCAAAGTCAACGAGAGGAAATATATTAAAATTATGGGAAAATAGCTGAGATAAAAATCAGTAGTAAGAAAGCATAATATTCTACCCTGGTAGTTTTAAAAGTGTAACAAGAAAGTGGAAGAGAAAATAAGAAATCATGTGAGTGTTTCTCTGAAGATAGCACATGGCCTCAAAAATGAGTAGCTCAGAGAGCAACTAGAAAAATGAGAAAGAGCAAATTCAGTCTATCTGTGTCAGACTTCAGAATATTAAGGATAAAGAGATGATTATAATATCTTCCAAAGAGGGGAAAAAGTGAACCTGAGCTAACAAGAATAACCCTGAATGACCAGCAATGAAATAGCAGTGAGACTCCTGAGTCAACTACAAAGGAAGGATAATCAGACTGGATTCAGGCTTTTCAGTATCAATCTCAGATACTAGATAATAAAGAAAGCATACTTCAAACCCCTGAAGGGCAGAACTTTTCATCTCACTTATGTCAAGTCAAACTATTACTCAGGTATAAAGGGAGGGAAAAAAAATCTTCAGATATTATTGTTTCTGCTAATCTCTGTAAGGACCTGAAACTCCAGATCCATTCTCACAGACTTGCCATTGGAAAAGGACTGTCTCTAGGAGAACAAATGTTCTAGTGTTAAGATTCAAAGATCTCCTTCACCATCAGAAAAGGTATGGGATAAACGGTTCTGTATGCAGAGAATTCTCAGCCTCATGGAAGAAAGAAGTCATGAGATGATCTCTTTGTGAAAAGCAAACACAGGACTGTTTCCCAAATGTCAAGATTTGGGCAGTCCTAATGTGTCACTGAATTGCCCTCCTTCTTGTGGCTTCAAAGAAGTCTGCTTCCACTTCTGGCTTGTTATCCTTGACTGGAGGGAAGTTATTAAAGCAATATGAGGATGATCTGCCCCTAACCTGGGACCAGATGGGAGGATGGAGGGAACTGCTTATCTGCATCTAGAAACACTCAGCCTGGAGAACAAAAAAAATCAGGTTTCATAAAATGCATGGGAGAATGTGATGTTAAAAATTAAAATATTAAAGAATATTTTCCAAACAGTATTAAGTATTTGAATGTGACATTTATTATCAGTTTCCCCCCCCCTTGGCTTTTGGAAACTATGCTTATAACAACTAGTAATGAGTGGACTGAAAAAAAAAAAAGAGCATAATAAAATCTTGCATTTATTTGCGATATAACCCGTTAGACTAGAAAAATGTCATTTTAAGCTGTCACTTCTCATTGTCTTGAAAGGAATACTTACTTCAGCTCAAACTTTGTTTATTAAATTATATCAGTATGTTTGTCCTCTTCATGTCTCTTTTACTTAAAAAATAACATTTCTCACAAGACTGGAGGGCCTACGTTTCTTTAAAACTATTCTCTCTTCAAAGTTTTGCAGATTTTTACAAGGAAACAAAATTCAAAAGTGTCCACTCAATTTTAGGCACCAGATATAAAGAATGGTATTGTGAAAAAATATATATTGGTGTAAGTTGGGATTGCAAACAAAATATTTAGTTCTTTTGATAATGTATTCTCTTGTATGCATACTCAAACACATATAAACAAATGTATATACAGACCCACAATTTTCAGTACTTATGAATGTCAGATTGATAAGACAGTGAAATTTCTGAATAGGATATGGGACATAAAAACAAGTTTTTGGAGCTGATAACTTTGCCATTTACATTTGAAACTTTAACTGAGTAGCAGAAAAACCATAGTAAAGTCACCTTCTTATTTATGCAGATGTAATATCGATACATACATGTGCATAAAATTTCTAATAATATTTTAGGACTTTTATACCTATTTCTCTAGTTTTATCAGTTCCTCTTAGAAATATCATAGATGCACCATTAGTAACCCTAGCAACAAAGAAAGAAAAAAAAGGAAGGAAAGAAGGAAAAAGAAAAGAAACAACAGGAAACTAAAGACTCTTCTCGACAGAATGTTATTTTATATACTGATTAATACATTTTAAGTACCAGCAAAATCCTCATTATATTTTTAGTCTTCTGTGGTCCTGTTACCTATTAAATTCTAAGGTTACATATTCCCTGGTGTCTTTCCACTGAGTTATGTTCTTGCTCAAATAAATATTTATTAAAGACTTTTTGGTGCTAAAAATTCCCTCAGATACTGGGTCAAAAAAAGAGATGAATGAAGGAATATCTGCATTCAATATTTTACATGCTAGTCACATAGTTACAGATAAAATTTATTTATTCAGCCACAGAGAATGTGTGCCATTTGTTGTGTAATAATTTTTTACTTAATTACTCATTTCCAGAAGCAAAATTTTGTATTACAAAATATTTCACTTGTCCTCAACATATTCCTCTGAGATTAGTGGATATCACTTCTCTTAGCCAAGAATTATATTAGTCAATGTAGTATTTACTAAAAAGTACTAAAAAGAACACTGAATTTTGCAATGGTGTTGAGGATTTGTGGACTGACTAGGCAGAATTCTTTTTACTATACTGTGCTTTGATAAAATGATAAAGACCCACCGATCTTCTAGAACACTGGCCCTGGAAACTAAGATCTGATTCTGAATACCAACAGTTTCCTCTTTATGAGACAACCTGAGAAATTTAACTGTTTGATCTGAGTCGCAGTATTAATTTTCTCTTCCTGAGCAACTGGTCAGATTTTATCCCCAAAACATAAATGATGTAACTAACTAGATTTTCCCTTGAGTGTTAAATGTTATAAAGTCTAGAATTAAATTTGCTGTCTAGAAGTAACAAATATGCATCCCATTTTTGTAGTAATCTGATACTTGACTCTATTTTATATTTCTTTGCTTATTTTTTCTATCTTCTTTCATATGTCATTTTAATCAAATATATCATCTCTTTTTATCTATTTTGGGAATCATCTTCATTTTTTAATAGTAAGATGAGGTATTAAATTAAAGATAAGTCTAGAAAAATTAGTCTAATTAAATCTGAGGAAGGTTTGTGCAAGAATGTTCATTGGTTCAATCATTTCATCCTTCAACTAGCAATAAACCTATACCTCCACATGCTAGAATATTCATGTTAGAATGAAAAAAATGAATAAGGTATTTTACTCAAGGATCTTATAAATGAGGAGGAAGACCAGAAAAGTTAACAGACAATTAAAAATAAAGTGTTTTAAGTACAATAAGTGAACACTATGATCATACTCTGTTAAGGCAGAATGGATAATTAGGAAAAGTATATAAAGAGAGGTAATTCCGGGGCACCTGGGTGGCTCAGTGGGTTAAAGCCTCTGCCTTCAGCTCGGGTCATGATCTCGGGGTCCTGGGATCGAGCCCCGCATCGGGCTATCTGCTCAGCGGGGAGCCTGCTTCCCCCTCTCTCTCTCTACGACTGCCTCTCTGCCTACTTGTGATCTCTGTCTGTCAAATAAATAAATAAAATCTTTAAAAAAAAAAGAGAGAGAGGTAATTCCTAAACTTAACCATAAAGGATTAATAGGCAAAGTGAAGAAGAAAAATACATTTCAGTCAACAAAGCAAAATCTAAGGTTTTAAAAATTTAATTGATTGATTGATTGATTAGCCTTTAAAAGTAATCTCTACACCCAACGTGGGCTTGAACTCATGACCTTGAGATCAAGAATTGCACACACTTCCAACTGACCAGCCAGGTGCCCCAACAAAGTGAAATTTGTAATAAGACAAAAGTGAAAAGAAAGCATAGAATATCTGGATAGTAAATCACATGGTTATTAGAAAACAAATTAGTTTCAATGATATTTAGTATCTTAATAATATATTTTAAAATATAACAAATGACCTATCTCATGTTTAATCTGCAGTACAAGAGATCTGGAAGAACACATAATAGGACCTCTATAATTCCATTCTATGATAATGTTTCAATTGAAATTTGAAACTGAATAACAAAATATTTATTTTGAGGTAATTTCTTGTCCCTAAGTGGCCTTATGTCTTTGAATTCAACCCAAATTTCAAAAAATAAAGTTATACATTCATGGGATATCCTTTCCATATTAAATAGAAAACAAATGAGATTCAGTTTTCAAAAAACATGAGGCAAATCTAGTTGCTCAGGTGAATCCCACAGAAAGAGCTATTAATAGAGAAGGGAAAATATTAAATCAACTACAGTAAGCTCATAACTTCGGTTCCTTTCCGGTTTTGACTGCTTTTATTCCTTGCTTTTTCTTTTGTAGATTTATCTGGGGAGATGATTTTAGTCTACATTTTAACTTTTTTCATTGATGTTTTCAGCCCGAATGACCATGGAAATCTAAGGCTCCATGTAAGATGCATGTTAAAATAATGATTAACAGAAAATTTCCTTCAGCCCTAGTGGTTTCAATGTGCAGGTGGTAATGATATGCTAAAGCAAATGAAACGAAAAATTATGTGAACTAACAGGTACTTAAACTTGGAGAGGATGTAAGAAGATATGTACTCCAAAATCTTAATTTTACAAATAAAAAAATGGAGGACCAAAGAGATTAGATAGGTTGCTGAAGTTCATACGATTCCTTAGTGGCAAAACTTGGTTTGGAATTCATCGGAGATTTGTGTTTTGTTTTGCTTTGCTTTTTGCATAGATTATCTACTTCGTCCTGATTATTTGTGTATTACTATTTCTAGAATATACCAGGTTTATTTTATACAATAAATATGGTGAGCCTGCAGCAGAATCAGGTGTGGTGGGACTTAATGATGAGACTGTCCTTAAGAAAGAGAAATGCAATTGTTATTTGAACACATCCTTAGGGCCCCTTCCAGGCCCCACAAGGAGCCTGGTTAAGGAGGGGCACTGAATTTTCAGCTTCATCAGCTCATAAGAAATCCCTTCTCAGTGAGCGCAGTTAGAAGCATTTACTGTAAGACCATATTTGCTAGACTCAATATACTATGTAATTTGACATGTTTTTCTTTTTATGGGGATTACTGATGGGATTATTTCCATATAAATTCATATCACAATCAAGAGTATATTCACTTTCTTAAAAATTGGTTTCTTTTTTCATATAATAGAAAAACTGTAAGCATCGTGACATACCTTCTGGCTATACATTTACTAAGATGTAAAATATTTAAAATGAATATGTAAATATCCAACTGAAATTCTATGGATATGCATGCTTATGAGGTTTATTTGAGTGGCTGATTTGATAAAATGGTTCTAAAACATTAGAACCATTGTTCATATAAATCTTGAGATTTCTGATTTACTTACACCTGCTATGAGATAAACTATTTATAAATACTTTTGTCATGGCTGATGTTATGATGCTAGAAAAATGTTATTTGCCATTTTATTAATGGAATAGTATGAACTTCTGTAGTTCTTTTTTTTTTTAAATTTAATCTAATTTAATTTTTTCAGTGTTCCAAAATTCATTGTTTATGCACTCACCCAGTGCTCCATGTCCTATAATTCTTAAATTTATTTATTTATTTATTTATTTCAGAGAGAGCAAGCAAGTGGGGAGGAGAATTGGAGGGAAGGAGAAGAGGGAAAGGGAGAGAGAAATTCAAGAAGACTCTATGTTGAGTGTAGAGGCTGAGGCAGGGCTCGATCTCACAATATTGAGATCAGAGCTGATCTGAAATCAAGAGCTGGATGCTTTAGCCAACTGTGCTATCTGCCCTTGTCCTATAATTCTTTAGGCATCCAGAAAAAAACACAATGCACGGAAATTATCCAAGAAATAAGTTCTTATGAAAATAAAGACAATGTTCTTTATTTCTAGGTGAAATCAAATCAACCTTTTTCATATCTTTATTCAGATCACTTCACTAGAATGTAATCCCCAAGAGGACATTGTTCTTGGTTTTTGTGGTCTGTGGTCAAGCACCCGACCCAATGCATATAGGAAACCAAGTATATTTGAATGAATTAGTATTTTTAATTACATGTGCACCCTATAAGTTTGAAGGTATCAATACAGAGAGTTACTAATAGTTTATGTAT
Source organism: Lontra canadensis (assembly GCF_010015895.1). Classification (NCBI taxonomy): domain Eukaryota; kingdom Metazoa; phylum Chordata; class Mammalia; order Carnivora; family Mustelidae; genus Lontra; species Lontra canadensis. Next base: position 2,928,005 of record NW_022631113.1, read on the forward strand.
CATTGTAATGTTTATTTTTATTAGTCTTCTATAATACAAATCTTTCACGTTCCAACTTTTGAATCACTCATACCTCTTATGACAATTGGGCAACAATGTCACTTCACTCTGCCTCTTTAGATGTCATTGGTGTAATGTAACAAACATTCCAAGACACCAAATACTTAAGCTTGAGTGCGTCAGCAATGACATGCATAGAAGCTACTCCTGCCTTTAATAATGATTTATCTATTAATATCTAATGATTTCATCATTCAGCACTCACAGGAAAAGATTTAAATAAAAATGTATTGCATTTTTTTTCTTTGCCCTGATAAGGGCATTAGATTGTCAGATTTAATATAGACAAAAATTCTTTCCAGAAACATTTCACATTTTCATAGGACATGAAGCCTCTGCTCAAAAAACAATAAAGATGAAAAATGACATCTTAGCAACTTTTATCTCCTGGTCATTTCAGTTAAAAAGTAGTTTTAAATGCAGGAGTTCAAATAGAATTCAGAAGGGGCTTCAATGATAATCCTCTTGCTACAATGAAAGAAAGTTCATTGTAAAGTTCACAATAAAATGATTTCTGAAAGTAGTAGGTTCTAAGAAGCTAATACACAATAAAATATTACAGCATTCATATATTATAATCAAACAGAATGATATAGGCTATTTATGCTTTGTTTAACCAGTTAGATTCACACTGCATTTTAAATTTGGGATAAAAGGAATGAGCAATGCAAATATTAACCCACACTACATCTTATGCTTGAGAGGAGGGAAGAAAAAAAGCACAAATCATTTTGATTATTTTGCCAGACTGTACTATTTAACATTCTTAAAGGATGGCAAAATGCAGAATCATTAATATTGTTATAAGGTAATATAAAAAAACCACAATATGTTAAATTTTAAGGAGTGGAAATAGACCACAATATTTATATATTTATACATATACTTGTGTAACTATATATTTGTATTCTTGTGTCAAAATCTCATTAAAGCCTTTTTTGAATTAGACTTTTTTTTTTAAGATTTTATTTATTTACTTGACAGACAGAGATCACAAGTAGGCAGAGAGGCAGGAAAAGAGAGAGAAAGCAGGCTCTCTGCTGAGCAGAGAGCCCTATGCTGGGCTCCATCCCACTACCCTGAGATCATGACCTGAGCCAAAGGCAGAGGCTTTAACCCACTGAGCCACCCAGGCACCCCTGAATTAGACATTTTAATGCTTCCCGCAACCATATATATACGTATATATATATACATATATATATACGTATATATACGTATATATATATGTATATATATACTATTTTTCATAAAAATATATATGAAAAATAGTACATTATGATTAATCCTTATCTTTAGTCTGAAAGACCTAATTATTAGAAGGACTCCAAGCATGTTAGAAAGAGGAATTCTGGCTCTGACTCTTTTAAGAAGTCTGTTTTGCAATAGAACTATTTACCTCACTTATGTTTTTAGAAAAAAAATTAGCTATTAATAGTGAGTCTGGGCATGCCTGGGTGCCTCAGTGGGTTAAGCCTCTGCCTTTGGCTGAGGTCATGATTTCAGGGTCCTGGGATCGAGTCCTACATGGGCTATCTGCTCAGCAGGGAGCCTGCTTCCCCTTCTTCCTCTGCCTGCCTTTCTGCCTTCTTATGATCTCTCTCTCTATCAAATAAATAAATAAAATATTTTTTAAAAAATAGTGAGTTTATAAGGCATTTGCAGATAATTTAAGTTCAACTTGATATTTTATTATATTAGATTCAAAATTTCAGACTAAATTTTATTAATTCAACATTCTTATTGCCAAGAATTTCTCTGGGTGCCAGAGAGAAAGCTGTGAGCCAAATTGGCCCAACTCTCGGGGCGCCTGAGTGACTCAGTTGGTTAAATGTCTGACATTGGCTTAGGTCATGATCTCAGGGTCCTAGGATGGAGCTCTTCAGAGGCCTCTGTCCTCAGTGGGGAGTCAGTTTCTCCCTCTCCCCCTGCCCCTCACCCTTTAAAATTTTTTTTTTTAACTTAAAAAAAATGACCCTGCTCTCTTATTGCTTCAGGCTTAGTGAGGTAACAAAAACCCCATTTATTTAGTAGTTGTTGATCTTTGAGTCTAGGAAAATTTCTTTTTGGGGTTACTTAAATAAAAAAATACTACACTTATAAACAAAATGTGTACATTATTATAATAGGTACATCACACTATTAAAGTTTTCAAAACTTTTCTATAAGAAAGCTATTTATTACTATGCTCTCAAATTTAAAAAGTAACAGATTTACCTTGATACATAAACTGTGTTGCATAAAATGTCTGCTTGCTAATGGGACAAAATAATGAGTGCCTCTGAGAAAATACGGATTAATTTTATATATATTTATAACTATAATATGTAATATAAACATATACATGTATAAATAAATATATAATAAAACATATGTAAATGTATGTAACATATATAATATAAATGCATATAAAAATACTCTAACTTTGAAATACAAGTATCAGAGTTTCTTTGGAAGATATTCATAGCCTTCAGTAGCTGTAGGTAGTTGTGGAATATAATTATTTTCCCCACAGCCTTACTGTCTGTGTCAATGAAAAATAAAGTGTTCAAATCTGATACATATAAACTTATTTGCAAATGAAGCAGAAAGAAGCAAAGCTAGACTCACTAATTGATTTTAGGCTAAATAAAGGACAGTATTTTGTAGTGAAATACAGCTAAAATTGTGGTTTAAATTAGGCAATAGAATCCTTATATTTGGCTATAATTGAAAAAGTCCTTGACCAGGTGACTGAACAACCTATTATAATCTTATAACCTTATTCTTGAGTCATTTAAACTATTGATATGAGGGCAGGGTGCCTATAAAATATCCCTTCTTAGCCCACATATCTTAAAGGCTACTAGCTTAACCAAAGGACAGAAAAGGTCTATGAAATATATTTAAATAAATCATTATAAGATTAAAATAGATGATGGTCATGTAATAGTCCACACCTGAATCTGAACTTCTGATTAGAGGGTTTAAAAGCTAACAAACCATTCTTCTTTGAGCAGCTACTTTCCCAACTGCTACTTTACATAAGGATTATTCAGATATTAATTAATGGGTCTCTCAATAAAGGCTAAAGTAAAAAAAAAAGAAGAGAGAGAGAGAGAAACACATTGTACTCTAGTTGCTGACATATTCTAACACAGAGACAATGAGGAATTAAAACTTCTGGATTTTTTTAATGAATAAAGCAACTTTAAATTGTTCCTAGTACATTATTTCATGTTGAATGTATAAATTCTCACACTATTTGTTAATAAAGAGACAAACACTTTAATCTATAATTTGGGTTTTTTTTTTCTTTAGGTTTTATTTTTTATTTAAACAATAGTCCCATTAGTTTTTTCCTAAAATACAGCCTATCATTTTATCTCTATTATTAAATATTTGTATTTCATTAAGACCATGTTAATTATAGATAACACAATCAAAATAAATGTTGAGGTTTATTTTTCCTTTCAACCATGACAAATATAAATTAGCTGCATATCCCATAAATCAGTATGAACAAAAACACATTGATCATTCAACATCCTCAAGCAGTAACTTGATGCTGAATCTCATTAGCTGTTAAACATTAGAGATACTAAGTATAAAATGTCAATATTATAGGTAGAATTTATAATTAAGAAGAATAAGGGGGAACATTATAAGAAAAATGGCGCAAGAAGCAATTGGACTCATGTGAATCCAGACAATTTCTTTATTCCTTCCTAGACAAAGATTTGACCTTGACCTTGTTTTTGACTGGCAGTACATAAAATCACATTAAACCAAAAGCCACTTTTCTAAAAACAAAGAAAAATCTAAGTGCTAAAACCCCTCCCAAGCACTTTAAATACATTTCCCATTTAATTCTCACAATAGCTACTTGAGGCTAAGTACTACATTATCACTATTTTATAGATTGGAAAACAAGCTCAAAGAGTTGAAGCAATTGACTTACTGACATAAGGATACTCAAAACTTTTCACAGCCAACTCCATGCTTTAAGAGATATTTTTTATTAATGCTTTGCTAAGGCTCTAGCTTAGAAAACACTTCCATGTCAAACAGTTACTCTCAGGCAATGGGCAAATCCTTTAGACTTCGTGATAGGATGATGTGTATGCAACCAGAATTGGGGGTGGGGGGGAATTCAACAAGAAATGACATCACAGGGACTTGTGAGCAGTTATTTTCAACTTCTACACTTGTTTATTTTGTTTATGTTTATTTTCATTTGTTTCCTTTTAATTGAATACAGCTGTGTAGGTATAGCAGGATAGGGAATAGTAAATAAATCAACATGCTTTTCTCTGCTGCTTCTTAAAATAGCATTTCCTAGTGTCAGCTATGAACTATACAAATCTAGTACAATAAAATGATGGATTCCTGGGATCCCAGTCTTAATGCAGTTATTTTACCTGAGTTACACATTTGTTTATAAGTTTTGCAAGACTGACAGGGATACAAATCATAAAAATAGCTTAATGGAATTTGCTGTCTTGAAATTGTATCTTCACATTTTGATTCACACGTTTCCATATTGCGATCATTTGGTTAAGGAATAAAAGAAACATGTCGTAGCATTATCATTGTTAAAGAGAATCCCACTCAAAATAATTTTATAGCATATAATCCTTCAATTTAACATTTAGGAAATACTGAGATCTAAAGTTATGCACCCAAATTCCTTCACTAGTGGTCCCTTTTGGCAAAGAAAGTATATCTGGTTCTCATTTTAGACTTTTACAACTGTTTTGACTAGAAGCAGCTAACGTCAATCTGTAATAACAAAGGTCAATCGCTGATACAATGTAAGCAAGCGTGAAATGATAGACAAGGGCTGTTAGTGGAAAAGTTTATAGACGGGATCTCTAACTGTGGCTTTTAAATCTAGAACTTTATAGGAGGTATAGAAACCTGTCTGCACCCCCTTAAAAGATTTATGATGAAAAGGTAAAGAAGAGTGGTTCATTAAAAGTGAATTGAGTGAGGGATACCTCAGTGGCTCAGTCAGTTAAGTGTCTCCCTTTGGCTCCAGTCTGGTCCCATGGTCCTGGGATCAAGTCCCACATCAGCAGGCTCACTGCTCCGTGGGAGGCCTGCTTCTCGCTCTGCCTCTGCCTGCCACTCCCCTGCTTGTGCTCTCTCTCAATCTCTCTCTGACAAATAAATTTTAAAAACTAAAAAAAAAAAAAAAAAAGGAAACTGAGGCAGTGGATTCTTATTGCTTAAAATAATTTTGAAGACAATGAATTAAAAATGTTGTCATAAGATATAGAAGATAAAAAGCCTGCTTTTTTTATTGTTTTCTCTTATCTGAGGAAGTTGCTAAAAGCACACAATGTCAAATAATAGCTGAGACACAGAACAAGCTAAAATAACCAAACAGAACAGGAGTCTTCAAGGTGTAGAAGGGGTAGAAGAGTAATATCCATGTGCAGACAGTGTTGATTAGTTGCAGAAACTCTGATGTGAAGACTTATGGGGCAGAGAGGAAGAGGTTGGTTAGAGCCAGAAAGCATCTGGTGCCGCTGATTAGCACTGTCTTGATGACCAGACATTCTAGCAGCGAGATCAGTCAATCACAGCTTCCCCCAAAATGCCCTGAAGATTATATACTTGCTTTACATTTATTTATGCCATATGTACTTATATAAATAAAAAATTTAGGGGCACTTGGGTGGCTCAGTTGGTTAAGTGACTGCCTTCAGCTCAGGTCCTCATCCAAGAGTCCCGGATCAAGTCCTGCATCGGGCTCCTTACACATCAGGGAGCCTGCTTCTCCCTCTCCCTCTACCTGCTACTACACCTGCTTATGTGCTTACTCTCTCTCTCTCTCTCTGTCAAATAAATAAATAAATAAACAAACAAACTTAGTCTAGGATAAATAAGATGATTATGATCTCATATGTCGTGCTGTTGTGTCGGAGAAATACCTACATTAGTCTGCCTTTCAATTAATTCTCCCTAATTCCAACATTAACTTCCCAAAATGCAAACCAAAACCAAAACCAAAACAAACAAAAAAAAATATGAATCTGATTGTTTATTCACTTGTGTAGAAAGAACAAGCTCCTTAACATGATATTGACTGCTCTCCAATATTTAGCATTTGCCTCATGCTGCCTTAAATCCTACTACCCTCTGCTACCATACCCCGAGATTTATCACACTCACTAAATGAAATACCAAGGTGGAAACTCAAAAACTTGCTTTGCTTTGTGCAAAGCTACTTCGCACAAACTGTTTCCTCTACCTAGGCTGATCCTCTCTTCCTTGACTAAGGAATTCTTATTCATCCCTCAACAGATCGGTCTAATGTCATTTCCTAGGTCAAGTCTTCCTTTACTTTTCTTTGCGAAGCTATTATCCTCTCTCATGGCTCCAGGTACATAGTGGGTGTATTATACCACCCATGACTGTAGACCATGATTATTTAATTATGCATTTTTCCACATTTAGTCTCTTAGCTTTTAGAATAAGGCTATGTCATAATTCATTTTTATTTAACTGTCCACAAGCACCTGAAATGCTGCTAGCTCATATTAGAAATAAAATAAAACAAACACACATACACAAAATATTTTTTAACATAAAGTACATTCGATTATCTAACTTTTAGATGTAAATGTATTTGCAATTTTTTTTTCAAAACTGGTAGTCTACTATAGAAACAGGTTAAGAAACATGATTAAAGAAAGTAAAATGTTGAAAAAATATTGAAAAGTCAGTTCTCTGTTACAATGAGAACTATATACCTGGTCAGTTTCTATATGTGCCTGAAGTTCAAACATTTTTTTTTTCTTTTAGTCAATAAACCTAGAAGAAACTCAGGAATATCTCAGTTCAATCAAGAAATACCTAATAATTAACCAAAGTATAAATAGGATCTTCACAAAGTTGTTAATAATTATGAGGCTTTTATATGACCTGAAGGTCAATGTATAATATAAACAAACTATGCTCATTTCTGGGAAAAATTAATCTCTAAGACTGAGTCAGATGGAAAATGTTTTTTAGCACTGAAGTGTTTGATGTCTGGAAATCACCCGATATGTTAGTCTTGACTTTATACTTGATAAAATATCTCCTTTAAACCTTTAGACACTTGGTTTAGCCAAGATACTAATGCAGGTTTTTTTTATTTGCTTTTCTTGTAGAAAGTTTAAAAAAAAAAAAAAAGAAAATTATGTAATCCTTTGCTTTTAAAAACTTCTATAAAAATAATCCAGGAAAAAAACCCATGATTCAAGTATAACTCAAAATTTGTTGACTTGGAAAAGTTGATATCTTGATTAATTTTTGGTTTACAATGCAAAAATTAATTACTCCTTTACTCTGATAATTCTACAGTTATATTACTCTATATGAAATCACGGAGAAAAACATTTTTCAGTTCTAAAAATAATATTGTTTCATCTTATTATTCATAGTAAGTACAGTGTTTTAAATAAGACACTGAATTTCTTTTTTATTGAAGTATAATTGACATGCAATGTTATATTAGTTTTAGGTGTAGAACCTATTGATTTGACAATTCTATACATTATTCAATGCTTACTACTACAATAAATATAGTCACCATCTGTCAACATCTGTTATTACGGTATTATTGATTATATTCTCTATGCTGTACTTTTTATCTCCATGACTTTTTTTTTGTTTTATAACTGGGAATTTGTACTTCTTAATCCCCTTTATCTATTTTGCCCATTCCCCTCTCCCCCCATCAATCTCCCCTTTGGCAACCACAAGTTTGTTCTCTGTATTAAAGAGCCTATATTCTTATTTTTAGTGCTTTTACTTACTAATTTGGAAATTTATTCTGTAAGCATCTATTAAATAATTAATATTAATTCAATATTGGGGCGCCTGGGTGACTCAGTGGGTTAAGCCTCTGCCTTCGGCTCAGGTCATGATCTCAGAGTCTTGGGATGGAGCCCTGCATTGGGCTCTCTGCTCATCAGGGAGCCTGCTTCCCCCTCTCTCTGCCTGCCTCTCTGCCTACTTGTGATCTCTCTCTATCTCTCTGTCAAATAAATAAATAAAATCTTAAAAAAAAATAATTCAACATTATGCTCTACCTTAACAATTAAATATGAGCAAGAATCAGTGTAATTTTCTCATAGAGGAAAATTTCTTATACTTTTATCCTCTAATTTTCTTTCAAACTACTCCACAACCCTTCCCATACTTCTAGGGAATCTGGAACATCATATGCTGCATTTCAAACCAATGAAGAAGATTAATTTGTTATTCTGAGCTTCAGTTCACTTAATTAATCAATTTTTTCATTCTTTCTTTTCCATCCACGGTTCATCCACTCATGCCTTTGGTGAACACCCATTTATTGAGTGTCCATTAAGCCTAACTCATGGTTGCAGGGGCTTTCTGAGGTATAATAATTCATCCAAAACAAAACAAAACCTACTTTTACAAAGACTGAAATTTTGTAGGAGACACAGATTGCATTTCCTTAATATAATCTACAAAAATACAAGCTTCATTTTTAAAAAAAATTATCAAACCAGGTTGTATTCTTTGGTGCTTGGTAAGAAGAAATTTTATCTCTGAAAAAATTTTATCTCTTGAGCAGAGATTTGAATGATGGGTAGAATTCTGATATGTTACCATATGGGAAGATCTTTTGCAGTACAGGATACAAATATAGGAAATGTCATGAAAGAGAAGACACACGGAAGAGAGATGAAACACCAAGTACTGGGTTTCACTGATTTAAAAACTTATGGATGTAAGTAGTGGTAGATACAATTACAAAAGGTGAAGGCCAGATACAGATCAATCTGTTATATCACATGATGAAGTTTCTCTTTAATTTTTTTTTCTCAACAGAGGAAAATCTTTGAAGCTTTTGAACAGGAATAGTCTGTGCTATTGGAAGTTTAGTCTCAATCTTAGGGAAGCATCAAAAGTCAATTGGAGAATATAGGTACATGGGTAGTAAATGCAGTTAGTTACTACAACATATGTCAGATTTGAGTAAGATTTAAATGATGGAGAAAACAAAAGGAAAGAACATGTAAAAGATATTTTATAAATCGAATCTCCCATTAAAATTATTAGTATGGAGCACCTGGGTGGCTCAGTCGGTTAAGCGTCTGTTTTCAGCTCAGTGCATGATCCCAGAGTCCTGGGGTCAAATCCTGCATCAGGCTCCCTGTTCAGCGAGGAATCTGCTTCTCCCTCTGTCTCTCACCCCACTCTCATGCTCTCCAGCTCTCTCTCTCAAATTAAAAAAAAACTAAATAATAAAAAAAAAACTAAAAAAAAAAAAAAAGTGTTAGTATGTAAATGATTAATCTATTAAAATTCTGTGAAATTGACTTCAACATAAAGATTAATGACAGTAATTACATTAGTGTAGATTGATATTTCTTAAAAACGTGTAAGATAGGTTGCTGAAACAGTTTTAATTTGTAAATGTGTAAAATTTGAGTGTAAATCATGTATAACGTGCTTTTCCTCACTATCCTGCTGGTACACAAAATTATCTACATGTTAAAGGGAAAAGAATCCAGATTTTGCATTAGTTAGAATAGTTTCTGCCTAAAGCAAATAACTCTAGGTTAAGCCTGAAACATAAAACAAACAAAATAATGGATAACATACTTGGTTTCATTTCCAAAATTACCTCTTAAAATAATTTTATCATCAATCAATGTAGCAACAACTAACTAAAACTAGATATAGGCATACCTATTCTATTTCCTGTTTCTTTCCTGAAAGTCAGAGAAAAACCTGACAATAATATCATTGTCCCTTTCATATGAATGGTATATAGCAGAGAAACAACATTTTCCATTGTCAATTGCCCACTTAAACACATAACCAAAATGGCAATAGTGTTCGGCTGATTTTTCAAAAAATTAATATAAACTAACATTGTTACTACTGCATCAGTTGGTGATAGCTTGTTTGTGGGAAAGGTGTGGATCGATTTGCCTAAGTGCTTCAGGGTCCTTTTGAAGAATAGCATGGAGATCCTCCAGGTCCAAGGTAAATGTAAACTGTTGATTATTTTTCAACAAGGCATTTCTACTCAAAGTCCAAGGCAGGGAAAAGTCCTGAAGCCCCAGCTTAAAACTCCCTGAGAGACCAAGATAAACTTGGTGGTAGAACAGCTGAAACAAAATGCCTAAGGTTGTGGGGTTTTAGATGGGGGGATGACTCCTTCATTCCATTTTGTGTATATATATAGTTGTATCTTTTGCATTAAGTGCTATCAAACCATGTATGATTAGCAGCTTTTCTTTTCTCACTTAATGTGGGCAAGTGTCCATGCATAAAGGACGGCCTCTTTCTTTAAGTATATCATTTAAATTTTAAGTCTTCAATTTTGCCATACTACCTCAGTCAGCTCAGGCTGCCAAAACAAAATACCATTTTCTTGGAGGTTTGAAAAACAGAAATGTGGGGCGCCTGGGTGGCTCAGTGGGTTAAAGCCTCTGCCTTCGTCTCAGGTCATGATCTCAGGGTCCTGGGACCAAGCCCTGCATGGGGCTCTCTGCTCAGCAGGGAACCTGCTTCCTCCTCTCTCTCTGCCTGCCTCTCTACCTACTTGTGATCTCTGTCAAATAAACAAATAAATAAATCTTAAAAAAAGAAAAAAAGAAAGAAAAGAAAAAGAAAAACAGAAATGTATTTCTCACAGTTTGAGAAATTGGGAGTCTGAGGTGAGCGTGCCCGCATGGTCAGGTCCGGGTGCCGGCCCGCCGTCCTCTTGGCTTGCAGATGGCTGCCTTCTTGCTGTTGTCTTCCCATGACGTAGAGACAGCTGTTCTCTCCTTTCTTCTTGAGAGTCACCAGGCTCATCGTAACCACTTTGCCCTCATGGCAGCATATTACTCTGATCATCTCCCAAAGTCTTCATCTCCAAACACCAATCCCACTGGGGGTTATGAATGCATCTGTGATAATGTCTTCTTCCTCATGCCTAATCTAGGTAATTTTTGCTATCTCAATGTTTAAAATCAGGTATACAAATATCAAAATATTTGAGCGATCTGTTCAAAGATAAAGCATTGGAGCCTAACTATAATACTTAAGGTTGGTTTGTTTTCTCTTTCATTAATTCCAACTATTCTATTTTTATTAATGGTGTCTCCATAGTGGAATCTGTTTGTTTAGCTTTTTAATTTGAAAATATATGAAATTTTACTTTTTATCTCCAAAAGTTGTATATTTTCCACTGAAATAAGCTATACTTTATACTAATCAATTAAACCAAGTTAATTGATGGTTCAATTCTTCAAACATTGTTGTATTTTTTACTATATCCTTCTAAGACTAAGAGATACATATTTAAATCCCACACTATAATTGTTATTTTTCTCATTTCTGTCATTACTAATAGATTTTATATTATGAATTTAGCTATGTCTTTTGATCCAAAAGGGATTTTCTTGTGGGAACTTTGAAATCAATTCTGTATAAGTTGTATATAAATTTAGCCATATCATATTTCCCCATGTATCCTTGTGTGAAATTAATGTTAATACAAATTTTTGTTCACATTTGCCCATTCTTTCTTTTTTTTTCTTTTTTTTTTGGCTAATCAATTTGTTTTCCATTTTCATCACTTTATATATGTGCTTATTGGACATATCATGTGACTGATTTTTGTTAGCCTAATCTGAAAATCTCTTTTTTATTTCAAAATTTTATTTTATTTCACAATTGTATTTTATTTCAAAAAACAAGTTCTTTCATGGTTGGTATCGAGGCTAAGATCAAGGCAAAGACTGACCTTCATTCTCCTTCTTCTCCTTCTCTTCCTCTTGCTTCCCCTCCTCCCCCCTCAGCCTCCTCCTCCTTCTTCTTGTCTTAATATGTTCCCTCTTACCCATCCTGTGTTTCCATTGATTTAGAAGATGCTATTTATTTCATTCTCTACTCTTGTTAATTGGAGGTTTTAATTTATTATTAAATGCTCTTTTAATCAGAAGTATTTGACTCCCATATTTTAGATCAAATAATTTTTAGCAAGACAATTTTTTCTAAATAAAATACTCTATTACTCCTGAAATTCCTCCCCCAACTCCAACAAAGTAAAATATTTAGAAGCTCAGGAGGTTTACAAAGATATGTCCAAGTGTGAATTTTTGTTTTCTCATTAATCCTATCTGGAACTCAAGGATGTTTCAATCTATATATCAAGATTTTTCTTCAGTTCTGAAAATTTTTCTTCTAGCATATGCAAAATTATAACACTTACATGTCCCCTTTTATTTCCAGGAGCTGCTATTATTCACATATTTATCCTCCTGGATTTTTTTTTCTAGCCTATTTTTTTTCAGGTCCCCATCTATTTAAATCTTTGTTCTATGCCTTAAGCTATTTCTTCCTCATTATTTCTCAAGGCCATTCATTTGGATCTCAATATCATTCTGTCCAAATATATTTCCATAACTGTTTAATAGAAAATAGTATATTTTAAATATATATATTATATATATAGTATATATATTTTAAAACACTTTTTAAAATCACCATTAATTTTCTTTTGTGGTTGCAAATGAATTCCCTTAGAGTTTCCTTTCTTTTAAACAATTTGGCAGTTCTTCTGCAATTCTATTTAGATGAGAAGGTTTATAGATTATTCTAGTTTTCCTCTCTGACAGTTGGGCCGGAGTTGGTGTCTTTTTTCCCTTGTGGCAACAATTCTCAGTGCTGGCTACATATTCAAATTATCTTGGCGGCTTTTAAATTATGGATGCTGGGCCCCAACTCAAGCAAATTTTACCACAACCCTTCTAGGTAGAGTTCATGCAAATACATATATAGATAGATAATATATGTTATATATAAATATATATAATATATATTTATAATTTCAATATATTATGTATCTTTAAAATATATATTTATATATATTTTAACTTTTCCTTGATTAATCTAAGAACTACTGTTAATAAGGTCATTGTGTCTCAGGTTTAGGTGACTGGAGTGCCCTAATTGATGGAATTCTTACAGACGGTGAGAAAGGCAACTTGCACTCAAAGCTCATGGGGTCTGTTGTGAAGAAGCAGTGAAACCATCAGTTCTCTGTTATGGCTTCCGGACAGGCAGAGGGTCCCTGTTCTGCAGTCTTCATACCGTCCCAACCTCAGAAGACTGAAGCCATCTGTTCTACACATTTTTGGCTTCTTAGGAAGCCGAAGTCAAGGAAATCCAAAAAGTCATTTAAAATAAATGTCAGCCTTCTCTTTAGGGATCAATCTCTACGATGCCAACTTTTTTGCTGGATTTGTTCTTTGATGATTCTTACCAGTGGACTCTAGTGTGTCTCCCAGAAACTTATCCAGCCCACATTGTGGAAGCCCAACAATCTTACAGCCTTACTTCTACCCAGTAGCCTGAGCATCTCATCACCTATTTACCTCCCAGAAGCAAAAACTTAAGAGTTGGAAGTAAAGAAGAGAATTTTGTTAAGTAACCATAGTCCAAAAACATTTCCCTTTACAAAATTAACTTCCAAATAAGGCTTGAGTTAGATACAAATATATTTAGATTAGCATTGGTGAAATATTTCACCTTGATTTGTTTTTTATACTTCCATATTATACCTAGAATCTCCTGAAAATTGATATTCTCTACCAGGAATATCACTTTAACAGTAGACTTCAACACTTAAAACACAGGTACAAAATACAAAAATAATAACTCAGCTCTGAAATGTTTGCCATATATATTATGAGATTTAAAATAAAATGTTAATTATTGCTAAGAACAATCCAAAGAGAAGAGCTCATATCTCTAATTTAAAGATTAACAAAGTGAGAGTCAAAGAGGTTAAAGGATTTTCACAAAATCACAGAGCTAATAAATGATTAAGCTTAATACAAACAACCTTCAAAATGTATGATCTTTCTTCTACCAACATGCTTCATCGTCATTTAACATGAAAGCAGAGTCATTTCCCCAACTTTATTTAATTTAGCAGTTATTGAAATATAATCAATAAGGTATAATCAATAGGCTATACATGAAAGCATAAAAGTGAGACAAGATAATCCCAATGAAAGAATTGCATGAAATGATTTAGGAAATTAATTACTTCTACAGTGCTGTTCTTTTACATTACTCTTGAAATCAATACAAATATAGAAAAGTATTACAATTATGTTAAAGCAACATCTTTACTAATTGGTATCTATCATATTTTAAGTACATAATAGTAGAATATAATTAAAATAGGAAATGCGTATAATGGTACTTCATAAGTAATCTGGATATTATGTATTTATAAGATATTTAGTATACATATTGTGTCTCAGAACGAGGATTTAAATAAAGTTTAGCAGAATCATGGGTAAAGGAGGGACAGAATCTTACTAAAAGCATGGGAAATCTTACAGAACGCTTCCTTTTTGCATTAGATCTGAAGGAACAGAATTTCATCCGACGAGCTGAGGTACAGAATGTTAAAGTTCAGGAAACATATGGGTAATGATAATACATCAATGATAAGGGATTTGGAAATGCAATGAAATTAAGCCTGGACTGGTGGAATGAGGCCAGGTTATGGAGAGTCACTGTGCAACAGCAGAGTCCATAAGACAAGTGTATTAGCAAGAAAGCGCCTGGGCATGTTTGTGTTAGCATGATTTTTCAGGGGGACACTGTGAAGAAGACAAGACTGCAATATGAGAGGCTGCTGGTGCACACTGGCCGTGTTATATGAGGTACTCTGGGGAGTACATGTATAAAAAACAGACCCTATTGTTACAGTTTACAATCCATTTGGGGATGCAAGACATTAACATTCAGAAAATAGACAACAGTGGAAATTTTCATAGTACGCCAAATTTGTGAATTTGTTCATTTGCCAAAATGTTTTGAACTTTAAATATGTGTTAGGTGTTAACACATAACCAGACAGGTGTTAGGTTAAGCCTGCATATGAAGCCTGGGTATGTCCCTGTCCCTTGTCAAATTATAAACAAATGAGGAAAGAAGTATATTGGCATTTTATGTAATTTGGATTACACATATTTGTTTTTATGTTCATTACTAACATCCTGTGTGTAATTGTATATCTTTGAGAATAGTTACAAGCACCCTGGGAGAAACTGGTTGTTCTGAAAATCACATTGAGTCTCATTTATTTTTTAATCATCCTATCATTCGTTAAAGGAGAACAGCTAAAGGGTATCATCCGGGAACATTTATATTTTAGTATTTCTACGTCATTAAGGAAAGTGAGCTTGAAACCTCAAGATGCTGATATTATCATACACAATAAAGTGTATTGTATGTGTTTCAGTAGACCCTGGCTGTGATACAGTAGAGAGCAATATTTGAGTCGGACAATTGCTCAGATATTAACATCACCAACTGAATTCATGATATCTTTGCCTGTGGTCGGATAGGATATCTTAAATTCTCAGTTTCTGTTGTGAAAAATTTCAACAAATATTCTTATTTGCCGAATGGATGGTTCTTGATTTGTCTGCCATATCGAACAATAAAATCTACATCTGGCTCTTTCAATACTTCCTCCATGATGTGTGTCCCATCTCTCTGGTTTTGTATCAATGGCCGTATTTACACATTGGCATCTTCCTTACATTTATCTAGATAGTGGGAAATATTTTTTTAATGGCATTATCACTTGTCTCTGCACATAGTCCCTACAATGATCTAAAAACTGGGGTTAGAGTAATCTAATTAGAATACAATTCTAATGATGCCACTCTTCTGTATAAAAGCCCTCCTCAGAGTCTCACATAAAATCAATACTTTTTAAACTGCCTTCTATATCTTGCTTGCCCTCCACCCCACATTTTTTTTTCAACTCTATCTACAACCTTTTTCTTTTAACAACAGTATTAGTTTGGGTTCACTAAGCAACAGATGTCAATAATGCATGGGATTGGCTGTTCAAAAGGTTTATTGGAGAAAATAGCCTTGAAAAATCCTGAGGGTGAAACAGATTTCAGACCATCATGCTTGACCTATCTTCTGTGAAGGAAAAAGGGGAGGAGGGAATATTGGGATTGGGTAGAGAGAGCCTCAGACTGCAACCCTATTCCAAAAACAGTTTGGCCAGCCCCAGAGGGACTCCAACAGGCAAATCTTTGATACAGAGAGCCCCATGTGTTGCGGGAATGGGCCCCTGTTAGCAACTTCACCATGCACAATCACTGTCTGGGAATGGTTGGAAAGAAGTGTGGCCTCTGTGATGCGCTCAATCATCAATTATAGGTGGGCACATTTTTATGGTTGGCTTAACAACTGATTAAAGTTGCCATTCAGAGCCCGCTTTTTACTTCTGTGTTATGCTCAAGTGACTCCCTTCTCTTACAATGTCTTGCATCTGTGTTTGTGAAAATTATAGCCAAACTTTAAACCACAGTTCACTTGCCTCATCTTCTGTGATATCTTCTCTAATCACCCAGTTACAACCTACTGCCTCTATAACACTTTTCTGTATTACCTCAATTGTAATTTTTGCCTTAAAAGCCAGCAGTGCCTCGCTACAAGGGAAGCTGGCATTTAGAAGGATAGCACTTCAAAATCTATTCTGATTGCCTATTTTTGGATGTGTACGACACTCCTACTTTAGACAATGACAAAGTATTACATGAAATCATCCCAATGATTTTCATAAGAGGAAACATATATTTATTGAGCAAAATATTTAGAGAGGGCACTTTTTGTGAAAGGTTTTCAATCAGTATTTTAAATTGCCTACAAGGAAACAAACATAGATGGAGTTCTCAGTAATAGAAACAAGGTAGAATAGTGGAGTGTATTTAAATATTTAACTGATTTCTTCACAAGCCTTCTCCGCATCCCCACCATGATATTATAGACTAAAATTTGATAAGAGGACTTAGGGTCTTGATACATTGCTACCATATTCTTCATCATACTGAATGCTTACATAAGGCTAACTATTTGCCGTATACTTTTCTAAGTGCTTTGCGTGTATTATTCCATTCAGTCCTTGAAGCAACCCTGTGGGTTAGGTACCATCGCATACCAATGTGGTGTGATGTACCATCACATTGTAAAAATCAGGAAACTGAGGTACAAGAGGCTAAGTAACATTTCTAAATCACATGGCCTAGATGTATTTTCATTTCATTTCATTATTTCATTTCATTTCATTTTTATTCTTTTTCTTTTTCTTTTTCTTTCTTTTTCTCCGCCCCCCACCCCCGCACCCCGAACAGACAGAATGCGTTGATGGAATGGATGAAGAATTGATATTAGGAAAAGGATCCAATCAATACATCTTCATCTGAAAATATTTCCTGAGTCTTTCATTTTTTCTTCTATTAACTGCTACCACATCAGTATAAGACTCTCATCTGTCACATACACTATTGTGGACTCATCCATGCTCATTTCTCCACACCATATCTCACAGGGAATTTTTTGAAACATAAATGCAGTTTCATCATGTCTCTGCTTTAAAAAATTCAATAGTTTCGGGGAGCCTGGGTGGCTCAGTGGGTTAAAGCCTCTGCCTTCAGCTCAGGTCATGATCCCAGGGTCCTGGGATCAAGCCCCGCATCAGGCTCTCTGCTCAGCAGGGAGCCTGCTTCCACCTCTCTCTCTGCCTGCCTCTCAGCCTACTTGTGATCTCTGTCTGTCAAATAAATAAATAAAATCTTAAAAAAAAAAAAAAATTTAAAAAATTCAATAGTTTCACATTGCTCTTAGGATTAAAAGAAAAAAAAAAGAATTTCTTATTGGCACATAAGGCCCCACATTGTGTGGTACTTTAACTCTTCAGGCTTAGAGTACACCACACTGCCTGTCCCTTAACTCTCCAGTTTTCTTGCTACACGGGCCCTCTTGCAGCTCTTCAGACATACTCCTTTCTACTACTGATGCCTGCATACCAATGTTCCTTCTGCCTAGAATTCCTTAACCCCCAAATGAATCCTAATATTTCACCTGGTTTTAGCTCAGTCATCACTTTTTCACTCTGGAAAAGAAGGATTCCTTTCATCCTATGGACAGGTACTAAAGTAACACTTGTTTGCAGGCTTCATTGATTTACACCCCCCCACACCCCAGTGCACTCTGTGAGGAAATGAACTGGTAGGAGTTATACCATAAATATTGGAAAAATGGATGAATGATGAAAGAATCCAAGAAATGAAAATAGTATAGTAGTAAAAGTGGATGTTGGCCGACTACTAAGCTTCCACGACAACCTCAATTCTGTATGACCCTTTCACCCCC
This sequence comes from Lontra canadensis, assembly GCF_010015895.1. NCBI lineage: Eukaryota > Metazoa > Chordata > Mammalia > Carnivora > Mustelidae > Lontra > Lontra canadensis. The sequence continues at coordinate 2,946,269 of NW_022631113.1, forward strand.
GACACACATGCACACCACACAACATGAATGAAAGATGCTAGCAACTTGTAAGGTAGGCAGATTACTGGTTGGAGACTTTCTGCCTAATGGTTCTAGTACTAGTGTCATTTTATACTGTGGCAGTCATTATCCATCTTGACTGAGGATTCAGTCAAGTTCTCACCCTACAAAACTTTGAAATGTCTCTGTGGTTAAGCATCCTCTCAGCCCAATCATATAAGAATCTCTCTAATTCAGACATTAGTAATTTTTCAAAGGTTCCCAGATGATTTCAGTGGGCAGCCAAGACTGACAATCACAGTCTCAGTTAAGGAAAGAATGAATACAATACACCAGTACAAAGTGTGTTTTCTTGGCAGAGCAAGCAAAAATAAAAATGTATCTTAAGCCTACATGATTTTGTAGGATTGCATGAAAAATATCCCTATGCAACATAGTCCATTTTGTCCTGCCTATGATCAACATTTAAAAATCATATATTAAACTGTTAGTATTTTACATCATAATTATATAAGAAAGCATTTGTATATACTTTATATTATATGCATATATAATATTGGGTAAATTCTCACAAAGATCATATATATATATACACACATACATATATCATACATATACATACATGTGTATATGCATTTATATTTAATATCACTGAGAAAACTTTGTAATGTATATAAAATATTTATAATTTTATTTTTCTATTTCTCCATTTCCAGTTATGTATGTTGTTTTCATTTAATTTTTTGCACAGAACAAAAATCCCTAAATGAACTATTATTTAAGGATTCATTGTTTCTGAAGTAAAACTATTTGATAATACTAGAATTAAATCACCCTAATCGTTAGTTATAAGTATTTACTAGGTGCTACTATATCCTTGATGGTGATTTTTAAAAACAGTTTAGAAAAGAAGATTAAAATAAATAATAATTAGTAATATTATAGTAATTTATTTGACACAATTATTACACCAAAAGAAATTTAAATGTATTATTATTCACTTAAAATAAATATTCTCTACATAGACAAAAGGAAATCTCATTTTTTATAAGCGAATGCTTTCCCAATATGTAATTAATGGTAAAAATGCAACAATAAAGCAATATTAAGAACTGGCTTTATGTTATCACAATTTTTAATTAAAATGTGGTGTCTTTAATTTGGAAAAGTTTAGAGCTTCGGATAAATTTAACAATATTTTAAATGGATGATATTAATATCATCAGGTGTAGAGAAGAGTAATAATTTCTTTTTCAGGAGAACAAATTAAGTGTCTGGTTGTATTGACATAGAAGTAGTAAAATAAATATTTTGAGGTAAATTATGTGAGTAAAATTAAATTTTTCTTTTATTTTATTCTAAAAATACTCATTTATTTATTTTTAGAGAGAGAGAGAGTGATTATGAATGGGGGGAGGGGTAGAAGGAGAAGGACAAGGAGACTTCGCACTGAGCACAGACCTAATACCAGGCTGTATCCTAGAACTTGATCATGACCTGAGACAAAAAAAAAGCATCTAAAAAGAGTTAGATGCTTAACTGATTGAGCCACCCAGGTAACCTTATATGGGAGAATTTTAATAATTATTTTATAGCAGAAGTCTTAAGGGGAATAATATATGCAATACCTATAGTTTAAAATATGTAAATAATTATGCATTTTGAAAAAGTACAATTTGGTAATATAAAGCATTAAGAAGACATTTTGAAATCCTTTATCAGAAGTAATCATGCAATTACAAAGCTTGAGACGTTCCAAAAAATTTCAATTAAATTACAATTTTTTTTAGTGCAGGCTTAAGAGTTTTACTGAACAAAGGACAGAAAAATATTTTTACACTATTAACCTTGTTTTACTGAATCTGTAAGATATTTTTGGCAAACATAAGGAAGAGATTGAATGTATCACTCCAATTTTGAAATTATTCTGGTCTACTATTCATCACAGCTGCAAAAACTATGCAAATTACATTGTAAGGCATCCAGAGTTCATAAATCTGTGGCATTTATATATGTTACACTGTAGGACTGAAACATGTTCATGAAGTCAAATAATCTTAAATAGTTAAAAAAAATAAATCATAGATCAATGAGTTTTGTAGGCTAACTATTTGATTAAGTAGTTATCAGATTATATTACAACTTGTAATACTCCAGAACCTATTTTGAAAGTGAACAATAAACTCCGTCTTTCCAAGTCCAATAGAAATATATTTGTATTTGGTCAGAAATATGCAAGTGGATGATTACCCCATCCCCCCTATAAATACTCTCCACTCTTAGTTTTCAGATACTGAAAGTTTCTGGCTTTCCTTCCACCTGTCTGTTCATTTCTTCTCTCTTTCATTCTCTTTTCTTTTAATTGATACTGAAGCCACTCAGGGCTAGATTCTGGTCTCTGTTACTTTCTCTCTTAATACTATTTTCTTAACTGACCTTATCTGATTCTATGCGTTTAAATGCCATGTCGTTGCTGGTATGTCCAAAAGTTAGACATGTATACTTGAACTGAGTCGAACTTTTGACATGTATATTAAGCAGCCTTTTTAAATGTTCCACTTAGATGTCTAATAGTCCCCTCAAACATGGTATCTTCAAAATATAGTTCTCAAAATTTTCAATCAATTTATCTATCTGTGAATTGTCCTTTTTATTCATTTACTCAGATTCAATCCATTAGCATGTTCTAGCAACAAATCTCCAGAGCCATAATAAATCTTAAATATTTCTACTTCTCTGTATTTACTCCTTAACCTACTAAAGCCACCATCTTCTCCTTTTTGGATAACTGCAATTTCCTCCTAATCATCTCTCTATTGCCACCTAAACTGACTCCAATTTATTTGCTACAACACAACCAAAATAAATATCATGGTGATCATATACCTCACAGATAAACACTTCAGTGATTTCCCTTTGTCCTTACAATAAAATCCAAATTCATTAGATTTGTGATAATGATCTGGCCCTTTCTGATGGATATATCTTTAAAAACTTTATTGATGTTTAAAGTTTATCTTGATATAATTAATTATTATTGAGACAAGTGAATGATTGTACATATGTCTACAAAAAGCCCATAAGATATATCCATATCCTTTGGAAATTGCCCTCAAATATTTAACATTTATTCATCCTTTCTGAGCCCTATCTCTTACTTTGAGCTGTCTAGAGAAAGATCAACATCCAAAGTCTATGCCCTTCGATTTTGGCAATCACTAAGTCAGAACCCTATACTTCACATGAATATCTATTTATTGATGTGTGTACAATAGCATCCCTAAGTTAAATATATGTATGTGAGCAATTTGATATTCTAATACGTATCCTGTATTAAATTATAAAATATGTGTGAAGGACTTGCTTACTGTGAATAAGTACTTATTCCGTTTTAGTTAAGTATTCATTGACCAGTACATATGAACTCAGCACAGGAATGGACTTTGTTTCCCTTGTTAACCTCTGTGTTCTTGGCCCTGTGTGGTACTAAGAACAATTCCTGACACATGACAGACATTCAAAAGAATGAGTAAATGGATGAATGAACATGGGGTCATTTGTTTTCAGGTTTGTGTTGAAAGACAATTCTCCATGGGTCTCTAACATTTTTGCACAACTTTCAAGCAAAGCACCAACTGCCCAAAAGGATATTAATATGATAGAGAGAGTTCCTCTTTCCTAAGTGAAAGGCAGACATGCTTAAACGTGTGAAGATAATGTCTCCTTCTGTAGTAATAGGCATGTAGGTTTATTGCTCATTAAAAATTATTTCCTTTCTCGTAATACAATCCACTGCATGTTCAAGTTCCACTTGACCCTTGTCAAGGCAAAAAATGCATAGACAAATTTAACAAGCCAGGAAGAATTTATTCAAGGCTATTGCAACATGGAAGAGAGGACAGAATTAGGCTGAACTCAACCTCACCAAAACAAAATGGGAGTTTTTTTAAGAGCTCTGGTAGGCACAGGGGATCATAGGCAATCTGTGTTTGCTAATTGGCCTTATCCAAAGGTAAGGCAAATTTTCTATCTTCATGACAAGTTTTACAACCTGAAGCAAGGTACCAACTGAAGTTAGGCTCTCAATATCTTTCTTGATGCTTACATTTCAAAGAAATAATCCCCAGGTCCTTGAGAAAAAAGTCCTGGGTTGTAACATGAGTAGGAGGCATTTTAAAAAGATTTCCATCTAGAAAGGACAGAGAAATAATGTGCAATTACACATTTTCTAAAATAAATGCTCTAAGGAAAATGAGGTCAGGGCCCTAGAAGCAAGAAGAATCCTGTCTAAATTTTGGTCAAGCTGAGGGAAATGTTAGGGTCATTTTGGTCATCCTCTTTGGGTCACCCTATTGGAACCAGGGCTTGAAGAGCTAGGGAAAAAAAAAAAAAAAAGGTGATACGATTGCAGGTGGTACAAGTAATGAACTACCTTTCCCCTCTGACCCAGAGTCTCATGTTTTCTACCAATATCCATAAATTTACGGCAGTCTAACTCTTCAGCTGTCAAGTAAGGTAAAATCGCAGACTCTTCAAAGCCCTTGACAATCAGACTTTGAACTTGGAAGGAAATTTCATCAGAATTTCTCTCTATATAATGAAATCATTTCAGCCAATATTAACATGATATTTAAATATTTAGCAAATGTTAGCATTTAAGAAAATTCATCTGTAAAGAAGTGGGTATACTGGAAAAGCAATATATATGAGTGTGTGTGTGTGTGTGTGTGTGTGTGTGTGTATAATCTGCTTCTATTGATGACTCGATATTAATTTAATTACCTATGTTTAGTGATCTCACTTTATAATATGAAATGCATCATAACCTTTAGTTAACTTTATCATGAAGTTAGTAAGAAGCCAAAACACAGAAAATCCTACCCTGAATTTCAAATTGATAATATTACATTGCTTTAATGTGACATCGCTTAAAGTAATAAACTACTTTAAGCTGGAGTGTAGAAATGCTCTTCAAAAGTAGAGGCACAATATGTGTCATCTCTGATTTTTAGAATTTACCTCTTCTTAGAGACATAAATAAGGAAATTCATTTTCTTTTATAAAGCATCTAGATCATATTAATTTTTGGTTCTAAATTTTTGTCACTTTAACAAATGGTATGATTAATAGTAAATAGTTTCTATCCCACTGCTATTGGGTGATGGCTAGAGCTTACTCTGAATTGCATCACAGTTTTTGCTACTAATCTGATTTTTTAAATCTCACTGAGAAACAATCAATCCGTTCAGTTTCCATTTCTCCTGTTTTAGGTGTAACAGTACTTGAAGGTCCTATTTATGCTGTGGGAGGCCATGATGGCTGGAGTTATCTGAATACAGTGGAGAGATGGGACCCCCAGAGTCAGCAATGGACATTTGTAGCCAGTATGTCCATTGCCCGAAGCACAGTTGGTGTGGCAGCATTGAATGGCAAGTGAGTAGATTTTTCTTCCTTTATCTGAGTAAGTAACCTTTGAGTAAGTATCCTTTTTAAAATAACTTTTAGTAAGCTGACTCAATGAAAAGCTCTTTAAATATTTTAAGATTGCTATTTTTTTCTTTAATTCAGTCATCATGGATAATTGACAAATCAAGACTGCGTATTTTTCTGGTTGTCTCACCATATAAAAGAGAATTCAAAACTTCCCATTGCCAGTTAAAGCAGCATCGAATATATTTCATGAAAATTATTTCCACTGGAGATCTGCATATTTACATACTTTATGATAAAATTACCTGAGGAGCATTCAAAATGCTACTAAATGTTTGGTGCCTAGTATGTATTTTTTGTGTGATTATACTAGTGTGTCCACTTTCCACCATTTTCATTCCTATCATCCTAAATCAAGAATTTTTCATTTCAATACTGTTGAAATTTGGAGCCAGATAATCCTTTACTGGAGGTGAGGCTCTGTCCTATGCATGGCAGGATGTTCAGCAGAATTCTGGGCTTCTCTCCACTACACGCCATCTCTGTCTCTATTCCAGTATGACAAACAGACGTTGCCTCATATCCTATAGGGATGACAAAATATACTCCGTCTTACTCACATAAGAACCTCCTCCCCTAAACAAAGTTAGTAACACATGGGTCCTGAACAACTGCCAGGGTTTCCACTCTGGTTTTCCTACTTCTCTTTCCCCTACCATCCACTTGCTAAAGTAGTCAGAACAATTGTTTTACAAATACAGATGAGAGGTCGTTTCTCTTCAAGGTCTTCTCTTTACAAACCAAATAGAGAGCCTATCTTCGCCAAAAGAGATCCATTGGCTCTTGCCCCCGCCTACTCTACTTTTTTCTTTCCTCTTTGCTTCAGCCTCAAATATGGCAAGTTCTACCCCCTCAGTCCCTTTGAATTTGCAGTTGGCATTGAAACCATCCATTTTGGCAGTTTTATTGAGACCTCTCAGGACCATCAGCACCAGCAGACTGGCCCCTTCTCCCGAGACCTCAGGGTTCCAGTGTAAGGGTCCCTCTTTCATTTCACAGACACCAACTCTTGCTAAATGTGGCCCAGTAGCAGATGTATGGGCTTCAACAACATAAGTTCCTCCTCCAAACATCAAAATCTTAATTATTATAATCTATTCTTTTTGTTCCTCAGTACTTGGGGTGGGAGTTATTTCCTTTAGTTGATATATTTATGATGTAGGATTGGTAGGAACAGTATCTCAGACAAAGAAAAACTGCCAAATGGATGATCTCAAGGCCAACTGAGTGGTTTCAATAAGGCTTATTTTTTTAAGTGTTAAAAACCACCAAATGGATACAAAAAGAAAGGATGGGGTGATACTCATAGGAACATGAAAAAAACAAAAAGAGCAAGACCCTTCCCCTAGGGGAGGCCTAGCCCCTAGTCTTTTCATTTCTTTCTTGCATGCATTACTGCCAAAAATGGAACCAGGTGGCAAATCAGAACAATGGTTTGCAGAATTGCAGCCCCAACATCAAAAAGTACAGTATAGAAGAGATAATGTGAAAGAATGTGAGGACAGTTTAATAACTGAAATATACATCATGAAATTCAAAATGTTGGTCACCTGGGTGGTTCAGTTGGTCAAACGTCTGCCTTCAACTCAGGTCATGATCCCAGGATCCTGGGATCCAGCCCCACATCAGGTTCCCTGCTCAGTGGGGGGCCTGCTTCTCCCTCTCCCTCTGCCTGCCACTCTCCCTGCTTGTATTCTCTTTCTCTCTCAATCTGTCAAATAAATATATACACATTATAGCTTTGTGAACTTTCCCTAATACTTTACTTTGAAATATCTTTTTTTTAATTTTTTTTAAAAGATTTTATTTATTTATTTGTCAGAGACAGATGGAGAGAGAGCGAGCGAGCACAGGCAGACAGAGGCAGAGGGAGAAGCAGGCTCCCCGCCGAGCAAGGAGCCCGATGTGGGACTCGATCCCAGGACGCAGGGATCATGACCTGAGCCGAAGGCAGCCGCTTAACCAACTGAGCCACCCAGGCGTCCCTACTTTGAAATATCTTAATATATGTGTATTTTGTTACAAATCTTCTCCAAACTCAATCAGAAAAGGGTGGGATAAAAATCTAGCAAATCAAATATTTAATGGACAGTTTTATACACATTTTCACATGTTATTATAACTAAATTATCTTTCCACTTTCTTCTAATGCACCCTTCAAGTTGGCTTTTAAATTGGCTATCCACAGAATTCATTATTTGGATTGTTTTTCTTGTCCTTGTATTTTTTGATCAGCTAGGTTATGTATTATCTTAAGAAATCGTCTTTTACTCTAATACCATTCTTCATAACAAATATCACAGTGGGATAGCATTTAATCTTAGTTTTTATTCTTGAAATTGTCACATTTTAAATGAGTACATTTTTTTCCAAATTTAAGCCTATTCTACAAAAACGTTTTAAATGATTTAAGTTTCAAACAGTCTTTTTCCTTTAAAATCAAAATAGTATAGCTCTCTTTTGAGTATCCTTTTTTTTCTCCTGGGTGTGAAATAATGACCTCAAAATTCTGTGGTATGATGACTATCTATTAATGTCTAGTTGCTTTTCCTGTTTTACTCAGAGAGAAACATAATTACTAGAAAGTGACCTTTCACGTTCAGACCCGTAGCAGAAAATTGTTTCAACATCACCTTCTGACAGTTGTTTATCTTTTTCTCATCTCTACTGACATGACTTTTTTCCTCTTGTTTGCTTTCACATCTCACTAATGTGTCATGGTAACCTGACTGTTGCCTCTCTAAAGATTGTTTTGAATAATTCTCCCAATTAAGACAAATAAAAGCCAGTGAACAGCCCTCTTAAGTTTAGATTCTTTATGACACCATTTGTTATAGAAAAATAAGAAATCGGTTCTTGAGTCACCCGAGTGGCTCGGTGGGTTGAGTCTGCCTTTGGCTCGGGTCATGATCCCAAGGTCCTGGGATGGAAGCCCTGCCTCAAGCTCTCTGCTCAGTGGGGAGCCTGCTTCTCCCTTTCCCTCTGCCTCTTCCCTCCCTCATGCTCTCTTTCTCTCTCAAATAAATAAGTAAAATCTTAAAAAAAAAGAAAATAAATTGGTTCTTGGCTTAAAATTAATGAGTGTATTCTGATAAATTCAAGGGCAAAAATTGTATCAATTTCATGAAACATTTTGGTTTAGTCTCCCAATAAGACAGAGTAAGCTAAGTGGTAGATACGTCATATGCCAGCACAGCCAACAGACTTACTTGATAAATGGAAAAAAACCAACAAAACAATGGGTAGACATTGTGCTATGGTGATTGGCCATACAAAACCTTAGAATCCCCAGCTATCTGTACCAGTGATTCTTTTTGCTTTTTCTTTGCTTTCTGCTTGATTCTTTAAAACTTTGTAGCTAATGGGTCATTCTGTTTGCTTCTCTTTATTTCCTGAGTTAGTTCAAAAAGCAGATACTGATACTGCCTAAGCACATCCATAAATTGGCTTGAATTTTAATAAATGTATGTGACAGACCCTTGAGAACCTGCAAAACAGACAAAAACAGCGGGGTTTGCTTCATGATTCACCACGGCTAAACTGAGTCCGCTTATGCATTCAAAACCTCATGTTAATAATACTCATGGGGTAGTAGCAATTTCTGTGCACCCTGAAGCTTATACAGCTTGAAGAATCATAAGAGGAATCAATGTCTGTTGTTTTCTCCAGTATGTCCCAATATCTGGCACAGTAATTTAAGCCTTAGGGCCTGTCATTTGCAAGGTGCCTTCCAAGAAAGAGCCTATTTTTTATAATTCAAACTTTGATATTCTTTTTCTTAAAGATGGAAACCCAAATTGTATAACTTTTTTTATGAAAAGCAATTTGTATTAAAATTGTATTATCTTAGAGTCACGCATAAGGAAAAACAAACAAACAAACAAACGCGTGTTTGCTGAGTCCCACTTGGGAATAGTAATACACTCTGGAAGTTCATCATTTCTTTCCTGGGGTAGGGAATATATATGTGTGTGTGTGTGTGTGTGTGTGTGTGTGTGTATGTGTATATGTACATATGTGTGTATATGTGTATATATATATGTGTATATGTGTGTGTATATACATGTACGTGTATATATATATGTGTATACATATATATACACATACATATATACACACATATATATACACATATATACATACATGTGTGTATATATGTATATATGTGTATACATATATACATACACACACACACACACACATACATATAAGACTTGATTGATTTAACAGATTTCCAGAAAGTGGGGGAGCACTGTATTGAAAAGGAACAATCTGCGTCAAGTTTCCAAGTGTGAAAAGCAAAGGAGGAAAAGTTAAGTTTGACTGTAACATGAGAGAGAGTGGCCCCAAGGACTGGATAGAAAGGCCCCAGGATATACAACAGTTTAGCTAAGGTAAAGATGTTATAAAAAAGTCAGAAAGGACAGTGATGGGGTTGCATTTTAATTTTATAAAGATCACTCTGGCCGAAGAATAATTGATAATTTTTTGAGGAAACTATAAAATTATTGGAGCCTCCTCACACTAGTAGACTGGATATAATGCATCCCAAGAGTTCAAAGGGGCTATTTGATAAACCATGCCTCAGAGCTAGAATGCAGAGCAACAGCAGATAATTCATTTGGGCTCCCTACTGAGCATAGCCGCTGCCAGATTCTCCTCAGTCTGGAATTCAGTATCTTTTAGGAGTGAGACTTTCTCCAGTCTCTGCTCTTCCCAGCTGCCTTAGAGTCATCCTATGGCCCAGTCATACTGAATCGCACAGATCACTGGAACACGGCAACATGGTCCAAACAATTGTTTCCTTTCACAGACTATCTCTCTACTTCCATTTCTTTTTCATTGTTATTTTCCCAATAACTTGTGGCTATGCATTGTTCACTGTCCACTTAAATTTTCTCCTCAGATTTGTACCTGATCTGTGGATACCTCTGAAATCTTTCCAAAGTGACACAACTTCAGCCTAACACAACTCTGGTTCTCTTTGTGCATTAAATGCCATCTAGCAAGGGCAATATTAAAAGGATTCAGTTTATTACACTTGAGAACAATAATGTCAGGAAGTATTAAAAATACATTAAGATTTTCTTTTACCTAAATAAAATGTAAATGACACCATTTATATATTATTTTCCATTATCTGAAGCCTAGTTTAATCTGTACCATTCCATCAACTTTTTTTTTAACTTCACCCATTTAAAATTAATCTTTCCTTCTTTGTGACCCCAAGACACATGATTAATACTTTTCTCTGCCTTTTGTCAAAATTTTAATTCAGGGGGCGCCCGGGTGGCTCAGTTGTTTAAAGCCTCTGCCTTTGGCTCAGGTCATGGTCCTGGGGTCCTGGGATTGAGCCCCGCATCAGGCTCTGCTCAGCGGGGAGCGTGCTTCTCCCTCTCTCTCTCTGCCTGCCTCTCTGCCTACTTGTGATCTCTGTCTGTCAAATAAATAAAATCTTTAAAAATATTTTATTTCAGGGGAACATAGATGCTTTTTCTTTGACAGATCCCATAGATGAATCACCCTTTCTCAAGAATTGGAAACCAATACATGATTCATTTAAAAAAAAAATACACACACACACAAACTAAATATGTACAAAAATGTACTGGCCACTGTGATATATTAAAGAAAATAAAGCAAACCTGCCCTCAGAGAGCTTACATTATATTAGAGGAAAACTGGAAACATCAAAGGAAGGAAATGCAGACTTGTAATAGGTGTAGGGTGGGAGCTGGCTAAGAAACATGGGGATGGAGGGATGAAGGAGGTAGAGACCATTTCTGCCAGGTGTTAGGTTGGTATTAGGTTAGTGAATTCGACCAAGTTTTGGAGTGTGGTTAAATGACCTAACTCAATATGCATGTTTACAAGTAGAGGTTTCTTTAGAAAGAACAAGCACATTCTAATAAATAAAGGTAAGTATTTGCTATCAGATTTCCCCACGCAAATTTGCTTACCAGCCATTTTACAATGTCAGCAATTCTCAGACTGCACTTGCCACATTTCACAGCAAGCAGGAACAAGAGCAGTCATATAACCTGTTGTAAGCTTACTGAAATTACTTTTTCTTAGATTTTATTTATTTATTTATTTGAGAGAGAGAGAGAGTGAGCAAGTGAGAGAGAGACAGCACAAGCAGGGGGAGAAGCTGAATCCCCATTAAGCAGGACCGTACCGTCAGATACCCTAACAAGAACCTCTCAAGAAAAAATTCACTGAAGGGTCGATGCTGGAGTATCCTGATAGCAGCACGCTCTCGGGATCAGACTGAAGAGTTCTCCCATCAGTTGAGAAACACAGAATCAAACTTGAGTTCTGGATCCAGGGAGTTGCTTCAAATGTTTTATCCAGTAAGTGTTGTGGAATTCTTATATTTTTATTACACAAGGGAAGGGATATCTGAACATATTTTTGGAGTAACAATATATTGAGTGAAAATTGTATTTAATTATGAAGACTTCATCAGCAAAACCTCCAGATATGGAGACAATGGTCTAGGAAGCTATTTCTGTAGCCAGGAAACTGGTAACCAAGTGGTTAACAGAACTCCTCTCAACTGCATATTACTAAGAGCAGCTACAATGTTTTACCCAGACTTTCTGCTTTTCAATTTCCTTAACATCCTTCAGAAGGGCAGTTTTGAGACTTGCCCTCCTGTCTCCTTGTTTGGCTGCCTCTAGAATAAAGCCTTGCTTTGCTGCATAAGTCATGTCTTGGTGACTGTCTGCGGCATACCTGGCAGAAGAACTTGGGTTCAGTTACAATCTTGGTGAGCCAGGCAGGAGCTCTTTGCTGTGGTTTGTAAGTCCCCAGCCACTAATAGGAGTCTGGTGATAAGTCTCAAAAGCATCCTAGACCCTTTGTCCTATGGACCATCCTGGGGTTGGGGTGGGGGTGGGGGGGTCCCATCTCTACTGTGGCAAGGATGTGGTTTGGGTTTCAGTTTGGACAGACGTCCCTTGGTGAGTATTTCCCGTGCAACCGGAGGTGAGTTCACTTCTTTCTCCTGTTTAGTTTGGCTTTGATTCTTTCACCCATTTGGTTGCCTCCAAATACAGGGCTTTGGTTCTCTTGGCCTCCTTTTCTTGCTTAGGAAAAGGCTATCTAGGAAGCCATTTGGCTCAGCAGGCGAAGTTCTGACTTTTAGGGAGGAACCAGCGCTCACGGAGGTGCTCTGGGTTTCATTTGGTTTGTTTACTGCTGTGGCTTATGGTAAAAACAGCCTTGTTCTCACTGGAGAATGGGGAATGACCTCTTGATCCCCTCATGCAGCCCTCTGTCCAAAACTGGACAATCTTTTTTTATTTTTTTCAATGCTGGCCACAATATTTATTAGACTCCAGAGAAAAATGGCCAATGAACAGATCCATAAATTGTAATTAGATTTGTGTGATAAAAGGGAGATATTGAAAAGTGGACCTTTAACATGTTATTTGCATCCTGTTTGTATACTTTTATGTGTTTCCGTGCATATCGTAAATGTGAGGTATCTTCTCTATCTCTGGATGGCCTTGCTAAAATTAATTTGTAAAAGAGCTCTACTTAGTCAATTCAAAGGTAAGCACTTATAAAAATGGGGCATTCTAAAACTCAAAGATCGAAACTGATGTTTTGCAAGTTCACATGATCTTGGAAGATATTCAATATTAAAGCTAAATTAAGGTTGTTTTAATTAAAATGGGCATGTCTTTAGAATTATCAACATTACATATGAAATTTTTACTGCTTCTGTTTACTGAAAGTCAAGTAAGTTCATGTTATCTCCATTGCAAAATCTGTCAGAAAAGAAAAAAAAAAATTGAAGTTTGTCTAATGCCTCATGAAGTTGTATGAGTAATCTAAGAATAAACAGATGTAAGTAATTTTAATAAATGTAACTGAATACTGGAAATACTAAGGGAAACGGCCATTTAGGCAAGGGAAATGAGACTGGTTATTTAAAGATGGTAAACTTAGGACCAAATCTGTCCTAATATAAAAAGGAGAGCTGTAGAAGGTTTGTGAGAAGGGACTCTTTGGAAAGGAATTTTATATGTGGTACAGACTGACTAAGATTATGTAAATCAGCTTATTAGGGAAGAGAAGGAAGTGTAAGAGAGCAAGATGGGGCAGAAGTTGAGCAGTGACACAGTATCAACAGAAGCCTTAACTAGTTCTCTAAGGAGCTCCAAAAGTTGGATTACCCTTCAGAACGCTCCTAAATTCAGGCAAAAGGGCTGGGATTTTATAACAGTCCTAGGATGTGACCACCTGCGCAGAGGGCATGCCCTTAGCAAGGCAGTTATCTTCAGTCCAGGCGATCCCTGATGGCCTCTGAGAGCTGAGGACTGTTGGCAGCATTCTTACAACTGACAGTCCTTCATTCCTGACAGAGATTCTGGTCAGCACATCAGAGCATCTATGGAAGAACTCAAATCCATGCACTGCCCTGGATGTCCTTGTCTCAATAAGTATATATCAACATGGGAGATGACAGGAAGGAATAAAGAAGGGACAGCATACATTTTTTTTTAAATTCCTCTTGGTGGAATAAAGGAGTTTTAATATCATAAATACACTAGTATAAAACTGGAATTTGGTTTTCCTATTAAATTGAGTTTCCTTAGATTATTGGTCTAAACTATAAACAAAGGTTTTTCTTTAATCTGCCTAGAAAAAAATATGTTTCTATATTTCTGTCTTTATTAAGCCATTGGTTACTTAAAGTTGAATCTTTTCAATATTAAAAGAGCTAAGTTTTTTGTTTTTTGTTTTTAACAACTATGTAACCCTCTTCATTTGTCTTTAGAATCTCTTACTGCCACCTTGGCTAAATAGATCATCATTAAGTTCTGTGATGATCTGTAATCTTATTTAAGCACGTGCTTTAAAACCTCATGATATTTCACAAACTTCCCAAAATTCAACTTCTAAATGAAGTATTTTGTACTAAGCTTATTTTTTGGGGACATAAAATTACATGGGAAGCACTGTCAAATAAGTGATGATAATCCTTCTTAAGTTTCATTTTATGGTTGAATGCTATAACTCTTCTAGAAATTATACAGAATCCTTAAGGTTTTAAAAGATTCTGGTATAACTATTATCACTTGCAATTTTAATTATTAAAGTGTTGTATGTTACAGAATTCCACTGTAATGACAAATACAGGTCTCTGTTACCTTTAAGATCACAAAACTTAAGTAAGAATTTCTAGAACTAATGGAAAATCTAAATTCAAAGAGACTCTTGTTTAGAACATTGCTGGTTCTCTACTGTTTGCTCTTCCAGATTTAAGGCTATCTATGACTTACAGAAATTGGAAAATACTTCTTTGTAAATAAATATGAAATATTTATCTTTTTCATCCTATGATCCTTCCAAAATTAAAAAAAAAAATTCTCAGTGTGTATTCTTATATTTTCATGACAATGTATTTATTTGCATAAGTTCAATAAGTCTGATCTCCTTATGACAGGACACAATTGGAAATACTGGTTATTTTACCAAGGTTTTGAGTCATCAGGCATATTTTAGGGAGATGTTCATAGACTGAGATATGACCAGATAGTTTTATGGAGCTAAGGCTGACTTTATGGAACCAATGAAGCCCCTTAGAAAAATTGTCCTGGTACTTTGTTTATAGGACTCCGAGCAGCCTCACCAGGAGAGTAAAGAAGGTTACTTCCTGGCATATACAGGAACCTCAGGATATTCTGGGAACTATAAAAGAGAGGAATTCCCCAAATATATAGGTATTATAGGTAAAGCCTGATGGTAAGTATTTAGCTTGGCTTTTTAGCCTTGAGAGACTGTTATAAGTTCATTAGGAAATTCCTTATGAGCATTTCCAGTAAAGCAGACAAAAGAAAAGAAAACAAAACAAACAAATGAAAAAAAACCTATATGGCCAATCACTATTCTTATTGTGCTTATGTAAATAATGAAGCCAAGTTTGTTAAAATTGGGCTTATTTTACAAACAAATTAGTTTTAATTTGGCTATCTTTGGAAATGAGGGTGATTTTAGAGAGAAATTATGTTTCAGTAACATGCCTTTATGGATATGAGATTCTAGCTCTTGATTAGCTTAGAGTGTTTGTTGTTTGCCTAAAAAATGACTGGATCCTGAATTCTTCTGATTTTCTCAAATATCTGACAAGACTCTCCAAACCAATGTTTCCAATTTTTTTCCCCATTCTCTTGACTTGAAATCACCAAAAACTAAAACTGCTCTATTTTTCCTGAAGCCATGGAAACTGAACCTAACAACCTGAGGTAAACTTTAGAGAAAAATTTCCACATGGCCCATGTTAGATGATCTTCATGCCTATTGTTGTCTAGCCACTCAGAAAGATCACCAGAGACCCACAGATAACTGAGTAAGTTTATTCCAGCCATCCTAATTAGATGGATCTACCATTGGAAAATCCAGACACTGAAATGTTTATGGATGGAACAGCTTTATGGTTCAAAGACAATGAAGATCTGAATGCAATGGTGACCCATCAGCTGTTGTCCATTATTGAGGACACCAGAAATTATACCATTCAATTTCCCAAAAGAACATTTAGGCAGATCAAACTGCCAAACTGGCAGTCAATACAAAAAGCCCAAAGCTCTCTGTAATGATTTTAGTCCAGACATAGATGTAATTAAATAACAACCTCAGTTTTCCTTGGTGGACCTCAGAAGAGCTAAGAAATGGGGTTTGGACACCATTTTGGCATTAAAACCAGCTGGAAATACATTGATTCCTTATCCCAGAACATCTTCTTTTTTTTTTCTTTTTTTTTAGATTTTTATTTATTTATTTGACAGAGAGAGATCACAAGTAGGCAGAGAGGCAGGCAGAGAGAGAGGAAGGGAAGCAGGCTCCCTGCCGAGCAGAGAGACTGACGCGGGGCTTGATCCCAGGACCCCGGGACCATGACCTGAGCCGAAGGCAGAGGCTTAACCCACTGAGACACCCAGGCGCCCCTCTCCCAGAACATCTTACAGAAGAAATGATTAACCATATTCACCAAAAGCATCCATTATGGGTATGATGCTATTCTTCAATGGATCTGGAATTATATTGCAGGTCCCAGTCTTCAGAGAACTGTTCAAAAAATGTGACCCTGCAGTAAAAACAATCCTAAGACTGGGCTCTCACCAGCTCTAAAATGTATAAAACTTATGTTGGGGTCTGTTATCAAAGGAACGAGACTGAGACAAAGTGCAAGTTATGCAAAGCTTTATTCTATGCCAAGCATTAGAAGTCAGACTGACCAGCCAGGGCTGCCTCCGAAGAGAACAACCCTGTCCTGATCTCACAGGCTGGTTTTATAGGGCATAACCACAGACCCAAGGTATGTGCCTTCTATTGTTAAGGCGTTTACTCACAGAATCGATACCCAGAACCGATACCAGGAACTACTGGGGCGTTTATTCCCGGAATGAAGTCCGTGGATATAAACAACAATATGGCTACCTAGGCAATATGGAGTCGCTCTGGCTAAGCAGGCCCTAATAGTTAAACAGGTTTTAACATTAAATCGGCCCTAATGCTTAGAGGCACTGAACCTGGAGAAGGGTGGCAGGTAGATTTTATTATGATGCCATAAACAACAGGTGATTTTTAGTATTTGCTAATATTTGTAGATCCCTATGCAAGCTGGTTTGAAGCCTTACCATGACCTTCAGAAAAGCCCTCCAAAACTGTCAAAACAGTCTTAAGCAAAATCATTCCTAGAATTGGATTGCTGTTAATAATTCAGAGCAACAATGGAGCAGCATTTGTGGCAAGAGTCACACAGGCAGGGTCCCATGCCTTGGGCATTCAATGGAAATTACACATTTTCTGAAGAGTCTACCCAACTGGGGAAAAAAAAAATGAATTTTTGGCAAAGATATGCCAAGAAAGCAACTGAACTTAGGAAAAAGCTTCTTGGGTAAGAGTGGCCCCTAGAAGCAGGCTTGAATTAAGTTTCTATGAAATGTTGTATGGAAGGCTCTTTCTACACTCATTCATGACTTAGAGGTCCCCATTAGGGAACTGGATACTATCAGTTACATTCAGTATAGCAGGATGATATACCTCAGAGATGTGCCCTTACACCTCCTGAATCTTGGAGACTTGGGGTTATTAAAGATCTGGAAGAGCAAGCACCCAGAGTACCAGCTCCAACCTTGTTGGACAGGACCTTATGAGGTGCTACTAACTGTACTTTCTTCAGTGAAACTACAGGGAATTAAGCCATGGATTCATCACACTCAAAGGACAAGAATCCATAGGTTTGCTATACTCAATCAGCAAAAAAAACATTGAAAAGAACACTGCTTGTTCCAGCAAGCCTCTGAAACTACAATTTAGGAGAGGTGGTCTGAAGAAATCAATAAGTACAACAAGCTTCTTGGTTATAGCAAACTTCCCCTGAGGCCCTAGATAAAATACAGTGATAACCAAAGTACAAAAACTTTGGTAATATAGAATGTTGGGTTTCAATATGGAATTAAATGTCCCATTCTTCTAACCTCAATCTTCCCTCCATTTCAGCAGAAAGTGTCCATCATCCTAATTCCCTCAAGAATGAGGAATGACCAAAAGACAGTGGGGATTAGAACTAGTAAACAAAGAGTTAATGGGACAAATCTCAGGTGCAATTTTTAACCAGATCTTTTTCATCTGCCTTTAAATTTCCCTTACTCTACCACTTAGAAGGGCAGACTTGAGGCTTGCCCTCCTGTCTCCTCATTTGGTTGCCTCTAGAATAAACCTTTCTCTTGATGCATACTCCATGTTTCAGCGATGGTCTTTGCCATGGCATCAGGCAGAGGGACTTGAGTTTGATTACAGTCATCGCAAAGTATGCACTATTGATAAGGTATGACAAATATTAAAGAACTTTACCTAGGATACAGATTATAAACAATGTTAATTTTCTGGGAAAAAGAAAAAGTGGGACCAGAAAAAAATTTTCTAGTAGAGATACACCTGAATCAATCGAGAGATGAATGAGAGGTATCTAGCCTATGCAGGAAAAAGGTATCTAGGTAGAATGCACAGTGGCAAAATAGGGCTAGAAAAGACCTAGTTCTGTGTCAGAAACTTCTAATTGTCTCCTAATACTTATCCACTCCTTTTTCTATGAAATATAAATACTCACTGGTTAACTAAGCATATGGCCACCTAAAATAAAAATAACATTTTGTAGCACCTTATCAATTACTTGTTGCCATTAACTAAGTTTGGTCAGTGGTATAACAAAAGTGAGATATGCAACTTTTTAAAGATGATTTACTTAATTTTATTTATTTCTGAGTGTAGTTTATATACATCGCTACATTAGTTTTCAGCATAAAAGGTAATTATTTAATTTCTCTATGTTATTTAATGCTTACCACAAGTACAGCTACTGTCACCTTACAATGCAATTACAGTATCATTGACTAGATATCCTATGCTGTACCTTTTATTCTCATGACTTATTCCATAATTGGAAGCCTGTGTCTCCCATTCCCCTTCACAAATTTTGCCTCCACCCCCTTTCCTTCTGGCAACCCTTAGTTTGTTCTCTGTATTTATAGGTTTGATTTCTGCTTTTTGTTTATTAATTTGTGGAATCTTAAAAAAAAAAAAAAAGAAAAAGATTCTTAAAGGGAGAGGGTGCACTCCTTCCACTTTTCCTTTGTCCTGTTGTCTGAACTATAGTGGTGACAGGGGCTACCTTCAGCCTTCAGGACAAGAGTGTTTGCAGAGAATTCTAGAATGGGATTTAGCATTTATGTACATTTTTCAAGTAAGAAGTGCTGCCAACTTTTTCACACTGCCTGCAAGGATATTTGTAAATCAAACAGCTAGGAAGATAGAGACTGTGTCTTTCTTTGGGGCAGAGAACAGATTTGTCCCTTGACCAGAATAATAAAGATAACATCTCCCTTCAGAGCAAAACTTGGGCAGCTTTGTTGACAGGTTTCTTTAAAGAATTAGCATTTTTTCAACTCAGTGTTCCTCAGATGTGAGAAAGGCCAAGGCCCACTGCATGTGCAATATTTACGTGAGCCTCTATTGTCCTATTGAGCTTTGAGGTAGAGGTGGACAACAAGAACCAATGTGAACTTGAAGATCATGGTGCTTAGTTTGCTGTGAATAATAGCAATTGTTCTCTGACCTAGGAGTCTCCTGTCTTTCTCCAGCATCTACAAAACTATGATGGACTAATTTCTTAGATTTCAAGTAGTAAAAAATATTCAGATTTCTCACAATTCTTTTTTTTTTTTAAGATTTTATTTATTTATTTGACAGGCAGAGATTACAAGCAGGCAGAGAGGCAGGCAGAGAAAGAGAGAGGAGGAAGCAGGCTCCCCACTGAGCAGAGAGCCCAATGCAGGGCTTGATCCCAGGACCCTGGGACCATGACCTGAGCTGAAGGCAGAGGCTTTAACCCACTGAGCCACCCAGGTGCCACTATTTCTCACAATTCCTTACAAAGGGTCATATTCTACAGACGATATGTTTTAAAGTGAAAACAGCCTGGGTCTCACGCTAGCCCTTTTAAATACATTTGAACCCATATCCTAACTAGTACAGGATTTGTTTCCTGAAATTGCTATATTTTATTTTCTAGAATATGAAATGCATGACACTCATTTAGATGGGCACATGGCAAGTAGGTCTCAAAACACCAAGACCAGGTCACTAAACTTGAGGTAAAATTCATCTGAGTGTTAAATAAACACACAAATCAGGGAAAGTCGTGGGGAAGACTGATTCTTGCTCTTCTCAGCAAAATTCAGAAGAGTTCAGTTAAATCAGGGATCTTCCCGATCTCACATTATCCACAGCAAACTGAACTATGTACCTGATAATTCCTAAGAATGTTATTTCTCTGTCCTTTTCTCATCACCTCAGAATGAAATTGCAGCTCTGCAGCATGGCATCAATGCCTGTGTTCTCAGCCTAGTCTTTTCATCTACCGCTGCATCTCTCCTTTCCCCTCTTCCATAACCCCCCTTCCATCAGTATGACATACCTGCCACTCTTTATTTATCACTCGCTATGACCTTTCTTGCCTCTTGTCTTTATACATAATGTCTTCCCTGTATGTGATGCTTTCCCCCACTTCTTCATCTTACAAATTTCCACTCATCTTTCAACTTTAAAATGTCACGTTTCCTTTCTTGCTGTGAAATTGTCAGCTGCCACTTCCTATCTTGTCAGTGCATTCACGTCTAGCATCAGACTCTTCCCTGCTCCTCAGGTTCTCAACATCTAATTTTTCATTGTAGTGAAGCAAAGCAGGGAATCAACCTAAGTCATGATTAAACAGCTTATGAAGGGAGATCTGAGAAAATAATTGTACATGAAGTTATATGCATACATTCTAGCATTTATTCTAACTGCTTGAGAGTATATTGTGTCTATCCTTTGGTTATTTTTAGAACTTTAACTATAATTATAGTAATAGTTATTCATTTTTTCATTTTAATTCTTAATCACTTAGCAAATTTATGTTTCAGAATAAGTGGATTAGAGATAATGTTAGCTGATTCCATATTATTTGTAGAGTACACAATTTTCAGAATCTTTCAAGTATTAAGATACATCTATTAGTTTTAAAAGTGGATTCATAGAGCAGTCCAAGAGGACACTACTATATTTTACAAAAATTACATTTTTATCATTTGTTTTTTGAAGCTCATTTTTGAGGAAAAATTCAATGCATTTACTCTTGTCAAGTAATTCTGCCTTAATATTAATCACTATATTAATTGCTGTAGTTGCAACTGCATTGTTCCTCTGTAGCCTATATAATACTATATAGTCTATATAGAAAGACATTAAAAAGGACATGTACCAAATGAAAGAACCCACTGATAATATAGCCTAGGCTTTCATAAGTAATTTATAAAATAAGAGCTACCATACATCAAACATTTATGTTACAAAAGGGATTGTCAAATATTATGTCATTTTTATCAAGGCATTATATAAATTTCTTTTTTGTATAATCCCTGTGTTACTGGATTTTATTAATGGAGGGTTCACACAGAAGAAAGAGACTTACTGAATAGTGGTTTGTAATAGACATAATTATATTAAAGAAGTCATTGATGATGTAACTTGTGAACTTTACAGGAAAATTTAATTTCCAAATAAAAGGCTATACTAATAGGCTCAATATTTGACTTCTAAAATGTAAGCAATATGCTTAATTATCATTAGTTTCTATGTACATTTAGCAATATATTGGTATATTAGTATATTAGCATTAACAAGTGTTTAGGATGACAAAAACTTCTCCGTTTCATTTCTGGGTGCTTCTATAAGTTAAACTGTCCAATACATGTTCTTTAAAATGTTCCTCTTGATTAATTTCAACTTACTGAAGATTGAGATCTGGCAGATAACTGTGAGTAACGAAGCAAAGAGGCGTTACAACCATAAAGCACACACTTGGGCGGTCAGAAACATTTTATCATGGCAGGCTTTCAGAGAAACATAAACAGCTTTAAAAAAAAGTTTCTAGGATTTGAAATCAGTTTAAACATCATATTTTAGTTATTAAATTATATTAGAGCATGCATTTGCAAATCTAAGACCTGCATGACTTTATATACTAAATAATAATATCTTCCTATGCATTTACTTCAACTTAATACTATACATTTCAGTTTCTATTTATCAATATATCATAATGTCCACCGATAAAGCAAAAATTCCACATCTAATCTTATTAACACACATGTGAGACTCATATGGTGATAGAAAATTTATTTTTAAAAGACTTCTTTTCTACATTTTTGTCATTCAGAGTATAGTATTAAATCCTATTTTTCTGATTGTGTTTTTAGGTTATATTCAGTTGGAGGTCGTGATGGAAGTTCCTGTTTGAGTTCAATGGAATATTATGACCCTCATACAAATAAGTGGAACATGTGTGCTCCAATGTGTAAGCGGAGAGGGGGTGTTGGAGTGGCCACCTGCGATGGGTTTCTCTATGCGGTAGGAGGTCATGATGCTCCTGCTTCAAATCATTGTTCCCGGTTACTAGATTATGTAGAAAGGTAAGATCCAAGGTCCCAGTTATACTGAGAGAAATAATATAAATTATACTGATGCCTAATTCAAGTGATTATAAAAACTGCGTAATTTAAGAAGGGTAAATCTGCTTTTTAAATCTCTTCTGTGTCTTTATACCACTCCCCCGCCCTCATACACACATGCACAACACTTTCATTCTTTTTTTTTTTTTAATTCCAGCATAATTAACATCCAATGTCATATTAGTTTCAGGCATATGATACAGTGATTCAACAATTCTGTATATTACTCAGTGCTCATCAAGATAAGTGTACTCTTAGGGCACTTGTGGCTCAATCTTTTAAGCATCTGCCTTTGTCTCAGGTCATGATCCTAGGGTCCTGGGATCGAGCCCCACATCCGGTTCCCTGCTCAGCAGGGATCCTGCTTCTCCCTCTCCCTCTGCTGTTCCCCCTGCTTGTGCTATCTAGCTCACTCTCTCTCAGATAAATAATAAATAAATATCTTTAAAAAAAGAAGTATAGTCTTTTTTTTTTTTCTTTTAGAGATAGGGAGGGGAGATAGAGGGAGAAAGAGACTCTTAAGCAGGCTCACACCCACCATGGAGCTAACATGGAGCTCAATCTCACACCCTTGAGCTGATGACTTGAACCAAAATTAGGAGTGGGCTGCTTAACCAACTGAGCCACCTAGGTGCCCCAGGATAAGTGTACTCTTAATCCTCTTCACTTATTTCACCCCATTCGCCTCCCCCTGATAACCATCTATCTGTTCCCTATAGTTGAGTTGTTTTTTTTTTAATTTGCCTCCCTTTTCCCCTTTGTTTTGTTTCTTAAATTCCACATATAAGTGAAATCATATGGTATCTTCTCTGATTGGCTTATTTAACTTAGCATTATACTCTCTAGCTCCATCCATGTTGCTGCAAATGGTAAAATTTTTTTCTTTTTATGGCTGAATAATATTCCATTATATATCTATATATATGTGTGTGTGTGTATGTATATATATATCATATATATATCATATATATATCATTATATATATCATATCTATGTATCATATCTATATATCTTCTGTTGATGGACACTTTGACTGCTTGCATAATTTAGTTATTGTAAATAATGCTATAATAAACATAGGGATGCATACATTCTTCCAAATTAGTGTTTTTGTATTCTTTGGGTAAATACCCACTAGTGTGGTTATCGGATCATATGGCAGTTCTGTTTTTCTCCACATCTTTACCAACATTTATTGTTTCTTGTGTTTGATTTTAGCCATTCTGATAGGTGATATCTCATATATGAGGTGATATCTCACTATGATTTTGATTTACATTTTCCCAAGGATGAGTGATGTTGAACATCTTTTCATGTCTGTTGTCCATTTGTAGGTCTTCTTTGGAGAAATGTCTGTTCATGTCTTCTTACCACTTTTTAATTGGAATTTTTTTTTTTTTTCTGGTGTTGAGTATTATAAGGTCTTTATATATTTTGGATACTAACCCTTTATCAGATCTGTCATTTGCAAACATTTTCTCCCATTCAGTAAGTTTAGGTCTTTTAGTTTTGTTGATGGTTTTCTTTGCTATGCAGAAGCTTTTTATTTTTATGTAGTCCCAATAGTTTATTTTTGCTTTTGTTTCCTCCACCTCAGGAGTAATAACTAGAAAAATGCTGCTACAATCAATGTCAGAGCAATTACTACCCATGTTCTCTTCCACGATTTTTTATGGTTCAGGTCTCACACTTAGGTGCTTAATCCATTTTGAGTTTATTTTTATGTATGGTGTAAGAAAGCAGTCCAGTTTCATTATTTTGCATGTTGCTGTCTGGTTTTCTCAATACCAGTTGTGGAAGACACAGTCCTTTTCCCAATGCACATTGTTGCCTTTTTGTCAAAGATTAACTGACCATATAATTTTGGGTTTATTTCTGGCCTTACTTTCATTCTTTTTTGTTTTGTTTTTTTCCATGCTTTCTCCCTCCTACTCTCTTTCTTATGTCCCTCCTTTTTTCCTTCAACTAATATTTAAAACCCTGTTAGTTTTTTCACAAGAATTTAAAGTAAGATTTTAAAAGATCCTTTAAAACAGTTTTAAGTAATTTATTTATAAATACTTGTTATTTCTCTTTATAAAGAGTAAATATTTTATTGTTCTATTCATCCTATCTTGTTCTACTACTTCCTTCAAACTCTCAAAGGTGAATTATGGACTGTGTTTTGTGTCATAATGGAAGACAGAGTTTCTTAATGGAAGAAAGACTTATTACAAGTCTATTTTCTGTAATCCTGGCCGTCTTTTAATTATTCCTAAAAATGCCCAAGTTCACAAAGGTCTGGAGTGTAAAGTCACCTTGGCTTTAGGCTTGATCCAACAACCCAAACACTTCCTGACATAGTTATAGCTAAATTTCTCTCTAAGGGCTGTACATCACTTACAACTATTACATTGTGTGCAGTAAGGATTAGAGAATTAGTGAACCCTAGGATGATATTTCTTATTACATAAAGATACATGCTGATATATAGGGAAGTGAGACTAGGGAATACTCAGGTCAACTGTTTTATCAGTTGGGATAGAATAAGTAATTCTACTGTACTAACTTCAAAATTCTCTGTGACTTAATGCCATAATTTTTTCTTACTAATGTTACATGTCCGTGACAGATCCATGATATCAATGCTCTGTTACTCAGATTGGCATATAAGCTACAATATAAGCACTGCTGGTATCAAAAGGGAAATGTATACATTGTCCACAGATTCCTAAAGACTCCACATGCCAGTAATATAATTCTCTTTTCTTCATACTTTGGCAAACCAGTTACATGGCCACAGAAAACTCCATGAGGGTAGGATAACTTCTATATGGGAGAAGAACAAGAGATATTTGGTGGACTGCAGTGATGAGCATAACAATATTCCTCTTAACATTAAGAAACCACATCCGTCATATTCATGTTTACAAGTGGTACAGTCAATGGCAGAGAAGTGCTCTATCTTTTATATTGTTCTAAGGATAGGGGATGCTTTTTGCTGAAAATAAGGCCATTGGCAAGAGATAGCTTTTCGTAAACAGACTCTGTTCAAACTTAAACCACTTCTTGAATAAAACATATTTAATGTTATTGCTACTATGTGAAATGGACTGTAGATATATGGCTATCTAAGCGCAGGAGGAAAGCATTACACTCAATACAGTTTCACTTCAACATTCTCTTGTCCAGTGAAATTAGGAACCACAGGTGTTATAGTGCGGACAGTGGTCAGAGTCCAAATAAATAGATGTATGCTTTTATATAAACAAACATGAAATAATTCATTTAAAAATTACTGCTAATAGACTGACAGCTCATTCACATTTTCCTCTGCTAAATTCTTGGAAAAATAGCAAGAAAGATTAATATGATGTGGCTCCTATTTTTACTATATATCTTATATAAATGTTACAAATGAAATGATATTTCATTTATTCTCTTTTAACTATACTCTATAATGTATTGCAATGTTGTTTGTGAACAGAGGCATAAATAATTCAGTCTAGGAGTACATTTATGATGCAAAATTAGACTTAAATAAGCATAGCTGTTTTAAGTTATAGGAGTAGTGAGTATGCGCAGCTTAAGTAATGCAGAAGCACACAGCATTATCATGATTCTTATCCCAGCTCACATTATGTGTCAGATTAATAGCATTTTTGAGCTTTCTGCAACATATATTATATATTGATGATTTCAAATGTAAATCATCAATAAATCAAGGTACATAATAGTACTCTGTAGAATTATTTTACACATGTAATGTAAAGACTATTTTTCAGTATATAACCATAGGAAAACAAACTATTAGGAATAACAAGTAGTGTACAATGGTATCTATTATAGATTGATAGAACAAATTTTATTGTAGGACAATGATTTCTCATGGAAACATAAAGGTATTATATAAGAACGCTGTTAAAGTACAGTTATATAAGACATCAAAAGTTATAAAGTGTCAGGCTGTCTTGAACACAAAAAATACTGGCTCCTCAAATCAGAGCAGGAAAGATGGCAAGACCTTGGCAAAGATAAGGAGTTTAGAATAGTTGATGGAATGGTGAATAGCAGTTTTGCAGCCAAGCCTCACTCTAATAAGAGCATCTTAGTGGACAAAGTCAGTGTCCAAAAGATGCAGTAAGTTCTAGCAGAATTGCCCAGAGGGTGCAATCCATTAGACAAAACATTTATCTATTTTACTTACTCTACAAATATTATTTTGCATATATTTTTCACTATGCTAACTCAAGCTTAAAACTTACTAGGAAAAAAGAGACAGATAAATAATTAGAACTTCAAGATCACAAATAAAACAGAAAACCAGGCAATGGATCAGAAAATACATTCAAAGGCATCAGTACCACTGCTGGCTAATAATAGATCAAGACCACCTTTGACCTCAAATTTGCATCCCAGTAACAAGGCCTGCAGGAGAGGGATATCCAGATAATAAGAGCCTTCTAAATCTGCTTTTGTAATATCCACTTTTGCTTCCTCCAATTTATTCTCCATATAGTAGCCAGAGATCATTTCATAATGCAGATTTGACCGGAAAGTGCAATAAAGTTTTTCTTTGTACCAATTATCAATATTATTATGAAACATTATTTAAAATTTTTCAAGACAGCCAGGATCCATGTGCTGGTGATGATCTAGATTAGTTTATTCACCCTTATACTCCTTCAGTTGGCATAATTCTCGGTGCAAAGTAAGTCCTCATCAAGCACTTAGTAAATCAGGTAGAAAAACAGATCTCAAATTTCTCACAGGGAAAGGCATCTGGAGATACACTGTACATAGGAAGTTATATAGATTAACAGATAGATGGACAGATAGATAGAAAGAATGAAAGGGAAAGAAAGAAAAAAAGGATTCATGAAAGGATGGAAGAATAAGAATGGATGGGTGAATGGACTGATAAAAAGACATAGATTTTTTAAAATTTTTCTATTTTCATGTGAATGCCCATTTCCATCATTATAGATGGAGTATCAATGATTCACGTACATACATTTTAAGCATTTATTGGGTAGGCACAATTTTTGACAAGGCCTAAAATATTAAGCAACTTTTCAGACATCAATTAACAATTATATCTTTATATCTAATCTAAACACTATTAACAAATAAGCACTTGTGAATTTTATTTTTAGATTTTTTATTTACTTATTTGACAGAGGGAGAGAGATCACAGGTAGGCAGAGCAGCAGGCAGAGAGAGAGGGGGAAGCAGGCTCCCCTCCAAGCAGAGAGCCCGATATGGGCCTCAATCCCAGGACCCTGAGATCGTGATCCAAGCCAAAGGAAGAGGCTTAACCCACTGAGCCACCCAGGCGCCCCGAATTTTTTTATGTTACTTAAATATAAAGCTTTTGTTCAAAGTTTACCAAAATTCACACACTGGTCATATCAGAAAAAGTCATCCAAAATAAAAATATCTAATTTTCTGTCAAGATATGGTTCAATATATTTTTTAAGATTTTTATTTATTTATTTGACAGACAGAGATCACAAGTAGGCAGAGAGGCAGGCAGAGAGAGATAGGGGGACGCAGGCTCCCCACCCAGCAGAGAGCCCAATGCGGGGCTTGATCCCAGGACGCTGGGATCATGACCTGAGCTGAAGGCAGAGGCTTTAACCCACTGAGCCACCTAGGTGCCCCATGGCTCAATATTTTTATCATCTTTAGATCTTGATAAAAATTAATAAAAGTTAGGATTTGCTGTCAGACATACTGCAATAATATTAATTTAACTAAATAGTTTTTTAAAGTTACCATAAAGATTAATACATAAGTTAAGAATAGAATTTTGGATTCTTTCATTTCTCTTCTTCGTTCATCTTTTTGGTTTTGAAAAAAAACAAGAGTTGTAGCAATTCTAAATAGTGAAAATAGATGACCAGGGAGAGACTTTTTATTTAAATCATGGGCCCTTATCCTAGGCCTTATATAGCATATTAATACATTCACTCATATTTTGATATATGTGAGATCCTAAATTTTCTACAAGACAGTAATTACTTGAACTGTTTAAAGTTAAAACATTAGATAGGGTCTTCTGAACTTTTTAGTAAGATGCTTTCTTCTTCTCCTTCCTAAGATCTTACTGTTAGCAGTAGCCAAATGAGTATGGCATACAAAGACTGACTAGTTTGCTATTAATGTTATTTTTCTATTATTGTGCACATAGGATCTTTGCTATTTCTTTAATAGCAAATTATGTTCAAATTTCTTTTAGACACATATACAAGAGATGGAAAGCCCAGCAGCCTCTGTATGTAGGGGCCCTGATTTACAAGTGGATGCAAAAGCTATTAACTAACACCGCAGCTAAACTAATTTAGATGTGTGATTAGGTATTTGCTTTAATGGCTTATGAGGTTTATGAGGTATCTCTGAAGTGGTCAACAGGAGAGTGGGAATATCGGAATAATCTGCTGTCCTTGTCCTGCCTGGAAGGATGGCATCATGGCCATTCATCTGCATGCTTTGCAGGGAGGAGGAGGACAATTCTATGGGAAGGTAGATGTACACGAGTAGATGAAACATTATGTCCTGTATAGATGGAAGGATATCAACCCTGCTGGTCAACTGCAGAAGTCATTTTCATGTTGTGAGAGGCTATTTAATACACAATTTGGACTCACACGGCTGATAGTAGTTTTCTGTTATATTAGTGGAGGAAATGACTATATAATCGATTACTCCTTACTTCTAAACTGTTAAAAGGTATTTATTTTTTAAAATGAGTTTTAACTAGCATTCAGGCCTCCTGAGTATGCTCCATGTTCTATTGACTGACAATAATTTAAGTAATTTTTGAAGCTCTGCTGAGGAAACTGCATCTGAGGAGTCAAAGAACTGTGTGGCTTATCATGGCTTTCCCTGGGTCTGTCAGCAATTTGTTTCTCCTCTCCTCAACCTTGAAGACAGGAGGCAATAAATATGATCGAAGTCAAAGTAGGATTTTTCACATGCTTTCATGGAGAAATTAAACTAACCTGAAATCAAATTAACTTTTTAAAACATTTTTGTATATATACACAAGGGATATTGGAAAGGGGTGCAGAAATCTAGTTACCCCATCTTCTTTCCCAGTGTTTTTGTGCCCATTGTATATTTAAGAGGAGTATTAAGGAAGATTGGGAGAATATCAATAAATACGTTTAAAAAACCTATCTTAAAAGTGAAGATGAAGCTCATAATCAGTGTAAGAATCACAAACACACAAACAATATTGAAAATGTTTTTTTTTTTTCCCTAACAGTGCGCTGACTTTCCCCCCTCCATCACGGGATTGAAATTGATAGTCACCTCAAAACCATTTCACTTGTCTTGTGACCCTAATTAATGCAACTGCCGCAACTAAATCAAAACAGGGAACGAGTCCTTACAGAACATGTGGAAGATCCTTTGAGAGGAATCTATACTGATCAAAAAAATTTGTATGTTGAGACTGAATTTGAACTAAGAAATCCTGTCTTGGATGATTGCAGCCTGATAGTTAAATCATTTTGAAGTTTTCTTTCTTTTTTTTTTTTTCTTAGTATTTTTTTTTTTTACTGAAGATTTATCTATTAGAGAGAGTGAGAGTGCATACATACACGGAAGTGGGAGAGGGACAGACTGAAAGGGAGAGGGAAAGAATCTCAAGCAAACTCCCCATAGAGCATGAAGCCTGACACTGCACTTGATCCTAAAACCCTGAGATCAGAACCTGAGCCAAAATCGAGTTGGATGCTTAACTAACTAATCACCCAGGCACCCCATGAAGTTTTCTTTCCTTTTCTTTGCTTTTCTTTGCTTTTCTCTTCTCTTCTTTTCTTTTCTTTTCTTTTTAACTTAGAAGTAGTGTTTGTTGATGTCATATAAAATCAGGAGAAAAAAATCATAAAAGAAAAGCAATTTCATCCGTAACTCATTGAAGTTCATTTATGTAAACTGATGTCAACATTTGATTCTTTTTCAATGTTTTAAAATATATTTACTAGTAAAGGTTAAATTACAGAAAAAAAATCAGTCTATTTCTTTGTTCCTTTTTCCAACGGTACATTCAGGCTCTATGTGTCAGGAGTAGAGCATACAATGAATGCTTAAACACACTGTCTAAGTAAATCAATGGACGGATTAATGTACATGGTCTGACGGATTGTGGCTTCTGATCTTAAATTCTACCAGGACTTGTGGCTTTTTTTTTTTTTTTCTTTTTTGGACACAGGTTTGAATCAACAAGACTCAAACAGGTATTTCATTTATTTTTATAAACTTTAGATATAGTTGTTACTAACCATATGTAAGTCATATGGTTAATACAGATTTATAAATATGTTTCAATGTTTTCTTTAAATGCAGATATTTTTATATTTCTTTTAAGGCAGATAATATACTTCATGAAATTAGTTGTTACTGTTTAGATTATTTCTAACAATTCTAAAATCTTAGTGGGCTAAAATAACTTTATCATTGTTTCTTTTATGGTTGAAATCTTTCATGATTATGTGTTGACTGGGTACAGTTTGGGCTACTTTTCTACTCCACATAATATTGGCTGATGCTACCATATCATCTGGGTCTGGACAGGCTTAGACCCTTTTCTGGAAGAGCTAACGATTGGGGCTGCCTCTCATCTGAGAGTTCAGCTGATGCTTCAGGCAGAGAACCATGGTTCCCTTGCGCTGGAATTTCCACCATATAATAGCTGGGATTCCAAGACAAAAAAGTCCAAGAGAAGTGAGGTCAAGAGGGCAAATATTCAATACAATGAACCATCATGCCTCTGCTCGCATCACTTGTTAAAGTCACACTGGCCAATGTTGGTCACAGCAAGGTGAGAGTGTAATACTCAAAGGTATGACACTAAGAAGTGTTATTTATCAAGGGCCCCTAAAGTAACAATGAGCACAACTGTGCTTACATTTTAAAAGTAGTTTTCCATTCTGAACTCATGTATGTATGTATATATGTGTATAAACATACATATTTTATTCTCATAGCATATATGTATGTATACACACAACACATGCACATATACGTGTATTTTATTTTTATCTTATAGCTTTACTTGTTATCAGTTAAGTCTCTTTTCTTTAAAGATTTTATTTATTTATTTGACAGAGAGAGAGAGAGGGATCACAAGTAGGCAGAGAGGCAGGGAGAGGGAGAGGGGGAAGCAGGGTCCCCGCTAGGCAGAGAGCCCGATGCGGGACTGGATCCCAGGACCCTGGGATCATGATCTGAGCCAAAGACAGAGGCTTAACCCTCTAAGCCATCCAGACAACTCTTTATTTTTTTTCTTTTTAAAGATTTTAGTTATTTATTTGACAGAGAGAAACACAGCAAGAAAGGGAACACAAGCAGAGAGAGTGAAAGGGAGAAGTAGGCTTCCCACACAGCAGGGAGCCTGATGTGGGGCTCCATCCCAGGACCCTGGGATCATGACCTGAGCTGAAGGCAGACACTTAATGCCTGAGCCACCCAAGTGACCCTCAATTAACTCTTTAATCTGTTTAGTAAAGCACTTGGCAAATATTATAAAATACTTATCTCCCATTACTCTTTTCTTACTGAGGTCATGTAAGCTGACTCCTTTCTCTGCCTTTAGGGGAACCAGTCCTGCAGGTGTGCACTGCACCCAACTCCCTTTGTTAAAAGGCACTGCCATTGTGGGACCCTTGGTAGGTGGAAAACAGAAGCACCAAAAGCCACCAGCATCTACACATCACAGTAAAGAATAAAAAATTTCTAGGGCCTCTCTGGTTAGGTCCCTAGAAGCAGATAAGTCATGCAGGTCTGTGGTGGGGCAAAAACTGAGCCCATGGATGAAGCAAGTTATTATGAAAATGATTGATTTCCTTCTATGTATGTTTTATTAAACCAACTCACTTCTATAAGAATTCCTAGAATTAGATTGTTTCAAATGAAGATAATTTTCTTTTCATGTTCTAGTTTATTACATACAACTTTCTGAAAAATATCTAAATAATTGTGGTGATGTAGTGATTATCTTTGTAAGTAATAATTGTAGTAAAACATGAAATATTTAGCAAAATTTACTGTGTTCTGGGTCATAAAATAAACCTCAACAATTTTCAAAAGCTTGAAATCTCATAGGGCATGTTCTCTGAACAACATGGAATTAAAACTGGAAATAAATAACAGAAAAGATAAATTTTTACATGCTCAGCTGTTTGTTTTGTGGTTTTGTTTTAAGGTAAGCTCTATGCCCAGTGTGGGGCTTGAACTCACCACCCCAAGATCAACAGTTTCTTACTCTACCAAGTGAGCCAGCCAGGTGCCCCATGTCCAACTGTTTTAAATTTAGGTAATATAGTTTGAAACAAGATGTGATTCAAATCAGAAAATAATTTGAACTGAATGAAATGAAAATACATATCAAATTTCATGGGATGTAGCTAAAGAAATTCTTTTCTAAAAATAATATACCTTTTACTAAAGGTTTTTCCAAATGCTCACACTAAACTTGGTGTTTCCAGTCTCATTGCGAGTCTATAGGAAAAAAAAAAAGATACAGATTCATACTGTCACTAATAGATGTCTCCAAGTGTTCCTAGATTCTTTTCAAGATCTTAGTAGGAATGTACATCTTTAAACTTCGTTTATACTGAACAATGCAATCTGTTAAGGAGCCGTGCAATTACACAAGACTGTTTGAATTACTGGAAAAGCTCCGATTAAGAGACTACTGTATGTATCAAAGGTCCCCAAGCCACTCCTGTGACATGTAACATGGGATATGAAGTTTCAGCATTTCTAAAGAAATTCTTAAAGAGAAATTTATAGACTTAAGCACAGGCACTTAACAACTTAAAAGGGCTAAAAAGCTAAGATTTAAGTTTCAACCTCAAGTTTTGAAAACTAGACCAAAAAACCTACGAAAACAGAAGTGAAATAATGATAGAAATATATTAAATATAAGACAAACATGAAATAGGATTAAAAAGAAGTCTAATTTGTTTCTCTAAATATAATTGCAATTAAATTTATAAGCTAGTTGTCAGATTGTCAAGGAAAAAAATTACCTACCTAAAGGAAAAAGAAAAAAAAATCAGAAATATAAGTGGACATCACTATCATCTAACAATAAAAAGAGAATGTTTGAGTATATATGCCATTATTTGAATTTTTAGATGAAATGAACAAATTTATAGAAAAATAAAACCTTATATATATTATGCAGGAAAAAACCAGAGAAACAAATGAGGCAGTTAAACTTATGAGCATAGATACAAATATCCAAAAGAAATATTAGCAAATCAAACCTAGATATAAATGAAAATGATAAAGTATCTCAACCACTTTGTGTTTATTCCAGAAATACAAGTTTGGTTTAGGATAGAACAATTAATCAGTGTAATTCAATATAGTCATAAAATAAATAAACATCTAAATAAATGCAAAGATGATAAAAATCCAACACCCACCATAATAAAAATCTCTCACCAAACTTGGAAGAGAAATTAATAGAAAGATAGTCAAATATTGAAACCTATTGTTTTGAGATTTTCACTAGAGAAAAAAGTGACTGCTAATGCCACTTTTACTCAACATTTTAAAAGAATAATTACCCAGTGATAAAGCAATAAAGGGAAGAAAACTCATAATTAGAAAAGAATAAATAAAACTGTCCATATTCAAGGTTATATGATAAATATCCAATGATAATCTAACCACAGTGTAATTAGAAACTATTTGATTTAAAAGTGAATTAATGAGGTTGCTATATATAGTCAGTCAATATATGAAATTAATTATATTTCTACATGCAAGCAATAATAACAAAATGTATAAAAGTTGTCATTAAAAAGTTTAAAAAAATACCTGGCAATCAATCTCACAAAATATACATACTACCTCTAAATAGAAAATAAAACTTTGAGAAAAGTTTGAAAAAGTCTTAAGTAAATTGATGGGAATGCCATGTTCATGGAAGAGAAGACTAAACATTATAAAAACATGAATTGTACTCTAAAGTGATTTATGGGTTCACTGCAATCCCTACTGAATTGTAAATTCTTATCCAGTGACACCTGGGTGGCTCAGTTGGTTAAGCAATTGCCTTCTGCTCAGGTCATGACCCTGCAGTCCCAGGATCAAGTCCCGCATCTGGCTCCGAACTCCACGGGGAGTCTGCCTCTTCCTTTGATCTTCTCCCTTCTCATGCTCTCTCTCACTCTTAAATAAAATCTTTGAAAAAAAAAAAAAAATTCTGTCCAGTGGGGATTGTGGATGTAAAGTTGAAAAGTTGATCCTGTAATTTAAGTAAAAATGAAAAGGGCCCTAAATCCCAAGAAAACTTTAAAGAAGTAGTAGGTATTACAAACAATTGTAAAGTTACTTTAAGGCACTGTGGCATTGGCCTAGTATAAACAAGTAGACAAAACAGATTTGTGTTCAGAAATAGGATCACACATACAAGGAATCCTGATTTATGGTAAAGGCAAAAAAGTGTATTTCATATGGAAAAAAGTTAGTTTTAGCTCTTCTTTCATATCACACCAAAAATCAATTCAAGATGGATATTAGAGGTAAATATGAAACAAGGCTTTTAGAATATAAAAGGGGCCTATCTTCAAAATTATAAGAATGTGAAAGATTACTTAAACTGGATCTGGAAAGAGTCATCCAGATAGAGAAATATTACTTTTAAAATGCCTTTCCTCCTGGCTGGCTCAGTTGGCAGAGCATGCAACTCTTGTCTCGAGGTTGTGAGTTTGAGCCCCATGTTGTATGTAGAGAGTACTTTAAAAATAAACATTCCGCGGTGCCTGGGTGACTCGGTGGGTTAAAGCCTCTGCCTTTGGCTCAGGTCATGATTCCAGAGTCCTGGGATCAAGCCCTGCATTGGGCTCTCTGCTCAGCAGGGAGTCTGCTTCCCCCTCTATCTCTGTCTGCCTCTCTGCCAGCTTGTGATCTCTCTCCCTCTGTCAAAGGAATAAATAAAATCTTAAAAACAACAACAACAACAACAAACAAAAACAGAAGTTTAGGGGAAATGGCCTTTAAAAAAATAAAAAGATAAATAAAATAAAATAGAAATAAAAAAAATATTCCAACAGCATTTTTCAAAGAGCCAGAACAAACAATCCTAAAATTTGTATGGAACCAGAAGAGACCCCAAGTTGCTAAGGAAATGTTGAAAAAGAAAAACAAAACTGGGGGGCATCACATTGCCTGATTTCAAGCTTTACTACAAAGCTGTGATCACCAAGACAGCATGGTACTGGAACAAAAACAGACACATACACCAGTGGAACAGAGTAGAGAGCCCAGATATGGACATGCAACTCTATGGTCAAATAATCTTTGACAAAGCAGGAAAAAAGAAAGTCTCTTCAATTAATGGTGCTGGGAAAATTGGACAGCTATTTGTAGCACCATACACAAAGATAAACTCGAAATGGATAAAAGACCTGAACATGAGGCAGGAATCTATCAAAATCCTAGAAGAGAACAGAGGCAGTAACCTATTTGACATCAGCCACAGCAACTTCTTTCAAGATATGTCTCCAAAGGCAAAGGAAACAAAAGCTAAATTGAACTTTGGGACTTAATCAAGATCAAAAGCTTCTGCACAGCAAAGGAAACAGTCAACAAAACAGACAACCCATGGAATGGGAAAAGATATTTGCAAATGACACTACAGACAAAGGGCTGATACCCAAGATCTATAAAGAACCCTTCAAACTCAACACACACAAAACAGATAATCATGTCAAAAAATAGGCAGAAGACATGAACAGACACTTCTCCAAAGAAGATACACAAATGGCTAATAGACACATGAAAAAATGTTCATCATCACTAGCTATCAGGGAGATTCAAATCAAAATCACACTGAGATACCACCTTACACCAGTTAGAATGGCTAAAATCAACAAGACATAAACAACAAGTGTTGGAGAGGATATGGAAAAAGGGAACCCTCTTACACTGTTGGTGGGAATGCAAGTTGGTGGAGCCACTTAGGAAAACAGTGTGGAGATTCCTTAAGAAATTAAAAATAGAGCTTCCCTATGATCCTGCAATTCCACTACTGGGGTATTTACCCCAAAGATACAGATGTAGTGAAAAGAAGGGCCATTTGTACCCCAATGTTTATAGCAGCAATGGCAACAGTCACCAAACTGTGGAAAGAACCAAGATGCCCTTCAACGGACGAATGGATAAGGAAGTTGTGGTCCATATACACTATGGAGTATTATGCCTCCATCAGAAAGGATGAATACCCAACTATTGTAGCAACATGGACAGGACTGGAAGAGATTATGCTGAGTGAAATAAGTCAAGCAGAGAGAGTCAATTATCATATGGTTTCACTTATTTGTGGAGCATAACAAATAGCATGGAGGACAAGGGGAGTTAGAGAGAAGGGAGTTGAGGGAAATTGGAAGGAGAGGTGAACCATGTAGTAACATGGACGGGACTGGAAGAGATTATGCTGAGTGAAATAAGTCAAGCAGAGAAAGTCAATTATCATATGGTTTCACTTACTTGTGGAGGATAAGGAATAACGGAGGATGTTGGGAGATTGAGAGGAGAAATGAGTTGGAGGAACTGGAGGGGGAGACAAACCATGAGAGACTGTGGAGTCTGAGAAACAAACTGAGGTGTTTTTTTTTGGGGGGGTGAGCCTGGTGGTAGGTATTAAGGAGAGCAAATATTGCATAGAGCACTGGGTATGGTGCATAAACAATGAATCTTGGAACACTGAAAAAAATAAAATAAAATTACAAAAAAAATTTAAAATAAAAATAAAAAAATAATCGTTCCCAAAAGATAGCATAAAGAGTAAAAATTTATGCCAGAGAGTGGGAAAAATATTTGCAAAGTATATAACCAACAGAAGCTTTGTTTCTAATACATAAATCTAATACATCTAATACATCTTGGCAGAAGATTTGAACAAGAACTCTTGAAAAGATGACTATTGGGGAAAATGCTTGATGTTATTAGGCATCAGAGAAATGAAAATTAAAATCACAATGTCATACCAGGACCTACTAGAAAGACTAAAATGAGAATAGTTAATACCAAATGTTGGAAAAAATGCAGAGCAACTGAAACTCTTACTACACTCAT
Organism: Lontra canadensis; assembly: GCF_010015895.1. Lineage (NCBI taxonomy): Eukaryota > Metazoa > Chordata > Mammalia > Carnivora > Mustelidae > Lontra > Lontra canadensis. Next base: position 2,983,909 of record NW_022631113.1, read on the forward strand.
GGCAGGAGTATAAATTGGTCCAAATTCTGTGAATACCAATAGGTAGTATCTACTGCATTTTAAAATATGCATTCTCTTTGACCCAGAAATTCTATTCCTAAATACCCATTAGATATGCATATATGAAAATATCTGAACAATGATCTTTATAGGAATAGTTTTACAGTTATTCTAAAGTTTTTCAAAATTCATTTTGTTAGAATTAATTTATTTTCCATTCCCATCACGTAAGCAGTCCTGAAGTCAAGGCATATCTGTTTTGATAATCTCAGGAAACTCGGTACATAGATATTGGTTTTCTTTACAGGAAAAACAAAATTTATTTCTGACCAGCATTATTGTTACTGTTAATTGCTTAATTCAGATTATTTATGAAAATCCAAACACAGATTGCATAATTTATTTATTAGAACTCTAAAAGCCACTCTTTCAGAGCTGTTCATCCATTTACACAGCATGGATCTCATCTTATTTCTCTGTTTTTGTTTTGTTTTGTTTTTCTTTATTTTATTTTAAGGCAAACAAACCTGGCTACAAATCACTTCTATGTTGTTCAATTTGCTTTCTGGCTGAATATTGCTGGTACAAATTTAGGAAAATGAGTATGAATTCCATTTGTTCCCAAAGTAATGCCTGCATACTTAAAAACTGCTTCCCTTCAAATATTTTAAGACCAATATTTATCCTAACATAATGGGAAAAAAAGGCTTAAAAAATTAATGGTACCTCAAAAATGGTTCTTCAATAGGGATTTTCAATGAGGCACTAAGTTTTATTCTGTGACTCTCATATGCCTTCAGCAAGTTTCCATTTTACAGCCAATTTTAGCCCCTACATATTGGTGGTTCTCTTGCCTAAGGGCTATAAACCTTAATAGAGTCCCTGATACACAGCTCACACTCTGCCCGGGAAGGTCAAGGTGAGATGTGAGAGAAGCAGACAGTCTAAATACAAAAAGGCAGCTACTCTACTTCCCCCACTGCCTCCAATGCCTTGTTCTTTTAAATAAATAAAGAACCAGAGGAAAAAATAATATTTAGGACCAAGTTTCATCAAAAATGTTAACTGACAATGACAGAGTTCACTGCTAATTGTTTGGGAAAAGGTTATACACCTGTGGATCTTCTCCTTAGGTTAAAAAAAAAGCTGTTAATTTCATTTATGTGGGTAACAACTTTGTATATCTCCAGACTGAGAGGTGAATCCATTGAGTTCTGAATATAGAAAAATCAATTTAGAGTCATTAATGTGAAAACAAGGAAAACCACTAGTAGGTAACTTTGTATTTCTGTAATTATTTCCTCAGTATCTAGGAGAGAGTGTGTGTATGGGTGGGGACGAGGTAGATTGTTTTTGTTTTGGTTTCATATTTTGGGTTGCAATATACACATTTAAATTTAAATTTAAATTTTCACCATTTCCAGATATGAATTAAAAGTTTGTTATTATAAGGAAAACACATATTACTTAGATTTAAAGACAGTCACATCTAATTCAAATATCTGGATTTTCCAGAATGCATTAAATTTTTAAAGTTCTCTTCAGGAATTTTGTAAAATATGTATAAAAAAAGAGGTATCTATTTCTAAATGTGAGATATTATTTCTAAATGTGCACCTAAATATAGAACATACTAGTGTTTTCTTATTTTCCCCCGGAATATGAGAAGTTGAGAATTTTTCTATATTTGAGTTTCACCTGAAATTTCGTAAGTCTTCAGAAATTCATTTATTATTGCTTCATGAACTAGTGTTGGCTATTTTCTCAGTTCTCCCACCTTTCTGCAAAGTGATAAAGTCGGCTTTGCAGACAATAGCTGAAAAAACTCTATAGAACTGGATAGCAATTAAATGCAGGATAAAATATGACTTCAGGAAAAGCTATGTAAGTGAAGTTATTGTGACAAAAGCCAGCCTGGATTTTACTGAAGAATGAATGAAGTGTAAACAACGTTTGCTTTGCCCTGAAATTAAAGTGCACTATACATTCTTACTTTTAAAGTTATTTTTACCGTAGATCTTTTCTGACAAACAAAAAAGTAAACAATAGAATAAACTTCCCTGTACTCATTACCCAGCTTCAACTAGGATCACCAGTGTGTCATTCATGTTTTACCCATTTCCCTTCTCTCTCTTTTTTTTTTTTTGAAGTATTTCAAAGAAATTCTGAAACATATCATTTTAGCTTAAAATATTTCTGATTTCATGCCAGAAACAACCAACCAAAAATCATCAGGACTTTTTTTTTTCTTTTATTAACCTAACAATAATCAGAACTAATAAGAACTTCAGTAATTCCTTTTGAAAAACTAATGCCCAGGGTATATTAAAATTTTCATACATCCTTTAATGGTTGGTCTATTTGAATTGGGATCCATAAGATCCACTTATTTTTTTGTTCTGTTTAATCACAATCCATTTAGAATAACGACTTCTTGCTAATTATCTATTCATTATTACTGGGGGTTTTGCTTGCTTGTTTCACTATTGACTTGGAGAATTTAGTCAGTTATCCTATAAAACATTACACTCTCTGGATTCTCCTGTTTGATTCCTTGAGGTGTCTTCTTTCCTTCTCCTCCTCTTCTGACGCCTCTTCTACCTCCTCCTCTTTCTTTTGTCCTTATTTTAAAAAATCTTTTATGTTTCAAAATGTTCATGGTAAGTTGTCTTTTCTTCATGGTAAGTTTAAATAAAAGTTTTAATGGCATAGACTATGTTTGTGTGTGTCTATACGTGCCTGTGTTTGAGATGTTTCACATTTATTAACTATAGCATGTAAAATTACATATTTAATTGCTAGACAGCATATGGGTCGTGGTAGCCCTGGTTTTACAGGCATTCAACCAATTTCTCATTTCACATAGATTATCTTGGCTGTCACAACCTCTCCCACGGCTCTGTGTAAATGCATGTAACACCTTGGATAATGTGACTATAGAGAAATATAAATTTCCGACCCTTGGGGTCTTCCCTGGCCATTTCTTTTGTAACAACCTTCTTTATTTTCAATAAACATGTGGTGGCTTTTTGTTTTTGTTTTCTGCTTTTTTGTGTTTGTTTCTTTTTTTAGGAGTCTGTGGTTTGAAAGTTTCAATTGGTGAAACACAAGATTGGAGTAGAAAAACATACTAAAAATATATTTATTGTGTCTGTTAAAACAAACAAACAAAGAAACAAACAAACAAAACCCAACTTTCACCCAGCCTTCTTTTATATTTACTCTACTGGGCTCTTACTATCTTTTTCATTTCTGTATCTGACTTTGAAGGTGCAGGTTAAAGGCAAAGAATTGGTTTAATCATTCATTCTTAGCTGAAATAAAGTACATTCACGAAAGTATTTTTCAGGTTTTGCCACTCAAAATACAAAATATCCGTATGTAAGTCATGGTAGTCAGACTTTCTGGAAATTAAATTATCTTTGGTTTAAGTTCAGTAATAATAATTTTGGCCCCCTGCTTCAATCTCTTGATACACCAATCTCTCCCTTACCGTGAATCCCAAATAATGCCACTGAAGCATAGTTCTGTTGACACTGTAATTATTTTTCCCAAGTTTTTCTATTAGAACACAAAACACCTTCCTACCTATCACATGTACCATAAGCTGATCAGAAACCACCCTTTCAGGCACTCTGCTCCTTCTTTGATCCCTGAATTTAGCCACCCTGCACGCCTGCTTCCCTTAAAACTGGCTATGCATTCTTATTAACACATCAGTTTTTTTTTTGCATGAACGTCTCCTTTACTTTCTAGCAAATTTAGCTACACCTTTAGACCTGACTTAAAGGGGACTTTAATTGTGGAGAATTCCATAATCCTCTCAGATTTTTAACCATTACTTGTGTTTCATGATCATAGCACTTATATTTGCTTTACAGAACCTCATCCTGCAGTGCAAAAGAGTTATTTACATATCAGCCTTCCTTGTGGAAAGAAATCATGATGTTTATTCTTGTTAAGTATCTGGGCATCCACCTAAGAATCTAGGTATATGTTTAAAATACCTTAAAATTTAGAAAGCCAGACATTGTGGATATTAACTCTTAAACATATGCTCAAATGACTGAGCTTCTAGAAAAAAGGTAGTTTTGTTTCTCATGGTGTGCTTTTGAAAGAGTACTATTCATATAGTAAAAACTGAATGTGATTAGAATATGCTATGTCCTATTATCCTTACATTTCAGATATGATCCCAAAACAGACACATGGACCATGGTGGCTCCTTTGAGTATGCCCAGAGATGCTGTTGGAGTCTGTCTCCTTGGTGACAGATTATATGCTGTTGGTGGCTATGATGGGCAGACATACCTCAACACCATGGAATCCTACGATCCACAAACAAATGAGTGGACACAGGTAAGACTGTTGCCAGAATAATTTACTTCAAATACAAAAACTTACTTCATTTACTTCCTTCTAAATTTCCTTGAGCCCAAAGTGATTTAGTTCATTTTCATGTTCATTTTGTAAAAAGTTCACTAACCCACATTTATGTGTACTTTTATGTATTCTCTACTTTAATAAAATTCATATTAAAGGGTGACATTCCCATCTTGATGGGATTTCCACTTTATTGTAAGTAATAACAGACAGGAACTGAATTTTAATTAGCTGAAACAAACAGAAAACAAAGAGGATTATATTGATTCACAAAAACCTAACTTTAGAATATCTGGTCTTAGAGATAACTGGAAAAAGATGGAAAGCTACAGAAATCAACTTTCTGCCTCCTATATTTGCTTGACAATCTTTAGGTCCTATCAGGTCCCCTTTTCATCTACCACAGAGAGAATTTTCCATGGAGTGGAGCTGCTGGGATCTCCAAGTAGTAATCCTCACAGCCATAAACAGAAAACAAAACAAAACAGCAAAGGGCTCTAAATGATCTGTCATGTAGAAAGTGCTTACCCCCAGACAATCCCTTTGGCTGGGAAGATGGAGTAACATATTGGCTGATCTTAAGCAGGGTGTTATCTCTTGATATATAGTACATTGTAGTTAGAGACTCGGGATCATGCTTAGAATTAGGCAGCTCCCATTCTGGTTACACAACTAGATTTGTGTTGCATGTGTGGGTGCCTGGTGAAAATAAGTGCAGTACAACTTAATTATAATGGAAAACAGCTTATTCTGTGTAGCTACTGTGACCTTGCTTGTAGTGGAGGGAAGGGATATATTCTCAGACTTGTGTCTCTACATTCAATTTCTCCTATTTTCCTCCTTTCTTTTCCAAGTGTCTCAATATTTCTATTATTCCTCCCCTTTATCAGAAACCTAAAAGCAAGATACCATTCCAGCCAACAAATCATTTCCATTAGTGGGTGCACTGAGATTCCAAAGCCTTATTTAGTTGAAGCAGATTAGGAACCTCATCTCATAATATTCCTCAGTGGATGAAGGGTTCTATTTGCTATTGGGGTGGAGGGTGGTCCACAGAAATTGACTAAAGTTTAATGTTTAGAACTTGAACACTGATTGAAGTATATTTCTTTTAAAATATATTGACTTTTAAAGACACAGTAGTTCCTTGATTCTGTAGCTTGATGATGTATGTTCAACCGCAATATTGAGATAGGCTGACTCTGAAGTACAAAACTAAATTCCTAATGTCCAGACAAAAGTGCCTGCCTTATGAATCTTACCCTTCTCTAAGAAAAAACTCTCTGATTTCAATGTAAATAGATGAATTTGCTAAAAGGAAAAATGAAGGCAGAATGAACAAGATAAGGGAAAGTATTTGGAGAACTAAGTCATGTGATTTTCTATGTTTTACTTTAACTGTAAGAGAAGATGTGTTCATCATCCAAAGAACAGCAGCAAATATAAAAGAAGATTGTAATCATCACACTGAAATTTTAGAAGATATGTTTAACCTCTTCTCTTTCTGGGTCCTTAGTATTTACAGAGAAATATGGCATGGATTAATGATTCTTGATTTGCTAATGAAATGTGCCAGTTCAATGATATATATTTAAAGTATATCACTTTTACAAATGAACATTAAATAAAGGAAGTTTATGGGCATATCAATGATAGAATATAGTCTTCATTACATATAATAATGAGCCTTTATGCTTACCACTCTTCTAAAATTGAAATCAAAATAATGTATGTAGTAATAATAGGTAAAAACTTCCTAAAGAACATGTTCCCTCATTTTATTTTATTGTCCTTTTCTGGATCATATAATATCTTTCAAATAATGAGGTGGTATTTAAAATGTTTTATAACAACTCTAAGTACAATAAACATTAATTTTAAGCTCTTAAATTATCTTATGATTTTACCTCCATATATTTTCATTATTTATATTTTCTAGAGTCCATCAGCAGACCCACACAAAATACCTTTGAAGATTTTCAGGATTCTAGGTCCCTAGGGAAAAAAATCCCATATGGCCATGTAATGCCTGTCACTTTCCCTCCATTTACCCCATAAACAGACAAAACCAAAAGGTTATCCTATTTATCACTGGCATCCCCAAATGACCGAGCATGAGAATAAAATAAACTATATTAAATATCCAAGAATGTATATCTGCAAGACTTCCCAGATCTGGGAGCAATTGCCAGATTCATGTCTTAGATAGTTTTACTGAGAACACATGCATACATGTATACATGGGCGTGTATGTATTTTTATAAATAAATTTGCCTTTGACATTTAACACTGGGTTTATTTTTTTATTTTATTAAAAAAATATGTCTGCTTCAAAACATAAGAAAAGACCTTTATTCCATTCCTCCTGGTCTGGGTAAAATTACCCTTTCATATGTTTTCTTAGTCCATTGTCACAGTCCTGTCAGGCTGCATCCACTTGCAGTGGTGTGTGATTTACTATCATCTCCCCATAGACTAGCCTAGTTGTTGGCATGGGGTAAGAAAAAATGTGAATATTTCTTAAAGAAAGCTGAGCATTACTCTTGCAACTCAATTTGCACTGCTGTGCATGGGTTATGCTTATTTGCGTGCAGTAGGTATGTACGGTCATATCCTCATATCAGCAGTTTTGCTTTCCATGGTTTCAGTTGACAGTGGTCTACTACAGTCTGGAGTCAGGTATCCCTCCTTCTGATGTGCTGTCAGGAGGTCAGTAGTAGTCTAATGCTATGTCACAATGCTGACATCATCTCATTTCATCTCATTATGGAAGCATTTTCTCATGTCACATCACACAAGAAAAAGGGTTAGTACAGCAGAGTAAGAAATTTGGAGAAAGATAGAATGCATTCCCAAAACTTTTATTACAATATATTGTTATAAATATTCTATGTTATTATTAGCTATTATTGTTAATCTCCTATGGTACTCGATTTGTAAATTAAACTTTACCATAGGGTATGTATGTATAGGGAAAACCAGTATATAATAGTTTTGGTATGATCCATGGTTTCAGGGATCCCCTAGGAGTCTTGGAACATGTCCCCCTTCAAGGAGGGGCTACTGTAGAAGATATTAAGTTCTAGGGGAGCCTAGTGCAATATCTATATTCTCCGTTTTGTTTGTTTTATTTTTTCCCAGTTGGTTCTGTGGCCAACATTTTTAGGGTGCCATTCTAAGGCTGAAGGTATAACTTTGGAGGGACAGCATGGCAGATTTTCTAAAAATGTGTATTAAATAAGATTAAGTTAGAACAAGGGGAAGAAGAGGAAAAGCTCTCTTAAATATTTAAAATGTGATTATGTAGAATATATCAAATGCTCAAAATAATATGATAAATTCTGTGGTAAGGGAAATACTTAGCACAATAATAGAAACTAAGTGTGTTGGGTAGAGAAATATTTGCTCAAGGAATGACAAGTAGAATGAGGCCTGACGGGTGTGTAATAGTTAAGCAGGTGAAAATATAGGGAGTGGTTTAAGAAACAGAATTTATAAAGAACTGCAGGAAGAACACATAACATGCAAAAAATAAAGAGGTGAGAAAGGAGTTTGGAGACATCAACAGTGTCTATGTGATGCACGGCCTGAAGCCATGTGATGGAATCATGACTTTACTAAAAGGCTTAGTGGAAGTTAGTGAAGCTTTTAAGGAGGGAAAGTAAATAATCAGAATTGCATTTTAAAATGCAATTTTAAAATGTGATGGGATGTGAAAAATCATTAGGAACAAGTAAGATTAGAGTCAGAGAAATCCGTTAGGAGGATATTTTAACCAATCCACAGTGGAGCTGGAAAACTTTTCCCTTCTCCCTTCTACGTTATTTGGTTGGCCTAATAATTAAACTGATACAAGACACATTAACAGAAGAAAACTGTAGTTTTGTATGTATGGGAAGCCCATAAAAATAGGAGAGTCAAAAAGTGGCCAAAGCAGGAAGCTTTATAACTTTTAGACAAAATGATAAATTTGTGACAAACTGTCAAACCAAGGATTTGAGCTTGTGGTAGTGAATTGCTGAAGTAGTAACAAGCTTTATTTATACAGCTTTTTGGCCCTAAATTTCTATCTCTGGTGATAACGATGACTTCTACCCTCCGGGTACAGGGAAGTTACCTTTCACACTGCAGATTTATCTCCTGCTTTCAGTGGAACCAATGGGCAGAGTCCCTCCTGTACCAGACATCTATGAAGTACATCGAATTTAAAATAATCAATATGCCAAATTTGCATATCATGGGGTGGCATACTCTGCAACCCTTCACACTCAAGGTAGAATTGTAATGTGAACCAGGCTGAAGACCACTGGAATTTGTATAATCATGTTGGATGGAGAGAGACTGTAGGACTTGATGAGTATTCAGATGTGAGGTTGATGAGGTAAAACTAAAGGTCATGGATGTATCCAGGTTTCTGTCTTGAGCAACTGAATAGAGAGTGTGTCATTACCTGACACCAGGAACACAGGAAGAATAGCACATTTTTGGGAAAAAGCGCAGAGATTGATTTTTACAAACACACACATGCGTGTTTAGAGATACAGATGTAGATGTAGAAACAAAGTAAAGCTATTCATTCTATACTTTGTCTGGAAACTATGTATAGGATTTCTCAGTATTGAATGAACATCAGAGGGTATTTGGAAATGTTTTCAAAAATACAACTACCTGATATTCCTCCCATTTCTATAACGGTGGGCATTGAGCGCATATACTTTGTAGAAAATCTTTAAGTGACTCTGATGTGAAACAATACTTAAAAATTATTGGAAATGAAAAGATAGATGATGAAAAATGTATACATTTTGGAGTCACATAAACTTCAGTTTGGGCTCATTGATTTATATATTGTCTCCTGACATTCTGTTCACATACCTGCCCTACAAAGATAACAATACATGATGGGATTAGAAAAGTGATGCGGTGATCCATAAAAATTATTCTTTTTTTTTTTTTAGATTTTATTTATTTATTTGACAGAGAGAGATCACAAGTAGGCAGAGAGGCAGGCAGAGAGAGAGGAAGGGAAGCAGGCTCCCTGCTGAGCACAGAGCCCGATGCGGCACTCGATCCCAGGACCCTGAGATCATGACCTGAGCCAAAGGCAGCGGCTTAACCCACTGAGCCACCCAGACGCCCCATAAAAATTATTCTTAACACAAATGAGTAAAAATAGATTATATGGGAAGTTTCTGTTTTTTTTTTTTTTAACCCGGCAAAAGGATGTCAGTTAACAGTAAGTATGTTTAGAAGAACTGTAGATATGATGGTAATTTTCATATTTAGGGAGTGAGACCATATCCTTTCTTAATCAATAAGATAATGCATGTGATCTGAGGTTATTTTGCTCTTAGCTGTTTTATTTCTTACATTTTATTCACTTTCTTTACAGCTTGGAATAATATCCTGTAATTTCTATCCTGCTCTGATATTTTAGGTGCATAAATTATTCTTAGAAAACTGTTATAAAAATCATTCACATCAAAATGCTCAAATTATTAAAATCTTGGCTTATCCTCATGGAATAAATTTTCATTACAAACTGTAAAAATTATTGTTTTAATATATTTCTAGCCAATTTCATATTCACGAATTACTAAAAAAATCTCAATTCTCATCTCAATGATTATCATAAGGAGGAATTTTTTAAATAAGCACTACAGCAATTGTCAATTATGGTCTATTTATGACAAATATTGAAGTTACTTCATTGTATGGCTCTGTTTAGAATGAATGAATAACACATTTCAGTATAATATCCGGGGAAATAAGTTCAAAATGATTTCAATAAGTGTAATAGCTGTTTCATCCAAAATATACTCCAAGATACCATGATGAAATATCATCACAAATGTGTCCATGTATGCCCAGAAATAAATCTTTGCTGGAAACTTTTCTATAGCACCTTTGTGTCACTAAAAGTCATTAAATACTTTACTACTTGTATTAAAAATTCCAAAAGTGAATGCAAGTTTTAACAGTTTCAATATGCAAATTATTGCTCTTTTGTAAAACCCATTTTCAATGTTTCCATTTTTATTTTACTACTTGTGACTAAATTGGGAAAATATAAGCACATGTACTTATGATTTTCACACATATGAATGTTTTAAATATATTACAACTGTATGCTTTCCTGTGACAGTAAAATTTGTCTTAAATTGTGTTTCATCTTTTTCAACAGATGGCTTCTTTGAATATTGGGAGAGCAGGTGCCTGTGTGGTAGTCATCAAGCAACCTTGACTTATTTTTATTTGGAGAGATTTTATTTGTTGGAGTGGTTATTTTTATATCAGAAGGCAAGAATGAGAACTTCCTGAGGTGAAAATTCTTCAAGAACAAGGATTTCTGTAGATTTACCTACTGATGTCAAAAGAGGTAGAAGATCAAAGAGAATTATAGGAATCGAAATAAACATCAAACTGCTATGGGAAAAATGTCTGGCCGTATATTAGTTAGTTCAGGAATGGTTATTGGTAATTTGTTTTGTATTGTAGCATACAATAACTAAAGTTACCAAAGGCTTGTTTTTCTTGAGCAATTAAAAGGAGAGATCCATTTGTGACATGGATAATTTCATGACTACAACTCCTTCAATTGTTTTATAGTTTGTGGCAATGTCAAAGAGGTCGAAGACATGATATTTCATCTGACAGAATCTGATTGGTTTACTATTTCCTAATCAGATGTGGTCATTCTAGGAAGCAGAATGATGTTTTATTAAAACAAACACGCTTCTTCCTCATTTTCTCAACTATGAGGACAATTAGAAAAACAGATTCATGCCTGTCTCTTGCATTCAGAAAACAAACTGCTCTGCTAATCAAAGCTGCACATTTCATCAGAGAGGATGGTTGAATTTTATTGCAACCATATTAGCAATCTGAAGCTGGCAAACACAAAGGATTGTTTTCATTAGGCTTACCACATTGCTTTGCTTTTTGAACACACTGAGCCAAAGAATCAGTACAGTTATGGGCTTTTGCCTTATGTTGAGTTCAGTGTAAGCATGGAAGCTAGTTATTCTGAATGTTATATATATCCACTGCATGTTAAAATCCCTTAGAATTTTGTTCATAAAAAAAAAGAATTTTGAAAGAGAAATCTATGATCCGTTCATTGGGAGTGTTAATGATCATCATTAGAAGGAAGGCAGACTTCAGATTCTCATTTCCCACTCTTCAAACTTGTTACATTGATATGCACATTATTTTATGCCAAATGTTTGTAATTGTTTAAAGCATAAAGTGGAAACACTACATAATGTCCTTAATAGATTCATGTAAATTTTACATATAATTAATAAATGATAGAACATTTGCTTTTATCACTGTATCGTTCTTCAATAAATTTTAATTCAAATCTGAGTACTGAGGTGTACCGCACAGATCGGTCATTTTTATTGCTTGACTGTTCCTAAAAATTCAAGGAGATATATCTCTCTCAAAATGTGTATTTCCTCCCAAATATTACACTGTCACTGAATGCAGTCTTTAATTATTGCTTTCTTCTGTCGTAAGTCATTTGAGGTAGTTAGCAATAATGCTTACAAAACACACATCCCATAATGAGTGATTATAATTGTGCAAGAGCTAGAAAAGACAAGAAAATTCCTCTTTGAGTCAATGTAAACCATGGAATTGATTTTTCTGTTGGGTGGAGAAAAATGTTTGAAATCTAATAACCAAGGAAAATATTGATAGTTTGTATCAAGGAAATATTAGGAAATCTAAATTTTCCCAACATATACATGTGATCAAATTTGTTAATCATATTTTATGTCAGAAAAATTATGTCACTAGAAGTATAAGATAGGAAGAAGTACCAATGAATTTTAAAAATTACAGGTAAAAATGCATAACATAAAATTTAGCATCTTAACCATTTTTAAGTGTACAGCTTAGCAGTATTAAGTATATTTAATTTCTTCTGCCCACAATTCATAGAACATACATGTAATATTAGCTAAGTGGAATAGAAAACTTAATTTTGAAACTCGAAAGAACAGAGAAGATAATGTAGGTACACCTATTTTTTAATCAGTAAAGTTTTGTGGCGGTCATATTTAAAATTTGCTAATAAATGTATTGATCTTTTTACAATACTCTTTCCTGAGAAGGAATTTACCTGAAATGAATTTGCTGCATGCAGCCAGCTCTATCTGTAGCTCATATTAGCCTATACTACTGCTTATATTGCATAGAATGAGTATATACATCAATTGTCCAAATGATGACACTGAAGAGCACCCTGGACAATGAACTCTAAGCCTATATGAGATGGGGGAATGGATACCATTGTGCCAATTTGCTGAAAAGGAAACGGTCTTCTAAGGTCACATGTTTAATAAGTCCCAGCACTTGCTATATACCTTCCATGACACCAAACCAGGATTCTTGAAACTTGGTTCTGTCAAAATTTCTGCTAAAAACAGAATTCACTATTAGGCTCTTTAATTAATAAGGAATATTTAAATAAAGAAAGTAGAGAAAATAGCATCAAGGAAGCTAGTTTTTCCAAGATACTGTTCAGTATTTTTGTTACATTGATATCCTTGGAGTATAACATATTATTTATAAATAGCACTATGAGTACAACTTATATTTATAAATACCACTTTGAAGTCTTAGAATATTCTGCAAATACTTTCAATTTTAATGGTGACTATTAATAAGAATAGGAATATAAAATACAGTTCAAAATTATTTATAAAGTATACAATTACATCCAAATCTCCAAACACTGCAGTACTGATTTATTTTATGTTGCACATTAAAAGTCAATAAAACACAATCAATCACACAGTTAAAATAAAATAAAAAAAGGTGAATTTGTAAGTTTCTCCTGGATACTGAAACAAGAGACTGAATAAGAATAGAAGCATTAGTGCAAAAATATTGGCTACCCAAAGAGTATAAGGAATTTAAATTATTAATTATATTATGTATGGTTTGAAGAAACCAGCCAGTCTATGTATAAAATAAAAATTAGCAACCAAACAGCTAAAACCTGTGATAGTGGTTCTAAAAAAATTAACATTTAAACATAGGCTAAAATACAATATTTAAATATCTACGGTCTTATATTCAGACTTAATCTAGAAGATTAAAAAGTTTCTATAAAAAATTTAAGATTTTGTAGCTTTGGGGAATTCTTTTAACCATATCCATGTCACTCCTTAAACCTGTACATAGTGTTTTTAGTATTTCAAAAGAGATGAAAATTAAGTATAAATAAGAGAAATGAGAATTAATCTTTTAGACATGAAAGGGAACAGAATTTGCCACCCCAAAATACCCCTCTTTGGCACAAGTATTATCTCGAGTTGGTTAATTTTTAAGAAACAGCAGACGGGAAAAGCTCTTTAAACAGTATAAGAAAACTTTTCCTAAGGGACTTCTACATTTACATGGAAAATCTCCACTTGTAAAAATGTTTCCATCACTGTAACTGGAAAAGGAGAATGACTAAAGCTCTAGAAACTCTTAAGACATCAACAAACTAAATCTGCCTAACAATCTTATCCTTGTTTACTATGCCTTTCTTGATAGCTTCCCCACACTGGCTCCCACCCCCAACATTTCCTTTTATCTTTTGCTGGGGAGGGTATTTAAGGTGGTGCTTTAGGCCACATTGGAGAGTTAGTCAGTTTTCTTGGGTATCTCCCATCTACGCAGGAGGTGTACAGGTTAGTAAACTTCTGTTTGTTTTGCTCCCATTAATATCTTATATTCCAGGGGAGTCTCAGCTCAGAGCCAAGAAGGCTAGAAGGGTAAAGGAAAAATTATTTCTCCTTCCCTATAGGCAAGATATACTAATTTGTTTATATCTATCTATATATATCTATATATATATAGATAGATAGATAGATAGATAGATATAACAAATATACTAATTTGTTTCCTATAAAGGTTTAACAGGACTTCTTCCTATAAATATCCCACTACTACCCTACTAGATAATTTGAAAAGGCCTGGAATTGTATCATCTTTTTTTCTTTTTTTTTAAGATTTTATTTATCTATTTGACAGAGAGAGAGATCACAAGTAGGCAGAGAGGCAGGCAGAGAGAGAGGGGAAAAAGGCTCCCCGCTGAGCAGAGAGCCCCACGTGGGGCTCCATCCCAGGACCCTGAGATCATGACCTGGGCTGAAGGCAGAGGCTTAACCCACTGAGCCACCCAGGCACCCCTAGAATTGTATCATCTTATGGAATATGGTTATCTCATGGAAAATTAATGTTTTGTCACTGTATAAATTTTATGTATTGTTTTTGTTCTAAGTTTCTATAATTTGATAGTCACAATAACTACTTTATATACACAGATTTGAATTCAGAAACTCATAAGCATTTATATATTATATACATGAATATAATTGGAACATTTTTAATTCATTGCTTTTAGATCAATTTGTGGTTTTTAGTAATTGAAACTTTACTGACATTTAAATTTCTTTTCCTTGGAAATAAATGAAGAGTAACACAAGCTACAACACACCAAAACATTTATGTATTCAGAATACCTGAAAAACACAATGTGAAAACGAAATCGCTTATTTTATTCACTTATTATTTCCATGACCAAGTATCAAATCTATATGCAGCAGGCACTGTGTTCATGTCTGAGCTACTTGCACTCATGTAGCAGACATGAAAGAAGACAAACTAATAAATGCATGATCATGTCACATTTGTTGAAAAAAATCTCTTCCAGAATGCTATGGGAAACATGTGAGGGGCATCTAACTTTATTTTGTGGATGTGATGCCTGAATTGTTAAGGATGATGTTAAAAGAATGCTTCTTCCCTACTTCATGAAGAAATACTTTTTTTCCCCCCAAGACATTCCTGGTCTTTTATACCACCTGTATCTCATCTAAATGATATGGTAGGTAGGTGATAGTGTTCAAAAAATAAATTAAAACAAGCAAAAATGTTCTAAAACCTCCCCACAAAAGTAGTAGGAGGGAAAAATAAAAACAAAACAAAACTTCTTTTCTTGCTGAATTATCATGAAATTGATGAGGGAACAGAAGGCTGGCTGATGACAAAGCAAAAGGCTGACACCTTGCAACCTCCCCCCACCCCCACTCTTGGGTCAGACATATGTGACATTCTTCAGGAATCTCCCACCCATCTTAATGTTAATTCCTTGCTAGAGGGCAAAAAGACCTTAGCAATGGCAAGGCCTCTGTTATCAGGTGTCTTATAGTCCTCATTAGCATATGAAAGTTCTATTGAAACCTCCCTTTTCCTTACTTCCCCAACCCCCATGGTACATAACCTGCCATCTCTCACAACCTGGGGGCAGCAGCTCTTCCTGCCCATTGGTCCTGTTGCAGTGCTTTAATAAACCACCATTTTGCACCAAAGATGTCTTAAGAATTCTTTTTCGGTCATGGGCTCCGGACCTCACCCTACCGAACCTCACCTATATTCTAGAACTTCATCAAAACCAAGATGTGAGGTCCATCCCAGGCAACCTACAACTAGACAGAGAGATATTACACTCTGATATGTAGCCAAACAAACACAATCCATTACCACATATTTTCCTTTTTTTCTTATAATCATTTATTTTTATATTTAGGTGTTTTTTTTTTTAATCCATCGCAGTATTTTGCTTTATTCCAGTTAGTTAACATACAATGTTATAGCAGTTCTAGGTGTATACTATAGTGATTCTACACTTCCTTATCACCTGATGTTAATCAGACAACTGTACTCCTTAACTACCCCACACCCTATTTAACACATTCCCTCACCCACTTCCTGTACTCCTCTACTCCCTCCCTCTCTGGTAACCAACAGTTTGTTTTCTACAATTTAGAGTGTTTCTTTTTCTTTCTCTTTCTCTTTTTCCTCTCTTTTCTTGGTTGCTTTGTTTCTTAAATTCTACATATGAGTGAAATCATATACTTGTCTTTCTCTGTCTGACTTATTTTGCTTAGCATTATACTCTCTAGCTCCATCCTTGTCATTGCAAATGACAAGATTTCATTATTCTTTACGTCCGAATAGTATTCCATTATATGTTTCATTATTTTTTATGTCTGAATAGTATTCCAGTGTGTGTGTGTGTGTGTGTGTATACATACCAAATCTTTTTACTCATTCATCAATCAATGTACACTTGGTCTGCTTCTGTAATTTGGCTATTGTAAATAATGCTGCTATAAACATAGCGGTGCATGCATCCCTTTGAATTAGTGTTTTTGTATTCTTTGGGTAAATACCCAGTAATGCAATTGCTGAGTCATAGGGCAGTTCTATCTTTATTTTATTTTATTTTATTTTTAAAGATTTTTAATTTATTTATTTGACAGACAGAGGTCACAAGTAGGCAGAGAGGCGGGCAGGGAGAAAGGAGGAAGCAGGCTCCCTGCCAAGCAGAGAGCCCAATGTGGGACTCGATCCCATGACCCTGGGATCATGACCTGAGCAGAAAGCAGAGGCTTTAACCCACTGAGCCATCCAGGTGCCCCAGGCAGTTCTATTTTTAAATTTCTGAGGAATTTCTGTATTCTTTGCCAGAGTGGCTGCACCAGTTTTTATTCCCACAGACAGTGCAGGAGTGTTCCTTTTTCTCCACATCTCCACCAACACCTGTTGTTTCTTGTGTTGTTGATTTCAGCCACTCTGATAGGTGTGAGGTGATCTCTCATTGTAGTTTTCACTTGTATTTCCCTGATGATGAGTGATGTTAGGCATCTTTTCATGTGTCTGTTAACCATCTGTAGGTCTTTAGAGAAATATCTGTTCATGTGTTCTGTCCATTTTCAATTGGACTAATTATTTTTTGGGTGTTGAGTTTTAGAAGTTCTTTATATATTTTGGATACCAATCCTTTATTGCATATGCCATTTGCAAATATCTTCCCCCATTCTGTAGACTGCCTTTTAGTTTTGTTGATTATTTCCTTTGCTGTGCAGAAGCTTTTTATTTTGATGAGGTCCCAATAGTTTATTTTTTCTTTTGCTTCCCTTGTCTCAATTACCACATATTTTCAAGATAAAGATCAACTAGTTCACAAGCAAGAGGACTGGATAAAACCATTTGTCATACATAGTTCATCCTAACTTTACCAGGTAATTGGGATGAGCATCTGTGTTAATTAGCTCCGGGGCCGGGGGGTGGGGGAGGGGGTGTGGGCTCCGCATACTTCTCAAACTTTACAACAGCAAGTTATTTTGCAACTTGGATCAAGGACCCCACCAAAGTTAGGCTCTGATCTTCCTTTAGGAAGTAGAGATACAGCTGTTATCTTCCTTGATGATTACATTTCAAAGAGATGGCCCTCAGCAAAGGAGGACTTAGCTGCCTCCATTTTGATCTCAAACTTTCTAGCTGGGCTCCTCTTTCCAGCTTGTCTCTTGGTTCAGACAAAGACACGGAGGGGAAAGGATCCTCTGATGAGATCCGAAATTATCCTCTCAAAGAAGCTGGCCTTGAGCCAGCAAGACCCTGATGTGACTGACTCCAAGACAAAGGCGATTTGACTTTCACTGCCTACCTGCACAATTCCGCCCACTTTTGCCTCACAGTTTCCTTATATAAACCAGGAAGTATTTTCAGCATTTTGGAGACAGTCTTTGAGAGGGTAGTCCTCTGTCTTCCTGGTGCTGGCCTCAATGAAATAACTTCCCTTCTTGTTTCACCACCACTCCTTTGTCTGCCTTTGGATTCTGTCAGCAGTGACTGGCTGGATGAACCTCATCCCCAGCCAGGTGCTCCTGCATCCCTGCCTGCTGATTATACCAGGTCCTTGAGGAAAGGGTTCCTGTGTCACAGACTTGACAAAGACCTAGTTTTTGAAACTATTTACATATAATTCAAAGAAAGGAGCAAATACTCAGAATTACAAGTTTTCTAGAGTAAATGTTCTTGAGAAAGAGAAGGGAAGGAAAAATTTCTTCCCTCATTTCAAACAGAGAAAATCAAACCTCTCCATTTTCATTTGTTATTTGTCCTTAAAATAGATATTAGTGTATTTTTCCTGCAGTTGTTTATCTGTCTAACCAGATTTGCCCTTTTTCTCTATTTTTCTCCTGAGGTTAGGGTGAGGCAATGATCTATGCTGGGGTCTGCAAACTAGGGGCCACAGGCCAATGATAGAAAATAGATATCAGAAGAATATTTCATGACACATGAAAGTTATGTAAAATACAAATTCCAGTGTCTATAAATTAAGTGTTATTGAAACCCAGCCATGCCTCCTCTACTGTTTACAGTGGCTTCTTTCTAGCTATCCCAGCAGAGCTAGTTGCAAGAGAGCCTAAACCACAAAGCCTAAAGTATTTAGTCTCTGCACCTTTACAGAAAAAGTTTGCTGACACCTGGTCTAGGTCCTTACTAATCAGATAATAGTCCCTGAAGAAGCAACTTTACTATTACCTAGAGCTTGTTAGAAATGCTAAATCTGGGAGCCGTCCAGAGCTGCTAAACGGGATCCTACTTTTTAACAAACTATCTAATGTGACTTGTTAAAGGTTGAGAAATAGCAATGTAAGTATTTCTCTGCAAACTCTATATCCTTCTCTGGTTTTCTCAATGAAGGCGTCCAGTAGGGAGTCAGCAATCCTGCTCAGCTCTCATATTTAATCCACATAACTCCAGTATAAACTTTATCAGGAATAACAGTAATGTTTTAGCTCTCATCTGCTTTCACTTTGTCTAATTTTTTAACCGGTTCAGAAACTAGATGAGGAAGGGTGTTACTTATTGAATTACTCCCAAAATCCAGCAGAGAAACAGTAGTGAGCTCTGTGAAATGGGGTATATGCTAAGCAGAGAGTTCCAATTATGAGAAGGTGTAATTTTTACAAAGGAAGATACAAGAGAAAGTGGATCACATGTTTGTGTTATACCCATTATTTTATAATCTGTTTCACTCTTACTGACACTGGAGAGGAGACTAATCCGCGGTTTTCTGTAGCCAAATTTCTGGCTTAGAATCAATGAGACTGATTCTTACTGACCTCAGTTCTCTTGAGATGCTAATTTTAGTTTGCTTGGGAACTAAGCCCCAGCTTGCTTAGAAGGGTGGACCTATTCTTCTGCCTACTGACGAGCATGTATTTTCAAAACAAAACTTGGAATTCTTACATGGGTGATGGAGAAAACCAAACCCACAGCCTCAGTGCCTTTTTCATTAAACCGAGAGGTAAAATTTAAAGGTTTGTACTGTTAAAAGGTAAACTGAGGAATGTTAAACATTTTAAGAGTTAACTGAACAAAAATAGATTCCACTGTGGCAGAGTCAAACCAGAAGTGGTTAAAGGCACTGCACCTAAAGGAGTCAAGGGAAAGACTTACATAAAGGTGCAGAACTGAAGGAAATTACTTGATTGGCTAAAGTTTAAAGCTTTGTTGGCTCTTTGAGAGTGGTTGTTCTTAGCATTCTGATTTCATAAACTAGAACCACTTACAGGCTTATATTTTGATTTGCTTATGTAGACCACCTCAGTCTAATGGACTCCTTGTTTAACTGATTTAATAGTTTTTATAGATTTTGATGTGTTAGAAAGTCATCATAATTGACTTAACATCCTAGTAAGTAATATTAAGATTTAGGAAGTAATAATGATTTTAGATTTTAAATTTTATGTGGAAGGGTAAGAGAAAATGTGACAAAGATTATAAACAGCATTGGATTTTAAAAATTAAATCATTGAATTTATTACGTTAACATTTATTAGAAATGACCAATGTTTTTAAAGTTTTCTAAGGATAAATACGTCACAAACTTAAAACACAAACATTATTATATTTATGAATGTAGATGAAAGTGTCGGAGGGAATTTAAATAAGCTAAATATAGGGCTAATCATTAAAGGGAATTTAATATGTTTAAATTTATATGAGCACATATTAATCAAGGGCCCCCTTAAAAAGGATTGTTACTATTTCGTAGATTCATAACTAAATTACAAAGCTTTGAAAGTTCAATTTAGAAACTTAAGGAAAATATTGTTTGTTGACATAATTATTTTTAAAAGTTGATATTTATTCTATGAAGAAAATAACCACGAATAGTATTTTTCAAATACAAAGCACACTCACTCAAAAACAAAAATATTGTTCATGTTTATAAAATACTTTCATATGTATTATTAGTCATACCCTCAATATTCAAAATAATATTTTCTTCAGAATTATACTCTATCCATCATAGAACTAGGAATAGAATTCCATAGCACAGCTTTAAAAATTCATTTTATTAATAATGCTTACGAGAAAATAAGTATTTGCTCACATGGGCTCGAATTACCTAACTTAAAGTAAAAAATGGACAATGTCCTTATTCTATATAGATAATAACATACTATGACTTAATATTTTTGTGTAGCATAAATGTATTTCTATTCTACTACATTTTTCCCTATCTTTGAACCAATCACCTTTGTTAGTTAAGATATTTAAACATAAAGTTAAATAAGTCTATTTCTCTTAGTAATAATTCAGAAAGTAAAGATATGACTGTATGGAAATTCACAATTGTCATATCCTTTATCCTTCATGCCCAAACACAAACTATTGAAGTCCTTTTAAAAATAATGTATATTTAAATGCTTATATTTCCTCAAATGTCCAAAACCTGTTCCTTTCCCTCACTTTTATTTCCAGATATAAATGATGTACAGTAATTGGATGATACAAATGGCATATTTAGATTTTAACTGGTATAGAAGATGCTTACAGGAACTTTATTTTTAATTCAGATGTTTGAAAAGGGGAATTACCTTAAAGCTGGTTTGATGTCAATTAAAAAATTAAGAGAATTCCGAGGAGTCAAGATTGCAGAGAAGTAGCAGCTGAGACTACTACTCAGGTAGCGGGAGATCAGCTAGATAGCTTATCTAAAGATTGCAAACACCTACAAATCCAACGGGAAATCGAAGAGAAGAAGAACAGCAATTCTAGAAACAGAAAATCAACCACTTTCTGAAAGGTAGGACTGGCGGAGAAGTGAATCCAAAGTGACGGGAAGATAGACCGTGCAGGGAGGGGCCGGCTCCCCGGCAAGCGGCGGAGCAATGGAGCACACAATCAGGACATTTAAAAGTCTGTTCCACTGAGGGACATCTCTCCAGAGGCTTAACCCAGGGTGAAGCCCATGCACGGTCAGCGTGACCTCAGGTCCCGCAGGGTCACAGAAGGATCGGGGGTGTCTGAGTGTGGCAGATCTTACAGGTATTAGAATGGGGAAGCCGGCTACAGAGACAGAGCCGAGGAGTGAGCTCTAAGCTTGGGGTTACCTTGAACTGGTCGCAGGCTCGGTCACCTCGGAGCGTGGCCAGAGGCCAGGGTGACGGGAATAACTGGGCGCTATTTTCCGAGGGCACACTGAGGAGTGGGGCCCCGGGCTCTCGGCTCCACCAGGCCAGAGACTGGGAGGCCACCATCTTCATTCCCGTCCTCCGGACTCTACGGAAAGTGCTCAGGGAACAAAAGCTCCCGAAAGCAAACCCGAGCGGATTACTCAGCCCGGCCCCTGGTAAGGGCGGTGCAACTCCGCCTGGGGCAAAGACACTTGAGAATCACTACAACAGGCCCCTCCCCCAGAAGATCAACAAGACACCCAGCCAGGACCAAGTTCACCTACCAAGGAGTGCAGTTTCAATACCAAGGAGAGCAGCGGAATTCCAGAGGAGGAGAACGTAAAGCAGAGAACTCATGGCTTTCTCCCCATGATTCTTTAGCCTTGCAGTTAATTTAATTTTTTTTTCTTTTTCAATTTTTTTTTTCCCTTCTTCTGCTAAAATTTTTTAACTTTTACCCTTTTCTTTTTTAACATTTTTAAACTGGTTTATCTAATATATATATATATATATATATATATATTTCTTTTTATATTTTTTCTTTATTCGTTTTCTGCTTTTAATTGCTTTTTTTTTTTTTTCTTTCTGAGCCTCTTTTTATCCCCTTTCTCCCCCATCACAATTTGGGATCTCTTCTGATTTGGTTAAAGCATATTTTCCTGGGGTTGTTGCCGCCCTTTTAGTATTTTACTTGCTCCTTCATATACTCTTATCTGGACAAAATGACAAGGCAGAAAAATTCACCACAAAAAAAAAGAACAAGAGGCAGTACCAAAGGCTAGGGAACTAATCAATACAGACATTGGTACTATGTCAGATCTAGAGTTCAGAATGATGATTCTCAAGGTTCTAGCCGGGCTCCAAAAAGGCATGGAAGATATTAGAGAAACCCTCTCAGGAGATATAAAAGCCCTTTCTGGAGAAATAAAAGAACTAAAATCTAACCAAGTTGAAATAAAAAAAAGCTATTAATGAGGTGCAATCAAAAATGGAGGCTCTCACTGCTAGGATAAATGAGGGAGAAGAAAGAATTAGCGATATAGAAGACCAAATGACAGAGAATAAAGAAGCTGAGCAAAAGAGGGACAAACAACTACTGGACCATGAGGGGAGAATTCGAGAGATAAGTGACACCATAAGATGAAACAACATTAGAATAATTGGGATTCCAGAAGAAGAAGAAAGAGAGGGAAGCAGAAGGTATATTGGAAAGAATTATTGGAGAGAATTTCCCCAATATGGCAAAGGGAACAAGCATCAAAATCCAGGAGGTTCAGAGAACCCCCCTCAAAATCAATAAGAATAGGTCCACACCCCGTCACCTAATAGTAAAATTTACAAGTCTTAGTGAACTGAAAGCATCCCGGGAAAAGAAGTCTGTAACATACAATGGTAAAAATATTAGATTGGGAGCAGATTTATCCACAGAGAACTGGCAGGCCAGAAAGAGCTGGCATGATATATTCAGAGCACTAAACGAGAAAAACATGCAGCCAAGAATACTATATCCAGCTAGGCTATCACTGAAAATAGAAGGAGAGATTAAAAGATTCCAGGACAAACAAAAACTGAAAGAATTTGC
The DNA here is from genome assembly GCF_010015895.1 of Lontra canadensis. Lineage (NCBI taxonomy): Eukaryota > Metazoa > Chordata > Mammalia > Carnivora > Mustelidae > Lontra > Lontra canadensis. Next base: position 3,007,195 of record NW_022631113.1, read on the forward strand.
AAACACCAAACCAGCTCTACAGGAAATATTGAAAGGAGTCCTCTAAGCAAAGAGAGAGCCTAAAAGTAGTAGATCAGAAAGGAACAGAGACAATATACAGTAACAGTCACCTTACAGGCAATACAATGACACTAAATTCATATCTCTCAATAGTTACCCTGAATGTTAATGGGCTAAATGCCCCAATCAAAAGACACAGGGTATCAGAATGGATAAAAAAACAAAACCCATCTATATATTGCCTACAAGAAACTCATTTTAGACCCAAAGACACCTCCAGATTTAAAGTGAGGGGGTGGAAAAGAATTTATCATGCTAATGGACATCAGAAGAAAGCAGGAGTGGCAATCCTTATATCAGATCAATTAGATTTTAAGCCAAAGACTATAATAAGAGATGAGGAAGGACACTATATCATACTCAAAGGGTCTGTCCAACAAGAAGATCTAACAATTTTAAATATCTATGCCCCTAACGTGGGAGCAGCCAACTATATAAACCAATTAATAACAAAATCAAAGAAACACATCATCAATCATACAATAATAGTAGGGGACTTTAACACTCCCCTCACTGAAATGGACAGATCATCCAAGCAAAAGATCAACAAGGAAATAAAGGCCTTAAATGACACACTGGACCAGATGGACATCACAGATATATTCAGGACATTTCATCCCAAAGCAACCGAATACACATTCTTTAGTGCACATGGAACATTCTCCAGAATAGATCACATCCTGGGTCCTAAATCAGGTCTCAACCTGTATCAAAAGATTGGGATCATTCCCTGCATATTTTCAGACCACAATTATCTGAAGCTAGAAGTCAATCACAAGAGGAAATTTAGAAAGAACCCAAATACATGAAGACTAAACAGCATCCTTCTAAAGAATGAATGGGTCAACCAGGAAATTAAAGAAGAATTGAAAAAATTCATGGAAACAAATGATAATGAAAACACAACGGTTCAAAATCTGTGGGACACATAAAGGCAGTCCTGAGAGGAAAATATATAGCGGTACAAGACTTTCTCAAGAAATAAGAAAGGTCTCAGATACACAACCTAACCCTACACCTAAAGGAGCTGGAGAAAGAACAAGAAAGAAACCCTAAACCCAGCAGGAGAAGAGAAATCATAAAGATCAGAGCAGAAATCAATGAAATAGAAACCAAAAAAACAATAGAACAAATCAACGAAACTAGGAGCTGGTTCTTTGAAAGAATTAATAAGATTGATAAACCCCTGGCCAGACTTATCAAAAAGAAAAGAGAAAGGACCCAAATAAATAAAATCATGAATGAAAGAGGAGAGATCACAACTAACACCAAAGAAATATAGACAATTATAAGAACATACTATGAGCAACTCTACACCTACAAATTTGACAATCTGGAAGAAATGGATGCATTCCTAGAGACAATAAACTACCACAACTGAACCAGGAAGAAATAGAAAGCCTGAACAGACCTATAACCAGTAAGGAGATTTAAACAGTCATCAAAAATCTCCAAACAAACAAAAGCGCAGGGCCAGACGGCTTCCCTGGGAATTCTACCAAACATTTAAAGAAGAACTAATTCCTATTCTCCTGAAACTGTTCCAAAAAATAGAAATGGAAGGAAAACTTCCAAACTCATTTTATGAGGCCAGCATCACCTGACCCCAAAACCAGACAAGGATCCCGTCAAAAAAGAGAACTATGGACCAAAATCCTTGATGAACACAGATGCAAAAATTCTCACCAAAATAATAGCCAATAGGATTCAACAGTAAATTAAAAGGATTATTCACCACGACCAAGTGGGATTTATTCCAGGGCTGCAAGGTTGGTTCAACATCCACAAATCAATCAATGTGATACAACACATTAATAAAAGAAAGAACAGGAACCATATGATACTCTCCATAGATGCTGAAAAAGCATTTGACAAAGTACAGCATCCCTTCCTGAACAAAACTCTTCAAAGTGTAGGGATAGAGGGCACATACCTCAATATTATCAAAGCCATCTATGAAAAACCCACCGCAAATATTCTCAATGGAGAAAAACTGAAATTTTTCCGCTAAGGTCAGGAACACGGCATGGATGTCAATTATCACCACTAGTACTACAAGTCCATTATATGTCCATTATCAACATAGTACTAGAAGTCCTAGCCTCAGCAATCAGACAAAAAAAGGAAATTAAAGGCATCCAAATTGGCAAAGAAGTAGTCAAACTATCACTCTTCGCAGATAATATGATACTATATGTGGAAAACCCAAAAGACTCCACTCCAAAACTGCTAGAACTTGTACAGGAATTCAGTAAAGTGTCAGGATATAAAATCAATGCACAGAAATCAGTTGCATTTCTCTACACCAACAACAAGACAGAAGAAAGAGAAATTAAGGAATCAAACCCATTTATAATTGCACCCAAAACTATAAGATACCTAGGAATAAACCTAACCAAAGAGGCTAAGAATCTATACTCAGAAAACTATAAAGTACTCATGAAAGAAATGGAGGAAGACACAAAGAAATGGAAAAATGTTCCATGCTCCTGGATTGGAAGAATAAATATTGTGAAAATGTCTATGCTACCTAAAGCAATCTACACATTTAATGCAATTCCTATCAAAGTACCATCCATTTTTTTCAAAGAAATGGAACAAATAATCCTAAAATTTATATGGAACCAGAAAAGACCTCAAATAGCCAAAGGAATATCTATGAAAAAGAAAGCCAAAGTTGGTGGCTTCACAATTCTGGACTTCACGCTCTATTACAAAGCTGTCGTCATCAAGACAGCATGGTACTGGCACAAAAACAGACACATAGATCAATGGAACAGAATAGAGAGCCCAGAAATAGACCCTCAACTCTATGGTCAACTAATCTTCGACAAAGCAGGAAAGAATGTCCAATGGAAAAATGACAGCCTCTTCAATAAATGGTGTTGGGAAAATTTGACAGCCACATGCAGAAAAATGAAATTGGATCATTTCCTTACACCACACACGAAAATAGACTCAAAATGGATGAAGGACCTCAATGTGAGAAAGGAATCCATCAAAATCCTTGAGGAGAACACAGGCAGCAACCTCTTCGACCTCAGCTGCAGCAACATCTTCCTAGGAACATCACCAAAGGCAAGGGAAGCAAGGAAAAAAATGAACTATTGGGATTTCATCAAGATCAAAAGCTTTTGCACAGCAAAGGAAACAGTTACCGAAACCAAAAGACAACTGACAGAATGGGAGAAGATATTTGCAAACGACATATCAGATAAAGGGCTAGTGTCCAAAATCTATAAAGAACTTAGCAAACTCAACACCCAAAGAATAAATAATCCAATCAAGGAATGGGCAGAAGACATGAACAGACATTTCTGCAAAGAAGACAACCAGATGGTCAACAGACACATGAAAAAGCGCTCCATATCACTCGGCATCAGGGAAATACAAATCAAAACCACAATGAGATATCACCTCACACCAGTCAGAATGGCTAAAATTAACAAATCAGGAAATGACAGATGCTGGCGAGGATGCAGAGAAAGGGGAACCCTCCTACACTGTTGGTGGGAATGCAAGCTGGTACAACCACTCTGGAAAACAGCATGGAGGTTCCTTAAAATGTTTGAAAATAGAACTACCCTATGACCCAACAATTGCACTAATGGGTATTTACCCTAAAGATACAAACGTAGTGATCCAAAGGGGCATGTGCACCTGAATGTTTATATCAGCAATGTCTACAATAGCCAAACGATGGAAAGAACCTAGATGTCCATCAACAGAACGGATAAAGAATAGGTGGTATATATACATAATGGAATACTATGCAGCCATCAAAAAATGAAATCTTGCCATTTGCGACGACGTGGATGGAACTAGAGGGTATCATGCTTAGCGAAATAAGTTAATTGGAGAAAGACAACTAGCATATGATCTCCTTGATAAGAGGGAGAGGAGATGCAACATGGGGGCCTAAGGGGGTAGGAGAAGAGTAAATGAAACAAGATGGGATTGGGAGGGAGACAAACCATAAGTGACTCTTAATCTCACAAAACAAACTGAGGGTTGATGGGAGGAAGGGGTTGGGAGGGGGGTGGGATTATGGACATTGGGGAGGGTATGTGCTATGGTGAGTGCTGTGAAGTGTGTAAACCTGGCGATTCACAGACCTGTACCCCTGTGGATAAAAATATTATGTGTTTATAAAAAATAAATTTAAAAAAATATTAAGAGAATTCCTAAAGGACTGTAGAAAACTGGCCATGAAGTGTACACATTAGGTGGAATAGCTAAATTGCATGTCCAAACAGTGCCTTGATTTTTACTCTGATCTTCTCACCAAATTACATTTGCAAAAGTAACAATGGAGACTAAAAGCTTAGCTACTGAACTGAACTAGCAAAGTAATACCAAAGAGTATAGTAAAAGAAAGTAAAGGTGTCTTCAGAGTCAAAAAGGTGCCTTATTTTAACATATAATATGCTACATTAATTTTTCTAAATCCTAAGAAATCAAGAGCATCTACTTACTCTCCGGAAAAGTAGGAACAGAGAAGCAGATTAACCAGTCAACAAAATGTTTATGTTTTAATGCCTAGTTTAATATTCAATGCATTTGATACTTATCAAATGGTTTAGGGTATAGAAGTACATTTCTTTAAAAAATGTATCATATCCCTAGATCTACATTCACAATCAGAATTAATCAGATCTATGGTCATAAAATACATTATTGTAGTGGTTGAAAAACTTTTTGGACTAAAGCTATTTTTTTAAAGATTTATTTATTTATTTATTTATTTGACAGAGAGAGAGAGAGAGAGAGATCACAAGTAGGCAGAGAAGCGGACAAAGGGAGAAGGGGAAGCAGGCTCCCCATTGAGCAGAAAGCCCCAAGCAGGGCTGGATTCCAGGACCAGGAGACCATGACCTGAGCCGAAGGCAAAGACTTAACCCACTGAGCCACCCAGGCATCCCTGAACTAAAGCTATTATCCATATATTCCACTATTAATTTAAACAGAACACCAATCAAAATAATTAAGAATTTTCAGAAAAATCTCAATTCTTCAATTAACTTGAATTATACAAGGATATAGAAATTACAGATGTAGGTTAAAATGAATAAATGATTTTCTAATTTATAGGGTGAAGGTAAGTTAAATGTAATGTGTTCATAATGCAATATATTTATCTGTCAAACATTCACTAAAAACCTTCTATAATGGCAGGAATCCAAAATGGCATTGGCGGCATAATTTCAAACAACAAATGGTTCCTTATATCCAGCACTGTGAGAAGAAAGGCACTTATAAGCAAATAATACTCTGAATAAGTACTATGATAGATTTAAGTACCAGATGTAAAAGAAGTTAATCAGGGAATATCAAATTGCTCAGGGACATGAAGAAAGATTTACTTAAGAAACTCTTATTTGTAAGGATAGAAAATTCAGGAGAAGGGATCTGAAGTAGTCCTGAAGTGCGATGTAGAAAGCAATTCTGTTCTCTCTCTAACCACTTTCCACTTGTCCCCTTGCATACCTAACACTGCTAAATCTAGGTAGGAGGAGTGTATTTCTGCTGGTCCTTTCTTCAGAGGCTCAGAGATCAATCTCACACAGTTTTCTGATGAATCCTTAGGAAATGCAAACCGATTAATCTCCTTGAATTCCTATGTTCACAATGCTAAGTAGTTTTAATTTGGAAAATTTTAGGGTGCCTTACTCTCTTGTGTAAGAAAAAGAAATCATTAAGAAATGATTTAAGAAAAAGAATCATTATATGTATTTATCATTTGACTTTTCTTTCTTTGGAACTATAAATTATGGATAAGAATCCAAATTTCAGAAATTACTGAAGGAACTTCCATTTTACTAGTTTAATTCAGAGACATACTTTTTTGTCTTATATTTGTAGTAAACTCGATAATATACAAAACATTTCCTTAAACATTTTGAAAGTATTCTTAGTTAAGAGGTTATATGGGTTTGGATCACATGGGCTGTGTCTAGGCTCTGTCTTTTTCTAGTTTCGTGAGTAGGGCAAATTACCTAACTTCTTTGTTGCTGACCTTCCTCACTGTAGATAAATTGACAGGATTGTGAAAATTATTTAAACCACTTAGGCACTGAGCTAAGCACTCTCATGAGGCCTTTTCTGGCTCAGTCCGTGAAGCGTCTACCTCTGGATTTCGGCTCAGGTCATGATCTCAGGATTGGGAGATCAAGCTCCCTATTGGGCTCTATGCTGGGCATTGAGCCTGCTTAAGATTCTTTCTCTCCTGATGACCACTCCATCTCTCTCTCCCTCTCTAAATAAGAAAAAGAAAAAGGTCCCTTGAATCATGCATGGTAAATGTTTACAGAGAAAATCAAAAGCTTACTTACTACTTAACCATTTTAATAGAACCAATTATATGAATACATTTTTCATAAAGTTCTTTTTTCTAAGAAATGTACACTTATTAACAAAACCCAGGTTAATATTAGCACTAGCTCTGAATCAGAGAGAGAGAAAAAAAAAAAGGCAACCAAACCCCCTTTTTTTTTTTTAAGATTTTATTTATTCATTTGACAGAGACAGAGATCACAAGTAGGCAGAGAGGCAGGCAGAAAGAGAGAGAGGGGGGAAGCAGGCTCCCTGCTGAGCAGAGAGCCCAATGTGGGGTGGGGCTTGATCCCAGGACTCTGGGATCATGACCTGAGCTGAAGGCAGAGGCTTTAACCCACTGAGCCACCCAGGTGCCCCCAAAAACCTTTTAAAAAATATAAAATAAATAACTAGCTCATCAAGGAATTTCATATGTCATGAAAGTAATCCTGTTAGAAGCAGGGTCAGGGAAAAAAAAGAAAACTTTCTAATTCAAAGATAAAAAATAAAATTGTTAAAAATTAAAATACACTTATAAATACACAAAAATTATCTATTCCTGTCATACTCAAACTCTTCCTAATGTCCGTTTACCACTTTCTATTCACTTTATCAATCAAAATAGTCTCATGAAAGACCAAATTACATAGACGATTTTATTCAGGATGTTGTAATAGAAGGAATGTTCTTTAATGAAGACATTTTAAAAGACTAGGGAGGAAAAAAAGTAGGGTTCATTGTCATGGAAACGAGGGTGTTATGAAGAAAGATGACAGTGAGTCTTACTTGAAGGCTGGAGGTGTTTAATTCTTGGAATATGCGGAAAAGTCATACCTTTGCAGTTAGCCATTTCTCAGGACATGGGAGGGGAGGGGAAGGTTTCTCAACAAGATTTCCAGGAAGACAGGACTCATAAATTCAACATTGTCAGTCCCTTATTTATTCAGTATTAATATTCAATGTTGGACAATTTGGAGATAATCCTAAACGTCCTGAGTAGAGTGGATTAAAGGTGAGCTGGAATAGGTAAATTAAGTGTCCAGAGGCAGGGATGCGGTACCTTTATAGTCAGTATCAGAAAACCAGAACTCTTACCATACCAGTAGGTGAACACAGGATCATAAGCATCAAACCTCATATACGTTCTGTAAGGTATAGTCCACAGGTCTGATAGATTTTTTTGTTTTGTTTTGCAAAGATGGGCATTGTTTTTAAAATATTTTAGTTAATTCACAAAATTTAAACACACAGAGTTTGAGGACTGAAAGCCCATTTCTAACAGTTTCTTGTTAATTATGAATTAACAAGCAAATTAAATGTATTCTTCACAGTCTTCCTTCCTATACTGAACTCACAATAAGATTTTCTCTATTCAAATATCTTATTTTAATACAGTAGAGGGAAAAAAAGATGAAAAAGTCAAGATGATTGCTCTAAATTTATTAGGCATTAATTGAGCTTTGTATTTTAAACTTCAATAGCAGTCTTTTAGAAACACCTACTATGGGGCGCTTGGGTGGCTTAGTGGGTTAAGCCTCTGTCTTCGGCTCAGGTCATGATCTCAGGGTCCAGGGATTGAGCCTGGCATTGGGCTTCCTGCTCAGCAGGGAGCCTGCTTTCCCCTGCTTCTCTGCCTATTTGTGATCTCTCTCTCTCTGTCAAATAAATAAAATCTTTAAAAAAAAGAAAGAAACAGCTATAACGTTGACAGACTAGATATTGTTTTATTTTCCAAATATTCTCTTTTTGCCTACCATAGGTCTTCTAAATTCTTTTTTATTTCTGATGTCATCCTGATGTATCTTAGGGTGCTCTTCAAAAGCGATAGGAAGCTTAAGATCTCTGTTACAATTGCCATGTTGGTATTTACAGTGGAGCAGACTGTCATAAGTTCAGTTTGTTAAAATACAAATTAGTTATATAATGTTTATTAGGAAACTCCAATAACCCTCTCAGATTCCTAAAGTTATTTTATATAAAGGTGTAGTAATTGCCTGTGCAGCTAAAGTGCTTATGCCTGCCAATATCATAGCTGTTGGCTATGATCCAATGTTATATCTCCCAGTATTCAATATTTACCTAACATCGCTTCTCGGCCTTTTGGCTAAGATCAAGTGCAATATTTACCTAACACTAGCATAAATATAACTTCTGAAGGGGTACAATATGCATTACCCCAAAATATGGCACTCTTCCACATTGAATATTTTAAGCTGAAGGAATTTGAGAAAATGGCAGATGGAAGGAAGATCCCTCTGACCTTCTCTCCCAGCCCCTTGTCCTTCTGAACCAAGTCATAAAACCTTCAAGTGAGAGGTGCCTTCCCCATACCTAGAGGAAAGGAATATCCTTATCTTTGAAGACAAAGACCATGATGAAGAATCTCAATAAACAGACTGTACTTGCCAAGTTCAGTCTCATACTCTTCAACATATCATACTCATTATACTCCTCAACCTATCATATTCCATCACAGCTGTTTACTCTTCATCAAACCTAGCATAAAAGTAAATATGTCTAAGTGTTTCTTTGGATTTTCATTTTGTTAGGAAGACTCCCATGTCATGTAAAACTTGCATATTAAATAAATTTGCATGCTTTTTCTCCTCTTTATCTATCTTCACCAGTTTAATTTTCAGATCCAGCCATGGACCCTACAGGATCAAGGGAAAGCTCTTCCTTCTCTACATTTTCATTTCTGGTTCTTTAAAATATTTTTTCTTATTATTGTTGTTGGTTTATTATTGTTTTATTATTTACTATTTACTGTATAGTTTTGCTTTATTTTCCTTCCTTTTTTTCCCCCTATTCTGACATAAACTTACTCACTTGAGAGCCATATAAATTTTTTTTCTTCAATTTTATTTACCTTAGAGAGAGAGAGTAAGCACAAGCAAGGAGGAGCAGGCTCCCCACTGAGCAGGGAGCCTGATGTGGGCTTTGATCCCAGGATGCTGGTATCAAGAGTTGAGCCAAAGGTAGCTGCTTAACCAACTGAGCCACCCAGGCACCCCCACTTGAAAGCCATATAAAAATGGAGTAAACTTCTGTCTGTGAAATGGGGTTATTACTCTTTAATATCATTTAATACAATACCTGAAAGAAAATAAGTCTGTAATAAAAATTAGTCTTTACCTGTATTAGGTATATTTAATAATTATAGTTACATTATTTATTTAATTTTTAATCAAATGTTATTTCTTTTTACTCCTTTTAACAATATCTCAAGTACATGGTATCTGGGTGGTTTGGTTGGTTAAGTGACTGCCTTCAGCTCAGTCATGATTTTGGGGTCATGGGATTTCATCGGTATTGGGTTCTTTGCTCGGCAGGGAGTATCCTTCTCCTTCTTCCTCTGCCCCTACCTTCTACTCTTTCTCTCTCTCAAATAAATAAATAAATAAAATCCTTAAAATCTATCTATCTATCATCTCTTTCAAGGACAAAATTTCACTACTGTTTTTGTTTATTTAAGAAACATCACTGTTTTACTTGTTTTGAGTAGTGTAATTTAATTATATTTATACCTCTTCCTTAAATGTTATTTACCCTCAAGAATTACATTTTCTCCACATCTGATTGGAAAAGACATCCAATTCCCCCTAATAACTGAGTCATGGTTTATCTTTAAGTGGCAGTAGGTAATAATAAAGCTTTCTCTCTCTCTCTCTTTTTTTTTTTTTTTGGTCTGTATTATTCATAGTTGCAGTAAAACCAGAGGCTGGAGTACCTATTAAGTTGTATATTTGATAGGCTTTATAAAGCAATCTTCAATAGAAAATAAGAAAAAAACAAAACTGAGTAATAAATAAATGAATAAAATTGAAATGAATTGCATGTTGCCTGGAAAATCACAAAGACAAGGAATATGAACATTCTGTTTTCTGTGAACCATGCATCACCTGCTTTTCTTTGTTTTATTTTTAAAGGCTGCTTAGAGGGGGAATATTATTTTTTGTAGATGAATGGTGATTATTATATTTAAGTTTAATTTCCTTTTTTGCTATGGTATGATACAATAATTTAATAAATTAACCATTGCCCTACTTTTATGTGAAATAGAACTAGCACCATACACCTATAGAAGCTAGAGAAAATATGACAGTTTTCATTCTTGCTTTTCTCTCCCTCCCTCCATCCCTCCTGACCCTAACTTCCCCCACCCTCCTCTCTCTGCCCTTCAGCTACTACATATCACTTCTTTTAGAAAAGTATTTTACCTTGAACTCTATCTATTTGGGTTATTCAAGAACTGCCATTTCTATTGACCTTTTTCTTGGTCAAATATAACTTGTTCAGTGGTAGATATTTCTTCACAATTGGACCTATAATTATAAACTCACATCATGAACTTTGATGATCCCAGGACCAAAGCACAAAACACTCTTACTATTTCTATTAGAGTCTCAGGACTCACACAGATACTTGAAACTCTTCTAGCTAGGTTTTGGAACATGTTTGGCACAGGAAATACAATTCTAGGAGTAGCTAGAGTGGGTTCCTGATTATCGTTCAGAGCCAATAGAAACAGAGCAGACACAGAATGACTTCACCCCTGTTGAACAAGTTTCAGCTCTTCAGATAAAGTCTGTCCTCCATTAGATATTCATTCATGAATGGAAATAATAATTACACAGACATGCATACACACATAAACATAATAAATGTTGCCTAAGCAGTCTCTAATTACCTGTGATAAAGATCCCTATTAATTTTTTTCTTGTCTAATCCAGAGGAATACTTTTGTAAAATACAATAAAAAACATCACATCAATACTCATTGTTCTAGAACTTTCTAAATGTTTATTTTCTATATCTGTACTTAACTTGTTAAAGACTTGTAACAAATAATTTATAGCATATTACATTGACCAGAACATCTTTAGTCCCATGAAAAGTCACTGTATCTATTGGGATTAGATTTTAGTGAAAGCACCAAAATCAAAGTGTCACAAACCAGAGATGATATTTCTATTTTATTTAAAGTCTGAAGGTATGCAAGCCAGGTATGGCAGCTCTGTATCATGGAGTCCCCAGATACCCAGTTTCTTCTATTCTACTGTCAATGTACTTGGGCTCTATTGGTTTTCCACTTGGGGAATATGGGGCTTTATCACTTTGTCACCACATCTGAATAAAAGCAGCAGGAGCAAGGAAAAGACAGATAATGAGAAAGCTCTTGTGTGAGCTATTGGAATTCCAAGTACCTGACATACAGATAGCACTCTGTCTTTAACTTATCAGCCAAGATTTAGTTATACGGACACACTTAACTACATAAAATGTTTGAGATGAAGTCTTTATCCTGGGAAGTTTGACTAACTTAAAAGAAATCCAGGACGGGAAAGAAACTGCAAGCTCTATATCTACTTTGAGCTCACTGCATAAGTAAAATTTAGTGTTTAACAGAGTTCCCAGCAATAACACATTTGATTCATTACTTTAAGAAAAATTCTATTTAAAGTTTATTTGCCTTCCAAAACTTTCTGAAATAGAACAGAACTACTTTTTCCCCAAAATTGGAATTACTGGAGCTCAGTTTCTGTTCGTATGCTGTCTATTCCAGGAAATAAAATGCAGATTTAATTTTAATACAGTTCAATGACCCTCTCTATTAGATATGAGTGATAAAGTTCATTTCACTGCTTCAGTGACTTTGACATCACTGGACGGTCATATCCTCAACAGTGTCATTTACTAAGGAAACCAAAGAAGGATATATACTATTATCATTTTAACCTGACAAACCCATATCACTTCTGGGATGGATTAAGTACTGGCATGGCAAATTTCATGGTCACTTTTGGTATTTCAGGATGAACTTTTATAGCATATGCCCTTTCAAGAAAAGGATAGTGCTTAAACACATCTGGAAGACTTTTTTCCTAATAAAATTTATGAAATTTCCTATAGTCATTATCAATGTAATTTGCTAATGTAAGTGAGCCACTGAGAACAAAAGACTCACGTTAATTTTAAGATATACGAAGATTAGATTTCTTTTGGACTTTTGGTAACGAGTCACATGAAAGTTTTCGCTTCCCTCCCAAAACTTATTTTCCCCAGCTCCCAGAACAAGAACAGAAAGAAAGAAAGAAAGAAAGAAAGAAAGAAAGAAAGAAAGAAAGAAAGATGGCTTGGATTAGGACATATTAGAGTGCATTATTTAGATTACATTATGAGGATTGGACATAAGATGGGTTAAGTATGTATGTACCAAAAGAAATGTGAATTTATAGCATGTTTATTTTCCTAAGAGTAGCATAAGTGCTTTAAATATGCATTTTGTTACATTGTGATCTTAAGGTTTGAGTTCTGTTTGTAGTTTAGACAGAAGTAATTCAATAGTTTAGGTAAGAGATGATTATATCTTGCATGAGGTTAGTGATGGTGAGGAAGAAATACATGTGAATAAATTGGAGCATCCATCAAAGGATTCTATTTGCAGGGGGCAGGTAAAAAGATTGATGCCTGGCTTCTTAAGCTAGTGAAACTTAGTGGATATTGGTATCATTAATTGAGATAGGGAGAACTGAAAGAGAACCATACTTTGAAATCAGTGTTGTGCACAATTTCAGAATGGATGCAACAGAAAGTATTATTATCTCATACAATTACAAAGTACATTCTTAGAGTAGAAAGAAACCTTAGAAGTTATCTGGTCTATCATCTTAAATGATGATAGCTGTACTATTTCGGCTTGAATGTCTCAAGTGATAATATCCTCTTGGCTTTATAAACACAGAATAATACTTTTTAAATAGGCATCATTATTTTGATATTCTTCTTATGCTGACAATATCTGCCCCTTTGTCGAAGATTAATAGCAATTTTGAAAGTAAAGTAGAGTTCTATAAGGCTTTCCTCTACCTGTTCAAAAAGATCTTGACACTCCTTAATGAAATATTTATTGCTTAGAATGGCAAACCTGTTCCCCTGCCTACTGAGGAAGTTGTATTTTCAAAATGAGAAAAAGTTAGAACTGATATACAGATGATGGAGACAATCAAACCCACAAAAAAAATACCTTTTTTATTAAACTGAGGGATACAATGAATGGTTTTGTATGGTTAAAAGATACACTGAGGTATATTAAACATTTTATGACTTATTTAAGCAAAAATCAATTCCAGTGGGGCAATGCCTAACCAGAAGTGGTTAGGAATGCTCCACCTACTGGAGACATCTAGGGCTTCCCAAATATGTGGTAAAGTCATTGCATATATACCTGATTATTATATACATGCTTATGCTCTTTAATATACATGAAAGAGTATATACATAAACGGATATATGTTTATGCTTTTTAAAAAATTTAATTTAAATTTCTTTTCAGTGTTCCAAAATTCATTGTTTATGCACCACATCCAGTGCTCCATGCAATATGTGTCCTCCTTAATCCCACCAGGCTCACATATCTGCCCACCTCCATCCCCTCCAAAACCCTCAGTTTGTTTCTCAGACTCCAGTTTCTCATGCTTCATCTCCCCCTCCAATTTCCCCCAATTCACTTTTCCTTTCCTTCCCCTAATGTTCTCCATGTTATTCCTTATGCTCCATAAGTAAGTGAAACCATATGATAATTGACTCTCTCTGCTTGACTTAATTCACTCAGCATAATCTCCTCCAGTCCTGCCCATGTTGATACAAAAGTTGGGTATTCATCCTTTCTGATGAAGGCGTAATATTCCATTGTATATGTGGACCATGTCTTCGTTACCCACTCATCTGCTGAAGGGCATCTTGGCTCTTTCCACAGTTTGGCAACTGTAGCTGTTGCTGCTATGAACAATGGGGTACAAATGGCCCTTCTTTTCACTACCTCTGTATCTTTGGGGTAAATACCTGGTAGTGCAATTATAGGATCATAGGGAAGCTCTATTTTTAATTTCTTAAGGAATCTCCACACTGTTTTCCAAAGTGGCTGCACCAACTTGCATTCCCACCAACAGTGTAAGAGGATTCCCCTTTCTCCACATCTTCTCCAGCACTTGTTGTTACTGTCTTGTTGATTTTGGCTATTCTAACTGGTGAAAAGTGGTATCTCAATGTGGTTTTGATTTGAATCTCCCTGATGGCTAGTGATGATGAACCTTTTTTCATGTATCTGTTAACCATTTGTATGTCTTCTTTGGAGAAGTGCCTGTTCATGTTTTCTGTCCATTTTTCGACATGATTATCTGCTTTTTGAGTGTTGAGTTTGAGGAGTTCTTTATAGATCTTGGATATCAGCCCTTTGTCTGTACTGTCATTTGCGAATATCCTCTCCCATTCTTTGGGTTCCCTTTTTGTTTTGTTGACTGTTTCTTTTGCAGTGCAGAAGCTTTTGATCTTGATGGAGTCCCAAAAGTTCATTTTCATTTTAGTTTCCTTTGTCTTTGGAGACAGGTCTTAAAAGAAGTTGTTGTGGCCAATGTCAAAGAGGTTACTGCCTATGTCTCCTCTAGGATTTTGATAGATTCCTGCCTCATGTTGAGGTCTTTTATCCACTTTGGGTTTATCTTTGTGTATGGTGTAAAGAGAATGGTCAAGTTTCATTATTCTACACACAGCTGTCCAATTTTCCCAGCACCATTAATTGAAGAGACTTTTTTCCACTTGGTATTTTTTCCTGTTTTGTCAAAGATTATTTGACCATAGAGTTGAAGGTTCATACCTGGGCTCTCTACTCTGTTCCAGTGGTATATGTGTCAGTTTTTGTGCCAGTACCATGCTGTCTTGGTGATCACAGCTTTGTAGTAAAGCTTGAAATCAGGCAATGTGATGCCTCCAGTTTTTTTTTTTTTTTTCTTTTTCAACATTTCCTTAGCAATTTGGGATCTCTTCTGGTTCCATACAAATTTTTTTTTATTTTTTAATTTATTTTCAGCATAACAGTATTCATTGTTTTTGCACCACACCCAGTGCTCCATGCAATCCATGCCCTCTCCAATACCCACCACCTGGTTCCCCCAACATCCCACCCCCCGCCCCTTCAAAACCCTCAGATTGTTTTTCAGAGTCCACAGTCTCTCATTGTTCACCTCTCCTTCCAATTTCCCTCAAATCCCTTCTCCTCTCTAACTCCCCTTGTCCTCCATGCTATTTGTTATGCTCCACAAATAAGTGAAACCATATGATAATTGAGTCTCTCTGCTTGACTTACTTCACTCAGCATAATCTCTTCCAGTCCCGTCCATGTTGCTACAAAAGTTGGGTATTCATCCTTTCTGATGGAGGCATAATACTCCATAGTGTATATGGACCACAACTTCCTTATCCATTCGTCCGTTGAAGAGCATCTTGGTTCTTTCCACAGTTTGGCGACCGTAGCCATTGCTGCTATAAACATTGGTAATGTGATGCCCCCAGTTTTATTTTTGTTTTTCAACATTTCCTTAGTGATTCGGGGTCTCTTCTGTTTCCATACAAATTTATGGATTATTTGCTCCAGCTCTTTGAAAAATACCGGTGGAATTTTGATCGGAATATCATTAAAAGTATAGATTACTCTAGGCAGTATAGACATTTTAACAGTGTTTCTTCTTCTGATCCAAGAGCATGGAATGGTCTTCCATCTTTTTGTGTCTCCTTCAATTTCTTTCATGAGTGTTCTGTAGTTCCTCGAGTACAGATCCTTTACCTCTTTGGTTAGGTTTATTCCCAGGTATCTTATGGTTCTTGGTGCTATAGTAAATGGAATCAATTCTCTAATTTCCCTTTCTGTATTTTCATTGTTAGTGTATAAGAAAGCCACTGATTTCTATACATTGACTTAGTATGCTGCCACGTTGCTGAATTGTTGTATGAGTTCTAGTACTTTGGGGGTGGAGTCTTTTGGGTTTTCCATATAAAGAATCATGTCATCTGTGAAGAGAGAGTTTGACTTCTTCATTGCCAATTTGGATACCTTTTATTTCTCTTTGTTGTCTGATTGCTGTTGCTAGGACTTCTAATACTATGATGAACAAGAGTGGTGAGAGTGGGCATCCTTGTCCTGTTCCTGATCTCAACGGGAAGGCTGCAAGCTTTTTCCCATTGAGGATGATATTTGCTGTGGGTCTTTCATAGATAGATTTTATGAAGCTCAGGAATGTTCCCTCTATCCCTATACTTTGAAGCGTTTTAATCAGGAATGGATGCTGGATTTTGTCAAATGCTTTTTCTGCATCATTTGAGAGGACAATGTGGTTCTTCTCTCTTCTCTTATTAATTTGTTCTATCACATTGATTGATTTGCGAATGTTGATCATTCGCAGGCTACATTCCTGTAGCCCAGGAATGAATCCCATCTGGTCATGGTGGATAACCTTTTTAATGTGCTGTTGGATCCTGTTTGCTAGGATCTTGTTGAGAATCTTAGCATCCATATTAATCAGTGATATTGGTCTGAAATTCTCCTTTTTGGTAGGGTCTTTGCCTGGTTTGGGGATCAGGGTAATGCTGGCTTCATAGAAAGAATCTGGAAATTTCCTTCTGCTTCAATTTTTTGAAACAGCTTCAGGACAATAGGTGTTATTTTTTCTTTGAAAGTCTGGTAGAATTCCCCAGGGAATCCATCAGGTCCTGGACTCTTGTTTTTTGGGAGGTTTTTGATCACTGCTTCAATCTCATTACTAGATATCGGTCTATTCAGGTTGTCAATTTCTTCCTGGTTAAATTTTGGGAGTTTATAGTTTTCCAGGAATGCATCCATTTCATCTAGGTTGCTTAGCTTATTGGCATATAACTGTTGATAATAACTTCTGATGATTGTTTCTACTTCTTTGGTGTTAGTTGTGATCTCTCCCTTTTCATTCATAATTTTATTAATTTGGGCTTTCTCTCTTTTCTTTTGGATTAGTGTGGCCAATGGTTTATCGATCTTATTGATTCTTTCAAGAAAACAGCTTCTAGTTTCATTGATACGTTCTACTGTATCTCTGGTTTCTACCTTGTTGATCTCAGCTCTAATCTTGATTATTTCCCTTCTTATGTGTGGAGTTGGTTTGATTTGTTGTTGATTCTCCAGTTCTTTAAGGTGTAGAGACAGCTGGTGTGTTCTGGATTTTTCAATTTTTTTGAGGGAGGCTTGGATGGCTATGTATTTCCTCCTTAGGACTGCCTTTGCTGTATCGCATAGGGTTTGGACCGAAGTGACTTCATTCTCATTGGTTTCCATGAATTATTTCAGTTCTTCTTTGATCTCCTGGTTGATCCAAGCATTCTTAAGCAAGGTGGTCCTTAGCTTCCAGGTATTTGAGTTCCTTCTGAACTTTTCCTTGTGATTGAGCTCCAGTTTCAAATCATTGTGATCTGAGAATATGCAGGGAATAATCTCAGTCTTTTGGTATCATTTGAGTCCTGATTTGTGACCCAGTATGTGGTCTATTCTGGAGAAGGTTCCATGTGCACTTGAGAAGAATGAGTATTCTGTTGTTTTAGGGTGGAATGTTCTGTATATATCTATGAGGTCCATCTGGTCCAATGTGTCATTCAATGCTCTTGCTTCTTTATTGATTTTCTGCTTCGATGATCTATTTCTGAGAGAGGCATGTTAAGATCTCCTACTATTAATGTATTCATATCAATATGATTCTTTATCTTGATTAACAGTTTTCTTATGTAATTGGCTGCTCCCATATTGGGGGCATAGATATTTACAATTGTTAGATCATCTTGGTGGATATCCCTTTAAGAATTATGTAGTGTCCTTCTTATCTCTGACTACAGTCTTTAGTTTAAAATCTAATTTGTCTGATATGAGAATCACTACCCCGGCCTTCTTTTGAGGCCCATTGGCATGAAAGATGCTTCTCCATCCCTTCACTTACAGTCTGGGTGTATGATTAGGTTCAAAATGGGTCTCTTGTAGACAACATATGGATGGGTCCTGTTGTTTTAGCCAATCTGCAACCCTGTGCCATTTGATGGGCACATTTAGGCCATTCACATTGAGAGTGATTATTGATAGATACGTTTTTATTGACATCGTGTTACCTTTGAAGTCTTTCTGTCGATTGTCTCTATATTTCTATTCAATGCTATTCTTAGGATTTTTCCTCTTTTATAGAACCCCCCCTTAATATTTCCTGCAGTGTCAGCTTGGTGGTTGCATAGTCTTTTAAGCCTTGCTGGTCTTGGAAACTCTTTATCTCTCCATCCATTTTGAATGTCAGTCTTGCTGGATAAAGTATTCTTGGCTGCATGTTCTTCTCATTTAATGCCCTGAATATATCTTGCCAGCCCTTTCTGGCTTGCCAGGTCTCTGTGGACAGGTCTGACGTTATTCTGACGGGCTTTCCTCTGTAAGTAAGGAGCCTCTTTGTCCTAGCGGCTTTCAAGAGATTGTATCTACAATTATGATTCCTCAATTTGACTATCAGGTGCCTTGATGTTTTTCTGGAATCTATAATCTTGGGTGGAGACCGTTCAGCCTCTAGTACATGAACGCTGGTTCCATTCGCGAGATTGGGAAAATTTTCATGAAGAACTTGTTCCACTATATCTTCTAGACTTCTTTCTTTCTCCTCCCCTTCAGGGATTCCAATAATTCTGACGTTGGAATGTTTCATGGCATCATTTATTTCCCTGATTCTGTTTTCGTGGCTTCTAAGCTGTTTGTTCCAGGCTTCTTCCTGATCCTTTCTGTTTGTCCTCCATATCACTAATTCTATCTTCTGTCTCAGTTACCCTAGCTTTGAGAGAATTTAGATTAGATTGGAACTCATTGAGAGCATTGTGAACCTCATCCCTGGTAGCTTTCAGCTCTGCCCTAACATTGTGAACATCAACTCTAGTCGCTTTCAGTTCGGCCCTAATCAATTCTGTTTGGTCATCCATGGCTTTCTCAAACCTAGCTATTGCCTGGATAATTGTTAGCTTGAATTCTCTTTCTGACATATTGTCTATGTTGATAGCCATTAGCTCTGTTGTAGAAGGCCCATCCTCTGTATTTGTCTTCTGTTGGGCATTCCTCCTCCTAGTCATTTTGGTGAGAGATGACTGAATGGATGTAGCTGGATGTATCGACCATGGTGCAGTCAAGGTGCACCCTGGAACGCTTCTGAGCAATCAGGATTCCCCACCCAAATGAGAGAAAAAAGAAAAGAAAAAGAAAAAAAAGAGAGAGAGAGAGGAAAGAAAGGGAAGAAAAAAGAGAAGGTTCAGCCCAAATGGGCCCCAAGGTAAGATTTATGAAGTATACAAACAAAAACAGAGAAAAAGACTGATAAAAGTATATGACAAGAGAAAAAAAAAAAATATATATATATATATAAGCAAATAAAGAAAGAACCTCATCAAAAAAGAACCCCAAGTGTAAGATTTATATACTATCAGGGCAAACACAAAAACACAGAAACACTGGTGGAAGAAAAAGATGGGAGAGTGGTTATAAATTCTCAGTGTGGGCGAGGAAGGTTGTTTTGATTCTTCCTGGATGTATCTTGATATCTCTGTTAAAGGACTCAATTTTCCTAAGATAAAGGGGGATTAAAAACTGGTTTACCTATAGGGGTAGCATTGATTGGGGAGAGGGGATTACCTTGAAGTTTAACTCTATATGAATATTAGAAAATAAAAGTAAAAAAGGAATAAACTAGACTAAACTAAACTAAAATTAAAAAAAAAGAAATTAAAAAAATAGAAATGCAAAAGAAAAACACAGGTGTATGTATCAAAAAGTTCAGGTTATAAGGTTATTATGGCATTTGATGTACTGGACATCTCACTGTGATGGTAAATAGGTTAAAAAATTATCTATATATAAAAAAAAATGAGCCAGAATAGTGGAAACAAATTAAAAAAATAAAAGTTGTCCTATGAAGTAGGGGTGGTTGTTCTCTTGTTGTCTTTTTTTTTTTTTTTTTTCTTTCCTGGTTGGTTTTCTGGGGGAGGGGCCTGCCACGTGGGTTTTCAGTCAATGATGTTCTCTGAGTTAAGTCCTCCTGAGGAAACTGTTTTTTTCAGGCTTTTGTTCTCTGGAGGTTTTTATGTTTGTTTACTTTTTTTTTCTCTCTCGCCTTGACCGCTTTTGATGGTTTTTGTAGGTTTAGAGGAAAGCAAACTGCACCCTGACCTCCTTCTCAGAGAGAAGCCTCAGTCTGTCTGCAGAGCCCAAATAAATTCCCCTTTGGCCGCAGGCAGAGCACGTTCCTAGTCGCGGTCCCTGGGGATGCAGGATTTTTTGCTTGTACCCAAAACCACGGCAGCGGCGGCTGTCTGGGCAGCTCCAGACTGCCAGAGAGGTTCCAAGCAGCGATCACACACTGAGATTTTCCCGCTGACCCAGGCTGGGAGTCCCTTGTCTTTCCGGGTCCGAGAGCACCGGGCTGGCTCCTGTACGCACCTCTCTCAGGGGAGGGCACAGGGCGCGACTCAGACTGTGATAGCACGGCATGGCACTCACGTGGGGACTGCAAAAAGGCTGTGCTTCTGCCGGCTGGTGAGGCTCCCAGCCCCTCATGGGAGCTGGAGGACCCCACACACTCTCAGGTGCACTGGTGGCTCAGGGACCAAGACCTGGTTTCTCCGCCACACTCTCTCTGGCTTTGCACCAGGGGTGGCTGTCCTGGGTCTGGGGACTTAAGCCCCTGTCCCTGGCAGCCCCGATTCCCACAATGCCCCCCGCCCCCCGCGATCCTTTGCTCTTTTGGAGTGCTTTCTACCAGATTCCAAGTTAATGCTGGTCCCCAGATGCAGGGCACTCTTGTATTGGGATATTACTTTCCAATGGGTCACCTCTGGTGGCTCCCTCCCCCTTTTGTTTATCTTCCAATATCAGTCCAACATTCCCACTCCGCTTTACCTGCCCACTGGCGTCTTCTGCTCCTATAGAGATCCAGACGTGTATAATTCTGATCTCAGGCTGATTTCATGGGTGATCGGAGCTCTTTGGAAGGTAATCAGCTCACTTTAGGGTACAGGTTGAAAGGGCGCCTCCTCCTACTTCCCCGCCATCTTGTCTCCCCATAAAAATTTTAGGATTGTTTATTCCAGCACTTTGAAAAATGCCGGTGGAATTTTGATCAGGAAGGCATTTAAAGTAGATTGCTCTAGGCAGTATAGGCATTTTAACAATGTTTACTTTTCTAATCCATGAACATGGAATGTTCTTTCATCTTTTTGTGTCTTCTTCAATTTCTTTCATGAGTGTTCTGTAGTTCCTCGAGTACAGATCTTTTACCTCTTTGGTTAGGTTTATTCCCAGGTATCTTATGGTTCTTCGTGCTATACTAAATGGAATCAATTCTCTAATTTTCCTTTCTATATTTTTATTGTTAGTGTATAAGAAAGGAACTGATTTCTGTACATTGATTTTGTATCCTGCCACATTGCTGAATTGCTGTATGAGTTCTAGTAGTTTGGGGTATAGTTTTTTGGGTTTTCCATATAAAGTATTATATCATCTGTGAAGAGAGAGAGTTTGACTTCTTCTTTGCCAATTTGAATACCTTTTATTTCTTTTTGTAGTCTGATTGCTGTTGCTAGGACTTCTAGTACTATGTTGAACAACAGTGGCAAGAATGGACATCCTTGTCATTTTCCTGATCTCAAAGGGAAGTATGTCAGCTTTTCCCTATTGAGGATAATAGTCGCTGTGGGTTTTTAATAGATTTTATGAAGTTGAGGAATGTTCCCTTTATCCTTTTACTTTGAAGGGTTTTAATCAGGAATGGATGCTGTTTCTTGTCAAGTGCTTTTTCTACATCCATTGAGAGGACCATGTGTTTTTTTTCTCTCTTCTCTTTTTGATTTGTTCTGTCACATTGATTTGTGAATGTTGAATCACCCTTGCATCCCATGGATAAATCCCACCTGGTAATGGTGGATAATCATTTTAATGTACTGTTAGATCCTATTAGCTAGGATCTTGTTGAGAATCTTGGCATCCATATTCATCATGGATATTGGTTCGAAATTCTCCTTTCGGCGGGGGGGTCTTTGCCTGGTTTGGGGGTCAGGGTAATGCTGGTTTCATCAAAAGCGTTTGGAAGCTTTCCTTCTGTTTCTATTTTTTGAAACAGTTTCAGGATAATAGGTGTTATTTCTTCTTTGAATGTTTGATAGAATTCTCCAGGGAATCCATCAGTTCCTGGGCTCTTGTTTTTTGGGAGGTTTTTGATCACTGCTTCAATCTCGTTACTAGATATTGGTCTATTTTGGTTGTCAATTTCTTCCTAATTCAATTTTGGAAGTTTATAGGTTTCCAGGAAGGCATCCATTTCATCTAGTTTACTTAACTTATTGGCATATAACTGTTGGTAATAATTTCTGATGATTGTTTCTATTTCCTTGGTGTTAGTCATGATCTCTCCCTTTCACTCATAATTTTATTAACTTATTAAAAAATTATTAATTTTGTAACTTTATTGATTTATTTAAAATTATGAATTAATTCATAATTTTATTAATTATTGATAATAATATTAATTTATGACTTTTTGGTTAGTTTGGCCTGTTGTTTATCAATCTTACTGATTCTTTCAAAATCTAGCTTCTAGTTTCATTGATGTGTTTTACTGTATCCCTAGTTTCTATCTCATTGATCTCTGCTCTAATCTTATTTCCCTTCTTGTGCGTGGGGTTAGCTTAATTTGTTATTGATTCTCTGGTTCTTTAAGGTCTAAAAAGAACTGATGTATTCTGGATTTTTCAATTGTTTTGAGTGAGTCTTGGATGGCTATGTATTTCCCTCTTAGGACCACCTTTACCATATCCCATAGGTTTTATGCCAATGTGTCTTCATTTTCATTGGTTTCATGAATTGTTTAAGTTCTTTGATTTCATGGTTGATCCAAACATTCTTAAGCCGGGTGGTCTTTAGCTTCAAGTGCTTGAATTCCTTCCATACTTTTTCTTGTGGTTGAGTTCCATTTTCAAAGTATTGTGGTCTGAGAATATGCAGGGAATAATCTCAATCTTTTGGTATTGGTTGAGCCCTGATTTGTGACCAAGGTATGTGGTCTATTCTGAAGAAAGTTCCATGTGTGCTTGGGAAGAATGAGTATTCTGTTGTTTCAGGGTGGAATGTTCTGTATATTTCTATGAGGTCCATCTGGTCCAATGTGTCATTCAATGCTCTTGTTTCTTTATTGATTTTCTGCTTGGGTGATCTATTACTGAGAGTGGTTTGTTAAAATCCCCTACTATTAATGTATTCATATCAATATGACTCTATCTTCATTAACAGTTGTCTTATGCGTTGGCTGCTCCTGTATTGGGGGCATAAATATCTAGAATTGTTTGATCTTCTTGGTGGACAGATCATTTAAGAATGATGTAGTATCCTTCTTTATCTCTGCCTACAGTCTTTAGTTTAAAATCTAATTTATTTGATATGAGAATGGCTACCCCAGCTTTCTTTTGAGGCCCACGGGCATGAAAGATGCTTCTCCATCCCTTCACTTTCAGTCTGGATGAATCTTTAGGTTCCAAATGGGTCTATTGTAGATGGTATATGGATGGGTCCTGTTGTTTTAGCCAATCTACAACCCTGTGTCATTTTATGGGACAGTTTATACCATTCACATTGAGAGTAATTATTGAAAGACACGTTTTTATTGACAAAATGTTGCCCGTGAATTCCTTGTTTCTATAGATTGTCTCTGTAAATTTCTGATCTATGTCACTCTTGGATTCTTTCTTCTTTTAAAGAACCCCCCCCCTTAATATTTCTTGTAGTGCTGGCTTGGGGGTCACATACTCTTTTAAACCTTGCCAGTCTTGGAAGCGCTTTATCTCACCTTGAATGTCAGCCTTGCTGGATAAAGTATTCTTGGCTGCATGTTCTTCTCATTCAGTGCCTTGAACATGTCTTGCCAGCCCTTTCTGGCTTGCCAGGTTTCTGTGGACAGGTCTGATGTTATTCTGATTGGCCTTTCTCTGTACATATGGAATGTCTTCCCCCTAGTTGCCCTCAGGAGCTCCTGTCTAAAATTATGATTCACCAGTGCCACAATCAAGTGTCTTGAGGTCTTTCTAGATTCTATGATCTTAGGGGGTGTTTTTCCTGCCTCTAGGACACAAACATTGGTTCCATTCCTCAGATTAGGGAAATTTTCATTGAGAATCTGTTCAACTATATCTTCTAGTCTTCTTTTTTATCTTCCCCCTCAGGGATCCTGATAATTCTCATGTTGGAATGTTTCATGGTGTCATTTATTTCCTTAATTCTATTTTCATGGTTTCTAAGTTGTTTCTTCCATAACTCCTCCTGATCCTTTTTCTCTATCAGTTTGTCCTCCAGATCACCAATTCTATCTTCTGCCTCAGTTACCCTAGCTTTTAGAGTATTTAGATTGGATCTCATTGATAGCATTTTTAACTTCTTCCTGGGTGGCTTTCAATTCTACCCTAATCAATTCCATGTTGTCACCTAAGGTGTTCTCCAACCTACTCATTGCCTGGATAATTGTTACTCTGAATTCCCTTTCCAACATACTGTTTATGTCTATATCCAATAGTTCTGATGGAAAGAGCACAGTCTCTGAATTTTTCCTCTGTTGGGTGTTCCTCCTCCTAGTCATTTTGGTGAGAGGTAGTTGAGGGGATGTGTAGCTAAATATATCAACCATGATTCAGGCAAGGTGCACCCTGGAACTCTTTTGAGCAATCAGAAATGACCACCAAAAAGAAAGGGAAAAAAAAAAAAAGAAAAGAAAAAGAAAAGAAGAGAGGGAGAAAGAAAGAGAGAGAGAAAAAAAAAAAAAGAGAAGACCCAGCCAGAATGGGCCCCAAAGGTAAGCTTTATACAAACAAAAAGACCAACATAAGTAAATGACGAGGAAAAAAAATAAAAAAAAAGAACCAAGGCAAAATGAACCCCAAGGATAAGATTTATATAATACCAGAACAAAAACAAATACACAGAAACACTGACAGAAGAAATGGATGGGAGGATGGTTATAAATCCTTGATGTGGGTGAGGAAGGTTATTTCGATTCTTCCTGGGTGTATCTTGATATCTTTTTTAAAGGACTCAACTCTCCAGAGATAGAAGGAGATTAAAACTGCTTTCTATTTAGGGGTAATACTGATTAGGGAAAGAGGATTACCTTGAAGCTTATACCTATATGTATATTTAAAAAAAAAATAGAAAAGCAAAAGAAAAACACAGGTATATGTATGAAGAAAGTTCAAGTTAAAAGGTTATTATGGAATATGTTGTATGGAACCTGTCACTGTAATTGTAAGTACATTAAAAAAATTTAAAAGAGCAAGAATAGTGAGAACGAATTAAAAATATAAGTTGTATCTGTAAGGTTTTAGGTAAATACCAGGAGCTTAGTATCTTGTTTTCCCCTGATATTGGGGTTTTACAGTTTTATGGGGACCCTGTGATGGTTTTCCTCTTGTTACTTTGGCTGGCTTTCTAGGGGAGGACTTGCTGTGTTGTTTTTCAGTCAGTCTTGCTTGGGTTGAGTCCTCCTGCCCCCATCAAGGGGCTGGTTTCTGTGGAAACCAGTTTTCAGGCTTTTGTTCTCTGGAGGTTTTTGTTCTTTGGTGTCTTTTTGAGGCTTTTCAGAGGTTTAGTGGAAAGCAAACTGCACCCAGACTTCCATCTCAGAGAGAATCCTCAGTCTGCTCCCCTCTGGGTGGTCCAGAACACACAGATTTCCCCTCTGCAAACTCCACTGAGCCATGCATACTCCCACAGGCAGTGCACTTCCCAAGCCACCATCCCAGGGGTTGCCCAAAGTGCCCGCTTGTCTCTGCACCCCCATGCTACTAAAACCATGAGCAATATTGGTCCAGGGAGCCCACTTCCAGTGACTGCCTTTGCCGGGACTGCTGTCTGGGGTCCAGACCTCAGGGTTTCACAGGGTGCTGAGAGATCCCAGCCAGAGATAGCCCACTGAGATTTTCAAGCCTGGGCTTGAGACCATCAGCTAGCATCTGGATAGAGCTCTTTCAGGGGAAGGTGGGGAGCATGATTCAGATCCCAGTCACACAGTGCATGCAGAGCACAAAAGGCTGTGGTTCTAGAGAGCCTAGCCTAGTGCCAGTACAAGCAGCAGAAAGCCGGCAGCTCAGGGACCACCGCCTGGAGGATTTGCCACACTCTCTCTGGCCCAGGTGGTCACCGGTGATGACCGTCCTGGGGCTGTGGGCTTAAGCCCATGCCTGTGACCACCTGATTCCACCATTTGCCCCTTAAGATCTTTGCTCTTTTTGAATGCTTTTAACCAGACTCCAAGTTAATGCTGGTCCCCAATCACAGGGCACTTTTATATTGGGGTATTATTTTCCAATGGCCCAGTTCTGGTGGGTCCCTCCCCTTTCTGTTTATCCTCTGATATCAGTCCGATTTTTCCCACTCCGCTTTACCTTTCCACTGGCGTCTTCTGCCCCAATAGAGATCCAGAAGTGTAAAATCCTACATCTCAGCTCCATTTCATAGGTGTGCAGAGTGTTCTGGTAGAAAATTAGCTCACTTTAGGGGACCGGTTGAAACAGGATCTCCTAGTTCTCTGCCATCTTGTCCTTACTGCTGTTTATGCTCTTTCAATTTAATTACAGTTTGTTGATTTTTAAAACAGCCATTGATGCTTGGTTGTTTTTTGAACAGTATCATAAACCAAAAACCATAGACACCAAGATCTTGAGGGAAAAAAAAAATCTAAATACTAAGGATATTATTGAGACCGATGTTATTTATTTATTTATTTATTTTTGAGAAACAGGTACTTAACATTTGTTTGTGTAGAATATTTTATGTAATATATGTTATGTCAGATAGTGTGAAGGGTCTAAGACTTTACCCGACTTGCAAGTAAACAAGTTAGTCTACGGAATTTCATGTATATTCTGACAGAAGACCAGATTTCAGAGACACAGGCCATGCATTACTCACACCAAAAACACCAGCTTGGGTGGAATCTTGGTGCCAGTTCTTTGAGCCCCAATTCTCAATGGAACACACAGTGTCACAGTCTGGAGGCTGGTAAGTCTAAGATCAAGGTACCAGCAGATTTGTTGTCTGGTGAGTGCCCACTTCCTGGTTCATAGACATCTATATTCTTGCTGTGTTTTCACATGATCAAAGTGGGGAGGGAGCTCTCTGAGGTGTCTTCATAGGGCACTAATCCCATTAATGAAGGCTCCACCCTCATGACCCAATCACCTCCAAAGGCTCCACTTCCTAATACAATCACATTGGTGTTAGAATTTCAACAAATGAATTTTGGGGGGACACAAATAATCAGCCAATAGCCCACAGTGAGAATCAGGTATTATTTGGGTATGTAGTGGATTTATATCATAGGAGAGGTGCTCCAAAATTATAACATGAAGTATTGGACAGCTGGTATATCATCCCTTTAGCCCTATGGGAGAGAAAGACTTTATTTTAATCTAAAATGTCAAAGGGTGTTGTGATCTGAGGAGGGGGAAGCTCTCTTGATTTGTTACAATGAAATCTAATCATGTGTCTCTCACGAGATGGTGTGCCTAAGTTTATTATGACTCTAGAATGTAAGCAAATCTACAGGAAGATGAGGGCAATTTTTACTATCCTGAAATGTGTCCAGGAGTGAAATGTTCTGTAATTTCTTTCCTAAGAAGACCTGAAATATAAAAGACAAAAGAAAAAGAAAAAGACAACCCAGAGAAATCCAGGAAGAACTACTGTGTGGCATTATGTTTATACTAGAATCAAGTAAGATTCTCATAGGCTCACAGGGTTTCTGAACGTAACAATGGCTCCTAATTCTTCTCAAGGTTTCCTTGTGGTAAATCAAGACCCTGTCACTGAGACTATTCTTAGTGAAACTGTCTTGGAGCCTCAGGCTCTTAATGAAGTAGATGATAAATAAGACGGAGGAACTGTTAACAGCTGGTTAGAAGAAAGCGAGAATGAATTGGTAACTATAAACTTTCAGTCAAATAGGAATGCAGACAAGTTTCTCTGCCAACTAAAGGAAGATAATTCTGAGTTAATTAATAAATTGTGGACTCAGCAGAAAATAGTGACACAGTCACAAATAACAACCCCTCCAGGAACTCCATCATCTGCCCCCTCCATCAAGGAAATAAAAAGCTGGCTCTCAATGCTACCAATACTACCAGGAGAATCCATACCAAGCTTCAATCTGAAGAATGTACTGAGACTCTAGACTCAAGCTATGTTGTGGGACAAGTGTTTTTCACTTAATACACTTAATAAAAGTGTATTTTCACTTAAAGTGAAAAGAAAACTGGACTTGCATGCTTTTATCAAGCAGAAGATAATCACTTTAGCAGCTGGTACAACCTCCACAGACTTACCAAATAGCAGTAAATCCAGGCTGGATGCCCTCAAACACATGCTACGTGAAGTGGAACACTAAATGGAAGGATGTGAATGGTGGACAGAATGTGAGGTCAAGGGACTACAGAGTAGTCAGTCTTACAGGTTTTACTCTCTCACCGGTGAGCTCTCTCTATTGTCTTTGGTTTGGTACCATAAAGAACGTGAGCTCCAGCAGCCTAAAGTAGAGATAAGGCAGCAACTGGAACAACTGTTAGGTGATCATCGCGAGCTCACTGATGCACTTACAGCAGAAATTCTTCTTCTTAGAGAAGAAAATACTGCTACCCAGGCAAGAGTTTAGCAGTGCATGGTCATAACAGGTGAGCAACTTCTATCACTCACACATGCCATGAAGATCTGTCCTTTGATAAACAGAAACAAAAAAAGTCAGGCATCACAAAGGGGATCCATGAGTTGGAAATTTATAGATAAATCAGAGGCCCTGCTGTCAATGCTAATGTCTCTGTGCCACTGATGTTCAGAGTGGAAGAAGTGGTTGAGTTCCCAGAGGAAAACTTGTCTGTTGACTATCTCAGGTACCAACCTCCCCAGATAGTATGAATCTGGCCAATAATTTTCCAGCACAGATTTTTGGGCATGGCAGCTCAAATAACACCACGAAGACAGAAAATCAACTCAGAATTCTCTCCCTTGTAGGATGTATTAAGGAGGACTGTTCAAACTCATCCTGCTTTACAAATTCCTCCATTATGGAAATGATTGAGAAGGAACAAAATTGAGAAAAGAAGACCTTACCTAATGGTGCAGACAATCAGAATTCAAACAAGGAGAGTTATGTCTTCATACTCAGTGGTGGATGGCCTCTCCCATGGGAGGAGATCTGGAGAATGAAGCCCAGTGTCCTTATGTTAACCCCTTGAAGCCCTGTGTTCTGCAGTTCTTATTCAAACACTCAGCAGGCCAGAACCCCCAGCTTCTTAGAAGAGCCCCCAGTACTGGGAGATGGGCAACAGCTTAGAACAAATGAGGCATCGATACAAAGAAATGACATCATGGCATGAATTGCTGTGTCAACGATGCAGAATTCACCTATCAAGGCACATTGGAAAAATAAAACTGGGCCAGGAGAAGAGCAATGGGGATGGACTTCAGGAATTAAACAAACAAGAGGTAAGTCATGCAAGTGACATGACAGCTAATTTTGTAGCAACATGATCTCTAACATCAAGTAGCATGGAGGAATGGATTACAGCAATGAATCAGCAGAGTATGGATGCTCATGAAAAACTCGTGCAGAGCAGCAGACACTTGCTGGTTTGAATTCCTCCTCTCCACCAACATCACCCATTCTGTCACCTCTCAGAGCACAGACTGAAAGAGGAAAGAGGACAAATGAAGTATCTATTGTAAGAGCAGAATCCCCTGAAAATTCAAAATGTAGTGCTATCTCTCTCACTACTGGGATAAATATAATAAGATCTTAAGGGGCTACTAGGAATTCTTGTTCTCCATTAAACACTACCTTAGGAAGTAGGTGATGCATACCTCTTCATACAAGAGCAAAAATTGAGGAACAAAATGAAGAAGGCTGGTTTGTTCTTTCTACCCACTTGTCATGAATGAAGTTAGATGTACAGAGTTTGTTCTCAGTAATATATCCTTGAGCTTCCACTCCCTTTTCTTTGTCCCTGCTTTCAAATTTTCATGTCCTTCTTTTAGATAAAACGTACACAGATCTTATGACATAGTACTTATGGAGCAAGGTATTTTAATTCTGATCTTTTCAATTGGATTTCCAACAACTAACCAATCTATAATCTCTGGTAAATATAATATTGACTATAGGGGAAAATTATAAACTTAAAAACTTTTCAGGAACATTTTTTGAGGCTCTAAGATTTATTTTTTATATTTTTTAATTTATGTATCTACCTACCAACCTATTTATTTTAAGTAGGCTCCTTGCCCAGCATAGAGCCCAATGCAGGGCTTGAACACATGACTCCAAGATCAAGACCTGAGCTAACACCAAGAGTTGGATACTTAAATGAATGAGCTACCCAGGCACCTCTTCATTCACTTATTTTATCATTATTATTAAGCTCCAATGATAAAATAAACACAGTCACAATCCAGCTAAAAACAATGTATAAGCACACAAGTAGACAGAAAACTGCAACTATGAAAAGAGCTACCAATAGAATTTGACAGTTACAGAGATCAGAGAAGCTTCCCTGAGGCACTGATGCTGCTTAATGAAGAATGATTGTAACTTACCTAGAGGACCAAGGAAGGAAGGAAGGATACTCCAAGGAGAAAGAAGGGCATGTGTGATGCCCCATGGAAGAATCATAGCCTTTTCACAGCCCAGAGCAGAGGGATAAGGGCAGGTGGGATCCTGCTATAAGAAGGTGGTGATATATAACAGGAACTTTGCATTTGTTTAGGGATAACTGGCTTTATTTACTGTAATAAATAAAAAGCCATGGAGGTATTTATAGGGGGAAAGAGTATGGTAATTTAATATACATTTTCAAAAGATTACTATGGCTGATGTTTATCAAAACAGAAAAAGACCTGCCAATATAAATGTATCTTGCAGTATGAATTCAAGCAAAGTATAGCCCACAGTGAAGTAAAACACTAAGTGCAGACTTCTTATGTAACTAGTATTTCATGACTTATGATATCACATATATATTATGATAGGCAGAATTCTGAGATGCCTTAAGATGCCTAAATTCTACTGTGGGGCTCTATAGACTACTCTCCTTTTGAGGAAAGGAATAATTTGTGAATATGATGAGATAAGACTCTTCTGATTAGTTTACTAATCAGATGACTTAATCAAAAGGGAGATTACATAAGTAGGCCTGTACTAATCAAGTATGCCTTTTAAAGGGTCTTGTCCTTCTGAATTTAGGGAGGTCTTAAGAGCAATGGATGAAGGCACATATTAAGGATCTGAGAGTGCCACCTGGGAGCTAGAACAGCCCAGATTTGACAGCCAGCAGGAAAGCGGGGGCGGGGGGGGGGGACTGCAGCCAGACAAACACAAGGAACTGAATTCTTCTAATCACCTGAATGAGTTTGGAAGACTC
The DNA here is from genome assembly GCF_010015895.1 of Lontra canadensis. Lineage (NCBI taxonomy): Eukaryota > Metazoa > Chordata > Mammalia > Carnivora > Mustelidae > Lontra > Lontra canadensis. The sequence continues at coordinate 3,038,884 of NW_022631113.1, forward strand.
AAATCCCAAATGCCAATCTCAATCCCACCCAATACATTAATTTCAGCCTTGTTGAGATCTGAGAAGAGGATCCAGCTAATTTGCCCCAACACCTGACTCAGAAAAAAGTTTAAGATAGTATGCTGGTGTTGTTGAAAGCCCCTAAATTTTTGACAACCTGTTATATAGTGTTAGAAAACTCGGTGTGTGTTTGTGTGTGCATGTTCATTCTATAATCAAAGCCTTTTTCTTGAATTGCTCTTGACAAACAATTATTGCTGTGCTATCGAATTCCTAACTTCATTGTTAAATTAGGACAAAGTTTTAGTCAAAGTTTTGACAAAGAACATTAGTCATCACTATACAAAAATACACTGGTATGATATAATTGCTTGAGTCATTAACATGAAGTTGAAGATACATTGCAATTAAATTAAAAAACAATTTTGAAGATGCTTTCTGACCACTTAGATTTGAAGAGGTTCAAATATGTAGTCTGAATTGGGGGTGGATGCTATTGTGTAGTCATAGGTAAAATTAATGCTTTCATCCCAACATTGTCCTCTCCAGATTAACCTCATGTCAGCACAGTGCATAACACCTCACCTGAATGGCTGCAGAGAGTGTTAAATATTTTCTAAGCTGAAAACTAAACGATTTGAAAATTCTAGATTCAATATACTGAAACAGAGAAATCGTAGTGTTTGGTAGTTAAATGAGTCCGCATGGTCAACCATTTCATTACTAATTGTATTTCTTTTCTAAAGATTTTATTTATTTATTTGATAGAGACACAGCAAGAGAGGGAACACAAGCAGGGGGAGTGGGAAAGGGAGAAGCAGGCTTCCCAACAATCAGGAAGCCTGATGTGGGGCTCAATCCCAGGACTCTGGGATCATGACCTGAGCTGAAGGCAGATGCTTAATGACTGAGCCACCCAGGCGCCCCACTTCTTTACTAGATGTCCATAGATTTTCCCCAAATGCTTAAATATTAAAATGAAGTTTCAACTACTGAATAATACATATAATATATACTCTATGTTTGTATAAAATAGCATAATTTTGATATTTAAATATCAAAAAAAAAATATATATATAACTTGAGTATATAAACCTGTATAAGGGTGGTTGGGAGGGGGGAGTGGGGTTATGGACATTGGGGAGGGTATGTGCTATGGTGAGTGCTGTGAAGTGTGTAAACCTGGCGATTCACAGACCTGCACCCCTGGGGATAAAAATATATTATATGTTTATAAAAAATAAAATTAAAAAAAAAAACCCTGTATATATACATACACATATTCATGTTAGTTGACTGAATGAAAAAATACATTTTGATTATATAACTAAGTAACTATATATCTCTTTGTAATTAAAGATATTTAATAGAAAATTATATTTAATAGAAAATTATAAAATATAATTATATAATTAAAAGTATTCATAAAAATATCAGTATTATTTTTAGAAGGAAAATTTTTTATTCTTATTAAAATTAAACATTAAAATTTTAATGTTTTATAATTTTAATTTATTTTAATTTAATTTTAATGTTTTATGTTTTAATGTTAAAACATAAAAATTAACATTAAAATATTATTATTTTGGGGAGGGTATGTGCTATGGTGAGTGCTGTGAAGTGTGTGAACCTGGCGATTCACAGACCTGTACCCCTGGGGATAAAAATACATTATGTGTTTATTTAAAAAATTTTTTAAAAAATACTATTATTATTTTCAGAGAAAAGAAAATATCCCTAGCTGAGTCTTTTCAGTTTTTATCAAAGGAAAATTAGAAGTTTTCCTACGGATGAACAAAGCAGTAGCATTCTCTCCCTTTTGATTGACACACTAGGCAAATATCAAACATTTTGTTAGTGCATTGCATAGACAGATATATTTCCCAAAGGTCTCAAAGTCTTGACAACTATATGTTTATGTAAATATATACATATATAACTGTCCTTTGATGAATTATAGCATAAAAACAATTCATGAAAGATATGAAGCAAGATGTGTGAAAATATTAGACTCTTCTGAAATTATAACTTTTAATCATTATAATTACCCAATATTTTAACATATTTCAAAATGTTATCCAACTTTGTCAGTAGTTTAGTCACCAGTGACACTGTACTAACTGAAAGACATTAAATTAAAAATAGGCAGCACAAAAACAAGGTTTCTAAAAGCTAGATGTTGATATATCTATATATAAATATTTCTCATTCTGAAAAATTACCTATCTACCATTTTGACATTGTGTTCAATATGTAGATATTGTAAAAAGAAATTTAGTTACCTAAATTTTCAAATGAGGATGATATCGAGGTAAGAGAGTTAAAACCAAAACTTTTTCAGTGAATTACCTTAATGACATGACTGTACATTGGCCTGTATACTAAGATGCAGAAATGGATGTACAATTGGTGAAGATGTACATTATTACGTGTTGTGTGATAGAAAATATTGTATAACTCGCTTTTCTTGCTAGTATTTCGCCCACCATATTTTGTAGAAATAATGCTTATGATGTGGTAAGTGTCCAATAAGACTAAATGTGTCTTTCAACATATAGATAGTTTTCTCTTATGTAGATATATAATTCATATTGAGCTTTCCTCAAAATAATCAAGTCTCCCGATATCAAAACCTTACTCATTTATTTTTCTTCAGGGAGAGAGAGAAAGAGAGAGAGCATGAGCAGGGGGTGGGGAGCAGGGGCGTGGAAAGGGGAAGAGGGAGAGAGAGAGAATCCCAAGCAGGCCCCACACCCAACATTGAGTCCAGTACAGGGCTGAATCCCACAATCGGAAGATCATGACCTGAGCCAGAATCAAGAGCCTGATGCTTAACTGACTAAGCTACCCACATGCCCCCAAACTTTACTTCTTTAAAAAAAAGAAATAATGCTTAAGTGATTCGTGAAGGATTATGATATAATGTTAAAGACAAATACATTGGTTGGTGCTGTTATTTTATTATATCAATTGTGCTAGTAATATTTTATAACTTAAAAACCCATTTTATTCCAAAATGTATAGAACATGAACCACAGAATAGATGTTTTATCATAAGATCTTATTAAAAAAAAAGACTCAAATTAAATTAGCGACATCTATTTCTTCGGCCAGTAAAGATTTTAATATTCCCATTTCGGTAAGCAAAACAAAGCTTGAAAAGTAAACATGTTAACCAAGATCATATAGTTAGTAAGCAGCTAAATCTGTTTATATCCAAGACTTAATTTTTATAACCATCCTACTTATACAGCAGCCCACATAACCAAAGAACTTGGACTTTTGACATAGAAGGAAATTATTGATTAAAATATTTTTAATTAAAAAGTAAATTTCATTGACTTTGAAATCTTTGTATGAATGGTTGAAGTAAAATATGTACTTCTATCTTATTATTTCATTACAATTTTAAATAAAAAATCAAGTGGAAAATAAAGTAGGAAAAACGAAGCATTATTTAATTTGTCAATGTACAAATATTTTCATTAGAGTAAAGTGCCTGCAAAATCATTGACAGTATTAGGTCTTCTCTCAGACTAAAATAAAGACTTGAATGACAAAAAAATACAGCCTTAATTTTTTAAGTGAATTGGATTTTCTGAGTACTTGATTTTTGTCCCTATAGGATCAATGAATCGCCTGTTTTTCCTGGACGGAAACAGTTGAATCAGAAAGCGTGCTTCTCTTTTTCAGTCCATTATAAAGGCTAACAGAGTAGCCAGTCAATGTCAATTTGTGTGTAACATTTCCAGTGAGGTTCCCAGGAATCAGAAAAAAGAACAGCATGGGATCTAAGGGCAGGACCTGCTCTTTAAATGGTGTTTCAAAAGAAAGAGTCATGTGCCTGTTACTAGCTCTTCTGAGATACCAAGCAGAGAAGTCTTTAACAAACTGAATTTTAAGTGAAAGTTGATCTTTTTGTAGAAACAGAAACAGCATTTCTTGAAAAGGAAACAGGCAATTAATTCTGGATAACTAATTTGGTATAGAAAGGAAGAAAATCAGACTAACTTGTCAGTTTAAAAAGTAAGGATGACAGGAAAATAGTGAGGGAGATGCAAATCATTCCACCCATCTAAAATGTGGATTTGTCAGGATGAGAATATATCACTATTGAATGTGTCTATATTAAGATTGAAATTTGACATTCTACACAAGGAAAAAAAAACAATATTAATAGTATTTTAAAAGTATCCTTTAGCCAATTTGATGAACTTATGTAAACTGAATTGTGCGAATAATTTAGCTTTCCAAAATATATTCATAGGAGCATATATTTCAACTGATTTTTACAGGTGTTGAAAGGTTTCTGTAGGATATTGAGTATAAACATTTAGACTAACAGATTTTTTTTTTTTTAAGATTTATTTATTTGAGAGAGAAAGCAAGAGGAAAAAACGTGAGCAACGGGAGTCACAGAGGAAGAGGGAGAAAGAATCTTAAGCAGACTCCTCACTGAGCTCGGAGCCCATTGTTGCTCGATTCCAGGACCCTGAGATCATGACCAGAGCTGAAATAAAGAGTCAGCCACTTAACTGACTGAGCCACCTAGGCACCCCTAGATTAACAGTTTCATTTGATGAAGATATTCTGCGGTCTTTAATATCCTAATATGTATGATAAATCTCTAAATTAGGATAGAGTATTCAGTAGTTCCTCAGTAATTTTCCTTTTTTATCATTCATTCATTCAGCAAAACTGTTTTTCAGGTCTCCCAGACACTGTTCTAGGCACTAGGAAATAGCAAGGAATAAAACAGATAAAACTTCCTACCTTTAGTGATTTTGCATTCTAATTGAGCATCTTATGGGTACAATGTTCTCTGTAGTAGTCTGTTAAAAATGCTGACAAAATATATACATATTGTTTCAGAATTTAATAGGGTAACAGGTAACACTTGTCTGATGTAGAGCAATGTGGTTCTGGATATTTTGTTAGCAGAGAACTTGAGACTTTATTTGATGCCACTCTGAGAACACTTATTCAAGGAACGAGCCATTCAACATATACAATTGATAAAATTAGAAGATAAAAGGCCAATAATCATAAATATCACTTGAGAAGTCAGACAAGCAAGTTAAACAGTGAACTAGAAAATCATACAATTTCATATTGGGGGCTATCATGGTAAATTAAAAGAAGTGATGCACTGAAAGTTCTAAAATTTTAAGGCACAGGTGGCAAGATTCAGACTATTTTTTAAAAGAATACAGTTTAATGCAAAGTGATATTCTCTGTAGTACAGCCACAGACTACCACACAGCTCTTCCTCTCCAAAGAATTCCAGTAGCTGGCATTGTTAGTTGAAAAAAAAAATCATTTATTAAAAGTGGAACCATTATTCTGTAGTATCATTCAGATTAACGGTAGAGCCAAGCTCATACAATGATACACTCTGGAAGCAACAAGGGTGCCCATCAAATATGATGACTGCCTTTATATGAGGCTGTCTACATTGGATTATCAGTGTCAGTGCCCTTATGCTATCAAATGGAATCTGATCTGAAAATATGAACCCACATGAAATATAACAGATACAGTTTTTTAAAAACTGCTGGATGTGGCTCATGTTCTGTATTTACAAAAAAAAAAAAAAATTAAGCTCCACTGTAGATGTGAAGCTCAGTGCAGAGCTTGAACTCAGAACCCTGATATCAAAACCTGGACTGAGATCAAGGGTCAGATGTTTAACCATTTGAGCCACCCAGGCACCCTTCATGTTCTATACTAAAATGAAAAAAGAACCATTCAAAGTGGGTCTCCATATATTTCGGTCACTTGAAATCTCAAACACAATAATATATTTATCAAGGCTCACAATGGCTTATAATTATTACTTAATTATTATTCAATTATCATTAGTTGCCACTTGTTGAGTTCTCACATATTCCAGCACTTTGCATATCATCTCATTTAGCCCTTACAACAACCTGGAAAATTAATTACTATTATCCTCATGTTGCAGAAGAGGACACAGAGACATATCAAAGTTAAGTAACAGATGAAGTTCACACAGTGGCCCTGATTTTTACTATCTCATCTGTGAGAGGCCAAAGACGGCACTGGCTCCACTATTCTCCCACTTTTAATTCAGGTCTGAGCTCTTTTTTAAGACACTGATAAAGAGAGGATCCAAAACACATCAGAGCAGTGCTTAGCACACAGGGATTACTCAATAAATATTTGTGGATAAAATCAGAGATACGTATATAAATAGAACAGTCTTCACTCTCACTTATAATTGAAAAAATCCCATACTAGGAATAAATTCCATACTAGGATTGAACATAAAGTTGATCGTTAACTTTGATCATTATCTAGCAATAGGAAATGGATGTTTTTTTTATTCCCAACCAACAGTGTGTTTAAAATGTGCATTCTATCTTGAGACATCGCTTTTCAAACATATTTTCCCCAATCTACTCCTCGAAAACTTATTTGAATACACAAATTGACTCTTGGATATGCAAATGTACATCACAGTTTAAATTTAATTTAATTTGATTCCATATAAAATAAAACCAATGACTAAATTGGTCTTTTTATCGTATATTTACTTTACTTTTGCTAACAGAATGCACTGCTTAAAGAGAGACACTTCTGGTGTTGGCAAATGTGTCCTGATTTGCATGCTTGGAAAAAATTGCAAACAACCCAGTTCTATTAGTCAATACTTATTGATCACAATCAGAGTTAGTTATTCAGGTATACTGATCATAAATTATAGCCATAACATTTATTTTATAATAATAAATTACAACTTTAATTAGAAACTCTCTTGTGATTTTTTCATTTGCAAGGATCTCTTTATTGTTATTTAGAGCTCTTCTATGTAATCAATACTCTATTAAGGTTTCAAGTTAATAGTCTGTATGAATCAAAAATTTAAAAGCTGTCCTCAATGAAAAAATCATTATCATTATTATCTTGTTGTTTAATATTTATTATGCACCACATTTCTTCACTGAGCTTTGACATTATTTATATTGGTTTTAAAGGTCTCAGTAAAATACCTATAATAAAAATGAGAAAATTTTCTATTTGCTTGAGCTTGAAAGGCAATTATTTTTAAACTTGAGGTTCTCTGTATTCTGAATTTACTTAAAGTTTTATTTGAAGAAAGGGGGCCAAAAAAGTTGAGCTAAAAATTTCAGAGATTTCTAAAGTATGAAAAATTCTCTTATATCCTTTTTTGCCTTTTACTTTGATATTATTCTAAATCACTTAGTAATCAAAATAATTAGCAACAGATACTGTCCTCCATTCTCCCAGACTAGATTCTATATTTTGGTTTCACTTTTTAGAATAGTATGTTGCAAAGGCAATTATATATTCACAAACCTTCATGTTCTCTGATATATTCCCAAACTCACACAAAAACCATACAATGGAAATTTTGTATAATTTTTAAATACAGATACTATTAAGATATAATTGTTCAAATAAGTATTACTTGAGGGTAAATTATATGGCAGTTACCATGTTATCCTCTAAGGGATGTTCAAAATGAGACTACCTTTGAATTAAGCCGAGAAAGTGAAATGCTTGCATAGAAAACATAATAAATGAGACTAGACAGTAAACAAATGTAGGAACTTTGAGGTAAAAGGAGCTCCTACTGACAGTTAGGGACTACAGGAACAAGCCCCAAGTGAAAAACATGCACTTGGGCTGGGACGCCTAGGTGGCTCAGGTCATGATCCCAGGGCTCTGGGATCCAGTTCCACACTGGGCTCTCTGCTCAGCAGAAAGCCTGTTTCTCCCTCTCCCACTCTTCCTGCTTGTGTTCCCTCCTTTGCTGTGCCTCTCTCTGACAAATAAATAAATAAAATCTTAAAAAAAAAAAAAAAAGAAAAACATGCACTTGGGGCACTTTCTGTTGGCTGTTATTGTTATGCTGATTCTCTTGACAGAGCAAACCCAGGATTCAGCACAATATATACAAGCCAGACTTAAAACAAACTCCACAAACCTGATGACCCTGGCTCCAAGGCACTCGTGAGTTCCCTGAGTTGCCTGCCAATATTACTCATTCAGGAGGAGGACCTTCTGACCAGGCAGGAGGTGGCTTGTCCAACCAATTAGGAGGAGACATGTTTTTTTTCTTTCCTTATTAGCATATTGGGCCAGCTTGGGAACTTAAGCAGGAACTTTATACAAGCAGGGCCTTCCCCTTTGTTGCAGAGGTCCAACGAACTAACTAACTCTGTTAACGCTGCGTCTCCCTTCAGTTCCAGCTGTAGCTCCAACAAAGGCTTGCCTGTGCCTTTGACTTTGGGGTCCAAACTTATTTCTCTTCCTTCTATGGTTATTGTTGGGCCCAAGACCCCAACTCGGGTTCTTGGTTCTCTGACCTTCATGAACACATATAGTTGGTGAAGGTTGGAGAAGCTATTCTGGAATTCATTTGGATTAACTACAGTTCAACAAACAAGCAATAAGCTATGTTATGTTCAGTTGACAGCAACAGAGAACAAAATCCCCCAATGGTTTAAAACAAAATATTTGGAAGTATGCAGTCCAAAGCTGATAGGGCACTCTGCCTCACAAAGTCCTCACAAACCCAGGATCTCTTCAGTTCATTACTCTGCTACCCCTAAAGCATAGTCCATATCATTTTAGTCCGAAGAATAATCTACTTTCCAGACATCAAGATAGAAGAAGAAATTAAAAGAGGACAAAGGTCACATATATTTTTAGTTTTGTTAAAGAATAATCAAGACTGCCTTAATGTTAATTTCAGCTTGATTAAAATTTAAACAGATGTTTTCCTGACTGTAAATCCCTAATCTCTCTTTTGTTAGAACAATTACTTTAGAAACTTCTAATTGCAGATTCTTCCTCTGCTCCCTTGAAATGTATGTAAATCTCCCAGCCTCTAGCCAGTTTTACAATCTAGAAATGTCTTTCTCAGGGACCTGGAGCCATCCTTTTCAAGTGTGATCAAGAAAGATAGCACTCCTATTTCTCAGTTTCTATGGGACTTCCGGAGCCTAACTTTGATGAATATCAGTTAGGAAACACAGATGGTCTAAACACAGAGAAAAAAACACTTGCAAACTCAGGAATGACTCAATGTGCTCAACACATCCCAAAGGTCAACCTGCCCCCAAGGAATTCTGGTTCTCTACTACTTTCTACTACTTTCTCCATTGTTTAAAAACCCTCCTGCCTTTTGTTGTGATGGAGTTGAGTTCATTGTCTCTTCCTTATTGCAACAGTCTTGAATAACATCTTCCTTGCCTGTTTAATTTTCTTACGTATAATTTGTCTTTGACAAGGAGTTTGCCACAAGTTGCCACATAATATTCTACCACATCAGATTGACCAGAACTTTGCTGCTAGGCCACTGGGAAATGTAGCCTTTCTTTTGAACACCCATATGTTGAATAAAAAATTTTATTATTGTGAAAGAAAAAAGATAATTGGCAATGGAGGAAGGTAACAGTCATTACCATGCAATCATTTACTTAGTAACTTATGTGCAAAAATAACAAGAGTTGAATGTCACTTTTTGGCAGTTCTTAAAAAATGCAGTACTATTTTCAAGGTTCCTTATGTTTTATGTCTTTCTTCTCTTATCCACTTACCCTACAAAATTTAGCTTCATAATTAAAAAAAAAATGTTTTCAATTGTTTTTTAATTTTCTTTCTTTTCTTTCCTTATTTTTAAAATTTCATTCCATTGTTCACTAGTGACATTGGACACTGTCTTGTGTTTTGTTGAGTCATGTACATTGCTTCAGTTTTTAACACTTAAGTTCCTAACACTTTTCCCCAGTGTTAGGAACAAAAGCTTATGGATGGCTCATGTTCAGACTGTCATGTGCTCATCCTTGATCAATTATTGTGGTCAAAGAGATAGAATATGATGATTATTTTTATGTTCACGTGACACATATTCACCCCACTACATGGACTTATTTCACCAAATCCATTTTGGCTTTACTCAAAGAAATTCAGGAAACTTTTACTAAAACAAGGGAAAATGTACTGAAACTGATTTTTAAAGTTTATGTTTTAGGATTCTTTCTTTTGCTCTTTTGATATGTCTCTGTCTCTGTGTCTCCCTCCCTCCCTCCCTCCCCTCAGTTGTTTACAACTGACCTATACTGCTGGATTATTAAAGCTTTAATAAAGTGTTATAATTGGTGTTAAAGGAAGTTCCTCTGTGTTACCTCTCAGTTTCAATGCAGGAATGCAAATAAACCTTACTTGAAATTACTTTAATGCTTTCTTTCTTTTTATTTTTTTGAGTGTTTTTTTTCCTTTATAAGATTTTTTTTTTTTTAATTTATCTGACAGAGAGAGCTAGACAGCAAGAGAGGGACCATAAGCAGAGGGAGTGGGAGCCCAACTGCAGGGCTGCATTCCAAGACCTCAGGATCATGACCTGAGCTAAAGGCAGACACCTAATGACTGAGCCACTCAGGTGCCCCACTTTAATGTTTTCTAAACAAATAAACTGTGATCTTTTTGAGATGAAACAATGGATTTTGTTTTTCAGTATATGCCTAGCCTTGAATGCAATGCCAATTTTTGTTTGCTGAATGCTAATCTGGTTTAGGAAAATGAACAGAAAATGGTATTGGCTGTATTACCTTTGAATGCTGAAATTTTATATGGTAATTATTTAATGATAAATATGATCATTACATTCTTTATTAATCACATATTTCTTAATTTTAAGGGTGAGCAATGTACTACGATTGGTTAGCAATGACTCTGGACCAGAATAAACTCTACTAAATACAACAGTGCTCAGTGAGCATGGACTTAACCAGAACTACCATGAATTTGCTCTTTTTCCAGTAGCAAATATTCATAGTAAAAATATTTGAGCTAATTAGTCAGGAGCTAAAAGAACTTGGATTACAAAATTAGAGAGTACTAGCCTATCTGGCTCTCCATTTTGAGAGTCTTTACACCTAATTCATCCGTAGATCTTTACAATTTATTTTTACTCCACAATTTATCTCTTGTTGCAATGCTACCTTGCATATTACTTCTTGGAAAGCATATTTTAATCTTGTTGTTATATTTTTTGATAGGCTTAAAAACTCATTTCTTATCCCCATTTCTTATCTCATCAATCCTCACTTAACTTACTTTTAAGTATCATTTATTTATTTAAATTTTCTTTAGTATATATTTTAGATTTTTTTATATACTTACAGTACAATGATTATCATGAATACTGTCTTTATGTGGCAATCCTTTTTTTTTTTTTCCCAAAACTTATCCTCTATCAGCCAAATTGGGGAAGAAAGAATGCTATGAAAGACATGATAGAAAGAGAAAAAAAAAATTGGTGGATATAAAATAGATCTCAATAATGTCAAAAAGCCACTTTGAATTACAAAGATGAAGGACAGTCATTATAAGTCAAGTTTAGCATTTAAAATATAATATTTTAGAATTCCATTTCTGGGGAATATAAGGTCTTTGGTCCTCTTGCAATGGCTAGCTAAACAGAAGTATAAATAAAGAGCTTGTGGTTATTATCAAGATCAAAATCTCAAGAGAAAAGTTGTGGTATGATCAACTCTATGGATATTGAAGTCATTAATATATAATACAGATTAAAGTTGAAATAATTGTGAGTTCAATTCAGATAGTACATGAGAAGAGAGATAATAAGATTCATTGTTATTAAACCTAAATTGTTTTAGATGAAGGACAAGGCATGATTAGCTTGCACTGAGATTCCAGGGGGTATACGTGGAAATTTTAGGAGATAGAGGCTGCAAAAGACTGTCAATATGTCAGTTTGTCCTAATTGGCAGTCTAGAAAGAATGCTATTGGGTTGCCCCTCAGGATTCCAAAATTAGGATGAAACTGTGACAGTTGGGCGAACAAACATAGAACCAACTTTCTGAGACCAGATAGTAGCAGGAGAGGATTCTTAAGTTTTATAATCTTCTGGGGGAAAAAAAAAATGTATATATATATATATATATATATATATATATATATATATATATGGCCTAGGTCATTTGGAGGTCTCATACTTCACAAGTAGAATTAGTTTTTCCAGGCAAAGTTGTTCAGTGCTTCTTTATAATAAGTCATTTGAACAGATAGCTAAAAAAGAAGAGGTTTCAATTTACTTTTGCTTACTGCACTGAGTGAGTGAGATTGGAAAACATCAATGTGCTCCCCTCATAAACTCAAAAACACATATTACACATGATACAATTGAAGGGGCAAAGGCACTAACATTTTTTGATTCACTATATTCTTGGAGTGCAGAAAATGCTTATATGTTATCTCAATTAGAAAATAAATTACTGGTGGCAAATATGGGTCACATGTTCATTTTTAATAACATATATATGATACACAAAACACTGCTATGTTGGATCACAATTGTCATTAATAAATAAAATTGAGCATTAAATATATAATGTTACATTCTTTGCATGAGAAGATAAAACTTCAACCGAGTTTGCACTGTCAAGAGTTAAACTTACAGATACACATGATCACAAATACTAATTGTTGCTTTTTTTTGGGAGACACACGCCACATTCTGTACCTTCTATTTACTCATTTTCCAGTGGAATTTTCTTTGAATACTTCATTTTTATCTAATTATTTTCTTATTTAGGGTAAATGCACATTATTTTACCTTTTACTGATGGGCTCAGTTATATACTGCTACTTTCCTAGTTTTTGATTATTTATGTGTTTACTTTCCTAGTCTGTCTTAAAATCTATTTTAATACACTACCATCCATGTATAAAACAGCTCAAGGAATAGAAATAAACAATTAATTTAACTGATACTTTAGGATGAGTACTGGAAATTACTTAACATCAAGAACAAGAAGGGGTCTAGAAAAGAAAAGAATGTAGAAAACACTAAGACGGGAGTCAGAAGCTATTATTTAATAAAGAATTTGCAAATGAAAACAATGAAAATGAATCCTAGATAAGTAATAGTACATAATGGGATCTAAATGCTGATTAGAAGTTCTGAGATTTAATTCAAATACTTATTGGCTATCCTTTTAAATTCCCAAATGAGATGTTTATTTAATCAACAAAGATGTGTATTTATTCATGGAAAAAATCCATACGAATGCCTGATTAGTGTATAATTTGCAAAGAAACTCCTCTCTCTCTCCCCACCCCTCCCTCTCTCTTTCTCAAAGAAGAAATCAGTCCAAGAGCAATACAAACTATAAAACTGTATAATAGTTAATAACTCAGTAATACCTGATAGTAACTGAATCACTATGTGTTCTTCAACAAATTTCTATACTTAAAAATGGGCACAATTATACAATTCATTAATCGAGGTTTTGACAGGATTGAATGAAGTAATACATATTCTGTTTTAACATTATTTTGTGGTTGAGGACCTATCTCTGACATATAAATCAACATCACCAAGCAGTATCTTTTGAGGGCTCCTTCTTTTCTTTTTCACATATTGATATTATAGTGCCCAGGATATCTTTTCTATCCATACCCATTGTCCAGATAAATAAAACTAGTCTCTGTCTTTAGATATGATCTGTATATTTTAAAGCTTTCCCTTTTATATCTTCAACTCATATTTTTCTTTAATCCTCTAAACTGGTATTATCAACTTTTCTCCACAGTGCCTCTGATTAGATAGCTAATCGATGTCTTAAACTTGATAGGTCAATAACTGAACTCCCAAACTTCTCTTCCAATACCTAAGGCAGACCCAGCGTGTCATACTTCAGTTGATGACATCCCATCCCTCTAATGGCTCAGGCCAAACAACTTAGTGCTTTCTTTGAATTCTCCTTTTTTCCCCTCTGCTATCATTCAATACATCTTGGAATCCTGTTGGTAACTCTTTCAGAATAAATCCAGAAGTCTTTTAATATTCCAATGCATTCTGGAATAAACCATAACCATTTCTATAGCAGATTATAGTAACAGCTTCCTAAGTGGAAATGTGGCTTCCACACTTGTCCCCTAATGGCTTATTTTCTATCATTTTCTCAGAATACAACTGAAAACATGTCACTCTTTTCAAACTCATAGTAAAAGTCAATTATCATTATCTTTTTGACCCCATCCCTTGGCTACACTCCATTGTGCTCTTAAAATACTTTTCCTACTCTAGTTTCATAGCATTTATTATGTTTCAAAATGTTTGATGAGTTATAAAAAATAATGTGTTTATTATTTTATTCCCTCTCCCTAACTAGAGAAGAGAAGGAAACTCCACATGGAAGGAACCTATGACAGACTCCTTCACTGGCATATCCCAGGAGTCCAGAATTGTATCTTAAATACAGTAGGGACAAAATCAATATTTGTCTATGAATAAGCAGTGACAAAATATAATCTAGAGTATGGGTGTGTGAGTGACTCAGTCAGTTGAAGACCAACACTTGGTTCTAGCTCAGGTCATAATCTCACGGGTTGTGAGACTGAGCCCCATGTCTGGCTCTGCACTCAGCACAGAGTCTGCTTGAAAATTCTCTTCCTTTGCCCCACTCTCTGCTTGGATGCATGGGTGCACCCTCTCTCTCTCTCTCTCTAATATAAACAAATCTTAAAAAAAAAAAAAAATATATATATATATATATATATATATATATATATATAAAATTTAGAGCCCAAGTATTTCGCTTTTTTTTTTCAGTATCACTTGATTTTCTGAGTTTTGACTGAGCTATATTGTCATAAGAGTATATAAGTTGATTTTCTAGTAGCCGTACTGTATTTGTCTGACTAGCCTATTGTTGGAAAGTAAGAAACAAGAGGGCAGGGACTACATCTACCTTGTTGAATGTGGTCTAGTATAATCTAGTACAGTGGCAAATTCATAAAAACATTCAAAATGTTTCTGATGACTGTGAAAATACTGACTCCTTAGAACAATATTATCTCTTCACGAATGAAGCAGGCAAATTAAAATTTTCAGAGTTTAGGATAATGTAATGCATGTAACGGTTTATATATACATAACATAGCATTTTGAAATTCTGGGTGCTCTTTGGAACATTTGAAAATAAAATGATATGAACACATACTTTTGACCTTAATCTCAAATGTCCAATAATTATTTGCAATGAATATATGAATAAATTATTTCTTCATTCTAGTAGATACAGCGATAATTTTCACATTAGTAAAAAATATAAAATACAATTATCTTTTTATTATAAAGGTGGTTCTATCCTCAACATAATATTTTAAGCATTGCAAGGTACGTCATTAGTATAATCAAGAAAGCCTTATTAGTTACATAAAATTTTATAGTATTTCAAAAACAAATTAAAATTCATCAAGCATTTCTTTTTACTTTAGTAATTCTGGAATTTTCATTCTCATAGTACTGTTAATTCTTTCAGTATTTTTACACAAAATAAAGAACATATTCTTTTAAAAATGTTTCTACTGAAAATTAGAATTATCTGACATGTATTTGCAACATTAGGTTTGGATTTAGCAAAAGTGTCTTACTCTGTTGGGGCTGCTATAACAAAATACCAGACTGGGTGGCTTATAAACAGCAGAAGTGTATTGCTCACACCTCTGGAGGTTGGAAGTTCAACATAAGGGTGCCAACAAGACAGGTAAGAGCCCTCTTCTGGGTCAGAGGCTTCTCATTTTATTCTCATATGGTGGAAGGGGCGAGGGGGCTCCTGACATCTTTTTTATAAGAGCACTAATCCCATTCATGAAGCAGCCACCCTCATGATTAAATCACTTCCCAAGGGCCTCACCATCAATATTGGGATTTAGGATTTCAACAATCTTTTGGAGGACATAAACATTCAGACCTCAGCAACAGATGTTTCAAATTTCTTTTCTGCCACTTGCGGAATAAGTGTTATATAATCCTGATCAACTGTGCAAAATTGCAAACTGTACTTCCTCCACTATGTATTTATATGTGTGTGTGTATATATATATATATACACACACAGTAATACCATGACAACTCTCAAATAAATGGAGATGCATATTAGAAACCTAGTTATTAACAGTTTCAGAAATTAAATGAAAATTTGAAGACATAATTTGTAGAAAAATGTCAGCAGCACTGATCATATCTTCAAACCTTTCTATATTATTTATGTATTTTTCTTTCAGACATTCAGGTCTTTTATTTCTGATCTTGTTAGTCTGTTCCGTTGGTATATGAGCCTATATTTATGCCAGTACAATACTATTTTAATTACTACAGTTTTGTAGTTCAGTTTGAAACCAGAAGAGTGACGCCCCCAGCTTTGTTCTTTTTTCATGTGATTACTTTGCTCTTTGGGGTCTTATAGACAAACTCACAGCTAATATCATATGAACAGTGAAAATGCTTCAAGCTTTTCCTCTAAAATAAGGAACAAGACAAAGACAAAGGTGCCCATTCTCACCACTCTTATTCAACATAGTACTTAAGGTCTTAACTAGAGGAATTAGGCAATACAAAGAAACAGAAGGCATCACATTAGAAAGTGAGAGGCAAAATTGTCATTATTTGCAGATAACATTATCTTATATATATATATAGAAAACTCTAATGATTCAACCATAAAACTGTTAGAAATAATCAGGGAATTCAGTAAACCCGCAGGATTTAAAAATCAACAGAATCAGTTGCATATCTAAACACTAACAATGAATATCTGAAAAAGAAATAAAGAAAACTATTTTCTAATAGCATCAAAAACAATAAAATACTTAGGAATAAGTTTAAACAAGGAAATTAAAGATCTATACAATGAGGGACGCCTGGGTGGCTCAGTGGGTTAAGTCTCTGCCTTCAACTCAGGTCATGATCTCAGAGCCTGGGATGGAGCCCCACATCAGGCTCTCTGCTCAGCAGGGAGTCTGCTTCTCCCTCTCTCTCTCTCTGCCTGCCTCTCTGCCTACTTGTGATCTCTCTCTGTCAAATAAATAAATAAAATCTTAAAAAAAAAAAAAGAAAGAAAGGTCTATACAATGAAACTACAAGACTTTGGTAAAAGAAATAAAGAAGACAAAAACAAATGGAAAGGTATACTATGTTGATGGATTGGAAGAACTAATATTGTTAAAATATCCAGATTACCCAAAGCCATCTATCTCCATCAGAGTCCCAACAGCATTTTTCACAGAAATCGAGAAAATAACCCTCAAATTTATATGCAGCCACAACATATCCCAAATAACCAATGTTCTATTCATTGTTATGAATTAAAAAAATTTTTTTGAAGGAAAAACTTTAAATTGTAAAAATTAAGATCAAGCAAGCAAACATTCCTGATTGTTAAAGATATAATAATCAGTATGGCTAACAGCAGCATACAGGGATACTTTTAGCTTCCATAGGGCAAAATCCAAGGCTTCCACAATCTTGTAATAATCTCTACAGTCACCAAAGTTAAGGAAGATATATATTTTCATCAATCCTAAAAAAATCTGCTCTGTGTATGTTGACTTTTCATATGGAGAAGGAGATGAAATGAAGGGTGAATTTCCAGTTTCAGTGGAGAATGCAAAGCTATGAAACATAAAACTAATGGTTATACTAGATACAATGTTAAAAATAAATGGTACCTAATACAAATTATATTTTAGCTACACTCTTCATTCGTTTTGTTTGTTTTAAGTAGGCTCTCTGCCCAGTGTGGGGCCCAACATTAGGCTTGAACTTATGACCCTGAGATCAAGACCTGAGCGGAGACAGAGTCAGACGCTTAACCAACTGGGCCACCCAGGCAACCCTGGCTTCTTAAAAATACATTTTATACCACAAAGGGTACTGATAAAATATTTAGATATCAACATATATGAATTAAATTTTGCATTGTGTGTCATTTTTAATGACTTTTCACCACCTCTATCCCTTTTGGAAGTAGAGTAAATATAAGAAGACCAGAAACCTGAATTGGTTACATAGATTTTAGACTAATAAATATGTTAACCATTCAACAATGGTGTTTAGATTTTTAAAAACTTCATGGAGAAATACTTTAAGTGTAAAGATATGTGGCTGTTAGAGCATGGGTATATATGAGTATTGTAAAATCATTAATGAAATAGTAATTAATTTGAGTAGTTCTTAATAAACTTCTGAGTTTTATGCATAAACCTTGGCAGGTGTTAGACAACATGATAGACTCTGAAATTCTGCCAGATGTCAATGATAATAACTACTTGACAGTGATAAGTATAAAATGTTAGCAGATAAAATTACTTCAAGTAGATTATTCCTGTCAAGCCTCAGCTGGCTGAAACTCAGAGCGAATATAGCAGTTGCTTTGATGTCCCCTAGGGTATGCTCTGGGAGAAAATGTGGGCAGAGAGTGGAAAAATTTCCTCTAATTTCTATGAAATTTGTGTTCTGTTCTGAAGAAAAGAAAATTGAGGACAACATTATACATTATTACATTCCATTACTTTGAAATAATGTGCAGACTGTTAGTGTCTTGTGCTGTTCTTGACTTTAACAATCCCATAAAATAAGTTCTATATATCCCTCAATGTGAAAGTTTGCTTTAATTCAAATGTTCACTATTTTCATCTTCAAAATTCTGGAAAAGGATAAGGATGCATTAAGCTAACACTTTTTGGTCTATCATTACAATGAGAAATCTAATAAAATATTTGGAGAAGCTTGTACAGTATGTGAAGCAAATACATACATTTATCTAATAGGGTGTTTTCCACATTCTTTTCCTCCACTGCAGCATATAGGTATCACACATTATTTGGTAATGAAGTAACTGTTTTAAACTCAGGTTTACACTAAGATCTGATTTAGGAGGTTAAGAGCTGGAATTAAATTATGCCTAAACCAGTGGAAAAAAGAACAAGTCAAATGCTATATAAATAGGATATAATTGAGGCACCTGGGTGGACTCTTGATTTAGGCTCAGGGCATGATCTCAATGTCCCATGAGTGAGCCCTATGTCAGACTCCTCTACATGCAGTGAGGTAGTGGGGTCCACGAGAGGATACTTTCTAACCCTCAGCCCCTCCCCCTCCTCACTGGTGCATGGGCTCTCTCTCTCTCTCTCAAATAAATAAATAAATCTTTAAAAAATAGGATTAATTATTCTTTAATTATAAGTTGCATAGAAGAAAAAAATATAACTTGTCTAGACTCAGTTATCATTCTTTGTCCAATTCGCAGGAAACAAAAGGATCATGAAATAGTTTTGGCAATAGTATCTGAAGTCTTCAAGCATTTGTGTTTCTATTATATATCTTAATAGAGCTCTTAACATAGAGTTTGTTTAAAACTAAATAATTCTCTCCTACCTAAGAACTAAAATATAAAGGATCTTAGTTCTTTTTCTACTTTTACATTTGTGTGGATAGATTCTGAAATTTTATAGATATTAAAACAACAGGCAACACAGTGAGGATCATAAAAACTCAGCAAATTTTGCTCTTTGGCAGTAATTCTCATTTTTTTCCATCAGAGCAGAACAATAAAAATGCTGAGAAAAAAAATCTTAATAGGATATATGGCAATTTCCAGGCCTGAAGGCTGAGTTTTCATCTTTTCTATAAGCTGAACCTGCCATTACTATATTCTTCTGAGTGGCAGAGCTGCTTGTGCGTGTGTCTGTATGTGTGTGTTTGTGTCTGTGCATAAAGACAGGAGGAGATTTGTAGACCTCCAAGACTCTCAGTGAAGTTCTGGCTTTCCTTTTTTAAAATTTTTATAATATAAAAGAACTACAAAAGAATTCACTTGCTGAATACTTAATGTACAAAACAGAAAATGTGGGATCCCGATTAATATGTAGTTACTTATTTCATTTATAGCTCAAGGGTAGAAGGCACTCTCAAAGATTTATTTAGTACATGAAGTATTCAAAACTTACTGAGACAATAAACATTGGTTTTATACAGTGAAATCTGAGTACAATAAAGAGTATTATTCAGGCATTACATCACATCAACTTTTTAGTGTTTAGAAATCACTATAACAAAAAGTAAACACTCTTAAGATGCTCCCTTAAAGATTGCATTTGAGGGACACGGGGGTGCCTCAGTGGGTTAAGCCTCTGCCTTTGGCTCAGTTCATGATCTCAGGGTCCTGGGATCTAGCCCCGCATTGGGCTCTCTGCTCAGTGGGGAGCCTGCTTCCCCCCCACCCCCTGCCTGCCTCTCTGCCTACTTGTAATCTCTCTCTGTCAAAGAAACAAATAAAATCTTAAAAAAAAAATGATTTCATTTGAACTCCTTGTCCAGCATTCCTATCCATAGTTGCTGGCCATCCCATCTAGTAAACGGATATCTAACTAGATTCTTAGGACTTACCTTGTGGTAGTATTGGTGGATCTGTGTTTGTCACACCAGATCTCCCAGGAGGGGAGAACTTTACAGATCTTTCCTTTTTGAGCATTCTTTTCTACTTCCTCTGGAGTCACAAAAGCAATGTTGTAACAGGGCTTTATGCGTTGTTTCTTTCATAATCAAAACAGATCTTTCATTGTCCAAAAAAGAAATGACAACAAAATACTTTCTGCATGTCATTATCAAATAAATAACTCCTGTGGTCATTACAGCTCTTCATGTTTTATTAATTTGCCATTTCATAAACATTACTGTTAACATTATTCTATACATCCACCTACACATCAGTTTCTCTGATGGACCATTTATAGGTGTCCTCAATATACTAATAGTGAAATAAAATTATTTCAGAAAAAAAATCATTGAAGAATCATAAAAATCTATTTAATTTTTAAGTAATACATGTATTTGTAAATATAACATGTTTGATATAAAGCATAATAAAAGAAATACTCCTGATACAACCACCTAACCAACCCATAGAAGCTTGCCTATATCTTTACTGCATAACCTCTCCATTTCTTCCCTGCCTCTCCCTATGTCACCACTAATGGAAATTTTATTTTTATACTTCATAAGCATATTTATTTATTTATTTAGCACATGTCCTTTTTTTAAAAATCTTAATTTTTTTTCAGTGTTCCAAGATTCATTTTTATGCACCACACCCAGTAGTCCAGGCAATACCTGTCCTCCTTAACACCCACCACCAAGCTCACCTAGCCTCCCACCCCCACTTTCCCTTCAAAACCCTCAGTTTGTTTCTCAGACTCCACAGTCTCTTATGGCTTGTCTCCCCCTCTGATTTACCCCAATTTACTTTTCCTTTCCTTCTCCTAATGTCCTCCATGTTATTCCTTATGATCTACATATATGAAACCATATGATAACTGACTTTCTATGCTTGACCTATTTCACTCAGAATAATCTCCTCCAGTCCTGTCCATGTTGATACAAAAGCTGGGTATTCATCCTTTCTGATGGAGGCATAATATTCCATTGTATATATGGACCATATTTTCTTTATCCATTCATTTGTTGAAGGGCATCTTGGTTCTTTCCACAGTTTAGCAAATGTGGCCATTGCTGCTATGGGAATTGGGGTACATATGGCCCTTCTTTTCACTACAATCTGTATCTTTGGGGAAAATACCCAGTAGTGCAATTGCAGGGCCATAGGGAAGCTCTATTTTTAATTTTTTGAGGAATCGCCACAGTTTTCCAAACTAGCTGTACCAACTTGCATTCTCACCAACAGTGCAAGGAAACAAAAGTGAAAATGAACTTTTGGGACTTCATCAAGATAAAAAGCTTCTGGCAGCAAAGGAAACAGTCAACAAAACATAGAGGCAACCCAGGGAATGAGAGAAGATATTCGCAAATGACACTACAGACAAAGGGCTGATATCTAAGATCTATAAAGAACTCCTCAAACTCAACACCCAAAAAACAGATAATCATGTCAAAAGATGGGTAGAAGACATGAACAGACTTTCTGCAATAGCCATCAGGGAAATTCAAATCAAAACCACATTGAGATACCACCTTACACCGGTTAGAATAGCCAAAATTAGCAGGACAGGAAATAACAAGTGTGGCAGAGGATGTGGAGAAAGGGGAACCCTCTTCGTAAGCATTTTTAAATACTTTAAACTCATATATGTATTATAAATAATATACTGCTATTTTGTTTTTTTTATAAAGATTTGTAACTAAAAGTTTTTATGTGTTATTTTACCTTTTTCTTTTTTCACATAATATTGTATTTCTCTAGTCATCCATGTTACTCCCTATAGTTCTTATACACACGATCTTGTAAAATTGAATATATATATATATAACCTATATCCTAGCAAATTTATTCTTATGTGGGGGGGGAAGAAATCTTGCTCATGTTCATTAGTAGATATGTACAGAATTAGGACACCTGGGTGGCTAAGTCAGTAGATACATACAGAATTGTTCACTGCAGCATTAGGCATAACATCAAAAAACAAACTAGAAGGAAGGCAAGGCCTAAAAAATTGAGAGAATTTGAGATTGGATAACCTGTGGCATATGTATATCATAACATATTATGCGACAGTAATGTATTTTTGAAATACAGAAATAATTAGTCCTGAAAATGGGTTTTTAGCTAGAATAAACTTCTGATAAAATGAGAGGTATATTCAGAGCTATATTCTAAAGGTATCACTTAGAAATTAACAATCTCTGACTGGAATGGAAGTACTTTCAGTTTTTAAACCTGCTTAGTCAAGATCAGTCTTTCCCCAGTCTCTCATCTCCCTTTTATTAGCTACTTTGTTAGAGATCTGAATGATCCTACTTTGATTCAGAGCTGCTTTTCCCCAGGTGCTTCTATCTGCAGACAAAAATCTTTCACAGGGTCCATACAGCACTATCAATTATTGATATAATATAGATCCTACAGCTGCTCTACTTTTATAAGTGCTCTAAACTAACAATGAAAATGTCATAAATAAATAAATACCTACGAGGAATTTTGCTAGTTAAAGAATCATATGCTGGAGAAAGGAACTCTACAATTTTTTTTTGGCAGTTGAAGTATTTCAGCTTGAGTTAGACATTGTTTCCTATGAGGTTTGGGGATGAATTGTAGAGCAGGTCAGAGTTTTTGCAGGAAAAGGATGTTGCCTATGATAGTGTAAAAGGGTCCTTAGGGGATACAATATGTCTACAATATGAATGATATGCTACATACATTAGGATGAGGTTTCCAAGAAGATCATCTTGAAAATAAAAAGATTAATTATTATGAGAAATGATTTCTTTTTACTAAAATAAATTTAATACTGCTCAACATAATGCTTATAATATAACACTTCTATCGCCATGCTGGAAATTTGGTGCCAGAGATGAGACTAAAAGGATGGAGAGGAAAGAAGGTAAGGACATAGAAATATGTGACACTTTGTCATTCTTTCTTTTTTCTCTTTCTCTTGGTGTTAAATTTCTTATTATAATTCATCAATTCAGAAAATAATTCATTGTGCTTACTGAATAAATACTTATTGTGCTTGGTATTGCAAATGCACACTAAAATACAGTGGTGAGAAAAACAGAAAAGGTACCATCCTTTATGAAGTATATATGCTACTACTTTTTGTACTTTCCCATTCTGTGAATGACTAAAGACAGAAATTACTAGATAAATGGTCAAAGATGTTGGTCTTATAGTTAGATTACATTGTTGAAAATTGAATTATGATTTTAGTATAACTATTTTAACTACACTTTTGGTAAAACATGACAAAGAAATTACAGTTGAAACACGGATCAGGAGAATGAGCAGAACTGCAAAAAGTAAATTTATAGTAAAAAGGAAAATCTATCTATTGATTAATTTATCCGTCAACACACATGCACAGATATATATACACATACCTACATTCATACATATATACTTCATATTACTGGAAGTTTCAGCCTGGCTTTTTAAATTTTTTTCAAGACATGTACATAATTAGCTTTGCTTAAATTTGCCTCTTCTGGGAAATCAGGTGTGAGAATGCAAAGGCAGACAAATAAATAGAAGTAAGTAGAGAGTACATTTTTTTATTGCTTGAATTTAGATTCACTGAGTGAACCCTTCCTAGAGTAGAATCTGACATGGCAAGGCAAGAAATCAAAACAACAGCAAAAACAATACCAAAAAGAAAGAAAAAAGTAAAAAGGAAAGAAAACAATGTATTTTTATTAAAAAAAAAACTGGTAATATAATTAAAATGTGATTTACTTTGACTTGATTTTTGGGTGTAGCTAGGTAATGTATCAGAAAATATGTGAAGTAATACTTGTGACTATTCTTTGTTGAATATTCCAACTCAAAGAAGAATTACTATATAAATAATATTGGCATGGGAATAAATCCTTATAAAAATTAATGGAATGGAATACATATTGTAAGTGAATTAGATTCAGTATACTACGGTGAAATCACTGGTGTCTGGCACACATAGAACCAATGATACATCCATCGTATATTCAGAAAATATGACCATGATGCAGCATGGAGAAGAAAGAGGCAAACATAAAGCCATTGAACATTATTAAATCAAATGATTAAGTAGATTTAATTTCAACTGGATTTTCTGGTAACATTTTACATTGTACTGTTTACATTAGTAATTTACATTTAGAAAGGTGATAAGGAGATACCATTGCCTTATCACACATAATGCTTACTGAATTGCTCTAAACAACTGTGTGTGTATATATACATATATATACACACACACACGTATATATAGACATATATGTACATATATGTTATGTATATTTATCTATAAAGAAATGTATTAATTATATTCTCATAGAATATAAATGCATAATGTTAAAAATTGTACAAATATTAAAATGTGTCATGGATTTCCATTTTTACTTTTAAAATTTTATAACATTTATGTAAGAGATTTTGTGTTTTTCCACATCAATGTTTACTATAGAGAAACTAAGAATTTATTCAACTAAAAATGTAGCTGAATATTTTCTTAATATGAAAGCTATGTTACATTCTTTAATCTTTTTCATGGTAGGAATATTCCCCAAATCAAAGGAGATGAAAAATGCTTATAGATAGTAACATAAAAAATAAAGTTCTACCACGTTAATAAGTCCAAGAAATTAAACTGCAACAGCAGGAATAATAAGAATCAGCTTAGGCTCCAAATTAGCTAAATTAAAAAGAAACAAAAGGATAGTAGTCAATGTTTATAATGCCCTTCTGCATTAAAAGATAGTGAAGCTATAAACTGAAACCTTTTTGGAATTCTTGAAAATATATATCAACAATCTTAAAACTGTTTATACCTTTTGACTGTGTTATTTTGTTTATTAAAATATATCCTAAGGAATAATCCAAAATCCAGATAAATATCACTTTTGACAAAATTTGAAAAAGTTCAATGCTTTTAAGATACTTAACATGCTGCCACATAAAGCGGTAATAATTTATTGCATCCTTTCTTTTTTTTTTCAATCATCATATTACATAGATGGATAAACACATTTATTTATTTGAGAAAGAGAAAGAGTGGTGGGGAGTGGAAGAAGGAGAAGAAAGAGATCTTTTTTTTTTTCTTTTAAAGGCTTATTTATTCATTTGAGAGAGAGAGAGAGCAGTGGGAAGGGGCAGAAGAAGTGGGAGAGAGAATCTTAAGCAGCTCTGCGCTAAGTGTGGAGCCTGATGTGGGACTCTATCTCAGGACCTTGAGATCATGACCTGAAAGCTTAAACCAAGTCTGAAGCTTACCTGACTGTGCTACCCAGGCGATCCACAGCACTTACCTTTAGTGAACTTGAGGAAGTGTATGCACTTCCTCATTCTACTCCTACTCTCTGACCATGCAAGATTGCTCTCCTTTACTGTTTTTTGCTTCTGTCTGTAATTTAAACTGAAGTGTTCCTTCAGACTCAGTAGCTATTCTCTCTCTACAGATTCTTGCCTATATCATTTAATTTCCTCCTAGAATGATAATAACTTCAACATCATGATTCTATCACAGAACACTTGACTGAACTCTGAGCCTATTTTTCCCATTACAAATCATCTACCCAAATGTCTCAGCAGAAACCCAAGGTTAAAACCCCAAAACTAAACTTCATCATTTCTATGAAACCTGCTCTACCCTTGATATCTCTGTTTGGTAAAGAGCACCATATCTTTACAGTTGCAGAAAGGAACTTCAACCTTTCATACCATTCATACCCAGTCATCTTGAGTTCCTGTAGAATATCATTCTTCAGTAATGCCATTATTCAATTCTTTTCCCAAGAGGACCCCTTTTTAATTTAATTTATTTTAAATTTTATTAATTTTTAAATTTTATTAATTCTTATTTATTATATTCAATCAGCCAATATATAAGACCCATTTTTTAAAAGTGATATGTCTTCATGGGTTAGATCAATACCTAATATAGCATTAAACTAGCTCAACAAATGTTTGCTGAAGGTTAGATGGATGAATGAATGAAATACTTTGAAAATATCTTTAGAGATATTTCCATTTAGGTTAGGAAAATTAATGTTTTTAAGTGATTTAAGTTCTGCTGTAGAATGTTATGATTAAAAATTGACATAAAACCTGAAATGGAATCCTACTTAGTTATTAATGAAAATTGATTTTGCTTCCACAGCGATAGATGTTTTTAAAAGAAAAACATCTTCTTTCTAGAAATAGAATGTACACCATAAAGGTTCATTAGAAAACTTCGGATACTAAAATTTCCATAATTGCTATTACCTGTTGTTATTTTAGGACAAATTCTATTATAATGAAGCTGATGTGGATGCTTGTTTTTCACTCAAATTCAGATTTAGAAACTAAAGCTTGTCTTGGATCTAAGGATTGTCTTAGACAAACAGAAATAATTCTTTGATTTAAAAACACATAAGGAAATTTCTATACAGGAAATTCACTTATTTTTCACTGCAATAAATATTTACTGAGAATTATCATGTGACATTGTTCTCGGTACTAGGATACATTAGTGAAAAATGAAGTTTCTTGCCTACATGCAGCTTATATTTTAGTGATGGGCAATCAACTGAAATAGACAAATATGGTAAGTCATTAAATTTTATTTTATGTTATAGAGTATAATATGGAATCAAATTAGACTTTAAAATATCAGATCAAGTTAGATATTATCAGAAAGGTGAAGTATGAAAGAGATGCTCATTTGTCTAGGTTAGGAGCATTCTCTATGATGCAGATAGCCAATGCCCAAACTGTCAGGTGAAAGGAATAGGAGTGTTAGAAAAACAGCAAAGGAGAAGGAAAAATGTAAGTGTGGGTACAGCAGAGTAAAGTGAGGTGAAGAAAATAAATAATAAATGTACAGTGATAATGGAGAGTTGGTCCTGAAGGTACTTTTAAGGTATATCAGGACTCTGGCTTTTCTTTGTCTAAAACTGGGAGACAGTTCAGGTTTCTGTAGAGGACTGATATGATCTGGCCCAAATTTCAAAGAAGTCTGTGGTTACTTTCAAAATACACATAAAAAAATTTTTTTTAAAAAAGTAACTATTTAAAAGACCTAGTGTGTGGTAGTTTCTGTTTCCTCAACTAGATCTTGTTGGAACAGGGTTAGTTAGGTAGAGAATGGCTTCTGAGCAACAGGGTGGGGAGGTGAAAGTGGAGCTGAAGCTTTCATCAGTAGAGATAGGAAAGTCAGTGAGTATTGAAGGATTCAAATTAAATGGTCATCATCATTTTTATCTATTTATAACACAAAAGTGGAGATTTTAAGTAGATAGTGTAAATAAGATGATCAGTAAAAAGTGAGTTCACAACTAGAAATATGAATTTGGAAGTTAATGACATAGAGAATTATGGTAGAAACTTCTAATCATATAACAAAATTCCTTCTTTTCTTCCATTATAATAAAATTTTGGCTGGGACTATACTATTTTACTAGATATTTTTAAGCTTTCTCATCACCGGTTAAGTTCTAATCATTGGACAGAAGTATGTTAATTACAGATCTAGAACTTAAGACAGAAGGCATGCTTCCTGGAAGCAATCTTCCTTCTTCCCAGTGATCGGAATCCAGGTATGGATTTGAACCATAAAAAAAATATATATATATATATAGGGGACTGTGAAGTAATTATCTGGATGACATCTGGGTCTCTGAGGTACAAAAATGAAACAGTGATTCCAAACTCTAATGAGAGAGAGACATTAAATTTTATATTGTAAAAACCACTATATTTCAGGGTCTCTCTGACCCTAAAATATAGAGATACTAGAGTCACAGAATAGAGTCACATAAATTAATAATAATTTATATAACTTTAATAATAAAAGTTATTTAAGGGGCACCTGGGTGGCTCAGTGAGTTGAGCTTCTAACTCCTGACTTTGGCTCAAGTCATGATCTTAGGGTCCTGAGATCTAGCCCCATTAGGTCCCATGCTCAGCAGGGTGTCTCCTTGATTCTCTCCCTCTGCACCCCCCCATTTCTGTCTCTAAAATAAATAAATAAATCTTTAAAAAAGTTATTTAAAATGATTTCTAACTTTTTGGTTCTGGGTTAATTGCATTTCAAAGAGCTCTAAGAACTTGTAAAAAGGGAAAGTGTTGATTCTATTTCAGACAACTATGAGAAATAACTTCCATCAGAATCTTGGAATCAAACAACCATATTCTTCACTCTATTTATATTTTCTTTAATTTCTTGGTCAATTTTTTTCCAGAGCTCTCTTCTGCTAAAATTAGCAAATACTGCAACTCCACTGACCCTTGAAACCTAAAGTAAATTCAACTGAATAAGTACACAGCTTTCAGTGATCATGATCACAGAATATAGATCAAATATATAATGAATTTACTGATTTCAACTTTTATTATATCCTTTTTCCCTCTCACTTCATTATCTGTCATTGATATGAAGGCATTATGGTTCATAAGTGCTTTTTCTTTTTTTGTTTTTTTTTTTTAAAGATTTTATTTATTTATTTGAGAGAGACACAGTGAGAGAGGGAACACAAGTGGAGGGGGTGGGACAGGGAGAAAAAGGCTTCCTGCTCAGCAGGGAGCCTGATGCTGGGCTCAATCCCAGGGCTCTGGGATTGTGACCTGAGCCAAAGGCAGATATTTAATGACTTAGCTACACAGGCACCCCCATAAGTACTTTTTCATGCATGTTAACTTCCTCTATTTTTTATGCTTTTAAAAAATGCGTAACATTTTAATAGTATTAGTAGAAAATCATTGAATAGATTTATCTACATATTGACCTATTCTCTTTCCCAATCTTAGTCACTTAAAATAAATTGAAGAGACTTTCAAATATTTTAGGAATTCTGTTGACAAATATATTTACCACATTCATCCACACTATATCTATATAGAGTACATAAAAATTATGGTATTCTTAATGATGGTCTGAACTCTACATTTCCTGGAAATACATTGTGAAACCTTGTATTGAAGTTAATCATCCCTATATATCAGAAGAAATGGATAGCAGTCACTGGATTGCAATCCTGGGACTGTCATCTCCAAGACATATATTTCAGAAAGAAAACACTAAGCCAAGGATTTTCAATCATATCAGAAAGATAATGAGTTTATATTTTCTCTAAATATAAAAATATTATGTACTAACTTGTGCTTCAGCCATGAAGAAGTAACAAAGAATGGGGTTACCCTCTTTACTTAAGCAAATAAAGACCTAGAGAATATATGAAACAGTGGTTTTCAGATATTAGACAAAAGGCAGCAGTGGACAATGATTCCTGAAGAAAGAGAGATTCCAGTCTGCAGCACGGGAAAAGTAAAACTGAATGGAACCAAAAGTCAGGTGACTACCATATCAGCCAGAACTCACAGGGAAGACCTCCAGAGAGAAGGGAGTTCTATAGAGAGAAAAAGAGTTCAGAAATTTGCACACAGACCTGCATCTTAACACTAAGCAGCATCAGAGAATATGCATGAGGAAATGGCCAGAAGTTTGTGAAAGAATATGTGAAAAGAATTAAGTTGAACAGTTCCTGGAGCCCACACAGGTTTAAGTATTATTTTTGTTCCCACCATCCAAAGTAAAGAACAGTAAAATATGGATCTTAGGGGTTATTGGGTAGAGTATTTAGAAGGATAATATTTGACAGTGGGTCAAAATTGCTGGAAAGTAATGCCCTGCCTAATGAAGTGTAAAAGGCAAAACTCCTTCCAAATAATGAAGGTGTCTCACACAACATAGGTCAAGGATATATTTTTTTAAGATTTTATTTATTTGAGAGAGAGAGAATGAGAGAGAGAAAAAGAGGAGAGGATGAGAAGGAGGAAGGTCAGAGGGAGAAGCAGACTCCCTGCTCAGCAGGGAGTCTGATGCGGGACTTAATCCCAGAACTCCAGGATCATGACCTGAGTCGAAGGCAGTCGCCTACCCAACTGAGCCACCCAGGCACCCAAAGATTTTTTTTTTTTTTGGTATTCAATTTTTATTTTTTAAAATTTTGGGTGTACAAAAAACTGTACATGTTTAATGTATATATTTTGATAAGTTTGGACAGATGCATACACCCATGATACCATCACTATAATCAAAGTAACTAAACATATTCATCACCTCCAAAAATTTCTTAGTCTTCTTTGGGACTTCCTTCCCTTCCTTCCATTCCCTTCCTTCCTTCCTCTCTCTTTTTTCAGCTTTGTAAGAATACCTAATTGAGATCTCTCTTAATATATTTTAAATGTACAATACCATATTACTAACTGAAGATACTATGTTGTACAGCAGATCTTTAGAATGTGTCTTGCAAAAATGGGGGAACTTTATAACTATATTTGGTATGTTCAAAAAGGGGGAGGAAAATAAAATAATTTTTTTTTAAGATTTCACTTATTTATTTGAGAGAGTGAGACAGATAATAAGCTGGGGAAGAGGCAGATGAAGAGGGAGAAGCAAACTCTCTGCTGAGCAGGGGGCCTGACATGGGGCTTGATCCCAGGAATCTGGGATCAAGATCTGAACCAAAGGCATACACTCAACCAACTGAGCCACCCAGGCACCCCAGAGCATGAGAACATTCAGGTATTGTTATTACTATTAATAAAAAAGACCCAAATCAAACTTTTGGAGATGAAATGAATCGTGTCAAGATTAAAAAAAAAAAAAAAGAAGAAGAATTAACAGCATATTAGACACTATTAAAGGAAATCTTTGAACTTGAAATATAGCAATAGAAACTAACCATATGAGTGGCACTTGGATGGCTCAATCAGTTAGGCGTCTGACTCTTGGTTTCTGCTTAGGTCATGATCTCCGGGTTGTGGGGCTGAGCCCTATATCACATCAGTGTCCACACTCAATGGGCAGCTTGCTTCCCTTCTCCCTCTGCCCCTCCCCCAGCTTATGGACTCTTTCTCTCTAAAATAAACAAAAATCTTAAAACAAAAAAAAACAAACAAAAACAAAACCTAACCACATGAAACACAAACAGGTTAAAAAAAAAAAAAAGACTAAAAAACAAATTCTGATCATAAATGAGATATGGGATAACTTTAGCCAGCCACATAGACATATAATTTAATCCCTGAATCAGAGTAGGAAACAAAAAAGATATTTGAAGAAATAATGGCTGAACATTCTCCAAATTTGATGAAAACCATAAAACTTTAGAACCAGAAAGCTCAATGAACCCCAAGCACAAAAAGCATGAAGAAAAACTATACCAAGCTATAATCTAATTTCCTATAACCAGTGTTAAATATATATTTTTAATGAAGTCACAGGAAAACAAATTTTTATATACAGAATAACAAATATAAGAATGATCACTTCTCATCAGAAACCATATAATGAAAGCCAAACACTGATGCAACAACATTAAAATACAAAATAAAAAAACCGGAGGAGTCAAGATGGCGGAGAAGTAGCAGGCTGAGACTACTTCAGGTAGCGGGAGATCAGCTAGATAGCTTATCTAAAGATTGCAAATACCTACAAATCCAACGGGAGATCGAAGAGAAGAAGAACAGCAATTCTAGAAACAGAAAATCAACCACTTTCTGAAAGGTAGGACTGGCGGAGAAGTGAATCCAAAGCGAAGGGAAGATAGACCGCGGGGGGAGGGGCCGGCTCCCGGCAAGCAGCGGAGCAACGGAGCACAAAAACAGGACTTTTAAAAGTCTGTTCCACTGAGGGACATTGCTCCAGAGGCTAAACCGGGGTGAAGCTCACCCGGGGTCAGCATGGCCCCAGGTCCCGCAGGGTCACAGAAGGATCGGGGGTGTCTGAGTGTCGCTGAGCTTGCAGGTATTAGAACGGGGAAGTCGGCTACAGAGACAGAGCCAAGGAGTGAGCTCTCAGCTTGGGGTTACCTTGAACCGGTTGCAGCCAGGGTAAGCTCAGAGTGCGGCCGGAGGCCAGGGAGACGGGAGTTATTGGGCGCTATTCTCTGAGGGCACACTGAGGAGTGGGGCCCTGAGCTCTCGGCTCCTCTGGGCCGGAGACTTGGAGGCCGCCATTTTCATTCCAGTCCTCCGGAACGCTACGGACACCGTTCAGGGAACAAAGCTCCCGAAAGTGAACCCGAGCGGATTACTCAGCCGGGCCCCTGGTAAGAGTGGTGCAATTCCGCCTGGTGTAAAGACACTTGAGAATCACTACAACAGGCCCCTCCCCCAGAAGAACAACAAGAAATCCAGCCAGGACCAAGTTCACCTACCAAGGAGTGCAGGTTCAATACCAAGGAGAGCAGCGGAATTCCAGAGGAGGAGAAAGAAAAGAAGTGAACTCATGGCTTTCTCCCCATAATTCATTAGTCTTGTAGTCTTGCAGTTAATTTAATTGTTTTTTTGTGTGTGGGTTTTTTTTTCAATTTTTTTTCTTCTTCTGCTAATTTTTTTAACTTTTACCCTTTTCGTTTTTAATGTTTTTTAACTAGTTTATCTAATATATATATATTTTTTTTATATTTTTTCTTTATTCGTTTTCTTTTTTTAATTGTTTCTTTTTTCTTTTTGAACCTCGCTTTAACCCTTTCTCCTCCCATGATTTGGGGTCTCTTCTGATCTGTTTAAGCATATTTTCCTGGGGTTTTTTGACACCCTTTTAGTATTTTACTTGCTCCTTCATGTACTCTTATCTGGACAAAATGACAAGGCCGAAAAATTCACCACAAAAAAAAGAACAAGAGGCAGTACCGAAGGCTAGGGACCTAATCAATACAGACATTGGTAATATGTCAGATCTAGAGTTCAGAATGACGGTTCTCAAGGTTCTAGCCGGGTTCGAAAAAGGCATGGAAGATATTTGAGAAACCCTCTCGGGAGATATAAAAGCCCTTTCTGGAGAAATAAAAGAACTAAAATCTAACCAAGTTGAAATTAAAAAAAAAAAACTATTAATGAGGTGCAATCAAAAATGGAGGCTCTCACTGTTAGGATAAATGAGGTGGAAGAAAGAATTAGCGATACAGAAGACCAAATGACAGAGAATAAAGAAGCTGAAAAAAAGAGGGACAAACAGCTACTGGACCACGAGAAGAGAATTCGAGAGATAAGTGACACCATAAGACGAAACATTAGAATAATTGGGATTCCAGAAGAAGAAGAAAGGGAGAGGGGAGCATAAGGTATATTGGAGAGAATTATTGGAGAGAATTTCCCTAATATGGCAAAGGGAACAAGCATCAAAATCCAGGAGGCGCAGAGAACGCCCCTCAAAATGAACAAGAATAGGTCCACACCCCATCACCTAATAGTAAAATTTACAAGTCTTAGTGACAAAGAGAAAATCCTGAAAGAAGCCCGGGAAAAGAAGTCTGTAACATACAATGGTAAAATATTAGATTGGCAGCAGACTTATCCACAGAGAACTGGCAGGCCGGAAAGAACTGGCATGATATATTCAGAGCAC
Source organism: Lontra canadensis (assembly GCF_010015895.1). Classification (NCBI taxonomy): domain Eukaryota; kingdom Metazoa; phylum Chordata; class Mammalia; order Carnivora; family Mustelidae; genus Lontra; species Lontra canadensis. The sequence goes on from NW_022631113.1 coordinate 3,072,569, forward strand.
TAAACGAGAAAAACATGCAGCCAAGAAGACTATATCCAGCTAGGCTATCATTGTAAATAGAAGGAGAGATTAAAAGCCTCCAGGACAAACAAAAACTGAAAGAATTTGCAAACACCAAACCAGCTCTACAGGAAATATTGAAAGGGGTCCTCTAAGCAAAGAGAGAGCCTAAAAGTAGTAGATCAGAAAGGAACAGAGACAATATACAGTAACAGTCACCTTACAGGCAATACAATGACACTAAATTCATATCTCTCAATAGTTACCCTGAATGTTAATGGGCTAATGCCCCAATCAAAAGACACAGGGTATCAGAATGGATAAAAAAACAAAACCCATCTATATGTTGCCTACGAGAAACTCATTTCAGACCTGAAGACACCTCCAGATTTAAAGTGAGGGGGTCGAAAACAATTTACCATGCTAATGGACATCAGAAGAAAGCAGGGGTTGCAATCTTTATATCAGATCAATTAGATTTTAAGCCAAAGACTATAATAAGAGATGAGGAAGGACACTATATCATACTCAAAGGGTCTGTCCAACAAGAAGATCTAACATTTTTAAATCTATGCCCCTAACGTGGGAGCAGCCAACTATATAAACCAATTAATAACAAAATCAAAGAAACACATCAACAATCATACAATAATAGTAGGGGACTTTAACACTCCCCTCACTGAAATGGACAGATCATCCAAGCAAAAGATCAACAAGGAAATAAAGGCCTTAAATGACACACTGGACCAGATGGACATCACAGATATATTCAGGACATTTCATCCCAAAGCAACAGAATACACATTCTTCTCTAGTGCACATGGAACATTCTCCAAAATAGATCACATCCTGGGTCCTAAATCAGGTCTCAACCTGTATCAAAAGATTGGGATCATTCCCTGCGTATTTTCAGACCACAATGCTCTGAAGCTAGAACTCAATCACAAGAGGAAATTTGGAAAGGACCCAAATACATGGAGACTAAACAGCATCCTTCTAAAGAATGAATGGGTCAACCAGGAAATTAAAGAAGAATTGAAAAAATTCACGGAAACAAATGATAATGAAAACACAATGGTTCAAAATCTGTGGGACAAATAAAGGCAGTCCTGAGAGGAAAATATATAGCGGTACAAGCCTTTATCAAGAAACAAGAAAAGTCTCAAGTACACACCTTAACCCTACACATAAAGGAGCTGGAGAAAGAACAAGAAAGCAAGCCTAAACCCAGCAGGAGAAGAGAAATAATAAAGATCAGAGCAGAAATCAATGAAATAGAAACCAAAAAAACAATAGAACAAATCAATGGAACTAGGAGCTGGTTCTTTGAAAGAATTAATAAGATTGATAACCCCCTGGCCAGACTTATCAAAAAGAAAAGAGAAAGGACCCAAATAAATAAAATCATGAATGAAAGAGGAGAGATCACAACTAACACCAAAGAAATACAGACAATTATAAGAACATACTATGAGCAACTCTACGCAAACAAATTTGACAATCTGGAAGAAATGGATGCATTACTAGAGACATATAAACTACCCAACTGAACCAGGAAGAAATAGAAAACCTGAACAGACCCATAACCAGTAAGGAGATTGAAACAGTCATCAAAAATCTCCAAACAAACAAAAGCCCAGGGACAGACGGCTTCCCAGGGGAATTCTACCAAACGTTTAAAGAAGAACTAATTCCTATTCTCCTGAAACTGTTCCAAAAAATAGAAATGGAAGAAAGCTTCCAAACTCATTTTATGAGGCCAGCATCACCTTGATCCCAAAACCAGACAAAGATCCCATCAAAAAAGAGAACTACAGACCAATATCCTTGATGAACACAGATGCAAAAATTCTCACCAAAATACTAGCCAATAGGATTCAACAGTACATTAAAAGGATTATTCACCACGACCAAGTGGGATTTATTCCAGGGCTGCAAGGTTGGTTCAACATCCGCAAATCAATCAATGTGATACAATACATCAATAAAAGAAAGAACAAGAGCCATATGATACTCTCTATAGATGCTGAAAAAGCATTTGACAAAGTACAGCATCCCTTCCTGATCAAATTCTTCAAAGTAGGGATAGAGGGTGCATACCTCAATATCATCAAAGCCAACTATGAAAAACCCACCGCAAATATCATTCTCAATGGAGAAATACTGTAAGCTTTTCCGCTAACATCAGGAACACGGCAGGGATGTCCATTATCAGCACTGCTATTCAACATAGTACTAGAAGTCCTAGCCTCAGCAATCAGACAAAAAAAGGAAATTAAAGGCATCCAAATTGGCAAAGAAGAAGTCAAACTATCACTCTTTGCAGATGATATGACACTATATGTGGAAAACCCAAAAGACTCCACTCCAAAACTGCTAGAACTTATACAGGAATTCAGTAAAGTGTCAGGATATAAAATCAATGCACAGAAATCAGTTGCATTTCTCTACACCAACGGCAAGACAGAAGAAAGAGAAATTAAGGAGTCCATCCCATTTACAATTGCACCCAAAACTATAAGATACCTAGGAATAAACCTAACCAAAGAGGCTAAGAATCTATACACAGAAAACTATAAAGTACTCATGAAAGAAATTGAGGAAGACACAAAGAAATGGAAAATTGTTCCATGCTCCTGGATTGGAAGAATAAATATTGTGAAAATGTCTATGCTACCTAAAGCAATCTACACATTTAATGCAATTCCTATCAAAGTACCATCCATTTTTTTCAAAGAAATGGAACAAATAATCCTAAAATTTATATGGAACCAGAAAAGACCTTGAAGAGCCAAAGGAATATTGAAAAAGAAAACCAAAGTTGGTGGCATCACAATTCCGGACTTCAAGCTCTATTACAAAGCTGTCATCATCAAGACAGCATGGTACTGGCACAAAAACAGACACATAGATCAATGGAACAGAATAGAGAGCCCAGAACTAGACCCTCAACTCTATGGTCAACTAATCTTCGACAAAGCAGGAAAGAATGTCCAATGGAAAAATGACAGCCTTTCAATAAATGGTGTTGGGAATGTTGGACAGCCACATGCAGAAAAATGAAATTGGATCATTTCCTTACACCACACACGAAAATAGACTCAAAATGGATGAAGGACCTCAATGTGAGAAAGGAATCCATCAAAATCCTTGAGGAGAACACAGGCAGCAACCTCTTCGACCTCAGCCGCAGCAACATCTTCCTAGGAACATCGCCAAAGGCAAGGGAAGCAAGGAAAAAAATGAACTATTGGGATTTCATCAAGATCAAAAGCTTTTGCACAGCAAAGGAAACAGTTACCAAAACCAAAAGACAACTGACAGAATGGGAGAAGATATTTGCAAATGACATATCAGATAAAGGGCTAGTGTCCAAAATCTATAAAGAACTTAGCAAACTCAACACCCAAAGAACAAATAATACAATCAAGAAATGGGCAGAAGACATGAACAGACATTTCTGCAAAGAAGACATCCAGATGGCCAACAGACACATGAAAAAGTGCTCCACATAACTCAGCATCAGGGAAATACAAATCAAAACCACAATGAGATACCACCTCACACCAGTCAGAATGGCTAAAATTAACAAGTCAGGAAATGACAGATGCTGGCGAGGATGCGGAGAAAGGGGAACCCTCCTACACTGTTAGTGGGAATGCAAGCTGGTGCAACCACTCTGGAAAACAGCATGGAGGTTCCTCAAAATGTTGAAAATAGAACTACCCTACAACCCAGCAACTGCACTACTGGGTATTTACCCTAAAGATACAAACGTGTGATCTGAAGGGGCACGTGCACCCGAATGTTTATAGCAGCAATGTCTACAATATCCAAACTATGGAAAGTACCTAGATGTCCATCAACAGAAGACTGGATAAAGAAGAGGTGGTATATATACACAATGGAATACTATGCAGCCATCAAAAGTAATGAAATCTTGCCAATTGTGACGACGTGGATGGGACTAGAGGGTATCATGCTTAGCGAAATAAGTCAGTTGGAGAAAGACAACTATCATATGATCTCCCTGATATGAGGAAGTGGAGATGCAACATGTGGGGTTAAGGGGGTAGGAGAAGAATGAATGAAACAAGATGGGATTGGGAGGGAGACAATCCATAAGTGACTCTTAATCTCACAAAACAAACTGAGGGTTGCTGGGGGGAGAGGATTTGGGAGAGGGGGGTGGGGTTATGGACATTGGGGAGGGTATGTGCTATAGTGAGTGCTGTGAAGTGTGTAAACCTGGTGATTCACAGACCTGTACCCCTGGGGATAAAAATACATTATATGTTTATAAAAAATAAAAAATTATATATATATATATATATATATATATATATACAAAATAAAAAAACCTGCCAACCTAAAAAATCTATATATAGTAAAACAATCTTCAAAGAACAAAAATGAAGTGAGGATAGATGTGTAAAAGCTAAAATATTCATCACCAATAGACTTGTACTATTAGAAAAGTGAAGTTTTTCAAGCCGAAGAGAATAAGGTCCAATGGAAATCTGTATCTATACAACAGAGTAGAAAGAACTGAAAAGGGTGAATATGTAAGCAAACATAATTTTTTGAAGATTTTATTTATTTATTTGAGAGAGACAGAGATAGTAAGAGAAAGCATAAGTGAGGAGGAGAGGGAGAAGCAGGCTCCCTGCTGAGCAGGGAGAGGGGCTCAATGATCCCAGGATCCTGGGATAATGGCCTGAGCTGAAGGCAGCAGCTTAACAGACTGAGCCACCCAAGTGATCAAATGTACTTTTTCTTAGTTATCTAAAAGAAGACTGGAAAAGAGGAAAAGTGGAACAAAGAACACCTAAGCCAAGTAGCAAAATAATAGCAAAATGGTATATTTAAACCAACCGTACCAATAACCAAATAAAATTGGGTTCTAAATATCCCAATTGAATGTGAGAGATCATCACACTGAATTTAAAAAAAAAAAAAAGTGAAACTGAGTTCAATGCTACTAACAAGAAACCAACTTTAAAAAAAAAAAAAAACTACAAACAAGTTAAAAGTAAAAGGAAGGAAAATACATACTATTGCGCTAACACTAATCAGGAGAAAACAGCTGGAGTGGACATATTAATATCAGACAAAGTGTATTCCAGAGAAAAGAATATTACCAAGTTGAAGCAATCATTTTACAATGATAAAGGGGTCAATTCATCAAAAGGACATAATCTATGATGATAGAAAGTACTTTCATGTTTGCACACAGATGGTTTGGGTAACAAAGGAACACAAAAAAAATCATCTGTGGGTGACAGATTTCCTTATTTTCTTGATTAGGTGATTATTACAATCTGTATATTTGAAAAATGATAAAATTATCCTATTTAAATATGTGTAATTATGTCTTAATTATAATGCAACAAAATTGTAAGAAGACATGTGCCCTCTAATGAAATTCAGAAAATAAAAAGTGAGAGGGGATAGTCTCACCTCCTTTAAAACTTTAGGGAAGGGGAGCCTGGGCAGCTCGGCTGAGTAAGCATTTGGCTCAGGTCATGATCCCAGGGTCCTGGGATCCAGCCCTTAGTAGGGCTCCCTGCTTAGTGGGGAGTCTGCTTCTCCCTCAGCCTCTCCCCACTATTAATTCTCTCTCTCATTCTCTCTCTCAAATAATCACATAAAATCTTAAAAAACAAAACAACAACAACACCTTAGGGGAAAGTTATTCAACTTTCAACAGGAAGTATGATGGTAACCATAGCCTTGTCCTAGGTGCCCTTTATCAGTTTATGTTCCTTTCTGTGCCTAGTTTGCTGAAAGCTTTGTACTTAGTAAAGGTTAGATTTTGTAAAATTCCTTTTCTGCATCTATTGAGATAATCATATCATTTTTCTTTTTTATTCTCATTAATATAGTGAATTATATTGCTTAATTTTTAAATTGTAAACCCCTTTCATTTCTAAGATAAACCCTATTTAGCCATGATACATTTTTGGATTTATTTTACTAAAACTGTGTTGAGAAGTTTTGCATCAGTGCTCATAAAATTATTTTCGTCTTGTCTTTTTTCTGGTTTTCTGTCAGAACATTGCTAGCCTCACAGAATGTGTTCAGAAATATGCCTTTATATTCAATTATCTGGAAGCGTTTATGTAAAATTGGTATTCTTTCTTTCTCAAATGTCTGGCAGTGAAGCCACCTTGGTCTAAAATTTTTTGATAGAATATATTCAAGTGCAAATTCAATTTGTTTAATAACCATAGAGATATTCCCTTTTTGAGTGAGCTTTGGTAGTTTATGTCTTTCAAGAAATTTATCCATTTCATCTATGTTTTGAATGTATGTTCATTAAGTTGTTTATAACATTTTCTTAGTAGTCTTACTCTCTGTAGAATTATCAGAGATGTCCCCTTTCTCATTCCTTATTTTGGGGAATATATTCCTCACTATCTTCACTGAGGCAGAATATAAAGCTCATTACAGATTTTTTAAAAAGACTGATCACTTTATTGTCCTATTAATTTTTTTTTTCCTTTGACACAAGGCTACTCTTCAGCCCAGCATGAGAAGACTCTCTAGCAGCTTCTTCATTCCTATTATCCACACAGACTACATATTGGTTAACTCAAATTCTGTAACGAAGGAATTCAGATGAACTGACAGCAAAAAGTTGCAAACACCTAAAGCCAGGGTCTATTGTTCAGGTTCACCAAGGATCACCCTTCACTCTCCAAACACATACAGATTCCAGTCCAGTAACAGGTGCAAGACCAGGTGTTAGATGTCATCTAAAATCGATAGCTACACTCATTTCAGGTATCTTTTTTTCAACCTGGAACATAATGATTTTAACAATATCTAGACTACTTTCAGAATGGGAAGTTATTATTTAATATCTCATTTTCCACTAATCTAACCCAAAAAACAGAGAAGAGGACCCAGACATTTGCTATAGGTTACCTTAGATTCTAGGTACTATTAATGTCTGCTTCAATGGCTGTTTTCATAAGAGAAAAGACACATTCCACATAGGGAGCCTAAGAAAATGCTTCCACATTTAGGTCAGGGTTATTTGATTGAGTTTAAGGGTCTACATTGTGTATCAGCCTGTCTAGAAAATTAAGATTCATGGAGCATTTAATGTTTCCAAAAATAGTTTCAGAACTGCCAGACTAATTTATCTGTACCTCACTGTATCATTGTTACTGGATCCAACATTTCCTTGTAATTCACTGCTCTTCCTTCTAACGCTTCAGTTGGACAAACAACTTTGTGTGTATTATCTAAGGATATGTATGTCTCCCCACAACTTTCTCTCACCTCCCATATGAATATATCTTGGACAAATGTTTTAATACTTTCAAATCTTTGAATTCTCATTCCTGGGAGTAAAGTCTAATAGGGTATCCTTTACAAATCAATAAATTCTTCCATATTTTTATCAGAAAAGAAGAGAGAATGTAAGATGAGAATTCTAGAAAAGTGTATTGTTAGGTGCATTTACAGCCAAATAAACCTTTACATTTTATCTACTACATATTCAAATTATATACACTGATATATATTTTAAATTATATCTATGTATAGCCAATAAAGCTTTAAGTATGGCATTATCAAATTATGATCAAGATGATGTGGTACTGAAGTTGTTTTAACTATTGTGTTTTACAACTTTGAAAGAGGAAAGCCAGTTGTTGCTAAAGAGCTTTGTTAAATCAGTATGTGATTCATTAAGTGAAATTTACAAAACCTTATGCTAATTTCCCTTTGAATGAATATTTCCAGTGGCAAAACTTGCACATCAATAGTTAAGATATTCATTGTATATTGAACTGTTTACCATGAACTCAAAATGAAGTCATCACAGAGTTATTCATCAAATGAATTTATGACTTTGAAAATAAAAATTTTTAAAGTTACCAGGGTACAATAAAATTACAGTCAGTCATGGCTAAACAAAAAAATAAAAGCCAAGAAATTTAAGTGCCTTCTTGTTCTTTGATGTATTTGTTTCAGTGGAAAATTTCCCTTCTGATGACAGCCTTTAACATTTAATTTATATTTATTCACATCAATGAGCCCTGTAAAAAGAAATCACCATGTATTATATACACTCCCTGTATCTTACAAAGTACCTAAGGTTTTAGATTAAGAATTGAAGTATAGGTTCATTTAGCACCAATCCAGTGGTTCTAATTGCAGTTCTAATAATCACTGAATCACATTTCCTGCAATGTTGGAGCAAACTTCCAGTACAGAATTCAGAAGTGAAGAAAATTACTCATCTTTCTTAATCAGTGTGAAACATGTGGCTTACTATCACTGCATTGGCCTTGCACAGCCATAGTGCATCAAGCTGTGTATACTGAGGCGAAAATCAAGTTGAACTCAGAAGAGAAATAAGCAGGAACAATGATACTTCCTAATTTAAAAAGTTTGGCCTCTCACTTAGATAACTGCCATGGGCTCCAAACTCTGCCCTCTGCTTTCTTACATACTTTCTTTAGAGGATTATGCCCAAAGCAGAGTTTTTCCTAAATAAATCATAAATCCTCCATAAATTATGTCATGTTATCCATTTGCTTAAAACTTAATATACTTGGGAAAAACTGACATTTCTGACTATTACCTGTAAGGCCCTGCATCTTCTGGACCCTGTAGAGCACTCTACCCTGATCTCTAGCACAATGCTTGAGACACACGGGCTGCTTTCAGAGTCAATATTAACCCAAGCTCCCCGCCATGTAACAGTCTTTGTACAGCATTTTCCTTCTTCCTGGAACTCTCTCTTTCCTGCTGTTTTATCACAAGATTCCATTAGGGCTCTGAATAAATGTAACTTGTGAAAGTTCCTCCCTGAACTCTTTCTCCAGAGGTAGTTTGGATTCTCTAACTCTCTAGTCTTAACCACTGTAATTTCTTTCTTTCTTAATGGCACTTGCTATACCTTCTATTATTACTTGGCTGTCTAACTGTATTTCTGTCTTCCCTTCCATACCGTAAGCGCTTTAAGGACAGGATCTATATTTGTTTGTCTTTAGCCACCTAGCACTCAGCACAATGTTGGTACAAAGTAAGTGAAGAGTAAATATTTTAGCAAATTAATCATTTATATGAAACATCTGGACAAATAATTATTTTTAAAAATATTCCACTTCCTGTAAAATTGATATTTTATTGATAGGAAAAATGTCACTTGTTTTTCTAATAGCTTTGGTGAATAAGAAAGCAACTTACTCATTTCCTCATGCCTTCTTATTCCTCTTGTGACTAATAGCATTCATTAGCAAGTTGGCTTTTAAGAATCATGAGTATATTTAGAGTTTATATAAGAACCAAATTTATGTCATTAATATCATTCCTCCCAATAGCCCCTTGGTAAGAAACTGCAGAAGGTCACTGTGGAGGGATAGACAATTTTGTGCAAAGCCAAGGGATCTCCTAAGAGTAAAGGAATAGACATCCTTCCTCTTTTTAATGTTATTAAGCGGAATGAAAAAGGCTTATCCCAAATGAGAGATTTGGGGACTCCATAATGGAAATGATCATGAGGAAACAGGAAGCCTGGGCAGGTAATCCAGGTTTAGTGCCAGGGCCAAAGGGAAGTTAGAAATGGGTGGCTCTGGTACAACATGTGGCTGCTCTGGAACATGTCACTGAGACAATCACTGGCATAGAGAAAACACTTTGCCAATATGGTAATTCACGTAAGTATAAAGTAAACAGCCACCATCTGTCTGGAGAAGACTGTCTGGAAGTAATCCAGGAGGTCTGGGCTTATGTTTTATTGAAAGACCACTGAGGCCTGTAAGAAAATCAGCACAGTGGTGAGCAAGGCTCGTTTTAATTGTGGAACTCTAGTTTTCTACAGGAATCATAACAAAAGGAACTGTAGCCAAAAGGCTGGCCTAATAGCAGATTACTCAGTACAGACCAGCTGGGCCCAGGAGTCTAGGAAATTTGGAGAAAGAGCTACAGGTGGATGGTCCATATAATTTGAATGTGAATGAACAACATGGACTTATTTGAATATCTCTAGCAGACATTGTCAGTGATCTATTTCCCATAGGTCCTTAACATTTCCAAGCACGGAAGCTCTAGTTCCAACTGCCGGTCTTCGTGTCCTTTTGCTTAAGGACTGACCAGAGCCTGAGTGCTTAATGCTTCAGAAGTGTTGGGGAACAGAACTCTCTGGAAAATAGCATTTAACCAATGGGAATTGGTAGAGAATTACCCCAATTCCAGCATTTTCAAAAGGAATAACTGAGGAATGTATTCTATATGGATGCTCAGAATTCCCAGGTGGGAATAAGTTACAGCAGCTTGGAATTTGATAACATAACCTCTCTTGACTTCCTTCCTCTCCCAGCCTGTATTATTTCCTAGAGCTGCTATAAAAAAAAACAAATAAACTAAGTGACTTAAAACAATAGAAATTTATTTTCTTAGGCTAGAAAACCAAAATCAATGCATAAGCAAAACCATGCTTTCTCTGAAGGCTGTGAGGAAGAATTTTTCTTTGCTTCTTCCTCATTCTTGATGGTTGCCAAAAATCCCTAGTGTTCCTTGTCTTACAGTTGTATCACTTGAACCTTTGCTTCCACCATCACCTGACCTCCTTCTCTGTCTCTTCTCTGTGTCTCTACCTCCAAATCACCCTTTCCTTTCCCTTACAAGACACCAGTTATTGTATATGGGGCCCTGCCCTAACCTAGTATGACCTCACTTAATTACATATGCAAATCTCCAATTCCAAAGGTCATGTTCCAGGTAGACATGAATTTTGGAAGAACACCGGTCAACTGGTATATCTTCTCATTTGTTTTTCCCACATACAGTGTCTCAAGGAAACAACTTATACTTAAATCTTTGTTTCAAGGATAACTTTTGGGGGAGCTCTCACACCCTGCCTACCAACCATGCAAAGGTCTCACACAAAATAGATTTCTGTTATGATAATACCTTCCTCCACTTTATCTCATTGTTTCTAGATTAATACATCTGACCAAGTCTTGCTATGGATTAATGAAGGAAGTACTGTTTCTCCTGTAGGAGGTAAGGGATTATTCATCAAAAGAGTAGGAGAACCTAGCTATTAGAAAGCAACCAGAACCCAGAGATCATGACTGGGATGCTGCTAGATCAATGAGGGCTGATTTAAGGATGAATAAAGTTGAGTTTATTAATAATAGGGTTCCTATGATTTCATAATTTATATCTGTCAAAGATCTGTAGAGCTAGCCTTAATATGTTGATGGATGAGTTCTTTAAAAATTAAAAAAAAATTAAAATATATATATATTTAAAAAAAGCTAAGTAATTAATGGAAATTAGGTAGAAATGCCAGAACTGCCTTTTGGTCAGAAGGCTGACAGCATAGCAAGCTAGAGTAAATTGATTATATAAAATTAGAGAACCCAACAGCTGGCTCTGATTTCCAAGGATTATCTCTAAGGATAACGTCCCTCAAGCAAAGAGGAGGCACCAGTATTGTTGAGAAGCCTGTGGTGGCTATTCTTTACAGGCTAGGGATTAATGGTAGAAAGGCTGCTATTCAAATGGATAATATAATATCAGTGAGGACAGAATTCCAAAAGAACGAAGGTCAAGTTTTAGCACTTAACCATCAGAGACAAGTAGCTGAAATTGTGGTAATTGTAGAAAGGCTGAAATGACACTTGTGACTCCCAGGAATCTGTGGAGGGCTGACAGACTATGGTGTTCTTAAGGTAAAGGTCCATGAGCAGCCAGCCAGTGATTTCTTAACTTTTGTAATGAAGAAATTTATTTATGAATTTATAGATGGTGCCTGGATGGCTCAGTCAGAAAAGCATGCGACTTCTGATCTTGGGGCATTGTGAGTTCAAGTCCTATGTGTGGTGTAGAGATTACTTAAATAAATAAAACTTAAAAAAAAAAGAGGGACCAGAAGGCTGATGGCAACTGTTACAATGCAAATTATAAACCTGAATCTAATTTCCAGACCTGCAACATTCCTCAAACAGAAGTTCCTCTGACAGAAGCAGAGGCCAGGGCTCTTTGAGAAATAAGTATTTAATGCTACAGCATGAATACATACTAGTAATTATTCCTATATATCTCAAAGAGACCTATAGTCACTCACCAGAGTAACTGTACAGTGAAGAAAGAGGAATACTCAATTATTTCAAGGATTGGTGAATATACTTTGAGCTGTCATTCATACTAAGGACCCCTAGTTGGAGTGGGGATTTCAAATTTTAGATGTTAAGTGAAGTACTGCTCTAAATCCATTCGCAGTGTATAAAGTAGATCTTGCATCCTATTCTGTATCATCAGGAAAAGAGCTACCCTGATGGACATAGTTAATGCCCCATGAATGGCATCCTTATAGTATACTTCAAGATGAAAAAACATACAAGGGCCCAATGGCCAGGACATGCTGACTTATTCTATTATGTGGAATATATGGGTTTGAGATCTAAGGGTTAGAAGTAGAAGGAACCTTTTATCATCATCACCAGTGAGTCACATGTAGAATTTCTGCTTCCTTTTCCCCATAAATACAGATTCTGCTTGACTAAACTCCCCGGTCCCTAAAGGCACTTTTCTCCCATGGGACACAGAAAACTAAAACTGTGGTTACTACCTAATCACTTTGAAATCCTTATCCCAGAAGACCAAATGGCAAAAGTCACTACACCAGCAGGAGGAAATGATCATTATACTATATAAAACATAGAGAAAACAATGTCTGAAACCCATGGGATTGGTGTTCCCATGCCTAGTGTCAAAAGTAAATGAGCATTTATACCAGTTATGGTCTGACATGGAAAGGGTCATTTGGGGGCTCAAATCCCACCATGCAAATAACTGAGAACAACAAAACTGCTGGTTGTGGATGTGGGTGAGGGGAAATCTAGAAATGGCATGAGAGATATCGTTGCCATTGGACCAATGAAGCAGTAGATATTGGGGCCATCTCAGTAACAGTCTTATTTTTTGTGTTTGTTTGTTTTGTTTCAAGAAAGCAGACCTGTCAAAATTTTGAAGAACTATGAAAGGACAGAGTAAAATTGACTCAGCATACAAGAAATACATTTCTCATTTTTTTTCATCTCCCATTTTTTATTTATGCATTTTCTAAGATAAAAAATTATGGTCTTACAATATTGTAAATAGGATATGAGGAGGAAAAACTAACTATAATTTTGCCATTATTTACTAGAGTTTGGCAGAATATGTAGATATAGAAATTTGTGCCCACATCTTTGAATATTTCTGAAAGCAGAAGGCTTAGTAGAGAAGTTTGCAAACACAATGAATAGGGACTCATAGAATGGTGTTTCCAGGAAAAGGAGAATGAGAAAAACGATCTCCCAAGTTCCCACAGCTTTCAGATTCTTCAGGGAAAAAAAAATGTAGTTTTCTAAGAATTTAAGTGGAAAAGGAGGCTAAACATTGATCCCTCTCTCTTCAGAATACCGTTTCAGAGATAGTCATGAGTGACTAAGAGGACCAGATCAAGTACGACCTCTACGTGGGCTGTTCTACCATTGATATGTGGTTAGTTTTTAAGAAGATTCTTGTCATGGCCTTTTTTCCTTCCTAGCCCACAACATCAGAGGAGGAAGACCCAGAAGAAGGAAAGAGAACAGAATACCAGAAAAGGCATAGCTCCAACACACTCATCTCCACTGTAGAGAAAAGACAGAATGAAAGAGTAAGTCCTGCCTCCTTCTCACTCCAAATTCCTGGGACTGAAACAACCATTTAGGAAAGATGTAAGACTTACCTGAATTTTAATTGGAAGTTTGATTACAAGGCTATAAGGAAATCAATAACGGAAAGTGTATAGAAGGAGTCATATAATCTTAACACTAAGGACTTTACTAATCATTAGAGACTAGAGAGTCTATATTATTCAGTTGGGGATATATATTTTTTTTTCAAAAAATGAAGAAATAAAAAAGGAAACAAAGTCCAAACTTACCCAGTGTATTTGTCTTGTTTAATAAACTAGTTAAATATGATGACACCGAAGAGCTCAGAAGACACTACATCCAAAAGGACTGATAACTAAGACATACCTAAGCAACCAGTGTGATCTGCATCACTGAGATTCTCTTTGTTAGGGTTCTCTCAAGACAATTAATTTACATGGAAGTAATTTAAGAGCAAATTCCAGTAAATACCTGGAGAGGAGCCGAGCAGTGAAACAGAAAAGGGAAGGAAGTCTATCCTCCTATCTTTCCCCCACTTTTACTTGACATCCAGAGAACTGGGGTCACTTATTTACAACTCTGAGCACTCTCTCTATTTTATGTTTTCCCCAGTCTTTTTCTTTATAAACGGGTAAGAGAGGTTCTGTAGTTAATGACAGGATTAGTAGAGCCAGTTAGGCTACCTCCTAACAAGCGGTTTTTTTTTATTGTTATTGTGTAACAACCCACCCCACAAATTATTGGTTTGTCATGAGAAGAACCATTCCTTTTGCTTACATATCTGCAATTTGATCAGAGCTTTATGGGGAATTTTGTCTCTGTTCTATGTGGCATCAGCTAGAATGTCTGGACTGGGCCTGGAAGATCCACTTCCAAAGATGGCTCAATAAACATGGTTAAAAGGTTTGTGTTGGTGAGCTAGAGCCCTGGAAACAGTTTTGTGGCACATGAGCCTTTCCATGCGGCTGGGTGGGCTCCTCACAACTTGACTGATATTCTGTTTTTCAACCATTTAAATTTATTTGCCCTAATTTAAAAGTGACAAAGCCATTTCATTAGCTGCTTTGGGACTACTTTGAATTTCATTTGTATGTTTTTAATCCCTTACAAATCCTTTTTTGCCCACATTATATTCAATGTCTCAAGAAATGAATAATCTTCAGAAACATCTTACGTATAGGAAAAATGAAGGAAGTAGACCAGGAAATAGCTTTAAGCTAAGTCTTATACATCTCTTTAACAAATCAAAGTAGTGCTTCATGATGTAGCTATCTGCTAAATCGGGCCTATCAATTTGAATTTCTCCATGCCCTGTTCTCTTTCCCTTGTTTCCACTGTCGTATTGTGTTTTCTAATCAATACTGATGCCTTCCACCTTCCTGACAGTTTCCTTTGTCACTGGTAAGGCTTGAATCTGGCATTGAACATAGGTCTGACTGGGAGGACACGAAGAGTTTGTTGGCAAGAAAATCACCCTGAAAAAGAGTTTTCTTGCTAGTGTGCTTAAATATATCTGTGAGTCAGATGGTTTTCTTCCCAAACATTTCTTCTTCCTAGGGAGAGAAATGGCCTTGTGGAGGCAAGTCTCTCTGGCTGAATAAAAACAGAATTAACTATAGGGGAAATTATTTCTGTGCTGAAATGAATTCTTCTTTGTGGCTTTATTTTGAACTATATTACCTATATTCCTC
This sequence comes from Lontra canadensis, assembly GCF_010015895.1. Lineage (NCBI taxonomy): Eukaryota > Metazoa > Chordata > Mammalia > Carnivora > Mustelidae > Lontra > Lontra canadensis. The sequence continues at coordinate 3,087,933 of NW_022631113.1, forward strand.
ATGAATACAAAACTGGACAGCCGAATTTCATATCATTTTGATGAAATGAATAAATTCAGTGGGGACTAACACTGGTGCTGAGGGTCTTCAAGACCGGAGAGTTTGTGCTTATTTTGAAAAGTTATCAGATAAGAACAAAAGACAATATACGCTCCAAACAGGCAGGCTGATTTCATGTTTGCCTCAGGCAAACCAAATGTTCACTGTTGATTTACCATTGAGTTGTGAAAGCAAAGGCTATAAAAGTAAAAACAATGTTTGTTCTTTTTCCCCCCACTGTGGTTCCTTGATACTCAAGTGATATGATTTGCTACGGAGGATGGGAAGAAGGGTTGGTTAGGCTTAACGGTTCTGGCAACTTTCAACTGTTAACATTGAGGACATGAGCATTAAAAAATCAAATCATTTCTGTGACAAAGGTTAGAAATATTGCTACAAAGATAGGGGAATTGAATTTTAGTGATCTCTTTCCACCTTAGAGTCCCTGTAAAGGCTGTGAGGTGAGGTAAAGCAGTAACGCCACGCAATGTGATTTCTACTATAATTGGTATTCCTTTAGAAGGGCACAGGCTTATGAAACATTAGCTCTAAGGACCAGAGAGGTCACTAATATTTAAAGGCTATCTTCCTGTGTGAGCAAGAATCTATGTTAGACAAGGTGTTGCTGAGCATGAAGAATCATTTCTTCCCTGAGTGATTATACCCATCAATTAATATAAATTGTAATGAGTCAAAATGTTAAAGCAGCATTTTCCCCCACCATCTTAAGGATAAAGTTGCTTACTTTCCTTTCTTTACCGGAAAAAAAAAATGAGAAAAGTCATAACACCGTGACACTTTCATAGGAATCTTACTAACCTGATATAACTTACCTTGTCAACAATGTGAGGAGTCAGATGAGGGACTAGAAACTCAAAAAAAAATTGCCTAAGTGAGCAGAGTTAAGGAAAAGAGAAGCATGGGACTCAGACTCAGACTTTACTGACCTCAAAAATCTCTGGTCAATCCCTTACGGATTGATTACAGTTCCTACCGGCTCTAAAAGTTATTAGGATCATTTACTTCACATTCTCATCATGAGGAAAAAAGTTTTAAAATACATCCCTCCCACTGGTTAAAAAGGAAAAAATCCTTAATCATTTTGAGATTATGTTAAAAATGTAATACCTAAACTTTGAATCAAATAATATATAAACCTCATCCTTTAAATTGTTTTAGAATTAACAATAGCCATGGATTTCTCTGGAATTTTCACATGTCCTGGGCCACATACTATTTCTGGGGCTGCTGTAATAAGTGCCACAAACTTGGTGGTTTAAAACAACAGAAATTTATTGTCTGACAGTTCTAGAAGACAGAAGTCTGAAATCAAGAGATCATTAAGGTTGTTTTTTCCTGAGGAGTCTGATGCAGAATCTGCTCCCTGCCTTTTCTCTAGCTTCTGGTGACAGCTGGAAACCCTTGTCATTCTTTGGCTTATAGACTCATTACTGTAATGCCTGCTTCGATCTCCACATGGCACTCTCCCTGCATGTCTCTTCTCTCCTATGAGGATAGTGGTCATATTAGATTAAAGGCACACACACTCCAATATGACCTCATCTTAATTTGCATCTTAATTACATCTACAAAGATCATTTCTCCAAATAAAGTCACATGCACAGGTATCAGGGATGAAGACTTCCACATATCTTTTGGGGAGACACAATTCAATCCATAGCATATAAAAACCACGCAACAAGATCAGTTAAAAAACAATCAAGCATCTGTCTCCCTCTCAAACCCATCCTGTTTCATTTTTTCCTTCCCTACCTCCCATGACCCTCTGCCCTGCCTCTCAAATTCCTCATATCAGAGAGACTGATGGGAGGTGGGAGGGTAGGGATAGGGTGGTTGGGTTATGGACATTGGGGAGTGCATGTGCTATGGTGCGTGCTGTTAAATGTGTAAGCCTAATAATTCACAGACCTGTACCCCTGGGGCAAATAATATATGTTAATAAGAATAATTAAAAATAATTTAAAAAAGCAATCAAGCATAAAATATAAAGCCTGAATGAGCTGGATAGATGTGGTTATATGTGTGTGTATGTATATGTGTGTTTATGTATGTGCTAATATATACAGATTTATGTGTGATGTCACAATTAATACATTGATTTTAGACTAGTTCCTCTTTTTGATATGGATATGAAGATGTGGAAAGTTAGGAATCTGAACAGACTACTTCAATGATCAGATATGCAATTCCATCTTCTCTGTCTACAAACAATTTACCAATATTAAGATTTCTCAGCTAAAGATTTATCTTCAAGAAATATTTCTGGACTTTGCCTTGGGACTTATAAATTTTATTCTCTGAGAAGTTTCTCAGAATTCTCCAATCTTCTAATTAAAAAAAAAAATCCTGGTTTTAGATGTATAAATTTATTATCTTTTTTCATATAAGTAGGAATTGATCATACTTTCTTCAGGGATTTTTATCATGAAGAGTTAACCATACACTTGGTCCCATATTCTAATTTTCTAGTATTTAGATTTTTTTTTCTTTTTTTTTTGGTAAATATTTATCTAAATAGCTAAAATTATACCTAGTAATGATGAAGTTTCAGTGAATATATAGAATATACAATAAAAATCTGAAAGCAGCTTTATAGAACACTGAAGACCATGATTTTACAGTTATATGGTGCAAGAGTTAAGAAGCTATTCATCTGGAAAAGGTCAGCATTCACTTAATTTTTAAAAAAAGTGAAACACCTCCATAATATTTTAAAGAGATCCTTTGCCTACTATGCACAAAGCAGCAGTCCATTTGGAGCAAAATATATTGGCTAAGCTGCTGAGAACTCAAGTCTTCCTATTTTCTGTATGCATTTTTATTTATGTGCTCCCCACTTTTTATGGGTCTGATCTATGCTTGCTATAGAGTTTAAAAGCCATTCCAAAACCTAATTGAGTTGCTTTATTTCATTTTCCTCATATAGTTTTTTTTTTCCCCCCAGTAATGATACTCTCACAGTACACTAATGCTTAGATGTCCTAAGAAAGTATTATTTGCTTTTGGTTTAGAAACTAAATTAGAGTAGCAAAAATACCAACAGTATCTGCCTCTCTTATTTTAAATGTGCTGGCTCTGGCTTTTATGTGACACAGATTCTAGAGGAAGTATAGTAGAAGATAACAATTATTAATTTTTATTCTCTCCTTCCAGCTCAGAAGGTAGTTACCTAAATGCTATACTAAATTTGGAGAAAAGAATATTACTTCTGTGATCCATGTTCTTCCCCTAATCTACTGAGCTAGGTTTACTGCCCAACAAGCTAATGAAGAGGAAAGCAACCATGGAGCACAGACAGTGAAACACTAAAAAGAAGAGTGAAAACTGTAGTTATCCAGCTCTTCTCCACTCCATCTAGTGGGGGGCGGGGGGAAGATGTGGTGACATGGGAAAGAAAGAACACCAGCTTCCTTGCTTACTCTCTCTTCCTAAGACCCACCAGAAAAACAGAGAAATCTATCTAGTAGGAACAATCCTTTGGCCCCACTTATGTTCATGCTGAATGTGAGCACACGCTTGTGAAGGTACGTAAGACAGCCCTTCATGGTTTTATCTCCCTGTTTTAGCCAATCTTATTTTTTTTTAAGATTTTATTTATTTATTTGATAGAGAGAGAACTCACAAGTAGGCAGAGAGGCAGGCAGAGACAGGGGGTGGGGGGAGGATGGTGGGGGAAGCAGGCTCCCTGCTGAGCAGAGAGCCCGATTCCAGACTCCATCCCAGGACCCTGAAATCTTGAGCTGAAGGCAGTGGCTTAACCCACTGAGCCACTCAGGCAACCCTAGCCAACCTTCTTTTAATTGGCCATACCAATTCTCTGTTAAAACTCTTACTGTGAGGAGGCTCTCTCTCTGTCCATTGTTGGCCGTTATGGGTTATAAAATGTGTTCCCTGGTCTGCAGATATGATGGTCCACTGTCCAAACTGGTGCAATTATCTTCTGTTCTGGTTCTTTCATAATACTCAGCATTTGCACCCACACTGAGTAGGTGTAGCCCAATGCATTCAGTGTCTATTCCTATCGGGACCCATCTGTAGTTCACAGTGCTACCGGCATCGGTCTCACTTGCCAGCTACGATCAAGGTCTTTTTCCACCAGGGGATCTACCACATAGCCATCTGCGTCTCCCTCTCTTGGCAGACAGAACAGTTTTTATTGGACTTTTTTTTTTTTTTTTTTTTTTTTTTTTTTGCCTCAGAGGGTAAAAGAGGGCTATGTTTAGATCAAGCCCATCTCTGCATTGCCACTCTATCACTGAGTTCACTCATTTCATGGACCCTGGTGGCCACCTTAAGTGGGCACTCAGGGATATTTGCTTAATTCCAATCATCTTCTGAAATGGAAAGAAGATTCCTCTAAGGGCATCACCATGTCCACTTTTAATACACTACTCAAATTCCCAGTGATTTTCATAAGGCTGTGTGTGCCCCATAAGGACATCTTTTAATAGGCCAGGTTTCCATTGCCCTCCTGAAATCATACAACCAGACCACAAGCACTGCCTGGGAGTCAGTAAACACCCATACCTGGGAGATTCTACAACTCTTCAATTCTTCCATCGCTGTTAGGAAAGCAGCATGCAATTCAGACCACCAAGCTGATTTGTTTTTACCTTCTTCCCTCAGAGTGGTAGCCTTCCCTATAGAGTATAGTCCATTCACCTTGGAACTGCCATTTCTTTGTGGGTCCGCTGAGAGCTATTTATAGGACACTATGTTAATAGAATCCAAGCCTCTCATGCACTTCCAGAGTCAGTCTGAGAGGAAAAGAGGCTCCCAGCTTTGTAAGTATCTCTTCCTTGCATTGCCCAGATACCATGATCCTGTACAAACCATTTAAATTTTATTATGGAATTTTGGGGGCACTGACAACTGCATTAAAGTGTTTGTCTAGGACATCACCTAGACATTTATAGCTACTTCAGATTTTAAGATCACTTTGTCTGCTTCCTAGAGGTAGCTTTAGTGAATAACATTCAATCACAAGGTAGTAAATGCCCCTCAAATGGAAATTCTTATAGTCCAAAACCCCAGTAGTGTTTCTAGGCGAAGCTCATAAGCCCCAATCTGTGTCCCACTTAGGGCTACCACACAGAGAATTTGTACCTACCAGCACTCCAGCTTGTCTTCCACACTCTGTGGGTTCAGAAAGTCATACTGGATCCCATTTATATGTCCAATTAACGTTGCCTGAAGGGCAGACTTACACGCTTTCTATTTTACAGTACTAGGTAGGGGAAGCATTCCCCATTGAGATACAATGTCTATTTCTACAATGTATCAGGTAAAAGAGACTTCACATAAAACCCTTCTCCATAAAAACTGTTCAAACACATCAATTCTACACATTTTTATCTTAATTCCATCAACTCTTACTCCTACATCAACTCTTCTGTTTCCTAACTGTAGCTTCTATTAAGTCTTCATCCACAGATTTTTGCTTTACAATACTGGACAGGGGAGATATTCCCCAGCCAGACCTATTATTCATTCTCAAAAAACATTCAGGTAAAGACAACACAACTTGTTTATATAAAGCTTATTTAAACATTCCAACTTTCACAATCTTATCAACCATTACATTTTTATATTCTCTCAATCCAGTTGTAGCCTAAATCAGGGTTTTGCCAATGGGTTGGTACCACAGTTCATGGAACAAAACCAGGAATCCTGGTAACTTCTCTTCTCTACCGCTGCCTAATTTACCTACTCCTGTGCAATAGGCTTTGGGTCCCCAACAAAGAGTAAAGCAGAGAGACCCTGTTCCTTTTGTCAATTTTTATCTTTATTAGCCTAATCATTGTCCTAAGTGATTGCTGGTCAATTTTCTTTTCTTTTCCCTCTCTCTCTTTTTTTTTTTTTTTAAAGATTTATCTATATATTGATTTGAGAGTAAGAATGAGAGAGCACAAGAATGGGGAGGGGAACAGCAGAGGAAGAGAGAGAAGCAGGGAACCCTGACAACTCAGGGCTCCATCTCAGGACCCTGGTATCATGACCTGAGCCCAAAGCAGATTCTTAACTGACTGAGCCACCCAGGTACTCTGGTCAAATTTTGCATAGTAATCGCTACATTACAACTTTTTAAATTTTTCTAAGTTGGGGTAAAGAGAATAGATGTGTTTAGGGCTATTTCGTGTTGGAGGACCAACAAGCGATCTCTTTGGCACCCCAAAGCCTTGACAGTTTTGTATTATAACCTTTGTTTTACTCCATCAATGTCCATTTTACTCATTCCATTTCTTAATAAACCATCTACAGATTTCCTCCGGCTGGGATAAGACCTGTAACTCCTCCCCTCCTGTTTCTTCTTTGTTTCGCTCCTGCCAACATTTGCTTTACCCACCTTATTTCTTAAAGTAACCTTTTACAGATTTCTACCTAATTGGGAAGAGCCCCTTGACTCTTACCTAGGCTTCTTCCCATTCTCTTGTTAATAAACCTAATTTATTTAATTGTATCTGTAATACTCAGGAGGAGAAGCTGAGATAGCAAATTCTGTCTGTCTCTTGGTTATATGGGGTGCCCACATAAGAAAGGCCCCTTTAACCACAGCATTTACTATGACTAGGTAACTGGCATATTCACTGGGTAAATATCCCTGTCATTATAAAGCCAGTCCCATGTAGCCTGCATATGAAGCGTAACAGCTACCACATCTGGGGAATGCCACATGGCATTTATAGGGGAGATGGACAGCCTCCCCTCTCAAGGTAAACAGACCATACAGTGGCTCTTATCCAGTTCACGAGGCTGGCATATAACCATCTGTGATTGTTCCATAGTGAGCTGTGGGCCCTGTTGTCAACCCAAACATGCTCTTTCATTCTGGAGCACTCAAAACCAAAGATATAGCTCCTACATTAGTTATCCTCAACCTGTTTCAGTGAAGGTTCCTCAAGAAGTTGATATCAATCCATAAAATGAAACCGTTCTTGCATACTATCCTCCCTGGTTTTCTGGTTTGCCCTTTCCCTATGCTGCCGACCTTATTGGTGACCAGTTTGCCGCTACCAGTCGGCAACGGGAGAAGAATTAGGCACAAACAAGTCAGCAGCAAGAGATTCGGAGCAGGGGACATCAGTCGAAAAGACTGCTGCCACAAGCAACTCCACAGTCTCACTTTTATTAGATAGAAACAATATCCAACAGAAGGACCGACGAAGGTCAAACGTTAGTCACATGTCTTGTGGACAAGCAAGAAGGATAAAGTTTATAGTTAACCAAGCACATTCAAAGGACTCATCTAACTAACAACGGGCGCTTCTGGGAAGAGAAAGGAGCGACAACGGAAAAGGGAAGCAGGCGGTTTTCATTCCACCCTGAGCTGACCGGTCGTTCCCGGTGCTCGGCTTCCCTGAAGCAGGCGGCCTTCCGCCCTGGGCGGGCCTGGCGTTCCCGGCTGCCCAGCTTCATGGTCGTACATCGTCCTTCTCCCCAAAGACCTGTTGCCAGTATATGTTTTTCTTAAGGCCATATCTAAATGTGCTTGGCAACTAGTAAAATCCTCCAGGGGTTATAGTTTAAGTAACAAATTGTTCCGAGGGGCAGTAGCACAGTTAATTATAAAAGGATATAATTCAGGGCCAGCCAGATGGAAGAGAGACAGAGGGCAAGGTATGGGGAAAGGGTGTGAAGCTTCCATGCCCTCTTGATTCCTCCTCAAATATGCACCTGTTAGTCAACCAGGAGGATTTCCAAACCCCACCATTCTGGGTTTTTATGTAAGTTCTATTATATAGGTATGATGGATGAAATCTTGGGCCTTTGGTGGTTGAACTCTATCTCTAGACTTTCTTCCCTCTATACAAATCTGGAGGAAGCCTTAGCTCCACAAGCAACAGGGCCCTCATCCTTGAAGTGTTTCCAAAAATCACCTCATTAACACAAAATTGCTCTCATCACAGAAAATTTCAAGAGTTTTAGGGTTTCTGTGCCAGGGACCATATACTTATTTCTTGTTACACATCACAGTATTATGGTACCTTTGAAATTTCAGAGAAATCTACTTTATTGGAATACATCACGGGACTTAGTTTCTAAATATTTCCTTTTTAAGAAACAATGACCTGTACAAATGCTTCTCATCCTTTTTGACTGTAGGACCAGAATGAAAATGGAGTCACTTATTCAGGGACAAAATGGAGTTGGTCAAAGCAGGTACATTAAAGAAAAATGAAACTCAACCTTACTGAAGTTGCAGGAATTTATAGTTCTCAGAAATTAGCAGAGGATGTCAACCAGTCCCCAAATGCCACATTTGTTTATACCATCTTTGGGCTCCCCTGTTCCCCTGACTCAGCAACCCTGATCCAAATAAGGAAGAAGGCCACAAGGCAACCAATCAGCTGAAAAAGCCAAATAACTTCCACATTTCCCACATTAAAAAAAAAAAAAAAAAAAGGAAGAAAGAAAAAAAGAAAAAAACTTCAGTCCATGAGCAAACTGGAAATCATTGCTCCATTAACCTTGAATTTCCTGGTTTGCAGGTAAGAGCTCTTGCAATGAACTCATCTTCCTGATGTACAGAGTTTGGTTTTGGACATGACAGTGACATTGTATTTTTTTTTTTAATTTTTAATTTTTTTTAAAGATTTTATTTATTTATTTGACACAGAGAGAGAGAGAGAGATCACAAGTAGGCAGAGAGGCATGCAGAGAGAGAGGGGGAAGCAGGCTCCCCGCTAAGCAGAGAGCTCAATGCTGGGCTTGATCCCAGGACCCTGAGATAACGACCCAAGCCGAACGACACACTGAGACACCTTGGTGCCCCTACAGTGACATCTTAAAATGCCAAAAAAATAAATAAAATAAAGTAATGATTCCATAGGAGATGGTCTTTGGAATTTACTATAATTTGATTGAGAAAATAAATTTTATAAAGGTAAAACCTTCTACCAATGAAGGACTTTTAGAAGGAAACTATTATTTTATGAATTTGAAAAATTAGTAGTTTTTTGAGAATTGGGTACATTAGTTTATAGGATAACACTTCTTACTGAGTCTAAATGAAAATTAAAGTAACTTTATTTTGACATTAAATTATCTGAAAAAATATAATTTGTTTTTTTCTATAAGTAAAAAAGCTTATTTTGAATTAGCTTGAAATAATTACTTTAAATTAAGAATTTATAGCATTCTTTTAAGTAAACCTCTCCATATATGTTTTCACAGCAGTTAAAAATGTGTTATTCCTATTCACACAGTTTTACTGATTTCTTGTTGCCTTTCAAAATTCTTCCTTCATGCCCCTTACATTTTCTAAGAGGTGGGGAGAGGCAAAACTATAATTTACATCAAAGTGAAATTCTCATAATATCTTTAAAGATTTTAGACTTTTAAAACATGGTTTATCTTTGAAAAATCAAGTATCACAGCTGTTACTAAGAAGCACTGACTGCCAGAGTTAAATGTGGTAAAAATGTTAAAAATCCATCTCTTTTATGAAGTATTTTATCTTGGTCTTCTAGTTCAGGATATTGATTGGCCAAAGATTGTCTGAGCAGTAAATACTGACATATCAACACCATATAGCTAATTAAGTTTTCTCTCCTCTTCCAACATTTACGTAATCCCCTTTCCCACACACTTATTCATGAAAATATTTCTAAACTTACCTATCTCCTGTTATCTCCTCCAGTTGTTTTGCTGTTCTTGGGTCATTACTACTTTTAATTCCTTGGTTCTGTTATTCAGCCATAAGGCACATGTTTCTTCCTTGAAAATAAAACTGAGTATTTCCTAGAGGTTGTTCTGTTCTTATTCTGTTCAGTGCCCAGCTTCCCCTTAATTTTCTACATTGGAGGTTTACCCTAGCATACCCAGGGATGTTCCTTTTATTATTAGTTTTACAGATAATGGCAGAAATGGACAAGTGTTTGTTGCCTTCCCAGCATGTATCCACAGTATCCACTGTGAGCAGCCATACAACTAAGTTGAGTTTGACTCTGCTCCCAGCCTTCCAGTTTGCTCTATCACCTCAGCCCCCTTGTCTTAGTGATTTGATTTACACCGTGCCTATCTCAGTTAGCACAAAGCAAGGTTGGAGATCTGTGGTAGGCTGAATCATGGCCTCCCATAGATGTCCATGGCCCAAGCTCCCAAATCTGTGACTAGTACCCTATATAGCAAAAGGGATTTGGTATTTGTAATTAAATTAAGGATGTGAGGTATAGAGATGATCCTGAATTTTTCCCTTGGGTCCTAAGTGTAATCACATGGGTTTTTATTAGAAGGATTCAGAAGGAGTCAGAAAGCAAGGAGAAGGTTATGTGATAATGGAAGTAGAGATCTGGAGTGGTACATATTGGAGACAGAGAAAGGGACCATAAATCATGGAACACAAACAACAAACACCGGAAGACACCAGTAAACACTGAATATGGCAAAGGGATAGATTGTATTCTCTGAGCTTCCAGAGGGAGCCAGTCTAGCAGATACCTTGACTGTAGCCCCAAGAAACTGATTTCAGACTTCTGGAACTGTAAGAGACTAGATGTGTGTTATTTTGTTGCAGCAGCAATAGAAAACTAATACAGAATTAGGACCCAATCAATGGACTTTTCTTGTGTAGTTGGTTACAATAGAAATTTTATTTTTTTCTGTATGGTATATAGAACAGATGTGAGGTAGGAAACTATTAACCATTAACCCATATGACTGAGAACAGCTTGAATGTGAAACTGACAGATATAGGAGGGTAAAATTAAAAAAAAAAAAAAAGTACAGAAAAGCAGGAGCACAGCCCTGGTCAAAACGTGCTTGAAACCTGCAATGATTCAGGACTGTTACAGTTACATAAGCTTATCAGTTTTCTTCATTATTGACAAGAGTTTTTCAATTACCTGCAATGGAAACCAACTCAGTTGATATAACAGTTTTGCACAAAACATAAATTTTTAAATACAATAGCTAGTATGCTTTCAAAGCTGGTCTGAACCAGTGTCACGGATTAGTAAGGACTCTGAAAGAAAGCATGGTATTATGGTGCCTGAATTGCTAACCACCATATCCTCACTCTCTAGCAGTGTTACTGAAAGTAAATAGGTGCTTTTTTTTTTAAGATTTTATTTATTTATTTGAGAGAGAGACAGTGAGAGAGAGCATGAGAGAGGAGAAGGTCAGAGGGAGAAGCAAACTCCCAGTGGAGCTGGGAGGCTGATACGGGGCTCGATCCCAGGATTCCAGGATCATGACCCAAGCTGAAGGCAGTCGCTCAACCAACTGAGCCACCCAGGCACCCAACAGGTGCTTAATAAATGTTTTCGAAATGGGTAGATGACTACAGGGCGCCTGGGTGGCTCAGTGAGGTAAACACTGAGCTTGGTTTTGGCTCAGGTCATTATCTCAGGGTTCTGAAATTGAGCCCTGGACCAGGCTCCACTGAGCAGGGAGTTTACTTGAGATTCTCTCCTTCTCCTTGCCCCTCTGTCCCTCCTGCCATGCCATGCCTGTGTGCACGTTCTCTCTCTCTAAAAAAATCAACTCTTAAAAAAGAAAGAAATGTGTGCATGACTAAATATAAAAAATACGAAGTGTGACTAGAATGCCATTATCAACTAACCCTGCCTTAAAAAAATAAGCAATGAGAGACTGAATATACAAATGCACAAGGGCCAGGCAGTAAAATGAAAATAGAACTCTGACCCACAACCTCTAGAGTAACCAGTCGGGAAGTAAATCACAACCTTGCAAGCAAATAGCCCAAAACGATCAGAACTTGGTCAGTGACTGCCAGCTTCCCTATCTTTGCCCTATGATTCCAATTCAGGACTAATCAAAGAAAGCCAACTATGCTCCTCACACCAATCACATCGGATGCCTAACTTCTCATTAGCCTGCCTCTAGCTTCCCCTTGTCAACAACATCTGATAAGAACATACCTGATGTCATCTCTTTTTCTACTAAGAAGTTTCTCATTGCCAAGTGACAGTGGCTGAGTCCTTTCCTACATCAAACTCTGAATTAATACCTTCTGTTTCATCTCACTTGAATTGTCTTCATTTATTTGTACAGCTATACAAATGAGACTGACAATAACTTTTCTTCAGGTTATTTCTCGCCTTGGTCATTTATGCATAAGTCATGGTTTCTAAGAAAAGCCATCTTTTCAATAAAATTTCACCAAATAAATGGGTCAAACAAATTTTTTTGAAATGCAAAGTCAGTAGACGGTAATTACGTATTTCTGTCCTGAAATAATCTCCCACGGATCTGGAATTTGCTTAAGGTTTGGCCACTGGGGTATTATTTAATTCATTTATTAATTCTTTTAAAATGTATGCAACAATTAAAACTCTCCATGACCGGCACTAAGTATAAGAGCAGAGTGATGGACAGAAAGATTCTGCTCCAGACTTCAAGGAGTTTATATTCCATAGGGGTAGTGAAGATACTGCACATTTACATAATTATATTTTAAATTATAATCTTAATAAGGACCAAAGGTAGAAATTCAGAAAGATAAAAGGATATGGTACAAGGGTTCCAGGCTTGACTGGAGACTGAGAAGGTCTTTATAAAGTAGTGGTACAGGATCAAAATGCCCCTCCCTTTAATTATCTTCTAAAATTTTAGAGACTGGTCATGATTCCAAGAAGGGTTTAAAATCCAAATGACTGTAATTAAATTCCTGTCATTCTGGTAGAATGGAGCATAAGAAGAGAAGTCATTTTGGCTTATTGGAAAATAAAGTTTCTTAACATACTAGAGATTTTGGACTCTGATTCATACCTACTATACTTATATGCTAAGGTGTTAAAAATGATTATATCAGATTCATTTATTTTCATTTTAGAAATATCTGTGCTTTTATAGTAAACTAGTTATTTTGAAAAAAAAAATAAAGAAAGACTGCTTGAAAACCCTTTGGCTTTTATTTCCTGGCAAAATATAGGGCAGCCTCCTTAGGAGAGTCTTTAGGAATACTCTTCATAATTTATCCCCAAAACTGTCTTCTTCTACTTTCCTAGGACTATCCATCACTCCTTTTGACACCTTTAGTGTTTTCAACATACCAAGTTTCTTTCCTGTTTTCATGGCTCCATTTTTCTATTCATGTGCTTTAGTCCACTTGAATTGGGTCCTTTGCCTTCTCTCTCTTGTAGCTTCATTACATATCCCCAGGCTAACTATGAGCTCCTCTGTGAGGCTTTTCCCACCCAATTCTCCTAAGATAAGCACTATTAATTTCATATTTTACCCTTATAATGTAGTATATTTTCTTATCACTAATTTAGTTTTCTGAAGTATTAGGGCTAGTATTTGGAGATGAAAACCATACACTTCAGTTGTCTTCATCAAAAGCATTCACTGTATCATTGTTCAAACTTCTATTTGACATTTTTTAACCTATATCTAATTTATTATGGAACTAATTTAACTTAAAACGATATAATACTTCATATAACTAAAATGTGGTCTCAAAGATATAGATTATTTCAACTACATTTACAATTTAGAAAAGCATTTATTCAGAGAAGTTAATGGTAGAGTTATAAGCAGTAATTTATAGTGGTTAAGAGGCTGAGTTCTGAAGCTCTGAAACCAGACTGTCCCAACTTGACTTTCAGGTTTGCTATGTATTAGCTGTGTGACCATGAGCAGATGACTTCAACTATTTTTGTCTCCATGTCTCCCTTTCCTGATATGTCAAATGGGGACATTTATAGTACCTGGCATAGCCTTTGCAGTGAGGTATACATGGAGGAAAAGATGTTAGAACAATGTCTGGCACATAGTAACCTCTCAGCATATTTTACCTATAAATTCTATCAGTAGTCATGATTGTAGTGGTAGGAAGAGGAGGCAAGGGATTAGTTTTGGTGTTAGTATGCGCCAGACAATATACTAGTTTGGAGTTATAGTCTCTCTAGGGGGCAGAAATTGTAAGCAGATCCACACATACCACTGTCAGAAGAGGTGAAGGCACACAGGAGATCAGGACCATTGTGGGAGAAGCATTAGAGAAGAAGTAACATCTGGGCTGAGTTATGGAGTCCTAGTAGACGTCAGCAAGAGAGAAACAGAGAAGCAGGGTCCCGTGCACTGTACGGGCACACATGAATGCCGGGAGCCTGGGAGACCATGGTACCCAGAGCCCCTCACTGGAGTACAGCAGTGGTAGTCAACAGCATGGTCAACAGAGAAAGACAGATTTTAGATTGGAAAAGAGTTTCTGTTTCATGTGGAGATGTTTGGAGTTTCAGAAACGAAATTAGAAAAAAAAAATTTCAGCACAGAAATTTTACTTTTGGTTGATTAGTTTAAAAACATTACTTGTGGGGTGCCTGGGTGGCTCAGTGGGTTAAAGCCTCTGCCTTTTGCTCAGGTCATGATCTTGGGGTCCTGGGACTGAGCCCTGCATTGTGCTCTCTGCTCAGCGGGGAGCCTGTTTCCTCCTCCTCCTTTCTCTCTCTCTGCCTGCCTCTCTGCCTACTTGTGATCTCTCTGTGTCAAATAAATAAATAAAATCTTAAAAAAAATTACTTGCCATTAGTGTGGACAATGTATTAGGAGACAATGAGTTAAGAGCAGGTATGGCAGGTAGAAATTTATTGCACTACTTCAAAAATAACCACAAAGCCCTGGATAGAAGTAGGAATGTGTATACAGAGTAGAGACACTGCTTGAAAAATATCAAGGGGGTTCAGAAGAATAGAAAAGCTAGAGGTGGAAATTGGAGATTATGAGGTTTGGGCATGGTTGCAAAAATGTAACTATAGTTAAGAAGAAGTTTAAATTGAGGAAAAATGAGGAAACTGGCTATATGGCACTGAATGTTCACTATGTTCTAGCTTAAAGTAGTTTTTTGATTAGTCAATTTATGTCCTGAACTCGGAGGCCACACTACATAAATAAAATAAGAGCTAAGTAAATATCTGCACTATCATTATGAGAACACTGAGGATATAACTTATTATAAGCTATAATTTAAATAACTTATTTTGGAGAACAAACTGGAAGGTAAAAATTAATAAATCATGTTACTTGTGTAATTTATGTTAGTTATGTAACTTATGTTACTTATATTGTGTTCCTGGCATTGTGTTGATCATTTTAAGTATACATTACAACACAAAAGCAAGCTTATGAAATGGGTATCAATATCCCATTTTATATAGAGGAATGTGAAGTTAAAAGCATTTAAATAATTTGTTTAAAGTTAGATGAGAAGTGGAAGAGCCAGGATTAAAATCCTAATCAATCAAACTGCATATTTTATTCATCCACAACCACATTATACTCCTAACAAATTAAAAAATAAAGCGAATAAAAAGACTAGATATACAGTAAATCCAGTTTTGGATAGGAAGGGCACATTTCTTCTAAATGAGAGGAAGAAAGCCTCCTCCAATATAAAAAAATAATTAATATTGTACTTCTTACAATGTGCTGACATTGTGACAGGAGTTAGACTTTAAAATAAGAAAAGTAGGGGCACCTGGGTGGCTCAGTGGGTTAAAGCCTCTGCCTTCCGCTCAGGTCATGATCCCAGGGTCCTGGAATCAAGCCCCGCATCAGGCTCTCTGCTCATCACGGAGCTTGCTTCTTCCTCTCTCTCTGCCTGCCCCTCTGCCTACTTGTGATGTCTGTCTGTCAAATAAATAAATAAAATCTTTAAAAAAAATTAAAAAAAGAAAAGTACTGTTTTTGCATGTAAGAAATGCAAGGCTCAGACTTCAGAAAATATTTGGAGACTTCTACTGAAGGTATAAGAAGGTCGAAAAGTGAGAGTAAAATGGTGAAGCAATACTTAATACAGAGGCACAATTTTGCATAGTCCAAATTCACTTTCATCTGTATAATGATAAACAAAGTATCTCAGATTTCAGCTTTAGGAGATCTAGATTATTAAGAAGAATTCAGAGAAATCCTGATGGCACTCCCACTTGATACTCTTTACAGAGTAACTTTTTATCCCCCCCCCCCCCCCCCCCCCGCGCCATTTTTATTTCGGAGGGAAGGAAACAAAGTCAGACACTCTCCCACTCCATCCCCAAAGCTCCCACCTCAACCAGAACGTGCAGTGAAAGAGGGACACAGGTCTGGTCTCCCCAAGCCCCCACTAAGTAGCAAGATTAGAAAAATTGTAACCATATAGTTCTGCCTCTGGCACTACACAGAGGCCCCACTGTGGCCAAAAAGTTAAGTGGGAGAGGCAGATGTGGCAAAGGGAATTCCCTTTTACTACACAGTAAGATGATGCCCGAGCTACTACTGGGTGATGGAGAGGTGGAGATAAGATCTGGGGCAGGGAGAAAGCCCCCAGACCTTTTCCTTCAACCTGACATACTTATATATTTACAGCTTTCAGGGAGGGGAGGAAGTTTGGAATGACACTAGTTCTGCAAAGGCAGGAAATGAAAACCAAACAGCAGCTGTTTGGACCATAATTTCTTGCCTCCTTGCTCCTAAAATCTTGAGTGGGAAAGGAGGAAACAAGCAGGGAGGTAATGTTTGAGGGTCACGAGCCCAAAGCTTACTGCGAGAGAAGGTAAGGCAGCAGATCAGGGGCAAACGAGTCCTCGGAGGAACATGTAAGAGAAGCAGCCACTCACATATCCCGCCTCTCCTCCAGCTCCCCAGGTCTCCAAAGGCCGGGCCGGCGGCTACACCAGCCCATCTCCAGCAAGAGCGCTCCTCCTCCGCCTGCAGCTGGTCAGCCGGCCTCACAGCCTTCAGCACACGCTCTCGGAAGCTGTCCTGGATTTCATCCCCAAATCGAAATCTCATACCGAGGAAGCAGGCCTTCTCAAGGTTAAAGCCGAAGTCCACCTCGCACGCGCTGCGGAAGTATGAGTCCAGCAGCTTCACACCTCGGTGCATCAGATCCGGCAGAACGAGTTCATCGTCCACGCGCTCCATGGCGCAGCAGTAGAGGCTGGCGTATCTTTTAAAGACGGCTTTGAGGTCCTTCTCCTCCAGAAAGCTGCACATCATGGGCTTGCAAGCCGGAACGACCTGCATAAGCTCCGGAGCCGCCGTCCTTCGCGGCGTGTCTGCTGTGGCCAGGGACCGTTTCGGCAACCACAACCTCTGAGGCCCGCCTATCGGCTGCGTGAGTCGCTTTGCCTTGCAGCAGTCGTCTCTGCGTGTCCCTCTTTGGCCACCGTAGGCCCTAAATCCTCTTTTAAAATCCTTTCTTCCGGTCCCTCTTGAAGCCTCGCCTGCCCCAGAGCGCGTGGAAACTTCTAAGACGCCTGGCTCAAAGCAGGACAGGTCAGAAGGGTATCTCTTAACCAAGAGTACCTTGGGGGCAGACAGGCTTTTTTTTTTTTTTTAATATTTTATTTATTTATTTGAGAGAGAGACAGTGAGAGAGAGCATGAGCGAGGAGAAGGTCAGAGGGAGAAGCAGACTCCCCATGGAGCTGGGAGCCCGATGTGGGATTTGATCCCAGGACCCTGGGACCATGACCCGAGCCGAAGGCAGTCGTCCAACCAACTGAGCCACCCAGGCGTCCCCAGACAGGCTTTTGACAAGACCAACGGCTCCCCTGCTGCTTTATCTAGCGTGCTTAAGTCAGTCTTGCTTGGGGCTTTGACATTCAGGGATCAGTTTTTGCTGAGGACACTGACATTTCGGTTTTTTTCCACGGGCTGAACTTTGGTGAACTTGAGACATAGTTTTTATTCTATAGTGAAGTTGTTTTATAGATATATAAAATTATATGTATATATATATATATATACACACACACACACACACATATATATATAATTCAAAGCAGAAACAATTTGTTATATATGTAGAATCTTATGAATAAGCAAATACGTCTTTTACCCAGTTTTCCAGAACATTTTTAGAACTGACTTAAGATAATGGTAATTTAACTTGAATTGGTTTTGAATGCAATATAAAGCCATTCTTTTCCCATGATTGCTCGATTCTAGATTTCACATTTGTTTTTGTATATAATTATAATGTCTTGAGTTTTTTCACTAATGAAATATTAGGCGGATTTGTAAAGCCCGTATAACATGTAATTAAACAATTTACATTATCAGGCATCTATCAAATATCAGTTAATCAGGGTTTCAGTGAACAAGCAGTTCAATGACAAAACGAAATCTTGTGTTGTCTCTAGCAGAATGGCAATGCTGTATTAAAACAAAGGTCAGCCAGTATGCCTGGGTTGAAATGCTAGCTTTATGGCTCTATGAGTTACTAGGTGTAGGACTTAAGGAAAGCATTTCACTTAACCATGCCTCGGTTTCTTCATCAATGAAAGTGTCCTTAGCTTTGTTGTAGGTGTTAAATGACTTACAGAGTTAGTGGGTCAGAAGCATTTAGCCTGTTAACTTGCCATAGTAGTTAGCACTAAATAAGCATTATTATTTATCTATTCCATACCCACAGACAGATTTGAGAAGGGGTGAGGCGACATAGTGAGTCGCCTAGCTTTATTTTTCCTGTTGCCTAAGATAACCTCATAGGTACAAGTGGGGACTGAAGTTAACTTCTATTGGGCGAACTGATTGGGAAATTTTTAGGAATTTTAGGAGTTGGTTGATGTTGTGTTGGTAGCTTGAAATTGGCTATGATGGGATTATTTATACCAACTAGTCCCAGAAAACAGTTCTTAAACATTTACCAGGATAATACTGAAGTTAGCTTTGTTATCCAAGGCTGTAGTTTTCTCTGGCTCTGATCTACTGGTCACATGTAAAGGAACTTTAGACAGATACTAGAAAATATTACACTTGTTAAAAAAAAAAGGGGGGGAGAAGAAATTGGAAATTTGGCAGTTTCTTATATTGTAAATTTTTTACCTACAACATGACCCAGAAATTCTACTCCAAGGTATTCACCAAAGAGAAAGGAAGGCACAGATCTACAAAGGAATTGTTCAAGAATTTCCTAGCAATGTTATTCATAATGGGCAAAAACAGAGTTCTCACAACAAGAGCATAAAAACAAATTTTCTATTTGTACAAGTGAATACTACATAATAAAAAGAAATGAATTGTTGATACATGAAGCCAAGGAAAAAAATCTCACAGAAGTAGATTTGATTGAAGGAAGCCAGACAGAGAAAGAGTGTGCAGCATATGACTATTTATATAAAGATTAAGACCAGACAAAGTAATCTATGGTGAGAGAAATTAGAACAATTGTTTCCTTTGGTGGGTGAGGGGTTGTGGTGATGATGGTGGTGTTGACTGGAAAGAGGCATGACAGAAATCTTTGGGGTGATAGAAATGTTCTATATTTTGAAGGGGCTGTTGGCTACATGGGTATACACATTTATCATATCTTATCAAATCCTACACTAAAGATCATTACATTTTACTTTATATAAATTATGTGTCAATAAAGAAAAATAGAGCAATGTATTTTAATAGAAATGCTGCTTAAGAATAGATGGGGTAATGACTAAATTTGGTAATTAGAAAATACAGTTTGGGGAATATGTACATTTATATGAAGAGAAAAGAAGAGTAGTAATTAGGCGTACAATCCATCTATTTCACCTTTCAGTCACTATAATTTTTTGAATTGTGTGGCCTTAGATAACTAGCTTGACCTTAAGTATATTCTGGTTTCTGATCTGCTGAAATGGGATCAAATATAATATTTACCTTAAAAGATGGCTAGTTGGATTAAATGAAATAATTCATCAAAGGAATTTAAGGTGCCTGGCATTTAGTAAATACTTAATGAGCATAAATTCTTTTATAGCTATTTTTATTATTAAATGATATATACATAAAAGAAAATACAAAACTCAAAGAGAATACTTAACTGAATTTCCAGCTCCATCTCATGAAAGTGCCAGAAAGAATGGAGTAGGTAAATAAGGAACTAATAGGCTAAATTTCCCCGGAGCTGAGCACCTGGAATCTTCAGAATGAAAGGATCCAGGAAGTACAAAATAAATAAGAAACAAACCTAATCACTTTTGCTGCAGTTTTAATTTTCAATTAAAAGGAGAAAGTATTCCCCCAAAAGAGGGAAATGATATGGTTACTTTTAGTAAGCAAGAGGCAAATTGTTATCATCCTTCTAACCAGCAATAATGTATATTCTAGAGAACAATGAATCTGTTCCTTCTAATGCACATGGGAAATAATTTTAAATCCAGACTTAAATATAGAAATAGAAAAAAAAAAAATACAGGCATGTAAGTACTCAGAAATTCAATTGTGACATACTTCAGTTTTCTAGCAAAAATAAAATCTCTAGCATTTTCTATTTAGCATTAGTAATCAGTGATAAAGAGAAGAATGGAATTAGCTTTGTGGGTGGAAGAGAGGTTAATTTACTTCATTGTATACTATTTACTTCAAAAAAATCTGTTTCACTATGGTTACTTGTTACTTTTATAATAAAAAATGGATAACTTAGGTAAGTTAAATGAAAACATCATATATTATATGTATCTTTTTTTTTAAGATTTATTTATTTGAGAGAGAGAGAACACATAGCAGGGGGAGGGGCAGAAGGACAGGGAGAGGAATCTGAGGCAGTTTCCGACCCCCCCATTGAATATGGATGCGAGGCTGAACATCACTACCCTGAGATCATGACCTGAGCTGAAATTAAGATTCTGACACTTAACCAACTGAGCCACCCAGGCACCCCCCTTAGGTTAATATTTTTTTAAAGCTTTATCTATGTTGTTTTGAGTACCAGTATTTTATATTTTTTATAGCTGAGTAGTAATGCATTGTTTGAATATACAAGTTGTTATCCATTTCTTTGTTAAGGAAAGTTAAGGGTGTTTCAAGTTTTTGGCTATTATGAATTAGTGTGGTCTAAAAATCCTCATATGAATGATTTTGAGAACTATATTTTCAGTGTTCTTGGATACATAGTCTAAGAGTGACTTTTCTGGCCCATAAGGTATACACACACACGCGCGCACACACACACGCGCGCAGACACACACAGTATACACGCCATGTTTTTATGTAGTAACAGTATGTTATTTTGTTATACTGTTAAGAAATGACAAACAATTTTCCAAAATATATGGAGAATATTCTTACCAGCAGTGTGTGAGAGTTCCAGTTGCTCAACAACTTTACCAACATTCTGGTACACTTTTTAACTTTACTCATTCTAGCTCATTGTAATTTCAGTTTGCATTATTCTGATGCTCAAAGATATTGAGAGCTTTTTCATGTGTTTATTAGTCATTCATTGATTTTATGAAGCTTTAGTCCAAATTTTGCCCATATTTATTGTATTTTTTGCTTTCATTTTCATAGTTGATCTTTTAAGATAAAAGACTTTAAGAGTCTTTTATCTATGGTGGATATATATTCAGATATGTATAAGGCAAATTCTTGTTGTTTTTTTTTTCCCTTACTGTGGCTTGTCTCTTCATTTTCTTTTCTTTTTCTCTTCTTTTCTTTCTTTCTCTCTCTCTCTCTTTTTTTTTTTTTTTAGGATTTATTTGTTTATTTTAGAGCGAGAGAGAGAGAATATGTACATGATCAAGCGGGGAGAGGAACAGAGGGAGAGGGAGAGTCAAAATCTCAATCAGAGTCCTGGCTGCGCACAGAGCCAGACACAGGGCTTGATCTCTTGACCCTGAGATCATGACCTGAGCTGAAACCAAGAGTTGGACATACAACCTCCTGAGCCACCCAGGCACCCCTGTCCCTTTATTTCTTAATGGTATTCTTTAATTAACTGAAAATTGTAATTTTGACAAAGTTCAATTTTTAATTTTTTTCTCTCGGTGCTTTTTTATGACCTTTCTGATAAATCTTTGTCTACCCAGCAAAGGTTTATTTCTTAAACCTCAGGTTTTGAGGTGGGAATATTCTACCACCCTAATTATTCTTTCCTTCCTACTGATTATCCATATCCACCTTTCTATTCAAAGAATGGGATATGACAAATTAAAATAATTAATGAAAGCACCTTCCTGTTAGAGATTGCTAAATAAGTCTGGTTGCTCCAAAAGATTATTAAAATTCCAAAGCAACTCCACAGTGTTTTAGTAGATTATGTTTTTGGGGAGGACATTATGCTTAAACTTTTTCCCTCAGAGGAGATGAAAAAAACCATATTTTAAGCCAAATTTTATACAAATTATGTGGATATAAAACCCTAAATACACATCTGGTCTTCTGGGAAACTCTTTCAACTTCACAGACTAATGTAACAAAAGTTACAGAAATTTTAATCTGTAAAGTGTTTTAAGGCAATGATTATTCAAATACACACTCATGTCTATATTGCAGAATACATACAGTTGCTACAGATAGATCTAAATTTATACCAAAAATATAAAAACACAAACTTTCTTGGCAATATTTTTTTTCTAGTTATGTATAGACATAAGCATTTTTATAGGAAAACATCTTGCATTTTCAAAGTGGCACTTGATTTTGTAACACAAATAAAACATTTGAAAATTTTAAAAAGATTTATTTATTTATTTTAGAGGGAGAGAGAGTGTGCACACCCAAGAGAGAGTGAAAGTGGGTGAGGAGCAGAGAGAGAGGGGCAAACTGATTCCTCCTCTGAGGTTGGAGCCCATGCAGGGACTTGATCCCATGACCTTGAGATCATGATCTTAACCCAAACCAAGAGTCGGATGCTTAATCAACTGAGCCACCCAAGTGCTGCAACATTTGAATTCTTAATAGAAAATTTGATTGCTCTTTAGCATATCTTTATACTTTCAAATGATGGTCAGATAATACAAAAAATAAGTTTTAAAAGCATAATCAGTGCTCCAAAACTGAAGAAAATATTTGTCTAAATGTTTATCTTTCTTACAATATAAAACTCTGGAAGTAAAATACCATTATTTCACTCCTATGCCATATGTATTTTTAGTATGTATAAATACACACTCTGCACATTTGTTTTCTGTACTTAAAGTATATATGGATAGGGGCACCTGGGTGGCTCAGTCAGTTTAGTGTCCGGCTTGTGATTTCCACTCAAGTCATGAGCTCATGGGTCCTGGCATTGAGCCTCACGTTGTCAGGCTCTGTGCTCAGTGGGGAATCTGCTTGAGATTCTCTCTCTCCCTCTCCCCTTGCCCCTACCCACACTCCCTCACACACACTTTCTCATTTAAAATAAATAAATCTTTAAAAAATCAAGTAAAGTAAAAATGGGTAAATAAAACACCAATGAACAGTCATGCTCTATTGTTTTGCTGCAGATTTCTGAAAAGCAACCAAGTAGCATGTCATCCCAAGGTCAAGATTGTTAAAATAATATATTTTTTCTCAAAATGAACTAGAAACTGCAATTACAGATGTGCCTAAAGTTGTTTCACAGGGATCCCAAGGAGAATGTGTGGTTCCTGATTTCTGTTTTTACTTGATTCTAAAATTTAGGGTTTTAATCTTCTTTTCCCATTTTACTGGTAGTAATTGTTTTATATAATTATTTAATGAAAATTTTTATTCACAACTTCGTGTTTAGAAATCTACACAGATTCAAGATCTTATGTATGTTCAGTAAACCATGTCAGGCTTTCCAAAGCTGAGGTTATTATTACAGGTTGACCTTGATCAGGGATCCCCTATATTAAATTAAGTCAGGCAACTCCAAAAGGAATTTAGAAAATATAAGCAGTTGTTGAAGTGACTCTTTTATTTGTGAGCTGGTTGAAATCATTAAGTTTCTTAATTTCTTATATTGTAGGTCTGAAAGGGCATATGCCAAGATATGGCACAGAGATATCACAAAACCTGGTATAGTTTACTTTTGGCTCAGGATATATGAGCTTTCATATTTTTTTTTCCCTTTTGCATGAAATGCTCAGTTTTTAAAGTTTTTTTTTTTTTTTTCAGAAGCGTAATGTTTAACCATTTCTGCACACCACAAAGAAAAAAGGAATAGCAGCAATTGCTTTAAGTTTCAGTTGTGTATACCATGTAAAATAATATACAGATTACTTGGTTAGAATGTTATAATTATGCCAAAAATAAGGATTTATGCAAGAAACATAGATCAAATATTAACTCCATTTATTAAATAATATAAGAGCAGGATGATATGGCAAGATTTAGTTTTATTTGCCATGTTCAAAAATATATTCTACATATCTTACTTTTAGTTACTTATTACATCCATTCTTTTTCATCTCTTAGATACAGGAGAACTAGTAAACACTATATAAATTAAACACACATGCAAGGGAGAAACAAGGAGTGCAAGGGACATTAGGGAAGACTTCAGAGAGCCTTGAGTTATGACCAGAAGGATAGTAGGCTTTTTCCAGATGGACAATGCAGTTCTAATTACTCTTTTTACTCCCCCCTCCAGCTGTTTTATTTGTGATCTTTATTTAAAGTGTTGACTCTTGTATTTGTAATACTTTTTTTCCTTCCCACATACTGTGCATTTGCGAAAATAGTTACTGCAACAGTTCTTCATTGGTTGGTCCAGATGTCCAGAGGGTGAAGAATTTGTAGAGGCTTTTCTTTTAGCCATGACACAGGTAGATTTATTCCCACAAGCTTTCTCAAACCCTATTTGGCAAAACACCTCTCACTCTTACTGCTATTAAATCTCCAGTGAGCATTTATTATACGTGCAAGAGTATAAGGAAGTAAGCATCTTTTTTATGTTTGGTCTAGTTAATCTTGTATCTAAGGAAAATAGCTTCTCATATGCTTTTTACAACTCTGAGTACATAGAAAAAACATCATAATCATGAAATACCCATTTCATGAATTTTTCCTAAGGCTGAGTAGTAAGTAGCTAAATCACCACTCTTCCACTTACTTTTGTGTACTTCCTTGGCCCCCAGTTTAATCTGATTTAATTCCTCTTTAGCTTTAATTGCCATCTCTTTTTTCAATAGTTAAGTTATATATTAAAATTTGTGCAATTTCTAATGAACTGCTCATTAAGATAACTGTTATATGACTCATATTAAGACTGTAGAAAAAATATAACATTTCTTCCTCTTAACATGGAGAAAAAGTACATACTAAACACTTGTTAATGTGTATTAAATATAACCTTCCTATAAGATATAAGTGACTCCTTTTCAGCAAATCATGTTCATGGAAAAAGTACTATGAGATTCAAAAGATTAAATAGGACTATTAAATTTCAACTCATTTATGTGCTATAATTCATGTGCTTTTTGGGAAGTAGTTTTAATCACAGAGCATATAAAATTATTTCTAACCAACTGACAAAGAATCTAAAATTTAAGGTAGAAGAAAGACTTTTTACTTAATAGATTTCCTATTAAGAGTATTATTTCTTAAGGAAGGCATTATGCCTAACTGCCTGATTTACACGCTGATTTTATGGACAAGATGCTTGTGTTTCTGTGTTTGCAACTTGTAGAAGAAAAAGTAAACTAATAAAGTTTTCCATTTTTTAATCGTATGTTATTTAATAATTGCTTGTGCATTAGTTACATGGAATGCGGTATACCTTCTGAAATGTATGACTTAGTTCAAGCATCCAATGAATAATGGTTAAGAGTATATGGCCTAACTACCTCTGAGAATGTTGAATGTTACCTGAGCCTTGTGCTTCTGTAAACACCCTTCCTCTTCCCCTCCCCACTTTGTGTTCTAGGAAATGCCCTACTGCAAATAATTACCAGCATGTAACTTAGATAAAAGATTCATGGATAGCCTTTTTGCTTATGTATTGACAAGGCTAGACATAGACCCTCCAAACTCCTATTCTTTGGCTCATAAATGAATAGTTAAACTATGCTATCTGACTTGACCCACATTTAGTAAGTTTTTGCTTGGCCACTGAACTTTGGTCCCTCTTTTATGAGTCCCTCCTGAGAATCAGCTCACCTCCCAGAAAAACATTCCTGAACACACTACCTGTTTATCCACCTTTCACACAAGGGTTCTTTCTAGCCTTGTTTACTCATTCCTATAAATAAAATTCATTTCTGCTTGACCTTTGAGAGGTTTATAGATGTTTTAAGTTCAGAGTGTTTTTCTATACTGTCATATTCTGCTTCCCCCTTATTGCAATAGCCTTTTCTCCTTACCTGAGTCTGGATTTGGTTTCAATTGATAATCCCTTTTTAAATTGTGATTAGTTTCTGACTTAAGAAAAATTGTTACAGACAATAATTCATGCAAACCCATCTGTACAAATCAGAAATAGAATTAGGATCCCTCTCAAATTTGAGAGTTTAACTTACATATTTTTAGGAAGAAAGAATCAGAATAATTTAGTCTTCATTTTAATGCTGGTCTAGGTTTCAAAACACTCAATTATATCCAATTTACTATTATAACTATCTGAAAAAGCTAATCAAGTATCATAAAATTGAAGTAGAAAATGAAGCAAGCCCAAGACTTTCACTTTGCATGTTAGGGTAAAATTCTCGTTTAAATGTGTATCTTGGGAAAGCTAACATGCTCTACTTGTTGAAAGTTTTAGGTATAATCAAAGGCCCATCTGTATATAGGGTGCAGCAAGTCATGGAAGAAGAGAGGAAGCCTTCAAGTATATCTGGACAATTTATTATATTATATCCCAGGTGCTTAGCCCAACATGTGGGGCATAGTGTATACTGACATAGTATTTATAGAATAAATCTATAATATCCTTTTTTATAGTATCTTTTTTTGACACAGGCATATTTCATTTTTTTTTTATTTTAGTTCACTCAAAAACATGTCAATTCTTGGAATAAGATTGACGAAAGGGAGGATGTACATATTTATTCATTGAACAGAAGAAAGGGGATGTTAGGAAAATGAGTAAGTGACATGTGCATGTATTTTGATCTCTCATTTTCAAGTTTAATAAGCAACTCTAAATTTTATGCTTAGTCATCTTGAAATGAAATTTTGCATGGCATTATGTATTTTTGGTCATTTATTTTTTATTTTGAACTTATAAATGATGTTATTATATAATTTTATGAAAGTATAAACTAATGGAATGGTAGTATATTGTGAGTTAGTAAATATAAGATTAGGTTCCAAAAATCCAATCTGATATGAATAATAATTTAAAAGTCAGACTCAAAACCAATTTGTTGAGAGCTACAATCTTGACCCTGAAAAATTTTTCAAAAAATGTATTATGATAAAGTCATTGTCAGCTGTAGTACTGGCCACTCTTGGTGCTCTCTCTGTTTCAATGTATACCCTTCATTTGCATTTGCAAATTTTAGGAAATAGCTTTGATGATACTGTTTATGTTGGGAAATTTACTCTGTTATGCACATACTTAGGCTACAGTGGACCTCTCTCTCTCTCTCTCTAATCTATTTCTTACTCCCTTCCATACTATATTGGGTTGATGGTGTTGCTTCAGAGTTCATGTCCATTAGGAACCTTAGAAAGTAACCTTCTTTGGAAATAAGGTTTTTGCAAACGTGATCAAGTTAGATGAGATTGCGATGAATTAGGGTAAGCCCTGAGTCCAATATGACTATTGTCCTTATAAGAAGAGGACGTTGGACATAGAATCACAGAAAACCAAGGATTGCCATCAGCCACCAGAAGCTAGAAGAGGCAGGAAGGATTCTTGAGATTTAAGGGGGTGCTGAGACTGCTATCTGGATCTCTAGCCTTCAGATCTATGAGAGAATAATGTCTTGTTTTAAGTTACCCTGTTTCTGGTACTGTTATAGTAGTCATAGGAAACTAATATATACCCCAGACCCAAAAGAACCCTTTTAGGGATTTTTTTTTTTTTAAGATTTTATTCACTTATTTGACACAGGGCAAGAGAGGGAAAGAGTACAAGCAGGTGGACTAGACGAGCAAGAGAGAGAAACAGGCTCTCCACTGAGCAGCGAGCCTGACGTGGGGCTTAATTCTAGGACCTTGGGGTCATGACCTGAACTGAAGGCAAATGCTTAACTGACTGAGCCACCCAGGAGCCCCAGAACCATTTTGGGTATTTAGGATAAGGATTTTGTAAAGATGAATAAAAAGGCCTATAGGAGCTTTCAACACTCACAGAGTGCCATATGCTTCTAAGGGCTGACAGTGAAGTGTTTTTTGTCTCTGAAGGGTGATGTCACTGATTCCTTCTCTTAAAAAGGAACAAGGTATGTCTTTCTGTCTTTCTTTCTTTCTTTCTTTCTTTCTTTCTTTCTTTCTTTTAATAAGATCTGACTTAGGTAAGGTGACAATATATGCTGTAAGTATCCAAAATAGTTAGTGACTTAAAATGATAAAAACAACATGACTCACTCATGTAGCTGTCTAAAGCAGATGGTCCTGATTGGAAGCCTATTCTCCTCCAAATGTAGATTCAGGGACCCAGGGTCCTTCTCCTGTTTTGCTCCAACATCATCAACATTTGGCTTCAGAATCACCATGGAAAGGGAAAGAATGACAGTATGGGAAGATTTTAATGGGTCAGATTTGAAATTGGTACATGTTTTTAGTAATTATATTTTATAGCCAAAACTCAGATTATATTGTTACAAACAGGGGTCTACTAGAAGATCTGGAAAATTTTTATTCATATCTTATAACTAGCAAATAGAGAAAGTAGGTTTGGTTACAAGTCAGTTCATTTCAATAAATAATTACTGAGTAATTATGGTGGTCCAAGAATATGTGCTGTCATTCAGTAACTAATGAGTTACTAGAGGATTGTCTATAATTCAGAATTCATAATAATTTAAGCCAAGTTTAAATGGCCCTTAATATATTGAATATTAAACATAAGGTTGATACATTTTCTATTTTGTTAGTATTTAGGTTTTATTTATTTTTCTAAGATTTTGTTTATTTGAGAGAGAGAAAGTGAGAGGCAGAACATGAGATCATGAGTTGGGGGGTGCATGGGGAGGCAGAGGGAGAAGATGACTTCCCACTGAGCAGGAAGCCTAATGCAGGGCTTGATCTCAGGACCCAGCATCATGACCTGAGCCAAAGTAGCTGCTTAACCAACCCAGGCACCCCATTATTTAGGTTTTATATTTTAATTTAGCTTCCCTGGTATAGTATTGATATTTAATGTCATTCTTAATTCATTTGTAAACATTTTGCAATTTCTTCTATTATAAATGTTCTGAAAATTTTAAAATAAAAATAACTTTGATACAGATATAGGAGAGAGATTAAGCAGTATTTGAATATGTGCTCACTTCAAACCCATAATCACACATTTTAAACTGAGATAAAAATTAGAGAAGCATGGTTAAAGGAAATGGGCAAGTTTGAGTCTCTGACAGACCTAACTTGAATGACCTCAATGTCAGCTGCAGCATTTGAAAGCACTGTTTACAAGAGTTAATCTAGAAACCATTACAAGAATGTACCCTTCTGCAGTATCTGGAGATCTTAGCATAGGACTGAATAGCATCCGAAGCATCTTAAAAAAAAAAAAAAAAAAAAAAAAAAGAGAGAGAGAGAGAGAGAGAGAGATACTTTTTGTTCCAGTGATAGGCGTTGTATTTGTACACTAAGTTATTTCTTGGTTTAGGAAAGTCAAATGTTGACAGTGTTCTCAGTAATTTATACCCTTCTATTTTAGCTTCGAGGACTTCAGTTGGGTGTCTTCACTCTTCAGTTGAGGCAGGACCAGCAGGTGCCGGGGAGGCAGTCCCTGCAGTCTTTGGACATAAAGTTTGGAAAAGGAACTGAACTCAGCAGGGTCTTAATACAGAGTGACACTATTATCATGTAAGTCTCTTGCACTTAAATTAAGAGTTTCATTAAGAGACTACAGAGTTTATTTTATGGGTGTTTTGATCAATGGATTTTTTTTTTAATTTTTCAAATTTAATTTTTTCATTGTTCCAAGAGTCATATTTTTATGTACCACACCCAGTGCTCCATGCAATACATGTCCTCCATAATACCCACCACCAGGCTTATCCAACCCCCCTACCCTCCTCCCCTCCAAAACCCTCAATTTGTTTCTCAGAGACCACAGTCTCTCATGCTTCATCTCTCCCTCCAATTTCCCCCAACTCACTTCTCCTTTCCATCTCCCCATGTCCTCCATGTTATTCCTTATGCTCCACAAGTAAGTGAAACCATATGATAATTGACTCTCTCTGCTTGACTTATTTCACTCAGCATAATCTCCTCCAACAATGGATTTATTTTTGGCTATCCTGGGACAAAAATATCTGGAACAAAATATGTGTTTTTTTTTTCTCTCTCAATCTCTCTTTCCTTTTCCTGCTCTGGAAATTGTCTTTGCAGCCCTTTATCTTAGACAAAGTTAAAATGCAAATGGAAGTGAAAAGCTAAAATGTTCATTGTTGTATATTCGTAACAAATTTATATTAGAAAGTAAAACATCTTTTACTAAAACTATAATTGGAGGATGAGTTAAATTTGTGATTAAAGAGGAAACAACCATGAAGTAAATGGTAGTTAAGCACAGTAAATTAAAACAACAACAATGTGTCTAAGAAATATGTAGGTCAGTGGGTAAAAACGTTACCACTGTCATATTTCAGACTAGTTATTAGCTGTTAGTACTTACCCTAAACTGTTGCTGAAATTTATCATATTCCAAACTTGAAATTGCCTAGTAAGAAGTAGTGTTAGAGGCAGTGGGAATCACAATAATCCCAAGTAAGGGAAGTTGCAATTCTTATTACTAGTTATCAAACACATGGACAAAAAGCTTATTACACTCTGCAGGAAAGCCATCTATTTACCCTGATTTTACCTTATGAGATTTGGTAGGGGATATTCAGGATGTCAGAGTTTGTTAATTTTTCCCCTTCTTATAGATTTGGTAATATCCTGTAATAAAGATAGAGATCTGTGTTAAAAACTGACTCATCGGAAGGAAAGTCATACTTTTGCCTCTGGCCAACCTCTGAGAATATAATAACCTGGAGCCCTGTTTGGATAAAAATGCTAAATTATTTAACAAAAAGCTTGTTAGTGTTAGCAGAGTTAAGGAAGTCAGAACCAAAATTGGTGATAAGATTGAGTTATGTGAGAAGCCTGATTCCCACAGGCCCTTTCCATGAATCTCCTGTTATATACTACCAGGCAGACACAGGAGACAATTATTTTTATGGTATAAGCTCAGATAGCAGGGAGAAGGGCAGATTAACTGTGCCTCCCCATCCTGAACCATTGTCTCAAATTGTCCAAAGCAGATGCCTCAGTGGAGGTCATTAAATTAAGGGCTAGGGAAGTGAACATATAACTGAGAATTGTTGCTAGGAAACGGATAACTCCAGGTTCCAGCTCTAGAATCAGGAAACATGGCTGAACACAATATCTGACTTTAAGAGAGTTGCTTTCCCAGTGTCTGGGATTAAGAGATGGTGTTTGAGCTTCCACTTAGCAATCAATCTTCAATTCACACTTGCTCTACTCACACACAAATAAAGATACATACACACAACCCTGCAGGAAGTGAAATGATGAAGAAAATCAGCACCCAGAATAGGCATTCTTGCCAATTGCCTCTCAGATGGTCATGGATAACACTAAATAAGGGACTCCTTTAGAGGCCAAAACCAAGAGGCAGGGTGGGGAATGGGGGTTGAGCAGGGGAGGGATTGGGTATGAGTAATGCACCTAGAAATTTTTTCTAGAAAAATATCTAGGAATCTTCCCACTATCAGGGCAAAAAGTTTATACTGTTCTTGCAAAACAGGATATGAAGTATGGAGCAATGACCACTTTGTTTCCAATTAATTTTTTTTCTCCAATGATTTTTTTTCTGATGTATTATCTTTATCCTCCAATTATCTAGAAATATCTAGACTTTGCAGTTATGTGAAATGAAGTATTTACTTAGTTTTCAGTCAAGGTAGACTGGCTTTTCTTTTAACTGATATTAAAAACTGATATTAAAAACCTTAGAATGGATACATGGACATTCAATTCTCTGATCTTTATGTTTTAGAAAATATATTTATTTTATCTTCTGACTTAATTAAGAGTTTGGTAACATCTTTTAGTCAAATTATGTTCTTTCTGAATTTTAAAAACACTTATACTTGGTCTGGAAATCCAGAGAGATGTCTGATTGAAATTTAATTATTGTTACAGTGTAGAGAACCTGCTGTCAAAATCTCAAATCCTTTCACATCTATTTTTTTCCTACTTGAAATTCTGGAATAGTTTTCAGTAATGAATTGTTTATACTCATCTTGCTTGACCTCCTGTATGCCATTTGAAATTAAAGACCCCTGTCTTCTTTCAGTTAAGAGAAACTCTTGATTATTTTTTTTCCCTTTTTTTTTTTTTTTTCCCTCCTTGTTTTAGTCTATCTGAGTCATATATTTTAAATTCTGGTTTGATTCCTTCTTGTCTTTTCTTTCTTTTTGACCTTTGTCTTTTTCTTTTTGCAACTCATGCTGGGAGATTATTTTCCAAATTCATAGTCCAAATCACTCTATCAACTACATTTTTTTTTTTAGGATGGTGATTAAATATTTTTATATTTCTTTAAATTACCTTTTCTATTCTAACCATATCCCCTGCTGGACAACTCATCTTGTTTCTCCTTGTACAAGATTAAGCCCATACAACAACCTCTTTATAAAATGCTTCTCTATTTGCATTTACATATTTCCTACTTATTCATCATATTTCAAATAATATATCACATTCTGAGAGAATTCTTTAATTCCAAGGATTTTTTTGCTGTTATTAAATCTGTTATTTTTATCTTCATTGCATATATAACTCTGTTTTTATGTTCTTATTAAATGATTTTTCTTCAGTTAATTTTGCACTTCAGAAGAAAAATGATGTGTGATTACAGTCCATCATAGTGTCAGTGTGGAATATTACTCATATGTGTGGAATGAGTGAATTAACAAATTATGGCATGGGGAAGGAAGTTTCTTTTTCTCTTCAGCTTCTTCTCCAGTTCTTGTTCTGTTCTTAAAATAAACCCTCCTTGGGGTGCCTGGGTGGCTCAGGTCATGATCCCAGGATTCTGGGATTGAGTTCCCCATTGGGTTCCCTGCTCAGTGGGGAGCCTGCTTCTCCCTCTCCCTCTTCTGCTCTGCCTGCTTGTGCTCTCTTGCTCTCTCCGTCAAATAAATAAATAAAATCTTTAACAACAAACAAACAAAAAACCTTCCTTAGGGATCTCTGCCATTATTACAGATAGTGATTAATTTCCTAAGACCTTAGCTCCACAGTCCTCATTAAAGAAATATTTGTTTGTATTTTTATTTCTTTAAATGCTGAGATATTTGCCCTAGAACTTACAAGAATCTTACCTGTTTTTTCTTTATATCCCAAACTGTGATCACAGTATTATCCTTATTGTCATGTTTAATTTCTCTCTCAATCTCTCCTCCAAGCATGGTATTCCTGACTTTGTCTTCCACCGTTGCTACAAGGAATTCTTCATTGAGTATTCTTATAGTAGCTTTATCATCCTACAGTCAAATTTCAGTCTGAGAACATTCTCTTGATTATCTGTTGTGACACTTAGAGTAGCACATCTCCTCATTTGTGGAATGTGCAGCTGCCATTTTCACACTTCTGAATTCTGACTGCAGCTTGCAATTATGTGCATTTGTTGATTTCATATATCTTTTGATTTATTATATATCTCATTTAAGTCTCTCAGCAAGGAGAAATGTGAAATTCAGAGATTTAAGCACACTTCTCAATAGCTCTCATTAATAAATGACTGAGCTAGCTTACTCATGCAAGTCTCTTTAATATGGAAATCTATTTTAAAATCAAAATTTGTCCATGTCATTCACTTCCCTGCTTAAATTCTTCAGTTGCTCCCTGTCACCTAAAAGATTAAGTCTGAATCCTTAAGCATAATATATAAGCCCTTCCATGAATTGGCCTCTTTTTATAGATCCTGCTTCATTTCTTGCTCTTTTACACCACAAACTTCATACAAAGTGCTTCACATAATATATCATTTCATAGTTCTATTCTTTTATTCATACAGTTTCTTTTGACAGAAGTGCCGGCTCCACATTTTTCTTTAACATTTATAGTTCCTTTTCTTCCAGTCTTGGCTCATTTCTCCTCTTAATGCTTTCTAAGATTATCTGGGTGGTTTAAATGTTCATCTTCTGCTCTTTCAGCACTCTGAATATCTGCCTTCTTACATATATTATATTACGTAGAAATCAGTGATGTTTTGTCTTTGTCTCCTCCACCAGGATGTAAAGTACTTGAGGGGAGCACCTCTATTTTTACTGATTTATTTATTTTTAAATTAAGATATAATTGACATAAAATACCATAGTAGTTTCAGGTACAGCATAGTGATTTCACATCTGTGTACACTGCAGAATGATCACCATGAGTCTAGTTACCATCTGTTGCCTTACAAAGTTAGTACAATGTTATTGACTATATTCCCCATGCTGTACATTACATCCGCATGACTTATTTATTTTATAACTAGAAATTTGTTTTTCTTAATCCTCTTCAACCATCCGCCACCACCCACCCCATTCTGGCAATCACTAATTTGTTCTCTGTATCTATAAGTCTAGGTTTTGTTTGGTTTGTTTTTTAGATTCCGCAAATAAGTGAAATCATGCAGTATTTATTTTTCTCTGTCAGACTTATTTCACTTAGCATAATCTCCTTAAGGTCCATCCATGTTGTTGCAAATAGCAAGATTTTATTCTTTTTTTATGTCTTTGTGAGTATAACACATCCTTTTTATGCATGTATCTATTGATGGGCAATTAAAGTGTTTCTATAGCTTGGCTAATGTAAATAATGTAACAATGAACATAGACATTCATATATCTTTTCAAATTAGTGTTTTTATTTTATTTGGATAGACACCCAGTACTGGAATTCCTGGATCATATGGTAGCTCTTTTTTCTTTTTTTTTTAGGAACCACCATACTATTTGTCATAGTGGCTTCACCAATTTACATTCCCAACAACAGTGCACAATGACTCCCTTCTCTCCACATCTTTGCCAACACTTGTTATTTCTTGTATTTTTGATAATAGCCATTCTGACAGGTGTTAAGATTATATCTCATTGTTGTTTTGATTCGCATTTCCCTCATGATTATTATCCTTTCATGTGCTTATTGGCCATTTGTGTATCTTTTTTTGAAAAATGTCCATTCAGATCCTCTGCTCATTTTTCACTGGATTATTTTTTTTTATTATTGAGTTGTGTGAATTCTTTTTAAATTTTTGGAAATTAACCCCTTATTGGATATACAGATATATTTTCTCCCATTCAGTAGATTGCCTTTTTGTGTTTTTGAGTGTTTCCTTCAGTCTGCAGAGTGTTTGGTTTGATGTAGTCCCAGTTATTGATTTTCACTTTTGTTACCCTTGCCTTTGGAGTCAGATTCAGAATAACAATGTTAAAACTATTGTCAAGGAACTGACCACCCATTTTTTCTTCTGGGATTTTTTTTTTTTTTTTAAGTAAATTCTAGGCCCAATGTGGAGTTCACACTCATTACCCTGAGATCAAGAGTCACGTGCTTTACTGACTGATCCATCCAGGAGCCCCTCTTCTAGGGTTTTTATGGTTTTAGCTCTTTTGTTCAAGTCTTTAATCCATTTTGAGTTGATTTTTGTATATCGTGTAAGATGGTAGTCTAGTTTTATTCTTTTCCATAGAACTGCCCAGTTTTTCTGGTAACATCCATTGAAGAGACTATCTATTCCCTATTTTATATTCTTGCCTCCTGCATTATAATTTATTTGACCATATATGTATAGGTTTATTTATGGGCTCTCTATTCTGTTAAATTGATCAAGATATATGTTTTTATGCTGATATCATACTGTTTTGATTATTATAGGTTTATAGTAGAGTTTGAAATCAGGGAGTATGATGCCTCTGGCTTTATTCTTCTCTCTCAAGATTGTTTTGTCTATTTGGAATCTTTTGTGTCTCCATATAAATTTTAGAATAATTTGCTATAGTCAGTGGAAAATGTCATTGGAATTTTGATAGGGCTTGCATTGAATCTGTAGATTGCTTTTGGCAGTATGAACATTTTAACAATATGAATCTTTCCAATCTGTGAGCATGGGATGTCTTCCCATTTATTTATTTTCCATTTATTTGTGTCTTTTTCAATTTCTTCCATCAGTGTCTTATAGTTTTTAATGTACAGGTCTTCACTTCCTTGGGTAAATTTATTTTAAGTATTTTATTCTTTTTGATGTGATTATAGAGGGATTGTTTCCTTGATTTCTCTTTTTGATAGTTCCTTATTAGTATACTGAAATGCAGCAGATTTTTGGATATCAGTTATGTATCCTGTGCCTTTATTGAATTCATTTATCAGTTATAATGGTGTTATGGTAGAATCTTTAGGACATTTTATATAAAGTATCCTGTCATCTGCAAATATTGACAGTTTTACTTTCTTTTTAATTTC
Organism: Lontra canadensis; assembly: GCF_010015895.1. NCBI lineage: Eukaryota > Metazoa > Chordata > Mammalia > Carnivora > Mustelidae > Lontra > Lontra canadensis. Next base: position 3,124,223 of record NW_022631113.1, read on the forward strand.
TATGCTTTTGTTTCCTTTTATTGTCTAATTGCTATTGTTAGGATTTTCAATACTATATTAAATAAAAGTAAAGATAATGGTCATCTTTGTTTTGTTCCTGATCTTAGAGGAAAGGCTTTCAGCTTTACACTGTTGAATATGATATTAGCTCTGGGTTTGTCATATAATGCCTTTATTATGTTGAGATGCATTCTCTCTATAACCACTTTATTGAGAAATTTTATCATAAATAGATGTTGAACTTTGGCAAATTATTTTTTTCCGCATCTATGGAGATGATCATATGATTTTTATCTTTTATTTGGTTAATGTGGTGTATCACTTTGATTGATTTGAATTGTTGAACCATCCTTGCATCCCTGGAATAAATCCCACTTGATCATGGTGTATAATCCTTATAATGTGTTGTTTAATTCACTTTGCTAATATTTTGTTGAGGATTTTTGCATCTATGCTCATCAGTGATATTGGCTTGTAATTTTCTCTTTTTTTTGTGGTGATCTTGTCTGGTTTTAGTGTTAGGGCAATATTGGCCTTGTAAAATGAGTTTGGAAGCTTTCCTTTCTCTCCAATTTCTTGAAAGAATTAGAGAAGGATAGGTATTACTTTGAATGTTTGATAGAACATTTTCACCTCCAATAAAAAAGAAAAGTGTGTATTTTATATTACTCTCTTTTCTTTTTCTACCATTCGGCCAAATAGAGTCTAAGAGATATTTAAAAGGAACTATTTTTGCAATCTATTCTGTAAATAAATAATAAATAAGTAAATAAATGGCTTTTCTCTTAAAAGTGAGGAAAAATGCTAAAATTTTTTATGTGATTGACATTAGAGCTGATGGTATAAATCAAAAATTCTCTTTATTTTAAGGCTTTTGGAAAGTAGAGAGCTTCATGGTATGAACAGAGTAAAATTCCATTTTTTTTCTTTGTATAGGACGAACATCTAGCTCACATTATCAATTACTAAATTATATGGATTCAAGATATAATACTTTTAATACCAACTTAATCCATTTCAGAAATTTTTTTAAAATTACAACATTTTAAAACAAGTAACATATTTCCAGTGAAAAATCATGTGATGTCCTTATTCCTTGCAGCCTCATCTGTACTTTTAATTTAGTTTCTTTTAGAAGTACATTTTATTATTTATTTACTTATTTATTTGAGAGTGAGAGAGAGTGTGAGCAGGGTGGGGGAGTAGCAGAGGAAAAAAGACAAGAAGATTCTGCATTGAACATGGATCCTGATGTGGGGCCCAGTCTCATGATGTGGAGGTTATGACCTGGACCAAAATCAAGAGTCTGTCACTTAACCAACTGAGCTACCCAGGTACCCCAGCTTCCAGGTGCCCAAGAAGAACATTTTAAATGTTTCTTTCATAAAGGATTTTGAATTTTTTATTAAATTATCAATATTTAATTATTGATCGTAAAGAATAATTAGAAGTTAATATAATTATTTTATATTATCATATTGAAGATATTATTTCATTTATAGTTGGCTTCTGTTTCTACAAAAATATCCAGTTTGAGCCAACTTGTTGATTCATTTTGTGAAATTGATCTTTTATTTCCGGGAGATTCTAAGATTTTCTCTTTGTCTTTGATATTCTGCAGTTTCACTACCATATATCTAGAAATTGATTTCTTTTTTATGTATCCAGGTCAAGATCATCTACCTATTCATTTGTTTTTTCTACTAATGAACAAGATGAAGAAAATATTAAAGTCGCTACTATATTATTTGGGATACCTGGCTGGCTTAGTAGAGCATGTGACTCTTGATCTAGGGTTGAGTTTGAGTCCCATGTTAGGCATAGAGATTATTTTTAAAAAATTACTACAGTATTATTCAAGTGCCCCTTTCCAGTTTTATGCATGTCAGGAGGCGGTTGCATTTGGGCAGTTCTGGTCTCTGTAGCTCCTTGGTTTTGACTTCCTTATCTCTTGATTTCCACAGCGTACTGTTCTTTTCCTGTAATGTATTGCTGTATAAGCAGGTGTTACCAAGCTTACTGCTTGTCATCCTGTGTGAAGAGGCTTGGGCAACTTACACAAATGGTGATACTCCACTATTGCTATTGCTGTGAGCAGTAAAGTTTTTTGTTTTTGACCTAGGAGTCCTGTGTCTTCTGCCATTGTTCAAGAAATTGGAAAACTAATTTATCTTACAAGTATAAGAAAATCTCAGACCTTTCACCTTTCCCCACATATGGATGTGTCTTGATCTCAAAGACAGTAGTGTTGCTACTTGCTTTACATCCTGATTATTTTAAAAAATATATTTTATTTTGACTTTCATTCTGATTTAATATCTTTTACCAATTCTATAAATATCTTATCAAAATATTATTTTCAATATTACATTGGTTTCATCTTCTTTATTATTAATTTTTAAAACTTTTTTGTACATATATTGATGCATTTATCTTTCAGATTATTTAAGTTCTCTTAATTATCATCCGTCTTTTCAGTTCTTCATGTTGTATTTTATAAGATTCTCAGTTTTGTCTCCTAATTTATTAATTCTCTCCTTCCCTGCATGTATTTTTAAGTTAACTGGCCCAAGGAGTTTTATATTTAAAGGTCTGCATTTTTCTGTAATAGAAATACAATCTTGGTTCTATTTCACATCTACTTGTACTTTTTCATATTATCTCATTCTTTTTATATTTTTAATCCTTTAAGCTTTTAATCATTTTAGATACACTATTTTTTAACATTTTCTTTTAGATTATAATATTTTTAGCTTAAGAGCTTGGAGTTTCAATCACTTTTATTTTATCTGATTATTCTAAATTATGGTTGATTGCTTCCTTACATATTTTGTAATTTTGAATTGCTCATATTTTAGAAGGTCCGTGTTATCTTTTGCAACCTGAAAGGAGCTTTCTTTTCAAATACTTATGTGGATCCATCTTTTGTCCCTGCATGGCATTCCACTCCAAACCCTAATTTTAAAGACCCAACATCTGTGTCAGCAGCCATACCATATGCATCCCTTATTAGCCACAACATCACTTGTTTCTAGCGTCTCAAAACCACTTTCAAATTAATTGATTTACTAGAATGACTCACAGGACTCAGTAGCATGTTATATAGTAACTAAACTTTATTACATCAAAAGATACAGCATAAGATCAGTATGAAACAAATATGCATTGGGTGGAATCTATAAGGGTCAGGTAAAGGCTTCCAAGTCATTATCCTACCAAGTCTCATCTTTCTATCTTGTAGCAAACTATAGTGCAAAATGCCTCAGCACAAGAAGTCCATTTGAATCTCAGGGTACAAATATTTTTGTGAATAACTGGTAATATAGATATGTTCTATTACACAACCAGCTGTGATAATAGAAGCTCAAGATCCTGATGGTGAAAGCAGGTGTGTCAGTAATCTTAATGTTTACATAGAAATCATCCTTATATGTCCTGAATATATGGTTCAGCATACCCCATTCTTCTGGATATATGAAACATAAGTAATATAAGAATATGTACATAAGATAATCATATTTTGGGTTTGAACTAGAGTCAGTCTTGGTTCCAAATGACTGTAGAGACACGCTAGGACTGAGAAACCAAATCAGCCATGTTAATCTTTTCTCACATGAGCTTTGGCTCATTTTTTTACTCCCTTCTTGAATTCTGTTCTTAAAGCATTTTGTAGAAATACTCAAAATACTGCTTTATTTTATTTAATATTTATAACTATTTTTGGAATTTTTTTTACTTTTTCTTATTCTCCATCTTTTCCTGTATATATTTATTTATATGATGGACTCTACTTTTTAACTAATGAATTATTTGTGCATATATGTGTGGCTCATCATTTCTCACAGTGATAGTAAAGAGCTGAATGTGTGAAGTTTGTGTACAGAGTATGTACATTGGAAGCATTAATAATCTTCTCATACATCTATTTATATATCCATCCATCCATCCATCCATCCATCTGTCTAATCTTCACTTGTTTAGTAACTGTTATGAAAATGGTATAGTACCAGAAGGGGGAAAAAAATAAGTAAGATATTAAAAAAAAATGTTTTGTATAGTCGTCTACAATTTTATCTTTGCATCACAAATGATTCCAGTTCAAGAGAAAAAATTTCAAAGATATGAACTATCCTACATCATCACAGAGTCAAAAATTCTCCTTTAAATTGATTTTTTTTTAAATTTTCAGTGAAGATCTTACTGTTTGGAAGAATTTTGTTATAGCTCAATACTACCGTAATACAGCCACTAGCTTTCATATCCCTCACATTTACCTATTTTGCTTAAATGTATTAGTTTCAAACATACTGAATTTTCACTAATAGTTATTAAGTTGTGTTTTGTATATATTCCACTCCTCAGTTGTAACTGAAGCTCCTCTAGAGCTATTTGCGTAGCTTTCGCCTAATTAGTTAGATCCCTGTTTACTCTGGTTTATTGCTTTGTATCAAGTGTGACCTTAATAAAATTTAATAAGTTTTCAGTTATGCTGCCAAATACGTTTCTAAAAATCTATTTGAGATATAAGAACTATGGTATAACATCTGCAGGTGAATTACCAGGACTAAGACTGAAAATTTACTTGCTTGCTTGTTCATTTTTTCATTCAACACATACTTATTGGGCAACTACCGTGTGACCCCTTTTCTGTCCTAAACACTGGGAATACAGAACAAATAAAATTTGAGATGTCCATGGAGATTACCCTTGGAGAAAATTATCATGCAACACTGGTATTCTCTTTTTATTTTAGAAATTACCACCTCTTTTTTTTTTTTTAAGATTTTATTTATTTATTTGACAGACAGAGATCACAAGCAGGCAGAGAGGCAGGCAGAGAGAGAGGGGGAAGCAGGCTCCCTGCTGAGCAGAGAGCCTGATGTGGGGCTCAATCCCAGGACCCTGGGATCATGACCTGAGCTGAAGGCAGAGACTCTAACCCACTGAGACACCCAGGTGCCCCTGAAATTACCACCTCTTGCAAGAACTTATAGATTATTATCTTCCTTTAATATTCTTTAACCATTGCAGTGCCAAAAATTGTTCAAAATATGTTCAAAAAATGTTCAAAAATAGATGTTAATATACACATCTAAAAGATGGAATATTAGTCTCATAGAAATTAATTCTTGTCCAAAAATTGGATTTTGCTTCATTCAGATTAGGGTGACTTTTCAAGTCAAACATTAATTTAAAAATGGTATAATCACCCTTCATCTAGTTCTGATGGTCCTTTTAGCTGTGGCAGAATGTTGGGGGTGGGAGAAGCATTGGATTTTGCTTTTCTGCTTGAAATGCTCTTCTTGTTCTGACACAATGCATTCTTATTCAATTTTTAAGACACAAATCCAGTATCAAATTTTATATGCAACATACTGATCCCCTTTACCATCCTGACAGAAGATGTTATACTTTAAAGTGCTATTTTAAAGCATATGGTTACCTCAAAAATCCATCTAACATACTATATTACTTGTGTTTATTTACTTATTTGTTTATATTTTTACTCCTTTTGATAGATTGGGAATTCCTACAATGTAAAATTTGTTAATGATTTTCCCATTTTTATTTCCTTGAAACAAAAGGCCTACTGTTGGCACATTTTGGCTCATATAATAAGACAGTGTTGTGCTAAAAAGATGAATGAATGAATGAGTCTTATGCAAAATGGTGGAAGTCCAAAGACTTTCTAAGCAGTGTTCTTACCCTTCTGGGCTTGAGTGATATTATAACTTGTTTGAATGTTTTATTTCTGATTTACTAAAATATATTTGTTTCATTAATCTATGATATTATAATTGCATTCTGTAATGGAAAATAGTTAAGGTTTTTTTTTTTTTCCCAATAGGTCTAATTGTCTTGCCAAATGTTGAAATAATGCAATCTTTCCACCAAAAACAACATATGTCTTAAGACTAGGAACTAGAATTGAATAAATATGTCCTAGGTAGATTGTAATAAAGGCTGTTTCTCTTGGTAGACTTTAAGTGTTTAAGTTCTTCATGAGTGACAGGTATTAAAGATAGGATGGGAGGTAAGACGTGAAGGACCCAGGCTAAGACATTTGTAATTTTTTAACTTGATCTCTTAAGTGAGATATATGTTAGCTGTGGTGCACAAGCTGTTCTTTAAACACCTGAATTTTAAATGCTTTACATCAGTCACTTGGTAATGAGTATTATTATTGTTCTTTAGTAAAGAATAATTTTAGTAAAATAATTTTAGTAAATAATAATTTTAGTAAAGTAAATTTGTAAAATTTCCTCTTCTTTTCAACTCTTCAAGGAAGAAGAAAGGGAGAGTTTTTATCAATGCCTGATTCTCTCTATATTGCTGGAGTAGTGTTGGCACAGAATAAGAGATCTCCACTGAGACATTCAGGATCTATGGTCAAGGTCATGTGGACCAGAAGCCCCTTCCTATCCAGAGATTCATCTTCCAGGGTGAGTTTGAAGTTTCTGGTGTTTTCTCAATTCAAAAATGAAAAAGGTTTTTTAACTTCTGGTTAAAAGAAGTTTACTCAAATCTTTTCAAAGCTGAGTGTCTGTCTACAAACATGCAAGGGTATACTTAGTGAGAGGTGCCACTACTTCAGTGAAAATTGTCAGAACAGATGATTTGCTCACCAATAATTGAACACACGTCAGTGAGTGGACTGAGAGCCAGAGCCGACAAGTTTTGTTTATTGTTGTAAGTGATTATTAGCAGTTTGGGTGAGTAGAACTCACTATAACAGGCAATAAAGGTTAAATGCAAAAATATTACTAGAATATTATTTTAGAATAATATGTGAGTTTCTAAATGAAAGTAATATGTCTAGCAGACATTTTCAAAATAATATTGATTATGGCTTAGATCTTAGTGAAAACAGACTTCGTTTCCTTCATATCCATAATCATTCTGTCCTTAAAGATCTGGGTTTTTTTTTACTGTGTATCGGTGACAGTCTGTGTTTCACAAGAGAGACTTGATTACAGTAGCTCAAGCAAAAAGGATTTATCTCGTGTAAAAATAAATAAATAAATAAATCTACTGGTAGAACTATAAGCTAAAATTCTGCCTCAATAATGACAGGAAATGGTCTCCTTCTATCTCTTGGTACATTTTCCTTGGCAATGCTACTCTTATTCCCAGTTACCACCAGCATTCTAGAAAAGGAAGAAGGAAAAGCTATCAAAGTAGTACCAGTTGACCTCCTCTTCATTTCACAGTTCAGAAGAAAGTCACATGAACACTTTTGGCTCAAAGAGGTAAAAAAACTGTAGGGATTTTAAAAAAGATTTCTAGCCTCTTTTGGAGGCAGGGTAAGAAAACCATTTTCTGTTCAGTGTGTCAACTACAGTATCTGTCATACTTTCTTCTGAAATGTCACTATATTTTTATCATCTCAAACCTATGGTTGACTTTTCTTATTCTATATTTACTGATTTCTCTGCATTAAAATTCATGTAAATTCTTTGTAGTTGCAATAGTAATGCATTTCACTAAAATTCCCAATTAAATACCCATTGAGTTAGACAAAAACAAAAAGAGTAAACATTGAGATAAATCATAAGATGGTGTTATTTTAGAAAAAAAATTACAAATGGCAGGCCTTGTGATGGTTGAGAAATTCATTTACAACCTCTGGAATCTGCCATGTGGGGAGAAAAAGCAGAATTAATGACAATAAAGAAGATAGAAAGAATATGTTATTCTTTGTTTTCTCCCTATAATATTGGCTCCTTCTAATGCAGCTTCAATCTTTTGCTGAGTATGACCTAAAACAGCCATTTTTCTTCACCTGCGACTGAGTTCTTATTTTTCTGCATCTATTCATGTGTATAATGTGTATATAATGTGACTGGGGATAGAGGGAAATGGACAGTGCCAATTCCGTAATGTTATGTATAGTAGTTATTTGTCAAGAATCATACAGGAAGTGAGGTCAGTATGGTTATAGTGACCAACAAATGCTGGTGATTTATTATTTTTTATTCTGTGCTAGTAAACAATACAGTAAAATTATCTTTAGGCACTTCCATACCCAGAGAACCTGGCAGCAGAATGATCCAGTCCTTTGCTTCAGAACTTGCATTAGATGTAAGCCTTCCAGGGTCTGAACATTTCCTAGGGCGTGTTCATACTGCACTCTAGAATAGTACCACTAAAAAGTGGGTTATATGTATGGCTAAGAACCATCCATACACTGATTTTATGCTAGACACTGACCTGGAAATGCAGTTTTCAAGTGAAGTTATATAAAAGATCTGTATGGTTTATATAAGTCATAGTACTAATCTGGAACTAAAAATCCTGAATGCATTAATGGATAGATTGTGAATTCCTCATTTTATTAAGGGAGCAATGAAAAGTTGCTTCTTAAAAAACGTTGTGACAAATAAAGAAGTAAAATTTTAAGTTTTAAGTCTCTATGGCAGAATAGCAGGAGAGAGAAATTAAATTACGTGTTTCTCATCTGCAAGCTTCACATAATAGATGAATTAAATTACTTGTTTCTCATCTGCAAGCTTCACATCCTTCCTCTGTCTCCGTAACTTTATGAGAGTTTGGTATCCTAAATGTTTCTCCATTACATTTGGTCAGGGGACTATAAAGAGTTACTTGATTTTGAAAGTCATAAGTTGGTCATAAATTAATAGCCAAGGGTCATACCTGGCCTTACAGTTACTTTACTTGGCTTATGTAATGTAAAAAAGTGAGCCAACATTTTGATTTTAAAAGACATGAGATAAAATTGCACATTTCTGATTTTTCTTTCAGAATTAGTCATTTTAGTTATTGTCATTCCACATTTCTGCACAGCAACATTAGCTACAGTTGAGCAGTCCCACTCTCTTTGGTTTACTGTTTCCATGGTATTTTCTTCCTGTCCTTTCACTTTTAACCTATTCAAATCTTTGTAATCTCTTGGAGATAGCATATTATTTGGGTCATATGTTTTAAAACATCTGTTCTACACGTCTGACATTGATTAATCGATTTTTAGTCAATGTAATTACTAATAAGGTAGGATTAACATCTGAAATGTAGATTTAATTTTCTATATGTCTGACGTCATCTTTGTGCGACATCCAGGCTGGTGAAGAGAACAACTCATTATCTAAAGTTTCCTGGCTTTGAGCAATATGCAGTAACTGGTGGACTGTTGGAGTTACTGTTGTTTACATACTTCAGTTTAATTTAAACCAATAGATGAAAGAAAACAAATAAAAGAATTTTGAGACAATGTAATATAGTATTAGTGGTCCTTAGTTATTTTTTAAGTTTGCTCAAGTTTGAATACATGTGAAGTAAAGTAAGTTTAAAATCAAAATTATAGCATTTTAATTTTATAGATTTTAATTTTCAAATTTCTGTGCATGCTTATAGCATGCAAAGTGGAAAGAATGTCAATTTTGGTCTATTTCTGTATATGGGATAATAATCAGTGGAGGCATAATCAAATCAAACTTTAAAAGAATAGCTTTTTTTCTACATTTATTATGATGAATTATAAAGCAAGAAAGAAAGGTGCAACTTTAATTCAGCTTTCTCATGGTTGAGCATTTTTTAATCAACATAGCCACAGGGTGTCCAATTTTCTCCTTCTGGTATGATTCTTTTCTGTATTCAGTAACAATTGCAGTTGATAATGGTTATGATAATAGAGGCTACATTTATTGAATTTGTACTCTGATCCAGGCTCTAAGCTATTAGAGTCACATTCTTGTATGCTTGTATGCTTACTTTTTTTAAACACTGTCTTTCTGTTTCTGTTTCTTTCTCTTTCTCTTTCTTATTGTCTCCCTCTGTTTCTCTTTCTAAACTCAGTCTCTTTACTCAAACATAAGATCTGCTGGTTTATAAATGCCCCTCAATCATTAATAATAATGTGTTTGCAAAACAATGACAAAAAAAGTTGACAGTCCTAAAATATTGTGTGCTGGAGTTTGAGATTTATTCAGTATAAGCAAACTGGACTGTGCTCTGCTACCACGGATGTATTAGTGTTCTCAGCGTGCACGCGCGTGTGTGTATGTGAATAAATAGATCTGTTTTAAGAAATTGAGTCATGCTATTATGAAGGCTGGCAAGTCCAAAATCTTCAGGGTGGGCTGGAAGGCAAGAGACCAGGGCTGAGCTGATGCTGTAGTTTGAAACTTGAGGCAGTCAGGCTGAAGACATGGAGAAGAGCTGATGTTGCAGTTCAAGTCCAAAGGCCATCTGCTGGCAGAATTACATCTTTCTCAGGAGAGGTCAGTCTTTTGTTATACTCAGAATTCCAACTGATTACAGGACACTTCCTCACATTATGCAGATCAATCTGTTTCACTCAAATTCTATCATGTTAAATGTTTTTCATCATCCGAGATCCTACAGAATAATGTTCAACACATATTTGGGAACCACAGCCTAGCATCCTCTGTTCACCTGCCACCCAAATGCCTCTCCAGTTATTTTTAACTTGTTCCTGTCCTTATGATGCTCATCAGGAAATTGCAAAGAAAGAAAGAAAAAGGAAGAAAGAAGGAAAGAAAGAAAGAAAGAAAACAAAGTTGTATGTACCTGATAAAATAACCTCACATTATATAAAGCAATAATTGATAAAATTACAGAATATGATTACTACACCACAGCATTAAAATATTCCAGTATACCTCTCTTTAATATTGACAGATAAAACATATAATAACAATAACATTAATCAAAATATATTTTCACACAATATACAAGGTTGATTTAATGGAACACAGAGAAATCTGTTCCAGCATTAGTAGACTAGATGACTAAGATATTTTTATCCCCTAGGATCTGGTCTATAAATGGTGAGGATTTTTTTTTTTTTTAATTTTTGGTGAGGATATTCTAAAAGCACTCTTAACAAGAAAGTAACGGCCAGTTATATTTATTATATTATATAGGTTATATTTATTCTTGTACTGTTGGGTCCTGACTAAAGATAAGAAAATTAACGATTAAATAAGTAAAATAAAGGAATAAATCTACTACATTGGTGTTTTAGGACAGTCATAATAAAATACAGTATATTGAGGGGCTTAAACAAAGAAATTCATTTTCTCATAGTTCTGAATGCTAAAAGTCCCATATTAAGTCTGGTAATGTCAGTTTCTGGAGAGGATCTCTTCCTGGTTTGCTATTAACTGCTTTTTTGCTTTGTCCTCACATGACCTTTCTTGGCATGTGCACATGCTGGAGGTGGGGATAGGGAAGGAGGGAGGGAGAGAGACAGAGAAAGAGATTGAAATTGGCTTCTGGTATCTCTTCTTATAAACACTCTAATCCTAAGATCTCGGCCTGACTTTTATGATCTCTTTTAATCTTAATTATTTTTTTTTCAGGCTTCATCATCAAATGTAGCTAGACTTGGTTGGGGCTTCAACATATGTATTTTAGGGAGACACAGATATTCAGCCTATAACTCTGTCATTATCCTCATTGTATAAAATTTGTTACAGAGAAAACAAAATAATCTGTAGATACTTTATTATCGTTAATAAGAGATTTTGTAAAAATTATTAGATAAGGTATCAATGAACCAAAATCAGCTTTACTTTTGTGATCCAGTGGCCAGAGAAAAGTTAATCAATACAAAACACTATTTCCAGTGACAGCAAATATATATGTGGTTTATCAAAACTTTAAAAAAATTGAGAAAATTCCATGTTCATTTTAGAAATAAAATTTTAAATATTACTTCACAAAATTATCTATATATTCAGTATCATTCCAACCATAATTTCAAAGGGATTTTGCAAGTAACTTGATAAGCTTATGCTACATAGAAAACAAAATGCTTCAAGAAAATGTCAAAACGGGGGTGCCTGGGTGGCTCAGTGGGTTAAGCCTCTGCCTTCGGCTCAGGTCATGATCTCAGGGTACTGGGATCCAGCCCCACATCAGGCTCTTTGCACCCCAGGGAGCCTGCTTCCCCACTGCCCCCTGCCTGCCTCTCTGCCTACTTGTGGTCTCCCTCTCTCTGTTGAATAAATAAATAAAATCTTAAAAATGTCTTTAAAAAAAATTAAAAAAAGAAAAAAAAAAGAACATCTCAATACATTCCTTACAAGAAGTAATAGAGTATTTTTATTTTTGGGTATCAATATTTGTTACAAAGTTAGTGACTTACGGGACTTTATAAATTAGCAAAAAATAGTATACAGACAAGCCAAACAAGAATACAAATTGAATCTGATGGGCCAGAGCAAGGAGCTTCAAAGCAGCACATAATTAGTGAAACTTGATATATAGCAGAAGTTATTTTGAAAATCACTAAGTAAGGGAAATGTAAGATCAATACATGTGGAAAAATGGGGAATAAAAAAGAATCTGGCTACTTACCATAACTACCATTCACAGTCACAAAAATCAGTTCTTGACAGATTAAGGACAAAAAATAATGACAAAGTTAAAAATAAATAATTAAAGAAAATATCACTATAATATTGAAATAGACTGAAAATTAGATTGCATTAAAATGAAAACATTTTGCTTGGTAAAAGAACAAAATAAAATTGAATAATTTACAGATTAATACTACACTTTAAAAAATTCATATAGTCTATGATGGCATTAAAGTCAACTAGATAAACAAAATCAAACAAAATTTAATAAGGTCCAATATAAAAATAAGGGAAAAGAATATAAACATTTCATACACAAGGTAACTCAATTCTAAACTTAAAGTATTAAAAAAATTCTCAATTTCCTTAGTAATCAATACAATGCAAATTAAGACAACAATGATGTTAGATTTTACATCTAGTAAGAGTAGTGATAGTTAAAAAGCTTGATAATACAAATTAGTGAGATTATGGAACAAAAAAACTTACATGTTGGTGGAGGGTAATTTGTTGCAAACACTTTGGAAAATAATTTGGCATTATCTTATAAATACCAACACATACACACACCCTTCAATCAAACTTTTTTTTTTAATTTTAAGGATTATTTTTTATTATTATCATTGAATTATAGTTGACATACAATGTTGTATTGGTTTCACTTGCACAGCATAGTGATTCAACAATTGTATACATTATGCAGTACTCACCAATAAGTGTACTAATCAAGCAATTTGATTCCTAGATAATACCCGCATAGTCTTAAGCATGGACTTGAAGAAAAATATTCAAGAATGGTCATAAACCAAATTATTCATAATACAAAAATCTGGAAATAATGTCCATCAATAAAATAATGCATCAATAAATTGTGAATATTCACAAAATGGAACATTATAAAAGTTGAAAGTAATTAATTAGCTTTGTAAGGATAATATGGATTAATTTTACAGACAGAACTTAGTAAAACGGGTCACAAAATGGTATTTCCAGTGTGATATTTTATAAAGCTGTTAAACAAGGAAAATGATTGATGTATTTATCAGATATGCATACATATATACATATCCACACATACTGTGATATATTGAAAGAAAGAAATGACATGCAAGATTTAGGCAAAGGGATGAGGTTGAAACAGTGTACACATAAAATTTTTTTATTTGGCAATGTTTTGTTCTTAAGTGTGCAGTGACTTTAAAGGTGTTCTTTTTATTATCATGTGCCTTAACTTACATGTATAATATGTGTATATTTTTGTGGTCCATATATTACATAATTAATTGTCCCATAGAAAACATTTAAAATACAAGGAAAAGAAATAGAATTTGAAGGAGGTGGTTTTGTGTTGTTTACCCAAGTCTGGCACCAAAATGTGACCTAAGAATCTTTTGTAACCTGTACCACCTTTAACACATTTGTGGTCTTAACCCAAGACTGCAGCCTTGGCTGAAAAAGAAAATGAAATAAATAAAAATTGCTCAACCCACCAATACTTGAAATTCTCATAAGTTGAAATTGTCACTTTCAAGGGTAACCTTGTATTGCATTAAAGACTCTTTCTTTGATCATCAAAATGCTGCCTTGTTTAACCCCCATATCTGCAGAACCAGCTGTGGCCAAGTGCTGAGGTTTGTTGGACACAGAGGTCTGCACAATCTGTTCACCTAACCCGTGCAGCTTGCATTGCTCAAAACTGCACCTGTGATAAACATTCACCTGCCTGCATACACCTGCTGTGACAGCTGCATCAAGAGGCTGGTTCTCATCATGGAGTATTTTGGTCCCAAAATGTGAATCCTCTTGCCAGTTTCTCAAAGTTTCCTTGCCAAGACCTCATGTGTTAGAGTGTAGAGGTAATGATTTTTGTATATATTCCTATAATCTACATTTTGAAACAATTAGGAAGCAGATATAGAATGAGATAGAGATAAAAATGTACATGATATGTTGTATTTCATGTTGTGTTATGTTATATTATTATAGGAGAAGGCATTATCTGAGACTAAAATGATCTTTTTAAATATTTCCTTCACTATCATCCTAGACCTTTGGACCCATCGAACTGGATGATCAGTTTCCCAATCAGTTTTACAGAGGATTACACTCTTCTTTGGGTGGGGTTATTACAGTGTGGAACAGGGATGCCTGGGTGGCTCAGTCAGTTAAGTGTCTGCCTTTGGCTAAGGTCATGATCCCAGGGTCTCCATTAAGTCCTCCACTGGGCTCCTTTCTCAGCTGCTTCTCCCTCAGCCTGACACTCTCCCTGCTTGGGAGTGCTCACTCACTCGCTCTTTCATAAATAAATAAATAAATAAATAAATCATCTTTTTTTTTTTTTTAAGTAAAGGTAAGGAACAAAAGTTGGTCTTATATTTTGTTATTGATAGTATAAATTGCTAGAACCATTTGAAAAATTATTTGTCATTATCATTATCTTATAAACTTAAATGTGCATACTCCATGTATAATGTGAGGAGGTTCATAACAAAATTATATACAAATACACATGCACACAAAAATATATAAATACTCATAAGACTCACATATATACCACTTCTATAATACAGAGTATGTAATACATATATACAATGATTCACATAATATCTGTTTATGAGTATATAATATTCATATACACCCCTATATATATATATACATATATATATATATTATAAGATTTTATTTATTTATTTGACAGACAGAGATCACAAGTAGGCAGAGAGGCAGGCAGAGAGAGAGAGGAGGAAGCAGACTCCCTGCTGAGCAGAGAGCCTGATGCGGGGCTCGATCCTAGGACCCTGGGATCATGACCTGAGCCGAAGGCAGAGGCTTTAACCCACTGAGCCACCCAGGCGCCCCTAGATATATATTTTTAATGTGTGTATTTAATGTGTAATTATATGTGTGCACATGTATCCATAAATATATATGTGTATATATTTATATGTATAAATATATGTGTGTGTGTATATATATATGTGTGTATATATATATATATATATGTATTTGCATCTATCTAGCAATATAATTATTGGCAGTTCTGTGGAGAAGGTTGATAACAATACTCCACAAATTACAGGTTACTTACAGTATGCCCTGGTTTATTATGTAATCATGGATAAAAGTGTAAAAATGATTACATGTATAATATTATTCATTTTGTCCTGGGAAATATGGTATGTGTTATTCTTATTCCATCAACTATATCTTTACAGTATTTTATGTGTACTGAAGATTTGCCCAATCTAGATTGGAATCAGTCTGGTTTACTTTCAGTGTGTACTTTGACTCAAACTCTAAATATTATTTAATGACTTGTATGTGTCCCACATGTTTGAGGGCTGCAAAAATAATTAGAGATATAGATACTCCTTTTGAAGAAGCTTAATGAGAAATAAAGGGAGAAAGATATAGAAAAGTGCAATAAAATCTTTTATACATGCTATGGTATAATCTGTATAAGGAAATACTAGTGGTAGAAAAGGTGATAGGAACAATTTATGTTTGAAGGTATTGTTTCATGGATGACTTTTAAAATACAATATAACTTGAATAGAGACACCAGTGTGAAGATGATTTTCCTGGGCAGATGAATGTGGAAAAATACTTTCCAGAAGGAAATTAGAGGAATCAAAGAGTCTAAAAATTTAAGTAACCAAAAGCCCTTTCAAGGCCATAAAACACAAACAAAAGTGTTTTATTTTTTACTTTACAGGTATCTTGAGGGAAGGAACAACCAGATGGATAGCCATATAATTCACATTTCTTTGGGAAAATAGCATGAGACAGAAAATTGACTTTATTTGGATTTTACATTAAAAAGATTTTTAAAGTGTTACATCTTAAATATCGACAGCAATTGCAGATTTATCCATTCACTTTTTCCTAGAAATGCACACTGAGGAATTTCGTTACAGCTGAGAGAAAAATCTCATAATTTTGTACTCCTTTACATCAGATATTTTTATTTTTATTTTCTTAAGATTTGTGTTTCTTTTTAAAAATTAAAAATTCTTTTTAAAAATTCTTTATTTAAATTCAATTTAGTTAACCAAATACTGTATTATTTGTTTCAGGGGTAGAATTTAGTGATTCAGCAGTTGCATATAACACCCAGTGCTTATTCCATCAAATGCCCTCCTTAAAGCCCATCACCTAATTACCCCTTCTATTCTTCCACCTCCCCTATAGCAACCTTCAGTTTGTTTCCTAGAGTTCAGCATCTCTTATGGTTTGCCTCACCTTATTTTATTTCCCCTTCCCTTTGTTCATCTGTTTTGTTTCTTAAATTCCGCTTATGAGTGAAACCATATGGTTTTTATCTCTTTCTGACTGGTTTATTTCACTTAACATAATATCCTCTGTTTCCATCCATGTCTTTTCAGATAGCTAGATTTCATTCTTTTCAATGGCTGAGTAATATCCCAAAGTGTGTGTAATATCCCAAAGTAATATCCCAAAGTGTGTGTCTGTGTGTGTGTCTGTGTGTGTGTGTGTGTGTGTGTGTGTGTATACTACATCTTTATCCCTTCATCTGTCAATGGATATTTGGGCTCTTTCCATATTTTGGCTATTGTGGACATCGGTGCTATAAACAGTAGAGTACATGTACCCCTTCATTGTGTTTATATCTGTGGATAAAAAGTAGTGCAATTACGAGGTTATGAGTGGTAGCTCTATTTTTAATTTTTGAGGAACTTCTGAACTGTTTTGCAGAGTGGCTGTACCAGTTTGCATTCCCACCAACAGTGTAAGAGAGTTCCTCTTTCTCAGCATCTTTGCCAATATCTGTTGTTTCCTGAGTTATTAATTTTAGCCATTCTGACCAGTGTAAACTGGTATCTCATCGTGGTTTTGATTTGTATTTCCCTGATGCTGAATGATGTAGAACACTTTTTCATGAGTCTTTTGGCCATTTGAATGTCTCCTTTGGAGAAATGTCAGTTTGTTCATATCTTCTGCCCATTTCTTAACTGGATTTTTTGTTTTTTGGGTGTTGAGCTTGATAAGTTCTTTGAAGATTTTGGATAGTAGCCCTTTATCTGATAAAACATTTGCAAATACCTTCCCCATTCCTTAGACTGGCTTTTAGTTTTGTTGACTACTTCCTTTGCTCTGCAAAATCTTTTTATCTTGATGATGAAGATTTTTAAGTAATTTTAAACCCAATATGGGGCTCAAACTCAAAACCCCAAGATCAATAGTTGCATGTTTCACCCACTGAGCCAGACAGGTGCCCTCAGTTTTTATTTTAATCTTCAAACCTATTGCGAATTTTTTGCATTTGTGTCACCCATTTGTGGGAATTTTTTTTTTCTTGGTATTAGTCTGTAATATCACCATTGAGGTAGAACTTGGCACTCAATAATGAAACTTTGTTTTTAGCATATCCAGTTATCTCCAAAAGCTAACATGTCATTTTCATGGGAACAAAATAATATTTAAAATGTTAATGTTTTATTACCTCTATGTTAACAGGGTAAAATAGCAAGCAATTTATACCTTCAAGATGGTTGTGAGAAAATATATAATTTCATATGCAATAATATTTGACTTTTCATGTAGTGGAATATTTAACAACTTGAAACACAAAAACCTTAATACAGAGAACCAAAATGTAATCTTTGACCAGAAAGTTAGAAGAGGTCTCCTTAAGCCCATCCACTTTACTCCTAAGTGGTTCCTTTTTATCTAGAAGGTTGTGTAATACTTATAAAGCCAGCTGAAGAAGTTTGATTTTATGGCTTCTGTTTGTATCAAATAGTTCCTTTCTGGATAAAAGTTAGTAGCTGAGAAGAAGGGTTGGGTTTGTGAGATATTTCAGTGGTGAGAAGTAAATGGTTTTATTGAGAAGAAATATTTACTTTAAACATCTAATGGAACTGTAGTAAAGAAAACCACAAATGTTGCATCAATTATAACAATCCTAAGCACAAGAGTACTTGAATTGTCTTAAATATTTTGTGTTTACTAAAGCAACACATTAAAACACTCTGATTCTTTAATTAATTTTTCAATTTCAACAAGAATAATTTCTTCAAAGATGAGGCTTGATTATGCTGCTTTACTGCTGCAAATTTCTTAATAACTTCCCATTACTTCTAGGAGTAAATCTCTCACACTCAGAAACTTTTGCTTTTATTGCTGGAATACTTTGCATCTAATTTTCATGTTGTAATTGTAGCAGTCTCACTTCCTCAAGGATGTGCTCCCTGAACCTTTCCAGACTAGGTAATTTTTCCGTATCTAACAATCTCAGAGTGTCTCTTTTCCCCTTTTGAAATACTAATTAATTACAAATATTTAATAGATGACTGTCTTCTTGTTGAGACTGTAAACTCTATGAGGTCAGTTACAATGATTATTTTAATCCAACTGCTATTTAATCGATAAATTCATACCTAAATGATGAGATAAATAATTTTATACATTTGATTTAAAATATCCTCAATCTAAAAAAACTGACATGATGTTAGCAACGTGCAAGGCAAAACAAATAAGTGCTATAAAGACCATGATGAAACTTCTACTAAAAAACACTGTGGCTTAAACAACATCAAGCTATTATAGTTCTGGAATTCAGAAGTCTAAAATAGGCAGCACCTCCTGGAAGCTTGGTCAGAGGGAGGGGGTCCATTACATTTTTCAGTGTGTAGGGACTTAAATTCCTTAAATTTTGTTTACATGCTACTTCAAACTCTGCTTTTGTGGTAACATTTTCTTCTCTGACTCTCTCTCTCTTGCCTTCCTCTTTCCATTTTAAAGACCTTTTGATTACATTGGGTCTTCTTGGACAATCCAAAATAATCTCCCCATTTTAAGATCCTTAATTTAATCATACCAGTTAAATTTTTTTACTGTTGAAGTAACGTATTCACAGGTTCTGTGGGTTAAGACATTGATATCTTTGGGTGGTCATTATTCAGCTGTTTGCAGCAGGATATTGTGTATCTCAGTCATAAGCCTCTTCTTCCTCTGTGTATTTGAAGAATAATGAAGGGGAGGAAAAATTTTCCTCTACTCATTTTAGGTCTTCATAACAAAAGACATGAGAAAAGCATATGAATTTAAGTTGTATATGATGGGGGAGCCCTCAAAAGGAAAAGACCCAAAGAAGTGGCAAAATCTAGAGTAACTGGAAATATAGTGACGATTAAGGAAAATGATAACTATTTTAATAAGGTCTTTTGAGGAGAATTCTCTTGGTCTCAACTTCTCTTCCTCAAGGAAATGTTACTTTCCTTCTGATATAGGTAGGGAGGGCATCATTCACGTGGAGTTTCATCTCCTGTCTTTAGGAACAAAGGGGAGATGAGAATGCTTCTTACATTTCCTTTTTTTCTCAAGTGCCTTTAGCACAAAATAACCCTTTGTTGAAGCCGCATATTTTGGTGTGCCATATTCGGACATCATTTAAATGCTACTCTTGAAAAGCAATGTGCAAGAAATAAACAGTACAGAAGGCATTCTACATTCACATAAGCAAAGATTACAAATCAAAGCACTCTAGGCAAGACTGCAGACAGGACATAGCTGTGCACCAGGGGTGGTAGTCATTTAGGTATAGCATCAGTTCAGAATATCAGAACACAAACTTGTAACTATAGCAGCTTTCCCATTTCAGATCAGCAGAACTGCACTAATAATACAACTACCAAGGCCATAATAGTTCTTTAATAGTTGTAAGGACTTTCTCTTAGCACTATATACATAAGTGTGTGTGTGTGTATGTGTGTGTCTACAGATATATGTATATATAAGTGTATATTACATATATACACAAGAAGGATCATTGTGTGTATATAGATATATATGTACACATATATATTTATCTTTTCTAAAAGATATTTTTATATATAGATATCTTTATATCTACATATATACATATATCTTTTTCTCAAAGATTAAAAAAGTAAAAGTTGAAGCATACAATGAAATTAAATATAGGCCTCCTTCAGTTTGAAGGCCTTATTCTTAGCAAAGCAATCGATCACCAAGATAGCCTAACAGAAATACAACTATCTACAAAACCACCAACACATGCTGTTCATTATCCTTCTATTTTGTAGCACAGATAGATCCAGAGTTTTAAAAGGAAAAGTTTGTGCTATAATCAAACATTTTTAATCCAAGTAAGTTGACACTTTCATGAATAATGAAAGACAATCTTCAACACAAAATGGGAACTCAACATACAAGTTCGCATGAAACTGACTGAATCACACAACATGAAGTAAGGCATTGCTGTAGATTGGTAGAATAAGTTTCGGTTAGAAAAATTTCATTGTCTTAAAATCTTACTGCTCTTGGAATAGTGCCTTAAACTTATCAAAACTGACTACTAAAATCCAGATAGGAGGGTGCTTGGGTGGCTCAGTTGTCAAGCAACTGCCTTTGTCTCAGGTCGTGATCCTGGAGTCCTGGGATTGAGTCCTGCATCAGGCTCCCAGCTCCATGGGGAGTCTGCTTCTCCCTCTGACCTCCTCCCCTCTCATGCTCTCTCTCTCTCTTAAATAAATAAAGAAAATCTTAAAATAAAATAAATAAAATAAAATCTAGGAAGGGTAACTTTTTTTTTCCCTATAATGATGACAAGGTAGCCCCTTGTTCAATTATTTCTCCCATGATTAAGGCTCTATTTCCTTGATCTTTTCACAGTCTTCCATTTTATTAATTTCTTTGCTTACTGTGTTATGTTCTGTTATTAACATATAATTATATTATCTTTAATTTATTATTTAAAAATTATATTTATCCCTCCATGTTTTGCTGATTTCTGTTTTCAGTAAGACAGAACTACATAACATTTTTTGGGGCGCCTGGTTGGCTCAGTGGCTTAAAGCCTCGGCCTTTAGCTCAGGTCATGATCTCAGGGTCCTGGGACCAAGCCCCGCATCGGGCTCTCTGCTCAGCAGGGAGGCTGCTTCTCCCTCTCTCTGCCTGCCTCTCTGCCTACTTGTGATCTCTGTCTGTCAAATAAATAAATAAATAAATAAACTTAAAAAAAAAAAAAGAATTACATAGCATTTTTAATTCTTTGTGTTTTAAGCTTATAAAACTTACAAAAAGTGGAAAATTATAAAATCCTCTAGTAATCAACATTGCAATAATTTTCCTGAATAGACTTCTAGAATATAACTTCAGGTATCTATTCTACCTATATATATGTATCTATACTATACACCCTTATGAAACTTAGTTGTTTACTTATTTTTATGGCAGGCCAGTTATCTTAAGAATGTATATTGAATAGTAATTATTTTCTTCACCTACACACCACTTTTATCATATACTAACCAGACTTCTCATATTGGGTAAATTTATGAATTCTACTTATTTCCATTCAGAGGCTTCTTTCTCAAAGCTTCCCTTTTTAAAAATAATTACAGCTTTACAAGAATTTCCAGTAAATGTAGGGTTAAAACTTTCTTAAAGTAGAATTTTATATAATTTTAGTGAAATTGTTAACAATACGCATAATATCTAGTTAGCATCTTAACTGGTATTCCATTAAAGATAGATTAATCTAGGGAGAACATTTTTTCCCACAGTGAGTCATTGTTTCTTAGAATTAATTCTTTTGTACTGTTGAATATTTTCAAGTAATTTTTATTTATTCTTCAGATAGGTACAATATACTTCTCTTTTTCTCTTACCTATGATTTTTCCCTATTTATATTGAAATATTTTCTCCCTGGCACTGTCTGTTTTTAGCCAGTATATATGGAAATTAACACATTTTTATCCTATAATTTTGTAATTAGTTGTTTTATAGGATAATCTTACTATTTGACTGGATTTTCAAATTATTCTCAGTAATTTTCTAGGTGTACAGTTTTATTAACTAAAAGTTTTGCATTAATTTCTCTAAAGAATTTCAACTAAATAATTGTCTAGCTATGTTTCTTAAAATAAGTATTTCATTAAGTACCAGAAAAAATTTTCAAATTGACAAAAGTATTACATTTGGTTAGAATAAAAACTTCAAAGATGGTTTTCAATGACCTCTGAATAAATATAGTAGATGATTATAGAATTTTAATTTTCCAGGTTGCTTGGGTGGCTTAGTCAGTTAAGTGTCTGCCTTCAGCTCAGGTCATAATCCCAGGGTTCTGGGATTGAGCCCCACATGGGGCTCTCTGCTCAGTAGAGATCCTGTTTCTCCTTTCTCTGCCTGCTCCCCCTGGTTGTGGTCTCTCTCTGTTTTATAAATAAATAAAATATTGGAAAAATAATAATTTTAATTTAATTTGATTTTTCAAAGAAAAGGCATTCACTTTATATTTCTTACAAGAGTAAATTTTAATAGATGATGAGACTTTGCTCTCGCTGGCTTTTCAAAGTAAAACATTTGCGTGCATATACTGACATCTGGTGGATATTCAGTTTATGACCTGGAAGATATTCAGTTTAGCGTTTCTAATGTAAAGTGAAGGAAAATGAATAAAATGTACTATTGGAAGAACAAAGTTCTAGTTAAATTTATAAAGCCAATAAAAACTTATTATTTTGTCTTTATTTTCTTGGGAATCTAAATATAAGAAAAATCGAAAGAGTTTCACTAGACTTTTTTTTTTTTCTTATTTGATGGAAGTAGAGAAAACAAGTAGGGGGAGCAGCAGAGGCAGAGGGAAAAGCAGACTCCCCACTGAGGAAGGAGCCCAACCCAGGGCTGGATCCCAGGACCCTAGGACCATGACCTGAGCAAAAGGCAGCCACTCAACTGACTGAGCCACTCAGGCGCCCCTCACTAGACTCTTAATAAACTTACTCTGAACTGTGTTTTGTTTGCAGCATGTGTAGAAAATAATTTATAACTCATTGTGTTCTAGTGCCTAACATCATATTTTAAACACTGTAGATATGCTATGTTGATAGTATTTACACAAATGGTATTCTGTATCTATGGATAGCTTAAATTGTTACTGGGTCAAACATTTAGATATAATAATTAACTGACAAAGTAGAGGTGCTACATGTTTAGCAGTGTTTTGTTAAATAAGAAGAATTTTGAGAGGTGGAGAGAAAGTGGAAAACGGAGTTTCAGTAAAATAAAATAATCCAGAAGCAAAGGTATTTTTTTTAATATTTTGAAGAGTCTATATAAAGCAAAGCACTTTGTTTTTAAGTGGCTAATTCTGTGGTGTGAAGATCTTAGATGGGCCCCAGCACTGCTGAGCATAATATTCTTAAAACTGTTGTGTTTGAGTTTGGGTACCATGACATAGGAAGAATGTATTAGTCTCAAGACCAGATCTGATGCTCAAGGTTTAATTACACCTTTTTATGATAATATTCCAGGCACTTAAATACTGAATGATCCCTCCTCATCCTACAAAAGAATAATCCTGAAGTTCTGTGCTCCTCCAACCTTGAAGGTTTCACATTCCCCAGGAATACTGAGACCACAGACCTTCCAGTTCATCCACATTATCTTATTTCTTGATCTTGTGTGTCACATTGCATGTTTTTGAGCTCTGGAAAAAAATCTCAGATTCAAGTTCTAATTCTTGCCTAACTTACATGAACTGCTTTTGTGACCTAGCCTATCTCTCACATCTGATTCTGAGTATTTAACTTATTAAATAAACTAGGTCCGAGATTTGTTAGTCTGAAAATATAAGCAAATTCAAGAACTATTTATGTAAACATGCCTATAAATTATGCTTCCGTTTATCCTACCTAGGAAGAGTAGAGCCTATATAGGAATTCATATATTCTTAATATCTCTTTTCCAATTGTCAATCCAAATCAGTTCCCTGTTCTTTAAAAGTCCTTTAAAGGACATTTTCTTATCCTTCAATGTGCTTTTCAATGTTTCAAATAAATTTTTATCTCTTTTTGTTGTTGTTTTCTTCTTTTTCCCCCTTTTATATCATACTTGACTCTATCAGTCTCTGATTTTACACCCTCTCTTCTCCTTCCATTTTACAATGTTGCTGTATGTGACAGGCAATGAGATTAAGAAAGATATCTGACATATTGGCCATTGTTTCCATTTTAAGGTCATTTACTTTAGCTCTGAAAATCACCATAAAGTTAGTCTAGTTCTACTTTTTAAAATACATAATTGCAAAGAATTTCACACAATAAAGATAAAATATTTGGGCCAAGATCATTTGGAAACTTGTCCACAGAACTAAATTTTTACTTACTTTGTCCTGCAGCCTTTCTCATTTCCAACCATTATTTCCTAGCTAGTCCAGCCTTAACAAAGGCATAATCTAACCATTTTATACCTCAGGGAATTATTTTCCTTCATAATTCAAAGGGAAGCTTATCAACCATGCAGGCATCCCATATTTGAATTTTTTTAGTCTAAATTTAGTTTTATCCCTTCTCCTCTTCTTAATCATTCTATCAATTTTGTACACAGGTTGTATGCTAGGACCTGGCAGAAGAGAGGTAAAGCAAATAACCCTTCCCCTTAAGAAGCACACAGTAGAGGGATGCCTAGGTGGCTCAGCTGGTTAAGCCAACTGAGGTTAAGTTTGATTTAAGTTTGGTTAAGCCAAAGATGCCTTTGGCTCAGGTCATGATGCCAGGGTCCTGGGATTGAGTCCCACATTGGGCTCCTTGCTCAGTGGGGAGCCTACTTCTCCCTCTGTCTACCTCTCCCCCTGCTTATGCACTCTCTCTCTGACAAATAAATAAATAAAAGTCTTAAAAAAAAAAAAAAAAGAAGTTCACAGTAGAATTTGGAGGATCTCTGTTCTCTGCAATTTTCCACTCCTTCAGTTTCCTGATGGAGAAAACTCTTTCATTATTCTTTCAGTTTTTCAAGTTCATAGCATCTTTATCACTGTCTCCCTGAATCTCTCTCTTTATCTCTCAAAGCTCTCTTTATTCATCTTAAACTTTGCTTCCTCAAAAACTGCTTTTCTTTCTCCATATACTACATTTGGGTGACTTCATTGATTTACATTGTTTCAACTACTAATTATATGCCTCTTTTTTCCAAATGTATTTGTCCTCCTAGACCTCTCTTTGCAGTCTAGGATTAATTAATCAAACTGTTTGCTTGCTGTACAAACATAGGCAACACACAGGAGCTTAAAAAAATGTCAAAATTGAACAAATATTCTTCCTCCCAGGGCCCATTTCTTCTGTATTTTCTCTCTACTGGCAGCACTGTGTTTGATCTATTAACACAACCTAAGACCTAGAAGTCATTCTTGACTATCTCCTCTTGTGATTAATCATCAATTTCCCTGATTTTACTCTCCTTGTATTTTTACAATTAATCCATTTCCTCTGTCCTTATTACTTCTGCCCTCTTTCAGAGCCCAATTCTGTCATAACGAAAAAATAACAGTTGCCTCTTTTCCTTTTTCTTCTTACATCTGCCCTCTCACACACGTCAGGGAGGTGTATTAAATGAAGCTTTAAGTAATTACCTAAAGACTTTAATGATTCCCCATAAATTATGGGATACATCCCAATCTCCTTAATCATACATATGTAATATAGAATATTTTAT
The DNA here is from genome assembly GCF_010015895.1 of Lontra canadensis. Classification (NCBI taxonomy): domain Eukaryota; kingdom Metazoa; phylum Chordata; class Mammalia; order Carnivora; family Mustelidae; genus Lontra; species Lontra canadensis. The sequence continues at coordinate 3,150,047 of NW_022631113.1, forward strand.
AAACCAATGCCTTACACTTTACAGTCCAGTAACATTAAACTGCATTTAGTATTGTACACATATTTTCTGAATCACATGTTCATAGCTGGGGTTTCTCTTCTGTAATTTCCTATTACCATCTGTGTATTGCTATATTTGACCTTCCATCATGCATCATAATCAGCTTTTATTTACATCTTCATCCAAATCCATTTCTAATAAACAATAAAATCTGTGAGGTTGGGGGTATACAGTATATAGTGCTATATGTAAGATAGGCTGTCAATTATTGCACAAATAAAAATAAAAATTAAATAAAAATAATATTACATGGGGCGCCAGGGTGGCTCAGTGGGTTAAAGCCTGTCTTCGGCTCAGGTTATGATCTTAGGGTCCTGGGATTGAGCCCTGCATCGGGATCTCTGCTCAGCAGGAAAAGCCTGCTTCCTCCTCTCTCTCTGCCTGCTTCTCTGCCTACTTGTGATCTATGTCAAATAAATAAATAAAATCTTAAAAAAATAATATTACCTTATACTTGGCAATGATTTATTATATATATTTAAAATATCAATGTGATCATTCCACTTTCCTGCTTAAAACCCTTCACCAGCTCCTTACTATACATAATTTCTGTGCCTTAAGAATCTCCATTTTTTAAGAACCTTACTGTTTCTATGCATAGAATATTGTTCTCCCAGATCTGAGAGATAGCTCCTCCACTTCTTTTGATTTTATTCCAAGTTTAGCTTATCAAAAGAGACTTTACCAACCTTTTTCACATTCTGCTTTTTTCCTTTTGCTTTATTTTGTTCATTGTTTAATGCAGCCTGATACATATTAGTTAATTTTATTTACTTATGCACACTCCTGAGTTTTTCAGGCTCTATGTTCCATAAAAACTGGGGTTTTATGTATTTGGTTTACTGCTATATTCACAACCCCCAGAATATTATGGATTTTTTGTGACAAATGTATGAAATACAACATTCATCTTTGTTTAGTTTGTTTCTCAGGTTAAAAAAAAATATATGTATAATTTCTGAAAACTTTATAGAGTTTTATCTTAACACAAAGAATTCACCTTGATGTTAGGATTTAAAATATATATTTAGGGAAGAGTTGTTTGAAACATTTGGGATGTCGGTAATCCCTAAAAATATTTGTATTAATTTGTCTGTGTTCTAGACTTCTACATGGGATTTCTCCTACTTAATAATAAGATTCTGTGGAGCTTTGAGTATAAGACTGAAGCTATTAATAAAACCAAGAGTTACCAAAGTTTCTGTGCATGGAATAAGAAATAGTTTATGTAGTTATATGAATAGAGTGACAGGAAGTATATATGTATAGATGTCAGAAGGGATTTCATATTTACTAGCTACTCCATATATACTTGAAATTTACATATTAGGTATCATTATATTCATTATAATTTTGAGTATCAAGCCAAGATTCAAAGATACTTGAAAACTTAATTAAGACCCAATGGCTCATACGTAGAAAAGCTAGGTCAAAAATGGGACATAACATTACAAAACCGCTGAATGCATTGCTTGGCATATAGGATATTTGAATTTACTTATCTTTTGGAAATTTAGATTAACAACATTAACTTGAAAATACATCATATATTATTATTATTTTTATATACTAGAGCTACCAAATTATCCCATAAAATCTGGGATTTTGTATAATACCTGCAATTCCTTCCTCTCAAAATTACTTTTAATATTCCTCTAGATGGCATTTATAAAATAGCTAAAGAAAATGCATATCAACAGAGATTTAAAGAAAGCCTGAATCCCTATAAAAATAAGATTTAGAGAAAAACAACTATAATAAATTAAAATTGGCCTATTATTAGTATTTATCTGTTATTTGATATGATTTGTGTGGATAATCAGAAGTAGATTATATCTAGACTAATATCAACATCCATAGAATTAACTAATATGAAATTCCAACATTTATTTAAATTATTTTCCTAGATACTTTTTAAGTATAAAGACTGATTTTATGTCCTAGAACATGTGAAAATAATCTTAATTGGAACTATTTTTGGATATGATATATATTTGGAAAAAAATATAGAATTATGCCTAAAACTTTTTTTGGTCATTAAACACAGTTTGCCATTGGCAAAAATAGGTATAATGCATTCAAGGAAAGATACATTGCTTTTTTACTTGAGGAAAGGTACTCTCAGATAATTTGTATAGTTTGGAACTTGAAAGCTTACAGCTGCTTTAATGACCTACATATTTGGATAGCTATTTAGAACATTTGATATTATTTAAAGATTAATGTCAACATCAATACAGTCATTCCCAGATATAGTTTACCAAAGACAATATTTTCCCTGTAATAAGGGTGTTTGGGGCCTACCCCAGTTAAGTTTTCCATCAACACTTTACATTATAGTGGTCATGTGAAGAAAACTTGCTTTAGAATCTCAAGAGTAGTTCTTTTCAACAGCCTCACATTGAAAATTAAACATTTTTCATGTCCTGAAGCACAGATTCCTGGAATCTCCTTTGTTGAAAGTTTTATTACCTGATTCAGAGTTGATAGTGTTAAAAAACAAAAGCATAGATGACTCCATTTTGGGCCTGTTGTCTTGTTTTTAATAATAGAGGGGACCTGTTTTGCTATTGATAATACCTAATTAGAGTGGGACCATTTGAATTGTCTCACTCCCTTAGAGTTAGTATTAAAATCAAACTATAGTTGTTATTACTGCTGCTGCAAGTACAAGTATGTGAAATTGCAAATGGAAACATTAGGTGATGTGTGCAAGTATGTGAAGTACAAGTATGTGAAATTGCAAATGGAAACATTAGGTGATGTGTAGACAGACAGCAGTCATAGAAGATCAATGTAATAGAAAGGCCAAAATGAATGCCTAAAACTTCTTTTGCTATACCCAAGAGGGAGGTTGTTTTGAACAAGTTGGTTTTGCCTGCTATGGAATAGGGATATAAATCCAGGGAAACCAGCAAGGTAGGTAAGATACTTACTCTTAGAAAATAGGTTATGGATATGTGCTACTCCTGATGATTATGGCCAACTAGTTTAGTGGATCACCAAGGAATAGCACTTCAGCATATTTTATTATATCACACTTCACGTATGTCTGCATGCTGAGCTAAACTGGAATTCTGCCCCTCTCAGTAACATTATTTTCTTTGTCTTCTCCCCTAATTGATCCCAGCTTGAGAATTCTGAATAGATATTATTAGGATTCATGCAGTTCTGGTCTGGTCAGTCACCCTTCTCATGTCCACCTGCTTCAGTAAAATTATCAATTTTGTATGGAAGTTGCATAATCAAAAGAACCAAACTTCAGAGGCTATTATTATTATTATTATTATTCTTTGAAATGTAGCGTAGTTAATTTAATCAATAGCAGGAAAATAAATTGTTAACATGACTCCAAAATCCTAGTTATCCAAGTTGCTATTGATTTGGCTATGTCAATGTGAGGTATAAATTTTAGTTTTTTACAGAAAGCTAATGAAAATTAACTGATTTTCATTAGCTTTCTGTAATATTAATATTGCATTTACACTGAAACAAAAATAGGCTCAATTATCATCTATTATTTATATTATTTTTCAGGGGAGGTAAGTATAACATAACTTCTAAAACAATTTTTAGTAAACTAATAATTCATATGGTTGACAGAGATATAATAATAGAGGTATTTCATAACCATATAACAAACTTTTATAACCAATTAAATAAATGTGCTTGTATATAGAGATAGATGAATACACAATTCAGATATGGAGACTTATCTATATGATACCTAAAATTCTATGCCAAACAGTGTACTCTTTATCTCCTTAAATCTTCTCATAACTATGAGGAGGGAAAAGCTTGGATGAGGAATCTGTGGCTTGGAATCAAAATGATGCAGTCCTTCTATGAGGAAAAAAAAATCTGAAGTCGATGCCATGCTACCCATTAAGATAGTTTCCAATATGATCTGCATTTTTATAGAGGATTTGAGGAAAGTAGTATTTCTCTAATGATGACATTTCTGATATTTTTTAACTTGCTGGAGATACTCTAAGAAAAGAAACCTTTCTAAAACATTAGAAAACAGAAAATAGAGTGAACTTTATGTGATCTCCCCTATTATCTTTCTCATGTACATAATATGAGGTTAACACTCAAAATTCATCTTATTATAACATCTGATGCTAGAAAATCTTGACTCTATTCATTGATCAGTGTTTTATGTCATTTTTATGCCAAATTGTTAAGGGCAAAATTCTTAGTGAATTCCTCAAGAAATTTCATTTTATGTCCATATCCAATCATTTAAACCTGTTCCTATTTTTCCTTCAACAAACATCTATGAACCTTTATTCTATGTACCAAATACTTTTCTAAATGTAGGAAACAGCAATGGATGCAATAGATATCCTTTGTCTATTTGACATCATTTGTCTATGTACATCCTTTAGTCCCAGTTCTCTCCAATGACTATGCTAAGGCTCCAGTAGTCAATGTTGCTTCTACATATATTCTAGAGGTGCTCTCAAGTCCTCTTCTTTTTTTTCCATTCCTGACAAACTTCTCCTTGAGTTTCAAAACTCAGGGCATATTGCTACCATTCCTCAGGAACCTTCCTTGATTCTCCTAGGTAGAATTCATTGTTCAAACTTTTGTTTACATTGGCATTCTAAAATGTCAGTTGTTATGGTTTATTTGTAATTATTTGTTTATCTCACTCAGTTCTTAAACTTTTGGAATCATTGACATATTTGAGCATCTGATGAAAGCTTTAAGTAAACACTTTCTCCTAAAAAGTGAACATATGTACAATATCAAGTTGAGTATAATTTCAGGGGATTCCAAATTTGTTGAGATTTGTTAATGTGATCTAAGGTTGGCCACCATATCATACATTTATTTTTTATAATAACTTCTTAAAGTTTTATTTAAGTTCCAGTTAGTTCACATACAGTATAATATTAGTTTCAGGTGTACAATATACTGATTCAACACTTCTGTCCAACACCTGGTGATTTTCACAAGTACATTGCTTAATTCCCTGCCCTATTTCACTCATTCCCCCGACCTACCTACCCTCTGGTAACCATCTGTTTCTTCTCTATAGTTAAGAGTCTGTTTCTTGGTTTCTCTCTCTCTCTTGTCTTGTTTTGTTTTGTTTCTTAAATTCCACATATGAGTTAAATCATATGGTATATGTCTTTCTCTGACTTACTTTGCTTAGTATAATACTCTCTACTTCCAACCATGTCATTGCAAATGGCAAGATTTCTTTCTTTTTTTTGGCTGAGTAGTATTCCATTATATGTCTGTATCTATCCATCTATCTATCTGTGTATCTATCTATTATCTACCTATCATCTCTTCCTTATCCATTTATCAGTCAAGGGACACTAGGGATGCTTCCATAATTTGGCTATTGTAGATAATGCTTCTATAAACATTGGGTTCCATGTATTCCTTTGAGCTAACATTTTTGTATTTTTTGTGTAAATATCTAGTAGGGCAACTGCTGTATTGTAGGGTAGTTCTATTTTTAACTTTTTGAGGAAATCCCATGCTGTTTTCCAGAGCGGATGCACCAGTTTGCAATCTCACCAACAGTGTAAGAGTGTTCCTTTTTCTCCACATTCTTTCCAACACTTGTTGTTTCTTGCATTTTTTCTTTTTTTAGTTTAGCCCTTATGACAGATGTGAGGTGGTATATTGCAGTATTGATTTGTATTTTCCTGATCATCAGTGATTTGGAACCTTTCTTCATGTGTCTGTTGTCTATTTGTATATCTTCATTGGAAAGATGTCTATTCATGTTGTTTGCCCATTTTTTATTGGATTATTCATTTTAGGGGTAGTTTTCTAGGCTCTTTATATATTTTGGATACTAACCCTTTATCAGATCTATCATTTACAAATATGCATTTCTCAAGAGTACTGAGTATGTTCTATATATTTTGAACTGACATTTTATGGTGAATGTTTCTTGAAGAAATAGAAGAGTTTACAAGTAATGGCCACTAAGAATATTGGTCCATTATTACAATATACTTTTTTTAAAAGATTTTATTTATTTATTTGACAGAGAGAGAGAGATCACAAGTAGGCAGAAAGGCAGGCAGAGAGAGAAGGGGGAAGCAGGCTCCCTGCTGAGCAGGGAGCCCAATGTGGGGCTTATTCCCAGGACCCTGAGATCATGACCTGAGCTGAAGGCAGAGGCTTAATCTGCTGAGCCACACAGGTGCTCCTACAATATACTTTTTAGGAACAATAATTCCCCCCCAAACTTTTCATGCATGGTTTTCTGAAAGTTTACACAATGAAATCTAATAATTGAAGTAGACTAATAAATATGTGATAGTGACACAAGCACACACTTTTAAAATGATTTTGGTATATTGTTTTGCAAGTTACATGGTAACCATTTATTGTCTTTGATTTCTGAGTATATCTCAGATTTATTTTATTCTTTTAATCAGGTTTGTAAATTTAAAAGGAAAAGTTAACTTCTAAAAGGGCATTTAATGGAGCTTACATCTTCATCTCTATTTTAAGGTGCATAAGTGAGTCTGCATTTAGAAACTTGCATTACTGCTCTAAGAGCTCACTCCCTTTTGTGAATGACAGCATTTGCAATTTAAGTCCATCTGGAACACCTCAAGCATTCAATTCATTTATTAACTTATTACCAAGCTTGGCATATGAATCCTCATACTATCAGTGAGGCAGAAAACTTAAATGAAATTAGATAAACAGACTTTAATAGAACAGTATGTGTATTAGAGATATTGAAAAGAGCTTCTTGTTTTTCATTTTTAGGAGTATCCATCTATTTATCTCTGATGTCAGATTAGTATAAATTAGCTTTGCCCAAACTTTGCAGCTGACTCTGACCACTGTGGATAAAAAGAAATGAAATAACTGTTTTAGCCAGAAGAGGGAGATCTTGTAAAAATATTTGTAGTACAGGTTTAAAAGAATTGTGAGAGGTGCACTTAGTGAAAAAAAAAAAAAAAGCTTCAGAAATTAATGCTTTCTGTAATTATATTATTTAATTTTGCAGAATACTTCTTGGGAAAATAGGGCTTAGCAATGTACTTCATCCTAACTTTTAGAGAGAGCATTATTTATATTAGTATTTTTAATTAATGATAAAAACCTTAAAGTATTAAAAATAAAAAAAAATTAGTCTTATTATTATTATTATTATTATTAGTCTTATTTATAAGGGTTTGTTTTTATTTCCTTTAATTTATTTCAATTTAAGTATGTTACATAATTAATTTTCTAAAATCATATTTAAAGCTGATATAATTAAAGAAGAGCAATTTTAACATTATTAATCAATAAAAATTAATGAAATACATGAGAGCTTAAACATACACACACAACCATTTGAGCACCTGTTTGGGCTACAATATACATTCTTTCTGTCTCTCTCTGTCTCTTTCTCTGTTATACATAGGTGTATATGTATATATGTATATATATTTATATGACAGTGTGAAGCTATTCGTTTTTGCCCTTTTTGATGGTGTTAAAGTATATGAAAACTATCACAGATGGGGCGTTGATTGTACCACCTGGAGGACTTCACTTGATGAATTTATGACATGATACAAAGAGAAGTTTGTCACTGATTATTATTAATTCAATTCATATAATTTAGATATTGTCACTTCTTTTGTTTTGATTCCACCAATAACACTTGTAAATTTCTGTAGGTACTACCAAAATGTATGCCTCTCTCTTTTGTAGAGGTTACGCGTGGAAAGTATTGATATTATGACCAAATATAAGTTCAGTTGCCCTGTATGAATATGAATACATTTAGCAAGTTTAATGACACATTTGCCTGAATTATTAGATCCAGCCCTTATTAGCCCTTTATTTCAGAAACAGCATGCTACATTCCTTTTAATCTCAAATGAATACCTGGAACTTCAGATCAAGACTAACAATACTTGCCATGACCAAACTTCTTTATACTCACCCACTAGAGAAAGCTACACGTAATTGTTTGTTTATAGTATTGGGATCCTTTCAGTTCCCACTATAGGAACATGTTTTCAGCATCTGTAAATGAAATACTGATAGGAGTTTGTGTAGTTCTGGAATCTGTGTGGCCTTGCCTCCTACCTATCAAATCTCAGCTTTCTCTACAGAGAAGTAGTGCATTGAAATCTTCCTCATGGGGCTCTTAGGATTTGATTTTGACTTTTCTTCATACAGTATAAGGTAGTCTTCATTGAATCATCCTAAAATACATATCTGTATGTCATTTAAACATTTTGTAAACTTCCTCTGAAAATGATTTTTCTCTCTCTTAATATTCAATGTAAAGGGATCTCCTTATTTTTAATGCCGTTTGTTTAGTTTTCAAGGTAAGACAATAAATATTGCTAAAACAAGTATTTATATCTGTAAAAAAATTCACCAGAATACAGAACATAAATTATAAGAGTGATTCTTTTGATATCAAATATGGGTAACCTAACCAAAATGCACTCCTCTCTTTTGTGGCTGGAGAGAGAAGTAGCAGGAGCATGCAGTAGGTTGCTATTGTTACAATGTTACCATATGTAAAATAATTCTGTACATTGGGTTGAGCTAGATATGTATGTAATGAAAGTATAAAAGCATGAGTGAGATTGATGAACCACTTAATCAGCATACTAGTCACCTTCCTGAGAAGTAGAGAATTCTAACTCCACTTGGCATTTAATTTTTTAAGCTAGCAGGTGGATACAGAGGTATTCAGAGTGGTTTATATATTTTGTTCCTTCAATGTTACATAAAAAGTATAATTAAGTTTTTAATCTATACTTTCAAGACATTGTCTCTCCTATTTCTTGGCATTGTCCTAAATTTGCATGCAAAATTTGCTCTTACATTTTAAAGATCAATTAAAATGAGTCCCCACTGGAAGAGAATTGTTGCCAGTCTGTAATTTGGGAATAAAATCTTCTTGTCCAGCTTGTTGAGGAAAAGAAGAAAAGAACAATACAAATATGGCAGAGTAGCAGACTCTATAGTCCACTGTGGAAGAAAAGATGTAATGTTACTTTTTAAAAATGGACCTCCTTTGTCTATGGGCATTTTAAAGCTGTTTATTCAAAAACCCCACTCAATCTCACGGAGCCATCTGTGTTACTACCTCTGTTTAGCAGTGCTAGGATAAAATTAACCACTCCATTGTCCTTAAAAGCGTTGTCTTATCTCTCTCTTTTTAAATAAAAAGAAAATATTATTGTGGAGATTCTACAAACTTTATTAGAAACTCTGATGATGATTGACTTTTTTTACTTAGGAAATATTCTTTTGAAGCTATATCTGTCAATCATATTAATTATGATTCCAAAGGAGTGATCTAATTAGCTACACGAGAATAAAGCAACAACATGATATAACACACTTCTTCCCTTAGCTCATACATTAGCCAAAAATTAAAACCAGCATTTTTCTAATATAGGACATAATTCCTAGATGGAGAATTAAGGTATGTGACAATTGTTCTGTAAAAAGCATTGTTGTCAGACTCTGTGTGTGTACACGTGTGTGCATGCATCAGTGTGTGTGTGTGTGTGTGTGTGTGTGTGTGTGTGTGTGTGCCCACGCACTAGCCCTGGGATTGGCCTATCTGATAACAAGCTATTTCTAAAATGAAAGAACAAGACACTAAATGTGTATTGAATGAGAAAGAAGTATAGTTCATTTATAAATTCTCTTTAGTAATACTTTGGATCAGAGATGTCTTTTTTTTTTTTTTTAAGATTTTATTTATTTGACAGAGCAGAGAGAGAGAGAGGGAACACAAGCAGGGGGAGTGGGAGAGGGAGAGGGAGAAGCAGGCTTTCCACCAAACAGGTAGCCCAATGTGGAGCTTGATCCCAGCACTTTGGGATCATGACCTGAGCCAAAGGCAGATGCTTACCTATTGAGCCACCCAGACACTAGGATCAGTCTTAATAATTAAGTGTTTACTCTTAGTTTATAGTGAGTTGATTTCAGATTTTAAATTTAAATTTTAAATTCAGCTTTATACATGATTGTTTTATTTCTCACTCATTTTTTTCCAATATGGATTCACTAAAATTTCAAAATGATTTTTTTTTTCAACACTGTATGGTCCTACCAGCTCTAGTTTTACCATTAATAAAATATGGTTATTTCAGTGGGAAAAAAATTGTCTGAGTGAAAACACTTATGTTTTAGTCCTGATTTACTACCTGCTAGTCATCAGACTGAAGGAGTCCATTTAGATCTTTGCCTTTCTGCTGCATGATCAGAACAGGATGGCTCTCTTGATCATAGTTACCTATTTCTATTTATTAAATGTCAATGTATTCATGCAAGCCCATCAAAACAGTTTAAAAAAACTATACAACTGGGCATCAGATAGTACAAAACAACATAAAATTTTTTTGAAAAACAACTTTTGGAGCTCTATTGTAACAGATTCTAACTAAAGAGATAAGGATGTGAACAATTTATATAACTAGTGTTTCTTTGAATAACTTAAAGCACTGAGAAAAAAGAACAAAAGAAAAAATGGAAACCAATAAATTCCTTAATGAGCATAATAATATTTCTTATCTTTGTGAAGTTAAAGAAAATAGCAAAGTGTATTTTTGACTCAGGATGATGCTTGTATTAACTCTTCATTCTCATTAACACTTTATACACTTCTTACTTTCTGTTTTCTCTATTTTTGTGTGATCATTATTTGAGTGGTTTATTTTTTGTACTTAATTTTTGTCAAAACTGCCTCAATGCTCAACATATTATACTGTGGACAATACATAGACAGTGTCATTTTTAACTTGCTCCATTTGTTTTGAAATATTATGTTATTGACATTATAATTTATTTTAGATTTATAAGTAATATTGGTCACTATAATGTAGCCAGCCATTTGGTATAATGTTACTTATATCCTACCATCTGCCTTTTTGTGTGCATTTATAAAAGTTTATTGTTAATGACACATTTTAATTTTCTACATTCATTATTTTTAATATGTGTACTAAATTTGGCAGATGGTATTTGTGTATCTGTGAAAATTATCTACACATTATTTTTTTTAAGATTTTATTTACTTATTTGACAGAGAGAGATCACAAGTAGACAGAGAGGGAGGCAGAGAGAGAGAGGGAAGCAGGCTCCCTGCTGAGCAGAGAGCCCGATGAGGGACTCGATCCCAGGACCCTGAGATCCTGACCTGAGCCAAAGGCAGCGGCTTAACCCACTGAGCCACCCAGGCACCCTATCTATACATTCTTAATTTGAACCTGATATACAGTGAAAAGCATTTTAGAGGAGAAAACAATATATAACAGAATTGTCAATGACATATCACTTTTTTTCACATTTCTTCTCTGTCAGTTTTCTGGTTCGGGATAATGCTGTATAAACTGGAATCATTTAATTACAACATTGTCTATTTAATGTTTTCATGATTAATATCATTTAGTTTCTAGCTATAGGAAAGGGGTGAAATATAAATTAATGTAAAAAAAATTCTGGCCAGTTTTAAAGATTAATGTAAAATTAAATTCTTTGCTATTTTGTGTAATGATAATACAGATCTCAATATCCACATTCAAATATATAACTATAGCTATCCATATCAATCCAGATTTCTTGAGTCTAATATTGGTTGTCATAATAAATCAACTTTAAAGCAAAAACAAAAAAAGATCGATAAAACAATAGTAATCATTTATTATTATGTAGCATCCAGCATAATCTGTGAGAAAGAACTAACCATGGTGCTATTAAAAAAATTCCAGATTTCTTGTGCCCAACAAAGATTTATTGAACCTTCATTCTTTAATTAGTTCTACAGTACTCTTATGTGGGTATTCTAACACCATACTTCAGGAAGCAATGAGCTATTGGATTACTGCATACAAGACTGTACACATTCACAAAAATGGCTTCATTTAAGTCTGTAACAATTCATCTTCAAGATTATTTACTAATTTTTAGAGATAAGGAAATTGAGAGGACATTATTTTGAAAATTTGCCTGCAATCACAGACCCAAAAATGGCTGATCTGTATTCCCAAATAAAGTAATTTTGACTTCAAATTGGATAGTTTTAAACTATCCAATATATTTTTATATTTCTTTTTCTGCACAGAGACAAATGGAAACAATTCTGTTGAAATAAAAAAAATAATTTAGACTTGTTGTTTCAGAGGTGATGTGGTATAACAAAGATAATATATACTGGAAGAAGTGGACAGCTTATTGGAGCTAAATGTACATGTGCATCTTCTTTTATTTTACAGAGAAAAGTTTTTGTATAGAAAGAGTATTTAAGCACTTTTAAAAAGAGAGGTAAGGTGGTGTGAGTATGACAAGGTCAACAGAATCATAAGAGGAAGAATTTAGACCACACTGCTCCATTGCTATTCCTTTATTCATCCTCTGTTAACTATATTGCATCCCCCTCATTGACTGTTCCGAATGATTTTCATTCTTTCAGTTAATTTCCCAAATGAATCTTTAATATAGTGATGATTCTAAGCCAGTGGCCTTTATTTCTATTTCTTCTTGCTTCATTTCTAAAAATCTTTTTTTGAATAACTAGCGTTTTTCTTCACCATCCAAGATATGACATGTGTATTCCTGATGCTATTAATGTTTATTATCCCTGTTTCGGGTATATTATTTGCATTTTTAATTCTCTCTCATGTGCTTTATTTTGGTCTAAAACTACATAGTCACTCTCAGGATTAGGATTGCTGCAAATGCACTGACCTCAAAGTAGAAGACTTAGGCCACAATTCTAAATATCAAAGAACAAAGACAAACACATACAAAAATTGTACTTAGGCAGTCATGACTATTAAAACCACTCTCTCATGTCTGGAACTCAGGCTCCTTCTTTCTTCTTGGTGTTCTGTGCATGGCTTCTTTTCCCAAGGTCACATTATCTTCATTATGCTGTTTGAGATATTGCATCCACATTCCAGCAAGTATGACAAAGGAAGATGAGATAAGGCATTCCCATCTCTTTAAGATGTCCCAGAGATACAGTCACTCAATAATAGCATCTCATCTGGGATATGTGGGCACAAGGCCACACCTAGCTATAGGGTGTTGTGTGATACAAGGATTTAGCCAGGATTTGGGTGCTAAGTCTAACATCTATGCTCCTTTACTAAAGAGAAATGGCAGAATAGATATTGAGGAATAAGGTCCAAGTGTCTAACCATACATTCTAATTTGTGGTAAGAAAATGCTAAATCTCTTAACTAGCTATAGTCTCAATCCCTTTCTGCCATTCCCAAGTTTTCCAAGTTTGTAAATACTTTCTTCTTTTACTTACTGTGCATACTCTCCTTAACCCCTTGTGATATTTTGTGAAGGAAAGAACTCTCAAAACTATTTAGAAAATAATTTTACAAAGTAATTTAAAACTGATTCATAGTTGTTTATTGAATTTTTCACAACTGAAGGAAGAGTATAGACAGTTAAATGGGTTAATATTTGAACTGAATAATTTTGGTTAGTTGATTAGAATTGGAATATTTGTCCAAACATATTGAAATCATTTACTAGTGTTAAAAAATGGTTTCATGTCATCAAAATCAGCAGTGTGACTTAATCAGTAATATGGAACTGACCTTCATTGAATGTGAAGTCAGTTAGCTTTTTACAATGATTATGTTCCTATGAATTTTTTTGTGTGTGCTTTTAGAATTTGCTTATAGGGTTATAGTGAATTCATGATTTTTAGATTTGTGAATATTCTAGTTTCAAACTTACTACTTCTCACCTCTGAAGGATTGAGAAAATGATAGCAACTCATCCATAATTTGAACCATTAATTAACATTTATATCAGGATAATGTTTAATATTTGGTATAGTCTATAAGTAGAAAATTATTAAAAATCATTTTAACTCTGAAAGATATATGGTGCCAATAGGTTTACTTTATAACTTTTTAGAAACATCAATAATTAATAGATCTTAGGATTTTTTTTTTGTATTTCCTGACTTGATCCAAAATTTCATCATTCATTCCATCAGCTTCAAATGTTATAATTTATGCCAGCTAAATAAATACTTGAAGTTTAATGTACCAAGATAGTTACCATAGCATTAAGTATTTCACATTGATAGGTAGGTGCATATTGTCCACATAACTGAATGCTGTTAAACATGACTATCAGTTTAGTTAAATTAAGAATTTTGAGCTCAAAAACCCCTGTGCATATATTTTCAATATTTTTTGAGACTAAAGTGATCTAATTACAGTGGGAAAAGAATAATACAACCAGGAGATCCTGGGTATTCTTCACTTATTTAAGAAGAAACTGTTTTCCCCTAATTAGTAAATAATGTATGGTAATAAACTCTTGAATGAATTTTCCTTTGGAATCTAAGATAAGTTTATGCCAACTCTAAAAATCGTAGCAACTATGTTTATGGCTAAGTGTTACATTATATATGTGTCTTAAAATAATAGAAGTTTTCTTATAAAAGATGGTGAATTAAAATCATTTTTAAAGAATTCCACACCCCATTTTGAAACTTATGAAACAAATAAACAAGAAAACCTTGAAGAATGCAGAATACTGTTTTTCTCTTATTTCAACATCTCTAACCTGACCATGTGTTTCTATGAAAACATTTCTCAATATCACCCTTCTATTTGCTTCATTTTTCAAATCTGTCCTTCAATATTTATAATGTGCATTTGATTCTAGAACAATTCAGGGGTGAGGGATACCATGTAACTATTAACTTCCCCCCAAATTAACTAATAATAGCCTACTATTGACCAGGAGCCTTACAGATAACATATACCATTAACACGTATTTTGCATGTTATGTGTTTTATATCCTTTATTCTTACAAGAAGGTAAGCTAGAGAAAGGAAAATGTTAATAAGAAAATCATAAGGATGAGAAAATACATTTATAATACTGTTCGGTAAAAAATCCGCATATAAGTTGGACCTGCAGAGTTCAAACCCATACTGTTCAAGGATCAACTGTATTGTTTCTTATTTCTTCTGTTATTTCTTGATTTTACACACCTTAATTTTAGAACTTTTGTGCAGTAATCAGATGATGTATCTTGGAAAGTCTAATGCTACTTTTGGTTTTGTCATATGACTTACATTCATGGTAGATTATTTCCCAGGTTTTTATTTATTTTTAATTTTTATTTATTTATTTATTTGACAGAGATCACAAGTAGGCAGAGAGATAGGCAGAGAGATAGGGAAGCAGGCTCCCCGCTGAGCAGAGAGCCCAAAGCGGCGCTTGATCCCGGAACCCCGGGATCATGACCTGAGCCGAAGGCAGAAGCTTAACTCACTGAGCCACCCAGGCACCCCATTTCTCAGGTTTTAAATCACTTACTGTGAAATCTTCCTCAGTGAAACTTTGTCCATGAGTCTGGTTGAAGGAGTTTCCTTCTGGAAAAATTTTGCTTTTACCCATATAAAATTCCCCCTCAGATGTAGTATTTAGACTAGATTTTTATGTTATTTATTTTACTGAGGTTTTCTTCATTCCAGTGTCACTTTAGAACCATTTGTTATGTTCAAGGCATGTTGTTAGGGTTTGGGTATCTAGTGGTGACTGATTAAGTCTAAATTCAGTGGATCACATTTAATACTTTAATGTTTCTTACTGTTCTTATGAAGGACGGAACTGGAGGGGATTATGCTAAGTGAAATAAGTCAAGCAAAGAAAAACAATTATCATATGGTTTCACTCATCTGTGGAACATAAGGAATAGAGCAGAGGACCACAGGGGAAATGTAGGGAAAACTGGATGGGAAGGAATCAGAGAGGGGGACAAACCATGAGATACTCTGGACTCAGGGAAATAAATTGAGGATTACAGAAGGGACAGGGTAGGGGAGAGGATGGGGTAACCAGATGGTGGGTGTTAAGGAGGGCACAAGTTGTGATGAGCACTGGGTGCTATATACAACTAATAAATCGTTGAACACTACATCAAAATCTAATGATGACTAACATAACATAACAACAAAAAATCTAGTGATGTACTCTATGCTGGCTAACTGAACATAACAAAAAAAAGTTAGAATTCAACTGTTAAAAAAAATATGAGAAGAAAAAAGTTATTTGTATTATAGTTACAGAAAATGCTACATATATTTTTTAATTGGCTGTATTGTGATGTTTTCTTTATATCTTGCTCGAAAAGTAAGAATAAGTTATGGAGGGCTAAGGGATATGGAGGGCTCACATATACCTCAACAGATTCAGCACCTTCTTAATATAATGCCATTCTTTATCCCTATAAGTATATTTTTATACTATTTAATAGCAATGTTGTAGTTGATTACTGTTAATCATGTTAATATTAATAAATGTTGATAACTGAGTTTTCAAAGACATAAAGTGATGAAGACTACATGCTTTCTGGAAAATGTTTATAAAATCAGATAAGCCCTTTTCCTCATGTTTGAATATTTCTTGGATGGGGTAAAGTCATCTTACAACTCCATATCTTCCCTCCTAAAGCTGGCTTTGTGGCACAGGGTCAGAAACTGGGAAGACTGTATTTCTCTTTTGTCACTTTATTTCTTGTTAGGCTCTTGCAATAAGGTGTTCTGGAAAGAAGATAGCAAGACTGGAGGAGAGAGGGATAGGTTTCTCTCTGTTGGAATTTTCTTCCTGTTTGTGCTTCCTATTCTTGCCAGTGTCACTAGTCCTGCTCTTTCATCCCCAAACCAGCATTTTATTACACTTAGCAGTTTACCACTTCTCACAGAAATAGTCTTGTTGTGCCCTCTGAGAAACATCAGCACCAGGTGGCTAGTGTCCCTTTCTCTGATGTTTGGTCTAACACTATGGGGCAGTCTTCTCAGCTCAGAGGCACGAGTCGAGTCAAGCAACACTACATTCTTAAAAGTGTGAGTTTCAAGTCCACAGCCTCCTTTGTCCAGATCTCTAAATTTTAATGATCAGAAACTCTTCCCTCTGTTTCCCAACCCTAGGAGTAGTAGCTGCTTCTTGAATTTGCTACTTTTGTTATATCTCAGTGATCCCCTTTGGCCTTTTCTGTTCTTCAATATCTGGAATCCTATATAGTAAATTCTCTCTGTTAAACCAACTAATGAACATATCTGGCTCTAGATTATCTCCTGAGTTATTTTAGTATTGTATATCTTATAGTAAAAATTTGGTGAACAGTATTTTAATTAGTAAGGCTTGTGTTTTGCATATATATAATTCCTACTTCTTATTATTTTTATCATTAAAGGCATAACACCTGGACCCAATTAAACTTCCTACATTACATTTTAAGGCAAAATATGATCAGTAAAGTGAAATGAAAGAAAGGAAGAAATGAAGAAAGAAGAAAGAAAAGAAAAAAAGAATAGAAGGAATAAAGAAGGAAAGACAGACAGACATGTGTAGTGGGGGTTCAAGAGGGGAAGATACCTTTCTTTTGGGGAAGTTTGATGTGGTTGATGTTGATGGGTGAATAGAATTCCTATGAGTAGAGATTCTGGAGTGATGGGAAATATATTCAAATGAAAAGCAGAATGAACAAAAAAATACAAAATGAGATATTTTGGGGAACATCAATCAGAACATTTTGATTACAGAAAATAGAAACTCAAAACCATGGGACGTGGGTCCCTGTGAATTATAAAATAGTAGTGCCTATAAAAGCAGATTAAAACACTGGGAAATAATTTTTGGATAATAAAGTATTAAAGATTGTAAAGCAAATTGATTATTATATATGTATTTCAAAATAACAAATAACATGTAGAAATAGAACTAGAATTAAGGTTAGAAAACGGGTCTGAGATTTTAAGTTTTTTTTTTTTAAGATTTTATTTATTTATTTATTTATTTACTAGAGAGAGGGAGTGAGAGAGAGAAAGGAGCAGAGAGAGAGGGACAAGCAGACTCAGCACTGAACATGAAATCCAATGTGGGGCTTGATCCCTCAGCCCCAAGATCACGACCCATGGCAAAACAAGAGTTGGACATGCACCTGAATCACCCATGGGCCCCTTAGTTTTGAGAATCGTAGGCAAGATGATGTTAGTTACAAATATAATATTGTTTTATTGAGTTTTGTAATGTTGCAACAGAAGAAATTATGTAAATCGATATGTGTTTCTGCCCCATTGACTTTAGGGTTGGTCTTATAAGTTGTTCAGCTTCTCATGACAGCTGAGGATGAAACATGCTTATTTGGTTTATATTGTATTCTGGTGCTCATGAAATTTGCCATGGGGAGAATTTACCTAGGTAACAACCAGAGCAGGATGAATATGGGGACATGTAGAGTTGACATGAACCTGACCCCAAAATTGAAGCCAATGACAGCTGGTCTGTAGCCTGAAACAGAACTATTCCAGCTGACTTACAAACACTTCATTTAAAAAAAAAAAATTGCTTATTGTAGACCAGAAACTTCTGGGGTGGTTTGTTATGCAGCAGTAGTTGACTAAAACATGCAATATTTTATGATTTGGAGGGGAACACAAGACAAATAGCTTAATTAAAACTCAGAATGGAAACTTCAACTTTCTTTAACTTAGTTATAGGCAGTAAGGTGTTTCTCCAGACCTCTATACATTTCTCTAATAAAGTGTCATAATAGTTTATTCTTTTATAATTTATCAAAATATATAAAATCAGGTAGCTACAAAAATAAATAAAAGATACCAAAATATCTTTAAAGTAGGATTATAGACTGTTGTATGTGTACATATTGTACTATGTAAATAAATATACTGAAAAGACAGTGTCTATATAAAAAGAAAAAAAAACCTTTTTCAAGGAAATGTCAAATTAATTTCCCATTTTAATTGATTCCCAAAATTTAATTCAAATTTTCAGGTTAGTTCAATTAAGAATTCAAAAATTTGGGTGCCTGGATGGCTCAGTTGGTTAAGCAATTGCCTTCCACTCAGGTCGTGATCCTGGAGTCCTGGGATGGAGTCCCACATCAGGCTCCCTGCTCAGCAGGGAGTCTGCTTCTCCTGATGACCTCTCTCCTCTCATGCTCTCTCTCTTTCATTCTTTCTATCTCTCTCTCAAATAAATAAATAAAATCTTAAAAAAAAACAGAAAGCAAAAACAAAAACAACAAAAAAGTAATTCAAAAATTGTCTTCATTTTTGTTTTGTTTTGTTTTGTTTTCCTTCATGAGGTAGTCACAGAGGCCTTATTTGGGTGCTTGTGAGATTTCTGGGTACTTTCTTCTGCTTCTGTCTTTCTAAGAATGATGCCTCAAAATTTGAATTAAACCATTGTCAAGTTCCTCATGTCTCTCACACTCCAAAAATTCTTCTAAAATTAACCTCAGGGGCACCTGGGTGGCTCAGTGGGTTAAAGCCTCTGCCTTCGGCTCAGGTCATGATCTCAGGGTCCTGGGATGGAGCCCCGCATCATATCGGGCTCTATGCACAGCAGGGAGCCTGCTTCCCCCTCTCTCTCTGCCTGCCTCTCTGCCTACTTGTGATCTCTGTCTGTCAAATAAGTAAAAAAAATCTTTTATAAAAAAGATAAAATTAACCTCAATGCAGCGACTATAATACATTTCCAAGAAAGGTGATGATTCAGTATTATCCAAAAGTGGGTATAGATGAAAAGCATAAGAAAGAAGAGAAAAATGATTTTGGCTTTAGCTTTTACAAGAATCCAGAGCATTGTTTATAATTTACAGTCAATTTGGAAAAAATCACTCATCAAAATGTCAGTTGTTAACATCTTGCTTAGAGTTGTGCCTCCATACATACCTCCTTTCTCCTTAGCATTTGAAGTGGTTCTTTTTGCCCAGTTGTGAACTTTTGCAAGGGACACTATGCTTGTCTCCAGCCTTCCATGAGGTTCCTGCATTCCTTTTGTTTTCACCTCATGTATTTACAAACCTGTACTTGGAAATAGCCCTTGAATTCAAGGCACTGCGAAGTCGAAATACATATGAGGATTCTGTAGGGAAATAGACTATATTTAATTCTACCAAGATGCCTAGTATGAAACATAAGACCACAGAACTCAAAGCCCCAGTGCCCTCAATTAACCAGTTTTTTCTGTGTTTTCTTCTCTGGGAAGATTCTGTGTCATTTTTGTTTTGTCTTAATGTTAATGAGTCTGCTGCAGATTCCTAAAGGATAATTCCAGGTCCATAATTCCTGCTTCCGAAGATATTTTCTTCCTCATCTTATTATTTTGGTATTGCAGAATCACCCTCAATGCTATTCCTAATTAAAACCGCTTGGCTTCAGAAGCTTGAGGAAGTAAATGTCTAAAGAGAACCTGTATAGACTGTGCTATAATAGGTACAACAAAATCTTTTCTTTTCCTCAGTATTTTCTTTTGTAATTGACAAGACTTGATTAATTTGTGCTGTTTCAAAGACATCAGAAACATTCCTATCTATAACATTCTTTCCTGTTGTTATGGGTTAGTTTATGTCTTCTCAAAAGATGTCTAGTCCTAAACCCTAAAACCTGTGCGTATAGCATTATTTGGAAATAAGTCCTTTTCAAATAATCAAGGTAAGATGAGGTCATTAGGATGGGCTCTAATACAATATGACTGATGTCCTTATAAAAAGGGGAAATTTGGACACAGAGATGGACATGAGTAGAGGGAAGACCATATGTAGACACGGGGAATGTCATCCATAAGCTAAGGAATTGCTCAGGATACCGGAAGATAGAAAGGTACAGAGCAGCTTCTCCCTCACAGTCCTCAGAAGAAACCAATCCTGCTGACACCCTAATTTCAGACTTATAGTAGTCACCAGAAATGTAAGACAATAAATTTGTGTTGTGTAAGCCACTGAGTTTGTAGAACTTTTTTATGGCAGCCACAGGGAACTTTTACACCTGCAAATGAATCTTTTGTGTATTTCATTTACTTTCTATTAGTTTCCATACTTTTCCAGGAGAACCTGGCAAAATTTTTAATTATTACTTGCTTTCCACCTTAGCTGCATTCTTTCTCTGCCTGATGTAGGAAAACACTGTTTGCTAATGAAGGATTATCTTTCCCTTCTCTTTTAATTTGTTTTGAGTCCAGATGTTTATTTTGCTAATATATTCTTCCTGATTCTGTGTCACAAGTCTTCTGGAATAATAAGAGATTCAATTTTGAATTTTGACTGTGAAAAAACATACACTTCTTTCAAAAAAAAAAAATTCTTGCTTCCATAAAGAAGATAATTCCACTGAAAAGATCATCAACTACTTGTCCAGAATTCCAAAAAGCTGGATTTAATTTATTGCTTGTTTTGCTTAACTTTATCATCTCATCATACATGAACTCCCACTTAGCATCTGGTGTTCTCTTATAGTATAAGATGTACTTGGGACACCTGGGTGGCTCAGTGGCTTAAGCATCCAACTCTTGGTTTTTGCTCAGGTCGTGAACTCAAGGTCATGAGATTGAGCCCCATGTCAAGGCTTCATGCTCAGCAGAATCTGGTTGAGATCCTCTCTCTCCCTATTCCTCTTCTACTCACTCAAGTAGGTTCTCTCTCTCTCTCTCTCTCTCTCTCTCTCTGAAATAAATAAATAAATAAATAATATAATTACCTGTTTTCCTACTTAAGATTCTGTTTTTCTTTCTTTAGGATTCTAGTTTTTTTTAAATCAAGATACTCAACAAATGCTTGAGTTTCATGCTGATGTTCTCAAACTTTCTTTCTGAAATGTGTCCAAATGGTACCTAATAAACTAGTGCAATTTTTCCAATAAACAGAGAACACTGTTAGAGGATATAATTCTATACTTCTCTGCCTCCCATCTTCTTTATGGAAGTCTTCTGATTTTGTTGTTGTTGTTGCTGTTAACATCTTGACTCTTACATATGAAATAATTTTGAATCCTGATCCAGAAAGAAAGTATAGCTTCAACTTTCCTAGTTTTGATTTCAAAAGTAGTTAAGTATGGGCACATTATCTTTCTTTTCCCTATTTTGTAGATTGCTATTTAAGACCTTCACGTTTTTCCAAGCAAATCCCTTTTCCTCTCTTGCTAAACCAACATGCCTTCCTTTTTTTTTTTTCATTTTCAACATAGTTCCAATTCTGACTAAAAAAATAAAATAAAATAAACTACTTTTCAAAGTCATTTCATTCTTCACTATGTCTCTGTACAATCTTAAATCCAATTGACAAAGCATTATGAGAACAGTGTTTTTAAATTATCACTTAGCTCATGGGTTTATAATAATTACAATGACTTTTTTTTTTCTATCTTAGCTTAGTGGTATGATATGGTATCAAGTCTCCCTTCCACGTTTTCTGTTCACTGAACAAATCCATCCTACTGTGGTGTTGATTTATCCACAGACAGTGGGTTCCTGAAATCTACAATTGTGATCTGGGTGGATGTCAGAGCTATCTTGAAAACAGGGTAGGAGGTGACTACGGGAGCTTCTGGGAATCCCACAGGGATTTAAGAGAGTTCTTTCCTTGGCCTTGAATATTGTTCAAAGATAGAGAGGAAAACTGTGTAATAGGCCCCATGCTCCTGTCAATCAATATCTTAAGCTTTACGTATCTCTAAAGTCATATATTAGTACTCTTTGCTTTTTAAAATTTATTTATTTTCATTTTCAAGTCTCATTTTGCATACCTGAGGGAGAAAAATAAAAACAAAGCTTTCAAAACAACAACAACAACAACAAAACTATTCTACTAATCATAATCACAGATTCCACCTGTATTTGCTTTTTCTGAGATGAATCTTTTCGGGATGAAAATATTTTCATCAATAATGCAGCAGCAAACTTGTTTATGATATCACCTCTGCCACATCAAGATCTTCAGGCTCTTCAAACAAAAGTTTACTTCAAAGTTAATTTCTTTTTAAAGAAATTTACACTCATATGGTTCCAAATCAACCTGGGATAGATAAATGGTTCAGATGGAATATGATGTCCTGATCTTCGTTTATTTTCTTTCTTCCCTGTCAGGAGAAAAACAAAGTATGATTTTTTAAATGGCTTTGCAAACGTTTATACCATTTTCTTTCTCTTTTCCCCTCCCTGTTCATACCCCCTGGTTGCAGGATTCTTTGGATTGAGCTGGCCATTGGCCAGTCGGAAGACTTATTTTCATTCAATGAATGCCTGCATTTTTAACTCCTCAAACTAAAGGTAGATTTATTCCACTGCATAACTGAAAAAGCAACCTTATGTGAAGCCCCAAGTATAAAGTATATAGCAATAAAAGCTTATTTTTCCCACTTTGGGTACAAGTTGTCTTAGGAAACCTAGCCCCTGACCCCTGAGCCCAGTGTACTTAGCTTAGAATTTGATAGTAGCTTAGCCTGCTATTAATGTGGGGACATTGTAGTAGTGAGGAAATTGTGGGGACAGAAGAAAATTGTGAAAATATATGGTCACTTATTTAGATCAACAAATATGGAAACAGGGAAGTTGAGGAGCAGCGAGGAATGTTAACATGTCTTTATGACACCCTGATTCTCCATGCTGTCTCCGCTTCTGAATATAGATAGAATCTTTTGGGTGACAAGGAAATAAGGGCAGCAGAATATGGGTAACAATGTTTGTTCCTCCTTACGAGGAGAGGGAACAAAATGTATCTAACGACCTTGCTCTCCTAAAAGGTTTTTCTTGCAGACCAAAAAATTATTCATACATATCAGTGAAACTGATATTGAACGTATTGGTGGAATTCATCGCATACAGGAAAAAAATGGAGGCAAATACCTATATGATTATTTATCGAAAGACACAAAAATATTTTTTAATAAAACCCTACATTTATTTTTGGTTATAATATGTTATAAAAGTGATATCTGAAGTGTAATAAGAAAATTGCTGATATTCAGAATCTGAAATCATTGTGGGTGTATTCAAGTTAAATAACTTCTAACTCTGTTGCCTCGTGTAAATTGCTATGTCTCTGATTCTTAATTTCTTCATTGGTAAAATGAGAATAATAAAATTACCTGTCTCATAGGTCATCACTAGGATAACCAAAAAAATAGCTTATTTAACACCTAGTACAGGGATGCCTGTTGGTTCAGTTGGTTAAATGTCTGCCTCTGGCTCAGGTCATGATTCTGGAGTCCTGGGATCTAGCACCACATTGGGCTCCCTGCTCAGCCAGGAGCCTGCTTCTCCCTCTGCCCGCTGCTCTCCCTACTTGTGCTCTCTCTCTCTGGGGAAAAAAAAATAAAAAAAAAAAAACCCTAGTACAGTGCTTTGTATATATTTAGTGTTCTCTGAATATTATTTACTTCTAAGTAGTGACATATTGTCTTAAATTCAGCATAACAATGGAAAATGTATCCATGATACATAAAAGCATACTTCAGATCTGTCCACTACTTTGTTGCTGTTGATATATACTCCCATTGTCTTCCCTCCTTCATATTCCTTGACTTTTGTTTCAATGATACCAAAGAAGGTCAGAGGTAGTTTCTTATTTCTAGGCATAGGTAAATACATGATTCCCCCGACATAGCATCTGGTTAGCAAAAGCTAGGAAGAATAATGGATAGGAGATATGCTGGTAAATGGTTATTGTGCCCCAAAAAGCTGATTTTTAGTGTCTGCCCATTTCCATTGTGCAAATACCCCCATCATGGCTAATATCAAGCTCTAAAAAGATGTTACTGAATGCAGAGTTGGAAACTGATATACACAGTGAACTCTTACAAGTTGGTACACACAGCTCTAATACGCCACTATGCATTTTTGAGAATTAAGGTGTAGAGATTTGTATTACATGCTCTTTCTGCATGGCCTGATGAACTATCAATTTTTCTTTAGCCAGTGTTCCATAATGTTTCAAATGCCTATATCTTGACAGCACCTAATCTCAGCTATACCCTATATTACTTGTTTCTGGGTAGGAGCTTCTTTAAGGCCTCAACCTGGCATGCCTGTAAGAACTGCTAGTTGTTCCTGTATTCATTAACTGGATTGTAAGGGGAGTGACATTCCATGGGTCAACTTTGACCAGTGGGCAATGGTTATGGTCAGGCAAATGATATTTTTTTCCCTACAACAGATGATTTTGAGTTATTCTTTAAATCATTACATGGAAGGTGGAGGGTTGTATGTGCTTCCATCAGGACTGGGCGGTAGTTTTCTATAGTGTTTACTTGTCCCATAATGCAACCTGCACAAAAACATTTTCTCAGGCTCTGCTATTTGGAGAAAATAGCCTAAGACATTCCAAAATCTTCCTGCAACTTGGTTATTAAAGTCCGTGAGGGTAAACTAAAGTGACCCAGAGCAGTGTTGAGCCAGCTGGCCTGGCAACTACTAATCCAGTTTCTCTCTCTATGGATATGCCTATTCTGTACATTTCATATAAACGATATCATATAATAAGTGGCAATTTATGACTGACTACTTTCATTTAACATGTTTTCAAGGATCATCTGTATTGTGGCATGTTTCAGTATGTGATTCCTTTTTATGGCTGAATAATATTCCATTATATGAATATACTGCATTTCATTTATCCATTTATGGTTAATAGACATTTTGATTGTTTTAATTTTGTGATTATTATGAATACTGCTGCTATGAACATTTGTTTGTGTGTTTTTATGTAGACATACATTTCAGTGCTCTTAGATATAAACTAATAGTGAAATTTTTGGTAACTCTCTATTTAACATTTTGAAGAACTTCCAATTTTTTTCCAAAGTGGCTGTACCATTTGCAAGCCGATTATCAATGTATGACATTTTTCAAAAACCTTACCAATTCTTGCTATTTTCTATCTTTAAAAAAATAGCTGTGGCTATTTTTTTAGTGGCTGTGAAATGAAATCTCATTGTGATTTTGGTTTCCATTTCCCTAATGATATTGAAGTTTATTTCATGTTTGTATTGCTTATTTGTATATATTCTTTGAGCAAATTGGATGTTATCTTTTTTTCTTCTTTTTGCCTGTGTGAGTATAAAAAATGCATCTTTTTATAATTTTTACTGTAGTAATGGTGAAGAAAGTTCTTCTTTTTTTTTTATTTCTTTTAGTGGGTTTTACAAAACATTTGTTTCTAGCCTTCAGAACAGCAGGAAAGACCTAGCGAGATTATGCAATAATAATAAGATCAATTCTAGCTCTTTATTATTTGAATATGTTTTCCACATTAAGAAGGATGATGGGACAGATTCATTACTGGCTTCTGAGAGCTAATATTCAGGTCCCATGGCTCTGTTCTTTTATAGAGAAGGCAATTAGCTGAAGATATGTGGCTTGCCTAAGATCACCCAGCAAGTTATTGGCATAGTAGGAATGTGAACACATGGACTCTCAGTTTCCCATCTGTTGCCTAGTTCATTTGGCTGCTTTGTTAGGAGTGGGTGTACGTATGTATATTTATGTAGTATTTCAGGAATGAGCAAAGGAAAGTGGGATAGTTTGTGCATTGTTTCAAATAGACACAGGGAAGTAGGATGATAGCAATTTCTTTATGCACTAGCAAATATATTTAAGGTGGTTCCAACACTGAGAAATAGGATGGCATTGTAAATTATCATGCCCTACTTTAAGCATTCACATTACTTTGAATTTATTTAAATAAATTAGTGAATACTGATTTTATGCTCCTAATTTTAATTCTTATGTAGATTTTGGAGGTGAAGACAGATAAACGTGTAGATATTTGAAGGTGAAGACAAATAAACATGTGATATTTGAAGGTGAAGATAAGCAGTGAACCCAGATCATTCCTACCATGCTAATTTTAATTGTTAGAATTAAAATAATTTAATTATTTGTCTAAGATCAATGCCTCATGAAATGTCAAAATATACATTATATGTTACACATTATTATGAAAATGCTAGCTAGATCTACTATAATAGGTAGTATAACAGTGTTCTGTATGGTAGGAAGAGGAAAAATTGTGCCTGTCCTGGATGGGGAGATTGAAAATAAAATCTCTTTAACAAACAACTACAGAAAGCCCTGTACTAAACAAAACTGAATATCCAATGAAGAGACAAGTGAAAGTAATGAAATAATAAGGAGGAGTTTCAGTTAAAGAGAAGAAATATATAAAGGATGGTGGAGAATAAACCAAAAGGAGGAGGGGAAAAAAGGTGGATAAAAATGAGGGAAAGAGCAATATGTTTGTATATATCTTCATTTCTGCAACATAGAAATGATATTCAGTGTTTCATTGTGTTCTGTTCTTTTCTTTAACTTCTTTTGGAAAGAAAGCCTTATATGGTGATATAGAATAAGAAGATGATGTTTTGTGGTTATTGGTGAATATTGTACCAATGAGAGGATGATCAGCATATGCATATGAATTATTTATATGTTACCTATACCTCCTTAATTTCCACCACCCCCCTTTCAGTACTGAGAACAAGCAGTATTGAGAACAAGCAAATATGGAAGAGAAAGGTTATGGTCATATCCATGCAGAATATTCTCTTACCTCTCCAAGTGACATTTCACTCCTTTCAGCATTATGAAGATCACAGGTTGAGGAATGATAATCATTTTGACCATATAGTACAAGTACAGGAGAACACGATCTAAAACATGAGCACTGAAAGGAATATTATAATTGATATATTTTGTTGTTTTTAAGAGAAACCATTATATTCATTCTCTGTCTTGTTTTAGTTTTTATTTAAACTCCAGTTAGTTAACAGACAGAGTGATATTAGTTTCAGGTGTACAAATTAGTGATTCATCACTTATATACTATCTTTCTTTATAGTAAAAATATAGTCAGTGGGGCACCTGGGTGGCTCAGTGGGTCAAAGCCTCTGCCTTCGGCTCAGGTCATGATCCCAGGGTCCTGGGATTGAGCCCCACATTGGGCTCTCTGCTCTGCAGGGAGCCTGCTTCCTCCTCTCTCTCTCTCTGCCTGCCTCTCTGCCTACTTGTGATCTCTGTCTGTCAAATAAATAAATAAAGTCTTAAAAAAATATATAGTCAGTAATGAAGTCAGTCAGAATAAACTCAGAATAAAAGACTGATTTGTATAAAATAATGACACCTATATGCAGTATTAATTAGTAGGTTCTTCCTAATTTCAAATGTCCCAAAGTAAGAAGTTTTAAAGGGTAAAAATCTGACCGCTATTGATGATTATTCAGAATATAATGCAATTTTCTATTAATGTACCACTTTATCTTAAATGTTTTTATTATTTTTTTACTAGAAGTGCTTTATTTTAGAAGTGAATTGAGAGGCACCTGGGGGGCTCAGTGGGTTAATCCTCTGTCTTCAGCTCAGGTCATGATCTGAGGGTCCTGGGACAGAGCCCTGCATCAGGCTCTCTGCTCACCAGGGAGCCTGCTTATCCCTCTACCTCTCTGCCTACCTGTGATCTCTGTCTGTCAGGTAAATAAATAAAATATTAAAATAAAAAAAGTGAATTGAAAAGGTGAACATTATGTTATAAATCAAGTTGAAGTCCATTGAGAATTTCCTAGTTAACTTTTATTTACTAATAGTTACTAATGACTAGATATGAAATTAGAAACATCTACATAAATAATTACCAGTTTTTAATATGCAAAAATTAAGAGTTGAAGTATTCTCTTGATAGACGTACACATCATGCACCATGTCTTGATAAAGGCTCTAGTACTATATCCTTCTCTATAAAAAAAAAAAAACAACTTCATAATCACCAGGAAACTGGGTTAGAAAAAAAATACTCTGTGATTTTGTAGCCATCATGTGAACCTCCTTGATTTTTTAATAAAAATCAAAATACATGTCATTACATTTTAATCTCTCTAATTACTTGATGAATAAATGTTGTACCAATAATCAAAATAAAGTCTTACTAAACTAATAATGCAATGTGGGGAAATATGGTATAAACAAACCCTACACAGAGAAGTAAGAAAAATTTAACACAGCAGCACAACTCAAAACTTAATATTTGCTATTAAGCTTTAAAGGTCTCTTTAAATGCGCTATTATTCTATGTAAAGAACTCTATGCATTTGATTTAGGGACACAGATTAATTTGTTGGAGTTCTTCAGCATGACTCCTTTGTATCTCTGGGCCAACCTTGTCATTGATATGTATTGTCCAGAGAATGCCAGCTACCTAAGGTATTTCTTAACAACCTACTTGTTATATTATGTAGTTTCTATTTTTACAATGTATGTGTCAACTTCAAGGATTTTAAGGTGATTCACAAACTTTAAATGAACAGGGTGAGTATGAATTCCAAAAACATCCCAAAGGGTAGAAACAAATACTTCTGTTGAGTTGCAGCATTGTGCACAAAAGAGTGGTTTGGCAGCAATGACAAGTGACTTAGCATATGACACTTTGAGGGCAAACAGCTTCTGGGGACGGTAGGATTCCAGGTTTTTTCCTGCTGGATTGGGGGCTGTGGTGTCTCAGGTAAGTGGCTTTCAAGCCTCAGACAGCTAAAACTCAAGGAAACAGAAGATAAGTGTGTTTGGTAATAATACCAGATAAAAGAGTACAGTTGGGGTTTCTGGTAGCCTATTTTTATCTATCCACTGTCTGCTGCTCTTCCCTAGAGATCTGCTTTCTTTTTCTCTACCATTTTTTATCCAAGAAAGTTAATGGCACACACAACATCAATAACACAACTAATCTGTGAAGTAGACATGAAAAGTCTATCCTAAAGGAGTTCTAGAATTAAAACCTTGTAAAATAGGAATCAAGAGTATAGGTTCCAGTCTCAAGTATTTTTTCCTTGGGAAGGTCACTGAATATCATTTTTTTGAATATCATTTTTAATGGGAGATTTGTATTTGTTATGTGAATACTTTTATCTCTACAACTCCCTTTTTCTTTCTCCTTTCATTTGTCCTAAATTTATACAGTTCTTGTCATTATATGTGTGCCATTTGTTTCACCCACCTTTGCTATCAGCTGTCATCTTTACATTAGTTCTTTTAGGTATAACATATCCTCAAATTATACTCTGCATCCTCATATACTGGAACTAGACACTTCTTTCCATGTAACATGCCAGATGTTTTTATTAAAGGATATACTCTAATTTTCCAGCTATTTATACATAAAATTCATTCATGTGATATACTTCCAAAGAATACAAATACATATTTTCCCATAATCACATATAGACTATAGTTCATATCAAATATGAAAACTAATAGTTTTGAAATTTATGGAGAGTTTTTACTGAGTTAACAAAAGAAATTTTTATGTAAAAAATCACTACGTAACAGCTCGTGGAACAAAATGTTTTCCTCAATAAATCCACCTCCCCCTCCTCTAATCCTGACACTCTTATGTCCCCTATACTAAAAGCATTGTAGCATTTTGTGATGAAACTTCCTGCCATTCTACCAAATAATAATAAAAAAAAAAATAAGACTACTACCCCTATATTGTCTCAAAATTCTATCCTTTGCTTATCTTTATAGTATAGTTGCTTTTATTTTAAGGAATTTATAAGTGTATTAATTGCTTATATGCTTCTAAATTTGACAGCCAATTATCAGTGATAATTGGTCAATGAAATTTCACATTGTTTTGATGTAATAGTCTTTCTCAATTTGTGTCTAAAATTATCCTTATACTTCAAAACATTTATTACCATGTGTTGCTTAGATTGAAAATTTTAATTTATTTTACTTTTATTATTCATAGAAATTAAGTGAATTTTTATGTCTTCATTCTCAATCATATGGCACTTTCCTGGGGTCCCTCAGAAAGTTTTCTTTTTCAAAGAAAGACAAGTAATAGTAAAGTAGGATCCAACTATATTATGATACTAATAACTGCAGAGATTTTTAAAAGAATTATTCAGCAATATTATTTAAGCTATATCTCTAAATTTGGAAAAATTTTTTATATAGACACATTTCTTCACTTGAAAACACTAAAATTGGCAGTCGAAGTAATAGAAAACTTGAAAGTAGGAATAACTGTCATATAAAGGAAAAGGTTAGAAAAAATACTCCTACAACTCCTTGAATCTCAGTCCTATAGACTTTTACAGGTGAGTTCTACTATGCTTTGAACAAATAAATACAATTTTATAGAAATTTTCAAAAGGGAGCGCCTGGGTGGCTCAGTCGGTTAAGTATCTACCTTACACTCAGTTCATGATCCTGGAGTCCTGGGATTGAGCCCTGCAACAGGCTTCCTGCTCAGTGGAGAGCATGCTTCTCCCTCTGCCCTTCACACCGTTCATGCTCTCTCTCTCTCTCTCTCTCTCTCTCATAAATAAATAAATAATTCTTTAAAAAAAAAAAAAGAAATTTTCAAAAGTATAGGAAAAGAGGAGAAAGCACCACAATATATTTTAGCAAAATAAGGTAAAGGCAAACCAAGGAAAGATAGTTATAAGCTAATTTCATGTATTGAAAAAGATACAAAATATCTAAATTCATCAAGTCCCATGATCTAATGGGAAATTAAACCTAATTAGCTATGATCAAGTGAGGCTTCTCTCCAAAAGCACAATTACTTATTATTAAAAATTTTATTAATGTAGTACAACAAAAAATGGACTATATCATGCAAATGAGAGTAAATTGTCAAATAGCACACAAACTGGGCTTGTTTGAGCATCATTTAATGATTTTATTACTTTATATTTCACTTCATAAGCTACTAAAAACTTACAAAAACAGAAATAGTAGCAGTTGTGTGGTTTTTCTTTGTTCATTCTACTGTAGAAAACAAGAGTCTGTAATGGGGCTGGATCTCATGTTACAGGAGAGAAACTTCAGTCCTTAAGTTATAAGGCATTTACAATACATGTATGAGCAGGAGGAATCAAAGCCTTAGGGTCAAAAAAAATTTATTGCTTTAAGCATTGGACTGTATTTGTTTTTCTTGATTCTATCAGGAGGGAAAAACAGAACCTTTATCTGGAGGTTAGCATGCAGTGAATTATTGTGAATAAGTTAATACACTATCTTCAATGTAAAGAATTTTTTCTATAAATTTCAATAATTTCTTACTATTATTTTAAAAATAGAAAAAAAACAAAAGTAGAATTTATTTTTTAGAGAAATATTAGGTTCACAGCAAAATTTGAGCAGAAGGTATAGAGATTTCCAATATACCTCCTGCCCCTGCATATGAATAACCTTTTCCATTATCAACACCCCCCACCAGAGTGGTGCATTTGTTACAATTAATGAACCTTTATTGACAAATCATAATCACCCAAAACACATAGTGTACGTATGGATTCACTCTTGGTGCACATTCTATGGATTTTAACAAATGTAAAATATTTCCACCATTATCATATTGTACAGAGAAGTTCCACTGCCTTAAATATCCTGTGCTGTGCTTGTTCATTCATACCTCCCTATCCCCAAAATCATTTCTACTGTCTCGATAGTTTTTTCTTTTATAGAATTGTCATATAATTAAAATAATAAATACATAGTATGTAGTCTTTTCAGAATGACTTCTTTCACTTGAGAATGCGATTAAGGTTCTGTGACTTTCTGTGGTTGGATAGTTCATTTATTTTTAGTGCTAAATAATATTCCATTGTTTTAATGTACCACAGTTTATTTATCCATTTACGTATCAAAAGATATTTTGGTTGCTTTCATTTTTGGGCAATGATGAATAAAGCTACTATAAATAACAATGTGCAGGATTTTGCATGGAGGTAAGTTTTTAATTCCTTTGAGAAAATCCCAAGAAGCACAAATGCTGAACTGTATGGTAAGAATATGTTTAGTTTTGTAAGAAACTGCCAACTACCTTTCAAAGTGACTATGCCATTTACATCCATACCAGCAATGAATGAGAATTCCTGTTGCTTCACATCCTTGCCAACATTTGGATGTTATCCATGTTCTAGTTTTGGCAGTCTAATAGGTGTGCAATAGTATCTTATTGTTTTAATTTGCATATCCCTGATGACAAACGATCACATATGTGGAGTATTTTTTCACATGTTTATTTTAAGTGTTTATATTTTTTTGGTGAGGTGTCTGTTAAAGTCTTTGGCCCTTTTTGATTGTTTTCTCATTGTTATGTTTTAAGAGTTCTTTCTATATTTTGGGTAACAGTCCTGTAGCAGAAATGTCCTTTGCAAATACTTCCAATCTCTGGCTTGTCTTTTTATCTCTTGAAAGTGACTTGCAGGGCAGATATTTTTTAATTGTAATCAAGTCTAGCTTATCAATTTTTTTTTCATGGACCATACATTTGGTATTGTATCAAAAAAATTATTGTCAAAGCAACCCAAGAATGTAAAGAATTTTTTCTATAAATTGATAGATGATTTTACAAATCATCTAGAATTTCTTTCATGTTATCTTCCAGGAGTTTTATAGTTTTGCATTTTACACTTAAATTTTTGCTTCATTTTGAGTTAATTTTTGTAAAAGTTGTAAGTTTTTTTTCTTTTTCCCTTTTTTACATGTGAGTATTCAGTTCTCTTCTCCCCATACCATTTGTTAGAAAGACTGTCTTTGTTCCATTGTATTGTCTTTGCTCTTCAGTTGACTGTTTCCTGAGTGGTCTATTTGTTAGCTCTCTATTTTGTTCCATTGATCTATTTTACAGGTCTTTGTGTCAGTATCTACAATAAGTGTTGAAGTCGAGTAGTGTCAGTCCTTTGACTTTGTTCTCCTGTGTTGCTATTTTGACTATTCTGGGTCTTCAGCTTCTCTCTATAAACTTTAGAATAAACTTGTTGATACCTATATAACTTACTGAGATTTTTTTTTTATTACTGAGATTTTCTTTTTTATTGACAACATTGATTCTTCCTATCCATAAAGATGGAGTATCTCCCCATTTACTTAGTACTTTGATTTCTTTCATCAGCTTAGTAGTTTTCTTCATATAGATCCTGTTTTTATTTGTTAGATGTATACAGAAGTATTTTATTTTACAAGGTGCTAATATAAATGGTAACGTGTTTTTAACTTCATATGTCATTTGTTCATTACTGTTATATACAAAAGCAATTTAATTTTTTTTATATTTACCTTGTGTCTCACAACCTTATACAACCTAAATACAATAGTTTAATAGTTCCTGGAGATTTTTTGTCAATTCTTTTGGAATTTTTATGGGGATGATCATGTTATCTGGGAGCAAAGTTTTATTACTTCCTTCCCAATCTAAAAACCTTTTATTTCCTTCTCTTATCTTATTAGCTAGTACTTCCAGTACAGTGCTGAAAATGAGTGGTGGGACATCTTTGCCTTCCTTGCCTGATCTTAGCAGGGCAGCTTCTAGTTTCTCACCATTAGGTATGATGTTAGCTCTAGTCTTTTATGTATAGGCTTTGTCATGTTGAAGACATCCCCTCCTATTCTTAGTTTGCTGAGATTTTAATCATAAATAGTTATTGGATTTTGTAAATGCTTTTCCCACATCTGTTGATATGGTCGTGTGATTTTTCTTCTTTAGCCTATAAATGTGATGGGTTACCTTAATTTATTTTTGAAACTTGAATTGGCCTTGCATTTTGGGACAAATCCTACTTGGTTATGTTGTAAAATACTTTTTATACATTTTTGGATTGAATTTGCTAAATTTTGTTGAAGATTTTTGCACCTGTGTTCATAGGAGTTATTAATCTACACTTTTTTTCTTGTAATATTTTTGCCTTGTTTTGGCATTCGGGTAATGCTGGCCTCACAGAATGAGTTAGGATGTTTTCCCTCTGCCCTTACCATCTGAAAAAGATTGTAGAGAATTGGCATAATTTCTTCCTTGTTTGGTAGAATATTCTAATGAGCCCATCTAGGCCTGGTGCTTTCTTTTTTAAAAGGTTATTAATTATTAATTGAATTCCTTTATTAGATATAGTCCTATCAAGTTTTCTATTCATCTTGTATGAAGCTTGTAGGTTGTATGTTAAAAAGAATAGGTCCATTTCATATAGGTTATCAAATTGGGTATGGAGTTTTTTAATAATAGTCTTTTAATTTCCTTTTAATATACATGAAATTTGTTGTGATGGTCTCTCTTTTATTGCTGATATTAGTAATTTGTGTTTTCCCTTTCTTTCTTAATTGGCCTAGTTAGCCCAATAAAATATTGAACACTTTAAAATCTTTAAAACTCAGGAAATGAGGATTAGAAAATAACTTTCTTATAATTTAATAAGTGATATTTACAAAATCTGTATTTAATGGATAAATTTTTGATGCTATGTTAGGAAAGTCAGGGATGAGAAAAAATATTCTGTTATACTGTTCTTACTTTACTGGATGTCCTGGTTGGTGGCATGTGATTAAAAAAAAAATAGAGATGTAAAAATTGGAATAGGAGGCAAAATTGGCCTTATGTAGACACAGTATAATAATTTGACATAGAAGCAATATACAACTATTAGAATTAACACAAAGTTCAGTTAAGCTGCCAAATACAAAATGGATTTCAGTGGTATATAGAAATCAGTAGTGGGACGCCTAGGTGGCTCGGTTGGTTGGACGACTGCCTTCGGCTCAGGTCATGATCCTGGAGTCCCGGGATCGAGTCCCGCATCGGGCTCCCAGCTCCACGAGGAGTCTGCTTATCCCTTTGACCTTATCCTCGCTCATGCTCTCTCTCACTGTCTCTCTGTCAAATAAATAAATAAAATCTTAAAAAAAAAGAAATCAGTAATATTTATTTATACTAGCCATGACCAACTATAAATGTTAAAAAAAATCATTAGGCTAATAATAACAAAAATAATGTCTAGAAATTACTCTCACAAAGAATGTATAAGAACTTATTGCTCAAAATGTAAATAATTTATTAAGTAAGAAAGAGCAATAGGGAAGAAAATAAACTTTTTTTTTTAAAGATTTATTTATTTTAGAGAGAGAGAGAAGGCATGAGAGGGAGGGATAGAGATAGAGGGAAAGAGAATCTCAAGCAGAGATTCTGTGCAGGGCTGAATTTCAAAACCCTGAGATCACAACCTGAGCTGAAACCAAGAGTCGGTCACTTAATCAACTGTATCACCTACCTCTTTCTTATTAAACATGCTAACCGTAATTGGTGTTGCTATTTCTTAGTGGAAAGATAATGGAGAAAGATAATGGAAAGTCCTAAACTATACGATATTTTAGCAGTATGTATCTTGTCTCTCAATATGTTTATTGTAAATAAAGCCAGAATCTAGGGATTATGGGATTTAACACCCTGGACTATATCACATAAAGTATGGGAATATAAAAGGAAGATATTTCACAATTGAAATATCTCCCTTTTTGGAAGTTGTGTCCTACTTTAATCATTTGAAACCTCATGTGTGAATTCTAAATCATAGTACATTCTGGTATATAAGGAAGGGACCCAGGGAGCTGGAGAATTCTCAGGCATAGCCATCTTTTATCTGTGCTTTGTGATTGCCTGGACTTCTTAAATTACTGGTAAGAAATCTATAATTTCTTATAAGAGAAACTATAATTACTGAGTCTGATTTGAGTATTTGACCTTTGGTGTTATGTAAAAATCTTACAAAGAGAACTCCAATAAAAAGTAAAACATGTTCGTGGATGGGCAAACTTAAATGTGTCAGTTCTGCTTAAATTTATCTATATACTCAATAGAATTCTAACAGATTTCTAGGAGAAACTTTTGGGAAACTACACCTATTCTATAATTTATGTACCAAGATAAAGTTAAGGATATCTGTTATAAGTGTAAAGTGGAAAGTTAAATATACATACATTATATGCATGTATATGTGTGTGTGTGTCATTAGTAGACATTAAGACACTTAACAAAAATGTAATAGTAAAAAGTGTAGTTTTTGTAAAAGAACTGAAAAATAGGGGAGAGAGCCCAGAAACAGATCTGTGAACATGTGATTATTTCATATTTGATAAGAGATAATATACTGGCAGCAGGAAAATTACACATTTTTTAGTAGATGATATATGGTAATTTGACTCAGTTATGGACTTTAAAAGTTGGATTACAAAGTTGGGTAAAAATATTGATTTATATAGATTAAATGCCAAATGTCAAAGTAAAATTAATGACATAAAAAATAAGATATTTTTGTGACCACAATGTTAGCAACATTTTTTAAAAACAAATCCATATAGTATAAACAATATGCAAATAATTTTTACTTTGGCTAGGTTAAAGTGAAAGATTTTTAATAAAAAAAACTACATTACAGGCAAAGTTAACTTCTGTATGACAGACTGGAGATGATATAGGCAATGGGACACATAAGCAAATGCTTAATGTTTATATTATAAAGGAAAGCATTCAGTTCAACAACCAAAGCAAATATTTGAAAAAATGTGCTCAGGACATGAATAATTATATAATAATTACTGTGTGCTAAACACTGTGCTAAGCATTTTATACATATTAATTTATTTAACACTCACAGAATTATGGTTATTCTCATTACAGATGAATAGACAGGCAGGGAGAAGTAAATAATGTTTATTTAAAGTTTATTTTTGTGTAAATAAGTGATAGAGGCAGGATTTGCCCTTAGGCTGTCGTGGTTTAAGATCTGTGCTCTTTGTTAATTTTGTCAATTGCCTTTGAGGAACTATCTGCATAGCTGATATATTCACAGCTTATTCAGTAAATGTAGAAATATATATTAAAATAAAAATTGCATACCCTCTTGCAAGTAGCAGATTGGCAAAAACGTAAAGGCAGTACAATGAAATAGAATATGGGGAAATTGGAAACGTTGAGCATTGCTGATGAGAATGTAAACTTTTATAAGCATTCTGGAGATGTTAATAACATCTGGTTAAAACACATATGGAGATATCCTATGTCTACCAGTTAGTCATCCAGTAGAGTGAATACCCCAAAAAATCTTTCCTAAAGTCTAAAGAGAGATATTAATAAAGATAGTCATCACAGTGTTGTAGTTTTGGGTAGAACAGAGGCAAATTATAAGTCCATTTGGAGAGGTACATTTACAACTGTAAGATCTATCTATGTGCTTGTATGATAAATGAATACATCAAATATAATGAATTACATTTATTATAAAAGAGCCTCAAAATAATTTAAAAAATTAACATTGAATGGAAAAAGTAAGAGCATAATATAGTTTATAGGACAGTGCTGTTTATAAAAATGAAAACACATTTCACAACAAAACTATATAATTTTAAAGACATTTTTATACTTAATTCAGCATAATTTAGGTGGATCGAAAATATGGACACTAAATATATTAGAAAAGGTGCTGTGGGTGTGTGTGGCAGAGGTAGAGTATGGAAATTTGCATTATGTGAAAAATGCAGTTAAAATGCATTTAAAATGAAAGAAATTTTAACTTCTAAACCTGTATGGTTTTTGTATTGTTTAGAGCATTCATATTTATATTTGGTTAATTGAAAATAAAATCATGAACACATTTAATATGTAAATACCCTTAAGTCCATTATGTGTTATGAACAAAAGAATCAGTGTCTTTATTTTTTAATTTTTATTTTTTTAAGATTTTATTTATTTATTAGAGAGAGAGCACAAGTAGACAGAGTGGCAGGCAGAGGGAGAGGGAGAAATAGGCTCCTACTGAGCAGAAAGCCTGCTGTGGGACTTGATCCCTGAGCCAGGACCCCAGAATCATGACCTGACCTGAAGGCAGATGCTTAACTGATGGAGCCAGGTGCCCCAAGACTCAGTATCTCTAAATATGCTTTTATAATCATAATAAAGTCAAAAGCAAATGTCCTTGCAACAATTTAAAATTTATATGTATTTTATAGCTTCATTCTTTAACATACCTCAACTTAATATTTTCCAACCTAAGGCTGCTAAAGCACTGGTCTTCCTTCAATAAGCACCCTCATGAAGCATACATTTATTTTAATAGGAGCCTAGTGTATTTAATTCGATTAACAATCAAGAAAAAATGTTTTAAAGAAAATGAATTTAAAATAAGGAGATTTTTCAAATATAAAGATAAAAATATTGTTATAATATATCTAAAAATTTGACATTTGAATATAAAGCACTATGAAAATGAGATATTAAAATATCTATAGTCTTAATATAATTGATTTTTAACTTATTTTTTATTTTAATGCCAACTGAATGTAAACAGAATGAGAGTGTTTAATCCCTAATATTTCCTCTTAAGAATTTTCCTTGATTTTAGATATGATGTGAATACTGGATGACTCATTCAATATGATTCAGTGCCCTTGAGGAAGGTTGAATAGAATAGCTCAAATAGGGAAGATGAATTCCCTATAGTATCTCAGAATGTAGCATTTTTAAAAGCTAGAAATATTTTTCCACACAATTAGCACAAAATCACATTGTCAGGGATTTGCCTTCAGGTCATTAACTAATATGTTCACTAACAACGTGCACAAAGTAGATTGAAAAAAAAATTTCTTTCTGAGTCAGAACTGTGACTGATTTGGAATTAAGCCGTGCTTACTGGAATTCTATTAGACTCCTACATTCAGTATCTCTGTTGTAACCCTGTAATGACATTCAAAAATGTACTTTCTACCTCATCTATTTCTTCAATACCTAAATATGCTTTAAACAAAATTTATTTAATTCTTTTGTATTTGATCCTTCTCTTACTAGGAAAGAAATGTGTCATTTATTGTAGAGTGGAAAATAATGTTTGCTGTCTTTGTAAAGCTTTAACATGTGTTATGTTATGGCATATATATTGTGTACAGAAGGATCATATTAAATAATAATATTATGACAAAGACAAAAAATGAGTCTTTAGGAAGAAATTGTCTACAATTCATGATAAATTATGAAAAAAATGTCCCATTATCTTGAAATTTCAAAAAACCAAAACTTTAAGGGTGATTTTGTGTGCTAATATGTCAATTCACTCACTCTGGGTAGCATGAAAAATTCTCTGAAATCAAGTCCTAAAAGGCTTATCAACAGTCCTTGAATTAACGTGATATATCACTATAGGTAGGACATGGAACAGTTCGGAAAACATCCTTATAAGGGCCCAATCCCTTGTTGCAGAATAGCAACTCAGTTCTTATACATGTCAAGGGATGGAACCTGAGATTTTTACATTTCCCAAAACTAGTATATAATATCTTCCCAGCTCAGAGGTTGTTTTTTTAATTTTAATTCTTTATTAAAATATAATGTATTATTAGCTCCAGGGGTACAGGTCTGTGAATCATCAGGCTTACATACTTCACAGCACTCACCATAGCACATACCCTCCCCAATGTCCATAACCCAACCACACTCTCCCTATCCCCCTCCCCCTGGCAACCCTCAGTTTGTTTTGTGAGATTAAGAGTCTCTTATAGTTTGTCTCCCTGCTGATCCCCTCGTGTTTCATTTTATCCTTCCCTACCCCCCTAAACCCCCCACTTTGCCTCTCAAATTCCTCATATCAGGGAGATCACATGATAATTGTCTTTCTCTGATTGACTTATTTCACTCTGCATAGTACTCTCTAGTTCTATCCACGTTATTGCAAATGGGAAGATTTCATTTCTTTTGATGGCTGCATAGTATTCCATTGTATATATAGGTACCACATCTTCTTTATCCATTCATCTGTTGATGGTCATCTGGGTTCTTTCCATAGTTTCTTTCCCAGCTCATAGGGTTTTATGAGAACTAAAAAGAACTAATTTATTAGGAAGGAAAAAGTAATGTAGAGTTGTGATTGTAAAGGATCTGTAAGATCCACTCACTAACAAAGTAACTTACTTCTGTAATTCAACCATTCAGTTTAAGAATGTGGCTCAACAAGATGGCAGTTTAATTGCTCTGGATAGATAAAAAGCATTATCGCTCAAAGCTGGTTCAGAAACATTCTTCACAGTACTACTGTATCCTAGAGATGTTGCATAGATATTCTGGAATAGGTTGGGATCTTGAATCCCCACTTCATGCTTTCATGCTCTTGACATATTCACACAGACCACTGAAAATACTATTATAGTCATCTGAGATAGCAGGAAAGAGTAGCAAGTGGCTGTAAGTTCCCAGAACTGAGCTAGAGTAACCAATCCTCTGCCAACTTGGACTTTTCCTCTTCTAATGTGCTATCAGCCATCTCGATGATGATGATGTCAAGAGAACAGTTTAAGCCATTGGGACCAGCTGGAAAAGGGAAGTCAGCATCTCAGCTGTCTCTACAGAATGGAATGTGGTGGTTGAGAAAAATCTGTCTTGACCAGAGAAGCTGTTCTTAACTCAGAGATGCTTGGTAGGGTTAGATCCAATACACAAGGAGTATACCAAACTGAGAAAGACATAATTTTTCAGGAATGGAAATCTAATATGTTGATTTTTGTTTTATTTTGTTTTACTTCTCCATTCCATCCTGATTATATTCTTTCTCCAAAGATCGTTGTCTTCTTCATATTAATATTTAGAGATTTTCTATGGGATGTGTACTGCAACTGTTTTTCTGACTTTTTGTATAGTCATCCATTTTGCTAATAGTAAATTTTGCTATGGAGAGTTTTTCTTTGTTTTTTATTTTAACAAATACGTAACTCTTCTTTTTTGTATAGACCCTAGATTTTTTTTTTTGATGATATGCTTTATGTGCTACATTACGATATCCTATATATTGAAATATATCTGTGTTTTATGTATGATGTTAAGGGCTGAAGTGTATTCTCCTAAAATTTATATGTTGAGTTCCTAACCCCTCAATACTTTAGAATGTGACAACATTTGGTGATAGGGACTTGAATGAGATAATTAAAATGAAGTCACATGGGTGGGTCATAATAAGAAATATTAAACCACAGATACACAAAGGGAACACCATGTGAAGACACAGAAGATGACCATAAAGAAGCCGAGGAGAGAGACCTCAGAATGCAATCCTGCCAACATTTTGATCTTAGACTTGTAGACTCCAGAACTATAAAGAGATAAATTAGTTATTTAAGCATCCCAATCTGTGATACTTCATTATAGCAGTCCTAGCAAACCACTGTATATGGGTACAGCGACTTAATGCTGTTGTAGGAGAAAACTGGTTAGTTATGAAGCTATTCAAAGGATAGATTATCTCTGATTTACTAATAATTGGCTGTGTCTACCAGAAAAATAAATGAAGCCAGTCTAGAATAACCCAGTTTTCTAAAATTAAAGATAGCACCTTCTATCATATGATTTCTGTTAACTGAGTATGAAGATAATCTTACAGATTATATGTATCTGAATTTTTCCTAGGTTGAATACAGATTAGAAGTATGAGTTAATAAAAAAATAAAAAATAAAAAAGAAGTGTGACTTAGATGTACTTTAAAGTTTTTGCACTTTTTTCTTGACATATGTAAATAACTAGTTAACACTTGTCATCTTATTTTCAGTTTAAAGTATAATTTGTATGCATTATTCTGAAATTTCATTTACTAATAGCATGATTGTTTATTCTTTCGTCTAAATTGAAGAGCTTATTAACATTTTTAGAACATATTATCACTGCAGTTTTCTGTTAACTATGACATTTTCCTAATTTGGTAAAATGTATTTATAGCCATTAATTTTTATAAGTGGATTTATTGTTACAAATATATACAGCAAAACATGTCATTGTTTAACTGAAAATGCCTTAACCTTTTTTAAAAATAAAAATAAACTTTTTTAAAAATAAAAAATAAAAATTAAAAAAAAAAATAGGGGCGCCTGGGTGGCACAGTGGGTTAAAGCCTCTGCCTTCGACTCAGGTCATGATCCCAGAGTCCTGGGATCGAGCCCCACATTGGGCTCCCTGCTCAGCAGGGAGCCTGCTTCCTCCTCTCTCTCTGCCTGCCTCTCTCCCTACTTGTGATCTCTGTCTGTCAAATAAATAAATAAATCTTTAAAAAAAAAAGAATTTAAAAAAATATAAAATAGCAGAAGACAAATTTCAGTTTATCAGATGCTTATTGGTTTATTGTAATAAGCATTTATCTGGCTCATAGGACTGTGGGTTGGTAATTAAGACTTGACTCTTCTGGGCTGTTCCAGCTTGTGGTAGACTTATGCACATGTCTGTGCTCAGATGTTTGTTGGCGTCCAATGGGATGATGACTGATAGAAATTGAATCTGCTCAAGAAGTCTCCTACCTCAAAGCAAACTAGCCCAGGAGTGCTCTGAGGGCAATGGGAGAGATCATAGCATGTAAGTAGAAATAGGCAAATGTTTCTTTGATATTCTTTCTGCTTATGTCATTTGGTCACATCTCCTTAGCTAAAGCAAATCAGGTGGTTTAGCTTAGATTCACTATGGGAAAACAATTGGAGTGAACATAAGGAATGATGACATAATAGAACTGCTTTTACATATTATCACATTTGGGAAATTAAATCCCTAAGTGTTCATAGAAAAGATTTCTGAAGGTCCTTTTGGTCTCATTTGTTATGGCATTATGTGTTGTAGTGATTCAAAATTTACATCTAGTTTTCTAATGAGCTTAAATCAGAAAGGTTTTTTAAAAATTTTATCAAAGATAATAAAATTTTCCACTATGCAGTGGTAATAGTGATAGTTTCTATAAACTGAATGTTAGATTTTTTTAGGAGGTGTAAAATATATCTATAATACATGTAATTTTACTGTCTCAAAGATACATCCAAGGATTTTAGAATTTAAAAATAAAGGTTGGAGCAGAATCACAGATAATACAAAATATCTTTTTTTTTTAATATTGTTGAGCAAACTTATCTCTTTAGTATTTTTTTCAGAAATAATATAAATATCAAAATTAGGTGAATCGTGATTGTTTCATTTTGTTTTTATTTAGTAAAATAACCCTAAATTTGTTCTCCTTTGGTGATACAACTGTAGGTCCTTTTCTTTTCTTTTCTTTTCTTTTCTTTTCTTTTCTTTTCTTTTCTTTTCTTTTCTTTTTTTTTTAAAGATTTTATTTATTTATTTGATGGTCAGAGATGGCCAGAGAGGATACCCAAGCAGGGGGAGTGCGAGAGGGAGAAGCAGGTGCAGGGCTTGATCACAGAACCCTGGGATCAGGACGTGAGCCAAAGGCAGCCACTTAATGACTGAGCCCCCCAGGCACCCCTGGCTTTCCACTATGAATTTAACTTAGTTTATCACACCTTGCTCAGTGCAAAATCTGTAATTTCGGACATCTCTAATATTGTACTAGCGACCTTAACTACACAATGATTTCCTTTTGGAGACAGTGAGCCATTTCCTTGGGATTGCTGTCTGGCATATTATAGTCTCTGAACATAAGGCATAGATAGCATCCTGAACATAAAATAACTGTTTATCTATTTTCAATTTCTTTTTGAATTTGTGCAATTTTGCAGTTACTTTATGCTTTTCATTCCCTATTACAAAATTAGGTACTAATATTTTTAAGAATAGTAACTATGATTCTTAACTAGTTATGTAAATATTAAAACATATGCCTTGATAAAAATAATGATAATAATGTTTTAGAGGAAGAAGGTCTTGATTCATTGTTTCATTTATATCCATTTATTTTTCCTGTTTAAAATATGAATCATGGTCAACACAGTGTAGACCATTAATGTCTCATGAAATTTATTTGGAAGATAAATATCCGATGCTATCAATATCTGAAATTAATTGGAGAGTATTGTCTACTTAAAATGCACAAATTCAGGGATTATAAAACATCTAGATTTTATCGTTTTCTTTAAGCAGGTTTCAAGTACTTTGACTTTGTGTTGGTAAATGTTTATTAGTTTTACGAAAGGAAGGAAGGAACAAGGAAGGAAGAAAAAAGAAAAGAAAAGAAAGCCTTACTTTGGAGTATACAAAGTTGAAGACACCGACGTGACATCATGAATGCCAAGTTGAAAAAAATGTGTACAGTTCTTCCTTTGAGCCAATTATGAACAGTC
This sequence comes from Lontra canadensis, assembly GCF_010015895.1. Classification (NCBI taxonomy): domain Eukaryota; kingdom Metazoa; phylum Chordata; class Mammalia; order Carnivora; family Mustelidae; genus Lontra; species Lontra canadensis. The sequence goes on from NW_022631113.1 coordinate 3,194,760, forward strand.
TCTTTTAGCAAGCTTCAGTATCCCTCAGTCCTTGAATATCTTGTCTGTTTTCAGATGATATAACAATAGCTTTGGCTTATTCTTGTAGATCTTTGGTGGAGGCTGGGACTAACTAGGGTACATTACAGGAAACTATAGTGAAATTGAGACTAGTATTCCCTATAAGTAAATACCACTCTACACTGGCCAGAGAATTAGGTCAGAGTCAGTGAACTTGCCAGTGTTGAGGTATGACAATGAGGTTGGAGACTGAGATGATCTGGAGGAAATAGTTTTTGAAAATAAGATCCAGGGTGCTCCTGGCTGACTCAATCAGTTAAGTGTCTACTTTCAGTTTAGGTAATGATCCCAGGGTCCTGGGATTGAGCCCCACAATGGGCTCCCTGCTCAGTGGAGAGTTTGCTTCTCCTTCTCCCCCCTGCTTGTTTTTTCTCTCTCTCTTTCTCTCAAATAAATAAATCTTTAAAAAAGAGAAAATAAGATCTAAGGTGCTGATTGGCACATTTCTGGACTAATCGTCTACATGCAATTTGAAGTCATACAGAAAAAGTAAAAGCAGGAAGCAGGTGGGAAGAGAAATTTTGTGAACCAGATTCCAAAAGTTTTAATGTCTGAATGAGACAAATGAGTATGAAGTATCACATAAGATAGAAGTGGTATCTCATATGTTCTTCACTGAAACAAATTCTTTTGTAGGAGGAAATAGGGTAATGTTTTTCTAAATGGAGAAATGTGGAAACCTACACTAGCTCCATCTTCACTGGTGCCTGAAAGCTTTCACTTGAAAGGTATACTAAGTGAGGAGTGTCACTGAGGTCTATCTAAGTTAAGCAGACAAAAGAACTATCAGGAAAGAGGTAAAGATATTGGAGGTTAGATAAAATGTTCAAGAGAGTAAGAAATGATGTAGAATTGGGATATATTCGAGCTTATATAGAGCATAATGGGATATAAATCAAAGCGAAGAAGGATCGACTTGGGAGCCTGGAACATGTGGCCTTAAATAAAAGGACTTTAGTATATGGATTTAGACCTGAGAGTGTCTTAAAGTTAAGCAATCTGTCATCTCTAAGAAGATATTTGGAGCATCCATGCTCCAAATATTCCAAATATTCCAAATAGTTATTCCTGCAGTTAATAACTACTGGACTGGAGGAAGGGCAATCCCACTGGGAACATTAGGTATTCAGGTACCATCCTTTCTGGAAATCATGAGGAAAGATCTAGAAATGAACAACAAAGAAAGAAAGTTCATATATACTTAAGTTCCTGCATTGTATTAGAATGCTCCTATTTTTCTCTAAAAGTATTTCCACTTTTTAACACACAATTTCCATGAAATTGATATCTAACAAGAAATATGAAAACTTTTTAATGTACATGTAAATGTATCCAACTAATTATATGGGAAAATATAGTTTTCAATATAGTATTTCATAAATATAGTATTTCATGAATATAGTAACTGGAAATTTTACTACACTTGATCTTAGCCAAAAGGCCGAGAAGCGATAGTAACTGGAAATTTTAGAAGAAGATTTTGGTTAGTCTGTAAGGGTAAAACATCAGACATTATGATAAGTGATATCAACATAAATTGTTTTAACCCATTCCCTACTTATATAATGTTTCACATGTAGAGTGGACTACAAAGATTAATCAAAATTTCTTTGTAGCAGTGCCAGTTTTCAGGTTAGCATTTAAATTCAAAGAAGACATATTGAAATTCTGATCAGTATGCACTAAGCGTCCAGTTTAAACTGAGTCGCTGCTGATTTAACTATGATGCAATAATGACAACTTTCTAACTGAGAGGAGCCCTTGATAACTATACCCACGCCATGGACACTGCTCTTCTGACGTGGTCACCAAACAGTAAAATAATTTATTTCTCCTAAATACTGTAGCAGGGAATTTGTAGAGCAAGAGCTCTTTTCTTTGAACAATAAAATATCAAGATTAATGTGTAGGCAATATAGCCACATATTCATAAATCCCTAGATCACCAAGCTGGTCATTCTCCTGCCTGCAGTCTTCTTCCCTTTCTTTTGAGGTAGAAACAATGATACGGGCTTTGCGTTTCTTCTCTGTCCCAGTGGACTGCACATCAATCAAGCATACATTTACAAACTTTGCTTTTTAATATTCTCCAAACTGATTATTTTATTTAAATGGTAGCTATAATATAAGTTCCAAGAAACGGTGGTCAGCAAATTGTTTTCAGGCATGGTAGTCTTTCTTAGGGAATGAAGTAATAATGTTTTATCTTCTTTTATATTCTGTGGAATCTTTAAAATCCTTTTTTACTTTTTATACCTAAGTGTAAACGTCTTGCTTAATAGAGTGCTAATTACAGGTATTCAATAAATGTATGCTGGTCTTTTGCAGATGCCGCAGCACCTAGGAGAGACAATTGTTCTCTTCCTATAGTTTTCTTATTCTCCCATTCCCCAACACCAGACAAGAACCAGAATGAGATATAAACTTCAGTTATGTTCAGTAAAACCCATTAAACACTTACCCTGAATTAAATGTTCAAATTTGCAATGATGAAAAATAAGGTATGGCACCAGCCTTCTATGCAGGTTGTACTCTAGTGATCTGTAGCTACATATGAAACTCTAATAAATCCATCAGTCCCTGTGATTCAGTTTTGGCATAATTATGTTTTAAAGAGAATTCAATTAGATCAATTATCAGCATTAACACTTCTGAAAAATCCATTTCTTCCTTCCTTAATTTACATTAATTATGAACTGCTCCACACATTCTCATTCCAAACTCCAAAACTCCAAAACCTCCATTGTAAGTCTGGAGACTTGTTTTCTCACTCCTTCCTTCCTTTCTTTAACACATTTGCTAGAACATCCTCCCTCCCTGCAAGCAGAAGGAGGACAAGAGCTGGGAGTAAAACTAAAGAGAAAGTGGGGAAGCTGGTAAACACTCACTTGCTGTATTATTGACTATTTTAAAAATTCCTCTTATTTGATTGACCTCCTGAACTAGATGGCTGAAGTAGGCATAAAAGACACAGGATATTCTTCTATAGTACATTTGTTTTACAATACATATGAAGTATGGAAAACTTTATATTTCATTATATTCATAATTCTAAGACCAAGTTTTGAGACAGATATTTCCACTGTGCTGTTATCTTATAATATTCCTCCAATGTCTTTGAAAGTAAAGGGCAGACCCCTTGTGCATTCAGTGTCATGTTTTGAGCAATACATCTTTGCAGATTATTCTGGAATAATATATATCTCCAACAATAGTGGGATATCTAAGTAAACCCAAAAGAATCATTTTCCTTTTTTATTTTTTAACTTTTCAGAAATTTATTTAGTTCCCGGGACCAGATACTGAGTACTGTAAATTTACAGGTTTTTTTATTTCAATCCCAACAACAGTATTTCACCTTAAAAACTTTTAATGATTTTTACTGGAATGTCAATGGTCTTCATGGTTTGCTAGTTATGTCTTCAAGTCCCAATTCTCCTGCTCTGTTTTATTCTTGTGCATTTTTCCAACAAGTGTGTTTGTTGTCTTCTCCCTGAAGAATCTTATTCCACTCTTGAAGTACCTTTGCCTCTTCCAGAAGGGCTTTCTCCTCCTCTTGAAGAGCCCCGTTTTCTTCTCTAAGAGCCTTGTTCTCCTCACGAAGTGCCTGTTCCGCCTTCCACAGAGCCTGTTCTTCCATCTCTAGTGCTATTCCTTCTTTCATCAGGGCTTGTTCCTCCATCTTGATTGCTCTCTCCTGGTGTTGCAAGGCCTTTATCTCCTCATGGAGAGACCTTATTTCTTCCTGAAGAGCTTTTGCTTCATTCTGGAAGGCCTTCTCCTGTTCTCTGATAGCCTTGATCTGTGCTTCCAGAGCTCGATTCTGTTGCCAATAAGATTTTCTTTCTGTGTTCAAAGCCTTGATTTTTTCCCCTGCTGGTTTTTGGCTCTCTAAAACCACATTTTTAAACTTCCATAGAACCTCGTTTTGCTGTCTCAAGGATTGATTTATCTCCCTGATCAACTGGTTGTCCATTCGGAAGGCTTTGTTTTCTTGTTGAAGAGCTTTATTTTCTCCCCAAAGGGACTTGTTTTCTTTTCTGAGAGCCTTGTTTTCATCCCTGGACACCTTATTGTCTCTCTGAAGATTTTTTTCCACCTCATAAGACTCCTGTTTGAACTTATTTTGGTCTTGGGTGCAAGAGAAAAAAGAGGAAAATAAGTGCAATATTTTTTCTCTGTTTATCCATTTTGATTGACAGACAACCATTATTTCTTAGTGTTTTATCTGAGCAAAATATATACACTCCAAATATTCTGGGTTCAGCCAAAGGTGAACTATTAATATTTACAACAAAAAATAGTCCTAAATTTGTTGCAAATTTGTTCATATAGAATTGGTTGTTGTGTTGACTTGTACAGGTAATGTGGCAGGGATCTAAACAAGGCTCAGTCAGGCCCCACTGCAGGAGAAAAACAATCAAAACATGAAGACAATTCAGTAACTTAACTGTTAGGTTAGTGTAAAAAAGTTTAAAGCTGAACACATGCAGGGGCAAATTAAATAATTCTAGGATATATATTGGATATTGATCAAAGTGAATGAATTGAATTGTTTGTGATAAACTGAGTAAAGCTCTGAGTTAAAGTATTTCTACCAAGCTATTAATCTTCCTCTACTCTATTATTTATAATTATATTACTGGTTCTTGATGTGGAAAAATATCACATATTTATATAAACATTTCTCGCTTTGTAAGAATTAAAAAACATTTTTTCAAAGAAGTTATTATACACCATAATTTTACATATATTTACTTAGTTATTTACTAGTGTTGTTAGATATTTAAACAGACATTCATGCTTACATTTCTGTGGTCTCTGAATTCCCAGTGAGGCTGATTCCTTTAGTACTAGAAAATAACTAGGCAACATTTTATGTCATCTATAGTGATGTCATATAGTGTTGACAACTAACGAGATAATGGGAGCTATATATATAATGTTTGGGTGTTTTTTTGGTGTGTATTTTAGGAAAAAAGGAAATTAAAATATAAAATTATATTTAATACTTTAATGTATTATTAAATGAATATGTATATAGCCCTTGCTTTTATTTAAATTATTATAATTAACTTTAAACATTGAGTTTTGTTATTAGCAAAGTAATTTTATTTTTTCCTGTAATTGACAAATACTAGGAACTACTATACAATCAAAGGTGAAAGTATTTTAAATAATTTTAAGATCCTGATGAATAATAAGTAGTAAATAAATTTGTATGTTATACCAAGGAAATAACACTAGCAAGATTTTAATTCTAGTAATCGTATCTAAGATAAATTTTATATTATTCAGCATATGTTCACTGCTAGAATATAAAGCAAAAGAGTATAATTTTTTTAAATGTAATCTTTTGATTAAATATAAAATATTTATATATTTATATTTATGTACATGTCATGTTTTAACTATTTATACTTACAAATGTATACTTGGTTTAAGGTATAAACTTGAAAATTGAAAAATAACATGTATAAGACAAAACCAAAACCACTCACATCTGATTAAGATTTGCCAATTTATTCCCTGTCCCAGATTACTTAGTAGCTGCTTACATTATATCTGCTTAACAATGTTGAAGAAAAGTACCTTTTTTCACACATTTTTAACTCTGTATTTAACTTTAAAATAGTAAAACATAATAGCATGGAATGAGAGTTAATATAAAATTAAGAAAATCCATGTGAAGGTTTTCAGTTTCTTTGTTTTTCACTTGATGAGAGTGAAATATCCCTTTGATCATCTCTATCTGTAATTGAATTGAGAAAGTATTTTTTGTGATTATGTGCCAGCTTATTCTTTATATTAGTGTTTCTGCTTTTTTGCTATTGCTGCCATGGTAGCTAAAGATTCAGAAAGAGTTCCAAAAGACAAAGAGCTCTGGACATTCTGTTTGGAATGAATAACTTTTGAGGTTTAAGAGCAAACTAGGAAAGAAGAAAAAAAAAATCTCTGTAGCCCTGACCTATTGAATAAACTGAATTCATAATTTAAAACCTGTCCTCAAATTAACTACAAATGCAGATGGTTTCATTAGTGAATTCTTCCAAATGTTTAAGAAAGAAATACTATTAATATATCCACAAATCTTTTCAAATGATAGGAAAAAATGAACAACTTTTTTGTTTTGAGGACACATCCCCTTACTTAAAAATATTACAAGGATCTTAAAAGAAAGAAAAAAAAAAAACTATAGCATAAAGTATCTCATAAACATGGTTGCAAAAATCCTAAACAAAAGATAAGCACACCAAGTCCTATGATACATAAAATAAATTGTATATTATCACCAAACTGGGTTTAATTCATGAATGTAAGATTCAGTTAACACTGGGTAATCAATTCATGTAATTCACTACATTTACAGAACAAAGGAGAAGAGAAAAGTAATGTCAGAAAATTCAGAGAAAAACATTTGATAAAGCAAAACTCGACACAGTTTTATGATTAAAAAACAAAACCAAGCCAACAATTATCACCACCAACAATGTTCTCTTAGTGTAATCGGAGTAGAAAAGAACTTAATTCAATTATGAATTTAAAATGAAACAAAACAAAACAAATAAAAACCTGCAGAGGCATACCAGATGATGTAATACCAATAGGTCACAAATATGTAAGGATGTCCACTGTTGGCACCTTCATTTTTCTTGTTCTGGAGTTTCTTATTGCTGCAAGAAAAAGTGTGTAGGCTTGGAGGAAAAAAAGGCTTACAGATAAATTTAAATTAAATTAAATTAAATTAAAATATGACTTAGCAAGCTTATTGGATATGATGTCAATCTAGAAATCAGCTTCATTTAAATATATTTAGCCAATAAACAATTGGGAAATAAATTTTGTAATTTTATATCACTTACATCAGCAGGTAAAGCAAAAGTCCCAGGAATAAATCTATGCAAGACCTCTAAATAGAAAAGTATAAAAATTATTGAGAGAAATTATAGAGGTACAAATAAAAGGAAGAAGAGACCACATTTTTTATTGGAATATTCAATATTGGAAAGATGTAAAGTTTCTCAAATTGATTGATATGTTCAGTGGCTTCCCTGGAAAAAGAATCCTGGGAGTTTGTGCAGGTATGCATATGTAAACTGAAAAATTGATTCTAATTTTTTTATTGAAACATAAAGAACCAGGAAGAGCCATGGCAATCTTAGAAAACAGGATCAATGTTTTAAAAAAAAACATGTAGTAAATTAGGCATAAAAATAGACACACAGATCAATGGAATAGACCAGAAAACCCAGAAGTAAGCCACAGTAATATGGTCAGTTAATCTTTGACAAAGAAGGAATGAATATACAATAGGAAAAATTTCTTCAATAAATGGTGTTGGGAAAACTAGACATGTAAAAGAATGAAATGCCCACTTTCTTTCAGCATACATAAAAATAAACTCAAAATGGATTAAAGAGCTAAATGTGAGACCTGAAACCATAAAAATCCTTGAAGAGAGCACAGGCAGTAATCTCTGACATCAGCAATAGCAACATTTTTCTAGATATGTCTCCTGAGGGAAGGGAAATAAAAGCAGAAATAAACTGTTGTGACTACATCAATATAAAGACCTTCTGCACTGTAAAGGAAACAATTAACAAAACTAAAAGGCAATCTGTTGAATGGGAAAAGATATTTGCAAATAACATATCCAATAAAGAACTGGTATAACTCAATACCCAAAAAACAAATATTCTAATTAAGAAATGGACAGAAGACATGAACAGACATTTCTCCAAAGAAGTAATAGAGATGTCCAAGACACACGAAAAGATGCTCAGGATCCCTCATCGTTGGGGAAATGCAAATCAAAACCCTAATGAGATATCATCTCATGCCTGTTAGAATCACTAAAATCAGAAACATAAGAAACAACCAGTGTTGGTGAACATGTGGAAAAAAAGAAACTCTAGCACTGTTGGTGGGTATGCAAACTGATGTAGCCATTGTGGAAAAGAGTATGGAGATACCTCAAAAAATTAAAAATAGAACTACCCTTTGATCCAGGTACTGCAATTCTTGGTATTTGTCCCCAGTAAAACAGCAGCTCAGAAGGATACATGCACTCCTATGTTCACTGCAGCATTATTTACAATAGCCAAACTATGGAAGGGGCCCGAGTCCATTAATAGATGAATGGATAAAGAACATGTGATACTGACATACACACACATATATATATACAATGGAATATTATTCAGCCATAAAAAAATTAAATCTTGCCATTTGTGATGACATGGATAGAGCTAGGGATTATAAGGCAAAGCAAAATTAGAGAAAGACAGATTCTGTATGATTTACTCATATGTGGAATTTGAGAAAACAAGTGAGCAAAGGAAAAGAAAAGAGAAATAGACAAACAAACAAAGCTATTGCTGATGTCAGAGATTACTGCCTGTGCTCTCTTTAAGGATTTTTATGATTTCAGGTCTCACATTTAGCTCTTTAATCCATTCTGAGTTTATTTTTATGTATGCTGAAAGTAAGTGGGCATTTCATTCTTTTACATGTCTAGTTTTCCCAACACCACTTATTGAATGCTCTCTATAGAGAGCAAACTGATGGTTACCAGAGGGATGTGGGACAGGAGGATGAGGGAAATAGGGCATAGGGATTAAGGAAAATATTTATGATGGAAAAAAGTGACATTAAAAAAGTCATATAGTAAAATAAATTGTATATGTTAATTCAACAAAAGATAAGTAAATCAGTAGATCAGAATAGGAGCTTAGAAACATACCCTCATATTCATGAACATTTTCTCCATGAAACAAACACAAACAATAAAGTCAAGTAAAATAAATAGTATATAGCCTATGACTTCATTTAAATAAAAACCCAAGAGGCTCCTGGGTGGCTCAGTGGGTTAAAGCCTCTGCCTTTGGCTCAGGTCATGATCCCAGGGTCCTGGGATTGAGCCCTGCATAGGGCTTTCTGCTCAGCGGGGAGCCTGCTTCCTCATCTCTCTCTGCCTGCCTCTCTGCCTACTTGTGATCGCGGTCTGTCAAATAAATAAATTTTAAAAATAAATAAATAAATAAATAAATAAATAAATAAAACCCCAAGTCACGTAATAATATATTAAAAGGCAAAGTAGAAGTTACTTCTGAGAGTAGGAATGTGATACTGTTGAGGTGATGGTAGTGTTTAATTTTTAGTTATAAGTGGGGATTCCATGAGTTTATTCACTTTTTGATAATTCATAGAGCAGCCCACATGATTTATAAACTTTTCTGTAGGTATGATTTACTAAAATAAAAATAATGATGTAGGGCGCCTGGGTGGCTCAGTGGGTTAAGCCACTGCCTTCGGCTCAGGTCATGATCTCGGGGTCCTGGGATCGAGTCCCGCATCGGGCTCTCTGCTCAGCAGGGAGCCTGCTTCCCTCTGTCTGTCTCTCCCTCTGCCTGCCTCTCTGCCTACTTGTGATCTCTCTCTGTCAAATAAATAAATAAAATCTTAAAAAAAAAAAAAAAAAAAAAAAAATAATGATGTATAGGCAACAGGAGAAAGAATTTAGGTGCAGATCTATCTTGGAATTTGATTATTTTTATAGAAGTCTACCACTTAATAGCAATGTTATCTAGGACTACTTATTGATTTTTTTCTCTCTCCATTTCATCAACTGTCTAGTGAGGAGTACCTAATCATTTTCTTATGCAGATTCAATGAATTAAAATACATGTAAAGAACTTAGAATTTTGCCTGGCCCGTAGTAAGTGTGAATCACCATCATCATCATCATCATCATCATTATTCTTTTGTTTTTAATTTGCTTATAGCGAAAATAACTTTCTAGAATGTCTTTACATCTGTATCAAATAACATTGTTTTTCTAGTAGCTTCATTCACAAAATTTACTGTTTCAAAATTTCACAAAATTTTTGGTCAAATTTATGTGTCCATTCTTGGCAAATAAGTTATTTCAGGTCTCTTCACATAAATCATAATTTTCAAGGTGGTCTTGCCTTTGGTGTGATTTGAGTAAATGGGAGAAAGAGGCAAAGAAAATGACTCTTTAGCTGTGTATTAGGAATAGAAGATACAGACTCAATTAAAGGAAAACAAATGCCATGTTAATAACAATGTCATTTTGGAAAGTTTCCAAACTTTCAAACTTTTTCTAAACATGTTTATTGATTTGTAGTTGAATTATCTGGTTTCAGACTTTTAATTTATTTTAACCTGTTGACTAGTGCCATGTTTTAAATAGTAGTGTAACTACTATTTAAAATAATAAATAAAAATAAATAAAATAAATAAAAAATTTAAAATAATAGTATGTTCATATAATTGCAGACTGTGGAGTATATCAGAATATAGTAAAGATTCAAAACCATGTCCTCAGGAAGCTTCCCTAAACTGGTCAGGAATCATCCAGCATCATTCTATAATTCATATGATTTATTCTCTGTGTTTTTTCAGTTGAAGGCTTAGCACATTTGATTGCATAAAGATATTTAAAACTACTGCAATCTAGCCCTGGTTCTGTCACTTTCCACTTCTATGAGCTTATAAATCATCTCTGACAGTGAGTTGTCTCTGCTCTAAAAATCAGCCTAGATGATTCTTACCTAAAGTAAACTCAGGTCATCTGAAGATGGACAGCCTCAGGAATGTTCAGGACCATAAGCCCTGAAACACTTGAGATAAAGATGAAGTCCTATAATCTCTTTAATTGTTCTTAAATATTAAATTTTGTGTTCCACAAGTGATTTGAGCTCCCAAGATTGGGAAACTAGCACAAAGAAAACAAAAGAACAAGCAGGAATGAAGCATGATAAACATGGCATCATTGGGGTTTTGTGGAACCATTCCCGATTTAGCATTGTTATGGTATGAATTGCGTTCCCTCCAAATTCATGTTGAAGTCCTAACCTCCAGTACTTCAGGATGTGAATATATTTGGAGATAAGTCTATAAAGAGGCAATTAAGTTAAAATGAGGTCATTATGTGCGTCCTAATCCAACATGACTGTGTCTTTACAAGAAAAGGATATTTGGATATAAGAAAGGCAGAGAAGCAAGAGAAAAGACTACCATGTCCAAGGCTAAAAAGAAATAAGCACCTTAATCTGAACTTCTAGCTTCCAGGATTGTGAGAAAATAGGTTTTTGTTTAAGCCACTCAGTCAGTGGTACTTTGTTGTGGCAGCCCTAGCAAACTAATAAAGGTTTCCTTCTTTTCTGATTAAGTTTTGAAACAGGAAAAAAAAAAAAAATGGAAGACATCAACTGCCAACTGATTGATTTTGGCTCTCCTACATTACCATTTTGCACAGCTTTCTTAATTTCTGTTCCCTCTTTGAGTCCCTGGTTTCTGACACCCAGTTCTCTATTCATTATGGTCTCTAGCTAGGACCCCAGTATTTACTCTGCCTTGTGAGTGAGCATTTTAAATCATGCACCACAATGGTTCTTTATTCTGTTGCTTCTTATGAAACTGTTTATAGTTAAGAAATCTGTCTCCTAGGGAAGTTTCTTTCTTATGTGAAGTTAACCAATTTAGAACCATCTTGAGTATCTGTGGTTCTTTGCACTGGCTAGATGACTCAGGGTATGCTCTGTTCATAGTTTCCTTCTTGACTGGGAATATTAAAAAAATATTTGCTAATCTAACTTGACCCATATAGGCTTTGCATTTACATTTTAAAGCCAGAACTTCCCTAGTGCTGTAAGTACACACAAACTTTAGCTGGCACATGATGTAAAAGTAGCAAATATTCTGTAAATCAGATTTTAAAATATCTTTAAAAATGTAAGGTTCTCTTGCTTCATCTTTGCCTACTTAGGAAATGCTGAACTTTGAAGTAAGCAATGAACATTTGCATCCTGAAGCTACCCAAACCAACTACAAATACTGGTTGTTAGCTTACAAGATCACAAGCAATCTAGCCTTTTTAGAGGGCAGTTATGAAGTTTCCATGTCTTTTGCTTGCTAAACTGCGGCAACAAGACTTTACTTATCAGAACCTAATCATGGGGTTCTGCTTGCTGTTAAGCCCTGGAGGTCTGTCTTGCAGAGCACTGCCATGCCCCAGGTGGTCCTTTGTAAGCTTCCTCTGAGGCCCAAGCTACTTTGCCAAGCTTGTAGATGTCCAGCACTTATTCTGAAGTCTAGGCATCTTTTATTAAAGTGATGCCTTTACCCAGGTCCCTGTAATCACCACAGAACTTGCTTGAAGATCCCTCACAGACCTCAGAAATGGAAAAACAAAACAAAACAAAACAAAACAAAACAACAACAACAAAAAACCCTCAAGTGTAAAAAGACCAGCTGGATAAACTTTAGTAAATCTCTTCCAGGTTTAAAATACCTTGCCCACAAAGTAAAATCCAAGGCCTAATGCCATATATATCCTGTACACATGGGTAGCCTTAATCACTTTCTTAAATTTCTTTTTTTGTTTTATGGTTCAGAATGTCTATCAAAGTTTAAGGTCTCTGAAATTAACTGCTCAAAACTACAGATATCCCAGGGAGGGATGGAACCTTGTAAAGCATAAACTTTTTGGGAAATTCTAGATAACTCCTGTGGGTAAGAAAAGTTATACAAATTTGAGTTAATCAGATGACCTACCCAAGGCAGAATGAGTAAAATGGTGTCCAGGGGTCAGAAAGTACACTAACTGAGAACTTTCCAATAGATATGAAAAGAAATGTCCCTTCCCACCCCCAAGAAGTAACAAATGAACAGAGAACCACTACTGGGGAAAACTGCTGATGGAAGGGCATGCAGGAACAGGTATGAGAACCTCCAGTTCTGTAAGAATAGGGGATTAAGGATAAATAATGCCACCCTAAGAAGTTTAGGGCAGTAGTCAGAAAATCCGGAAACTTGGAAATAGGATTTAAAATTGCCAGACCAGGCAACGACCTTTCATTTTGTTGTATCTGTTTGTAAAGGTCAACATTGACTTTGATTGTGAAGATCAGTTCGGATATGTTCCAATTTAAATATCACTTTCAACCCTTAAATTCCATTATTGCCTTAAAAAAAAATGATAATCAAAGCCAATAACAACCAAAAACAACTTTTTAATTTTAACTTGCATTCAAAGAACATTTCCTAAAGTTACGAAAACAAAATAAAATCACCACAATGGTTTGTTTAAGTGACTATCTAATTACTTTATAGAAAATTACCTTTCTTCCTTAGAACACAGTGAGGCTGCCAAATCTACTCCTGTTGTAGTGAGGAGCCGCATGCTATTTGGCTTCTGGGCTCCATCTGCATTTGTCTGCATCTGCTTTCATCCTCCTCAGACTCTTCTCAAAAGGAGCACAGAGAATCTGCAATTCATGTCAGGGCACCCAGCCAGATTAGAAGCTGCCAACTATCAACATCAGGTTTTGTGAGAAAAATTAAGTTACTTAAGCCTTCTCTCTAGCACAGCAATAATGTTGGATGAAAGGTTATGCAGTTTGAATCTCTATTTCTACCCTGCTGGGAAAAGATAATTTGGAAGTGAAAATGTGAGGTTCTGATGTGATTTGGACATTTAATGGTGACCTAACCTTTTCAACTGCTATTCTTACAGTGTCTGGTTATCATGTTAGTGATTTTTTTCTTTTCTTTTCTTTTTTTCTTTTTTTACTGTTTTTCTGCAATTGTCACACCACAACATGGAAGGTAGACTGTGAATAGCTTCACATTTTAGATTTTTAAAGGGTTTGTGGTTCTCTGCAAATCTTTAATAATTCTTTATTCTGAGCAGCAAAAGTGCTGATATGTATGCATTTTCATTCTGGTTACTTTCTTCCCAATAAATGATTTTGGGCTGATTTATGATAACAAAATTTAAAATTCAAGAATGAAAGCAGTAAGAAACCTCAAGGGTCAGATATTGAATGGGACATTTGATTAATAGTTTCAATATTAATTTTGCTCATCAGTAAATGGTAATAATGATAGCGTATCCTCAGGTTTACTTTGAGGCTTAAACAAATCCATATATGTAAGAAGTTAATAATAGCTAGTAATGAAAAAAATAGTTGCAATTATAATATTAGTTATATTAATGCATATTTTGACTTCCAAATGAAAATTAAATAGTGTTAGTAACAAGAGTAGAAGTATTTAAATGTTTGTAATAAAGCTAGGAACAAAATGAAAATTCTAAATTTAAATTTCTATTTATTTATATGTAAAATCTAAAAACAAAATATTTCTATTACTTTCTCAAAGTCACTTGGTTATGAAAAGGCAAAAAAGGATTGGGCTACAAATATGTGACTGCTCTATGTTATGCATTTTCACAGATCAGTATCAGAATCTTAGAAGTCTTGGGTAAACTTTTTCAGGCTGCACTGGGTGGAGCATGATTTTTGCCTTCTTGAATCTAGATATAATTAGCTGATACCTCCAAAAATACTTCAACATTGTATATTTGAGTTTACATGTGATTTTTATAAGATGTCTCAGAAAAGAGAACTGATATAGTTTAAGATATAATACAACTAGAATAGATACACAGACATGCTGTAAACCAAGTGGCCTACTTGCTGAATAAAAAAAAAAAGGAAGAAAGGCCTTATTTTATGTATGAGTGTAAGCAATAAATTATTACCACAGGCAGTAAGGGAGTTGATTTGGTAACTTTATCACTCAGGATCTTCCTTAGGTCCTTAACTATGTTTACGTGTGTGAATGTATGTGCATTTTCCTTTTTCTTTACATACACTGAAGAACAGTTTTCATGTCTTACTTTCTAAAGAAACTGAATTTTTTGAGAGCTTGACTACAAGATACTTTCATTTATTCAACTTTCTCTAAAAAATATGTAGTTAAGAAGAGATTTCTAGCAAGTCAAATTGTCAGTATTAATGTATCATCATTTAATGAGCCTTAGATCATAGATCTTATGGCCCACCAGATTTGAAGATTCTGAAATTATAGAATGGGTGTCTCAACGTCTCAATAAAAAGATTTTGAGATAAACTATTACAAATATTTATCCATAGTCTTTCTTTTTTTCTCTCTCCATATTCTTTCTAAATCATTTCCATCCCACAAATTCTTATGATGCAAAAAGCAGAAAAACAGCTTCATTTTGCAACCTTGTTTAGGTCCCATGTCTCCACTGATATATCATAATGGGCAACTGCTCCAGTTGGTCCTACACTGTGCTTTTAAAAATTCAAGTTTTCCTATTTAATTTTAATGAAACTGTAACCTAAAATTGAGATCCACAATATGACTGTTATTCTAAAGTAATTGGTTAGGGCAATTTAGATAATAACGGAAATTGATTATGTAAATGTCCCCCTATTCTCCCTCTTCAGCTTTGATCTTCAGCAGAGAATAGGAAAACTTGTGCATCTTTTTCTTTTTCCTTCATACCTCATGAGAATGATCTCCACTAGCTCAATGAAACTGATGCATTTCTAAAAAGAAATATGCTATAACATATATTGTATAGAACAGATTATATGAATCTAACATGTTTATACATAAACACCATAGATATTAAAGGTTGAAAGAATAGAGGTATAATTTTAACAATAGAGAAATGGTTTATAACTCAGAGTAATAATAAGTAAGTGCCTTTTTATAGCATCTAGCATAGCTTGAAGGGAATTTAGAGATAATTGAATCTACACTTCAGATAGAGATGCTGATGTGGAGAAAAGGCTAAGTAAGCTTCATGCCTAAGGTCGTATAACTGGTTAGCAACAGACCCTTTACCAGATTTAAGGTATTTGACATGGAGAATAGATTACCTTTTGGTATGTCGTAGCTAACTTGAATTTGAGTGATAGAATTGTTTTATTCTTAAATAGTGAAAATTCTGCTAAGAATTTCTATGATTTAAGGACATGTTTTTTCTGACTCCTGGTTTTAAATGAGCTTGAAAGAGAAAATCCTTCTATGATTTGCTTAAGCAACTCATGAATTCATTTCTCTAAGTGATGTAGGGTCACAAAGTACTTGCTTGCACTTGTAAGACTCCTATAAAAATCCTTAGCCATGATTTGCACATTCTCATATTTATCTGAGGAAAGTAGAGAAGAAACAAAAGTGGTAGTTTTGAGCAGACCTACACTTGAGAATGACAGCTACCGGAGATGACAGAAAAGGAGAATGGAGGCAATTTGTTTTTACTTTATTATGTGAGAAAACCTAGTTTTTTTTCAGGAACTTAAATCCATATAAGAAATATATATTGTAGGGGTGCCTGGGTGGCTCGGTGGGTTAAGCCTCTGCCTTCAGCTCAGGTCATGAACTCAGGGTCCTGGAATCAAGTCCCGCATCGGGCTCTCTGCTCAGCGGGGAGCCTGCTTCCCCCTCTCTCTCTGCCTGCCTCTCTGCCTACTTGTGATCTCTCTCTCTTTGTGTCAGATGAATAAATAAAATCTTAAAAAAAAATATGTTATGCTTGAATCAGAGGCGCCTGGGTGACTCAGTTGTTAAGCATCTGCCTTCGGCTCAGGTCATGATCCCAGGGTTCTAGGATTGAGCACTGTATCAGTCTCCCTGCTTGGCAGGAGACCTGCCTCTGCTTGTGTTCTCTCTCTCACTGTCTCTCTCTCTGTCAAATAAATAAATTAAATCTTAAAAAAAAAAGAAATATATATTTACTTAAATCAAAAGCACATAGAATATTCTTGGTGTGCCTGGGTGGCTCAGTTGCTTAAGTGTCTGACTTGTGATTTCAGCTCAGGTCATGTTCTTGGAGTCCTGAGTTCAAGCCCTGCATGGGCCCCATGCTTAGTGTGAAGTCCGCTTGAGATTCTTTCTCCCTCTCCCCCTACCCCTCCTACTGCTCACTCTCTCTCTGAAAAAAAAAAAAAATGCATATAGAATTTTTTGAAGTGAATCAGATGTGATCCCTGTCTTTAAGTTATGAACAATTAATTGAGAGTATCAGAAAAAAACATGAAGTGGAACATTAACCGAGAGCACTTTGTAAAAGCACTAAGAGAGTACGTGGCACGTAATTAGTGCTGAGCAGATCCTCTCAGATACTAAATTGGAATGAGATAAATACTGTAATAATGCTTGTAGGCTAACACAAGGAAAGAGGCATTTATGGTAGGGCTGGAATAAATAGGTAGGATTTTAACTTGACATATATAGGTACTGTAGGTACTATAACTTGACAGAATGAACATGTGATGGAAGAAATGCGAGAAAAATTAGGAAGACAAAAAAATAGTAGGCATTTCAGTAAGCAAGATTAAATATAATTCTAAAAGATCTCTTCTTTTACACTGATCATAGACATTCATGTAAAGAATGCAGGTATATCATCTCTTCCCTGAAGTGAACAACAAATTGGCCTAAATTCTTTAATTTAATTTCCTCTATAAAATTACTTTCATTTCAGAATTGTGCTTTTTTGATAGTGTAGACCTAACTATATAATAATGGTCTTTTATACATACATGGTCATTGCTTTCCTTTCTCATATTTCTTGTTCTTATGTATGTTACCAACATTTGCATTGTTTACATCATTAGTGATAGAGCATGACCTGTAAATTCCTATGTTTGCTTTGTGACAGCCTGCTGAATGATAGTAGACTAATTGTAAGCAAAGAAAATCAGGTCTTTCTTACCAAAAGACAGATTGCCTTAAGTAGAAACAGTGATGAAAATTGAAAAAAATAACAGCCTCAACCCAACAGCTGCTGCTGTTTCTGCCAAATATTGCTCTGTCTCTAAGAACCATTTCTGAAAAAGTGTGTAAATTAATCAGCAGAATACAATTTTATTTATAAAATTCATATTGATAATCCCTCTCAGTGTAATTTAAATTCTTAGAAACATCTAATTAATACTGTTTAACAATGTCTTGAATTCAAAATTATATGTGACCTTGCCTTTTTTAAATTCACTCATTGACAGAGAAACTTTTTTTTCATTCTTTAATTAGATTGGTTGCAGTATTTTGTAGTGACCATATTGTTGGCAATGTTGTTGAGTAGACACGAGTTTTTTGACATTGAAGTGTCTCTTTCTGGACGCCTGGGTGGTTCAGTCAGTAAAGTGTCTGCTTTCAGCTCAGGTCATAATCCCAGGACCCTGGAATTATGTCCTGCATTGGACTCCCTGCTCAGTGAGAGCCTGCTTCTCCTTCTACCTGCCACTCCCCCCTGCTTTGCTAACTCACTCACTCACTCTGACAAATAAATGAAGTGTCTCTTTCATGAAAAAAGATGTCACAGGCCCTGTGTATACATGCCTTTCCCTTAAAAACTTGTACAAGTTACCTATTCTGTATAGATATAAGTATGGTATAGTTATAGATTGATATCAACTTATATATATATATATGTGAATATATATATATATATATATTTGAAAATGTCCCTATATATACATATATATTTTAATATATTTGGTGTTAATTTATGTGCATATTAAGGAAGGCAGTGTGGTGTGGTGTTCAAAGCACAGTAGGATCACAACCTTAGCAGGAGTCAGGGTGTGTGTCCATTAAGAATTTTGGAAGAGGTCATGTTTTAAATGAGTCCAGAAAAATATGGAACTGGATACTAGGAAGGTCAAAGGAGTCAAGTAAATTCATGTTGAGAGTCAGCACGAGTAAAGTCATATAGAAAGGACAGGCTTGAGATAAGGGGGAAAATAAGTTGGGAAGGGAAAGGGATCAAATCATGCCTTACTAGAATATAGGAGTTTTTCCTTTTTTACTATTTATGTATTTATTTGAGGGGGGGAGGAGCAGAGGGAAAAAGAGAGAGAGAGAGAATCTCAAGCAGACTACACCCCACGCATGGAGCCCAGTGTGGAGCTTGATCCCACAACCCATGAGATCATGATCTAAGCTGAAATCAGAAGTTGGACATTTAAGCAACTGAGTCACCCAGGTGTCCCTATAGATTTTTTTTTAATGGAAAATCATTAATGTTTTAACTTGAAGCGTGACAAACCCAGCTTTTTAATTAGGTAACATTTCAGTAACCTGTGTTTTTGAAGACTTATTATATTCCAGTATTTGGAGATATATTGGGAAATAAATCCATAAATAAAGAATTTTTGCTTTTATGAAGCTTAAAGCCTAATAAAGAATACAGATATTAAATAAGCAATTAAAATAAAGCTTCTTCAGTGTAGTTATTAGAAAATCACAGATTTCAATGAAAAATCAAATCCATGAATTTAGTTATAATGTTGAGTTTTGAGGTGCTTATAGGCCATCTAGGAACACATGTATTTAGTATTTTGGAGCTATAAGGCTGCAACTGAAGAAAAAAGTAGGTTCTATAGATAAAAATGTAGTTATTAAAATGGAATATGAATGAATTGGAGTAAATGAAATAGTCCAGGGCATGTTCAGAGCAAGGTCCAAGACAACTTGGTGCAAAGGAACATATCAAGGATAAGCAGAGATAGGTCATTTTCCAAACAGGACTGAAAAAGCAAGGCCAGAGAAGCAGACAGATATCTACAGAACAAGGAAAAGAAGTTCAAGAAATATATTATGGTCAAATTAAGTAAGAATTTGGAAACTTTTTTTTAATACTTTTGTTAGTATAATTTCAATGACATAGTATTGAAAATCATTTTTATACTGGATTTAAAAGTGAATAAAAGTTTAAGAAATTGAAGCAGGAATTGTACAAAATTATTTTGAAAACTTTAGTATTGGAAGAAAAAAGTTACTGGAAGGTGATATTGAGTGAACGAGTTTTTTGTTTTAAATTAAATATACTTAAAAGTAATTAGTTAATTATTTAAAAATGCTTGGCCAGGTGCATGAAGCAATCCTGTTGCAGAGAGGGAGAACCTATAGAATGTGAGTGTGTGTGTGTGTGTGTGTATTTATGCATGTACATATGTGTAATTATATAGAAATATTTAGAAAGGATTCTGTGTGACTCATTTTCATTATTTGAATATCTATCTGGAACAACTGTGAGCTCTCTATTAATTTTCTGGAACCTGATTTTCCTAAGTGCCCTTTAGTCCTACTAGTGGACTTCTAAGAGTTCTCCATCCTTGTATTGGGCCTTTGTAGGGATAGAATAAGGCACAAGCTACAACCTCAGTGAGGAAAAGTGCTTAAGAATAAGTGCCCTGCTCCCACCACTTTAATTCAACATAGTACCAGAAGTCCAAGTCACAATAATCAAACAAGAAAAAGAAATAAGAGGCATCCATATTGGTAAAGAAGAACTTAAACTATGACTATTTGCAGACAATATGATATTATACATAGAAAATCTTAAAGATTGCACACACACACACAACTACTAAAAGAAATGAATTCAATAAAGTGGCAAGATACAATACTTAATGTCCAGAAATCAGTAGTGTTTCTATACACTAACAATAAAGTTGAAGAAAGAGAAATTAAAAACAAACAAACAAAACAAAACAACAACAACAACAACAACAAAATACCACCATTTACAATTGCACCAAAAATAATAAAATACCCAGAAATAAACTTAACCAAAGAGGCAAAAGACCTATACTCTGAAAACTATAAAACACTGGTGAAATATGTGTGTGTGTGTGTGTGTATGTGCAAAATTTTATTTCTTTCAGTGTTCCAAAATTCATTGTTTGTACACCACACCCAGTGCTCCATGCATTCATGCCTTTTCTTAATACCCATCACCAGGCTCACCCAATCCCCCATTCCCCTCCCCTCCATAAACCTGTTTGTTTCTCAGACTCCACAGTCTCTCATGGTTTGTCTTCCCTTCTGATTTTCCCCAACTCACTTCTCCTCTCCATCTCCCTATGTCTTCCATGTTATTCCTTATGCTCCACAAATAAGTGAAACCTAATGACAATTGACTCTCTCTGCTTGACTTATTTCACTCAGCATAATCTCCTCCAGTCCTTTCATGTTGATACAAAAGCTGGTATCCATCTTTTCTGATGGAGGTATAATACTCCATTGTATATATGCACCATATCTTCTTTATTCATTCATCTGTTGAAGGGCATCTTGGGTCTTTCCACAGTTTGGTGACTATGGCCATTGCTGTTATGAACATTGGGGTACAGATGTTCTTTTTACTACATCTGTATCTTTGGGGTAAATACCCAGTAGTGCAATTGCTGGGTCATAGGGTAGCTCTATTTTTAATATCTTAAGGAATCTCCACGCTGTTTTCCAAAGTGGCTGCACCAACTTACATTCCCACCAACAGCGTAAGAGGGTTCCCTTTTCTCCACATCCTCTCCAACACTTGTTGTTTACTGTCTTGTTGATTTTGGCCATTCTGACTGGTGTAAGGTGGTATCTCAAAGTGGTTTTGATTTGAATCTCCCTGATGGCTAATGATAGTGAACATTTTTCATGTGTCTGTTAGCAATCTGTATGTCTTCTTTGGAGAAGGGTCTGTTCATGTCTTCTGCCCATTTTTGACATGATTATCTGTTTTGTGTGTGTTGAGTTTGAGGAGTTCTTTATAGATCTTGGATATCTGCCCTTTGTCTGTAGTGTCATTTGCAAATATCTTCTCTCATTCCGTGGGATGCTCTTAGTTTTGTTTCCTTTCCTTTGCTGCGCAGAAACTTTTGATCTTGATGAAGTCCCAAAAGTTCATTTTTGCTTTTGTTTCTTTTGCCTTTGAGGACATGTCTTGAATGAAGTTGTTGTGGCCAATGTTGAAGAGGTTACTGCCTATGTTCTCCTCTAGGATTTTGATGGATTCCTGCCTCACATTGAGGTCTTTTATCCATTTCAAGTTTAACTTTATGTATGGTGTAAGGGAATGCTTAAGTTTCATTCTATACATAGCTGTCCAATTTTCCCAGCACCATTTATTGAAGAGACTGTCTTATTTCCCCTGTATATTTTTTTCTGCTTTGTCGAAGATTATTTGACCATAGAGTAGCAGGTCCATATCTGGACTCTCTATTCTGTTCCACTGGTCTATGTGTCCGTTTTTGTGCTAGTACCATGCTGTCTTGGTGATCACAGCTTTGTAGTGAAGCTGGAAATCAGGCAATGTGATGCCTCCAGTGTTGTTTTACTTTTTCAACATTTCCTTAGTAATTTGGAGTCTCTTCTGGTTCCATACAAATTTTAGGATTGTTTGTTCCAGATCTTTGAAAAATACTGGTGGAATTTTGATCAGGATGACATTGAAAGTATAGATTGCTCTAGGCAGTATAGACATTTTACGTTGAGTCCTTTAATAAAGATATCAAGATACACCCAGGAAGAATCAAAATAACCTTCCTTACCCACATCGAGGATTTGTAACCAACCTCCCATCTTTTTCTTCTGTCAGTGTTTCAGTGTATTTGTTTTTGTTCTGGTATCATATAAATCTTATCCTTGGGGTTCATTTTGGCTGGGTTATTTTTTTTTCCTGTCATTTACTTCTGTCAGTCTTTTTATTTGTCCATTTTTGTTTGTGTACCTTATAAATCTTACTTTTGGGACTCATTCTGGTTAGGTCTTCTTATTTTCTCTCTCTCTCTTTCTCTCTATCTCTCTCTCTCTTTTTTTTTTTTTTTTCTTTTCTTTTTGGTGGTGACTTCCAATTGCTCAGAAGTGTTCCATGGTACACCTTGTCTGGATCACAGTTGATGTATTCATCTACACATCCCCTCAACCTCCTCTCACCAAAATGAGTAGGAGGAGGAACACCCAACAGAGGAAAAATTCAGAGACTGTGCTGTCTCCATCAGAACTATTGGATATGGACATAAACAGTATGTCGGAAAGGGAATTCAGGGTAACAATTATACAGGCAATGGCTAGGTTGGAGAAAACCATTAGTGACAACATAGAATCTCTAAGGCAGAGGTGAAAGCTGCCCAGGAAGAAGTTAAAACCGCTATCAATGAGATCTAATCTAATCTAAATACTCTAACAGCTAGCGTAACCAGAGGCAGAATGTAGAATTCGTGATCTAGAGGAAAAACTGATAGAGAAAAAGGATCAGGAGGAGGCATGGAAGAAACAGCTTAGAAGCCATGAAAATAGAATTAGGGAAATAAATGACGCCATGAAATTTTCCAGCGTCAGAAGTATTGGGATCCTGAGGAGCTGGAGAAAGAGAGAAAACTAGAAGATATAGTTGAACAAATTCTGGATGAATATTTTCCCAATCTGGGGAATGAAACCAGCGTTTGTGTCCTAGAGGCAGAAAGAACACCACCCAAAATCAATGAATCTAGGAAGACCTCGAGGCACTTGATTGTGAGACTAACACTGATGCAATATATTGAAGATGACACAAACAAATCAAAAGATACTCCATGCTCATGGATTGAAAAATTAATATTGTCAAAATGTCCATATTATCCAAGACAATCTACAGATTCACTGCAATCCCTATCAAAATAACAAAAGCATTTTTTACAAAACCAGAACGAATAATTACCAAAATTGGTATGGAACAACTGAAGACCTTGAATAGCCAGAGCAAACCTAAGAAAGAAGAAAATTGGAGGTATCATAATTCTAGACTTCAAGTTATATTATAAAGTTATAGTAATCAAACAGTATGGTACTGGCACAACTGCATATACATAGATCAATAAAATAGGATAGAGACCTCAGAAATAAACCCACATTTATATCGTCAATTTATCTATGACAAAGAAGGCAAGAATATATAAGAATTATTTTCAATAAATGGTGCTGGAAAACTGGACAGCTACATGGAAGAGAATGAAAGTGGACTACTTTCTAACACAATACATAAAAATAAACTCAAAATGAATTAAAGACCTGAATGTGAGACCTGAAGCCATAAAAAACCTGAAAGAGAAGATAGGCAGTAATTTCCCTGACATTGGCCATAACAACATTTCTCTAGATAGGTCTCCTAAAGTAAAAGAAACAAAAGCAAAAATAAACTGTTGGGACTACATCAAAATAAAAAGCTCTGCAAAACAAAAGACAACCTACTGCATGGGAGAAGATATTTGCAAATGATATATTTGATAAGGGGTTAATATGCAAAATATGTAAAAACTCGTACAACTCAACACCAAAAAACAGTTTGATTAAAAAAATAGAAGAGGACCTGAACAGACATTCTTCCAAAGAAGACATACAGATGGCTATCTGATATAGGAAAAGAAACTCAGCATCACTCATCATCAGGGAAATGCAAATCAAAACCACAGTGAGATACCACCTCATGCCTGTTAGAATGGCTAAAATCAAGAAGACAAAAAATGAATGTTGGTAAAGATGTAGAGAAAAAGGAAAACTGTTGTGCTGTTGGTGGTAATGTAAATTGGCATAGCTACTGTGGAAAATAGTATGGAGGTTCCTCAAAAAGTTAAAAATAGAAATACCATATGATCCAGTAAATCTAATAATGGGTATTTACCCTGTGGAAATGAAAATACTAACTCAAAAATGTACATGCACCCCTATGTTTATTGGAACACTATTTACAATAGCCAAGACAGGGATGTAACCTAAGTGTCCTACAGTAGTTGAATGGATATGATATATACGCAATAGAATATCACACAACCATAAAAAAGGATGAGATCCTGCCATTTGAGACAACAGGGATGGACCTAGAGGGTATTATGCTAAGTGAAATAAGTCAGACTGAGAAAGACAAATACCATATGATTCCACTCATAAATAGAACAAAAAGCAGAATAAGAACTATAAATACAGAGAACAAACTAATGGTTGCCAGAGCAGTGGCGGGTGGAGTTTAAGGGAGAGAGAGATAGGGACCTCCAGTTATGAGAAGAGTAAGTCATGGGAATAAAAGGCAAATCATAAGAAATATAGTCAATGATACTGTAATAGCAATGTAATGGAATAGATGATAGCTATACTTGTGGTGAACATACCATAATGTATAAATTTGTCACCTACATTTTATAGGTGTATAAAATAAAATAAAATAAAATAAAAATAAAAATGTGACCTACATTTTATAGGTGAAACTAATGCAATACTGTGTGTCAGCTATACTCAAAAAAATGAAAAATTTTAAAAGTAAGTAAAAAAATCAACAGGAAACTAAAAAAAATAAATAAGTGCCCTTCTCTGATCCAGAGGAATCAAATTACTTTTGTGTCCTCCCTTATGTGAATACAAAACAAAATGTAAGGAATTACATAGGAATGTAAAACAATATATGTATTTTTTTTTATTTCTCAGCAATCTTCAGAGGTCTTCCAGCATGACCTTGTAAATTTCTCTGGACTCAGTAGCTACAGCAGAAAACTAAGTGGGGACAAAGACGTGAAGAAATGTGGCCACCAAAAGCCATTACCCTTTAAAACTGATTCAGCAAATAAGCATAGCTATACGTTGGCTAACTAATTTAAGTAAAAAAAAAATTAAAAAATAAAGAAAAAAGATTTACTTGTGGAATATGCTTCTACCAAGAACGTCTGAGAGCTACAAGAAGCAGGCACTATAAACTGCTACCATGAGGGGAATGAAAGCTTAGTAGTGATTCTGCACGCAACCATCATCAGGAGCCATTACTAACAGCCACCATGGGGAAAAAGTGCTGCCCATGAGGTCTCTCTCCAGGATCAGAAAACTAATGGTTTGAATAAGGAGATATTATTGCTCAGAAATCTCTGCACCACTGGCAATAAGGAAAGAATATCTCCTGAAAGAGATGGCTTACATTTTTTTTAAACTCCTGTGACACTTAAATTACTTATTAGTATTATTTTTATTGTTATTATTTTACTATTGTTTTGCTTTATTCTATTCACAGATAATAAAAACTATTCAGAAAAAAGTGAAATTTTTTTTTTCCTTAGGAACCAGATGTTTTGGAGTCTTAAATACATGCTGAGTGTTAAAACAATCTGAGACAGGAGGAAAAAAAAAAAAAAAGAGACATAGACTTTGAGGATTGAGTTAATAGACCACACGATCCAAGAAAAGATTTTATGAACTGTGATACACTGATAGATAATAGCAATTTCATGTTTTTATGTTTGATATGCATGAAAAAGTGCAAATATCAGATTATTTTAATTCAAATGTGTTTTAAGTTTTATAGGAAAATGCTTTTTTTAAGCATTAAAATCTTTTCTAGAGGAAATTTTTACTTCTGGTTATGAAGAATAACTTGTAATAGACGAATCCTTCCACTAAGAACAACCAACTGTAGAGGTTAGGTACAATTATTAAAAAAAGAAACAAAACAAAACAAAAAACCATAGCTGTTTGAAGCTGTCTTAGAACAAACAAAACTGCCAGGATTAAACTAATTTGAGTTTTAATTTCCCCATTTAGAGAACAGGACTAGTAGTTTATACTTTATAGAAAATGACGATAATGATGCTAATATTTATGTAATACATACTATATGTCAGGTATTGGAAGAAGTGTATTGATTGTGTTTGTCCAACAGTACCATGTTACTACCTATTATTATAATCTCTATTTAAAAAATGGAAAACAGGGGCGCCTAGGTGGCTCAGTGGGTTAAGCTGCTGCCTTCGGCTCAGGTCATGATCTCAGGGTCCTGGGATCGAGTCCCGCATCAGACTCTCTGCTCGGCGGGGAGCCTGCTTCCCTCTGTCTGTCTCTCTGCCTGCCTCTCTGCCTACTTGTGATCTCTGTCAAATAAATAAATAAAATCTTTAAAAAAAAAAAAATAGAAAACATTGACTAAGTGTCCAAATCTGGATTTAAATACAATTTTCTCTGGCTCTGGGGATTTAATGTTTAATCAGTTTGTCATGTAATCTGTCTACATATCAAAATAAAATAGGTAAAGCGTCTAATGAATTGCGTGGCTCACAGAAAGTGCTCTATATCTACAACAAGCCTATTCCACCTTACGTACCTAGCTTTTGGTGTTTCCTTTGCTCATCCCTTGTCCTGTCATGCTATTTACTCATTGGTTTGCAAGATTTGTTTACTCAGTGTTAAGTTTCTACATAAATATCACCTCCTCAGAAAGTTCATTCCTGGCTCCAGCAACTAAAATTGCCTCATTGTTATTTCCACCTCCTTACTTACTTTGTTCGCTTACTACACCAGCCACCACTTAATTTTATTATTATTATATGAAAATATACAAATAAACACTAAATATATGCTGTATTTCCTTCACACACTGTTAGGTTTATATGGTAGGAGTATTTCTTTTCTGTTTTGTTTAATGTTATATGCTCCATACCTAGCACAGTTTTTTATTTATAAAACATATTCAAAATATGTTTATTAAAATAATAACTACTGTCAAAAATCCAGAAGTAGCAAAATTAAAACCATGGAGTCAGTAAAAATAGCATTTATTAATTAAGGGTTTATTGTGCATATAAGGACAGTTGATAAACTGGGAGATTTCAGATTCAAAATTTATTTGAAGCTCAGGCATATGATGTTTCAGAATGACTTATGAAGTGAAAAATAAGGAAATTGTTTAACCTTTACAGTGATTGGTTACTATACTGGTGGCTTCCAGATGGCAGGCAATTGGCTAAAAATGATTATCTTATACCATTTTTAGGAAAATAACTTGAAGTTTTTTGTTTGTTTTTGATTATCAGAGGCATTTACAGGGAATAACCTAAATTAGGTCTCATATTCATAAAATAAGCTAGATTCAGTTTTGCTTATGTGGCTTAAATACTTTTTTCTGCTCAGAGAATTTTTAAGCGAAGCCTCCATTTTGTATTAACAATATTTTTGTTATTTAAGTTACTATAAGTTGAATTAAGAACTGATTTATAAGAATAAATAATGGAAATACTTTAGCACAGAATAAAATGATGGAAATACTATAAAGTATAATGGTTGTATTAGTCAAGGTTCTCCAGAGAGCAGAACAGATAAGATATATTAATTATAGGAATTTGTTTATATGATTATGGAAGCAAGAAGTTCCATGATTTACTTACTGTCTATAAACTGGAGAACCTGGAAAGCTGTGGTGTAATTCATTGAGTCCAAAAGCCCAGAACCAAGAACCAATATCTGAGGGCAGGAGACAATGAATACCTCAATTTTCACAAAGAGACGAAATTCTCCTTTCCTGTCTTTTTGTTATGTTTAAGCCCTCAATGAGCAGATTGAATGATGCCTACCTAAATTTGTGAGGGAGATCTTTACTCAGTCTACTGATTTGAATACCTAATCTCTTCTGGAAACATCCTCACAGACACACCCAGGAATAATGTGTTACCAGCTATCTGGGCATCCCTTAACTCTGTCAAATCAACATAAAATTAACCATCACAATGGTAATGTCATTAAGTGTGAAAATACCGTAATTCAATTTCTGAACACAAATAGAGAAACTGCAGATGTTAAAATAGTCTCAATCCTTTAGAGTTTTGAGTTGTTTTGTTTATTTGTTGGACCCCAAATAAAATAATTAAATGAGTATCATTCTTGTCATTCAATATATCATTTAATTATTGACTATGTAATTTATAAATGAGTAACTGGTATTTTAAGTAACTAAATTATTATGTGTACTTTAAAAGATTTAATCAAAATTAAATCTGTACCCATGTTATGAATTAGAAAATTTCTTTAATTTTGAAAAAGTGCTATTAGAAAATACCTTCATACAATAAAGAACACATCCAAGTATTTTGTGACTAAAGCATATATTGTATATATATGTGTGTGTGTGTGTGTGTGTGTATACACACACACACTTTTTTTTTTTTTTTAGTTTTCTGCCTATTGCGTGTTATTCTATTATATAGTCAAGACATATTGTGTCAATATAGCATTTTCTCTCTCCTGTGGTTACAAAATGTAGTTTGTTTTGAAGGGGACAGGAAACTGGGATCAAGTCACAAAGGCATTTTACCTGTCACAGACTAGGAACATACCACAGAGAGCAAAACTGATGGTACTGTGCATCTGTGCATTCAACATTTCATGGCTCAAAGCCACTAGACTCTTTTCTGCATGACCAACTGACTAATTACTGTACTTGGCCTTTTCTATTCTCTTCAATTAATGCAATGCACAATTGCACATAGCAACAGAGTCACCCATACAGAACAGAATCTGGGCCAGAATTAGGCTCTAAATCCCAGAAGCACCTGTTACAAATATAAAGTGTCCAGATGGTCCAGTCTTTGTGGGGAAGTGTCAAGCATTGACTTATCTGTCTTTCTTACTTTTGGTTTAAGGTCAAAAACATGATCTGTTGGAAGAAGGGAGCCAAATAAAAATCAGAAAAAATACCTAGGATTAATGTAGAAACTTCTCAATTTGTTTATATAAATCTTTATTGCCCAGTGGAGCTCATTGTTATCATTTTCTAGCATACAAATGGGATTAGTCTATGATTACATGGCAGGCTTCAGTATAATTAGATAGATTTATTTAAAAACTTCTGTAAATCAAAAAAATGTGAAATATTTGATGATTATAAATTCAGCAGTTTGTGTATTCAAACTTTAGTCTCAATCAACTTTATTGTTCTGATTTTATTTGAGATTCTAGAAAATGCAAAACATTACCTTTGCTTAACTCAGCTTTTTGTTTTCATTTATTTCAATATATAAAAAAATAATGTTACATTATGATATGTTTCTAGTGAAGAGTAACTCTCTCACTGCTATAGTATTTAAATTGTACCTTTTTGTACCCCCTTTTTTTTAAGATTCTTTATTTATTTTACAGACAGAGATCACAAGTAGGCAGAGAGGCAGGCAGAGAGAGAGAGGGAAGCAGGATCCCTGCTGAGCAGAGAGCCTGATGCTGGGCTTGATCCCAGGGTCCTGGGATTATATGCGGGGCTCAATCCCAGGGCCCTGGGATCATGACCTGAGTCGAAGGCAGAGGCTTTAAGCCACTGAGCCACCCAGGCACACCAACATTTTTGTACTTTTGTCACCTGCACGGTCTTTAGCAATAACAAAACTTCAGTGAACCCATCTAACTATGTTTTTTAAATATTTTATTTATTTATTTGACAGAGAGAGATCACAAGTAGGCATAGAGGCAGGTAGAGGGGTGGGGGAAGCAGGCTCCATGCTGAGCAGAGAGCCCAATGTGGGGCTTGATCGCAGGACCCTGAGATCATGACCCAAGCTGAAGGCAGAGGCTTAACCCACTGAGCCACCCAGGTGCCCCCATCTAGCTATTCTGTATTATAAAAAATGTTAACGTGATACATAAAAATTTTGCTCCTTCTCACTCTTGCATTCTACATGGTTTATCATAAAGTTCTCTTATAATTAATATTTTGTGAAATTTATCTGCAAGTAAAGAGAACAAAATTATTTTCTGAAAATAACCACTATGTCCATTTGTTAAAACCTGAGTGATTTGCAAATTCTGCAACCAACAGGAAAAGAGATTTTTTTTGTTTGTTTTCCTGTTTATGCCAAAGCTCTAAGGAATTTTGTTGCTAAAATGATCACACTAGCTGCCTTTCATTTCACAGTTTGAATGGACATGACACATACAGTATATCCTATGCTTTTATTCCAGATAACAATTACCAATGGATATCAATTTAGTTCTTTTCCCCCTTTGATTTTTTTTTTCTTATAAAGGAATACATTTTTCAACATAGTAAGGTCTGAATCATTCTTTATTTTCTTACAAAGATTAAGAGATGATATTAGTTGTCACTGGATATTCAAATCCCAAATAGTTCCACTTTCTTACTATTTGGAAATGTTACATATTCTGCTGAAGTGTACTATAATTTTAAGCAGTTGAATTAGAATATCTATGGATATTGAATTTCTTAGATTAATAGATGTTTTTAAAAGATTTACTTATTTTAGAGAGAGTGAGAGAGAGAATGCATTGGGGATGGGGCAGAGGGAGAGAGAATATCCCACGCGGACCCCTACTGAGTGCAGATCTGGATGCAGAGCTCAATTTCATAACACTGATATCATTACCTGAGCTGAAATCAAGAGTCAGACACTTAACTGAGGAGCTAACCAGGCTCTAGATTAATAGATTTTTCACTTTATAAAACCATCATGTAAGACCTCAAAAGATTAAAAAGTAGTTTACTTAAAAAATATGAAATGTATACCTACGTGTACATATATGTAGGATAGTCTTATAGAAAAAGAAAATAATTGTGCTGAGAACTTAATAGAGATGTTCCAATTTCTAACCAGCATTTATTTTGGCCACAATACCCTGTTTAATAGTTGATTATAAGATAAGCACTATCCTTAAATATGAACATTTAAAGTCACATTAATAGTGAAAGTATTTTAATATTGTAGTAAAACTTATGGGACACCTGGGTGGCTCACTCGGTTAAGCCTCTGCCTTCGGCTCAGGTCATGATCCCAGGGTCCTGGGATCAAGTTCCCCATCAGGCTCCCTGCTCAGAGTGGGAGAGGGAGAGAAGTGGGGAGCCTGCTTCTCCTTATGCCATCTGTTCCCCCTGCTTGTGTTCTCACTCCCTATTTCTAACAAAAAATAAATAAAATATATAAAAATATTATAGCAAAAATTATAGAGCTTCTGCATTGAAAAGTCAGATTGAAATTTCTGCTCAAGTAAAATCAGGAATTTATTTTAATTTTGTTCTGAAGGATAGTGTGCAAATCGTACTTATTTCTGAGCTGGACAAACGTGCTAACCTCATTCTAAAAAAACAGAAATAGAAATAATCTCTTATGTACATTGCTTGGTGCTTGTCAAAAATGAAAATGGAAAAATAGAAATTTGGCTTCACAAACTACCTACTATCAAAGAAGGAGGGAAACAACCAACTACGACTTCCAGCAATGACAGTATGTTTTATTCCCAAATATCTGCTGGAAATAACTAGAAAACCTACATAAAATGTATTAGGGCATATTTGAAGAAATCAAGGAGGTAGAATTTACTAAGCAGTTACAGACCAGAATCTTTGAAAGGGACCAGGGACTACGTAGGAGAATGAAGCATTTAAGACATGTGTCTGTTTGTGAAAGCGAGGCTGAAAAGATGAAAAGCTGAGCACAACCTTGAGTACTTTTGGTTTGGGGAAAAGGCTATACAATGAACTTAAATAAACCAGCCTTTTTAGGGACTGAAGACTAATTTTTATACATCTCAAGCCCTCAGTGGATTAAAGTGATCCTGTGTTGTTAGTGTCCATAGCCTATTTGTCTGGAATCCAGTGAAATGCTTTCTGGAGAAAGATAACATTACACAGAGCCTCCTCAAATCATCTCTAACATTTTCACAATATCTAGTGCTGACATAAAAAATTATTAGACAAGCGTGTATGGTGCAAGACAAGAGGACCAACAGATAGTAGAAAAAATACAGAGGCAAATCAGGTTATATCAATATAATTTACAAATTAAAAAAATTGCTTGATATGATTAAGGAATTAAAAGATAGTATCGAGAATTTTGGCAGAAAACTAGTAACTATAAAAAATGAAAATCTAGAATAAAGTATGTAATTATGGGTTTATCGATGGATTGGATAGCACTGAATATATACTATCAAACTGGGATATATAGTCAGTTCTCACTATTTGCAGATCTCATATTTGTGAATTCACCAACTTCGTAAAACTTCTGTGTAACCCTAAAAGCAATACTCTTAGTGTTTTCACCATCTTGCATGGACATATGCTTGTGCAAAATGGTAAAGACTTTGAATCGGCCATGCACACATTCCCAGGTGAGGGCAAACAAGAAAGCACTATGCTTTCTTGTATTTACTTACATACTGTAAGCAAGTGTCTTTTTGTGGTCTATTTAGTGCCACATGTCTTGCATTGTTGTGCTTTCCATTGATAATTTCACTGTTTAAAGTGGCCCCAAACATAATTTTTTTTAAATGTTGTTTAGTGTTCTTAAGTGCAAGAAAGCTGTGATATGCCATGTGGAGAAAATACATGTTAGGCTTTATACAGGCACATATTGTCAGACTGTTAGTCATGAGAGTATTATTAAATTTTCAACAGTGTATATTGAATAAGAAGAAATATTAAACAGATAATATTTAAATTTTCAAGTGTATATTAAATAAGAAGAAATATGCTGTTAAATATATTAAACAGAAACATGCATAAAGCAGGGTTATTTAACAATTAGTTGAGTAAAGTGTTTTTAGGAATCTAGCCCTGCATATCAGTAAAACCAGTGATTCAGTATTCACTAATTCAGTGTCCACAACATCATTATATTGAGCATAACTATCTTGAGTAACAATAATTGACTGTATTAGTGAAGAAAATTTCCAAAATAAGCCCAGAGAGACAAAAGACTATAGTATTCAGTAAATTGGGATGGCATTAAAGAGGAAGAAGAAGGAGGATGCTGATGGTAGAGGAGGAGTAAAAAAAACAAAGAAGGGAAAAAGGGAGGGAGGAAAGAAAAGAAAGAGGGAAGAATAAAGGGAGGAAGGGAGGGCAAATGGGAGGGTGGGAGAGAGAGAGAGAGAAAGAGAAAGGGAAGGGAAGGAAAGGAAAGAAAGGAGAGAGAAAGAAAAAGGGGAAGGAAAGAAAGGGAGAAAGAGAAAGAAAGAAGAAAGAAAGGGAGGGAAGGAAGGAAGAAAGGGAGAGAAGGAGGAAGGAAGAAAAAGAAAAAGAAGAACAGTATGGAGATTCCTCAAAAACTTAAAAATAATACTACCATATGATCCAGCAATCTTACTTACTTCTGTATATATATCCAAAAGAACTGAAAAATAAGATCTGAAGGAGTATTGGCACACTCAGCTTCATTGAAACATTATTCACAATAGCCAAGATATTAGAAGCAAACTAAGTGTTCAACAAATGAATAAAGAAAATACTGTATATATACACAATGGAATATTATTTAGCCTCAAAAATGGAGGAAATCCTGTCATAA
Organism: Lontra canadensis; assembly: GCF_010015895.1. Taxonomy (NCBI): domain Eukaryota; kingdom Metazoa; phylum Chordata; class Mammalia; order Carnivora; family Mustelidae; genus Lontra; species Lontra canadensis. The sequence goes on from NW_022631113.1 coordinate 3,228,518, forward strand.
GCGGTAACATGTACAAACCTTGAGGATATTCTGCACTAGACTCTTAGAAAGTAGAATGGTGGTTACCAGGGACTAAGGGGAGGGGGAAAAGGGATTTATTCAGTGGCTTTTTTTTTTTTTCCAAGATAAGAAACTTCCAGAGATCTGTTGCACAACAATATACTTGTAGGTCACACCGTTGAACTGTATATTTAAAAATATTTTAATTTTTTATTAAAAATAGTTTATTAAAATATTTATTATTTTTATTTATAATAATTTTTATTATTATATAATATAATATATAATATAATATATATAATATAATATATAATATAATATATAATAATGATATATTATAATATTAATATAATATTAAATATAATATTTATAAATAAATAAATATTTATTAAAAATAGTTAAAAATAGCTATGTGTTTTTAAGCACAATACAAAATTAAGTAAATAAGTATGCTGGTGATTATTCTATCAAGGAAATTTTATACTTGCTTTACCCTACTCACATGAAACAATATTTTTTCTTCTTTTTTATTTAAATTCAATTTAATTATCACATAGTGTATTATTAGCTTCAGAGGTAGAATTTAATATTTCATCAGTTGTGTATAACACCCAGTGGTCATCACATCATGTGCCCTTCTTAATGCCATCACCCAAATACTCCATCCCCCTACCCACCTCCCCTCCAACAACTGTTTGTTTTCTATAGTTAAGAGTCTCTTATGGTTTGTCTCCCTCTCTGTTTTATTTTTCCTTTTCTTCCTCTATGTTTACCTGTTTTGTTTCTTAAATTCCACATATGAGTGAAATCATATGATACTTGTCTGTTTCTGACTGATTTATTTCACTTAGAATAGTACCCTTTAGTTCCATCCACATAGTTGCAAATGGCAAGATTTCATGTTTTTCGATGGTTGAGTAATATTCCATCATATGTACATGCCACATCTTTATCCATCCACCTGTCTATGGACATCTGTGCTCTTTCCGTCTTTTGGCTGTTGTGGACATTGCTGCTATAAACATTGGGATGCAGGTGCCCCTTCAAATCATTATGTTTGTATCCTTTGGATAAATACCTAGTAATGCAGTTGCTGTGTTGTAGCTGGGTTTCAATTGCAAAGACTTCATTGTTAGTGTAAATAAATGCAACTGACTTCTGTGCATTGGTTTTATATTCTGCAGCTTTGCTGTCTTACTGTATCAGTTCTAGCAATTTTAGAGTGGAGTTTTTTGTGTTTTCTACAATAGAGTATCATTTCATCTGCGAGGAATGAGAGTTTGACTTCTTTGCTGATTTGGATGCCTTTTAAGTTTTGTGTTGTCTGATTGCTGAGTCTAGGACTTGCAGTACTATGTTGAACAACAGTGGTCAGACTGGTCATCCCTGTCATGTTTCTGACCTTAGGGGCAAAGCTCTCAGTTTTTCCCCTTTGAGGATAATATTTGCTGTAGGTTTCTCATCTGTGGCTTTTATGATATTTAAGTATGTTCCTTCTATCCCTACACTGCAGAGAGTTTTTATCAAGAAAGAATGTTGTATTTTGTCAAATGAGAAATTTATAGAAATTCATCACCATCTATTTGTTACATAAGGTTGGTATATTTAAAACTCTGTCCATTAAGGGGGCATCTGGGTAGCTCAGTTGTTTAAGTGTCTGGCTCAGTTGCTTAAGCATCATAATCTTGTGGTCCTGGGATTGAGCCCATGTTTGGGCTCTGTGCTCAATGGGGAGTCTGCTTCTCCCTCTCCCTCTGTCTCTTTCCCTGCTTATGCTCTCTCTCTCTCAAATAAATAAATAAAATCTCTTAAAAAATCCTATCAATTAAGAAAAATTAAAAAAATTTATAAAGAGACAGTTAAGCTGTTTAAAATGTTAAAATACTTAAATAAGTCGAACTTTAAAGAATGAAGTATAAATAAAGTGAAAATAGAAACAAAATGAAGAAATGACTTAAATGGCAAAACAAATATGATATAAAGTAATTAATTTAAAATGCTAAAATTAAAAAAAAGAAACTCCAGTGGATTAAACACTAATTTAAACACTAAAAAGTAATTTAAACACTATTTTAACACTAAAGTAAAAGTACATACATATTTCAAATCTTATATTCTCTATTAAATACAAATCCTTAATTTTTTCCTCTTAGGAACTTATCCAATTATGTTTTTAAAAAAACAGTATGACATGCATTTCTGAAAAACAATTTCAGGTTTAAAAAATGAAAGAACATTCTAAAACCAAAGACCTGGATTCTAGTAGCTTATTATTTTCTCTCTCTGCCCAAAGTCATTCAGCCATTCCTTTGGATGTACATATGTTTATTGCACATGCTTTAAGGGTATTGACATAAAAATGAATATTTCTGATGGCTATACATTTGGAATAAAATCTCTAAAATCTGTCATAAAATTATCAAATCCATCAATTTTTGCATGGTGTGAGACCAAAGTGATGGGTGATGCATGGAAGAGTCCATCCATCACCTTGGCTATTTTATTTGTGAGAATCTAATAGTTACTCAGATGCCATTATGGTTCCAAACCCAATTGTGTGTTCCTTGGTAAAAGTGACCATGTCACAGGCATCCTTATTTCAGGAATTCCACAGAGTATATAGTAATTCGTGGCCATTTGAATAAATGTTAAATGAATTATGAATTTTGAAAAAGCCCTTTTGGCATCAGTAAAATAATCATAGCCAAAAACTAAAAATCCAGATGTTTGGAAGTATAGTGAAAAAAAATTATTGTGAATATATAATTAAATACATAATTAAAATTATTATTAAGATGTAGAGTTAAAGTTTGTAGATAGTATTTGGATAACTTCTTAATTGTATTTTTTCCCTTATATTTATTTTTCACAGTATGTTTACTATGTATTTTCTTAGCTCCTTCCCCCCCAAAATATAAGACAAGCACTTATTAATCAATACCTCTCTTTGCCATTCTGGCTAATTGAACTGGCCAGCATAACTTTCAAATAGAGAATTTGGACAGACTAACATATACTTCTCTTGGAATTTAAAGCAGGGATAATTAGGAAACTCTAAAAGCTTCATAAGGCATTGCAAGAAACCATTTGAAGTCATCTTAATATTTTTGTACTTTTATTGAAAAATTAAAAACATAATAAGCAAAGAATATTTAGAATAATTAGTGACATTAAATACTATTATAAGACCATAGCCAAAACATATTAGATAATTGTGGCTGTATTAGATTATATATATATATATATATATATATATATACACACATATGTAAATATGTGTATATATATATAAAATGAAGCAACAATTATATATAGTACAATTATTATATATTTGCTGCCATTGCCAATTTACATTCTGAGAGCAGAATAAAGATAGTTTTTGTTTCATTATTCATGTCAGTAAATTCAGGAAAGATACAGTAAATTTACTTGATAGTGAATATCCAATCTACATGTATTGTGCTGCATAATAGCAGAACATATGTAACATTTTCAAGTATGATTTGCAGATAAAATTGGTAACAACAGCTTGATATAGTAGGAATGTTCTCTTTTATGTTTTCCCCAAAAATGACATAGAATCCTTAATTTCACAGAAGTGATTAGTTTTCTTCTTGTTCATTTATGCTATTGAATTTTATGTTCTTTTCAGTGTGTATAGCCAGATGATTATAATGGTATATGCTATTTCAGACTATAGTGCGAAACTAGATGTGTGACTGAATGTCTATGCAGGTAGACAGGTAGCTCCTGTGGTTAAGAGTAAGAATATCATGTATGGTGTTATATCGATTATGTGCCCAGAAAATCATGTCTCTGTAATATGAAAGGTAAAAGTTAAATGCTAATGTTAAAATTTTGTTTATAAAAACACTCAGATTGGTTTATGCTTATATTTATAATTGTGCATTGCAGCTCAACTGATCACCTTAAAGGAAGAGTTGATTAACTTTTAAATTTAAGTATGAAAACACATACTCAATGTTATATGTGCCTAGTCCATTCAAAGCATCTATTTTCTTTTTTTTCAGCACTATATTGTTTTTCCTTTAGTATAAAGGAATGTAGTGGCAAGCAAAATGCCCCTGTTATAGGGGACTGTTAAAGCTACATAATTCTAATATACCTATTGGAAACTCCTATAGTTAGCACATGACTAACTCAGTGTATATGAATGGTTAATTTAATAGCAATAGCATTTATAGTCACTATGTTTTTTAGCTATCTTTAAACAGTCAACATTATTATCTTTCAAAATAATGCATATGGAGGGGTGGGGGTGGGGGTTGGGTGAGCCTAGTGGTGGGTATTAGGGAGGGCACGTATTGCATGGAGCACTGGGTGTGGTACATAAGCAATGAATCTTGGAACACTGAAAAAATTAAATTAAAAAAACAGAAACAAGAGAAAGAAAATTTAGAATACTATAGACCAACAATAAAAATGAAAATAATTTATAATGTTTCCACAGAAATTATTTTTTTTTGGTGCACAGAATGGTTTTTAAAATAATTCATGTGTGCACATTGTCTGATTTCATGGATACAATATTGTGGAGGAGGTGGATGTTTAAAAAGATAAAATAATTGGATTTTTTTGGAGAAAATCCATGCAGAAAATAAAGTGTGAAGTTAGAATGGAGAGAAGGATCTGTATTTAAATAGAATAATCAAGGAAGAGTTTTCTGTAAAGGTGATGTTCAAGCTCATAAACACATGATGAAGAAAGATTGCCAAACAAACAGAAGGAAGAGTGGAAGAACTTTATAGGTTGCAAATGTCCTGTCATATGAAAGATCCTGGCATATTTGAGAGAGTAAATCTAAATGTCAGTGCTGTTGGGCATCGTTAGCAAGTAGGCAGGAGGGTTGGAGAAGTAGGAGAGAGATAATGTAATGCATTCAAGGATGTGGTAAAGTTAGGATTTTATTTTAGGTGAAACAGAACACCAGTAAAGGATTGTGAGGAAAATACTTAGTAGACTCACAAAGTAAGGCTCAGGTTGACTATGGCTGGAACTACAGTGGAAACAGATCTGATATATTTTGAAGGAAGTATTGATAGGTTGTGGTAATGGATTGGAAGCTGGTAAATAAGTGAGAAGGGAGATCAAAACTCTTCTAAATTTATCATTTGAGCTAGAGGATGGATGCTAATCCTCTCTAGAGAGAAGAGGAAGACTAGAGTTTGGAAAGAGGCAGATTTTGTGAGAAACAAAGATAAAGAGTCTCATTTTAATTATATCAAGTGTGAAATATCCAAATGCAGGTAAAAAGGGAAAGATTATATATACACATAAAATCAGAGGAAAGATGTGACTTGATCATATAAATGTGTGAATCACAGCATAAATATAGTCTTCAAATAGAGTGGAATTGAGAGTTCACCTAAGGAGTGTTGAGAAGAAAAGTGGTGAATTTGGTAACATGAAGAAATTCAGTATTTCAGTGGAGGCAGCAATGTAGATAATAACCAGTCTCTTAGTAAGAAAGAAAGAAAGAAATCTGTACAGTAAGCTATGATTTGTTCTAATTTTTTTTTCTAAATTTATTTTTTGCTTTTGAAAATATTTGAAAACTGTATAGGGAGACTTAAGCAATTCACTCATACTAAGTGACATATTTATTCTCATATTGTGAATTTATATGATTTACCTCACTTTTTCTTTGCCTATATTTTGGTATATTTTTCAACAATATACCAACAATAAAGGATTACTCAAGATCCTTCTGATTAGTTAAGACCAAGTGCATACCTATGGCTCATTTCTCTAACACAAAGTACAGCTCCAAAAACTTGGTTAGGGAAGATGCAAGCATGTATATGTGAATCACTAAATTGTCTAATTATTAGTCTGTTCAGAGATTCCTAATCTTAAATACATTTTTCTGTATTAAGGAATACTGTTTTTCAAAACATGGACAAAACTTCACAAATGATAGTATTATCCCTTTCCTTCTATCTCTAATTTTACCATTTTAGTATTAAAGTAAAATTCCTTTTAAAATAAAAAAAAATCCTTTCGTTTGCTTTAATAATTACTTTCAAAAAATTCTAAACTTTTTTTTTCAGACCTGTAGAACTGATATTTATATTCTTCCTGGTCTTTAATGCAGGGAGGGTTGAGGGTGCTATTTATGAAGAAAGTGACAATATATATACAGAGGCACATGCCGGCTCTATCTGTGGCCCACTATAGTTGTGGGTAATTCACTAGATTTGTGATTAAACTTTCAGGAGTACAATGCCTGAGAAAAAGCAACTATGATCATTTTTATGGAAGAGTTTTTCAAAGTAACTCTTTTCATTTTGGAGGCTGATTTGGAGGTGAATGAAGGACATCTGTGTATTGAAGAGATTAACATGAATCTTGAGAGGAATTAAAGCAGACCCCTCAAAAGAAGATTAGCCACAGTGTTTTTAAAATTGGATAAACTGCTAAAGAAGCAGGCTTATGTCAGTATCTTAAGTTAAAATAACAAAAGAAGACTTGCTGTGCCTTAAATGATCATTTAAATGATCATATAAAATATGGTTTTATGAAAGGTCGATTTCATATGCAACACTGAATGCTCACTGTTATCAGTTTCTGTTAATGACTGTTTATACTTTCTTGTTGAGCGTGCATGCACAAATGGAACACAAACTGCTTAGTATGTTTGAGGTAACCATATAATTTGTCAAAATTGGGATACTTTGGAAAACAAATTTGGCACTGTTAATAACTATGTTGGGCAACTGGCATAAAACGAAATCATCCTAGGTAAACAAGGATGTATAACCATTTCAACTGTACAATTTCTCAAGTGTTCTGAGTAAAGAGTAGGCTTTTAAATATTCCTCAATGCAGTAACTTGAATCTTACTTGTAAGGGGTGTCTGTGTGTGTGTGTGTGTGTGTGTGTGTGCACATTTAAAAGGCTTTTTTTTTTAATAGGAAAGATTTGGTTTAATTGAGAATTGATCAAGAAGTTATTCTGCAAATTAGGAAAAACTAATCAATAGCTTCCTTTACTAGCTCAATTTTGAGGGCTATAAAACTGTAAATTTCTGTAATTGGGCACTTTTCCGTAAATGCATATTAAAATTTTGCTTTTTATTGAATTGAAAATACTGCTATAATGAATTTAGTCCCTAGAAAATAACAAATCCTTATGGATAAGCATGTATCTATTTTATATCTATTTTTAAATTAAAACATTAGATCCCATATCAGAAATATTTAGAACTCAAGTCATTAATTCAAAACTATGTATTTTTTTGAAACCAGAAAACAGCACAGAGATTTGTTGAGGAAGTAAATTAAAATTATAAAAAAGTACAAATGGTTATTAATATCTTCACATTTTATAGGTACCAATTAGTATGTTATCAGTCTATGTCAAGTTAAAGATAATTCTCTAGGCCATACCAGCCTAGAGGAGAAGTTAGGGCACTAGATAATTATAAGTCTATTTCTTTATAGCTCAGCTCCAGGGACTACTTTGCTAAAAACATAGTTTTGATACAAATCACTTTTTTACTCAAGAATAAGAGGATAGTGTGATTCCTGAGGTGTTGAAAGAACTGCCATTTCTTGGCCCATATGATTAAAATTTCTCCTACTCTCTAGTCCTCCCTCTGTTTTCATTCAAATCTTGTTCCTTGAGACACCATTGTTAAAGGCCTTCTCTGGCACCATTATTAGAGGCTTTCTCCAGTTGTGCTCTAGGCATTTATATTTATCTGTAAAATGGACAACATTTCTCTCTACTGTGACCATTTTTCATAAAAGATTGGTAATCTTTTCCAAACTTTGTTCTGTCAAAGCAAAATTTGCCCTGGACAATCTTAAACAGTCAAGGAAGATTTTATTCAAATCTATTGCACAGGAGAGAGAGACCAGAGGTAGTCTGAACTTGATTCTTTTGAAACAAAGGATGGGAGAGTTTTTAAGTGCTGGCATGACTCCTGGCTACTAGAAACTATACAAGAAGGTTAGTGGAGAGGTTGCTCAGTGAAATATATTGAATATATTCAGTTTTTCTTGAGTTTCCAAATGTTTTTCTTTATGATTAGGCAACCTCTGTTTGCTAATTGGCCTTGTCAATATTAGGCTCCTACCCTCCCACAGAGACTGAGGGACAGTGGTGCTATCTTCTTTGATGTATTTCATTTCCAATAGATGGTTCCAGGTCCTTGAGAAAGATATTACTGGCTTGTAAAATTGATAAGAGGATTTTTAAATGATTTATATACATCTCAAAGGAGTAGAGAAAGAATTTATAATTACAAGTTTGTTTTAAGTAAATGCTCTAAGGAAAGAAATGTCAGGAGCCTAGAGTCAAGAAAAAACCTGTCTAAAGTCAAGCTGAGGGGAACATTAAGGTCGCTATTTTGGTCACTTTTTTTTTTAAGATTTTATTTATTTATTTGACAGAGAGAAAGATCAAAAGTAGGTAGAGAGGCAGGCAGAGAGGGAGAGGAGGAAGCAGGCTCCCCAGAACCCTGGGATCATGACCTGAGCCGAAGGCAGAGGCTTAACCCACTGAGCCACCCAGGCACCCCTATTTTGGTCACCTTTATGTTATCACATAGTGAATGCTTTTATCCTGGGAAGTTCAGATCAGCCTATCTTTAGTTTTTCTCTCAATTAGAAAAATTTAGTCCTAGTTTTTGTTCTCAGAGCCACCAGCTATTTTACCTTATAACTATCCTCATGCTTTATTGACCTCTTATGAACTTTCTAGTCATAGAAAAGACTATGTTTTGTGACTCCTGTCACAAAACAAAATAAAACAAAACAAAATGAAACAAAACACTATTATCATTTTCATCTACCAGCAAAAACATCTCTTTCCCCACCTACTTGGTTAATCCAACTGAGTCTTGTACTACTCTTCAAAAATATTGTCATATTTTATCCCAGTCATTAGCAAACACTCTATGGGGTAAAAATATTGTAGAATTTAAATACTTAATTTATAAAAATACATCTTAAAGTACAGTTCAGTATGGTATAATCAATCAACTAAATATGTAGAAAATATTTTAAGAATTTAAAAATGTTTTTACTTGATTTTTGGTTTTCTTTAAACTAGTGTTAACCAAAATGTCCATCAACTGATAAATAAAGACAGTGTGGATTTGGAGATTCTATTTATGGTGTGTGTGTGTGTGTATAGAATGTAAGAAGAAAGAATGCTAATGATGCTGGAAAATCCTAAGGATGCATAATATTGAACAATTATCATTTATGTTCTAATTCTTCAAAATTTTAACACTAGGAAGTCCTCTCTGGGGTGTCTAGTACCTTATGGATACTAATGGAAAGGAGATTTTGTACCTCAAATTTAATTAGTGAAAAGCACTTTCCTAACCCCTCTCTGATAAAGCATTGGCTGATTCATTATTAAACCTAATCAGCCAAAGACCACCCAAACCTGAGATCTCATAAATTCAGATTTGTTGATTCACATCAAAGGAAGATGATCCAGAGCACTGAGGAATGCCCTCAAAGAATGAGAACTTAGATTCTTTTATAAAGCTTGCATTCTTCTTAAAGGACTTTGCAAAGGCCTCAGAGAAGCAGGGATTAGTTCTGAATTGGTTACTTTTCTCAGAAGGATTACGATTGACTAGGGATTAATGATTTAGCAAGTTGAGGTCCCCGGGAATGGATAGGAATAGCAAAATAGATGTAGAACATTATAGGGAAGAGAGCAACAATCAATCAGAGATTATTATGACATTTTATAGCTGCTGTGTGACTTTAGGAAAAATGTTTTCTGTTTATTTTGCAGCTGTTTTGACCTATGTCTATGTGTACTCCTATGCTGATCAATGGCAAGGCTGCATTTTTTTTTTAATCTAACTAGATTTTCATTTATTTCTGACTGGTTTTCATTCCTTCACTGGTCTCTGAAAATTCAGTCAGTCCTCCCTTCTTTCCCTTCCCAATTTTGACTCAGGAACCAGAGATTCGTGTAGGAGAATGTCTGTGGAAAATCCATTCTTGTGGTAAACCGTAATAACTATGGTAGTAACATTCATGTGGGAGGTGGAGGCTGGCAGAGGCACAATTTGTATCATCTCTTTTTATTACCACTGATAGCAGTTCTCAGAAAAATACTATGATTTTGACTATCAGAGCTGCTTTGGCCTATCCTTAAACTCTTATCTCTGCCCGTTTCCCACTCTGAACATTTGTCCACAATTCTGTGAATTTGCTTTAGTTTTAATACAGTGTTATACTTGCTTCAACAGCATATATACCAAATTTGGAACAATGCAATGTTGTTCACAAAGATAAGAGAAACAAAAGATGTCTCCAGATTTATTTCCTGGTAAATCTGGCTTTAATATGGTCTGAAGCTTAGAGTCCTGTTTCTTAAGAATATACAATTATTTTAGAATTTTAAATATCACAAAAATATCTGACCATGTGAGGCATTTCTAAGGTCCTTTTCAGTGGTCTTAAATAGTATCCTTTCAGATGAGGAGGCTGGATCTTATGTTTTACAAATGTAAGATTAAATCTACCCAGATAATTTGGAAGTCAAACTTGGAGATTTAGAAAACATGCCTTACTTCTCATTGATTGTCGAACCCTTATCTGGAACTAACGTTTACCATACATTCTTTCAAGTTCATTCTCTTCTATTCCTGGGCTACTCCGTAGTTAGGTGTCATCTAGATGAATAGGTTTCTTTGGACTAACTTTCCTATTAGGTATAGTTAAGACTTTATTAGATCTCTCCCCTAATAAGTATTTTTTAATATTTGTTCTAAAATCAATGAGAGAATGATGAAAACAAATTATGAGTGAATGAAGATAGTGAAGAATAGGAAAGAAGCTCTTTTGAACAACAGCAGAGAGGCATGATCATCTTACAGATCATAAGTCAAACCTTGTTTATACATATATTGTCTTTATTTCAGGTAAGATAATAATATATATTTTAATTGCATAATTTCTGAGTATAATTACTTAATTGTTGACAGACTGAGTAGTTAAGAGTAGTTTATTCTTAATAAGAATATTATAACCCATTTGTAATAGCTGTAATAGCTATAAGTAACTATAAGAAACTCATGCGTACTAGATTACCTTATCCAGTTTCCAGAAAAATAGTCAAATTGTTGAAGATAGTGGACTCTTTTTTAATGCAACGTACAAAAGTTTGTAAAGCTAATGTATTATCATTTGTAATATTAGAAATTTCTTTTCCATAATTAATATCATATTAATGAATGTTCCAAGGTTAAGCAAACTGGAATTATTATTTTATATAAAGGTTTAAGTAACTTCAGATGTTACTGGATTCCAGGTTGTGATTTATTTAGTAATTATAAAGAAATAACATACATGGCTTAAAATGAGATAAGGGAAAGAAATAGCAGAGAGATATTATTTCCTTCTGCTCTGCTATTCTTTTTCACTTCCAACTTCTCTTCAGTTGCCTGTGCTCTTTGTTATACACACTAAGTCTATCTCTGGATGGCCCTCCCACTGTGGTTTACTATTTACATAATCATGATTTTGAGGCATCTCACTTTAATAATAGGCAAAGTAATCCTGAGGTTTCATTCTCAGCTCTCCTTTTGAAACACTTCAATAGTCTATTTTCTTATACACACTTTTAGTCTCTTAGTCTGTCCAGGGTTCATCAGAGAAGACTTGCTAATTAGTCATGTCTATAGTGCCTATATGTGTCTTTTTTGTTTGTCTTTTATTTTGTTTTGTTTTTTAACCAGAACTAAGGGCTTACTTACAGTATACTACTTACACAGACAAAGATAAATACATAACAGTTATTGTACAAATCAATACTTAATAGAAAAATAAAATGCTTCTAAGTTTGAATATCCATAGTCCACAGGCAGGCATATAATCAACAGGAAAAAAAATGTGATGATTCACTTTAAGTGTGTGTGTGTGTTTATCTATCTGCAAAATGGGTACGTAGTACATAGAATGTAACATTTCTAGGTTCAAACATCATAATGCTAAAAAAAAATTATTAAGGGGTGCCTGTATGACTCACTCAGAAGAGCATGCAACCCTTGGTCTTAAGGTCCTGAGTTTGAGCCCCAGATAAAGTATAAAGATTACTTAAATAAGAACATGAAGTTTTTTTAAAGAGAAAAACTAAAACCTCATTCTCTTTTCTTTTTTTTTTAGATTTTATTTATTTATTTGACAGACAGAGATCACAAGTAGGCAGAGAGGCATGCAGAGAGAGAGAGAGAGAGGAGGAAGCAGGCTTCCAGCTAAGCAGAGAGCCCTATGCGGGGCTCGATCCCAGGGATCATGACCTGAGCTGAAGGCAGAAGCTTTAACCCACTGAGCCACCCAGGCGCCCCTAAAACCTCATTCTTTACCAGTAAGTGAAAGTGTGATTTTTTTCCCCCCCATGTGGTTAACTAAGTATTTTAGTTACTGAGAAATCACATGGAATATAAATGCTACAAGATAAATTGAGACATGTTATTATTAAATCAAATGATTTTAAAAGTAAAAAAGAAGGGGCACCTGGGTGGCTTAGTCAGTTAAGTGTCTGCCTTCTGCTCAGGTCATGATATCAGGGTGCTGGGGTTCAGCCCCACATCCCTCTGGCTCTCTGCTTAGCAGGGAGTCTCCTTCTCCCTGTCCCTCTGTGCTCTTGTGCTCTCTCTTGCTCTCACTCTCTCAAATAAATAAATAAAATCTTAAAAAAATTAAAGTAACAAAAGTAAACTACTTTAAAAAAGAATATTTAGAAAAAGTGACTATTTTACTTATAAGCATGTATCACTTTCAGCTTAACAGTTCAGATAAAGTGTACTGCCTGGGGTTACATTTCAAAGACTTTATAAATAACTCCTAATTATATCTGATTTTATTTTATTTATTTATTTATTTTTTTTTATAATTTTATTTTTTATAAACATATATATATTTTTTCCCCCAGGGGTACAGGTCTGTGAATCTCCACGTAAACACACTTCATAGCACTCACCATAGCACATACCCTACCCAATGTCCATAACCCCCCCCTCCAAACCCCCCTCCGCCCAGCAACCCTCAGTTTGTTTTGTGAGATTAAGAGTCACTTATGGTTTGTCTCCATCCCAATCCCAACTTGTTTCATTTACTCTTCTCCTACCACATTAACCCCCCATGTTGCATTTCCTCTCCCTCATATCAGGGAGATCATATGATAGTTGTCTTTCTCTGATTGACTTATTTCGCTAAGCATGATACCCTCTAGTTCCATCCACGTTGTCGCAAATGGCAAGATTTCATTTCTTTTGATGGCTGCATAGTATTCCATTGTATATATATACCACATCTTCTTTATCCATTCGTCTGTTGATGGACATCTAGGTTCTTTCCATAGTTTGGCTATTGTAGACATTGCTGCTATAAACATTCGGGTGCACGTGCCCCTTCGGATCACTACGTTTGTATCTTTAGGGTAAATACCCAGCAGTGCAATTGCTGGGTCATAGGATAGTTCTATTTTCAACATTTTGAGGAACCTCCCTGCTGTTTTCCAGAGTGGTTGCACCAGCTTGCATTCCCGCCAACCGTGTAGGAGGGTTCCCCTTTCTCTGCATCCTCGCCAGCATCTGTCAGTTCCGGACTTGTTGATTTTAGCCATTCTGACTGGTGTGAGGTGGTATCTCATTGTGGTTTTGATTTGTATTTCCCTGATGCCGGGTGATATGGAGCACTTTTTCATGTGTCTGTTGGCCATCTGGATGTCTTCTTTGCAGAAATGTCTGTTCATGTCTTCTGCCCATTTCTTGATTGGATTATTTGTTCTTTGGGTGTTGAGTTTGCTAAGTTCTTTATAGATTCTGGACACTAGCCCTTTATCTGATATGTCGTTTGCAAATATCTTCTCCCATTCTGTCAGTTGTCTTTTGGTTTTGTGAACTGTCTCCTTTGCTGTGCAAAAGCTTTTGATCTTGATAAAATCCCAATAGTTCATTTTTGCCCTTGCTTCCTTTGCCTTTGGCGATGTTCCTAGGAAGATGTTGCTGCGGCTGAGGTCAAAGAGTTTGCTGCCTGTGTTCTCCTCAAGGATGTTGATGGATTCCTTTCTCACATTGAGGTCCTTCATCCATTTTGAGTCTATTTTCGTGTGTGGTGTAAGGAAATGATCCAATTTCATTTTTCTGCATGTGGCTGTCCAATTTTCCCAACACCATTTATTGAAGAGGCTGTCTTTTTTCCATTGGACATTCTTTCCTGCTTTGTCGAAGATCAGTTGACCATAGAGTTGAGGGTCTATTTCTGGGCTCTCTATTCTGTTCCATTGATCTATGTGTCTGTTTTTGTGCCAGTACCATGCTGTCTTGATGCTGACAGCTTTGTAATAGAGCTTGAAGTCTGGAATTGTGATGCCACCAACTCTGGCTTTCTTTTTCAATATTCCTTTGGCTATTCGTGGTCTTTTCTGGTTCCATATAAATTTTAGGATTATTTGTTCCATTTCTTTGAAAAAAATGGATGGTACTTTGATAGGAATTGCATTAAATGTGTAGATTGCTTTAGGTAGCATTGACATTTTCACAATATTTATTCTTCCAATCCAGGAGCATGGAACATTTTTCCATTTCTTTGTGTCTTCCTCAATTTCTTTCATGAGTACTTTACAGTTTTCTGTGTATAGATTCTTAGTCTCTTTGGTTAGGTTTATTCCTAGGTATCTTATAGTTTTGGGTGCAATTGTAAATGGGATTGACTCCTTAATTTCTTTCTTCTGTCTTGTTGTTGGTGTAGAGAAATGCGACTGATTTCTGTGCATTGATTTTATATCCTGACACTTTACTGAATTCCTGTACAAGTTCTAGCAGTTTTGGAGTGGAGTCTTTTGGGTTTTCCACATATAGTATCATATCATCTGCGAAGAGTGATAGTTTGACTTCTTCTTTGCCAATTTGGATGCCTTTAATTTATTTTTGTTGTCTGATTGCTGAGGCTAGGACTTCTAGTACTATGTTGAATAGCAGTGGTGATAACGGACATCCCTGCCGTGTTCCTGACCTTAGCGGAAAAGCTTTCAGTTTTTCTCCATTGAGAATGATATTTGCGATGGGTTTTTCATAGATGGCTTTGATAATATTGAGGTATGTGCCCTCTATCCCTACACTTTGAAGAGTTTTGATCAGGAAGGGATGCTGTACTTTGTCAAATGCTTTTTCAGCATCTATTGAGAGTATCATATGGTTCCTGTTCTTTCTTTTATTAATGTGTTTTATCACATTGATTGATTTGCGGATGTTGAACCAACCTTGCAGCCCTGGAATAAATCCCACTTGGTCGTGGTGAATAATCCTTTTAATGTACTGTTGAATCCTATTGGCTAGTATTTTGGTGAGAATTTTTGCATCTGTGTTCATCAAGGATATTGGTCTGTAGTTCTCTTTTTTGATGGGATCCTTGTCTGGTTTTGGGATCAAGGTGAGGCTGGCCTCATAAAATGAGTTTGGCAGTTTTCCTTCCATTTCTATTTTTTGGAACAGTCTCAGGAGAATAGGAATTAGTTCTTCTTTAAATGTTTGGTAGAATTCCCCCGGGAAGCCGTCTGGCCCTGGGCTTTTGTTTGTTTGGAGATTTTTGATGACTGTTTCAATCTCCTTACTGGTTATGGGTCTGTTCAGGCTTTCTATTTCTTCCTGGTTCAGTTGTGGTAGTTTATATGTCTCTAGGAATGCATCCATTTCTTCCAGATTGTCAAATTTGTTGGCATAGAGCTGCTCATAATATGTTCTTATAATTGTCTGTATTTCTTTGGTGTTAGTTGTGATCTCTCCTCTTTCATTCATGATTTTATTAATTTGGGTCCTTTCTCTTTTATTTTTGATAAGTATGGCCAGGAGCTTATCAATCTTATTAATTCTTTCAAAGAACCAGCTCCTAGTTTCGTTGATTTCTTCTATTGTTTTTTTGGTTTCTATTTCATTGATTTCTGCTCTGATCTTTATGATTTCTCTTCTCCTGCTGGGTTTAGGGTTTCTTTCTTGTTCTTTCTCCAGCTCCTTTAGGTGTAGGGTTAGGTTGTGTACCTGAGACCTTTCTTGTTTCTTGAGAAAGGCTTGTACCGCTATATATTTTCCTCTCAGGACTGCCTTTGTTGTGTCCCACAGATTTTGAACTGTTGTATTTTCATTATCTTTTGTTTCCATGAATTTTTTCAATTCTTCTTTAATTTCCTGGTTGACCCATTCATTCTTTAGAAGGATGCTGTTTAGTCGCCATGTATTTGGGTTCTTTCCAAATTTCCTCTTGCGATTGAGTTCTAGCTTCAGAGCATTGTGGTCTGAAAATATCCAGGGAATGATCCCAATCTTTTGATAACAGTTGAGACCTGATTTAGAACCAAGGATGTGATCTATTCTGGAGAATGTTCCATGTGCACTAGAGAAGAATGTGTATTCTGTTGCTTTGGGATGAAATGTTCTGAATATATCTGTGATGTCCATCTGGTCCAGTGTGTCATTTAAGGCCTTTATTTCCTTGTTGATCTTTTGCTTGGATGATCTGTCCATTTCAGTGAGGGGAGTGTTAAAGTCCCCTACTATTATTGTATGATTGTTGATGTGTTTCTTTGATTTTGTTATTAATTGGTTTATATAGTTGGCTGCTCCCACATTAGGGGCATAGATATTTACAATTGTTAGATCTTCTTGTTGGACAGATCCTTTGAGTATGATATAGTGTCCATCTTCATCTCTTATTATAGTCTTTGGTTTAAAATCTAAGTGATCTGATATAAGGATTGCCACTCCTGCTTTCTTCTGATGTCCATTAGCATGGTAAATTCTTTTCCACCCCCTCACTTTAAATCTGAAGGTGTCTTCGGGTTTAAAATGAGTTTCTTGTAGGCAACATATAGATGGGTTTTGTTTTTTAATCCATTCTGATACCCTGTGTCTTTTGATTGGGGCATTTAGCCCATTAACATTCAGGGTAACTATTGAGAGATATGAATTTAGTGCCATTGTATTGCCTGTACGGTGACTGTTTTGTATATTGTTTCTGTTCCTTTCTGATCTACTGCTTTTAGGCTCTCTCTTTGCTTAGAGGACCCCTTTCAATATTTCCTGTAGAGCTGGCTTGGTGTTTGCAAATTCTTTCAGTTTTTGTTTGTCCTGGAGCTTTTAATCTCTCCTTTTTTTTCAATGATAGCCTAGCTGGATATAGTATTCTTGGCTGCATGTTTTTCTCGTTTAGTACTCTGAATATATCATGCCAGCTCTTTCTGGCCTGCAAGGTCTCTGTGGATAAGTCTGTTGCCAATCGAATATTTTTACCATTGTATGTTACAGACTTCTTCTCCCGGGCTGCTTTCAGGATTTTCTCTTTGTCACTAAGACTTGTAAATTTTACTATTAGGTGAGGGGGTGTGGACCTATTCTTATTGATTTTGAGTGGGGTTCTCTGAACCTCCTGGATTTTGATGCTTATTTCCTTTGCCATATTGGGGAAATTCTCTCCAATAATTCTCTCCAATATACCTTCTGCTCCCCTCTCTCTTTCTTCTTCTTCTGGAATCCCAATTATTCTAATGTTGTTTCGTCTTATGGTGTCACTTATCTCTCGAATTCTGCCCTCGTGGTCCAGTAGTTGTTTGTCCCTGTTTTGTTCAGCTTCTTTATTCTCTGTCATTTGGTCTTCTATATCGCTAATTCTTCTGCCTCATTTATCCTAGCAGTGAGAGCCTCCATTTTTGATTGCACCTCATTAATAGCTTTTTTGATTTCAACTTGATTAGATTTTAGTTCTTTTATTTCTCCAGAAAGGGCTTTTATATCTCCCAAGAGGGTTTCTCTAATATCTTCCATGCCTTTTTCGAGCCCAGCTAGAACCTTGAGAATCGTCATTCTGAACTCTAGATCTGACATATTACTGATGTCTTTATTGATTCGGTCCTTAGCCTTTGGTACTACTGCCTCTTGTTCTTTTTTTTGTGGTGAATTTTTCCGCCTTGTCATTTTGTCCAGATAAGAGTATATGAAGGAGTAAGTAAAATACTAAAAGGGTGGCAACAACCCCAGGAAAATATGCTTTAGCCAAATCAGAAGAGGTCCCAAATCGTGAGGGGGGGAAGGGGATAAAAAGAGGTTCAGAAAGAAAAAAAAAAAAAAGAAAAAAGAAAAAAGAAACAAATAAAAAAAGAAAACCAATAATGAAAAAAATATAAAATGGAAAAAAATATATATATATTAGATAAACTAGTTAAAAAACGTTAAAAAAGAAAAGGGTAAAAGTTAAAAAAAAATTAGCAGAAGAAGAGAAAAAAAATTGAAAAAGAAAAAAAATTAAATTAACTGCAAGGCTAAAGAATCATGGGGAGAAAGCCATGAGTTCCGTGCTTTGCTTTCTCCTCCTCTGGAATTCCGCTGCTCTTCTTGGTATTGAAACTGCACTCCTTGTAAGTGAACTTGGTCCTGGCTGGGTTTCTTGCTGATCTTCTGGGGGAGGGGCCTGTTGTAGTGATTCTCAAGTGTCTTTGCCCCAGGCGGAGTTGCACCGCCCTTACCAGGGGCCGGGCTGAGTAATCCGCTCGGGTTTGCTTTCGGGAGCTTTTGTTCCCTGAGCGCTTTCCGTAGAGTTCTGGAGGACGGGAATGAAGATGGCGGCCTCCCAGTCTCCGGCCCGGAGGAGCCGAGAGCTCGGGGCCCAACTCCTCAGTGCGCCCTCAGGGAACAGCGTCCAATTACTCCCGTCTGCCTGGCCTCCAGCCGCGCTCCGAGCTCACCGAGCCTGCGACCGGTTCAAGGTAAGCCTGAGCTGTGAGCTCACTCCTCAGCTCCGTCTCTGTAGCCGGCTTCCCCGTTCTAATACCTGCAAGCTCTGCGACACTCAGACACCCCGATCCTTCTGTGACCCTGCGGGACCTGAGGCCACACTGGCCCCGCGTGGGCTTCACCCCGGTTTAGCCTCTGGAGCGATGTCCCTCAGCGGAACAGACTTTTAAAAGTCCTGATTTTGTGCTCCGTTGCTCCGCCGCTTGCCGGGAGCCGGCCCCTCCCCCCAGAGTCTATCTTCCCGTCCCTTTGGATTCACTTCTCCGCCAGTCCTACCTTTCAGAAAGTGGTTGATTTTCTGTTTCTAGAATTGCTGTTCTTCTTCTCTTCGATCTCCCGTTGGATTTGTAGGTGTTTGCAATCTTTAGATAAACTATCTAGATGATCTCCCGCAACCTGAAGTAGTCTCAGCTGCTACTTCTCCGCCATCTTGACTCCTCCCCCTTATTTTATTTTTTTGATGACAAAGTATGGTTTACTCCTTGATTACAAACATATTCTTTATAATATTTATCCTTCTGTGAAAATAATTATAATCTTATGCTTTTAAGGAATATTAAAGGACATTTGTCCAACCACTATATTTTAATAATAATAGCAATAAGTAGTAAAAACTGACTGTTAATTACTCAGACTCTGCTTGAGTATCTCCACTGAAAAGCAAATCATTATCTGCAAGAGGAAAGTGACTCATTGGCGTGAAAGGAGGAATGCAGACTATTAGAATATCTGTACTTCACATAAAGCTCAAAATCATTTTTGGTATGACCCATTCATAACAGATAATATTTACAAAGCTAATTAATCTGTACCACAATAGATCTTGAAACGTTCAAAACTGATATACATTTTCCTGTTGTAAGGTTTAAATGTTCCTCGTATCTTTAAGAATTCCTTGCACAACACTTCAAAAGTCTCAATATACTCATTGTTCCTCCCTGAATAGGATTTATTTTGCTTTTGTATCTTTTAAGAGATGGCATTTATGACTGAAAACAATGCCAAGTTATAAGCAGAGAGTATCCTCTGCTTTAATACAATAAAGGAAATTTTTGATTATAATAAAGAAGGCAAAATATTGCTCTTGTTATTATCTTGGCAATCTCAGACCATCAAGACATGTGAATAGAAAGAATAATTTGGCTGGTATAAAATGACTTTTATATCATTTAAAAGATATACTGTTTAGTTATTGATTCAACATTTACTCATATGAGAGGTTATGTTTTTCATGTGGGAGGACGGAAAGACAAGGCATCTGGAGGTACTGCTCAGCTTCCTCAAAGCTGTCACTAACAATTTATTCATTGCTGGTGGTAATGCAAAATGGTATAATCAATGTCAAAGGCAAAATGCATGGAACAATTAAGGGTATGCTTTTACTCAGGTTATTGCAATAGGGATAATGTTCATTAATGAACAATGTCTCAAGGAAAAGAAGGGAGCCTGAAGGTTTTAGAGAGGCAAATAAACAAGGGAGTCATCCTTGAGTCTTATGAGAGTTATCAGAGAGGAAAGGAAATAGTTTTCATCTCAGGATACATGAGTGCAAGGTGATCTTTAAAGTTAGTCATTCCCCTGGATATAAGAGGTAGGTGGGAATTCTTAACCATTGTTGCTTTCCAGGAGCACAAGTCTCAGGTAAAATTCAATGTTCATACCACCACATGATAGAATGAAAAAGAGAAATATTAATATAAAAGAGCATATAAAAGTAAAGAGCCAGAAGTGCCCTGAGGCAGCCATTCCATTGGATTTCAAGAGGTCAGCAGAGGAAAATGATGAAGTTATCAGCAGTACTCATTGAATTTATTGAAGCTAGGCTATTAATGCTCTGGGGGATGATATCTATATTTTTGGTATAAAGGAATACATGATCTTGAACATTTTACCAGAGATGAGACAGGGTTTGTGTAGGGAGAAATCCAGTCCATGCATAGTCCATTGTGGTGATGAGTCTTTTGAGGTTTACATCAAGTTACCAGGCTTTAGATTGCAGGGCTTCCTCAGAACCTGGAAGAAGTGGTGAGGGGAAGGCAATCTAGAGTACTGATGGAGATCTGGGCAGTCAGGATTTAGCTCTCTGTGAGGATGAATCAGATGAAAATGAGAAAAACTTAGAAACATTTTTCACTTTTTGGAGAAAATTTGGACCACTGTAGATGGATATTGATGAAAACTGGATGAGTTAAAAATTTGGTAAGGATGGAAAACTTACGCAAGATGACAAGATCTAACTCAACTTATGGGTAGATATAAAAGCTAGGTTTTTTTGTTAGTTCATTTGTTTCCACACAATGGGGGAGGAAGGCAATTAAATCTCTATTAGACAAGCCAGAATTTGTGCATTCCTAAGTTACCTGCACTTTATGAAGACCTGCAAGATAGTTGAAAGACAATGAACAGGCAGGATCCAGGGGGTATTATAGATTTTCATTGATAAATCAGAGTTTCTCTCTACAGTCATTCCCTGAACCTCCCAACTGATTAAAGATAATCTCAAGGAAAGATTATTCTTTATCTCACACACAGAAGTCTTCAGACAATATATATAATAATCCTGAGATCCAATTTACTATGAATATACCAAGCATATGTTTAGAAATGTATTAGGAATGTAATAGAATGTATTAGGAATATCAGTTAAATATGGATACTGAACATCTGTATATTAATAAAATCTATAAGTAAATTATGTGAATACCCAAATGAAAACCACTTACTGAGGAGGTGTAATTTTTTGTTTTGTTTTGTTTTATTTTATTTTTTCTGTGTTCCAAGATTCATTGTTTATGCACCACACCCAGTGCTCTATGCATTAAGTTCCCTCCTTAATACCCACTGCCAGGCTCACCAAAGGTGAGAAGGTGTAAATTAAAAATAAAGAAGTTGGAACGACTTAACATTTAAAAAAGGTAAATGAAATTGTGACTGATAGCAGTATATTGTTGTATGATTTCAGTCAAAGTGGATCTAAACTCTCATATATAGAAATATACCATAAACCCTCATATATAGAGATATACCATAAACTATGATGGCATTGCTGACTTTCTAGGAATTTCCCAAACATCATACATTTTCTCAATTATTTACACTAATAATGTTTCTCATGCAAATTTAACTTAGAAAATGGTGAGTTTCTCTTTTTGAGAACTCTCTTCATGTGACATATTAATAACACTATATCAAATAAACCTAATTATTTCTAGTACCTGTTTTTTAACAAGTTAACGGAACAAACTGTAATTTTCCAAGTCTCTCTGGGAAATATCAAAGACAATTTTAGGTTCAAAATACCAAGATTAGGATTAAATTTTCAGAAGATAAAACATAAAAAGTCATCAAGAGATTTGAACACTTGATTAAGATAGAATCACAAGTCACTAAGAAACAATAATTTACAGCCTGTTTGTCCAAAGTAACAATAAAAGGTTTTAAAAGTAAATAGAAGAACATGATTAATAGAACCTTCATTGTTCCCTAAGTGAGAAACTTGTTTTCTTATGTAAACAAGGACACAATAAAACCAACAATGTAAACATTGGAAGTTTATTCTGGTAAGAGATAATACTTGTTATCTAGTCAGATTAGACAGAAAGTAAAGAGTAATCTTTTACAAACTTTCATTAAGAGTAATAATATAAGAAACATTATTTTTAACAGAGAAAATAAAATTCTGGTTTTGCATCAATATAATATTGGATTCTAAGGGTTTTTTTGGAAATTTATTTATTTATTTATTTATTTAAAGTAGGTTCCATGCCCAGCATGGCGCTTGAACTCACAACCCTGAGATCAAGAGTTGCATGCTCCACCAACCACCTAGGCAGCCCTATAGAGAGGTTTTGAAGGAGATTTGTAGTCTAATTTGGTAGCAGCCCATCTGGAGATAGGAGGAATATTGCACACTTCCAGAAACTTAAATACATAGACTCATTTGGAGAGGTCACAACTTCAGTTCTAAATTTTCCACTGAAGACCAAGTATACTCACAGAAATACAAAACTCAATAGCTTACATCAAAGAACTGTTCTTTTCCCATTAAGTTCAAATTCTTAATTAATTTCAGCTCAAAATTGGCAAATAGAAAGAAAAACCAGATTCTCTGTTGCCTTTCACCTGACAGAGATAAGATCTTTATAAACTATCTATTTAAAGAGATCACCAAATCATCAGGCTATAAAACAAAATAAACTGGCACCACATAACAAAACAAATTCTTGCCATGTCCTTTTTGTTTCTTGGAGTGCTCAAAAGTATCAAGTCAGCTCCTGATCAGGAGCTCACCATTGTGTTCTCTTGGAGTCAGGAGTGGAGTACAAGACCCAGAGGACTTGTTGACTCAATGCAATAAGTAGAAGTCTAAAAGTGAGTTTCCATCTATCTAAGTCATGGTGCCAAATTCTCAAAGACAAAATGCACCAGACAATTAGGGTGATGGTTTTATTCAAGCTGTTGCAATAAGGACAGCATTCGTTAATGAGGAATGTCCCAAAGAAAAGGAAGGTGGCCTTGTAGAGGCAATTTGTAGAGGCAAGTAAACAAGGAAATCATCTGAGAATCTTATGGGAGTCATGAGGAAAAATGAAGAGAATATTTATCTTGGAATATGCAAGGATAAAATGATTCTTTGTGGATGGCTGTTTCTCTGAAACATGAAAGGATGGTGGGGGAGAGTTTAGAAAACAAAAGTGTTGGGTGACTTCTTAACCTATCACTGTTTTCTAGGACCATAGAGCTCAGGCAGTGATTATGACCCCACAGTTACTTTCCCAGATATTAACAGAAGTAATTAAAATATATGTCTACAAAAATACTTGTGTATAAATATTTGTAATTGCTTTGTTTTTAATATCCATCAACATGTGAAACAATTTACAAATTGTGGTATATTCATGTAAGAGAATAAAGGGGACCTCGGAATCAATTTGTAACAAGATGGATTAACACCCAAACATTTAACAGGGAGAATGGAAATAGAAAAAAAATAGTGTATATTGTATGATTCATTTATATGAATTTATATGAATCTCTAGAACAAACAAATCTAATAAATAGTGATAAATAATGATAACAGATTTGTGGTTGCTGAAAAGATTAAATGCACAAGTCTACAAGGGAATTTTCTGGGGTGATGGAATTTACTAGGTTACTGTATGTATGTGTGTGTCTATGTATATATAGAGAGAATATTTAATATGTAAATATTTAATTGAATATATATTACTCTATGTATATATGCTGTTGAACTATAGACAAAATATGTGTATTTTTAATGAAAATTATATCTAACTTATATTGATTTTAAAAACATATTTGAGAAAGTTAACATATTTTATTGTGTTTTAAAATTGAAATGCCTGGGGAAAAAAGTTTGCCTTGAACTTAAATACTGACAAAAAATAAATAATTCCCTTGTTCATTCTCTTACAAAAACCTTCTTTTCTTTCATACAATTTATTTTTCAATAAACATTGATACATACTATAGTGGAATATAAAGGAGGCCATATGCACAGTGGTAAAAAATAGAGCTTTAGAGTGATTGCCTCCATTCATACCCTATTTCCACTTCTAACTAGCTTTAAGACCTTGAGCAAATCTCTCAGATTCTCTGTAAATAGCAATTGATAGTAGTAGAATCTATCTTATATTGCTAGGGTTAAATATTTTAATATGTGAAAGCACTTATATATACTGTTATATTTGTGCTATCTATTTTTCTTGTCTCTTCTCCTTTTATAATTATTGAAATTGGTAAAAAGAAAAAAATACAACTCTAGCACTGCATTAAATATGTGGGTTATAATATGAAAAGAAAAAAAAATACAAAGACTTTCTCCATAAGCATGTTGTAAATCCTAGAACAACTATTAGAAAACAAACATAAAAAATGTGGTATAGCCTAAGCTAATAGAGGTAAAAATACTCAATTAATTCAACAGAAGTCATTTGATCCAACAAAATTACACTCATAGGTATTCACCCAAGAGAAATGAAAACATATGTCCACAAAAACATTGGAAGTAAGCCAAATGTCAATCAACAGATTTTGTATAAACAGATCTTGGCATATGTATATAATCCATTACTAACCAGCAATAAAACAGGAACGAATTAATGATACTGTCATAACAAAATGATTAATCTCAAAAATCTTATGCTGGATGAATAAAACCAGAAACAAAATATACAAATTGTATTATTTCACTTATATGAAGCCCTTGGGCAGGAAAAACAAAATATCATGTTACAAATCAGATCAGTGTAGATAGGTGATACGAGTGAGGAAGGTTTGACTACAAATGGTTATGAGGAAATATTTTTCTTTGGTGGCTGCATTTTATATTTTGTTTCATGTATTGGTTATATAGGTACATACATTTGTTAAAACTCACTGAGCTAAACATGTAAATGTTCATTTCCTTTTATGTAACATATATTTCAATAGAATTCATTAAATCAGACATATACATTGGAAGACAGAGCTTATAAAAATTAGATTACTGTTTCACTAGTGTATATAAGAGATGAGAAAGTCAGGATCGTGGATGATGTGGCCTATGTTTTACTGTCTAATGAATAGACAATAACTGCATTGATTTTGGCCCCTGTGAGACATTGAAGGTACAACATTAAAGAGCAGTCTTTGAACAAGATTCAATAGAAGCAATAGATATTATGGAAAACCAAGAAAATTGGTGTCAAAATGAAAAAGAAGATAAAATTTTATGAAAAGTGGGTGTTTCATTTTTTACATATTGCAGAGATGTCTGCATTTATAGTATTGAGCACTTAAATCATTGATTGCTGTCGGGGCGCCTGGGTGGCTCAGTGGGTTAAAGCCTCTGCCTTCAGCTCAGGTCATGATCTCAGGGTCCTGGGATCGAGCCCCACATCGGGCTCTCTGCTCAGCAGGGAGCCTGCTTCCTCCTCTCTCTTTGCCTGCCTCTCTGCCTACTTGTAATCTCTGTCAAATAAATAAATAAAATCTTAAAAAATAAAAATTTAAAAAAATCCTTAAAAAAATCATTGATTGCTGTGGAGAAGTTATTAATGTAATGATGGGTCAAGAATTCAAATCGCTTTGGCTTGGTGTATGAATGAAAGGCTTGAAGAAGAAGATAGTGAAGACATCTTTTGAAGAACGAAAAATAGTTCTGTAACTAGAGAGCTTGTGCAACTAGAGAGTTGTAGACAACTGAGTATATTTATATTCTCAGTGGAAGGACTCAATAAAATATATGAGGCTAAGGTACAGAGAAAGGCATGAATGTCTGAGCACTTGATCTAATATTTAGGAGTAATGTCTAGATCCAAGTAGGAAGAGTTAATACCGAATCATAGGAGTGACAATTTATTAGATGTGATAAAAAGGAATAAACAAAGTTGTGAAGCCAAAATCTTTTCATGTATCTTTATGTGTGTAAGATACAGATGGACAAATTTTTTATCTGTGCCTATAAATTTATTTTTACTTCAATAATTTCTATTTTTTTTCATTATGTTAGTCACCATACAGTACATCATTAGCTTTGATGTACTGTTCCATGATTCTCTGTTTGCTTTTAACACCCAGTGCTCCATGCAATACATGCCCTCCTTAATAACCAGCATCAAGCTCACCCATCCCCCCAACCCCCACCCCTCTGAAACTGTAAGTTTGTTTCCCAGAGTCCATAGTCTCTCATGGTTCATCCCCTACTCCGATTTCTCCCCCTTTATTTTCCCCTTCCTTCTTCTAATGTCCTTCATGCTATTCTTTATGTTCCAAATATAAGTGAAATCATATGATAATTGTCTTTCTCTGCTTGACTTATTTCACTTAGCATAATCCCCTCCAGTTCCATCCATGTCAGTGCAAATGATGGGTATTCATCCTTCCTGATGGCTGAGTAATATTCCATTGTATATATGGACCACATCGTTATCCATTCATCTGTTGAAGGTTGGGGTAAATACCGAGTACATCAATAATTTCTTCACTAAAAAGCTCAAAGTTAAGGGAAAATTTATTTCTTTTGTGTTCACTGAAGGTAATGATTTAACACCATAAACTCTTCATGTAGTTTATTAATCAGAGAATGCATAATTTAATAAATTTCAGTAATTTTGAACATTCTTTATTTTTAAAAATTTTATTTATTTATCTGTCATAACAAATAAAGAGAGAGAGAGAGAGCAAGCACAGGCAGGGTGAGCAGCAGGCAAAGGAAGAAGAGGGCTCCCTGTTGAGCAAGGAAACCATAGAGGGACTGAGCCACCCAGGATTCCCAGTTTTTAATACTCTTAAAATGATTGGTAACACAGTTGTGGCCTCAAGAAACATTAACCAAGTAATGATTATAAATACAAATACATACTGTGCCAAATTGGGACTAATACCAATAAATAAGAGGAGGTTTGCACAGTGTAGGAATTGGAAGTTTATCCCCCCTTTTTAAAAAAATCATTTATTTATTTATTTATTTATTTATTATGATCATAACCTGAGCCAGAGGAAGCTGCTTCACTGACTGAGCCACCCAGGCTCTCCTGGAAGTTTGTTCCTAAATAAGAATTAAAAGAGACTTTATGGAAATAAATTACGTTATTAAAGATATGTAAGATGTGGAAAGGCAGAAGAAATGGGAGAGAGGGAGGGAGGGATGGATCAACAGAAGTGCAGAGAGAATGAATGTGCTCCAAGGTCAACAATGTGGAAGCAGAAAACACAGGCATATAAGAATAATAATAGAAAATTAGTGTTGTTTTTTTTTTTTAAGACAAAACCTAGTATGAATTCTATCAGTGATGTGACAAATTACCTATCTACCCCTTTTGAAGTTCAAATTTCCTTCGAGAGGAATAAAAAACCCATAAATGGACCCACAACTATATGGTGAATTCATCTTCAAAGCAAGAAAGAATTTCCAATGGAAAAAAGACGGTCTCTTCAGCAAATGGAGTTGGGAAAACTTGACAGCAACATGCAGAAGAATAAAACTGGACCACCTTCTTACACAATACATAAAAATAAATTCAAAGTGGATGAAAGACCTAAATGTGAGATAGGAAACCATCAGAATCCTAGAGGAGAACATAGGCAGCAACTTCTTTGATTTTGGCCACCAACTTCATACTGGATACATGTCCAGAGGCAGGAGAAACAAAAGCAAAAATGAACTCTTGAGATTTCATCAAGATAAAAAAGCTTCTGAACAGTGAAGAACATAATCAACAAAACTAAAAGGCAACCTATGGAATGGGAGAAGATATTTGCAAATAATGTATCTGATGAAGGGTTAGTATCCAAAATCTAGAAAGGTCTTATCAAACTCAACACCCAAAAAAACAAACAATCCAGCTAAGAAATGGACAGAAGACATCCAGATGCCTAACAAACATAGGAAAAGATGCTCGGCATCATTCATCATCAGGGAGATACAAATCAATACTCCAGTGAGATGCCACCTCACACCTATCAGAATGGCTACAATTAATTACCCAAGAAACAACAGATGTTGGTGAAGATGTGGAGAAAAGGGTACCCTCTGACATTGGTGGGAATGCAAACCAATGCAGCCACTCTGAAAAACAGAATGGAGTTCCCTTAAAAGTTAAAAGTAGATCTGCCCTATGACCCACCAATTACACTACTAGCTATTTACCCAAAGGGTATAAAAATACTGATTCCAAGGAGCACATGCACTCTGATAGCAACATTATCAACAGTAGCCAAATAAAGAGCCCAAACGTCCATTCACAGATGAATGGATAAAGAAGAGGTGGTATAGATACACACAATGGAATATTACTCAGCCATCAAAAAGAATGAAACTGTGCCATTTGTAATGATGTAGATAGAGATACAAAGTATTAGGCTAAGCAAACTAAGTCAATCAGAGAAAGACAAATACCATATGATTTCATACTTATGTGAAATTTAAGAAACAAAACAAGTGAACATAGGGAATAGGGAAAAAAAGGAGAGGGAAGAAACCATAAAAGAGACTCTTAACTATAGAGAACAGATTGAGGGTTTCTGGAGGGGAGATGGACTGCAGGATGGTATAAATGGGTGATGGGTATTAAGGAGGGCACTTGTTATGATGAGCACTGAGTGTTATATGTAAGTAATGAATGACTAAATTCTACCACTGAAACTAATACTATGTAATATGTTAACTAACTAGAGTCTGTCTTTCTTTCTTTCTTTCTCTTTCTTTCTTTCTTTCTTTCTTTTCTTCCACACCCAGATCAGCTCCATTTATTCTTCATACAAATTTTATTCAAACTAACTAGAATTTAAATTAAAACATAACATTTAAAAATATACAAAAATAGTAAAATACACACAAAAAATAATAAAACACATCCTCATTCAAAAAAATTAATTTGATAAAATATTAAGAAAACCAACAACCTCATTAAAAGAGAGACCAAATGGGGCTCCTGGGTGGCTCAGTTGGTTAAGCAACTGCCTTCAGCTCAGGTCATGATCCTGGAGTCCCAGGATCGAGTCCCACATTGGGCTCCCAGCTCCATGGGGAGTCTGCTTCTCCCTCTGACCTTCTACCCTCTCATCCTCTCCCTCTCTCTCAAATAAATAAATAAAATCTAAAAAAAAAAAAAAGAGAGAGAGATAGAGAGAGACCAAATACCTTACATCAGAGAAATGTAAATTAAAAACAATGACATACCACTACACACTTATTAGAATGGCCAGAATTTGGAATACTAATACCAAAACTGCTAAGGATATGGAGTAACAGGAACCCTCATTCATTGCTGGTTGTCTTTGGAAGACAGTTTGGCAGTTTCTTATCAAACTAAATATATTCTTACCAAATGATCCAGTAACCGTACTTCATGGTATTTACCCAAAGGAGCTGAAAACATGTCTACACAAAAAACTGCACACAGATATTTATAGCAACTTTATTCATCATTGCCAAAACTTAGAAGTAACCAAGGTGTCCTTCAGTAATGCATAGACAAATAAACTAGTACGTCTAGACAATGAAATGCTAAAAAGAAATGAGCTATAAAGCCATGGAAAAACATGGGGGAAACTTAAATGCGTATTCTTAAGTGAAAGGAGACAATCAGACAGGCTATATACTCTATGATTCCAACTCTATTACACTCTAGAAAAGGCAAAATTATGAAAACAGTAAAACTATCAGTGGTTGCCAGGGTTTGACAGGGCAGTGGGTTGGGGGAGGGATGGTTGAATATAGCACAAAGAGCAGTGAGATTATTCTGATACTATAATGGCAGATACATGTCATTATACATTTGTCAAAGCCTATGGAATGTACAAAACTAAGAGTGAACCCTAATGTAAACTATGAAATTTCGGTGCTCATTAGCATCCAGATCCATTAGTGTAAGTTCATCAGTCAAAAAATGTACCATTCTTGTGGGGAGGCAATGCATGTGTGGGGGCAAGGGGTATATAAGAAATCTCTGTACCTTATGCTCAATGTTGCTGTGCACCTAAAACTCTTCAAAAGAATCAATTCTGTTTTTAAAAAGTTTATACATCAGCAGTTAAGAAATACATTATAGAGAACACTTCAAAACACTCAAATTTGCCTTTCTTTTACTTAAGAAGTTTCTTAAAGTATTTTCCATTTCTATGTTTCAGTGGTCTACATTTGCAAAAGGAAAAGTTTTATTGGTACTAGAGCCCTCACAAAGTTATTTTTGTGGAGGTAAATAAATTAATTAAGAAAAAAACTTTTATTTACATTTATACTTGTGCTCAACAGAGAGTAAAATGATAGTTATTCCATGAAGCTCTCTTCCCTAACATAAAGTTATATGCCATATTCCAGTGTAATTGTAAATAGACAGTCAGGATATTGGCCTCTTTCTTTCTTCAGATAGCCTGTTTCTAACAGCCAGGCATAATTGCTGCAAAAATTGATTTAAACTCTTCCTATTTAAGTCTTCAGTAAGTTTTTATGAAAATAATATAGAATTAGAATAGTTGTATTAAAATAACTTAAGAATAAATTAACTATTGCAATCAAATAGTCCAAAATCTTTTAAGAACTAGTTAACCTTCACTGTATTGAACATAATAATGATTGAATGACTTTTGAATCCCATAGCTACATGTTAAAATGAGGGGAAGAACCCTCAATATTATTTGTTTCATCATAGAATTTTCTTTATATATATTAATATTCTGATGTTACATATATTAATATTTGCTTTCCTAACTGCTTCACAATAAAAAATATTTCCAACAATACTCAGAATCATTAAGACTCTACTTGTAGTTTTGGCTGACATGCAGTAATATGATTCTAAACCTAAAGAAAATTTAGTAAAAATTTAATCAGCATTTATGACTGGAAACAGTATTCAATCATACAAATGTATGATGGAAATTTATTATATTTTATTTAGGACAAGTACTTGGAAGAATTTAATCACTATATAATAGTTGCCTCAAGGAGATGAACTACCGTTTTTGAGCCAGAGTAATGAATATGTCTGTCCCACATTTATTTTGGTTGTTAGAATATCCAGATAATGAAAAAATGAATGTATAGAAATGTTTTCACTAGTACCTTAACACTTTGAACAGTTCTTCTAATGAATAAATTTAGTTACCAAACTTGCCCTTAGTATAGTCTAGGAATTTTTTTTTTTTTTTTTTTAGGAATTCTTATATTCCACATTCAGATACTGTTTCAGTTTGATATCACCAGTGAAAAATATTTACTATATAAATGACTGAAGCTGTTTGCCTGTAAGAAATAACATTGGATTATCTTATGATTTTTATGGGCTTGTAGTTTATCTCTTCATAATTTATCTTGCTTTATGTATAACTATACTACCTAAAGTGGAATGAAAATGATGTACTTTTGTTGTTGTCGTCATGTCAGGGAATCATTATGTGTCTTACTTTAGTATGCCTTAGGATATTTTATATACTTCTTCTATTCTAATACCTCTACAAATGCAGAGGATACATCTGATAACAAACTTCATTTTTGTCAGAGATAGAAATAATATAAAAGGATTCTCCTTTTCTAGAAAAAGGTGCTTACAGTTAAAGCACTTGAATATTACATTTAATATCCTGGAAATGTAAAAAAATCTTTAATATAAATGTTAATATTCAATGGAAGAATTTACATTACATAAGAAAAAACAATAGAGCTAGATGTGTGTTCCATCAGATTCTCTGCTGTTTCACCACATATCTCTCTTAAGTTCCCTAACAGTCATCATTGTTGAAATTATGTTTTCTATTGAATCTGTCCTCACATTGCAGACATTTGAAATTTAGCTTTTCAAAACTTACATTCCTCTTGACCAAGACTCAAAGACTAGCACCTTATAACACTGGATCAAGCAGCCCAACTTTCTCCCACATTCTAGACCCTGTCTGAGTCATGACCAGAATCTAAGAGCGTTCTCATAATAAATCCTTGTTGATGGACTGATTTGCCTAGCAGCTTAATAGTAAAAACAGCAGTCCTTTATCATACTTTGTCATTCACCTTTTTAGGTGAATTTAGAATGATGAAAAAATATGCAAACTTACATGTGTACATACACACATTTGTGTGTGAATAAGTAAATATAAATACATTTAGAGATTTTATATTTATATATAATTATATATAAACATATAAGTATATATTCATAATTCATACATCTATAGACTCTGTTTATCTTATGGAAATACACAGGATCTGTGAGACTTCTTTCATTTGGGTTTTGGTATTACTGATAAAGGGACATGCTAATTTACTTTAATATTATATTAATTTAATTATTAATATTGGATATTTATTAATTGGTTTTTTAAACCTAATATTTTTATTGTTCCGATGAGGAAAAACAATATGTAAGCTATTTAGGAAGAAATGACATTCATTAAAATGATATTTTTTAGAGAAAATACATTTATGATTTTATTTTTATTAGGTCCCTAAGTTTTTACCTTAAATACTGCATAGTTCTCAAAACCTGCCCTGTTACCTTCCTATAACAAAATCTAAAGGAGTTTTTAATAGTGCTTTTATTAAAAGAAAACACTGTTTTTGCTGAGATTGAACAAATCTGTTCATTTAAAATAAGTGCTAATATAAGCCTCTTTTTCTAAACCAGTTCAAAATAGATTCAGAGATAGAGAGGAGGGTTAAAAATTTCCAGTTTCTCCTCATGCTGAGAAACAAACAGTACTTCATAGCTGTTGAGACTTTGAGACTAGACTCTTTTCTGTTCTAGTCAGCATTCCACTATAAAATTCCACATTTGGTCTAAATGTAGTTGACTTCTTTTGCCTGCCCTGTAGTGTTTTCCAACCCTGCCATCTGTGCTGGGATTATTTACATTAAATTAGAATACCTAGCTTTTTTCCCTGGCTGTAATCTGGCTCAAACTTCACTTTACATGTTGTCACCATCAATAGATTTCTACTGAGATTTGCTTCCTCCAGTATCACCTGTAAACATGTTAGTTGTACGCTTTCCTCTATCACTGGGAATTTTTTCCCCTTTTCATATCCCTTCAGCTCTCTTATAATTTGAGTGTTTTGTATTTTGTGTTCGTTTTTTCCCATAATGCCTCTTTTGTGTACAGATACTTCTTGTTTGTTAATAATAAAAACACTTGTGGTTGCAGTTGTTTCTACACAGCAATTTCTATCACTAGATCTCTGTTCACACAAGTCAAAAATAGAGGGTTTTAGACGTAGAAAAACAATTCAGCCCACACTTTTAGCCCAGAAAGAATTTTCTAAGGTTTTTAATTCTAGCTGTTCACTTAACAGAAAATTAAAATAAGGAAAAGAAGGAGGAAGCTGGTACAGAGAGAAAACTGACAGGAGCAAGAAAAATTAGCTGACAAAAAGTGATAAAAAGGGTGGCATATTATATAATATTTCCAAGTCATATCAAAATGTGGCCACTTGGTATTGTAGAAATAGTCATAGGATATTCAGGAAGTTCAAAGAACATCATTGAATTAATGCATAGCAGTTGATGTTCTTAGTATACAAATTAAACTGTCATAATTTTTTTAAAGTAGGTCCTGTGCCCAGCATGGATCCCAATGCAGGGCCTGAACCCACAACCCTAAGATCAAGACCTGAGAACCAAGATCAAGAGTCAGATGCTCAACCAACTGAGACATCCAGGCATCCCTAAAATGTCATAGTTTTTTAAACTTTCCATTCACTCTTTCAGAATGCAGAATGGGATAAAACATATCAGACAGTTAAAATTCTTTTTAAAATTTCATGCTTAGTGAAGTTTATCTTTGAGTTTGAAGAAAATATTTTTATCAAAACTGACACATTCTCAAAGTGCAAGTAATCTGTTTACTGGATATAGTTGGTAGTGTATCATCATTAACATGTTTACATTCTTTGTTTTTTTGGCCATGATTTCTCTAAATATTATCCTCCATTCTTCAAAATCAGGGCTGAATTTTATTAATTTCTACTCCTTCTAATGTGACCTTCCCTCATAAATACTTTGAAATGATACATGTTACCAATCAGAATTCCTAGTTGTTTTCTAAAACTAAAGCAATAAAACAGAAAAGGTTGTAAACATTTTGACAGTAATTGAAAAGAGGTAGAATTGGAATTGGGAAAGAGCATTAAGTAAGTTTCTTTTTATAGTTATTATCTTCAAAGGATTGGAAACCAAGAGAATAAAATATGCAAAATAATTTGCATCATGCACTCATTTGTGAATTAAAGTAGTGTAGTGATAGGGTCATCTGGTTATCTTTGTGTTAATATTTTTGTCTGTAATGATTCATTTTTTTTTCTCACTATCCAAGAAAAGTATGTGTGCCTTATATTAGTGATTTTCAATGTTGCATACATCATTCCACATAAAAGTATATATTGATCAAGCACTTATATCAGCAACTTTTAATGTTCTACATCTAGATTAACACTATGAAGAATTAGTCATTGAAAACTGAAAATACATAATCTTATTTCTGGCTTTATGACATTCATTATAGTTCTTATATTTAATTTATCAGAGTATATGCTTAAACTGTGCAGACCTAATGGCAAATTAAAGATAATACCGCTAGAAAAATATAATCCCTAGGAAGTAACTTCACATAAATGATATTTACTGAAATTTTGTCACACTTGGAAGACAAACAAATGAAACTATCTCTATTGTAAAGTTTGTATTTTTAGAACATTGAAGACACTAAAGTATTTCTTTTACAGAATAGGACATAGGCTACTCCAGGTCACTCTGACTTCTTATTTTTAACTCTCTACTGATAGTACTATTTCAATGTCAGAATATTTCAGTAATATCAAAGTAAGTGGTAGGAACAAAAGCACTATCATTTTATATTGCTTATTTAGGGATAAATAAAAATGAACAGGCAATAGTGGGAGGAAAATAAAAACATTTTTTTGCTGCACTCTTTCGAGGAATTATTAATAGAACAAATAAGCTTATTCTTTACTTTATTAAAACACAGAGTAAAAGATAGGCTTTTTTTTCCTAGCAGAATATAGGCATATGGAAATTTACTTATGATATGGAATTACTCCTCCTTTTCCTCTTGCCCCTATTACTTACTTCTTCCCTCCTCATCATCTACTCCCTCCTCCTCCTCTCTGTCATTGTTGTTCTTATTCTTGTTCTTCTTCTTTGCTTCCAAATATAGGTATACTCTTTAATCATTAATTCAGTGTGCCAAATAATAGTGCATATAGTCAATATAGTCAGTAATTCTATATGACAAACACTATGCTATCCATCAGAAAACAATGGTCTAATAAATATTGTCACCAGATATCATTCTTAATCAAGAGAATTCTAAAGTACTTAAAAATTGATAAATGATTTGGCTTATGTTATGAAACTATAAAATAGTAACTATAAGTAAATGAAAGTATAGAATAGTAACTGTAAGTAAATGAAAACAGATTTATGAACCTAATATTTTATTCAAGAGTGTAAAACAACTAGCAGGACACTTGGAGAATATCTTGAGTTTGAATATTAATTTAAAACAAATAATTAGCTTGTGTGTTAAAATTTCACCTAAACCATAATGAATTTATTAGTTCTTCTTTCCTACTGCTTTTGAGATATACAGTGAAGGCCATTAGGATTGCTTATCTACTCTTCTAAATGAATGCCCTAATGTAGTAAGGTGGTAACCAACTATGATAGTGGTTTTGGTCACTGAAGTGTCTTGGAAATACAGTCTGCCAGCAGCTAAGCTTTTATTCACAACAAAACCTGCCAAGAGAAATGACCTTGCTGCATATTTATAATTTTCAAAGGAAATTTCAGAGAACTACTTCCATTTTTATCCAAAGAAATTGGACTAGCCAAACAAGATGAATGAAATCTTGACTGAATGATTTTGGCAGTGAATAAATCAAAGTTTAGAAGTTGCTGTTAAGTGATTTTTAGCTGCTAAAATGCCTCTAAGGTTTCATACAAGAAGGGCAAGCTGCTATTCAGTTATCCTGCAGTACAACAAGCTATTAAATGTGAACATGCCTCTAGGGTTTGGTAGAGACAAAATCAATGAAACAATGAAATGATCAGAGTCTTATTGTATGCAGGGATCTTATGACATACTCAACTAGCTGTATATACATATAATATATAATTAAATTTATACATGCTATATGTAAAAATATCTATGTATAAAATTAAAGGAGTTGCAACAGCAGATTCAGGTAGTAGCTTAATTGAATTCTGCAAAATATTCAGAAGGGAATATCTTTTGATTATAAATCTTCCTTTTGGAGTGCCTGACTTGTTCAGTAAGTAGAGTGTGGACTCGATCTTGGTGTTGTAAGTTTGAACCCCATGTTGGGTTTTGAGATTCCTTAAAAATAAAATACTTAAAAAATAAAAATAAAGAATAATGAAATTCTTTATTTTTGCAATAACCTAATATTTTTGAGATAAAAACTGTACACCAGCAAAACAGTAGCAACACCAGCAAAAACTGTAAAGAGTTATTCAGAATCCTAGATATTTTCCGGATCTACATTTTTTTCCTTTGTAATGAAATAGCCCAATATTAATATAATCAAATTGCTCTTCGGTCATTTAAACTGTTGAATTTTCTTGTTGAAATGCAGTCCAGAAACCGACAAACATTTGTTGCTCTTCTTCTCTACAGAACTCAGATTTCCTCAGGAGACAGTCCACATTTACTTGTACCGGGAACTTCTAAGTAGGCAAACCTCTGGCTACCGTTCTTCCAAATACTTAACTTTGAGTAACTTTTTAATATTTATCCTGCTTGAATTCTCCCTTAGCTATCTATTTTTTCAGAGAATTCACTTTGATCTCATCTTTCAGTGCTTTCAGAAAGAAAACAATCAACTTCTCATGAGAAGTTGCACCATGAGAAAAGCAGTAGCTATAGATAGATCTGGACTAGTACAAATTGTCTTCTAATCTTACACTATAAACTCAAATACTTTGCTCTTTGGTAATTTAGGGAGTTTATACTTAACCATATGAAGGACATTAGCAGAATCTGTATTGTGTGGTATTAATACTTGTGATTGGTATTGGATTATGGTTTGTAAATGAGAATCATACCTACCATATTCATCATCATAACAACCATGTTTTAACTTGGTGTTGTTGAAAGGATCCTATCTGTAACAGATAGGAAACTGTAATATATAAATTCAAACACAATTTATCTTGGTTAAAAAAGAGCTCTCTAAAGACTGCTGCTGGTCACCTTTCTTTGTTTATTGTGTGCATCAAATATCTGATTTTAATAAGTACTACAATCATCCATCCCTAGCTTGGTCTAGATGTGTACTTGGAGTTGTCTGAAGAATTTATTTGACTCAAGAAATTACAAATAACAAAAAATAAACTTTTTGAAAATAAATGGATGTATAAACTATGTTAGGAATTATAAGAAAATAAATGGATGTATAAACTATGCTAAGAATTATAAGTACCTATTTATTTTGATCAAAAATAATATATACTAGGTTTAGAGATAAGTCTCTACTTTTCCATACTAAATAAGCAGTGAGAAATCTGAACCAGTTAGACTAAGGGAGTATTTGTCAAAAATTCTTCACATTTTATGTGAGAAACAAAGGCTAAACATGTGGCTTTCTTCATAAAACATACATTGCAAATCATGGTGCTTTCAATAGCCTCCAAAATGCAGAAGTGAATGTTGATCCCCAGGGAGTTATGGCATGTGGTGTTTCCCTGAGACCTAACCATTCTTAGGGGAAAGACATCAATAATTTACTCTGAAATATGAAATTAGAGGTATATATAATAATAGGTATACTTATACTTACATATGTATTTGGTAAAAGGCCAATGTTATATTGAGGAAAATTTAATTTTAGTGCAGAGAATGTTTTGTTTCTTTTATTCATAAATGAGTATTGAATTCTGTTCAGTGATTTATTTTACATCTACTAGAATTATACTATTTTTTCTTCATTTCAGTGAAAAACAGTTTACTCACAGAAAAAAAATCTCTTGACAAAATTCAACATCTATTCGCGGTTCCTTTTGTATTTCTCTATCTTAGGGTTTGCTGGCCTCTTGAATTTATAAGCTAATGTTCTTTCCCCCAAAATTTATGATATGTTTGCCATTTCTGCCTTGGTCTCCTACTTCCCTTCAGAGAGTTCAGTTGTTACAAGGTTTGATAGTATCCTGCAGGTCACTGCAGCTCCATTCATTTTTCTTCAGTTTTTTCGAGTGTTCTTCATTTTGAATAATTTCTATTATCAGTTTTCATGTTCATTAAGAATTTCTTCTATCATCTCCAATTTCCTCTTTTTTTTTAAATATTTTATTTATTTATTTGACAGAGATCACAAGTAGGCAGAGAGGCAGGTGGAGAGAGAGAGAGGGAAGCAGGCTCCCTGCTGAGCAGGGAACCCGAAGTGGCGCTTGATCCCAGGACCCTGGGATCACGACCTGAGCCGAAGGCAGAGGCTTTAACTCACTGAGCCACCCAGGCGCCCCTAAAATAGTTTCTTTAATGTCTTTGCTAAGTTCAAATAGGTACTTGATCATCACTGCTATACTTTAGGGATTTTCACCCATCCCCTCAAGACCCAAGCATTTTTTTTTTAATTTTTTATTTCTTTTCAACGTAACAGTATTCATTGTTTTTGCACCACACCCAGTGCTCCATGCAATCCATGCCCTCTCTAATACCCACCACCTAGTTCCCCCAACCTCCCACCCCCAACCCCTTCAAAACCCTCAGATTGTTTTTCAGAGTCCGTAGTCTTTCATGGTTCATCTCCCCTTCCAATTTCCCTCAACTCCCTTCTCCTCTCCATCTCCCCTTGTCCTCCATGCTATTTGCTATGCTCCACAAATAAGTGAAACCATATGATAATTGACTCTCTCTCCTTGACTTATTTTACTCAACACCCAAGCATTTTTATAGAATAATTCTGCTTAGTCCTCAGGTGCCTGAACACTCACAGAAATCATGAAATAAGGGTTAACTACTGCAAAAGAGTACCTGTGATAGCCATCCCAGGAAGTCTGAGGCACTATGATCTTTACTCATTCTGTACTAATGCTGCTTTTTTCTGGTGTCTGCCCCTATTTGTATCTGATAAGAGTTGACTGTTAGGGCTTTGATGATTCCCTTTCTATGCCATCAGACTGTAATAGTCTTTACCTGGAGGCATGGGAACACATTACCTTAAAGTTCCTTCTTTACCCAGGCATCTTAGTGGTTTCATGGGGCTAGGAGGGGACATTACAACTTTGCTTATTTAATTAAACATTAACTGTGAGTCTTAAATACCTAAGAAAGGGATTACTCGTTTGGGAAATGCAAAATCTGCTGCAAGTTTCATCTTTGGAGTAGAAAATTAGTCATGTACTTTTTACCACCCCTTGGTAGCTGGTATCTCTCTGTACGTCATTAATCTGACTACTTAGACATTTAGAAAGGTATTTATACACCCAAGTTGTTAGAAATAGAGTCTTCTTGAAACTACAAATATTCTAATTTACAAAATACAATCACCAAATAATTCCAAGTAGCAGTATTTATGATCCTTACTGCTGAATTATATTATACCTTTAATGAGTAGGCCCATAAAATATTTATAAGCCATTAAAAAATAATGAATGCAAGTACATATTGCTATCACTTACTTTCTTACTATACTATTTATGGCTTAGGAAAGAGTATTGTTTATAGTAGCCTTATGATCCTTCATATTTCTGCAGTATCAGTTATAATGTCTCCCCTTTCATTTCTGATTTCATTTTTTTGAATCTTCTGTTTTTTTAGTCTTGCTAAAGATGTGACGATTTTGTTAAAAAAGAGCTCTTATTTTTATTGATATTTTCTATCATCTTTTTAGTCTCCATTTTTATTATGATCTTTGTTATTTCCTTCTGCTAACCTTGGGGTTAGTTTCTTCTTCTATTTCTAATTTTTGAGGTGTAAAGTGAGGTTGTTTATTTTTGAGATTTTTTTTCTGTTAATGTAGGCATTTATCACTATAAACTTAACCTTAACTCAACATCTAATAAGTTTCAGTATGATGTGTTTCCATTTCTTTTGTTTCAAGATTTTTTTTAATTTCCCCTTTGACCCACTGGTTGTTCAAGAGTGTGTTGTATAGTTTCCACATGTTCATGAATTGTCTAGTTTTCTTCTTGTTACCAATGTCTAGTTTCATTCCCTTATGTGAGAAAGGATACTGGATATGACTTCAGCCTTCTTGAATTTGTTAAGACTTGTTTTGTGACCTACAGATAGTGTAACCTAGAGAATGTTCCATATAGTGAATGGAGAATAGTTTTTATTCTTTTTAGACAGCTAGCAATGTATTTTTCTTCTAAGAATGAAAGCATTTTATATACTGTAAAAATACATTGCACAAAGGGGACTGATCATATTTACACAGATACACAATAGTGCCCTCTTATCTATGGGGGTTATGTTTCAAGACTCTCAGTGGATGTCTGAAACTATGGATAGTATTAAACTCTATATACTATTTTTTTCTATATATACATACCTATGATAAAGTTTAATTTATAAATTAGGCACAGTAGGAGATTAACAATAGCTAATGGTAAATTAGAACAATTATAATATGTAATAAAAGTTATGTGAATGTGGTCTCTCTCTCTCTGTCTCTCAAATTACCTTTTTGTATGGTGCGCACCCTTGTGATAATGTGAAATGATGAAAAAATGCATATGTGATGGGGTGAAGTGCAGTGAATGACAGGCATTTTGATGTAGCACTAGGATACCATTGATCTTCTGACTACATGTCAGAAGGAAGATCATCTGCTCCCACACGATGGTTAACTGTGGGTAACTGGAATTCTAGAAAGTGAAACCACATGCAGGGGGGGACACTATGTGTGTACAAACACATGAATATTTTATGATTGCATTTTAAGATACTATGATGACTTGGTGGGCAACCAGTAATTTAAGTTAGGTAGTCAGTGAAACCATGTCAAAAAAAGTCATACTTGAAGTTAAGTTTTATAAATGTAAAAAAGCAATCCTTAGGAAGAGTCCAGAAGAGATTTTTTTATGAGTATACAGTACAGTCAGTGAAACTAGAAATGGTTTGTTGTGTTATAAGTTACTATGACTAGAGCACAAAAATGGGGAATGTTTTCAGTGAGAATATAAACAAGCAGCAGCTGAAAGCCATATATGTACTATATCATTATTTTGAGAATTGTATATTTGGGTGGAAATTAGAATTTCTTGGTTGCAGAAAGCTTAGTCCTAATGTTTTGGTAAATTTAATGTTTCTGCATATAAAAAGTAAATTTTTATGTATTTCAAAAAAGTTTATATACTTATATATCATGTATTTTTGGAATGATATCTAAATAAATGAAAATAATCATTCCCTAAACTCAAAATTTCTTTTAATTTTAGATGTTTTAATCACTTAAAAGAGGAACATAATATTATTATTTCAAGGTATCCAAATATTTTTCTCACTTTCTTTTATCATTTTTGCTTTTGTCAAAAATTGAAAGTATCAAATTACCTTGAGGTATTTGTATTTTTACTTTATATAACATTCAGTGGTTATTCTCAAATTACAGTATTGTCTCATGCTTTTAAGAAACAAATCATTTTACTAAAATATCATTCCTGAGAACAACATTATTTCCAAAATATATGCTAGTATAAGAAATTTCAAACTTATGTTTTTATCTACCTACTTCTCTTTACCTGCTATATACTGAGTTAAAATTATGTAATTTTATTGCCTATAAGGCTAGACCTCATAGAGAGCACTCATTCTATAAAAATATGTCACTTTCAAAATTAGTACATATTGCCAAAAACAAGCTCTTTATTATTTAATTAAAATGAACAATATTTGTGTTTATAAATGGAGATGCAGCAATAAAGAAAAATTCTAGATAACAATAAGATCAAAGATATGGTCATGGATGAATTAAGGTGGAAATAGAAGTCATGGCCCTAAGAGGACAACTATATGACCATTACCATCTCTCAGGATGATGGCAGGTCTTGGAGTGAATATAATGACTTAGCCTCCAGATGCTAAAATCTTCAATACATCATGAAGAGTTATTAGGATCGAAAAGGATACATAGAAAATTATATAAGTATGGTGAGCTATAACATTCTGATAAAACATTCCACTCAAACCATCCAAAAATATTAGGTAAATAATGAAAACAAATGTTAGGTAAATAATGAAAAGAAAGCTATGTCTTATTAAACAGATTTCCCTCTAAAACTTACATTACCTTTGTTGTTAAAGCAATTTTAGCATAATGGGTTATAAATATAGCTTGAAGAAGTTTGAGATTGGTAGTATACCAAAGTGCCAAGCAGAATAATACTAGAATAATCTGAAGGAAAGCACCTTAATTTTGGACCATAAATTATTTCCACAAATAATTTTCAAATGAAAGTGATCAACTCAGTTAAAAAATGAAACAAAACAATCAAATATAGACAGAAAGAATGTATCATGTGCAAGAAGTAACATAAAATGGTTATCAGAAACAGACTAACAAAGGCTTTACTATCAGAGATATCCCACACTGACTATAAAACACATGTTCTTATTCTACTGTGTTTATAAAAAGAATAAATTAGAAAATGTCTGGAAAAAACAGTATGAAACTCTAATGTATTTAACAAATAATCAAGTAGAGCTTATTAAATGAAAAATATAATAAAATAATAAAAATAAATAATAAAAAATAATAAAACTTAGAGCATGAATTCAAAGGTGGGTTAGAAAAGCCAAAAGAAACCAATTATAAGTTGGAGGACTGGTAAGAATAAGAAATTTGTAAAATATCTGAGAAGAGTGAGGCAAAATTAAAGTTGGAACATGGAAAATAAGCAGTCCCAATATTATATGTATCTAATCAGAATTTCAAAATGAAAGGAAAAATAAAATGGGGTAAAAACTATAGTATATTTTAAGAAATAATAGCTGATGTCATTTTCTAGTTGTTTATAATCAGCAATCCACATATTGAAGATGTCCAAGGAACGTCAAGTGAGATAAATAAAAAGATATGGCTAAGAGAAATAACTCAGACAAGGAAAAAAACATATGTTTTCACTTATATGTAGATCTTAGAAACGGAAATAGAATTAGACTCAAATACAGAGAACTAGTGGTTGCCAGAAAGAGGGAGGAGGGGAGAAAAGTGAAAAAAGTGAAGGAGATTAAGAACAAACTTCCAGTTATAAAATAAATAAGCCATGAGATGGAAAGTAAACCATAAGGAAGATAGTCATCAATATTGTAAGAGTGTTGTATCATGACGGATGACAGACAGACTGCATTTACCATGGTGAGGATTAAGGTGATGACCATTAAGGTTTTTGTTTTGTTTTGTTTTTAGAGAGAGTGAAAGAGAGCCTTGTGGAGAGGGACAGGGGGAGAGGAGAAAAAGAATCCCAAATAGGCTCCATGCCCAGTGCAGGGCTCAGACCCAGGATGCCAAGATCATGACCTGAGCTGAAATCAAGAGTTGGACACTCAACTG
Source organism: Lontra canadensis (assembly GCF_010015895.1). Classification (NCBI taxonomy): domain Eukaryota; kingdom Metazoa; phylum Chordata; class Mammalia; order Carnivora; family Mustelidae; genus Lontra; species Lontra canadensis. The sequence continues at coordinate 3,272,328 of NW_022631113.1, forward strand.
AGCCATGCAGGTGCCCTGAGCATTAAGTAATTTATAGAATTGTAGAATCACTATGTTGTACACCTGAAACTAATATAACATTGAATGCCAACTGTGCTACAATAATAAAAATACATACATACCTAAAAGACATAATATAGTATGTAGTTAAGATACACCAAAGCACAAGTGCAGAAATCAATGAAAAGATCTTAAGCACAACATGAGAAAAAAAGGTAAATTATTTCAAAAAGTTTTAAATAGACTGAATGTCACGATGAATCAACGAGGCGAGGTAAGCAGTAAGAATAAGATGAGCACCGATAAAGTAAGTGATAAGTTGAAAGAAATTAACTGGCCACCCAAAGTTCCAAGCTAAATAAAAGGTCTTTCTAAAGTAAAAATATAGGGGCACCTGGGTGGCTCAGTGGGTTAAAGCCTCTGCCTTTGGCTCAGTTCATTATCTCAGGGTCCTGGGATCGAGCCCTACATTGAGCTCTCTGCTTAGCAGGGAGCCTGCTTCCTCCCTCTCCCTCTGCCTGCCTCTCTGTCTACTTGTGATCTGTCTCTGTCAAATAAATAAGTAAAATATCTTTAAAATAAAAATGTAATAAAAACATTTTAAAACAAACCTCAATGACTTTATATCAACAAATTTGCAAGAAAAGTAATTTTAAGAACTACACTTCAGGAAGGAGAAAAGTGTTCCTATATAAAGGTTTGAGATCCAGGAATGATTTTTGCCATGAAAGATAGCATATGAAAGGAGGGAGCAGGGCACCTGGGGGGCTCAGTCAGTTAAGCATCTGCCTTAGGCTCAGGTCATGAAGCCCCATGTTGGGTTCCCTGTTCAGTGGAGTCTTCTCCCTCTTCCTCTCCTTCTACCCCTCCACTGCCACTTGTGCTCTCTCTCTCTCTCTCTCTCTCATTCTCAAATAAATAAGTTTTTTTTAAAAGGAGGGGGCAAATGAAGTTTGAAATTCGAAGAATTATCTGGGATGTGCATGAGATTTAATGTAAAACTAATGATACACTACATATATTGTAATATTTATATTAATTATTTGAAGAGAATATTGAGAATGTATAACTTCCAAAAAAGAGGAAATAACTGAAATGATTTTTAAATAAAAAATTAAGAAGAAAAAGAAAAATTGAATATAGAAAAATTCAAAACTTCAAAATAAAAAGGCAGATAAAATACCTCTATATACCTAAATACACATACTACACCATGTACTAAATTCACTTACATTTATATATAAACATTACATGCAGACACATACAGAATACATTTGAAAGTGCCCTGGATGAAAAATTTTCAAGACTATTAAACCCAAAGCAATATAAATTAAAATAAATTCATACTTAGGCAAAATTTAGAATATCTTCTGAGAAAGAAGAAAAGAAAATAGAGAAAACTTTAATATTATTAAAAAAATGTATTTCCATCAATGAATAGAAGTTAATCTGATACCTGACTTTTCAATATAAACAAATGAATTAGAAAAAACTGTAATACCATCTTTGTGGGCAATAATTTCCCATTGGGATTCCAAATCCAACAAAAATATCTTAACAAAAATGAAAGTACTTGGGGCACCTGGGTTGCTCAGCCTGCTTCCCCCTGTCTCTCTGCCTGCCTCTCCACCTACTTGTGATCTCTGTCTGTCAAATAAATAGGTGAAATCTTTTTTAAATAAGTATAATAATAATTTTAAACTTAAGAGAATTCATCAGTAGAAGGCAGAGTCTCATTTTGTTCTAAAAAATATTTGATACTTTCTCAAATTATTAAGTATCCCTGTAAGCTTCCATTTATGTGGGTTATAATAATATTTGTTTCATAAATTAAAACTGAAAACTTAAAATATTTCTTTAATTTGTGAAAAATAAATCTATTTCAAGTTAATATGAATACTATACTTTTAGGAAAAATAACGACATATGTCAAGACAAAAACAATTATTGAGAAGACATGAATTGTTATGTATTTTGGGAAGTATGGTTAATGCCTAACCTTACGAATAACAGCTGGAATCTCATATTTCATTCTTTATTCAATCCATTATATGTTGTTTTAGTTGATGCAGATGAAGAAAATTCATATTCATATAGATAGTTGATGCTAATTATTATTTTACAATCACAAGGCCAAATATAATGACTTCCTAGAGAAGGTTGATTTCTAATGGATCATTTTAGATGAATATGGCTTTATTACATATTAAAAGTCAAATGGTGCCTTCAAAGTAAGAGTTTTCTGTGTTGTTTTTTTTTTAACTTTTTATCAGTAATGTGTACAACAAATATTTTTTTTTTCTGGTATTTCATTTGCATCACTGTACTTCCCCATATTATTCATCAACAGCATGACAGCTGTTAAAATTTGATTAATCTTTGATCATCTCTCCATAAAATATGAGCAGGTGTGAACCTATGAATTGGAACTATTGGTGAATCACTCATGCTTTGTAAAAGGAGTAACCTATTCAAGAAATACTGTCTATGATTTTAGTTTGATGGCATTTAAATTCAGCAGTCCGAAATGTCCAAAGAAAACTTGTCCCATTATAATCAATATATAAATAAAGCAAGAATGGAATATTTAGACCAGCAAGTTTTTAGAAATACTTTTATATAAAAGTGTTTTGAAATATAAAATGCCTCCTAATTAAAGTTATTGTAATATTATGAAAAGCAAAAATATATTTTTGAGAAATTTAGTCTTGCCATGGTTCTATTTTATTCTACTAATAATTATGTTTTCTCACTTAATCTCACAGTCTTCTTTCAATTATGAGAGATAATTAAAAGAAACATTCATAACATAATCTCTCCCTATTTAGATGTGGCATTAATGAGCTTGAGACTAAATGTAAATGAGCAATTAAGATGAAATAGTTTGAAATTTATTAAATTACAGCAAATTAAGAAAAAAAGTCACCATTCATAAATTATTGTTTCTTTTCACATTTGGAATGGTTCACTTAATGGAAATAATAATTTCACATTTCCATAATTCTAATTTAATATTTTCAAAAAGTGAGTGAGACACTTTTGAGTGAGTAAATTTGAACAGACACAATTGAGTGAGTAAATTTGAAAAAGAACTGCAAATATTACATACTATTTGTGTGTCAGTATTAGATTTTTCAGATGCCATTGTGGTTTTGTGTTTATGTGGAGGAAAAATCTTTTTCTGAGGAAAAGAACACTTATATGTTCAAGGAGGAGGTATCCCAATAACTAAATGCTTAAATTTGGTATTTGGCAAAAAAAGAAAAAAAAGTATATCTCTGTATTCTGTGTTTGTGCATGCCTGCACATGTATGCATGTATGTGTGAAGGAAGATAATGTGAGAGAGGAAAAAAAAAAAAAAGAAGGAAAGAGCAAGCAAATGCTAACAACTGTGAATAAAAGTAAAAATGTTAAAAATTACCAAATTGTGTATATGAAGAACATATAATGTAAACTACATTACTCTTACTACTCTTTTGTTAGAATTACAAAATTGAAAATAAAAAGAAAAACATTAATAGGTAATGAGAAGATTGAAAACAAGCAACTGTAAGTTTTAAGAAGTATGTAGGCTGCATTTCTTTTAAGGGATGTCATATTTTAGATGGTTGAGGATATTATCAACTCCACAATTAATTTCTAACACAGGCATATATTTGGAATTTTTCTTAAAATATCACTGTAATCTAATATTTTCACCCATTAATAGAGTAACTGTCTTAAATCAAACATTCTGTAAAATGTGCTCCATGAACCAGCAGTATCACCACCCATGTGCAATTGTTAGAAATGTAAATTCTTAAGAACCAGCCTCAGACCTGCTGAATCAGAAATCCTGGTAATAAGACCCTGTGATCTGTGTTGTAACAGGCCATTCATATGACTCTAATGTACATTAAAGTTTACATACTACTATCTTAAATTATTGACTTAGTTTTAGATATTTGTATATTTATTCAGTCATCCATTCATTCATATAATAATTTTTTTTCACTTAGCAAATATTGAAGGAGACTTCGCTATTTTCAAAGTAAATATTGAACTGAGATGGAGAAGGCCAAATCCCTTAATTTAATGATTTCTCAGAGGAGAATTCACCTAAGTTATCCCAACAATTTCATATGCTAAATGCCAAAAAGTTCTATGTCAACACAGAAGATCTGTTGTAGGATATTAAGGGTCAGGTTCTCAAAGTTCATGATTATTGAGTGGATTGATGAAAAGTGTGTGAGAGAGATGGACAATAGATTTTTCCAGTCATTGTTAGCTTTGTGAATAGAGGCACATGGTAGGAAGGAATTTAGATTTAATAATGGAAGAATTATGACTGGTCAAGAGACCAGCAAAATTTTGGAAGGAGGCATAATGATAAATTTAAGCTAGATAAGAAGGAGAAAAGTAAGATGATATGAGAGAAGGGGTGGGTGGGAGGCAATACAAAGTACTAGTTGAAGTATTTGTTGAATACAGAGTAGTAATATGAGTGAGGAATCCAGAGTTACATGACTGCTGAAAATGGAGTATTGGTGGTAAGCAGCCAAACTAGGTAATTATGGCTAAAATGTGGAACATCTTAACCATCTATTATAGTTGCTTCAGGACTGAGTAAAGAAATACCTAGGATATAGCCATGGAAGTGAGTAATGGGAATTAGGCTGGAGATTAGTATCAAGAGAGAAGAACATTTTTAGTAACTTAGAAGCTAGGATGCCAGTTACATAGAACATCGAGAAGATTAAATTTTGGATAGTGACTATGACCCAGAATTTGTATATGATCTCTGTGCCAAAAAGTATAAAAGGCTGATGAAAAAAATAAAAGACTATTAAACAGAAAGATGTACATACCTATACCTGAGTATTTTATTTTATTGCCGTTACAAATGATATTCTTTCTTATATTTGATATCACATTGTTCATTGCTAGTACACACAAAAATATTTTTGTACATTGACTTTGTATTCTGAAGTGTTGCTGAACTATTTTTGTAGCTTTATGTAGATTATATGGAATATTCTTTGTAGATAATAATGGTGTGTGAATGCAAGCAGTTTTATTTATTTTTCTATAATATATATTTTAGTTGTGCTTTCATTCATTAATACATTTGCCTTTTTTCATTGCATAAACTCTCTAGTATATTGTATATGAGTGGTAATTGAGTGTATTCTTGTTTAGTTCTGCTGTTTATTAAGTTTTGTTTGTTTGTTTGCTTGTTTGTTTTAATCAGGAATAGATGTTGAAGTTTGTTTGGCAAATGGCTTTCCTGAATCCATTGAGATACTCTTATAGTTCCTCTTTTTTAATCTGTCTGTATGGAATTACGTTATGGATTTTCAAATGTTGACTCCACCTTGCACTTATATGATAAACCCCACTTATTTGTTGGGGTTAAGGTACAGCATGAAATCATCCATAATACCTGACTTGCTAAAGTGTAACACAGAGGCTTCTGGAACCGAGGGAAGTGTTCAGAGAAGGGTGTGGGCCTTTGGAATGCTAAGGCCTGCATGACCATTCTTCCATAGGCATGCCACAAGGAGTTGCCTAACACCCCCCACCTCCCACCCCACCCCCCCACCCCCCCTCCCCGCTTTCTTAGCCCAAACTGCCACCCTGTGACCTAAGAGATGTATGCATTGGCCCTTAGGCTTTGTTTAGTAGAACTCATAGAACACACAGTTTAGCATATCATATCTTTCCCTTAAACAGATCCTCCTAGTTCCAGTAAGGGCCCTTGTCACATATCACGTGCTCAAAAAACAATGGTAAGGATTTGTGATTATCCCAAAGGACCAATAAAAGTGGTAGTAAAGAAGAGCAAAGGTCTTCCTATCCGAGCGTTGACCTTGCTTTCTCTTCTGTTTCACAGCAAAGTTTGGAATAATCTTTCATCTGTTGGATAGGGATTACTGGCCATTCCCAGCACTTACTTATTCATGATTTCTATTATTTTTATTAAACTTCTTAAAATTTTATTGATAAGTTTTACATATATTTTTATGAGTGATGTTAATTTAGAGTTTTCTTATATTTTTCTGATTTTAGCATGATGGAACCCTGGACTCAAAAAATATGAATTGAAAAGTGTTTCCTCTTCTATTTCTGGGAAGTTTGCTTAGGAATGTTACTTGTTCATCAGATGTTTGCTATAACTTGCCAATGAAGTCGTCTGGGCCTGAAGTTTTCTTTATTGAAGTTTTAAACTGTAAATTCATTATCTTAATAAGTACAGTGTAAGTCATCTACTTCTTCTTGAATAAACTTTGCTAGTTCATGTCTTTAAAAAATTAATAAGTTTATCAAGGTTGTCAGATTTATCCTTTTTAATGCCTAGATTCTGAGGCCATGTTAATTCTTCATTTGCCACTGATAACTTACCTTAATCTACCTTTTAATTATTTTTAATTTATCTTTTAATCTTAGCTGGTCTGGCTAGAGATTATCACTTTTACTGATTTATTCAGGAACCAGCTTTTGGTTCCATTGAGTTTGTCTATTGTTTTTGTTTTCTCATTTATTGCTTTCTGCTTTCATATATACTTTTTCCCTCCTTTTCCTTGTTCTGGGTTAAATTTTCTCTTTGTTTTCGAGTGGAAGCATATATAATAATTTGAGATATCTCTTCTAATGAAGCATTTAATGCCATAAATTTTCTTGCATGAAACATTTAGCAGAATTCCACAAATTTTGCTTTTTAGTCCTTCAACTTTTTTTCTAATTTTAATTATGGTTTTCTCTTTGACCCATGGGTTAAAGGTGTGATCTTTAATTTCCAAATATTTGTAGATTTTCTAGGTACGCTTCTATACTAATATCTTCAATTTCGTTAAGGTAAGAGAATATGCTCTGTATGACTTAACTTTTTAAAATATGTCAAGTTATTTTTTATGATATAGGATGTGATCTTTTTTGGTGAAAATTCCTTGTACACTGCAGAGCTGTTTGGGGAGTATTTTGCAGTTATCAGTGAGGTCCACTGATTGGTGGTATGGTACAAGTCTCCTTCATCCTGTCTGAATTTGTCTAAATTTTTAATGACTTAACTCACACAGAAGTGTTGAAGTCTGTAAGTACCACTGTGGATTTCTCTATTTTGTCCTTTCCTGTTAGATTTTGTTAGATTTTGTTAGATTTTGCTTCATGTATTTTGAAGTTCTAAATAAAGTGCATGTACATTTACTATTATTTCTTCCTTTGGAATTGATCTGTTTTTCCTTTTGTCCAACTTTATTTCTAATGCTGTTCCTTTGTCTGTATATTAATAAGCCTATTTTACTGTTTACTGTATTTATTGTATTTACTATTATATTACTATAGCCACTGCAGTTTTATTTTGAGGAAATTTTTGTGGAATATATATTTCATCCTTTTATTTTTAACTATCATTTTCTTCATCTTTTTTTTTCTTTTTTTTTTATAATTTTACTTTTTTTTTTAAGAGTTTATTTATTTATTTGACAGAGATTACAACTAGGCAGAGAGGCAGTCAGAGAGAGGAGGAACAGAGAGCCCAATGCGGGGCTCAATCCCAGGACCCTGGGATCATGAGCCGAAGGCAGAGGCTTTAACCCACTGAGCCACCCAGGCACCCCCATTTTCTTCATCTTAAAAGTGGATTCTAATTGCACATTGTTGGTTCTTTATTTTTTGTACAATTGGACAATGTCTGTTTTTATGCTATTTGTTTTTAATCTAATGTTGACATTTAGATTTATGTGTTCCATTTTTTACCTTCTGTGTATCTCCTGTAAGTTTTTCCATTATTTCACTTACATGATTTCTTTTGTAATATTCTATTTCTATAACTATTGATTTTCTGTATCTTTTTTATAGATGTATGATGTATCTATCATCGATTCATCTATCACCTATCCTTCTATCTACGTTTTAGTGGTCCCTCTAGGGATATCAGTATGCATACTTTGTATAGCATAGTTGTTACTGTGTACAACTTCAAGTGAAATGTAGAAACCTTTCAGATATACAGATCCCTTTGCTTAATATAACATATTAACAATGTTTACAATTAACATTATAATATTTACTTTAAATGGTCACAATAGATTTTAAATAACTTAAGAGTAGAAAAAGTTTTTTGCATTTACCCAGATATTTACTATTTATTTGCTTTTCCTATTCTTTCATCCCTTTGAGTGGTAATTCAAATGTCAATATTACTTCCCAAGACCTTGCTATGCTCCTTTGAATTTGTTACATTAATTTGTAATACAGGTATTAGTTTGAGAGTTGAGTAGTATTTTATATCATAATATAATTCTCAAGAGTTTTGCTGTGCTGTTTTGGATCAGCCCTGTGGATGTGCAACAGGTTGAGATAGGGACTTGTACAATTTCACAGAGTAACTCATGCCTCTACTGAATCTTTAAGTTTTGACTCTTCTTCATAATCCACTCTTTTTTTTTTTTTTTTTTTTTTTTTTTTTTTAGTATTTTCAAAATTCTTAGGTAGTTGTGTGTTGCTTTTGTCTAGTGTTTTGTAGTTCTTTTCAGCAAGAGAGACAGGTTAAAGTGAGATACCCTTATTTTGGGGGTAATAAAAAAACAGTGACTTAGTATTTAAAGCTCTATTTTAAATTAAAAATAAAAATAGGGTTTTTTTGCTTGTTTGTTTGTTTTGCTAATCCTTCTAAATTATGCTTAACCATCTTGCTTTATACTGGTGTTCAATTCTAAAAATTAGACTATGCTCAATATTCATTCAATTTTCCTTAAAACTATATGTATTAAAGGTCACAGATACTCTCATAGTCTGCCTTGCATTTACTTTGCTTTGAAAGTTACCAGTGATATACTTTTGGAAAATTTTAATTTTTTAAAAGCTTCCTAAATTCTCAGGAACATTTGCCATCATGGATGATCATGTTCTTCTTAAAACATTTTCCCACTTGTTCCAAAAGCTCTTCTCTCATGACTTTACTCCTGCTTATGTAAATTGCCATCCATCAGCCAAGACTAGATCTAACTCTCTAATATCAGAAAAAAATAGATTAGATTTTATGACTCCTCTTAGAATGTATAGTTTATTGCCTGTCACATGTTGAACAACAACAATGGCAACCATGCATCATTATTTTATCTTTTTCTGTGTTAAATAGCTATATTGGCCCTAGCAATTCTCTGTATTCTTACTTCTAGATTTTTTTTTAAGGACTATTTATTTATTTGAGAGAAAGAACAACCAGGGGAGGAGAAGAGGAAGAGAGAAACAAGCAGACTGTGTACTGAACACAGAGCCGGCCGTGGGGTTCAATGTCAGGATCCTGAGCTGAGTCAAGAGTCAGTTGCTCAACCTACTGAGTCCCACAGGAACCCCATAGATATTTTAATCCTTTCTTAAATATCTAATAGTTGGTCAATGTGTCCCTTGAGGTGTAGCAGTGAGCAATAAGTATAGTATATTATCACCACTGAGCAATGATTTTACATCCTCTTTTGTTATTGAATATATTTTGATGGTACATGAGTTTAAAATGTCAAATGGATGCCACATATTGATCTTGTAGTCAATTAAGACTTCTTTGTTATAATTTGTCATAAAAGCCCCCCCCCATTCTGTACTCATTAGATTGATTTTTTAAACTGAATATGGCACCTAATATAATGCTTTTTCAATTGTGTTACAATAAGGATAGGCTTATTTTCCCACAGAATTTTATTTTCTGCATTTATGGTCTTTATAAATTTAATCTTCTAGTTTTCTTTTTTTTGAGGATTATGTCATATACATAACTGATATGCATGCCTTTTAGAATGTTTCCATGAACACAAATCAGAACTACTTACAGTGTTAAGCTTAAGATACAAACTCACTTCTTAGGTTACACTGGCCCATTAATCAACAATTTCTGGGTACAGTTATGTTCAGTTAATGACAAATCTCCTAAATATATTTTAGTATGTTGTAGGGGAAAAAAGTTATAAATACAATTTTACTTTCAATTTCTTTGCCATCTATTTAAAGATTTGTTGTAAGGTTCTATCTTTATTCACACATACAGTCTGGTAAAATTTCATTTTTTAAAAATAAGAAACCTTTCTGTAGGCCAGATGCATAAACGACTTGACAGATGTTATATTCCTGCTTTAGCTTCCCAGTCACTCTCATAGATGGATTTACTGCTTTTTTGTGCAAGAAGTGCTGGGTTTCAGTAAAGATGCCAATAATTTCATATGCAGTGACCTTGGCATGAAGTAACTATTCCAAAATTGTGAAATAGCAGCTGTGTGAAACTTATTATTTATCTTCTTTACACACAATGTTTATATTTTTTGTTTTTACCTTTTTCCTCATAAATATAATTCAGAAATTTGGTTACCTTGAAGTTGTACATAAAGGAAAATATGTAAGTGCTCATCATAATGAAGGATATTTAACTCATCAGGATTCTAACTGCAAGCATTTGCTTTGGAGAAATGTTTAAGCATTCACCGTATAATGGGCAGAATAATCATAAAAGTCCCATTATAGTGTGTTCCCTGCATCCTTTTATATTGCCTCAGGGAATAGACAGCAGGTCATTAAAAACATTGTTTTATTTAAGTCTCTAACAACTTTTGTGTCAGGAAAATCACAAGCATTAGTGCATGCTCTTACAAAATATTCACATAATCATTGCTGAAAATCACCTCCTTAAAAAAAAAAAATTCTGTGATATCTTTATAAGTACCCAGAAATTAAAGAGTAAGAAAAAAATTCTCCTGTTTTCTTCTTGGTTAATGATGTATTTCCTTATTGTAGAATAGGATTCTACTAGTTTTTATTTTATTTGAGTTTTTATATTATTATTTACTTACAGATATTTCTGTAGTTTTCTACTATCTTTAACAGGTTTAGGTGCAAAGTTTATGTGTCATGAAAAGATTTTGAAAGTTCTTCTTTTTCCATTTCTTGAAACAATTTGTGTCACTTGGGATTATGTGGATATTAATGATTTAATACAATTTCCCTATAAAGCCATCAGGATTAGTAATGTGATCTTTTAGTAATTTTCTTTTTTCTGAGAAAATGTGGTTGTTTAAGTTTCTTTTTACTAAAACTTTTATTTTCCAAGGAGATTTTATATTTTGTTTTAAAATTTACTTCCACAGGGTTTTGCAAAGTTGGCTTATTTTATATCTTTTTTTAAAGATATTACAGTCAGAGATTTCATGTATTTTCATCCTTCATTTTATTGCTTGGTATTAGGGTATTAGGAATTGTAGTGTATAGCCTGCTCTCTGTTTACACGTTTTCTCAATAGCTTCTCCTATTCCACACACACTCCTCTTTCAAGGAAAAGGAAGTCAGGAGACATAATTTAATCTCCTTGTGAAATAAACTTCCAGTTAAATGCACTGTTGATATATTCTATAACGAAGATAACTATCTACAGAATAATTCTTAGCTGGATGAATCTGACTAATTTTATATTCTGTGTATGAAAAATTCCATTATATGAAGTCTAGGGGGATGGTCTTTCCTACCGTTTGGTTCTACTGATTGTTCTTCCACTTGATTTGCAATCTCTACTGAGCTATCCATCTCTGTCTTTGTCTCTGTTCCATTTTTTCTCTTTCCCCTTTTTTGTTTCTAATTTTATGAGAAATTTAATTTTGCAAATTTTATGAGAAATTTAATTTTGATTTAAAGTGCAACTGTCCCATAAGTACATGGTTTTTTGTTTGTTTGTTTGTTTTTGTTTTGTTTTTTTTCCTACCAGGCATCCTCCGCTTCTTACCTACTCAGGCCTAATTTAAGGTAATTTTCAAAATTTGGGTTTCCTAGACAACATAAGTAGCATATGGAGACATCTCTATTTAATGCCATCATTCAGTTCTTCAAATCAGAATTTCTGCATAACAAGGATTCTTAAGAGTTTATTTTTTATTAGTGACTAACTTTTTTATCATTTTATAATGACATATTCAAATATATGGAAAAATAAAAAGGAATTTTTCATCACCGCCCACATTCTACCATTCTGCCACCAAGATTTGACATCTTTTTTACTCTATTTGTTTTATCATCTCTCTCTATATATCCATCTATCCACCTTTTATTTTGATTAATTTTAAAATAAGTTTCAGGGGCACCTGGGGGGCTCAGTAGGTTGAGTCGCTGCCTTTGGCTCAGGTCATGATCTCGGGGCTCTGGTCGAGTCCCTCGTCGGGCTCTCTGCTCAGCGGGGAGCCTGCTTCCATCTCTCTCTCTTCCTGCCTCTCTGCCTACTTGTGATCTCTCTCTCAAATAAATAAATAAAATCTTAAAAAACAAGTTTCAAACATCATTACACTGCACACACAGACATTTTAGCATGCTAGAGTTAGTTATTATTCCATATTTTTAATGATCATTTTAGGTAAAACTTCCATAAAATGAAATACAGAAATCTTATTTAATTTATCTTGAGAAATACATACAGTTGTAACCCAAACTACTGTCAAAATGTAGGTAACTTTCATTACCTCAGAAAATTTCTTTATATTTCCTCCTGTCAATTTCTGCCCTCACTCTAAGAAGCAGTAGCTGATTCGACTTTTTTCCAGCACCAGTGATTAATTTTGCTTGCTCTGGACTTCACAGGCTTGAATTGTGTATTATGCATTCTTGCATAAGACATTTCATTCAATGTTTTTGATGTTTATATGTATGGTTGCATGATTTTTCATTGTTTTAAAAAGGAAAGAACAATGTAAAATACTGGACTTGTTAATGCAAGATCCCAAGAGATTTCTGAATAGCACAACTAAAACAGAGCAAAGTGCTTATATAGAAGAATAAATAATCATATTTGGGTGAAACTCTTTTTAAACAATTTCAACCTGTTTAACAAACAATTCATGTATTTGTTAGTTTCTTCGTCTATAGTTACTTAGTGCCACCTACATACATTTTATAAACATTACTTTTGTTGACCCTTGACATGTTTTCCGAACACCACTATTTGGGGTGTCTGAGTGGCTAAGTTGGTTGAGTGTCTGCCTTCGGCTCAGGTCATAATTGAGCACAGCAACAGGCTCCCTGCTCACTGGTGATCCAGCTTCTCCCTCTCCCTCTGCCTCCTGCTCCCCCTGCTTATGCTCTTTCTCTGTATCAAATAAATAAACTAAAAAAAATTACCATTCGATTTTGAGATTCTGCTAATTGCATTTGAAATGTAAATTTATTTCACTTTTTATTTAGGTTCAATTAGCCAACATATAGTGCATCATTAGTTTCCCATGTAGTATTCAGTATTTCATCAGTTGCATATAACACCCAGTGCTCATCACATCATGTGCCCTCCTTAATGCCCATCACCCAATTACCCCATCCCTCCACTTCCCCACCCAGCGACCCTCAGTTTGTTTCCTATAGTTAAAGTCTCTCAGAGGATTTTCTCTGAGGATTTTCTCCTTTTCTGATGACTTCCCATTCAGTTTTCCCTCCCTTCCCCTATGGTCCTCTGCACTGTTTCTTATATTCTATATATGAGTGAAACCATATGATAATTGTCTTTCTCTGGTTGACTTATTTCACTCAGCAAAATATCCTCCAGTTGCATCCATGTCAGTGTAAATGGTAAGTATTTGTCTTTCCTGATGGCTGAGTAATATTCCATTGCATATATAGTACCACATCTTCTTTATCCATTCTTCAGGATTTTTTTCCTACATGCTTATTTATAATATTGCAGGGGGGTTATAAGAATGCATATGTATTTTTTTCCTATAAGTACTGCCTGAAACACTTTGTAGTGAGATATGCACTTAATAGGAAAATTAGATATTAAAAACCAAGAGATACTCTTTCAAAGAAAATGCTAATTGGGTAGATGTTCTGCAGAATAGGTCTGGTTAGGAACTTAGGGTTGCTTTATTTTCATTCAAATCTTAGCATAAGTAGTTTTCCTTTCCTTAGTTTTCCACCATTGGGTATGTTTGTTCCATGCACTTTCTCTGGGAGTTTTGCTGGAGTCTGAATACCCGGTATGAATCTAAGATTCCATGCTCCCAAAAATGTCCATTTAAACCCAAACTTGTTTAATTATATAAGACAAGCATAGTTTTAGCAGTAACTTCCTACTCTGGTTTTTACTATCTCTTACATTTTTACTCTTGTCTATTGCATAATTCCTGTAGTTTTTTCTTATGAACTAAGCTATGTATGTTATGGGATATTTTTCAAACATACTTTATCTGTTGCTTTTAAGTGTGTTAAATCAAATTTTTTTTCCAAGATATTTTCAGTAAGCCATACTTCAAGAAGATCTTGAAAACTGTATTTTATTTTTTAGTTCTTTTTGAAAACCATATTTTAAAGATTATAGCAGGAGGTTTTAATTTCTTTTACTTAGTTGGTAATTTTATGTTTTACTTGGTTTAGTTTATTAGGCATTAGGTGAAAGAGAGTGTATTAATTAGAGTTGCATTCTGCTATATTTACTTCCAATTCTACTCATAGTCTTCTTTTGTTTTTTGTTGTTGTTTTTTACAATGATTATTATGTTACTTATTTTTTTATTTACTTTTTAATTTTTTAGCATTTTAATAACGTATTATGTAATTACTAGTACAAATTATTTTCTGAATTCTTGCAGGGCATTGTTAATTTCTGATTGAGTCATTTCATAATTTGATTATCCCAAATGTCAGTATAGTAAAATACAAATTATTTTTTCAAACTTGTTTTAACCTACGTGAATCACATATTTTTATGAATAAAGCAAGTACTTGTTCTCATGCAGCAATTGAATTTTCAGTTAGATCAGGACTTACTTGTTCTCATCTACAAAAAGACAAGCATCTAGCAAACTCACAAATAGGCCAAATGTACTCAACCTTAGGAGAGAGTTCCATCTGCTCATCTGCTCATATTCTAGCATCCCTGATGTGTAGCACAGTATCTGGTATATAATAAATGCTTGGCATGTTAAATATCTGTACAATGAACTATTGTACTAGCATGATTTTGTGACTTTCTCATGTAACATTCAGTAATTCAGAGAAAGAAGTCAGTATGATTGCCCACAACTGAAGATTGATAATGCAAGGAAATTAGATAAGGATTACATCTTATTATTAAAATGGCTGGAAACATTGTTTATGATAATTTCTCCTGAACTAACAGATGGAAATTAACAACAAAATTAGCAAAAGAGTAGACAATATGTAATGACAGGTCATGTTCAAAAAGGATTACTTTGTGAAGAGTAAAAGTGTGATTGCTTCATGGGCTTTTCTTCTTCCATGACACATATTTGTATGTAATAATATCAAAGTCTTCTTTAGACTTCATTTAGGAAATTAAGCCCACTAAGGTTCATTGTGTATAACATCTTAGAAAAATTAGGTTCATTTTTTTCAGTATTTACTCTCTTCCATAAGGTTGTGGAATACCATAATTTTTATTTTTCTGCTTTCTTTTAATCTTCTTTTGGTATCTTTTAACATCATCCCTTCCTTTTTCCTGTCATGTGTTCACTACCAGTTTTGACCTTTTTCTTAGCCAGTTACCTTCTCCTTGAGGACTTCATCCATACTTTATTTTCAGTTTCCATTTAGAAATACACTCCAAAACTGTGACTGACACAACATTTCCATTTCCCTGTCTGTCTGATATTTCTAGTAGTGTGTCTAATACATGAATAAAACTCAGTGTGTCAAGAAACTAAGTCCATCCTTAGTTCCTTTCTTGTTTCCTACTCCTAACACTTGGCATTAAAAGTTGTACTCTTCCCCTTCCTCTTATAATTAAACAAGAAGCAAGAACCTCTACCACTTGTGAAAGCTGGAATCCTAGATATCATCCCAGACTTTGCCTTTTCTCTCATTCCCATATTCCTGTCAAATCCACATTGAACATCTAAATCCATTTCAAATTCTTCCTCTTGATGTCATCTTCAGTCACTAATCTCTGACAAGTACAGAGTCTACTTATTCTGACCATTATGTCATTTTTCAATTGGGGACACTTTGAACATGAAAAGGCTGATGTAAATAATTACATAAAGATAACTGACATTAGTAAGAACTGACAAACCAAGAATTACTGTTCTCTCTACTAAAGATCATACCTATCAACACTTGCTCCTACTCCCAACCATTCTCCTCACTGTAGTAAGTTAACTTTTAAAATACAAACTTGTCAATAACACTTTTATATTGCTCTTAAGATAAGCACTGCAATTCTTAGCATGGCATGTTAGACTTTGCATGATCTGGCCTTTGCCTACATCTTCAAATGTATCCATGCTTCTCTCCATCCTGCTCACTGTGCTTCAGTCATTGGACTTTTTACAGCATTTTCTCAAATGACTGTGTATCCTTGCAATTCAGGATTTTGCATGAGTTGTGGACTCTGAATGATACAATCCTCTTCTCACCCTTTGCCTAGATAATCTCTGCTCATTGAATGCTTAGCAGCAATACAGCCTTCTTAGGTGACTCTTCCACTGAAACCCTGTTCAAGCCATTTCTAAGAAATTCCCACAGTAGGCTTGACATCTCCTTTTTGACCCTTCTCACATATACTACTTACTTATATAATTTTTAAACTCAGAAACATCCTATTGTAATACCAGCCCACGAATAAAAAGAAGCTCTAAATGCATCATTCATCAATTTATCCTTAGTGATTTAAAAAGTCCATTATAGACAAAGTTTTTTGCAAAAACCAGGCTTATAAAAGGCTGAAAGAAGCTACTGTCCTTTTAATGTTTTTCTTTACCTAAGTTCAGTAATTTAAAGTAATGAGTAAGAATTCATCCTGGTAAAGATGGGGAAAGATAGGTCAATAGCATAGGAAAGAAAGTGGGTCATTTTTGTGTTTATGTGGCAGTTTTAGTATCAAATTTCCATCACCTGGCACTTTAACAAAATTGTTGTCTCAAAATGGACTCTTAATTTGCAAATCTGATAGATTACCTTGAATTCTTATCTTTTTTGTCTTCTACAGTACTTGCAACTATCTTTTTTCTTTTTTTTTCCCAAAATGTTTCTGCACCTTGTTTTATCTCTGTCTCTCTGATAACTTCTCCTCTATAATTTTTCTTCTTCCTTTTCTATGTTTAGACATTCAAGGAGATTCATACACTCATTTAATATATACTTATATGTTCACCTTTGCCTATCATTATTCTAGTTAGTCATTCATTCAAATTATATTTATCAAGTGTTTCCAATGCCAAACGCTTATCCATGAACAGAAGAATTCAACACTAAATAAAGTAAATAAAATCCCTGATCTTCTGACAGTTATCAGAGGTACAATAATAAATGACGTAAGCTTTCTGCTATTATAGGGCTTATATTTTAGTTAGTGAGAAGGTGTGAGTAGGGAAAGAAGATAAATCAATAACAAATAACTATATTTTTATAAGAAATGTCAAGTTTTATTAAGAATATTAGACACATCATATGCAATCTTAAAAATATGTGGTCAGAGAAAGTCTCAATAGATTTAATTTAGGCTGAGACTTAACTGATGAACATGGTGATCATGAAGATCATCATAGGACAAATGACCTATCAGGTAATTGGAAATAGCAGGCACAGAGGCACTTAGGGGGGAAAAGAAGCGGGCTTGCTCAAGTATCAAGAATACAGTGGTGATAGAAATTAGGGGGAAATAATAATGGAAGAATCACCACTTTACTTTGTTTCTGCTCTTACTCCTTCGTAGATCACAGCCAATACTTGGATTTGGCAGTTGCAAATAACATGTCTTTCCTGGATTACAATCATTTTGGATTTCTCCTGTTATCATGTCATTACTATACAGGAAGTAGAATGTCATCTTAGACAATTTTGTTGCCTGCAAGTTTCTTCTCACTAATGGCTCCCTAATATTTTCCCTAAGTATGTATAATCGATATGACATCACAAAGTTCACTATTATGTAGAAAAATAGGTTCATTTTCTATTTGAGCTTCTGGATTCTACTGTTTAGCTCAATAATTTTTGCACTCCATCTTCATATTTTTCCCTGCTTTCGGCATAGGCCTGTATTGCTTAGATTTCATTTTGTTTCATTTTATTTTTTTCTAAGATACAGTTAAGACAAGCTTATTACTGCATTTCATTCATTTTGTTTCTCTCCATTACTTGGAGATAAAGTCATCAAAAAGCTGTACATTTTTAATACACTAATTAATCCACCAGCCAATTCTAAATGTCTGCACCTCCTCAGCTTTTCATCAACCTACTAATAATTTGAATCGCTGTTGATATAAAGCAATGCCTCTGATTCAACTATAAGTAGAAAACTATAAGCAGATTTGGAGTTGAGGAATAAGTTGGATTAGAAGTAGAAATTTGACAGTCATCTCATGGAGCTAGTGACAAACACAAAGGAAGTAGATAATATTGCAGAAGGGGAGAATGGTACATGTGTTATAAGTACCAAAAGGAAATTTCTTTCCCCAGTTTACCTTTGAAGTCTCCATCCTTGATAAATTCTTGCATAGAGTTCATACCTAGCATTTCTCCACTGTCATCCTTGTCAGTGTAAATAATCATTTACCCACTCTTACTATCCCAGCTTCATGGGTGGGTTCCTAGACTTGGAAAATAAAATAAAGCATATCTTGAATTACAGTTGTAGTGATTGTGTCAGGCTGCTATCTCAACTGTTCTTTTTGACCCTTATCACAGAACACATTGAGATTAGTTAGAGGAGTAGATGTCAACCACCTATCTCTTGTTTTTCTTCCACATTGCTTCCTCTAACTTCCTTTAACCATGATCTTGACTGTTGCCTCCATAATCTTCTACCAGAGATTAAAGCTAAGTATGTTTGGAACTAAATTTAACCCCTTTAAAAAAATTAATGGAAGTAACTCCTGAATTTTCAGAGTCCATGACTGTACTATAATTGCATTAAGCAACTATACTAAAAAATTAATTCTCATTTCTCACTTACCTCCAGTTTTACCCAGGTGTGCACTCTTAAAATATCTAACCTGCACTGCATTTTATTTTTATTTTTTTAAGATTTTATTTAAATTCCAGTTAGTTAACATACAGCGTAATTTTAGTTTCAATAGTAGAGTTTTGTGTTTCACCACTTACATACAACACCTAGTGCCCATCACAACATAACCTGTACTGCATTTTAAATCTATCCATTCCTTCCCATTCTTACTGCATTATCTTGTTTTGGGGCTGGACTTGCTAACTGCTCTTGCCTCTTCCCCCATCTCCATCTTCATTTATCACATTGTGAGATTCATTACTTTGAGACAGTTCCAAGTGTGTTTCTTTGATCTACTACACATATAATGAATAACCACCACCAGTTATTTTAGTCAAAATTTGAATCTTAGAACAGTGATTTTCTACAACATAGTCTCATCCCACATTTTGCTCTCATCTATCACGACTTATATACACATATACCTCTGAACAGTTATTTATTTTTCAACATACTTTATACATATGCATCATATTTTGGGTTCATTTTCTAAAAGGCATTTCCTTGTAAAGATTTCCCTATATAAATTATCTTCTTACTTAAGTGCCTGTCTAAACTACCACCTCCCCAAAGAACTTTTTTCATTTCTCAAAATGTTTTGTTTTTTTTTCACTTTGATGTATGAACAGCTATGATATATTTTACTTTTCCTAAATTTTCATAATCAAGCATATATTCTAGTATAATTTATGCTTATCTATGGATTTGTCTTATCACTGTACTAGATTTTTAAATTCTCCAACATTAAAATAGTGGGTTTTTTTTAAAGATTTTATTTATTTGTTTGAGAGAGAGAGAGCATAAGCAGGGGGGAGTGCTCCAACAGGTAGAGGGAGAAGCAGGCTCCCCTCTTAGCAAGGAGCCCTAAACCTGACTCAGTTCAGGACCATGCGATCAGGACCCGAGCTGAAGACATTCAACCAACTAAGTCATCCAGGTGTCCCAAGATGTTTAGTTTTGTTTTGTTTTATCTGCAGCAGTTAGCATGTTTTTATGCACTATGTTTTTGGTATCTAGGTCTTTTACAACATATTCTTTCATGAAAAATGATGGGTTGTGTTTTCCATTAAGAATATTTTTATTGCCATGTGAAGTCCTTAATTAATCTTGAGCCTCAATCTGTCTTCTATATTTATTTTTACAATGCATGTGGATAAGCAAACTCTATTCAAATATGAGTACATGCCTGTAACCAAATGCTTTATGAATCCACTTCTTTGTTACATTGTATGTCTTATCTTTATTAGCTTCTTGTCATATTTATAGCCAATAAAAACTCTATAGCTACTGTGAAATGAGATGTATGCCTTCATCAATGGTTTGGAAGTATTTCTAGTTTTTAAAATGCATTTTACAGAAACATAACCATTTAACATTTGAATTTTAATGTTTCAGATAACTTAGTTTTTATCTATTTTTTTCTTTTTGTTATTTTTTAAAATTTTATTTTATTTTTTCAGTGTTCCAAAATTCATTGCTTATGCGCCACACCCAGTGCTCCATGAAATACGTGCCCTCCTTAATACCCACCATTAGGTTTACCCAACCCCCTACCCCCCTCCCTTCCAAAACCCTCAGTTTGTTTCTCAGAGTCTGCAGTCTCTCATGGTTCATCTCCCCTTCTGATTTCCCCCAATTCACTCTTCCTTTCCTTTTCCTAATGTCCTCCATGTTATCTTTTTAATGACTAAAAGTAAAGGAGCAATGATTCTTTAAACAATGAATTTATGAAGAATAAGTTCTTACTTGGCGATATGTACTTGATGTGTAAAATTGTATGCGAGTTAGACTATGATAATTACTTACCAATTTCTCATTACATAATTACTTGTTATAATCACTGTTCAAACAATTTGATCTATTTATTAGGCTATTGAAAATATGTCGTTTATAAGACTTAATTGATTTATATTTGAAGGAATTATTATGGAATGCTTATAAAACTAAAACATCTGCAGAAATTTTTAAATAATTGAGTTATAAAGGACAATATTTTATAATTGATTTCTAGTTAAAAAAAGCAAACAAACAAAAACAGTGGGGGTACCTCGATGGCTCAGTCGGTTAAGTGTCTGTCTTTGGCTCAGGTCATGATCCCGGGGTCCTGGGATCAGCCCCACATCAGGCTCCCTCTTCTAGGGGAAGTCTGCTCCCTCTACCTCTCCCCCGGCTTGTGTTCCCTCTCTCACTGTCTCACTCTGTAAAATAAATAAATAAAAACCTTAAAAAAAAAAAAGCAGTTACAACCTGGAAATCCCTAAGGAAGTAGTGGAGAGACATCAATATATCGTAATCCTTGGTGAAAATTTCCCCTCCCATGAAAGTATATATTAGAACAACTTGCATAACTTCAAATTAATTGAAGATGTAACTGAAGTTATAGATGTAAAATTCTCATGTGTAGTATAATCTGTTGTTCACAGATATCACAACCCACTTTAGAAGGAGTTTTGGAAGGGACAATTAATTACATCCTAAGCCATTTAGTAACCTGCATATTAAATGCCAAAGAGGTCAAAGAGTCTTTGAAATATTTTCAGTCTGTTATGTTGTTTTGTTTATTAGTAACTGGACAAGTAAAAAATGCAAAATAAAATAACTATAAAATATTGGATTTCCATTAAATATATTTAAGATTAAAGAAAATGCGGTGTCTAATTATTTTATGCCTCTATTTCTCCTCTTATTTAAAAACAATGAGATTTATAAATAGTATAATTTTAGTTTTATAATAACCTAATGGATTAGGAAACTAGAAATATTTATATTATATTTTATAGAGGAAAACTGTTTTTCAATACAACTGAACATAGACTTCAAATCTCTAGAATCCTCTATTTCTATTATTTTCCTTTAGATATAGAGAAAAATGGGAGAAAACATTTTGCACAGTAAAGAATATGCATCATTTTTTAAAGAATATACATCTTGAATAAAAAATGCATCTTGATAAAATTTTCTGAGTGATTCCTTTGTGCCAAGCCATCTTCTAAGTGCTTTACTGAACCTAATCTTTAAAATATTCTAGTCAGTTGTATTTAGGTATTAACTACAGTTTTTAGAAAATGAAAAACAAAAGGTAGATTACTGTGTTAAGATTTTGATGTTACTAAACTGCATAATTAGTTTTCAGATCTGGCAGTCTGCCACTAAACAGATTTAATCACATCATCACACTGTCTGTTGTAAGTGAAACAGACTTATTTGTTCTTGGACAAACAGGAGGAATTCTCTGATGAAGAGGAGCCGTCTATGAAAAACAAAACAAACCTGGTACAAACTTTCTAAACAGAGACATGCAAAGTATCTAAGGCAAAAATGATCAAGGTATTTGCTAGAAATAGCAAAAATAAAAATGTCTGTGGCTAGAACAGAACACTAGTGGTATGAATTCAGACTTTGGCCAGTGTTTTGTATTATATCTTTTGTGCAATTCATCCTTAAAAGGAAGGATATAAATTTCTCCTTAAAATGCTCACTTGTTCTGTGTTTCAGTTACAACATCTACAACATAAGGATATAGCAGGAACCCTTTTTGTAAGATTTCTTTCAAGGTCAGTTGAATTAAAACTGTAACAGACTTTGATACATATTGAATACTCAATAAATTCTAGCAACTGTTCTTACTCACTAGTCTGGATAAGTCTCTGAATAGATGCTGTTCCATTTTTAATTAGAAAAATTGGTGTTTAGGGGTGCCTAGCTGGCTCAGTCAGTAGAGCATGTGACTCTTGATCTCAGGGCTATGAGTTCAACCCCCATGTCAGGCCTGGAGCTTATTAATTAATTAATTAATTAATTATTTTTTTATTATGTTATGTTAGTCACCATCCAGTACATCATTAGTTTTTGATGCAGTGTTCCAAGATTCATTGTTTACATATAACACTCAGTGCTCCATGCAATATGTGCCTTTCTTAATACCCACCCAAGGTTCATCCATCCCCCCTTCCTCCTCCCTTCTAAAAATCTCAGTTTGTTTTGAGTCCACAGTCTCTCATGGTTCATCTTCCCCTCCAATTTCCCTCCCTTCACTTTTCCCTTCCTTCTCCTAATATCCACCATGTTATTCCTTATGTTCCACAAGTAAGTGAAACCATATAGTAATTGACTTTCTCTGCTTGACTTATTTCACTCAGCATAATCTCCTCTAGTCCCATCCATGTTGATGCAAAAGTTGAGTATTCATCCTTTCTGATGGCTGAGTAATATTCCATTGTATATATGGACAACATCTTCTTTATCCATTTGTCTGTTGAAGGACATCCTGGCTCTTTGCACAGTTTAGCTATTGTGGATGTTGCTGCTCTGAACATTGGGGTGAAGATCGTTCTTTTCACTACATCTGTATTGGGTATATACTCAGTTGTGCAATTTCTGGGTCACAGGGTAGCTCTATTTTTAATTTTTTGAGAAATCTCCACATTGTTTTCCAAAGTGTTTCTAACTTGCATTCTCACCAACAGTGTTAAGAGGGTTCCCCTTTCTCCACATCCTCTACAACATTTGTTGTTTCTTGCCATGTTGGGCATGGAGCATATTAAAAAAAAAAAGAATAAAGAAAAATGGTGTTTATTTCCATAAAATGAAAGGAAAATAAATGCTGGCAAAATAAAAACAAGACGTATATACTCCAAATCAGTGGCATATGAAAAGATATAAAAATGAATAAATTAGTAAATTTTAGACAAAATAGAGAAAAATGAAATGAAAGCAAATGCTGAATTTGGTCCCATAAAAAATATCTAAATATAACCAAAAAAGGAGTAAGGATAAAGTTAACAAAAATAAATATAAATGAAGAAGAAAAAATCAAACATGAACACAGAGTATATGTGAAGTGACTGAGTCGAAGTGTGTTAAATGAAATTTTAACTGCAATTTGAAATACAAACTCAGTTGTCAAAAATATGTCATTCTGCTAGAAGTGAATCTTTGCTTAAAAATTAAGTAAACCCAGGGATGCCTGGGTGGCTTTGTGGGTTAAACCTCTGCCTTCCACAGAGAGGCAGAGAGGCAGGCAGAGAGAGGGGGAAGCAGGCTCCCCACCAAGCAGAGAGCCCAATGTGGGGTCAATCCCAGGACCCTGGGACCATGACCCAAGCTGAAGGCAGAGGCTTAACCCCTGAGCCACCCGCGCACCCCATATGTTTTTGCTTTGTATATGAATACTGCTTGAAACCACTTGGAAATAATTAGAAACACAAAGTAACTAAATAATGAATTAGTTACAGATTAACATTTATATTTTGACTTGTACCAGCACAATTTTTGTTTTTATTGAAAAATAAGTAAGAATCCCAGGAAAAGTATAAGTAGAGAAGTACAGGTTTTTTTGTAGATCAAATTTCTATGTCTTGAATATGCATGATTATTAAAATATCATTTTCACAATTCACTACTTAGCTGGAAATACTGTTGTTTTTTAAAAAAAGAAAATTAAGGGGTACCTGGGTGGTTCAGTCAGTTAAGCTTCTGCCTTTGGCACTGGTCATGATCCCAGAATCCTGGGATCAAGCCCCATGTCCCCATCTCCCCTGCTCATAGGGGAGTCTGCTTCTCCCTGTCCTTCCAGCTCCTGTTTTCTCTCACTATCTATGTCTCTCTCTCAAATAAGTAAAATCTTTCAAAAAAAAAAAAAAAAAAAGAGAGAGAGAAATTAATCATCGTTTTCATTTCCACCTTGCATGATACTGAGTGGGTAAACAATGTAAGTTTGTTGGGTAAAATCCAACTTTTTTCAAAGAAAATGTCCAATGGAAAGAGCCATTTGAAGTGTGTGTGTGTGTGTGTGTGTGTGTGTGTTTGCATGCATCAGTGTAGCATAATGCAACAGGAGGGAGAATTAGAAGTATTTTCTTGGAGGAAATTAGAAGATCAAAATAAAAGGAATTTTAGAAAATTAGATATAAAGGTCAATTTAAAGTCATAAGGAATAAAAAAATGGCAAGGTCAGATCTAAGATAGTTTGGTGAGAACGTGGTTGAATAGTATAGTACAAGATAAGAACCCAATTCTTGGATGTTGCCTGGCTATTAGAATTCCAAATCTTTGTACACATCAGTGCTTTGGTTGGTACATACAATACTTTTCCAGGATTGCTAACTCTTTGGTCTTCACCTTCTGAATTTGTATTCCTGATTTTTTTAATCTTGAAGTTCCATGTTATCAACTAAGATCAACTCTTTGGTTTAATAACTTGGATTCCTGCTATGCTCTTAACTATATATTTTCCAATAATGTAACATTCTTTACAGTTATAATTTTCTGGCCTTAATATTAAGGATTTTAGTGACATTTATTCCTTCCTCCTTGCTAGTAATAGAATTCTCCCATCCTTATACCATTCCTTCTTTACTTTCTTCCTTTCTTCCTTCCTTTCTTTCTTCTTTACCTCCATAAAAAAATAATTTAATATATACCATGTCAGGAAAGGTTATAAGGTACAGCAATAAGCACAGTGGACTAAGTTCATGCATGCAGAGTGCTGGATGTAGGTGGAGAATAACAGACAATACAAGTAAAAATTAATAACATGTCAATTTGTAATTAATTCTAAAAATAAACAAGTGACATGAATAGTCTTTTAAAACAAGCTATTTGGATCATTTGTAGTTAGACCATGCCATTACTAAATAGCCCAAATAAGCCTCTTTATAATATTTTAAAGTTGATATAACCTTAAAAATCAACATTCCACTTTTAAGTACAAAATTACCAGTTCAGAAACAATTACATTAATCAAACATATTCCTGACTAGTTAATTAAAGAAAGGAAATTAATTTCAAATTGCCCTTCATTTAGTTAAAGAAATAATGCTGATTAAGATGTTAGTTTTTAATCTTCAATCATATTTTTCTTACTCTAAAATTCATAATTTTAATTCATTAGTAATACTTTTATATATCGGAGAAAATTGTCTGTTTTTATATTTGAAGATAAATGGATTTGTGATTAGGCCAATTATAACTTGAAAGGTTTGTTTTCTACATAGTTTGTGCTAATTTCAACTTTGATGAAAATAAACAGCAATGTGTAATAGTGATAAAAATTATACATTTAACTCTACTTTTTCAAGTGCAACACAAAACTAGATGATTGAATAACAAATATTCTTAAATGAAAAATTAAAATCAGTGTTTAATTCTTTCATTCTGTATTGGAATCCTTAATGAGAATGAAAATTTTCTCTTTTTTCTATCACAGACTTAACACATAGTAGGCATTTTTATTAAAATAGCATTTTATTAATCAAATGATTACAGAATAAAAGTAAATTCCTCTAAAATAAGAAAGATAACTGAGAAGAGGATAAGAATGGATTACAAATGGCAATAGCTAATTTATATTTTAAGAACTTTTTAGAAAAGAAATCCTACTGCTATAGCATATGATTCACTTCAGTATAGTTTGTTTCCCCAAAAGTCAAAATATATGTAGTTAACAGTTTTCTAGTCAGCACAGAAGGTAAAAGATTCCAACTTTGAAAAAAGTGTATATAAAAATGAAGTATGCATAGATTCTAAAATATTTTCCATTCTGTAACGTAAAACAATTTGAGGAAAAAGCAATTTGAGGAAAAAGCAATTTGAGGAAAAAGAATTTGAGGAAACTGAAATGACAAAATTAATAACTGTGTTATAGATGTATAATATCTGTAATTGAGAGCCATAATTACATATCTGTAATTATGGCGA
Source organism: Lontra canadensis (assembly GCF_010015895.1). Lineage (NCBI taxonomy): Eukaryota > Metazoa > Chordata > Mammalia > Carnivora > Mustelidae > Lontra > Lontra canadensis. Next base: position 3,298,981 of record NW_022631113.1, read on the forward strand.
AGGATATTTTATTACAACTACATCAAGCTTCATTAAGTTTTATTTTGTAGTATTTATCAGTTGGTATTTCAAATACATATGTGTATGTTTCATAGTGAACATAGTTACTACCTATAAATGTACAATTTGGCACTATTATATTTGTACTTATATATATTATATATAATATACATATAAATTTGTATATATACACAACATATATTGCACATATATGTTGTGTATATATGTTGAATATATACAAATATATTGTGTATATATGAATTTATATGTATCAAACAGATATCAATATATATAATAACACAATATATAATATATAATAACACAGATAATGATATATATAGTGTGTGCGTATATATATATATATATATATATATATATGAATTTATATGCATAACACAGAATACCATTCAGCCATAAAAAACAAGATCCTTCCATTTGTAACAACAACATGTACTTGGAGGATATTATGCTAAGTGAAATAAGCCAGATAGAGAACGACAAGTACTGTATGATTTCACCTATATATGGAATCTAAAAAATAGAATGAATGAGCAAACAAACAAAAAACAATCAAAACCAAACTAAAAGATTCAGAGAACAAACACAGTTGCCAGAGGAGAAGGGGTTTGTAGGTGGATGAAATGGGTGAGGAGGATCAAGGAGTACAAAATTACAGTTGTAAAATAAGTCAAGGGAGTGTAATGTACAGCAAAGGGGATTATAGATGATAATGTTGTGTTAACTTTGTATAGTGACAGATGGTAACTAGACTTATGGTGATCATTTTCAGTGTATATAAATGTCAAAGCACAATGTACACATGAAACTAATATAATATTATATGCCTATTATTTCAATAAAAACAAATACTAATCAGGCAGATAACATATGTGACAGTAATTATGGTTTTAGGGCATGCTCTACATAAGTATTAGATGTGTAGTTATTTCTTACAGCTGTTAGAGAATAATTGGTATCAATTTAGAATAATATAAGAAAATTGTCTTAAATAGAAATTTTCTAATCCAATCTAGTGTTCAAAATGTCTATGTTAGTAATTTTTTTTTAAAGTTTTAACACTTACTAAGGAATCAATATTGGGAAGGTTATACATTAAATTAATACAAGCATCTACTATGTTTAATGAGTAGCCACCTTTGTCCTACTTATCATTTCTCTAGCATCTTGAGACTATGATATTTACCTTTTATAGCTAGTATATGGCTAAATATGCCTATTTGAATTGCAATGAAAACAAAACTTACAAAATAAATTAGAATGTCTGCTTTCAAACATAACATAGTTGCTATTGTCCATTGCACAAAAAGTAGGATAATAAAAAGAAAAAAAAAAGCCAAATCCATGTTTGTAAAGAATTTGGAAAGTGTGACATACAAATAACTAAATTAATTAAAATTCCATAGTAGTAAAACTCCTATGATAGGCTGTTTTAGCAATGACCTCTAATTTGGTCACTCCTACCTTCATCCAAAAATTATATTACTTTTAAGGGAAGTTACAAAACAATGAAATATAATTTTAAATTGCTGTTATTAGTAGCTTCCAACTTAGAAATTTATACTTAGGAATTCTTTAAAACGCAAATTGAAATAAACATATTTTCAGATGAATAGACTTTGATTGTTACATTTGTGCTAAAACAACTATTAAAAAAAAAAACACTTGAAGTACAAGGCAAATATTTGTAGATGGAGATACAGAAAGTATCTGAAAGGAAATAAGCCACGGTCAGGTCAAAGAAGTAATGTACATGATTTAAATGAATGTTGACCTACTGCTACAATGGTATTATTATTATACTATATAATATTATTAATAATGATAATGATGATGTCTTCTGAAGCTTAAAATTTACATAGAATTTAAATATATAACAGTAATATCTTTAAAAATAGGGAAGAAGTGGGGCACCTGGGTGGCTCAGTGGGGTAAAGCCTCTACCTTCCACGCGGGTCCTGATCCCAGGGTCCTGGGATCGAGCCCTGCATCAGGCTTTCTACTCTGCGGAGAGCCTGCTTCCTCCTCTCTCTCCCTGCCTGCCTCTCTGACTACTTGTGATCTCTGTCTGTCAAATAAATAAATAAAATCTTTAAAAAAAATAGGGAAGAAGAAAAAGGAGCTAAAATATGTATGGTGTTTCAGTGTTTGAGGATCAGAAAATAAGGAATGCATTAAAGAACTATAGGGTACCTGGGAATAAACCTAACCAAAGAGGTGAAGGATCTGTACTCAAAGAACTACGAACACGCATGAAAGAAATTGACGACACAAAAAGATGGAAAAGCATTCCATGCTCATGAATTGGAAGAATAAATATTGTTAAAATGTCTATACTGCCCAGAACGATCTATATTTTCAACGCCGTCCCCATCAAAATTCCAGCGGCATTTTTCGAAGTGCTGGAACAAATAATCCTAAAATTTGTGTGGAAGAAGAAAAGATCCCGAACTTCTAAGGAAATGTTGGAAAGGAAAAACAAAACTGGGGGCATTACCTGATTTCAAGCTTTACTACAAAGCTATGATCACCAGGACAGCATGGTACTGGCACAAAAACAGACACATAGACCAGTGGAACAGAGTAGAGAGTAACACTATTGTGAAATAATCTTCGACAAGGCAGAAAAAAATATACAGTGGAAAAAAGTCTCTTCAATAAATGATACTGGGAAAATTGGACAGATATGTATAGAAGAATGAAACAGGACCTTTCTCTTAGACCATACACAAAGATAAACTTGAAGCGGATAAAAGACCTCAGCGTGAGGCAGGAATCTATTAAGATCCTAGAGGAGAACATAGGCAGTAACCTCTTTGACATTGGCCACGGCAACTTCTTTCAAGACATGTCTCCAAAGGCAAAGGAAACAAAAAGAAAAATGAACTTTTGGGATTTCATCAACATTAAAAGCTTCTGCACAGCAAAGAAAGCAGTCAACAAAACAAAGAGGCAACCCACGGAATGGGAGAAGATATTCGCAAATGACACTACAGGCAAAGGGCTGATATCCAAGATCTATAAAGAACTCCTTAAACTCAACACTCAAAAAACAGATAATCACACCAAAAAATGGGCAGAAGACATGAACAGATATTTCTCCAAAGAAGATATACATATGGCTAACAGACACATGAAAAAATGTTCATCATCATCAGCCATCAGGGAGATTCAAATCAAAACCACGTTGAGATACCACCTTACACCAATCAGAATCGCCAAAATTGACAAACAGTAAACATCAAGTGTTGGAGAGGATGTGGGGAAAGGGGAAGGCTCTTACACTGTTGGTGGGAATGCTAGTTGGTGCAGCCACTTTGGAAAACAGTGTGGAGATTCCTCAAAAAATTAAAAATAGAGCTATTCTACGACCCTCCAATTGCACTACTGGGTATTTACCCCAAAGATACATATGTAGTGAAAAGAAGGGTCATCTGTCCCCCAATGTTCGTAGCAGCAATGGCCACAGTCACCATACTGTGGAAAGAGCCGAGATGCCCTTCTACAGACGAACAGATAAAGAAGATATGGTCCATATATAAAATGGAATATTATGCCTCCATCAGAAAGGATGAATATCCAACTTTTGTATCAACATGGATGGGACTGGAGGAGATTATGGTGAAATAAGTCAATCAGAGAGAGTGAATTATCATATAGTTTCACTTATTTGTGGAGCATAAGGAATAACATGGAGAACATTAGGAGAAGGAAAGGAAAAGTGCATTGGGGGAAATTGGAGGGGGAGATGCAGCATGAGAGACTGTGGACTCTGAGAAACAAACTGAAGTTTTTGGAGGGGGTGTGGGGATAGGTGATCCTGGTGGTGGGTATTAAAGAGGGCATGTATTGCATGGAACAGTGGGTGTGATGCATAAACAATTAATCTTAGAACACTGAAAAAAACAAAATTAAGTTTTAAAAATAAGTAATGCATTAAGAAATAAGACTCATTGAATTTCAGTGACATCAAGATTCTTCTCAAAATCCTAGTAAAAAGCTGGAAATTGTACTTAAAAGCATTCATCAAGTAAAAAGCCAAAGAATTTCACAAGCCCAAGTATTGGACCTTTAAGAAAATTTTTAAATGACAAACACGGACTGATCAATGAAAAAACATATGTTATCTATACCAGAAATGAAGAAAGTCATCACTGTAGATCTTACATATATTAAAGAGATAATAGAAGGATAGTATGCATTTTTAATAAATTTGAAAATTTAGATGAAATGGAAAAATTTCTTGGAAATCATGATTTATTACAACCAATACAAAGGAGATATAAAATATTTGCATTGCCCTATAGTTTTTGTTTTAATTTTATTTATTTAGTTGAAAGAGAGAAAGAGATCACAAGTAGGAGAGAGGCAAGCAGGGAGAGGGGGGAAGCAGGCTCCCTGCTGAGCAGAGAGCCCGATGTGGGGCTTGATCCCAGGACCCTGAGATCGTGACCTGAGCCGAAGGCAGAGACTTAACCCACTGAGCCACCCAGGCACCCCACCCTATAGTTTTTAAAATAGTTGAATCCATGATTAAGGACTGTTTCACTAAGATAGTTCTAAACTCCTATGGGTTTTTTTGTATCAATTTTTATTTACATTTTATTTAATTAATATAATGTGTAATATTGATTTCAAGAGTTGAATTTAGTGATTCATCACTTACATATGACACCCAGTGGTCATCACAAATGCCCTACTTAATACCCATCTCCCATTCTGCAACCCTCAGTTGGTTCTCTATAATTAAGAGTCTCATAAAAATCTCTAAAGAGTCTCTTTTTTTCCCCTTTGAAGTTCATCTGTTTTGTGTCTTAAGTTGTACATATGAGTGAAATCATGTGGCATTTGTCTCTCTCTAATGGACTTATTTTGCTTATCATAATACATTCTAGCTCCATTCATGTTCTCATAAATGGCAAGATTTCATTCTTTCTGAAGGCTGTAAACTCAGATGACTTTATTTGTTAATTTTAAACATTTAAGGAAGGGATATTACTAATATTACATCAAGTTTTCAGAAAGATATTAATGAAAGATCACTTCTCAACTCATTTTATGAGCCAGGAATAACTTCAAAATCAAAATTATCTAAGAAAATGACAAGAAAGTTTAAATAATAATTGAATTGATATTTGAAAAACAGTGCACACCATATTAGCAGACAAAAGGAGAAAATAAAAATTTATAATAATCTCAATTGATAGAAAAAATATAGAATTTTATATTCACTGACATTGAAAATTCTAACTAAATGAAATGTAATAGAATTTCCTTAATTTTATAAATAGTATTTCAACAAAAGTAAAAGTAGTTTTTGTACAACACCATATTTGTACCATATTTTGTACAACACCATATTTGTACAACACCAAAATATTGAATGTTTTTCCTCTAGTTTTGGGAACAAAATAAAAAAATGTTACTATGGCCACTTCTTTTTTAAAAATTTTTTAATTTTTTTTTAATAAACATATAATGTATTAGCCCCATGGGTACAAGTCTGTGAATCGCCAGGTTTACACACTTCACAGCATTCACCATAGCACATACCCTCCCCAGTGTCCATAACCCCACCACCCTCTCCCTACCCGCTCCTCCTGGCCCCCCTCAGTTTGTTTTGTGACATTAAGAGTCTCTTATGGTTTGTCTCCCTCCCAATACCATCTTGTTTCATTTATTCTTTTCCTACCTCCCAAACCCCCCACGTTGTATCTCCACTTCCTCATATCAACGAGATCATATGATAGTTGTCTTTCTCCAATTGACTTATTTCACTAAGCATGATACCCTCTAGTTCCATCCACATCGTCGCAAATGGCAAGATTTCATTTCTTTTGATGGCTGCATAGTATTCCATTGTGTATATATACCACCTCTTCTTTATCCATTCATCTGTTGATGGACATCTAGGTTCTTTCCATAGTTTGGATATTGTGGACATTGTTGCTATAAACATTTGGGTAAACATAGTGATCCAAAGGGGCACATGAACCTGAATGTTTATAGCAGCAATGACCACTATGGCTGCTTCTGTTGAGCATTGTACTACATGCTTTTGCCGATGGAAAAAATGTACATATTATAGAGAAATAAATTGTATAAAGATTGGTACAGGACATATAAAAGTATCATCACAGATAATATGACTTTGGAAGATGAAAATCCAAAAGGATATACAATTAGAATTAATAAATAAGTAAAGCAAGATCACTGGTACAAATAAATATACACATATTAATTGTTGCTCTATATATCACCAACCATAAATTAAAAAACAAATGTCACTTACAACAATATTGTAAAACATCAATATTATACCAAGAAGTCTCACTATATATGTGAAAACTCACACTTTGAATTTTAAACCATTGTAGAGATTAATTGATCTAAACAAATAGAAGGTTATATCATATTTATGAATGAAAGACAGTATTGTTTAAATATCAATCTCCAATCTTGATTAGAAATTTAGTGCAGTTTCAGTTAAAATGTAAGGATCACAGAATCTTCCTTTCTTTCTTTTTTTCCTTTTTTCCTCTTTTCCTCCTTTCTTTCTTCCTTTCCTTTCCTTCCCTTCCCTTCCCTTCCTTTCCCTTCCTTTTCCCCTTCCCCTCTTCCTTCTTTCCTTCCTTCCTTCCATTTGGGGAGACTGAGAAGATTTATTCTAAAATGTATGTAGAATTGCAAAGAACACCAAAGAGTCAAAATAATCCTGAAAAAAACAAAGCTGGAGTGTTTATACTATCAATATAAAGCTTCACTGTGAATTCACAATAATAAAAGGAATATGATGTTGGTGTAAGGATGGAAATACAGGCTAATGGAAATAATAGCAAATATGGTCATCTAAACTACAATAACAAATGTGCTGCAGCAAAATAGTGACAGAAAAAAAGATGTTCTTTTGAATAGCTGGTGCTTTATTGATAGGTAATTATCTGGAAAAAAATGAATGTTGGCCCTTACATCATAGCTCACACAAAATTTAACGTGAGAGGAAACATTGAGCTGATCCAAAGAGTTGAATTTTCAAATTAGACTAATACAAATAAGAGATCTTACCCAGTATATATTTACTAATAATAAAAAAAAAAAAGATAAGAAAAGAAAAAGAAAAAGAAACAAGAGACACAGAGGAAGTATGGACATTGATATCCAGGTCTGGATGTTGAGGGCAACCTCCAAGGTCCTTTTTTCTTAGATAAGACATGCATTCTCTCTGATTCAGAGTAAATGGTGCATCAAACTGTGGTTCTTAGATTATTATCTCTTATTAGGGAGCATCTAGTTTATAAAATATCTCTATTTAATACCCCCAAATACATGATATTTTAAAAATCCTGGCTCATGAGTCCATACCTTCTGTAATAATTTACTAAAACCAGCCTATAACCAGGAATGCCTAATGACATTCCAAAGATAGGGACCTTCCTCTATTAAATATCATAATATCATAATTTCATTTATGTGAGGGTTACAGCTGTATACTGAATGTTTGTGTTTCCCTGAAATTCGTATGTTGAAACCTAATGCCAAATGTGTTAATATTTATCACTGAGGCCTTTGGGAAGGTATTAGGTCATGAGGGTGGAGCCCCCATGAAGGGGATCGGTGTGCTTATAAGAGACTCCAGAAAGCTTCCTAGCCTCTTCCACCCTTTAAGGACATCATGAGAGGATATTTGTTAATGAACAAGGGAATGAGTTCTCACCAGACACTGATACTGTTAACACCTTAATCTGGGATTTGCCAGCCTCCAGAACTGTGAGAAATAAATGTTTGTTGTTTAGGCCACTATGCCTATAGTACATTTATTATAGTTACCCAAACAAAGACAATTAGTTATCCTGTTCAGTGTGATTAGACCAGATCACTTTGTTTCTTATGTTTCTTCTGGGATATTCACTTGGTAACTCTAAGAAAAAATAAATCACAGTCCAATTACTTTAACTTCTTTTTTACTCTAGCATAAACTCAAAGTAAAAGATAAAATAAGTCATAGGTAGAAGAATATTTTCTTAAATTTGGCATAAACAGATTTCTTTTAAGCAGGACATAAAAAACTGCTAAGGACATAAAAACATAAATTAAAAATTTATATATTGGACTTCATGAGCATTATGAAATTTACTTCTTCAAAAGATATCTCAAGAAAGTGAATAGGCAAGACACTGTCTGAAAAAGATATCTGCAGTATATTTACCCTTCAGTTTATCTATCTACCTACCTACCTATCTAGATTTTTTAAATTAGTAAGAAGAAAGTATAACAAAAATGCTATATTGTCATATATATAATGTTATATAATCAAGATGTCAACAGGAACTTTCTGCATCAGTTATTATACTTAGTGATAAATATTGAAAGCTTTCTCCTAAGAAAAAAAAGAAAACAACTCCTCCCAGTACCACCACTGAGATGAATTGTTAACCTGTGCAAAAGATATGAGAAAGGAAGGAAGAGAGAGATGAAAAATAAAGAAAGGGAGGGTGGCTCAGACCATTCAGTGTCTGCCTTTAGCTCAGGTCATAATCTGGGGGTCCTAGGATTGAGCCCCACATCAGGTTCCCTGCTCAACGGGGAGTTCACTTCTCCCTATCCCTCTGCCTCTCCCCTTGCTCCTGCTCTCTCTCTCTCAAATAATAAAAATAATAAAATCTTTTTAAAAATAGAACAAGGAGTGAAGGAAGAATGGAGGAAAGAAAAGAGGGAGGAATGGAGAGAGGGAGGAATAAGGGAGAAAGGAAGGAAGGAAGATTTGGAAGGAAGGAATTGGGAAAAAAAGAAGAATTGGAAATAAAGAAAGGATTGGAAAGAAACAAATCTCACAATCATAGGGGTCATGATTGTGTATTTTGGAAACCCAAAAGAAAAAAGCAAATTTATGAATGAATATGGGAAGATGACAAAATACAGTTACTAATTATATTTCTAAATATTAGCAACAAAAATAGACAAATTTGAAAAATTGTATTATTTAAAATGGCACAAAATATTACAGTATTAAGAATAAGACTACAAAATGATGTACACAACTGCTCAACAGAGAACTAGAAAATTTTACTGAGAGAAATTTAAGTCCATATATTTTAGGGAAAGTACAAAATTGGTCAAAATTCAGTAGTGTAGAACATCAAGTTTTAAAACAGGATACATTTTATTGATACATTTATGAATTAAATAATTTATAAGGTCACTGGTTGGACAGAAGTGGATTCCAGTGAATTTCAAGCCATATCTTATGGTCAGGACTAATAGACACACTACGTCTTCAATAATCAGGAAGACACAGGCTCCAAAACCAGACAAACACAGCACTGATCAAAAAAGTTGCTATTAAGAGACTTTGAGATCAGAAATCTGTCATGAACAGAAAACTCTCACTTTTGCTTAATTTTAAACTTCTGCTATATATATGGACAATGTAATATTATTCAGTCTTAAATAAGGAAAGCCAGGCTGCCATTTAGAAACATTGCCTAGGTGGCCCAGTTGGTTAAGTATCTGACTTTGGCTTAGGTCATGATCTCAGAATCCTGGGATTGAGCCTGGTGTCTGTCTCCCCGCTCTTGGGAAGCCTGCTTGTCCTTCTTCCTCTGCCCTCCCCCTGCTCACTCTTTCTCTCAAATAACTAAATTTTAAAAATCTTTAAGAAGAGAAAAAGAACTACATTGATGAATCTGGAGGACCTTATGGTAAGTGAAATAAGCCAGACACAGAAAGACAAATATTGTCTGATCTCACATATGTGTCAAATCTTTAAAAATTTTTTTTAAAAGTTCAACTGCTAGTAACATTGATAAGGATAGTAGTTACAATAGGCTGGAATGGAGGGAAAAATGTTTTGATCAAAGAGTATAAACTATCAGTTGTAAATGAAGAGATTATAGTAATCTAATGTACATCATAGTGACTATAGTTAATAATAATGTGTTATATTCTTGAAATTTGCTAAGAAAGTAGATCTCAAGTGCTCTCACCACACACACAAAGGTAACTATGTGAGGTTATGAATGTAATAATTAGGTTGCATGATGTAATCATTTCACAACATATATGTACATCAAAGTATCATGTTAGTAGCTGGAATCCTGCTTTAATGCTTTAAAGCATTAGCTTCAGGTCACAATCAGAACAAGAACTTATCATCACTATTATTTAACCTTGTTTTAACATTGATATGACATAACACAGAAATTTGATTGATAAATATTACAATATTATCATTATCTCTGATTTTTCCCTCGAAACACATTTATAAACAATAAGGTAAGTCAGTATGATTTCTAGATACAGATTAATAGAAAGATTTGTATCTCAAAGAGGCAGAAAAAGAAATTACAATTATAAGTTTTCTAAGGTAAATATACTAAGAAAAGGGAAGCCAGAAGCCTAGAATGAGGAGGAAGTGTTAAGTTTAGTCAAGTTGAGGGGAAAGTGAATACCTTCTTGGTTACCGGTTTAGGCAGGGAATAATTTTTTTTCAGAGAATTAAGTGGTCCAAAGAAACGTGGGAGGGTCGAAGCAACTAGACTTTTAGTTTGGACACATAGAATGATTTCAAACTATACTGTATGATGGTTCTAGAATCACTTTGCAACTGCCATCAGGAGAAAGCCTCCATAATCCCAAAGCCCCTGCTGACTTCAAAACCACTCGGTACTTACCATGATCCACATGTACTGTATGAACGCTTTCACCCAGCCTGTTGAAATCCTAAAAATTGTATCTGGACATTGGATCTTTTGATAAAGTTACTGAAGGAATATAACCTGTATGACTGGGTTTGCCAGAAAAAAAAAAAAAAAAAAAAAAAAAAAAAAAAAAAAAAACTGTGGAACTAGCGAAATCCACACTAACAACACCTCCGCTTCACTAAACATTTCCAAATTTAAATAAAGTTACCTGAGTCCCTAAATCAAAAGCACAATTTAACTACAGTAAATGCTACATAGGAAATACAGATTTTAGCCTTCCTGACTCTATAGCACTTAAGTACACTAGGAATGTTGAATGGAATTTAAATGCAAATCAAATATGCTCATTCCCTAAGAGTAATGTGACCATTACTTAAATTTGATAGAGGAGCAGAAATATCACTTACAATGCATTAGTTTCACAAAACCTATTTATAGGACATTTGCTGACTGAGAAAGGAGTCAACTAAAATGGAGAATATGGGGGTGCCTGGGTGGCTCAGTTGGTTAAGCATCTGCCTTCAGCTCAGGTTATGATCCCAGGGTCCTGGGATAGATCCCAGGATCAGGCTTCCTGCTCAGCAGGGAGTCTGCTTTTCTCTCTCTCTCCCTCTGCCTCTCCCTACTCCTCATTCTGTCTCTCTCTCAAATAAATAAAAAATCTTAAAAAAAAAAAAAATGGAGAATACAAGCTATGTCATGCTCAAGTAGCTATCATGTTTTGGACCTGTTAGATATCATCAGAATTAGTAGGGCAGAATTAGTATGGCAAATCAGAAGCACTAAAGTGATTTGCATTAAGTTACATTGGGTTTACTTAGAGTAAATACCTATGCAGCATACAGGTTAGAAAATGTATTTGACGTTTAAACTATTAATTTGCAAACTCTTGTCAAGAGACAGAAGTTACTATCCTGAAATAGAACACTCTGAGTCCTTCTCCTTAAGCAGCTACTATCAGGTTGTACCATTTAGCCCCACTACAACTGTAATTTCATCTGTAAAATTAATAGATTTGAGCAGGAAATCTCATACATTACATGTGAGAAGGTGAATGAAAGATATTTTATTTCATATATGTACACATAAAAAGCAGTCATGAAGAGATGTTAGTCCTAAAAGGAAATATTTGTATATAAGAGAAGAAAAGAATACAATGCTTAGTTATTTTTAGCCATTTTACACTTCTTAAGGCTAATTTAGTTTGGCATTGAAGGAAATTAGTGTCAAACTCTAAGTCAGGCTTTAAAAGTTTAAATCCATCCTGACATCTGGACAGAATGTTAGTTTTAGCTGAAGGGTATATCTTGTCTTATTTTCATTTTGAATATTCATTTGTAATATGTTGCATTCAAAAGATATTTGGGGGGAAAATGATATTTGGTCTATTAATGTTATAAATAGGTACCAAACTGGAGATTTGGGAAAATAACTTTTATAAATGGAATTGCAAAAATTCTCTTCCTTTATTTTTTTAGTTTATTTTTAATTTTTTTAAAGATTTTGTTTATTTATTTGACAGAGATCACAAGTAGGCAGAGAGGCAGGTAGAGAGATAGAGGGGGAAGCAAGCTCCCCACTGAGCAGAAAGCCCAATGTGGGGCTCAATCCCAGGACCCTGAGATCATGACCTGAGCCGAAGGCAAAGGCTTAACCCACTGAGCCACCCAGGTGCCCCTCTCTTCCTTTATTTTTTTTTTTAACAAGTTGTTATGATGTCTTATTGACCATAGATTCAAATACAGCATAAAGTGATTTGACTAAGCCACGTCTTTATTCAATACACCATAAATCATTAAGGTTTGCTGAATTAAAAAAAAATCCAAAGAATTCATTATTTAAATATTTTAGTTTACATCTCTAGGTGTTTATGTAATAACAGAATTATGTTAAATACTGTTCTTCTAAGTATTCATTTCAAATTTTTCACAGATTTGTTCTGACTGCCATGGAAATTCAGTGAATTGGTTTCTGAATAATTTAGTTTGCACCCCACATGATACTGTGTTTTCACTATAAACTTAACACCCCATAATAGGGAGATTTACTAAAAAACAACCTAAAATCTCATTGCCAATATCTAGTATAATTTTAGTAAGTGACAAAGTTTATGAACTTGAACTCTCATTCAGTTAGTCCCAAATCTGCATTCTGTGTTTTTCCTTCAGTGCTTACTGTAATTTTAGAAAATTATTTCTATAGTCCTCTGCTAAATATTATCTCCATTACACTGGAGAGTAGAGTATATGTTATTGCTGTTTTTCACTATAGCACCTAGTTATGATTAGAAGAATACTTCTGGCATTGTCTTTTTTCAGTAAATATTTGTAGAAGGAATGCATAAATGAAAGTAAGAAAAAGGCAGGGAGGGAAGGAATGAAGGAAGGAATGAAGGGAAGGAGGGAGGGAAGGTAAGAGGGAGGGAGGAAGAAAGGTTGGATTAATAATGAGATCCTCTTTGTGTTTAGAACTCAATTTGCAAATGTTGTTCCAAGTCTTGTAGACAGATTTCCAAGCAGGCAGATTCTGATAAGGTACAGGTATAGGACTTTTACCTGGGGGACTTCAAGAGTTTTGTTTTGGATTTCAAATTACAAAAGCGATGGCATTTATATGGGTAAGAGTGAGCTCACTCACTGAAGCACAGCTTGCCTGCGTGATTTATTTAGGACACTGGATCCTTTAGTTAGTATTATATTGACTATCACAAATCTTCTCCCTGTTTATTCTGTTTAAAATAGCATCCAGGGTCACAAAAAAGACCCATTATGGGATGAACTTCTCAGCAATCCTATGGCCTGCTGATGGTTTCTCTCAGACTCCCAATTTGGATTCAATTTGTTGATTAGATAACCATTGATTATGGTTTTGTATTTCAGCGTGCTAAGCATAGGTTCAGACCCAGTACTATAGCTGTCTACATTGGTGAATGAAGAGAAATGGGATCTTTATAGTACAGAGTTATCTTTTAGAATTGAGGAGAGGGGAAAAAAAAAATCAATGAAGTATGGCAAACAGTGGCTAAGCAGAAAGTGTAAACAGTCTGTGTAAGAAATACCCTGACTCTAGGAATCATGTTTGCTGGGAACTAGAGGAAATCAAAAATGAGAAGTAAAAATTCCCCACATTCTGTTAGGTTAACAACAGATAGAGTTTGGGGATTCCAAAAGGAAACATCAGAAATTCAAGGAAGAATGCCATCGGGCCCAAAGTAAGACTTGTTCTTAGAAAAGTCCTTTTTTTTTTTTCCTTAAAGAAAGAAATGTTTAAATTCAGTGAATATTATTGATTCATTATGTAAGAGATGGAATAGGCTAATAGTTTGAGGATGCATGTTACATTTGACTGATGGAAGAAAGGAAATAGAGAAGAAAATGCAATATGATAGTAATTTCCAATCAAGTTATCCTATTGCATGGAAAGAGAAGTGAACTTTCATCACTATAGAAGAAGTAAAAGTTATTCACAACTTGAAAAAGTCCAAGAACTAGAGGAATTTGAGAAAAAAAAAATGGTGGATAGAGGGTAATGAAACATTTTTAAGAACACCAATTTTAGTTCAACACTCTCTTTGAGGACATTTTATAATTCTAAGAAATAGGACCCATTCCTGAGATACAAGAGGGAAAGTGATGAAGTTTCTCCCATAACACTGAGAATTTTCATTCAATTCGGCATTGAAATACCAGAAGCACAGGAGTCAAAAGAAAATAAAAAGGAAGGAGGCACATGCAGTTTTTCATGAATAAGAAGTTTCAGATTTCACTGTCTGAAGGGGGATTCCATCTTCCTCAGGCAATGGGAAGACAGTACCTGGATTAACCACTGGAGAGAAGAGTTCTATCAATTGAAATGCTCAGTCACATTATTTCGGGTTCTAAATCATGCCACAAGAAACACCTTAATGACTATGAACCCAAGAATACTTTTTTTTTTAATCTACATTTGTTTCCCTACTGCCTTCCCCCAAACAATTACATCTCTTCTGTAGTATGTTGGTGATAAGTGTAGGCAATCATTCTCAGGTGGAGCTAAGAATCATTGCAGAACTTTTAAAAAATACAAAATATGAAGTCAAAGTATTGACCTTCAACCAAACATATGTGTCTGTCTGCTCGGGCTGCTATGAGAAAATGCATTAATTGGGTGGCTTATAAACAACAGAAATTTATTTTTCTACAGTTCTGGGGGCTGGAAGTTAAGATCAGGGCGCCAAAATGATTGGAAATGGTGAGGGCCCCTCTCACTCTCCAGGTTACAGACCATCTCCTTTTCTTTGTTTCCTCACACATTTGAAAAAAGATGGGACAGTTCTCTAGGGTTCCTTTTAAAAAGGCAGTAATCCCAGTTATGAAGACGACTCTCATGACCTAATTACCTCCCAAAGGTCCCACTTCCTAATTCCATGACATTGAGGGCTAGGATTTCAACATATGAATTGACAGGTGTGGGAGGGACCCAAAAGTTCAGTTTATAAAATTTTGTGCACATGGAATAAACAGTGATGGGCAAAGGTGTGTGCATGTATTTAATTGAATAGCTGCAGAACTGATTTGTATGTGAACTTCTGACTTTATGCCTTAAAACTGTATTTTCTTGTCTATTGATTTTGCACACTTCAATTTTGCATCCGAAATGCTATTTTCTAAGGGAATTTGTGTCTCAGTCATAAAAGGATATAGCTGTTTATATTTGTTTCTGGAGAACTGATTGTATTTCCTAAATATCCTGGAAGTTGTACTAGTGCTAAAATGCCCTTGTGTATCTTTTTTTTTTTTCTTTTTTAGGATTTTATTTATATATTTGACTGAGAGAGATCACAAGTAGGCAGAGGGGCAGGCAGAGAGAGGGGGGCGGGAAGCAGGTTCCCTGCGAAGCAGAGAGCCTGATGCGGGACTCCATCCCAAAACCCTAAGATCATGACCTGAGCCTAAGGCAGAGGCTTAACCCACTAAGCCACCCAGGCGCCCGCCCTTGTTGACCAGCGGGAACTTCAGAACAGTAGGGACACAGGACTGACTAGAGTTAGATTAACCAATTTTGCAGCTGCTAAGTGAAGAAATGAACCTGATTGCTATAGAGAATGACTCGAGTAGCTACAGCTGGGGAAAACAATCTAGGTTCTTTTTAGACACAGAAGTGTGGTATCATAGCTAGGACTAAGTTGAATAAAGAGATGATAGTGGAGACAATAATTTTGGAAACAAATTTTTTTAAGAGAGAAGAAATTTCATTGAGGAGACTTTAATTCCTCTGTAGGAATAAAAGATTTACTTAGAAATGGGTGTTGACCTTTACTTTTGAACATTTTTAAACATTTTAAAAACTTTATAGTAGAAGCTTTCATAATTTACTTCCACATAATAGACATGACAGATTAACTAATGCGTTATGTTCTTTTTTCTTAGTCGTGGCACTTGGGCTGTCGTGTGCATGTGCATTATGTGTGTGTTTACCAAGAATGATTTGTGTTAGCCCTATGACTGTTTATGCTAATTTTGGCATGTGTTATTTTATTTATGAGATTTAATTAAATAATATGCAAAATGATGATGCATGACTACAGGGAAAATAGATTTATTTTATTCTATATGCACCAAGGTAAATACTTTAGAGAAATTCCCTAAAGGCAAATCATTAAAATTAAATTGCTGTCAAATTGGTTTTGAGAAAGAACTCTAAAGGATTCAAGGATGAAGGGAGAGTAAAGTATATAGAAGGATTTTTACATTCAGACTGATATTTCTATTCTTTAAATAAATAGGAAACTGAAAATATATGTATTGTGGAAGTAGTATACAAGAAAGATCTTTAATTAGGCACATTATCACTGATGAATTTTCTTTTGCCTAAATCAAAATATTTAAGTGACATGTTCATTATCTTGATTTCTAAGTTAATGAATTTGTTCATATAGTTCACCAGTATACCCATCGAATCAGAGAAGGTGTTTTTTTTTTTCTCTCTTTGGGTTTGCTCTGACTTGCAATTCTGCATTCTTAAGGTTATCTGATCATCTATACTGAACAGTATAACTGAATATGATTTGATATGAAAAAGATATATGAAATACATTTTTGACAGAATAAATGTTATCCTCAAGATAATTAATTTCTTATCCTAAACCACTGATTTTCTGGAGGCATTGTTAAAGAGGCATTTAGAGAGGTCTTTGATCAATATGATGTAATCCTATCCCATTTGTCCCAGAATGATCAATAGAAGCCATGGCAAAGAGCAGTGAAGTAGCCTCACCCCTGTGCTTGCAGAAATTTTCTGATCCTCTGCTAATCTCTCCCTCGAAGTGGAAAGTAATGCCCCTAATTGGCAACAGGTTTGGCCAACACTATAAGAAATTGGAGAAAGCATTGAAATGATGGTTGGCCTCCAGGATAAGATATCTATGTGTGGCATCCTACTCCCTCCAAAGAGAAGTGTGGATGTGACAGCTCATATTCTAAGACATTGATAGCGTGCATCTTATAAAAGTTTAAAGTGCAGTACGTATTAGGATGACTCCTTCCATTCTCTCCTTCCAATTCAGTGAGTGGATGGGTACTAAAGAACACTTGCATATTGGAGGGTTTAGGACAATTAAAGTTTCTGTGTTCTAACCACAATAGTCAGAGCACTGAGATCACTTGGGGACTATTCCATGATGTAATCTAGGCTTACCTCTTGCTCTCCTCAGAGACCACCAACTGGAGTTAAATATTTTATTATTTTATGTGCATGACTATCTAGTATATGGTACTATGAAGAATTTGAAAATACCATCATTAAAAATTTTGGATCAAGAAATATATATAGCCCTTTATTCACAGAATTTTGTACAAAGTTATATTTATGGTAGTAAGCTTGTTTCCTGTCAGCATTTTTGGAAAAAAATGTTGGGGATCGACATTTAATATCTTCCCTCATACTGCTCTTTAATTAAAAAATTATAATACAAAGTATAATAAATGTAATTATTTTTAATAAATCTATCTTCACATTGATACTTCTGAATCCTCTTTATAGTGTCTCCCTTTTCTATATCATATTATCATTTCCTATGTCATGCTGCTAAAAAGGTTAAGAAGTTCTGGCTTAAAGGGAACTTATATTCAGGTATCTAATCCTGAGGAAAAGTTCTGATATGAAATAAGAAACCATAAAGATTACAGAATGGAGGATTAGAGCTTTTCTTTGGAGTAGTAAAAGATATGTGTTTCCTCTGCTCAGTCTATATTACTGTTTTCTAGACTTCATTTACTTCCTCCATTTGTTGTTGGTAGGGGTGATAGGGGCATGCAAGTATCTTTCAGTTGGGAAATGTACCAACCCATACAATCGTAAGGCCAAATGAGGCCTAAAAAATCTTAAACATTTACCACTTGGACCAGCCTCTTTTGTTCATTTGAACAAAGCAATAGTTTTGTTTCAGCAGTTAGTTTGTTTAGAATATAAATCATTCAAAAATGCACAGAAACAAGTGACTCATCTTGTTTTTTGTATCTAGTCAAGGCATTAAAGCTTTAGACTTGAATTTAATTTTCCTCATCTCTACATGGCAAAATCATATAGAATTTTTTGAGGAATATCCCTACTTTGATTATTGTTTTGTTTTGTTGGTGGTGGTTTCTTGGCTTAGAATACTTCCAAAGTTATCTGTGAAGGAATCAGAAGTGCTGAGTACATAGTCATTGAATTGCCTGGGAATGGGAGTCTGACCTCACTTTCTTAGACTCAGGTATAAGTTTACGAACTCCCATTGTTTTAGTTGTGTTTATAGCCCTAACCTTAGGCCTTTTCAGGGGCAATTTTCTTCTTTTCTTCAATGACAATAAACTCAGCACAGAGAGATCTTTAACTAGCAGTCTTGCCCTGGGATTATTTAGTAACTTCAAAAAATTATGTTCTGGAGATCTGATCACTTTTAAAAGAAGAGCATAACCTTTCAAATTGCCTTGTGGTTTTATTTTTCCTGATGTTTTTCTAAGTCATTCAAGATTTTCAATAAAGACAACTAAACCACATTTCCTTGGTACAAACCCACACACAGCATTTTGGACATTGCAGGCAATTTAAATTCCTCAGGATTTCACTCATGCGCTGATGATCAGTCACCTGGACACTATGTCAGCATCTGTCTTTCCCTGCTCTTCTGGTCACAGCAGGATTTTTTTTTTTTTTTTTTTTTTTTTTTAATGGAGCCATTGAGTTCTGGTCGCTATAGAGATTTCCTCCACCATTCCAAAGGAAATAGGGTGCTGAGCATTTCAACCAATAAGGAATCATCACAGTTAACTCTTTACCAAGTTGCTTAATTTTGGGCTTTTGGTTGTTTGTAGAGACTCCAGTGATGATTTTCTTTTATTTATATATGTATGCTTCTAGGATAGCGCCATGTTCTTGAAATCCTGACAGGAATCTGAAAGTTCCAGTGTAAGGATAATGCATAACACGTGTCTGTCTGCAATCACAAGTGCCCTTTCTCTTCCATAGTTGACTGATCCTGCACCAAATACAGACTCAACTTTCTCTTTGATTAGGAAGAGATTCTTATCAAGAGATTGCTAAGTCCATCACACATACAGGCCCTTAGGGGATTCACCAACTAAGTCCTCTAGGTGAGTCAGGATATATTTGGTTTATAAGATATGCAAACCCGAGTGTCTTTAGAACCCCAGTGCACTCTCTCCTCCCCTGAGACTGTCAGTGTTGTATGCTAATTTATACTCTGCTTTATCTTACTCTATTCGAAATATAGAGACCTAGTTAAACAAATTACTTAAACCATATATTTATTTTGGAATATAGAGTTGTAAAAGAAGTTTCAGGTGAAATAAGTCATTTTTGCAAACTGTAGAAAGTAACCTTGTAAGAGATTCAAAGGAATTTGTTGTCCTTTTGATAGTATGTTTAATTCTCATTAATTTTCATGGTGGTTATGTGTACATCTAAAGAGAGCTTGCCACACACTTTTGAACATGATTGCTATTAGGCTCAAAGATCTCTAAGCTCTTATATATAGAAAGTAAAGGACTGTTCTTAAAAAGCTGCACATCTCTTATGTACAAATAGTACTCATTTTATATTTGGGACAGCTGACATCTTTGGGAGTTGTATGACAGAAACTAGGCAGGAGCCTCAAAATATGTCCTTGTTGATATATTAACAGGCTGGTAGAATTGTCTTCCTTAATACTCTGATTATTTGAATTATATATAGATTTCTAAGTCATTAGCATTTAAATTCTCTTCTATTATAATGAATTGTTTCATTATTCACTTGCATTTTGTTTCAATTCATTCTATATTCCCATTAGTTGAATATACTTGAGAAGTTATCATTTGGGGATTTAAGAGTGAATGAATAATGTTTGAAGGGTAAGAAATCCAGGCAAGAGTATATCCTATGTTTAAAGTAATGTCTTACTGCAATTTTACACATATAATGTAGAGGGTGTCATGATTCTTGAACTCCCAATCCTCCTCCAAAGAGAGAATTAGAAGTTCGTTAAGAGACCTTTAGAAAATAGGTTACATAAAATTAGCATTAGTATTAGAGTGGCTAAGAACATTTATATTATATTATAAAATACTGCCTACCACAAAAAATAATATATCTCTTCTGACACATTTAGGATTCTTACACATATCTGATGTATTTATATGCAGGGTTAGTCTTATCCATGTGCAAAGTAGAAAGTTATAGGTGCTGGGAAATCTTTATGTATCCCACACACCCAAACACGTAGGGGAATGACTGAAGAAAGGAAGTATGGGCAAGAGGAAAATAAGGCATATTGCCCCTAACACCACCACCACTCATTCCCCTTCCCAAAGTCATGATATTTATTTAATAGAAAAAAGATCACCAAATTTTATTGTATAATTAAAATTAACAATTATAATTTATAACTATTCTAAATGAGTTGGTAGACTATTGAAATTGGTCAGATTTTAAACAGAGAGCCAAGTTCTTATTATGGTATGTTAGGTCCTGTGTGAGGAAGGAGGACATCATGATTCAGCTTCTGTTGGGTCAGAGGAG
This sequence comes from Lontra canadensis, assembly GCF_010015895.1. Taxonomy (NCBI): domain Eukaryota; kingdom Metazoa; phylum Chordata; class Mammalia; order Carnivora; family Mustelidae; genus Lontra; species Lontra canadensis. The sequence goes on from NW_022631113.1 coordinate 3,319,737, forward strand.
CCTGATATCAATGAAGAAAACAAGAAATAGTTCTAAATTCAAGACATGTTTCCTCAATTCACATAATATCTGGTCATTCCTGATAATGAAGATGCAATTGTATAATAGTCATGTGTTTAATTTTGAGTTTTCTTATTAATTTTATTACTTTTGATAGGAAATCTAGGTACATATGAATACAAAATATCAAAGCAGTGTAATCTATTAGAAAAATGTGTTTTACCATTATATTTTGCACAAGATGCTGGAAAAGTGTATTTATTGCTTACTTACCAATTACTATGTTAGAAAATGAATGAATGAATTCAGTTTTTCTCAAATATATATTTTAATTGCATTTTTTTCTTTTGCTTTAGCTTTGTTAGTTTTGCTAATACACAGATTGCTACATCTTGAGTAAATTTTTATATATACTACATTATCTAGAAAATCTTTGTGTACACAAAATTAATTCCTAAATGAATGGTAACACTGAAAACAGTATTTAAATATGAATAGTAAAATATAGGGAGAACTAGCAAGGAACATCATTAATCACAGGTATTTTTTCGCAGTTATAAAAAATTGTCACTACATGTTCTAAATCCAGAAGGTGGCACTCTTATACTGCATTATGCAAACTTCCTGGTCTTTCTTTTTCTCAGCATACATACACACGCGCATAATGTATGTATTCATATTTACACATATAAACATATAAAATTGTGTGCATTTATGTAGTGAATACTTGTTCACATGGCAACATTATAATACAGCTTTTTATATTCATCAGTTTAATATTTTGTCAGCTATATGGACTTAATGTATTTCAGTAGTTTTCTTAGATATATTTTCTTAGATATAACAAATAATAGCTTTGCTGTAAAGTTACCACACAAATGCACTATTATATAATTACCTTGCTACATTATACAATTTTTGTAATTTTGCTAATTATACAATACAGTATTAAAACAAAATAATTTTGTCATGGGGGATTCATATTCAAAATTAAAAGAAAATCTCATCCACATACACCAGTTGTTTTTATCGTTTCAATTGAATTGTTGTTTGCAATAGAGCACAAATATATAAGGTAAGATAGAAAGTTAATTGCAATGTTTAAATTCATTCTTTAATTTATTTAAATGTGAAGTTAGACAAATGTAATAAAATTCAGTACTAGAGCAAGGAAAATGCAATGCGACTATGTCCCCTACGTAAGACTTTAATAACTGGGTAACTGATCCCTAGTTAAATAAACCTCACCAAGAAATGATAACATGCAACAATACATGAGAAATGGAGCCTGGAGGAAAACAAAATAGGTAGGTACAGACAAATGTGTAATTTGGAAAATAAGGACTAATGAAAAAAATACAAAATTTCAAAATAAAGTGTAAAAATGTAAATGAAATATGAATTTATCCTACAGATGTGAAACCATTGTATTTTGACAAAGTAAAATTCATTTTTTTCTAAGTTATAGATCCCAGTTCATTCATTCATTTATTGATTTTCTGTGTCATTTTCTCCTCATGTTTTCATGGAGACAACATGATACAGTGGACAGAACGTGGGGCTTGAGCATTAAACCCAGCTTGAGGCACGCTCTTGCCTGCCTCAGACTAGTGAGGTGACCTTGAGCAAGCGACTTAACCTGAGAAACCTGAAGCCCTGTGGAGAAATAAGGGCAACGTTACCTAGCTTATAGAGTTGTTGTGACAGATTCATAATAAAAGTTACTTTCTTTTATCTTTTAAAGTGTTGTTCTCAAGGTAGGATATACAATGCTAGGTAGGAAATTCAGGAAAAAAAAGTTCACATTCCTGCTTTTTTAAACCTGATTTCAATTTTAAAAAAATCTTCCCTACATGTTTCATGTCTTATTTTTCCAAAGAAATGTATAAAATCATATGCTTATTATAAAATTCTATTTTTTGAAACATTTGATTTTCACATACACACGCAAAAAAAGAATTTTTTTCCTTCCTTTGCAAAAATGGTTAGAATTGTGTCATTTTTCTTTTTGTCAAGTTGCTAAAGAAATCTTGCAAAATTTCAAATTGGGTTGACAATACGTTTTATGACCTGATTACTAGAAGCTTTATGGTTGTATTTGTGATTTGCTTTTGTAAAATATAAATATATGCCCAAACTTCTATAACTGAGTATAAGTGAAACATGTCAAGACTCAGATGTAGTTCCCCCAAACCACAAAGTGATATTGTTCTAAATGTTTTCTGCGTTCCCAGTCAATAGGAACATTAAATTGCTGAGAACAAAAACCTAATGAAAGGAAGAAATAACAAAAAGAACTGTGAGCTGTAGCGATTGACAATGGTAAAAATAATCCTAAACTTCAGAAATTGCTCTGATACGGGAAAAAGGAGTTAAACATCACAACTTAGAAAGTAGCATAGACAATTTAAATTAAATTATTTTTAAATAAATTAAATGTATTACTTTTAAGTTAAATTCTAAGTCTTAACTTTTAGCAATTATTTCAAGCAGAATTGCATGAGAATTTCATTATATGTAAATATAATTTCATAGATATATGAATGATTAGGTGATTTTTGGCATATGCATATATTAACATAGATGATCCTATTATGAAGGAATACAAAATCAGGATTTTGAAAAATGTTTGATGACATAGAATACTTGTGATAATTTTTCACCCAACATTTTAAAATAATTATTAAGCATCCTTATGGGCAAGACCCCTACTAAATTCTGGGTTTGGTACCTGGAATGTAGCCGACACCCAGAAATAGGAAGTACAAAATAGAGAGTCCTCTCCTTAGGAAATCTTCCCTCACCACAGGCAGAATATAAAAACACAATTCCATTCATACAAACAACATATTGGTGGGGTGAATTTGTGTGATTTTAATACACACAAAAAAGAATATATTTTTATTTACAAAAAAATACCTTAATTGATAAATATTCCAATGTTTGAACAATTGGCATATATTATTTGATAAATAGAAGAAAATAAATAAGCATAGGTACACACACACACACACTATACACTTACACATCCATATACACACATATATACACACATACAGAAGCAGTTAAAGCCATAGATTTCATCAGACTTCAGATACCAAGTGAGAAAAAGAAATAATTCTCCTCGATCAACTGTAGCATAGGCTATGCCATCAAAAACTGCAAAAATATCAAAGAGGTAGATACAGGCCTGACTACAAAATTGCTCTAATGAGTTAGTCTGATGTTAGCAAAAAAAAAAAAAAAAAAAAAGGAAAAGAAAAAATTAAAACCAGTGATCCTGTTTTTCACACAGTCTTATTGCTTTTTATTTGAATTCTGCCTCCCCTTGATAAGTTTCTCTCCTCTCTGAATCAGCACTGATATATGTTTTCATCTACTTTCATTTTCTTCTCCATTAAAATTTCTGTTTTATCAGGATCTGGAAAATATTTTGATTCCAGTTTGAATGACTACAAAGACAATTTTATTGCACTTCCTTCAATAAATAGTGTTACACATGGAACATGTATTTGGCAGAAGATTTTGGTAAAAAAACAATGGCACACAAATGAGCACAAAGCCGTGATTATTTTATTATATGTTGTTACGGTATATTCCTTTGTTATGTTCTACTCTGTGACATGCTAGTGTCATGATATCTATCTATAGTGAGGGCTGCTTACTAGGTTTATTCATTTCTTTCTTCTTTAGACTTAATCTTTGAACTTTGCTTTTCTAATTTGAATTGTGCCTGCCATATTACTTACAGAATGACACAAAAGTAACTTAGACATTTTTAACCTAATTTTTAATGCAGTTTTCATACTCAAGTTTTAAAGCGATTGCTTAATAATTTTTGGTGTGCTTTCAGTGTTAGAATGTCACACCTAGGTGCATCTGTATCAGACGTCAAAAAAAAAAAAGAAAAAGAAAAAGTCAGAGGATCAGATGTTCAGAGCCTTAGATCTGTATTTGAAAATTGTTTAGCATTTTCTTTTTTTAAACCACTTTAGTGAAGTTATGATTGATATGGGGAAACTGTGCATATTTAATGTACACAACTCAGTAAGTTTGGGGTAAGTATACACCCATTAAACATTACCGTCATACAGGCCATAAACATATCTATTCCCTCCAAGTTTCTTCTTGCTCCCTCTATTGCTTTTTTTTTTTTTTTTGAGGTTAAAAGCAATTAAAATGTATCCTCTTAGGAATATTTAAATATACAATACAGTATTCTTAAATAGGTACTGTGCTGTATAGTAGATCTCTAGAATTTATTTCTCTTGCGTTAGTGAAATTCTATACCCTTTAACCATTAACTTGCTCCATTCCCCACCTTTTTGCAGCCCCTGGCAATCACCATTCTATTCTGTGCCTCTGTGAGTTTGACTGTTCCACGTTCCAAATATAAGTGAGATTATACAGTTTTTGTATTTCTGTGTTTGGCTTATTTTACTTACCATAATGTCCTCTGGGTCCATCTAGGTTATAAATGGCAAGATTCCTTTTATTTTTAAGACTAAATAGTAATTGCATTTATGCGTATATTATATCCATTCATCCATCAGTAGACATTTAGGTTGGTTTTGTATCCTGCTATTGTGAATAATGCAGCAAAGAAATTGCTTAGTATTTTCATTCAGACATGATTTCTACTGCCTTTCAGATATAGATGATGGTAAGTAATAATATACTGTTGAAATACTACTGTGTAATGTTTTAAAATCTGTATCCTCTCCTTATGAGAAGAAATAAATAGCTCAAAAATGTTCAGTTAGCTATTGCTACCAATTGTACTGGCACATTATATGATCAATAAATACTTCTTACCATTAATTACTGTTATCTGTTACTATTATTCACATATTGAGTACCTGCTCTGGAAGAGGCTTTGCTGGTACTGGTAGGTGGATATTCATGATCCTAGTGGAAATTCTCAGCTCATATTGAGTGAGCACTTTGTATGCACAAATCACTTTTTATTAATTATAATAATTAATCCTTAGAGTGTCTCTGTGAAATAAGTATTATTTGTACCTCTGTTTTAGAGAACAGAAAGTTTAGAACATATCTGTCAAAGGTCAAGAGAGTACCTGGCTTCAGGATTAAAATAATTGACATTTACCAGGAGGACAAATTCTTAAGCCTTGCGTTCTACAGGCAGTGAGGAATGATAGGAAACTGAGTCACTAAGCTAAAGGACATTATAGATTATCTTGTCCTATTCATTTTGAAAATGAAGAAAATAGAGCATAATGAATTTGTGCCTTCTCTACAGTCACAAATTTAGAGACAGAATTGGAATACTACTCTACTCTCATTACTTAGTGTTTTATATTTGGCATGATTTTCTAAAATAGCTCTGTATCAAAAAAGAAAAAAAAGCTTTGTCTAATTTACATACAGTATCTCTTCTTTTCCTTCCTATCATTACATATCCACAACTTACCATTATATATCCTGAATGACTATTTTAAAAAACAAGAAAACTAACAACAACAACAACAACAAAAAGATTCAAGGGACTTTTTCAGAATCTCTAAGTCTTAGATTTGTAAGACCTTGAATACATTTATTTCTGTGACAATGAGTTCATGTGTGTAAATAAAAAAGTTGAACTAAATATGATGAATTAAATTATTTTATACCTTTTAAAATGCATTGCATCTACTGCTATTTTTCATTCTCCTAATTGTACTCTTGGGTATTATTGAACTTTCAGTTATCATTGAAACTAATATTTTATATCTCTACCACTGAAGGACTCATTCAGATTAACACATTTATTCCTTGTAAGTGATTTGCAGATGTACTATTTTAAAATTCCATCTATAGTGGAGGAAGCAGAGATTCAAGAGGTTAATTTCAACACTACTCATCTAGTAAATGGTAAAATGGAAACTCAACCACAGTTCTTCTGATTCAACATCCATTAAATAGTCTGCTAAGTTCAGTAGTCTTTTGAATAAGGCACAGTTTTACAACCTATGATGTGACTAAATGAGAAATCAGAGGCATGAAACATGAACAAAAATTGAAAGGAGCAGAATCTGCAATAAATATGGGGAAAAATTAAAAGTAAAATAACCACTGGTGGAAGGACTTGAAATTGCTTACAAAAATGGAAGTTAGCATTTCCAAATCAATCCTGCAATATTTGGACATATGACTTAAAAACACGAGTGATTGACTTCAGAATTTGGAAAGTTATCAGTGAAATTTAGTCATTACATTGTTTTAGCATTATTCCACTCAAGGTTATTAACTCATCTTTTAACATAACTCCAACATTTTCTCTCATTTGTCCCTTATTAGCTTTCGTCCTAGGTTGGATTTTAATTGCATTCTTTCTTTGTCATTAGATGTGATGTAGTATGTCATTCTGTCACTTCAGAAATCAGTGATGATAACAGCTGACGCACTTAATAAAATTTAATGATGATTTTGTGTAAAGTTATCCTTGTGTTTGTTACTGTAGTTCAAAATATTTTATAGTTTCTTGTCATTCTTTATGTATTTAGGATATATAGATCAATACATCTGTCTGAAAGCAAAAATGTAAAGACTATAACAGTATTTTGGCTGTTATAATGTGATTCTGCTAAGACAGTTTATAATGGTGAGAATATCCCTGCAGAAAAAAATATATACATATTTTGCATTGCTACTCAAGGCTGTTGAAAAATTATTTTATTCTAAATAGTTGGTGATAATGTAATTCAAAGACAATATGCACTCTCATAATTTTTTTCTTATGAAAGTTTTGAATATCCAGGTATGAGTTAGGTCATTTTGCATGTACGTGCTCATGCAATATATGTTAGCATATATAATAGCACTTAGGGATTTATTCTTTAGGATTCTGATGCATTTCATGTATATATGTATGTATGGATGTATGGATGGATGGATGGATATTTTCAGTATACTAAAGTGCATGCAAGTTTTGTAAGATATAATACAATGTAGTTTAAGAATTGAAGTGTATTCTCCTATGTCATTAACCATATGGATGATAGAAAATATATGGGAGTACCATGCTGTCTTGATGATCACAGCTTCATAATATAGCTTGAAGTCAGGTATTGTGATACCCCAGATTTGGTTTTCTTTTTCAACATTCTCCTGGTTATTGGGTGTCTTCTCTGGTTCCATATAAATTTTAGGATTTCACATGTATCAGTGGAACAGAATAGAGAGCCCAGAAATGGACCCTGAACCCTATGGTCAACTGATTTTTGACAAAGCAGGAAAGAATATCCTGTGGAAAAAAAAGACAGTCTCTTCAATAAATTGTGCTGGGAAAATTGGACAGCCACATGCAGAAGAATGAAACTGGACCATTCTCTTACACCAAACAAAAAAAATAGACTCAAAATGGGTGAAAGACCTAAATGTAACTGAGACAGGAATCTATCAAAATCCAAGAGGGGAACACAGGAAGCAACCTCTTTGACCTCAGCTGTATCAGCTTCTTTCTAGACACTAAAGGCAAGGGAAACAAAAGGAAAAATGAACTATTGGGACTTTATCAAGACAAAAAGCTTCTACACAGCAAAGGAAATAGTCAACAAAACTAAAAGGCAACCTATGGAATAGGAGAAGATATTTGCAAATAACCTATCAGTAAAGAGCTTGTATCCAAGACCTACAAAGAACTTATCAAACTCAACACCCAAAGAATAAATATTCCAGTCAAGAAATGGGCAGAAGACATGAACAGACACTTCTCCAAAGAAGACATGTAAACAGCTAATAGACACATGAAAAAATGTTCTACATCAGTTGTCATCTGGTAAATACAAATCAAAACCACAATGATACCACCTTACACCAGTTAGAATGGCTAAAATTAATAAGATAAAAAGCAACAAATGATTGTGAGGATGTGGAGAAAGAGGAACCCTCTTACACTGTTGGTGGAAATGCAGACTGGTACAGCCACTCTGGAAAATGGTATGGAGGTTCCTCAAGAAGTTAAAAATAGAGCTACCGTCTGACCCAGCAATTGCACTATTGAGTATTTACCCCAAAGATCCAGATGTAGTGAAATGAAGAGACACTTGCATCCCCATGTTCATAGCAGCAATGTCCACAATAGACAAACTGGAAGGATCCCAGATGTCCTTCAACAGATGAATGGGTAAAGAAGATGTGGTTTATACACAAATGGAATATTACTCAGCAACCAGAAAGGATGAAAACCTACCATTTGCATCAACATGGATGAAACTGAAGGGTATTTTGCTAAATGAATTAAGTCAATCAGAGAAAGAAAATTATCACATAGTTTCACTCATATGTGAAGTATAAGAAATACTGCAGAGGCTCATAGGGGAAGGGAGGGAAAACTGAACAGAAATAAATCAGAGAGGGAGACAAATTATGAGACTCTTGACTCTGGGATACAAACTGAGGGTGGCTGGAGGGGAGGTGGGTGGGGGTATGGGGTTACTGGGTGAGGGACATTAAGGAGGCATGAGATGCAATTAGCATGGGGTGCTATATGCAACTGATGAGTTACTGAACACTACATCCAAAACGAATGAGGTGCTATATGTTGGCTAATCGATTTTAAATTAAAGGAAAATAAAAGAAGAAAGAGAGAGAAAATATATGAGAAAAAGATGGCACAGTGATACTATAATGCATTAATGATGCATAAATGATGAGCCAAACTTGGCTATGATTCTTTTTTTTTAACAATTTATTCATTTATTTTAGAGAGAGTGCATGTAAGCAGGGGGTGAGGGGGCAGAAGGAGAGGGAGAGAAGCAGACTCTCTGCTGAGCGTGGAGCCCAACTCAGAGCTCAACCTCAGGACCCTGACATCATGACCTGAGCCAAAATCAAAAGTCAGACACTTAACCAACTGAACCACCCAGGTGCCCTAGCTGTGATTTTTTTTTTTTTAAGATTTTATTTATTTATTTGAGAGAGAGCATGAGTGGTGAGAGGGGGAGAGGAGGAAAGGGATAGGAAGAGAGGGGAAGAGGAACAGAGAGAGGGAGACTCACCACAGGGCAGAGAGCCCAATGTAGGGTTTGATCTCAGGACCCTAGGATCATGACCCAAGCCAAAGGCAGACTCTTAACTGACTGAGCCACCTGGCTGCTCCCCCAAGCTGTGATTCTCGAAGTATTTTTTCCTGATTTTGCCTCTGTTTCCTACCTCTAGTTTACCTTGGGTTGTTCTTGGAATACATCTGAAGCAACCCATTTGAGGTCAGTGACATAGTTTACATCTCTCATAATCTGTGATAAGCACCAAAGTGAGGAAGGACCCCTAAGATCTAATAACATGCCATTTGTATATCCTTAAATGGCAAAGCCTTGGGAGGAGCATGGTATGTGAATTACAGTACAGTTTAGGAGGTGTGTATGCACAGACACCAAAATATATATGAAGAAATTGTCTTTAATTTATAACCTCTATTTTCCTTTTTTTGGTTCTTTTTCAGGATTAGTAAGGTCTGTTGGTCCTCTTAGAGTGGGAGATGGCTTTTCAGCAAGAGCCAATCTTGTCTTATACTGAGATATTGATTCTTATAATGTCATTGATGAGCATTATAAGAATTTTTGGTTTTGTTTTCTTTATTCTTTTTCTTTTTGTTCTTTCTTTCTTTTTTTCTTTTGGCTCTGGGTCAGCTCTTCAAATGACCATGAATTTATACTGAGCCAGAAGTGCTGAAGAAAGCTTCATTACTGGTAGATAAAGTGCAATGCCATCCTTCATTTTTTAATTTAGACTCTGCTTAAAGTGTTGGAGGTTGTAATCAATTACATTAACACATGATGCAATTTGACTCATTTGAGCAATTTCAATCAGGATTTCATCCTCATCATACTGCTGAGACTGCTGTATTGAAAGTAAATAATGACCTTTTGATTGAAACAACGGATGTTGTCTTTCATGATTCTTTTGGACCTTTTGGCAGCCTTTGATGCAGTTAATCATGACATTTTATTGGCTGGCTTGTAGATCTCGGTAGGATTTTCTCAAATAAAAGTAAAACCAATTTGAGTGTTACCTCTTAGTGATCTATTTAAATGTCTGTTTGCTAAGGTCATTTGATCTCTACTATAGGGTGTGACTGAGAGTGACTTTTTTCTTGCTCTCCTGTTTATATTTTGTACAAATTCAGTGTCTCATAAACAATTGTTTGATAGCTTTGTGACTTTATGTCTTTGAACAGTTTTTAACATCCCGGCCTAAAAATTAGGGAAGTGGCTTGTTCCCAAAAGACATGGTAATGTCAGCCCATTGTTACACTTCAATACTGGGGTATCGATGCACAGAACTCTAGCTTCTAACTCTGTTATTTATAGGGGGAGTAAGCTTACACAGCATATACTCACCATTAGATAGATACAGAATATGTTTCTAAGCTAGGAAATATGAAACAGAGCAGCTTTCTCTAAATCAAGCCATTTTCATAGGAGTTCCAGTGATAAAAGTGACCCAACTAACAGTAAGGCCATTCTTGACATTATCTAAGACTTTACTCACCTGAGGAACCTAACTATATTGATGTTAGAGTCGCAAATATGCAAAAAGTAGCTGGAAGCTACCTGATTATAGTTTAGCTAAGAGGCTTAGCTAAAATACTGACATTTTTATATTTTGTAATTCCCATCATGGGAAGATGGAACTTTAAATGAATGTTGTAGGATCAGAAGTTTTCAAATATAGAAAGTATGGTTTTGGAATCAAATGGTTAGCAGTGGGCCTATACATGATTCCCTCACTTCACTGGAGAAATCTGCTAAGCAGTCTATGAGAAATGTTTTGCAAACATATTAAGGTATTTGCTGGTGGAAGAGCCCTTGCCTGTGGAATGCCCTTAGCAGGGTGTACCCACTCAAATTGCTTAACATAAGCATACTTAGGGGATGCCTGGGTAGCTCAATAAACATTGTCCACTGCCCAGGTCATATCCCAGGTTCATGGGATCGGGTCCTGCACTGGGCTCCTTGCTCAACCAGGAGCCTGCTTCTCCCCTGCCTGCTGCTCCCCCTGCTTGTGCTCATGCTCACTCTCTCTTTCTCTCTCTGACAAATAAATAAATAAAATCTTTTAAAAAACAAACATAAGCATACTTAAAATGTATGGATTTATGAACATGGCTCCCTGGTAAAATTCTATATGCTATGTAAATATCAGAGTATAAAATGGAGATTTTCATGACTAAAATTGCTCTCCCTTTTTATTGGTGTAATCAGTATAGCTGCAAATATTATTTAGAGACTTCATATGCTACTCTGAACCAGAATACACTCTTACATAGCAAAAGAAGACACAGCTGTTGTGGCATTCACAGACTTCTCTCTGCTAATCGTATATCATGATTATTTCTATACTTGATATTTTTTCATAAAGCTCAGTGTCTGATTGTGTGTCTGATTTGACAATGTAGTTCTTTGCATTATTGCACAAACAATTATCTGAAAAATGTGCTTGTTTGTTTAAGCATAACCATGGCTTTTTGCCAGTGCCAAAAGGGTGATAATCCTTAAGTCCCTCTTTTCTACTACCACTTTCTCCTGAAATACACACCAGAGTTTCTAAATACATGCTGACTGTCTGTATTTTGATTTAAGTTGTCTGTAACTTCACTCACCAGTTGTTGCTGCTCTCAAAACCTGCACTTGAAGGTACTATTTATCATTCACTCAGTTAAGTGAAACTGCTCAGAAGTAATCTAGAGTAGTTTCCCATTGTAGTGTGCCCTGAGCTGGTTACACATGTGCTGGGATATTGATCACTGCTGCCCTATTGTCAGGTGATTGTCTCTTGTCAAGGCTAAGCTATTTATCCCAATGTGTTATAAAATATAATTGTTTTGTGTTGCATGATATAAAAAAGGCTTAGACTTCTTTTATACCCTAATTTCTGATACCCCAAGAAATCATTCAATTTGATCAAATGAGTATCTGAAATACTTCTCAAAATGAATTCCTATTTCCTACATTCCCCTCTCCTCAACTGTTTTGTTAAGAATTTTTCATTTCTTTATTTTTTTTCAAGATTTTACTTATTTATTTGACAGAGAGAGAGAGAAAGAGAGAGACTGCAGGGGGAGAGTGGGAGAGAGAAGCAGGCTCCCCACTGAGCAGAGAGCCCAATGCTGGGGCTCCATCCCAGAACTGTGGGATCATGACCTGAGCCCAAGGCAGATGTTTAACTGACTGAGACAGGCAGGTGCCCCTATAATTTTTTTTTCTAAAATATTCATTACAATCACACTTTATCAAACCCTAAAAGAAGGAACTAGAGAGTTTTAAGGCTGTTTTGGACATGGAGTATCTAAGAACAGATACTGGAGGGGCTAGAAATAAACCCAAGCAGCAGGCTCAAGTTCACAATGTTAGAATAGTAATGTTTGGATTGCCTGTTGTGAAGTTAGAAAGTCCACCAGATCTGAAAGAAACTTTGACATGGATCATATTTTGGGAAGGTTTTGAATCTAAGGAAATAATAGTAGATTTTGCATAATTGACTATCTCACCACAGAAATAGCCAGTAGTGTCTGTGGCTTATTTTTTATAGATAGACTACAACATCACATGAAGGAGTTAGATAACTCAAGTAAAAGGATTCTGGGAGGCAGCAAGAGACACTCTACCTGAAGATATACTCTTGAAGGTATTACTGTCTTTCAATATTGTAGTTTTTTGAGTTTCCTTCTTCTTTTGTGACCATAGTTTTTATCTTTTTCACTGAATTCCCATCCTCTAGGTCACACCAAAATGGACACCTTTTTGTTTTCTCCTGTTTTGACTGGATTTCCTATTTCTGTGTTGTCCCAAAGTGATATAAATCTACACTGTCGTCAAATGAACATTAAAAATTCTAAACCTAAATATCCTATTTTAATAATATATTTGAAAAATCAGTAATTCCAATTACTATAGCATAACTATTCAGAAATTAAAGTATGTTAATAATTAACATATACATTTACAAGTAGGCATATTTATTTATCTGTCAAGAGACATTTTTGAGATTGAGATTTCCACTGTTTTTGTTTTTTTTTTCCTTTTCATATTGAACACTATTTTTTCTGTGGAAATGAACTTGTGTACAAAATTCCAAATTGGTTGTGAAGTGACCAGATAGGGGGGATAAATAATAAATAAATAAATAAAGTAACATAGAGCATTAAAATACTAATCAACAATTAGGAATAAGCTATATTTTGGGTGTTACCTTTGTTCTAGTGAAATAAAATATTCACTCTCTGAACTACCATGGGATGAGGAACATACAATTCTTACTACAAACTAATCTTTTTCTTGTTGTTCTTCTCCTTACAGAAGCCCATCTTTTAACGTTCCTTTTTTCCTCAGTATCAATCTATCTTTTTCAATCCCAATGTAACAGCTTCCTTGAACCACTCATTTGGCCCACCATATGTTGATTTTCATTGTCAGTTTGTTTTAATGCATTTTGTTTAATCCTACTTGTTTATAGATAGAAAGTATATCTTAAGTGTTTGGTAACTAAGAGATGCAGATGGTTTTGTTTTATAAACTAAATACCAAGGGAAAGGGTATAGTAATATATGGAAAAGGTATATTTAGTTAGTGCCAATTTTATAAGCCAGAAGGAATTTTATTTATCTTGTAGTAATGCCAATTATTTCTCTTCACTTACATTTTGAAAAACATTATTATTACACAGAATCAAATATTATTTTACCAAAGTTGTAGCCACATGTAATATTTATAATGTAGTTAACATGGCTATGATATCTTATGTCAATTTTACAATGACTGATGTTACTCAATTATTGAAACATATTTATAAAGTGATTCTGTAAGCAAGTTCAAGTTTAACTTCAAAGCAAACAAGTGGCTGGCTCATGGAGTGAACTTAGACAGGTGAAACAATACCAGTGACTATGACCAATAAACTATCACAAAAACTCCTATTGCAGAAGATATTGAAAAAACAACTAATTCACACTTTGACCATGAGAAGTGTAATAGTGGGTTTTTTTTTAAAGGTTTTGTCACGAAAAGCAACCTCATGTTTTCCTAAGAGTATAATGTGTTTCTATTTTTGACAATATCTTAGCATCATATTTTTATGATTGATTAAGAGAGTTTAAGTTAAGGTATAAGAAGAATATAAGTAGTCTGTATAACTTAAATTCAATTTTACCAAAAGTCTTTATACAATGTTATATTACTTCCATTGTTTAGAATTAAATATTTAAATAATTTGGGGGGGCACCTGGGTGGCTCAGTGGGTTAAAGCCTCTGCCTTTGGCTCAGGTCATGATCTCAGGGTCCTGGGATCAAGCCCAGAATCAGGCTCTCTGCTCAGCAGGGAGCCTTCTTCCTTCTCTCTCTCTGCCTGCCTTTCTGCCTACTTGTGACCTCTGTCTGTGAAATAAATAAATAAAATCTTAAAAAATAATAATAATTTGGTTTTTATTTTAACATACTCAATACTTTATTTTTTAATTTAATTTTATTTTTTTTAATATACCCAATAATTTAGAAGAAATTATAAAACACACTTTACAGAAATACATGTAATTCTTTCAAGGAGATATTGTCTTTAGTTCTTTCACAAAAATAGCTAGTGTAGATAGAAACACTTTTAGTAAGACCAAAATCAAAGTTTTTATTTAAATATGTCCAGCTAGTTAAACTTTATTTTATAAGCCACAAAATACACCTTTTTATGCCTTGTTTTATAGGTATAGAACTTAAAATATGTGCCTTCTAATAGAGAATCAGTACCATAGCACTAAATATTAGCTGGCCTTCAAATTATGTTATATATATATATATATATATATATATATATATACACACACACACACACATATATACATATATGTATATGTATATATATATAGTATATATACATATAATATTTAATAGATAATTGCTTAATAGATAATCCTTAACTGTCTTAACTGTCCTAACTATTTTAACTATCAAACATGTAGTGACAGTATTTTGTCAATTTTACTGAGTTTCAGGCATGAAAAACTCAAAAGTATTAAAGAAATCAATTTTAATACATAAATACTTTTTTAAAAAACAAAAGCAGTAAACACACATAGAATAGTGCTGGTGAAATTATTCAGAAGACAGTTTTAAGGTTAATTTATGATAGAGATTTACATTTTCTTTTGAAAAATTATAATAATGATGGGATTCCAAAGTACGATTTATCCACAGATTGTTTCTCAGTCAACTGCATAGGTCCATAAAAGTTCATGTTAATCTTGCCTAAGGAAAATTATATATTATTTTTACCTCAGAAATATGTTAAATAATGCTTTTGAATAAGCTAAGAGATAGTATACATATTAGGAAACAAGTATGCATCTTAATATTCACGTATATGGGGCTTTCTGCCATCACAGAACTCCCCAGAAGATGTCAATACAATGTAAGAAATTACATTCCAAATGGAAAACTAAACTAAATCAAAGAAAGTACGAAGGGACATCAAGGGTACGGTTGCAATATCAATATCAAATGACATGATCCCAGTGAATATCTGCGGGGGAACTTTGTCAGGTCAAAACAATAATTTTTTAAAAATAATTGTATATTAAAAGATGTATTGGATGTATTGGAACAATTAACATCACCATTTAACTGAAAAATACACTGTACCTGGGGCACCTTGGTGGCTCAGTGGGTTAAAGCCTCTGCCTTCGGCTCAGGTCATGATCCCAGGGTCCTGGAATTGAGCTCCGCATCGGGCTCTCTGCTCAGCCGGTAGCCTGCTTCCCTTCCTCTCTCTCTTCCTGCCTCTCTGCCTACTTGTAATCTCTGTCTGTCAAATAAATAAATAAATAAAATTTTAAAAAAATACACTGTACCCACAGTGTTATTAAAATAATCCATAATTTTCCTTCTAATTATACCGATGACTTGAAGAGAAATGCTGGGAAAATTACTTGAAAAATAGATGATTGAAGATAATTTCTGTTTCTGAAAGTGAATATTATAACAATTTTAATTTTCTTTGAACATGTATACATATATATATTTGCATTTTTTTTAAAAGAAACTGAAGCTTCATTTTACAAACAGAGAGAGACATAGTGGTGCAATCTGCCAATTTATGTAGCCACATAATAACCTCATAAGGCTATTTCTAAAGGTCCTGGTCTGAGGGAGAGCTTGGTGTCCCCTGCTTTTCAAAATCCTTTCTATACTATGCTGACCTATTTACCAAATCATAAATTAATTATGGCAGAAAGAACACAACTCAGAAGATTTTTCTGTAAAGAAAGCCATGCTGTAAACTTACTAGCCAATGACAAGGTTAGAACTAGAAGACAGCCTAAAATATAAGCAGAAGAAAGAAATATTAGAAAGATATATATTTCTCTTAGCTATGCACTTTAGGAAAAGCTCCAAATGGGCTTATAACTCTCTGAATAAAACCAATAATAGATAGGTATGTGTGTGTATATATATATATATATATATCTGGAAGGCAGCCAGTTGTAATAAAGTTTTTCAAATAGATCTCCAGTGTATGGTACATTTGAGAAATGGGGGCTTGCAACGTGTTATTTACTGCCCTTTGTAAATGGCTTAGCTTACGTGTTGTGTTTGTATGTTTGTATATATAATAAAAAATATTTTTTTTCAATAAAACAGAAACTTGTTACTCAATAATTCATATCTTAGTTAGGTTTCTGGTTAAGTGTGAGATAGAGATTACATTTCTGAGTTACAGATATTATAGAACTGCCAAAATGTGCTCACATAGTATAAAGCGTGTGATGAATATTCACACTTTTTTCTTGTATCACTTTATAGTAAATTTGAGTAAGTATTGCTGAAACAAAAATCATCAACATAGACATTTGGTCAGTGCAAAATGTGTAAATATTTTGATTACTGATTAATGCTGTTGGCAAAATTATAAAATCACAAAGTATGAAGAATCATACTTGAAAAAACAGTTGAGTTTACACTGATAAAATTTTTCTCAAGGGACGCCTGGGTGGCTCAGTTTGTTAGTTAAGCATCTGCCTTCAGCTCAGGTCATAATCCAGGGGTCCTAGGATCGAGTTCCGCATAGGGCTCCCTGCTCAGAGGGGAGCCTGCTTCTCTCTCTGTGTGCCGGTCCCCCTGCTTATGCTCTCTCTCTTTCTCTCTGACAAATAAATAAAAATATTTTTAAAAAATTTCTCTTCAAAATGAACATTTTCCAATCTTCCATTTCTGTCAGTGTTAATCAGGATCTTGGTTAATAGTTTAATTGTATGGACCTACTATGCTTGCTCTATGCTCAAAACTTCAACAAGTGCTGGCAAATTCTGAAAAACATCAATACTTACTGAATGTAGTATCAAATCGCTTCGTCATCATCAACCATTAGATACATTGGAGGAATTTATTATTAGATGTTTCTTACCTATTTATAATAAATACCAATATAATTTATTGATTCTGGTGATCGTAACATATTTTACTCACTAATTGTGAACATTTTAAATTATGAATTTGAGAACAATTATTTGAAAGAAATTTGGTGTTTCCTCTATTGTATGCTGATCTGAGGTAAGTATGAACATTTAGAGGCTGAGTTTTATAGTCTAATATCCTTTCATCTAATGTCCCTTTAGATTCTGAGATGATCTGATCTTCCAGGCTCATTTTGAGAAACACCTTTTTCGATATCAAATATATGCGATGACAAACACACTGAAGCAAGGTTTTTCAACACACTGCATGATCAGATAACGTTTGGTCAGTTGATGCATCCCAATAAAAACTTGTTTAACGAGGCATCCATCCTCAGTGAACTATATGTTCATAAAAACAATGAAATATGTTTATAAATAATAAATTAACTACATAGCCTCAAAGCAGTTCAGTGTTTTCATCGATATTTATTATTTTAAATCTGTCACAATTTGTTACCATCATATCCTTGTGTATAGAAATTCACCAAAATAAATAATTAAAAAAGAATTAAAACTGACAAATACCAAATTAATGAAAAATTCAAACTATTTAAATAGTAATACCCCTCTAGTAGTTTACTTATGGGATAGTATCTTTGTTATGATATCCAATGTCTACCATATCTTTTTCCTTCATCTAGTTCTTGACCAGATTTGATATCAAATATGTGTTTATTTGTTAATGTACTTGCTCCCATAAAATAATTTAAGAAAATTTAGATTAAAAGCGATAAAACACAACCAAAGATATTAAAGAGAAAACAATCAGTGTTTACGGGAATTTTATTTTTCATATAGTAATATATACATATTATTTTATTTAATTATCAAAAGGAAAAAAGCAATGATGTACATATTCCATTTTATGGAAAATGAAACATGCTCAAAATAAAACTTCATAGGCTATTCACATTCAAATGCATAGTTCTATAATGTGAAATCTCATCATCTTATCACTATATCATAAACCATACAAAAGAATAAAGGTAAATATCAAATAATAAAAAGATAAGGAGAGAAGGAAATGTTGCTGAGGGACCCATTAATTATAAAATGAAAATTTTAGGTCTGAGTATCTGAGAACCTAAAACTAACATCCACCAGAACTGGGTACAATAGTTAACACTTTAGATAATCTCTAGTTTCAGTTAATATACATCTTCCTTTTGAACATTCATTTTCTCAGTTAAGTTTTGTTTTGTGTTTTGTTTTTAGTTTCACATTTTTATTTAAATTCCAGATATTTAACACACGGTGTAATATTATTTTCAGATATGCAAGATGGTCATTCAACACTTCCACATATCACCTGGTGCTCATCACAAGTGCACTCCTTAATCCCTGAGACCTGTTTAACCCCATGACCTGTTTAACCCATCCCCCCACCCCCCCCATTTTAAGTTTAGCTTGTGTATTTGAGACTTTTCTAATTTTTTGAGAAAGGCTTATATTGGAATGTACTTCCTTCCTAGGACCTCCTTTGTTGTATCCAAAAGGTTTTGAACAGTTTTTCAAACAGCTCCCCTCTGAAACCATAAGTTTGTTTCCTATAGGCAAGAATCTGTTTCTTGGTTTACCTCTTTCTCTTCTTCTCTTTGCTCCTTTGTTTTGTTTCTTAAATTCCACATATGAGTGAAATCATATGGTATTTGTCTTTCTCTGACTGACTTATTTTGCTTAGCATAATGTTTTCTGCTCCATCCATTGGTTGCAAATGGTAAGATAAAATGGCTGAATTATATATATATATACACACACACACACACACACATACATACATACAGATACACATATATATCTATATATATATATATATATATAGATATATATCACTTCCTCTTTATCCATTCATTAATCAGTGGACACTTGGGCTGCTTCCATATCTTGACTATTCTAAATAATGATATAACCATCAGGGTGCATGTAGCCCTTTGAATTAGTTTTTTGTTTTGTTTTTATTTTAGTACTCTTTGAAGAAATACCTAGTAGTGTGATTATTAGATCCAAGGATAGTTCTATTTTTAAATTTTTGAGGAACCACCACACTGCTTCCCACAGTGGCCACACCAGTTTGCATTCTGACCAAAAGTGTAAGAGGATTTCCCTTTCTCCAAATCCTTGCCAAAACCTGTTGGTTCTCGTGTTGTTGAGTTTAGCCATTCTGACAGATGTGAAATGATATCTTGTTGTAGTTTTAATTTGCATTGCCCTGATGATAAGTCATGTTGAGCATCTTTTCATGTATCAACAGGACATCTGTATGTCTTCTTTAGAAAAAGTATTTGTTCATGTCTTGGGCCTGTTTTTAAAGATTTTATTTATTTATTTGACAGAGAGAGAGAGATCGCAAGTAGGCAGACAGGCAGGCAGAGAGAGAGGAGGATGCAGGCTCCCCGCTGAGCAGAGAGCCTGATGCGGGCCTCGATCCCAGGACCCTGGGATCATGACCTGAGCTGAAGGCAGAGGCTTTAAACCACTGAGCCACCCAGGCGTTGGGCCTGTTTTTAAATGGATTATTTGTCTTCTGGGTGTTGAGATTTCTAGGTTCTTTATATATATATTGGATACTAACCTTTTACCAGATATATCATTTGCAAATATCTTCTCCCATTCTGTACATTGTCTTTCAGTTGTGTTGATTGTTTCCTTCACTGTGCAGAAGCTTTTTATTTTGATGTAGTCCCAGTAGTTTATTTTTGCTTTTATTTTTCTTACCTCAGAGTCATATCTAGAGAAAAGTTGTTAGAGCTGATGTTGAAGAAGTTTCTGCCTGTGTTCTCTTCTAGGATTTTTTATGGTTTCAGGTTTCACATTTAGGTCTTTAATCCATTTTAAATATATATATTTTTTGTTTGGGGTAAGAAAGTGGTGCAGTTCCATTTTGTTGCATCTTGCTGTCCAGGTTTCTTAGCACCATTTGTTGAAGAGACTGTCTTTTTCCCATTGGGTATTCTTTCCTGCTGTGTTAAAGATTAATTGAGCAAATAGTTATGGCTCCATTTCTGGATTTCTATACTGTCCTATTGATCTATATGTCTCTTTTGTTCAGTACCATACTGTTTTGATTACTACAGCTTTGTAATATAACTTGAAGTCCAGAATTGTGATGATTCCAGCCTCGCTATTCTTTTTCAAGGTTTCTTGGGCTATTTGGGGTCTTTTCTTTTTCCATACAAATTTTAGGATTGTCTGTGCTACCTCTGTGAAAAATGCTGGTGATATTTTGATAGGGAGCATTGAATGTGTAGATCACTCTGGGTAGCATAGACATTTTAACAGTATTTACTTTTCTAAACCAGGAGCACGGAATGTTTTTACATTTCTTGTGTCTTCCTCTATTTCTTTCATAAGTGTTCTATAGTTTTTAGAGTACAGATCCTTTACCTCTTTGGTTAGGTTTATTCCTAGATGTTGTATGGTTTTTAGTGCAATTGTAAATGGGATTGATTGTTTAATTACTCTTTTTTCTGCATCATTATTAGTGTAAAGAAATGCAAATGATTTCTGTGCATTGATTACATCCTGTCATGTTGCTGAATTGCTATATGAGTTCTAGAAATTTTGGTGTGGAGTGTTTTGCATTTTCCAGATAGAGTATCATGTCATCTGCAAAGAGTGAGATTTTGAATTCTCTTTTATAAATTTGAAAGCCTTTATTTATTTATTTTTTGTAGTTGTTGTCTGACTGCTGAGGCTAGGACTTCTGGTACTGTTGAAAAACAGTGATGCGAATGGACATCCTCATTGTGTTCCTGACCTTAGTGGAAAAGCTCTCAGTTTTTCCCCATTGAGAATGATATTCACTGTGGGCTTTTTGCAGATGGCTTTTATGATATTGAGGTATATTTCCTCTATCCCTACACTGCAGAGAGTTTTTATCAAGAAAGGATGCTGTGTTTTGTCAAATGCTTTTTCTGCATCCATTGAGAGGATCATATGGTTTTGTCCATTCTTCAATTCGTTTTTGTCCATGCATCATGTTGATTAATTTGCAAATGTTAAACTACTCTTGCAGCCCAGGAAAAAATCCCACTTGTTTATGGTGAATAATCCTTTAATATCGGATCCTATTGGCTAGTATCTTGGTGAGAATTTTGACATCCATGTTCATCAGGGATATTTTCTGTAATTCTCCTTTTTGATGGGATCTTTGTCTGGTTTTGGAATCAAGGTAATGCTGACCTTACAGAAAGAGTTTGGAAGTTTTTCTTCCATTTCTATTTTTTGAAACAGCTTCAGAAAAATAGATATTAGTTCTTCTTTAAATGTTTGGTAGACTTCCTCTGGGAAGTGATCTGGCTCTGAACTCTTGTTTCTTGGGAGTTTTTTGTTTTTTTTTTTAAGATTTTATTTATTTATTTGACAGAGATCACAAGTAGGCAGAGAGGCAGGCAGAGAGAGGAGGAAGGCTCCCTGCTGAGCAGAGAGCCCGATGTGGTGCTCGATCCCAGGACTCTGGCATCATGACCTGACCTGAAGGCAGAGGCTTTAATCCACTGAGCCACCCAGGTGCCCTCTTGGGAGATTTTTGATTACTGTTTCAATTTCCTTGCTGATTATGAGTCTGTTCAGTTTTTCTATGTCTTCCTGTTTCAGTTTTGGTAGTTTATAAATTTCCAGGAATGCATCCATTTCTTCTAGATTGCCCTATTTATTGGCATGTAGTTACTCTTAATATGGTATTAAAATTGTTTCTATTTCCTTGACATTGGTCCTGATAGCTCCTCTTTTTTTCATGATTTTATTAATTTGGGTTATTTCTCTTTTCTTTTGGTAAATCTGGTGAGGGGTTTATTGATCTTATTAATTATTTTAAGAACCAGCTTCTTGTTTCATTGACCTCTTCTACTGTTCTTCTGGTTTCTATTTTATTGATTTCTGCTTTAGTCTTTATTATTTCTCTTCTCCTGCTGGGTTTAGGGTTTATCTGCTGTTGTTTCTCCAGCTCCCTTAGGGGTAAGTTGAGCTTGTGTATTTGAGACTTTTCTAATTTTCTGAGAAAGGCTTGTATTGGAATGTACATCCTTCCTAGGACTTCCTTTGCTGTATCCAAAAGGTTTTGAACAGTTGTGTTTTCATTTTCATTTGTGTCCATTCCTGGTTGACCCGTTCATTGTTTAGTAGCATGATATTTAATCTCCAGGTATTTAAGTCTTTCCAAATTTCCTCTTGTGATTGAATTCAAGTTTCAAAGCATTGTGGTCTGAATATATGCAGGGAATAACCCCAGTGATTTTAGCATCATTTTACACCTGATTTGTGACCCAGTATATGATTTATCCTGGAGAATGGTCCACTTGCACTCAAGAAGAATGTATATTTTGTTGCTTTAGGATAGAATGCTCTGTATATAACTGTGAAGTCCATCTAGTCCAGTATGTCATTCAAAGCCCTTGTTTCCTTCTTGATCTTCTGCTTAGATGATCTGTCCATTGCTATGAGTGGGATATTGAAGTCCCCTACTATTATCATATTATTATCAATGTGTTTCTTTAATTTGGTGATTAATTGCTTGATATATTTGGCTGCTCCCAAGTTAGGAACATAAATATTTACAATGTTAGATCTTCTTGTTGGATAGACCCTTTAAGTATGATATAGTATTCCTCTTCATCCCTTACTAGAGTCTTTTTTTTTTTTTTATATTTTAAATGAACATATAATGTGTTATTAGCCCCAGGGATACAGGACTGTGAATCACCAGGTTACACAATTCATAGCACATACCTTCCCCAATGTCTATAACGCCATCACCCTCTCCCTACCCCCCTACCCCCAGCAACCCTCAGTTTGTTTTGTGAGATTAAGAGTCTCTTATGGTTTGTCTCCCTCCTGATCCCATCTTGTTTCATTTTCTCCTTCCCTACCCCCCAGACTCCCTACTTTGCCTCTCAAATTCCTCATATCAGGGAGATTATATGATAATTGTCTTTCTCTGATTGATTGACTTATTTTGCTAAGCATAATACCCTCTAGTTCCATCCATGTTGTCGCAAATGGCAAGATTTCATTTCTTTTGATGGCTGCATAGTATTCCATTGTGTGTGTGTGTATATATATATATGTACATATATACATATATATATATACACACGTGTATATATATATATACATATATATACATATATGTATATACATATACATATACATATATATATATACATATATGTGTATATATATATATATATATATATACCACTTCTTCTTCATCCACTCATCTGTAGATGGACATCTAGGTTCTTTCCTGCTGGGTCTTAGGGTAGCTCTATTTTCAACTTTTTGAAGAACCTTCATGCTGTTTTCCAGAGTGGCTATACCAGCTTGCATTCCCACCAACAGTGTAGGACGGTTCCCATTTCCCCACATCCTTGCCAGCTTCTGTCATTTCCTGACTTGTTAATTTTAGCCATTCTGACTGGCATGAGGTGGCATCTCATTGTGGTTTTGACTTGAATTTCACTGATGCTGAGTGATGTGGAGCACTTTTTCATGTGTCTGTTGGCCATCTGGATGTCTTCTTTGCAGAAATGTCTGTTCATGTCCTCTGCCCATTTCTTGATTGGATTATTTGTTCTTTGAGTATTGAGTTTGATAAGTTCTTTATAGATTTTGGATACTAGCCCTTTATCTGCCTTTTATTTGATATGCCGTTTGTAAATATCTTCTTCCATTCTGTCAGTTGTCTTTTGGTTTTGTTAACTGTTTCTTTTGCTGTACAAAAGCTTTTGATCTTGATGAAGTCCCAATAGTTCATTTTTCCCCTTGCTTCCCTTGCCTTGGGCGATGTTCCTAGAAAGAAGCTGCTGCAGCTGAGGTCGAAGAGGTTGCTGCCTGTGTTCTCCTCAAGGATTTTGATGAATTCCTTTTTCACATTAAGGTCCTTCATCCATTTTGAGTCTATTTTCATGTGTGGTGCAAGGAAACAGTCCAGTATCATTTTTCTGCATGTGGCTGTCCAATTTTCCCAACACCATTTATTGAAGAGGCTGTCTTTTTTCCATTGGACATTCTTTCCTGCTTTGTTGAAGATTAGTTGACCATAGAGTTGAGGGTCTGTTTCTGGGCATTGATCTATGTGTCTGTTTTTGTGTCAGGACCATACTGTCTTGATGATGACAGCTTTGTAATAGAGCTTGAAGTCTGGAATTGTGATGCCATTAACTTTGGCTTTCTTTTGTAATATTCCTTTGGCTATTCAAGGTCTTTTCTGGTTCCATATAAATTTTAGGATTATTTGTTCCATTTCTTTGAAAAAAAATGGATGGGATTTTGATAGGGATTGCATTAAATGTGTAGATTGCTTTGGGTAGCATGGACATTTTCACAATATTTGTTCTTCCAATCCAGGAGCATGGAACATTTTTCCATTTCTTTGTGTCTTCCTCAGTTTCTTTCATGAGTACTTTATAGTTCTGAGTATAGATTCTTTGCCTCTTTGGTTAGGTTTATTCCTAGGTATCTTATGGTTTTGGGTGCAATTGCAAATGGGATTGACTCCTTAATTTCTCTTTCTTCTGTCTTGTTGTTGGTGTAAAGAAATGTAACTGATTTCTGTGCATTGATTTTATATCCTGACATTTTACTGAATTCCTATACAAGTTCTAGCAGTTTTGGAGTGGAGTCTTTTGGGTTTTCCACATATAGCATCATATCATCTGCAAAGAGTGATAGTTTGATTTCTTCTTTGCTAATTTGGATGCCTTTAATTTCTTTTTGTTGTCTGATTGCTGAGGCTAGGACTTCTAGTACTATGTTGAATAGCAGTGGTGATAATGGACATCCCTGTCATGTTCCTGACCTTAGCGGAAAAGCTCTCAGTTTTTCTCCATTGAGTATGATATTTGTGGTGAGTTTTCCATAGATGGCTTTGATGATATTGAGGTATGTACCCTCTATCCCTACACTTTGCAGAGTTTTGATCAGGTAAAGATGCTGTACTTTATCAAATGCTTTTTCAGCATCTATTGAGGGTATCATATGGTTCTTGTTCTTTCTTTCATTAATGTATTAATGTATTGTATCACATTGATTGATTTGCAGTTGTTGAACCAACCTTGCAGCCCTGGAATAAATCCCACTTGGCCATGGTGAATAATCCTTTTAATGTACTGTTGGATCCTATTGGCTAGTATTTTGGTAAGAATTTTTGCATCTGTGTTCATCAAGGATATTGGTCTGTAATTCTCTTTTTTGATGGGATCCTTGTCTGGTTTTGGGACACCTTGATGTGATGCTGGCCTCATAAAATGAGTTTGGAAGTTTTCCTTCCATTTCTATTTTTTGGAACAGTTTCAGGAGAATAGGAATTAATTCTTCAAGTGTTTGGCAGAATTCCTCTGGGAAGCTGTCTGGCCCTGGGCTCTTGTTTGTTGGGAGATTTTTGATGACTTCTTCAATCTCCTTACTGGTTATGGGTCTGTTCAGGTTTTCTATTTCTTCCTGGTTCAGTTGTGGTAGATTATATGTCTCTAGGAACGTATCCCTTTCTTCCAGTTTGTCAAATTTGCTGGCATATAGTTGCTTGTAATACGTTCTTAAAATTGTTTGTATTTCTTTGGTATTGGTTGTGATCTCTCTGCTTTCATTCATGATTTTATTTATTTGGGTCCTTTCTCTTTTCTTTTTGATAAGTCTGGCCAGGGGTTTATCAATCTTATTAATTCTTTCAAAGAACCAACTCCTAGTTTCATTGATTTGTTTTTTTGGTTTCTATTTCATTGATTTCTGCTCTGATCTTTATCATTTCTCTTCTCCTACTGGGTTTACGCTTTCTTTGTTGTTCTTTCTCCAGCTCCTTTAGGTGTAGGGTTAGGTTATGTATTTGAGACCTTTCTTGTTTCTTGAGAAAGGCTTGTACCACTATATATTTTCCTCTCAGGACTGCCTTTGTTGTGTCCCACAGATTTTGAGCCATTGTGTTTTCATTATCATTTGTTTCCATGAATTTTTTCAATTCTTCTTTAATTTCCTGGTTGACCCATTCATTCTTTAGAAGGATGCTGTTTAGTCTCCATGTATTTGGGTCCTTTCCAAATTTCCTCTTGTGATTGAGTTCTAGCTTCAGAGCATTGTGGTCTGAAAATATGCAGGGAGTGATGCCAATCTTTTGATAGCGGTTGAGACCTGGTTTAGGACCCAGGATGTGATCTATTCTGGCGAATGTTCCATGTGCACTAGAGAAGAATGTGTATTCTGTTGCTTTGGGATGGAATGTTCTGAATATATCTGTGATGTCCATCTGGTCCATTGTGTCACTTAAGACCTTTATTTCCTTGTTGATCTTTTGCTTGGATGATCTGTCCATTTCAGTGAGGGGGTGTTAAAGTCCCCTACTATTATTGTATTATTGTCAGTGTGTTTCTTTGATTTTTTAAAAAGATTTTATTTATTTATTTGACAGACAGAGATCACAAGTAGGTAGAGAGGCAGGCAGAGTGAGAGAGGTGGAAGTAGGCTCCGAGCTGAGCAGAGAGCCCGATGCGGGGCTCGATCCCAGGACCCTGGGATCATGACTTGAGCTGAAGGCAGAGGCAGAGGCTTTAACCCGCTGAGCCACCCAGGCACCCCTGTTTCTTTGATTTTGTTATTAATTGGCTTTTATAGTTGGCTGATCCCATGTTAGGGCCATAGAAGTTTAAAATTGTTAGATCTTCTTGTTGGACAGACCCTTTAAGTATGATATAGTGCCTTTCCTCATCTCTTATTATAGTCTTTGACTTAAAATCTAATTGATATGATATAAGGATTGCCACCTCAGCTTTCTTTTGATGTCCATTAGCATGGTAAATTGTTTTCCACCCCCTCACTTTAAATCTGGGGGTGTCTTTTTTTTTAAGATTTTATTTATTTGACAGACAGATCACAAGTAGGCAGAGAAGCAGGCAGAGAGAGAGGAGGAAGCAGGCTCCCTGCCGAGCAGAGAGCCCGATGCGGGGCTCGATCCCAGGACTCTGAGATCATGACCTGAGCTGAAGGCAGAGGCCTCAACCCACTGAGCCACCCAGGCGCCCCTGGAGGTGTCTTTGTGTCTAAAATGAGTTTCTTGTAGGATGTCTATTGATGTGTTTTGGTTTTTTATCCATTCTTATACCCTGTGTCTTCTGATTGGGGCATTTAGCCCATTTACTTTCAGGGTAACTATTGAGAGATATGAATTTAGTGCCATTGTATTGCCTGTAAAGTGAATGTTCCTGTATATTGTCTCTGTTCCTTTCTGATCTACTACTTTTAGGATCTCTCTCTGCTTAGAGGATCCCTTTCAATATTTTCTGTAGAGCTGGTTTGGTTTTTACAAATTCTTTTAGTTTTTGTTTGTCCTGGAAGCTTTTTATCTCTCCTATTTTCAATGATAGCCTAGCTGGATATAGTATTCTTGGCTGCATGTTTTTCTCCTTTAGTGCTCTAAATATATTATGCCAGTTCTTTCTGGCCTGCTAGGTCTCTGTGGATAAGTCTGCTGCCAGTCTGATATTTTTACCATTGTATATTACAGACTTGTCCCGGGCTGCTTTCAGGATTTTCTCTTTGTCACTAAGACTTTGTAAATTTTACTATTAGATGATGTGGTGTGGATCTATTCTTACTGATTTTGAGGGGGGTTTTCTGCACCTCCTGTATTTTGATGCTTGTTCCCTTTGCCATATTAGGGAAATTCTCTCCAATAATTCTCTCCAATATACCTTCTGCTCCTTTCTCTCTTTCTTCTTCTTCTGGAATCCCAAGTATTCTAATGTTGTTTTGTCTTATGGTATCACTTATCTCTCAAATCCTCCCCTCATGTTCTAGTAGTTGTTTGTCTTTCTTTTGCTCAGCTTCTTTTTTCTCTATCATTTGGTCTTCTATATCCCTAATTCTCTCTTCTGCCTCATTTATCCTAGCAGTAAGATGCTCCATTTTTTTATTGCACCTCATTAATAGCTTTTTTAAATTTTAACTTGGTTAGATTTTAGTTCTTTTATTTCTCCAGAAAGGGCTTCTATTTCTCCAGGCAGTGTTTCTCTAATATCTTCCATACCTTTTTTGAGACCAGCTAGGACCTTGAGAATCTTCATTCTGAACTCTAGATCTGACATATTACCAATGTATGTATTGATTAGGTCCCTAGCTTTTGGTACTGCCTCTTGTTCTTTTTTTTTTGTGGTGAGTTTTTCTGCCTTGTCATTTTATCCAGATAAGAATATATGAAGGACCAAATAGAATACTAAAAGGGTGGCAAAGACCCCAGGAACATGTGCTTTAACCAAATCAGAAGAGACCCCAGATCGTTGGGGGAAGAAAGAGGGCAAAAAGAAGTTCAGAAAAAAAAAAAGATAAAAAGAAAAAAATAATAAAGAAAAAAATATAAAAAAAGAAAAAAATATATATTAGACTGGTGAACAGATCAGGGTCACCCACTTAATTTTGGGAGTATTTTTGTCTCTTAGAAGAAACTACCTCCAAATTTTAAAGAACAAAAAGCATATATAAGGGTAAACATGAAGGGATGGAATATGACTATAAAGGTGAAAATTCTTTTTTTTTTTTTTTTAATTTCTAAAAAAGGAGCTGATAAGATAAGTTGGTTGGGAGAATAAAGAAAAAAAAGTGGAGAGAATTTGCTCAGGCTGGAGACTAGAACAGTGCCCTGTGCTAGATTTAGGGTATGTTTTCATCTCTTAGAAGAAGTTGTATCCCATATTTTTGTAGGAGAAAAAACCCTATGTGTATACAAAAAATAAAGTTAGATACAATGAAGGATAAAATATGACTATAATAATGAAGGTTCAATAAAAATTTCTTTTAATGAAAGGTATTGTTAAGATAAACTAGTTAAAAAAACTTTAAAGGAGGAAAGAGTAAAAGTTAAAAAAATTTTTAGCATAAGAAAAAATAAAATTGAAAAGAATTAATTAACTTTGCAAGACTAAAGAATCATGGGGAGAAAACTATGAATTCCATGCTTTGCTTTTTCCTCCTCTGGAATTCTTCTGTTCTCCTTGGTAAGTGAACTTGGTCTTGGCTGGATTTCTTGCTGATCTTTTCGGGGAGGGGCCTGTTGTAGTGGTTTTCAAGTGTCTTTGCCTGAGGTGGAATTGCACCACACTTACTAGGGGCTGGGCTAAGTAATCTGCTCAGGTTCATTTTCGGGAGCTTTTGTTCCCTGAACGCTTTCCATAGGTCTCTGGAGTACAGGAATGAAAATGGCAGCCTCTCAATCTCCAGCCTGGAGGAGCCGAGAGCTTGAGGCCCCACTCCTCAGTGCGCCCTCAGAGAAAAACGCTCAATCACTCCGGTCTCCCTGGCCTCTGGCTGCCCTCCAAGCTCACCCAGCCAAGCATCTCTGTCTCTGGCACACAGCTCCGCCTGGAGTCTCCAAACCCAGCAGATCCCTGCACTCTTCCAGGGGGGGTCTCCCCAGATCTTGTGGGGTCTCTCCTCACAGAGCAGTGACCTGACTGTGCCATGGATCACAGTGTAAGGTAACCCGGAGCTGAGAGCTCACTCCTCGGCTCCGTCTCTGTAGCTGGCTTCCCATTCTATTACCTGCAAGGTCTGCGACACTCAGACACCCCCAATCCTTCTGTGACCCCACAGGACCTGAGACCCCACTGTCCCCACGTGGGCTTCACCTCGGCTTAGCTTCTGGAATGATGTCTGTCAGTGGAGCAGACTTTTAAAAGTTCTGATTTTGTGCTCTGTTGCTCTACCACTTGCCAGGAGCCAGTCCCTCCCCCCGTGGTCTATCTTCCCATTACTTTGGATTCACTTCTCTGCAGGTCCTACCTTTCAGAAAGTGATCAAATTTTCTGTTTCTAGAATTGCTGCTCTTCTTCTCTTCAATTTCCTGTTGGAATTGTAGGTGTTTGGAATGGTTTGATAAACTATCTAGCCAATCTCCTGCTCCCTGATGTCATCTCAGCCTGCTATTTCTCCACCATCTTCTACTAAAAAAATTTTTTTTGGTTTAAAATCTAATTTATCTGATGTAAGGATTGCTACATCATCTTTCCTTTAGTGTTCTTTAAAGTGATAAATGGTTCTCCACCCCCTCACTTTCAATCTGGAGGTGTCTTTAAGTCTAAAATGAGTCTCTTGTAGATAGCATATGGATGGGTCTTGCTTTTTTGTAGATAGCATATGGATGGGTCTTGCTTTTTTTATCCAATCTGATACCCTGTGTCTTTTAATTGGAGCATTTAGCCCATTTGCATTGAAAGGTATTATTTGATATATAATATTGAATAATATTGAATATTGGAAGATATTAATTTAGTGCCATCGTATTATTTGTAAAGTCACTATTCTGTATTTTGTATAACTATTTCTCTCTCAAAGAGAGAGCCTGAGTAACATAGACCAGAAAAGAACAGAGGCAGTCCTCTGTTCTTTTCTGGTCTATGTTACTCAGGCTCTCTCTTTGCTTACAGGATCCCCTTTAATATTTTCTGCAGGGATGGTTTAGTGGCCACAAATTATTTTTTAATTTCTGTTTGTCTTGGAAGCTCTTTATCTCTCCTTCCATTCTGAATGAGACCCTTGCTTTATAAAGTATTCTTTGCTGCATGATTTTCTTATTTAGTACCCTGAATATATCATGCCAGCCCTTTCTTGCTTTCCAGGTTACTGTGGATAGGTCTGGTGCCAGCCTGTTGTTTCTAACCCTGTAGGTTAAGAACCTCCTGTCTCGAGCTGCTTTCAGGGTTTTATTTTTATTTCTGAAATTTGCAAGCTTCACTATTATATATTGGGGTATTGATCTATTTTTATTGATTTCGAGAGTGGCCCTCTCTAGCTCTTGGGTGTGAATACCTGTTTCCTTCCCTAGATTAAGGAAGTTCCCAGCTATGATTTGCTCAAATATACCTTATGTCCCTCTCTTTCTTCTTCCTCAGGAACACCAATAATTCTAATATTGATTTGCTTTATGGTATCATCAATTTCTCAACGTCTCCCCTCATGGTCCATTAGTTGTTTGTCTCTCTTTTTTCGGCTTCCTTCCTTTCCATCAACTTGTCTTCTATGTCCCTGACTCTCTCTTCTGCCTCATTTGCCCTAGCTATTAGAGCATATAGTTTAGTCTGCCTCTCTGTTAAAGCATTTTTACTTTGGGCCTGATTAGATTATATTTCTGCACGAAGAAATTCTCTATTGTCTTTTTGTTTTTTTCAACCCCAGCCAGTAACTCTATAATCGTTATCCTGAATTCCAGCTCTAACATTTTACTTATGTCCATATCAATTAGATCTGTGGCAGAGAGTACTACTACCTCTTGTTCTTCCTTTTGTTGTGAATTTCTCTTTCTAGTCATTTTTCCCAAAGAGGAATGGCTGAATGAGAGAATAAAATCAAATATATCAACCAAGACCCAAGCAAAATACGCATTAGACAAATCTGAATAGATCAGAAACCAAACAAGAAAAGAAAAAAGGGGTGGGAAAAGAGAATATAATTTCTCAGGTGGACAAAACAGGGTGATCCATTTGGTCCTGAGTATATTTTGGTCTGTTTGTTAGAAGACACCAAATCCCGAATTTGTAAAGAAAGCAAAACTTAAATACACACAAAAATGAAATTGAATATAGTGAAAGGAAGCCAAAAATGAAGAGTATATCTATAAAATTTAAATGTAAAATATGAAAGGTTTAAAAAAAGATGTAAAAACAAAGAGTTGATAAAATAAGAAATTAGTTTAAAAGAAAAAAAAAAACAATAAAATTTTAAGCTCCAAAAAATGAGAAAACACCCTCAAATTCTATTTACTATTCCCCCCTATTGGTGAAGTTTTGTAGTCCTCTGTATTTCATAAACTTGTTGTGCCCCTGTTGTTTCAGCTAGTCTTCTAGGGGAGTGGCCTGATGCACTGATTCTCAGGTTGGCTTTGCCTGGGCAGAGTTGTACCACCCCTTGCCAGGGGCTGGGCTCAGTGTAAGCTGCTTCTCGTTGCTCTATGTGTTCCCTGAGGTCTTTCCATGCCTCTTTAGAGGATGAAAGTAAAAATGGCCACACCCCCATCTCTATCCCTGGAGCTGAAAGATCACAGTCTCTTTTCTTCAGTAAACCCCCAGGGATAAGCCATCTTCCCTTTTGAGTGTGTCAAACTCTGCAGACTCCTGTGTTGTGTGCCAGTACCAGCCATCCTGGGGGAACACAGAGTGTTGCCATGTTTCTGCCCTTTGCAGAACCCCCACATGGAGAGTGTCACCAGATCGTGGTTAATGGCAAACCAAGCTAAAAACGCCATTCCAGGCTCACTGACCATAACTAGTTTTACTGCTCCAGTGCTTGGAAACTCTGCTGGGTCAGGCATCCCCTTTCTTTTCTGACCAAAAGGATCTTGAAACCACTGTCAGACCTAGGATTCTGCCCTGCTTCACCACCTGAGCGTCTTTCAGGGATGGATGTCTCTCACTGGAGCAGATGTCTAAAGGTTCTGATTTTGCACTCCACGGCTATATCATTTTCCAATAGCAGGCTTAAATAGGATCCCTCCCCTCACCATTTATGTTCTGATATATCCCCTCAGATTCACTTCTCCATACCTCCTACCCTGTAAGAAATTACTGCTTTTCTATCTGCGGAGTTCCAGCAGCTCTTTCCTTTACATCTTAGGTTGAATTCATAGGTGTTCAAAATGATCAAATAGTTACCTGGCTAAATTCAAGGGTTCGGATGAAATGAGGTCCCCTACTTTTCTACCATTTTGCCTCCCATCTACTCCAGTTCTTTTGATCTCCATTTCCATGATAAATATTCATTCATCCCTTCACTTTCAATCTGTAGATGTCTTGAGGCCTAAACTGAGTCTCTTGTAGGCAGCGTATAGGTGGGACTTTTTTTTTTTTTTTAATCCATTCTGACCCATGTGTCTTTTGATTGCAGCATTTAGTCCATTTACATTCCCAGTAATTATAGATAAATATGTACTTACTGCCACTTTATTACTTCTTTTGTGGTCATTTCTGGAGATTTTCTCTGATCCTTTCTTGTCTTTCTCTCACATTTTGCTGATTTATTTTCTTTCTATCTATCTTTCTTTCTTTTTGAATTCAAGATGTTACTTGAAACACACTTTATTCACAGGGTTTCATTTCAAGCACTAAAGCATATGGCTTTTCCCATGACCTTCCCTACCCAAGTTTCAAAACACTTACAATATAAATAAAGATTATTTAAAGGATGGTTTAAGCACAGTATAGTTTCAAGGAGATAACCTCATGGTTCCCATATGCTTCTACACATACACTTAAGAACACCTATGTCTTAATGCAAGAAAATATTTTTGGATTTCTCTTTCTTTGTTCTTTGAATGTTTCTTAGTGGTTTTAGGTATGTGGTTACCAGTAGGTTTGTATATAACCTTCTCTGCAAATAGCAGTCTATAATAAACTGTTTAAGGATTAAGTTTGAACCCATGTTTTTCTCCTCTCCTCCCCACAGTTTAAGTAATGTTACTATATTTTAGATCTTTTTTGTTTGTTTGTTTGTTGGTGAGTTCCTTGACTTAGTCACTTGAGTGATTTTCTACAGAAATACTCACTTTTTACGTTTAATATGTTTTTTGTTTTTTGTTTTTTTAAGTTTTAAGGGGCGCCTGGGCAGCTCAGTGGGTTAAACCTCTGCATTTGGCTCAGGTCATGATCTCAGGGTCCTGGGATTGAGACCCGCATCAGGATCTCCGCTTGGCAGGGAGCCTGCTTCCCCCTCTCTCTCTGCCTGCCTCTCTGCCTACTTGTGATCTCTGTCTGTCAAATAAATAAATAAAATCTTTAAAAAAAGAGTTTTTTTAAGATTATTTATATATTTATTTGACAGAGAGATTGAGAGAGAGCACAAGTAGGCAGACTGACTGGCAGAGGGAGTGGGAGTAGTCAGCTCTCCAGTGACTAAGGAGCACAATGTGGGGCTCAATACCAGGAACCTGTGATCATGACCTGAGCTGAATGCAGACAGTTAACGGAATGAGCCACCCAGGCACCCCAGAAATATTCATTTCTACTACTTTTGTATTTCCTGTCTTTATATTGTCACTTTTGGTCTCTTCTTTCTACTCGCAGAGTCTCTTTTAATATTTCTTGCAGGGTTGGTTTAGTGGTCATGAACTCCTTTAGTTGTTGTGTTTTGTTTCATTTTGTTTTGTTTGTTTTTGTCTGGGAAACTCTTATCTCTCCTTGTATTCTGAATAATAGACTTGCTGGATAGAGTATTCCTGGCTGCAGATTTTTCCCATTCAGCACTTTGAATATATCATGTCACTCTCTTCTGGCTTGCCAAACTTCTGTTGAAAAATTCCTGCTAACCTTATGGGTTTTCCCTTGTATGTTAAGAACTTCTTTGGTCTTGCTACTTTTAAGATTTGTTTTCTTTATCACTATATTTAGCAAATTTAATTACAATATATCTTGATGTGGGCTTGCTTTTGTTGATTTTGATGGGAGTTCTCTATGCCTTCTGCATCTGGATGTCTGTTTTCTTCCCCAGATTAGGAAGGCTTTCAGCTTTTATTTCTTTAATTAAATTTCCTGCCCTCTTCTCTATCTTCTTCTGAGACTTTTATAATATAGATGTTATTATGTTTGATGGAGTCAGTGACTTCCCTAAGTCTATTCTCATTTTGTATAATATTTCTTACTGTTTTTTGTTCAGCTTTATTCCTTTCCATCAGTTTGCTTTCTAGATCATGCTGTTGTGTTCTGGCTACTCCATCCTTTCAGGCCAGTGGTCTGCAGAGGTTCTCCTTGCCTGCTATAGGCAGTGTTTGGTCCCTGAACTGAATGTGTGAGTTTTAACTAGGTGTGATCTGGTCTTTCTGTGAAATGAGACCTGCACCATCTCCACTGGAACTGAATCCCTGCAAAACTCTCTGTTCTGGAGACATGGAGTGGCCGGGGCTTTGTGTGGGTTTTGTGGGTGAGAGCTCACTGGGACTGAGGCAAGAGTGACTGAGGGCAGTACCAACAGAGCGCAGGGGCTGGGGCTTCGTGTAAGCAAGTTAGGCAGCCAGAGTCAGTGCTGTGCAGCTTCCCACAGGTGGCTCTGTGTTTATGCTGAAGGGCAGGGGAGGGAAATTGTGCTGGCCAGCTCCCTTGTTTCTGCAGAGGAGTTTCTGTGAGCACGGCTTCTTGGGGAATGCTCTGAGAAGAGAAAATAATCTCCCCACTGTGTGCCCTGGTGCTCTTTGGATTACTGTCTCCATTATATCTGCCCCTGAATTGTTTGCTTGCCTTCTCCCCAAGAAAAATACACTGTTCTCCAGGCTGTATTCTAGCAAAGGCCGGGACCTTTAAGTCTAGGATTTAAGCCTTGCTAGCCAGTAGCTACCGGAAATGTTCTCCCTGTGAATTCCCTTTTGTGTTTCTCTCTCTCTCTCTCTCCCTCTTCTCCATGACCACAGTTCCCTCCCCTCCACAGCCACAATCCACTTCTCTCTAAACCACCTAAACCATGTTTTCATATTTCCTACCTTCTTCAATGTGGCCTCCTCTCTCTCCTTAGTTGTGGAATTTGTTCTGTCTTCAGGTCAATTTCTGGAGTATATAGAATGATTCAATAGTTATATTAATGGGATGAAGTTAGCCTATAGTCCTTCTATTCTGATGCCATCTTTTACACTCCTCAACCAAGCTTTTGATAATAATAGTTGAGTACATTATTAAGTTGAAATTTGGGGGAAAAATGTACACAAGAATTTTATTGTCGTTAGCCAAAAAAGATTTATATCTTCTGAATGCCAAATATATAGACAATATAAATGATGTTTTATTGAAAAAGTGAGTTCATTTGAACTATATTCTGCTGTTAAAGGAGAGTGCCAGAGATCCATATGCTTGAATATCAGCAATGTGAATCTGACCTTTTCTTTTTAAACAGAAGCTAAAAAAGCTTAAGCACCCAAATAAGTGATGGGTTAACATACTATGCCATGAAACCTCATGCTGGAATCCCCTAAAGTTGGTACTGTGTTTATGTTTTAGTATCTCTCCTTCTCTTTTTGATATTAAAAGAATCAGAAGTAATTTCAAAGGGCAACATTAAAGTGATATAAGATATTCAATCCAAAAGTTATGAAAAATGATTTCATGGGGAAAATCAAAGGTTCTCTATTTGTAACAGAAACCATTTCAGAACTATTAATTATATGTTTTAGGGTCAGAATATATGCATTGAATATATATAATGAATATATAAATACAACAAATATATATCAACATTATGAATATGACAAATATATTAATAAATGGCAGTTACAGGTAAAATCTAGTTACATAAAAATATCACTGAAATGAAGACATGTAAAGCATAGAAAACTTTATAGAAATATATTGTTTCACAGTTCATAAAGAAAATTTCTTGCGTAACAGAGAACTCAAAAATCACTTGTGTTTTTTGTTTTGTTTTTATATTTTAAAAACAGTAAAATTGGTCAAAATGGGGAAAATGTTATATACTTTCAGGTTGGCTGACTTTATGTTTTTATACTTACTTACAGATACTATGTTTGTGATTCAGAAAAGTATGACTTCCTTAAAATCGTAAGATATAAGTTGTCATTCACTGAATTCTGAGTCTCAAATTCAACTTCTCTAAAATTTACTGCTGCTAATCATAACAAGAACCAACATTTGTAAGTGTGGGTGCTGTTTTTAATATATGTATTAAATATATATTTCATATATTTAAGTTTATATAAATAAATATATATTATATTTATATAAATAAATTTATGTAAAATATAAATATTGAGTGTGCTAAGACTGCTTCAAACTCTATTATGTACATTAAATATGTGAATATATATATTTAATTTATTAAATCTGCAAATACATTTATTTAGTATTTTAAATCTGGTGATTATATATCAGACATTCGGCATTTGGCTGAGTATCATTTAACAGACTCACCTTTGAAATCTCACTTTTTAACTTGAGATCACATGTTCTCTCTACTCTGCCAGATCACTAGACTCCATTCTAGTTAATTCCAGCACAAGAGAGTAAGTTAATGGTTCTTTAAAGTTTCTTGAATTATATTTGAATTTAAATAGCAGCAGGTAATTAAAAATTTTTTAATTACACAAAACTCTGTGTAACCAAATGTCATTTTGAAATGATTTAAAAAAAAAAGGCAACTTTCTCTATGCATTTACAAACAAAACTTCTCAGCCCTTAATCATCCTTTTTTGCCCTTCCTTGTTGGGGTTAATGTAGAGCATGAAATCATCCAGAATATCTGGCTTGCTAAAATGTAACACAGAGGCTGCTGGGGACAATGGAAGGTTTCCAAGAAGGACCTTTGGAATGCCAAGGCCTGCATAACAGTTCTGCTGTAGGAATGCCATAGGGAGTTGCCTTCCCCAAAGCTTTATTAGCCCAAACAGCCACTCTGTGATCTAAGAGATGTATGCATTGTCCCTTAGGCTGTGTTCAGCAGAACTCACACAACACACAGATTAGCCTCTCCTATCTTCACTGTAAACAGCTCCTCCTAGTTCCAGTAAGACCCCTTGTGACACATTACATGCTTGAGACACAGCAGTAAGGATTTGTGATTATCCTGAAGGACAAATAAAAGCAGGAGCAAAGAAGAGAAAAGGGTCTTCGTCTCTGAGCATTGACCCCCTTGCTTTCTCCTCTCTTTCACAGTGAACTGTGGAATAATCTTTCACTCGTCATACAGGGATTGCTGGCCATTCCCAGCACTCCCTTCCACACATTCCACAGACCAGTGCAATATGTTTCTCGCTCTACTGTTCTATTAAAAGTGTTCTTGTTTGGGTCACTCACAATCTCTTAATCACCAGATAAAGTGATCTCCACTCAGTTTTTAACTACATGAATTCTCAAGAAGCATTTTCACTACTTTTCACAATCTACTTTTTAAAACTCTCCTTTTTTTGCTTTTTCCTTCATTTTTTTTCTGACTTTTGGACTGATCTTTTTCAGATTCTTTATATGGTTCCTCTTTCTCTGTGTCCCTGATCTGCCTTCTGAAC
Source organism: Lontra canadensis (assembly GCF_010015895.1). NCBI lineage: Eukaryota > Metazoa > Chordata > Mammalia > Carnivora > Mustelidae > Lontra > Lontra canadensis. The sequence goes on from NW_022631113.1 coordinate 3,358,148, forward strand.
CACCTAGTCAAACCTTCATTAGTTCAGTGGATGGTTCTCCTAGGTTTTCTTCAGGAAACTCAAACCTGTACAAAGTTCAGCTTGAAAGCTACCTGTAGAGTAAGAACTGCTTTTGGTTCTGCAACTCAGTTAAAGGTAATCTGATCTCACAGAAACATCTTTTATACATTTCTACCTTCTGCCTTCATTGTTTACTTCTCTTCTGCTCATTCTCTCTGCTCTTTTCAAGTAACAACCTTTGTACTTGCCTTTCCCTCTGTCTGGAATGTTCTTCCACAGGGATCTGCAAGAATCCTTCCCTCAAATTCAGGTCATACAAAGGCTTTCTGTTTAAAATTCCTACTACTCTTTTCCCATCTTCTTTCCTCCCTAAATTTCTTCAGAATTCTTATCATCATTTTTCATACTTTATTTATTTTGCAATTTGTTTAATGCTTGTCTGTCCTACTAGAAATAAAGCACATTATGACCAAGAATTTTGGTCACTTTTATCTGTTGCTCTAGCTATAAAATATAGTGCTATGCTTGGTACATGAAACTCACTTTTTTAATAAAAGAATACAGAACACCTTTCTTTTACATACTTCCCATAGAAGGAACTAAATATTATTTTATTATATTTTTTCTAACATTTTCTTATTCAGGCCTATGGGAGTCATGGTTTATTCTCAGGCAGTATCCTGCTCTAATTGCCATCACTGACTCTTTGCTCTTTTTCCTCAGATCTAGCATCAGAGTTATGCCAATGCTCTCTTTCTAAAACATATATCTGATCCTTTTAATCTCACATAATAAAAGCATTTGCCAGAGAATAAAGTTCAAATCTGTTATCATTTTACACCCTAAGTTCTTCATAGTCTTAGTCGAATACAGTCCCACCTCATACTCTCTTGAGTTATTTCCACAGTATAACCATATAAAACATTCTTGTTACCTCATCATACTTATATTTTTAATGCACCTCTGCATTCTTGAGTTTCTCCTTACAATAAAGCTAACTACAGCTCTCTTAACCAACAGGCAAATTTCCTTTCTGGACCTCAAAAGATTATCTCTTTTATGAAATTTTCTACGACCCCTTCTGGCATAACTAGTGCACATTCTTCTCTCCTAAGTTAGCAACTATACTGTCATTATTAGCATTATCATGACGTGCATATGTAATTTCCTGGCATCCTATAATATTAATGGGGGATATTCAGTTGCTTATAGTCAGAATAGGAAAGCTGGAAGGTGCAAAGAACTAAAATTACATACATTATTGAAGTAGGACACACCCAAGAAATTGAAAGGTAAAGTATGGGGAACAAGTATCTGACAGACTGTCTGAAATATTATTACTATGCAACTGAGGTCCAGACAAACATCACAGGCAATGAAATTTCATAATTTCCAAATAGGTTCAGGAGATATCAGGAAAGCAATACCTGCAAAGTTTAATTTATGTTTTAACTTAGCAATTTAAGAAATATTGAGCATTTAAGTTTTGCTAAGACCTATGTTGAATTCTGAGGCTACAAAAAATAGTAATAAACACAAATTTTCTTCAGTGGGTAGGCCTGGACTGCAAGGTTCTATTCTGATGAGTAACAAGGATGACACAACAAAGAACAACAGAAATGAGACTTAGCTAGCTACATACCTTCTAATTCACCTCTGGATTACTTCTATTAACTAACACAGTATGGAGAGTTATCAAGGAATCCTATAATGAAGAAAATAATGAATGAAAGTGTCAGGAGGAAGTACAAGCCTATTTCATTCCCCTCTAGGCAGTAACTCTCTATTTATTTAGAACAAAGTCTTGTTTATCTTTATAGTCTCAGGTTTTAGAACAACTGATAGTGCATATTAAATGCACAATAAATACTTACCTGGTGAAATTACTTGGTGAGAATTAGACCCTCAATTACTGTGCTTTGTTGAATTTTACTAGAGGGACACAATGATGGACTATCAATCATGACAATAAATGCTATAAACATTTGCAGAAAGTATCCCAAAGTGAAAAACAGAAAAGTAGAAAATAAAATACCTAAATCATATATTCATTTTTCTTGGCCTTCTGGGGTGTATCCTAAGACTTAATTTTTTGATTACATAATTTTAATATAAGAAAGATCCAGGCTGGAGAAAAAATAGGTATATAAGAAAAATATAAATCAGAAAATAACACATGTAAGGAAATTAATTTATTATAATATAATCACAGGAGCTATTTTGAAATCTTTGTTTTAATTTTAAGAAGAAATAAGTGATAGTATTTATGCAATTAAAAGTAGATATACAACTCATGATAGAATAGAGTGATATTAATCAATGTATTTTAATGCGCTATGATTATGGTACCAAACTAAAATTGATTTTCAGCAAAATTTGGACTTTGAATAGGGATTCCGTTATTTATGAAGAATATTTGATCTTTAATATAAACAATGATATTACACCACAATTTTGTAATGTGATCAATATCACTATAACAGCAATCATATTACAGTATATAAATGTATCAAAGTAACACAAGTATACACAGTAAATTTAAATAATGTATTATATTCAAATTTGTTCAATAAAACATTCAAAAATAGAATTCTCTGTCTTTAATTAGATGAGTTTTCAAAGTTCTGATGTTAAATATTAGTGTTTATCAACTATATTTAAAAGTAACTACTCTTTTACAGAGCTAAATTTGTACTTCTATTTTCTATTACATAGGAGTAGATTTTCCCTGTACTTGTGTGTCCCTACCTTCTCTTTCTCCATCTAATTTTTTTTCCTATGACTTCTGGATTGTGTATTGTATACTATGTGGAAGGTTATATATTCCATTCCTTTTGTGAATAACTTAAAGCTTTAATCATATGACGAGGCATATCCTGCTTTGGCTGTTTATGTTAATGCTTAATAGTTCCATGCCAATATTGTATAAACCACATTATATTCTAATTCTAGGAAATGATATTACTATATCTGGACTGCTTAGGTGATAAACTGCATTGTAAAACATGATTATGGGATATGTGCTTTGATCATGGTATATTAGCTAGGCCAGAATAAAAAAGTCTGGTTAGGGATGCAAGACTGGTTAGTGTGAGAGCATGTCTGTTCACTTAGGTTTCCTGCAGAAACATTTAGGTTATAGCTATATTAAAGAGGCCTTATTCTAGATGATTCTGTCAGGACAAGGTAACTAAGTGACAGAGTATCTCTGTGCTGGTGTACCATGAAATGCAGGAACAAGGAGGAAATAAGAAGGAATCAGTTTTCAAGACAATCGCCCTCTTCAAGAAGAACATCAAAAATGGCACACGTTCTTGGAAAAGAATATCCTTAATGAAGTCATGAAAGCCAACAAAAGGAAAAAGATTTATAATGTTTGTATCTACAACCCAGAAACCACCAATATTATATTTCAACAGCAGTACTTCTAAAAGGTATTTTAACCCCTTGTTTCTTCTCCCACCTCACCCCTAGAACAACCACCAGAGTAGCAGGATAGCCATTAGAAGAGGAGGAGAAGGAAAACGTAGTCAGGGGAAAAGGAGAGGAGAGAGAGGGAAGAGGGGAGTGAAATGAAAAGAGGAGGGAAGGAAGAAAAGAAGAGGCAGAAGAAGAGAATGGGGAAAGATAAGTGGAGAAATAGTGGAAAAAGAAAGACCTTCTCCATTGCTCGTCCATGGAATTTTCAGATCAGGCTAGAGAGAATGGAAAATCTCTACTAGGATGAGACTTTAAAATGCACTGCAAAATCTCTGGAATGTGTCATGTGAATATACATAGGTAACGTCTTGAATTTTACTAGAGGGGCACAGTAATGGGCTATCAATCATAATAAATGCTATAAATATTTACAGAGAGTATCCCAAAGTAAAACATAGAAAAGGTAGAAAATAAAATATCTAAACCATACATTCATTTTTCTTGGCCTTCTGGGGTGTATCCTAAGACTTAATTTTTTGATTACATAATTTTAATATAAGAAAGATCCAGGCTGGAGAAAAAAAAAGTTTCTTCAAGGCAGTAGAGACAAAGAGCAAAGCCTTTTATTCCTGTACTTTTCCCAACCTAGTATAATACATTCCACAAACATATGCAACCAAAGAAAAATTTACAGTAAGACTAAGAAAAACAAACTTGATCATAAGAAAGGCATGTAGTATGTATTGATTTTTGATGACTAGCTATGTGGTCATGTGCTGTGTGGTAATGCTCATATATTTTCTGGGAGTCTTTGAAAAATGTTTATTTAGTACATTCTAGGCATTTCTTTCATTAAAAATAGCATGCATATATTAATTAGTTTTTTTCTTTCAAAAAAGCAATATTCCAAACAGAAATAATATCATGGCCTATAAGCAGGAAGTACATTTTTATAAAATTTATATTCACCAAAGGTGAGATTAGCTTTGACAGGAGTAAGATGGATAAATGAATAAAAGTACACAAGTATAAGTGTTTTGTTTTATTTTTCATTTTTAAATCAAGTATTATTTATTATGCATCCCTGTTTCTAATCTCTGGTATTGAACTGAACAAAACATTTAAGGATGAATTCACCATGGCCCCAGAAGAGAGAAGAGTATAAGAGGAGGCATGTTCTAATTAATGATTTGGGTAAAGATACCTGAATCAGATTCCAGGAACAAAGTAAGTGTTATGATAGTGGCTTTAACTCTCTACTTCTTCATGTTTATGCATAAGATATAACAGAAAAATTAAAACTTCAGAAACACAAAATTTTGCAGGCTCATCATAAAAACTTGAAAAATGCCAAATGAGAAAAATCCTTCATAATCCTATGAGTAGAAGATAGTTTTTCAATAGCAATGGTGTGATATAAATAAACAATTGAAAAATAAATAAGTGAGGGAGAATAGACAGATCTCACATATGCAAGAGTTCCAAATAATCTATGAAAATATTCTGCCTCAAGAAAAAAGAGCATAACTCCCCATGGTTAAAATATGGTCTATGCAGAATGTTTTCCTTCCAATGTGTACAGAATGGAAAGGGAGGAAAAAAGAGAGTAACTTTGTAGTGAAGAACCCGATAACTACTACCTCAGCCAAGTGATCAGGGGCAACATCAACAGGATGTTATGATGATAATGTGTATTCTTGATATGACGGAATGGAAACTCGTGTTTTATCTCTGTGGCCTACCTCTCAAAAAACATATAACTTAAATTTAACCACAACATAAATACTAGATGAATCTTAATTAAGGCATAGTCTAAATATTCCTGAGTATTACTCAAAACTGTCAAAATCATAAAAACAAGGAAAGTCTAAGAAATGGTCACAGCTTAAAGGATCCTGAAGACATAGAACTAGGTGTTATGTGGTACTTAGATGGGGTCCTGCAACAGAAAAAATAAATAAATAAAATTAAAAGTAAGGAAATATGAATGAAATATGGAGTTTATTTAGTAATAAGACATCAATATTGTCGCATTAGCTATAACAACACAACCATACTAAAGTAAGGTGTTAATAATTGGAGAAACTTGTCATGGAGTATGTGCTATCTTCACAGCTTTTCTGTAAACTTAAATCTGTTTTAAAATTTGAAAGTGTATTTTATTTTATTTTAATTATTTTATTTAGAGAGAATGGGCAGGAGCGGGGATGGGGGGCACAGGGGGAGGGAGAGAGAGACTCAAGCAGGTTTCATGCCTGGCATGGAGCCCAATACCAGGGCTCAATCTCAGTAAGTTGAGATCATGACCTGAGCCAAAATCAAGACTTGGAGGCTGAACCAACTGAGCCACCCAGGTGGCCCTTGAAGTATATTTTAAAAGTTCAAAATACTATGCTTCTTTAGAATTCTATTTTACTCTGTGTTTAGTATTTTCTGTTTTTTTTCTTAACATCATATTCTGATAATGTTCAAATATGATTAAATCATGTTTTTCTAATATGCATTTATTTTCATGCTATGGCTGTACCATTTGTGATGTTCTTGATTTGTGATGTTCTATTGTTGATAACTTTGATTGCTCAGAAGCAATTTTCTCTTTTTAAAATAAATAATCCTGGGGCAACTGAGTAGTGATTTCAGCTCAGGTCATAATTACAGGGTCATGAGATCAAGCCCCACATGGAGCTCTGTGCTCAACGGGGTGTCTGCTTGAGATTGTCTCCTTCTTCCTCTGCTTTTATCCTCTCTTGCACTCTCTTTCTCACTAAAATAGATAAATCTTTAAAAAAATAATTAATAATAATAATAATAAATAATCCTATGGTCAACATCATTACATGGATTGTTCTGACTTCTGATTTTGATTTTAATTTCTCTCTCTTCTTTTTAAAATAATGGGTATGAATTAGGTCTTTTATTTATTATAACTGATTTTTTTAAAATTTGCATTTCTAAGGTATTTAATTAAAATTTTAAAGACTGACACAGCTGAAGTTTAAAAAGCTTAAGTTAAAAATAGCCATGATTAGATTTTCTTACATTACCCATATGATTCACATAAATTAAGCATTATATTTAAAATTTATTTTTTTTAATTTTTAATCAAAATGTTTCAAGTTTATTTGGGAAATAATTGACAGATAGCCCTATATAAGTTTAAGGAGTACAGCATGATTGTTCATATATATTGTGAAATGTTTACCGTGATAGGTTTAGCAAACATCCATCATCTTATATAGATATAAGAAAACCAAAAAAAAAAAAAAAAAAAGAGAGAGAAGAAAGAAGGAAAAAATGTTCTTCTTGCATAAGAACTCTTAGGATTTACATTCTTAAAAACTTTCCTATGTATCAAATGGCAGTGTTAACTATAGTTATAATTTTACACATTATATCTCTAGTTTTTATTTATCTTATAACTGGAAGTTTTTGCTTCTTGACCACCTTCTTCCAATTACCCTCTCCTCACCCTTTGCCTCTGGTAGCCACAAGTCTGATCTCTTGTCCATGTATTTGGTTTGTTTGTTTATTTAGATTCTACATATAAGTAAGATCATAAAGGATTTGATGTTCTCTGTCTGACTTATTTCATTAGCATAATGTCTTTAAGGCCCATCCATGCTGTCCCACATTGAAGGATTTTCTTTCTTTTTTTTTTTTTTTTTGGCTGAATAATATTCCACCCTACGTTATGTATCACAACTTCTTTATCCATTTAACTATCAATGGCCATAGGTTGTTTCCATGTCTTGATTATTGTAAATAATGCTTAAATTAAGCATTCTTTAACACCAGAAATTTTAAAAAGGGAAAAGAGTTCAATCTATTGTTAGTATATTAAAACCAGCCTACTTACCCTTCTTTTGTCCTACCTTTCTCCTATCCTTCAGGGTTAGATCCTTTCTCAGTCCAGAATTTCCCACCATATGGTTATGACTAGGCACAGATACAGTGACACAGGCTCCTTTAGGATTATGATTTGAATTTTCACACATGAAGACTGAGTTGAGTCTCGGGATATCATCACCTATCTATGACATTCATTTTATTCTGAGATCAGGACTTAGGTCTTTCCGATGCTCCATTTGTCCATCAGGAGGAGACCTTTAACTCACTTATTCATTACCCTGAGGAGTTTGACATTTGCCTTATTTTCTTATTTTCTTCTAAAATCCTCTTCAGAAAAAGTAGGGGAAATATTTACCTATGTGCTTTATCCCACTTAGGATGAAAATGTTTAATAATAACCTAGGTTAAATATATATATATACATATATATATGTATATATATGTATATGTGTGTATGTATATGTGTGTGTATATACACACACATATACATATACATACACACACGTATACACACAATACACACACACATACACATATATACAAACACATATAAATAGATAGATGTAAAATTTATAGCCAAGTTATTCTGATCAGTAAAATCATTTTAACTTTACATTGTACATTAACTATCTAAACTCAATGTATTTACCATGAACTTAACTTCTTTTATTACCTAAGAAAATTATGACATACAGTCTTTGTAGGAAATGGCCATTTAAACACTGAAACCCATTTTCATTTCTTCTTTCCTCCAGTTCAATATAATTGAAAGAACATTAAGAAAAAAAATACACTGCTCTAAAATAAGATTTTTTTATCTTATATAAGATTTTTTATCTGATGAGTCAAGGATCTTAGAGATGAGTATAGATAACAATGCTGCTTCAAAAGCATAATCCTATAAAGGGATATTACTAGAAAAAAAAAACACCAAATTACTTGTCAAGTGTCCATTACATGTTAAAATATTTTAACTGAATAAAACAGATGTAGGTGTCCAAACTTCAATTCTGAAGGTGACTTAGAATTTTCTAAAAGAAAATGAGTTTGTGGTTTTGTTTCTGGCTGGATATTCAAAAAAATTTTTTTAGCTTTTCTGTATGTTTCTAAAAAAAAAAAAGAAAGAAAGAAAGAAAAAGAAAAGAAAAGAATAATGGTCTCCAAAATGTGATGGTCATTTTCTATTTCATCACTTGTCAGAGAACAGAATTAAATCACTTCAAACTATTCATTTCCATCAGAGAAATGCCTCCAATGAATAGCATCTTCAGAATGTTGACAGGTTTGAGAGCAAACAATAGGCAAAGTGAAATCAAAAAGCACTGTAAAGTGAACTCAGTAATTTATTCAGGTAATTAGAAAGAAAATTGCGTTCAGCTGAGTACCATAATTGTTTTGAGGTCAGTAACTAAAATTTGTAATTAAACACACTTTATTTAGTACATGAATAATCATGCCTTCACTCTTTTATCTATTGGGCATCAAATTAATGTTGAGTAAAGTCACGTTAGAGCAAATTATCAAGGAAGAATTTTTTTTAATATGGTAGTCAAATTTACTTAAAATTCCTTGAAATTGGTGAAAGATAGAAATTCAGATTTTAAAACCTAACATTCATTCACCAAATGCATTGCATTGACATACTTAATCTATTTGCTGAGGTAAAGAAAAGCAGTTTGTCTTAGGTACACTTACTCTTTTCACAAATTTTGGTATCCTTCCTATGTCTTTTATTTCTTATGCTTTCTATAATAAAATGGTATAACTCTTGACTCTGCCTGTACTCCATCATTTTGAAATCTGTAGAATTCTAAAAAATCCCAAACATTTAGGAAATAGAGTTAGCAAGATTATATTCCATCTACTATATTTAAAGTATGTGGCATTATCCTATTCATGTTATAGAAGCTGCCTTCTATATATATAGGTCAGTTAATATAGGTGACTCATTCAGGAATCCTAGAAAACTTGTAGCCTAATGTTTTTCAAACTGTTGGTTGAATGTTTAGGGGTCACTTTTAACCTATACTCTTTACACTCTTTTACTCTTAAATATATATTACATAATTAAATCACAAAGCTCTTTTTTGGGTAAAGAGGATATCCATCTTAGAAGACCAAATAAAATTCAGGTTATTTCTGATACCTGGTATAAGACTATTTTATATGTCTCAAATATTCTATAATTCTATAAGATTAGTAACAGATCTCTCCTCTTATAGTCAAAGAAAAATGTGAGTCTGTATTCCAAAAGTGGGGCATGCAAACGGCAGCACTCTTTACAAGTTAGATGTGCAACTGCAAAAATTATCTCATTTTGTCCATTCTTTCAAAAATACCTATTTTTAAAGATTTTATTTATTTAATTGAGAGACAGAGAGCACACAAGTGAGGGGGTGCAGGGGGAGAGGGAGAAGCAGACCTCCTTGCTAATCAGGGAACCTGTCGCGGGCCTTTATCCCAGGACCCGAGATCATGACCTGAGCTGAAGGCAGATGATTAACAGACTGAACCACCAGACACTCCTCAATATATACCTTTTAAGTGACAATAGTGTGTAGCATTGATCAACTAAATCCTGCTTTCAGAGTATAAAGTCACATGCAGAAAATTGATATGAAAGCTAGCAAACAGTCTGAATTAATCACTGCTAGGAATCCAGCTCTTGCATAGGCTTGGTACTTTATAGACATTGAATACATATTAATTAATTGCTTCATTACTAGTTGATTAATTGATTAGCAATTAATTCATTAAATTAATTCAATTTCTATTCTTTCACTTATTTGTTCACCTATTATATGATCTTCCTCTTGGGTCATGAAGTTGATTCAAATACCCACAATATGCAGTTTCTTTTTTCAATCAACTAAAGCCCATCAATATCCAAACATTTGTAATAAAATCTAATAAATATTATTGTCACTTATGGACAAAAATGCTATGGGAAAGAAAACTAAAATAGCCTGAGGTGCAGGAAGATGGTGGGAATGTAAACTGGTGCAGCCACTCTGGATAACAGTATGGAGGTACCTCAAAAAGTCAAAAACAGAACACATGATGTGATGAGCACTGGGTGTTATATGCAACTGATGAATCATTAAACAGTACATCAGATGTACTATATGTTAGCTAATTGAATTAAAAAAAAAAAGAGCTACACTACAATCTAGCCATTAGACTACTAGGTATTCACTCAAAGGATACAAAATACTGATTTGAAGAGATCAAAAATACTTTCAGGAGGAAAGTAATTCCAGATGACACATTGATACAGAATGTAAGGGTAGGTGGAATGAGCAGAAGAAGTAGAGAAAATCAAGAGAAAGCATGTGTGAATCATGTGAGTGCATAGAATTCTACAGTGTAGGACATGCAAGAGAAAATAACAAGAAAATTAGAAGCCAAAATCCTTTTTCTACTCTTATCATGGAATGTGAAGGAATTTTAACTTGATATCAAATGCTTCCTAGTCAATGAAGAAAGTTAATTATGGTAATGATCAGTTATATTTATGTCTCACAAATAGAATTTGGGTTACAATAGCAAAAAAATGTGTTCGAGGAAGGCAATTCTGAATGCAGAGAGACCTAATGGTTCAAAGTAATCCATATGATAATGAAAGCTATCAGCAGTGGGAAAGGCAAAGAAAATATGGCTCTGCTAATTATTAAGGATGTTGAATAAAAAAGATTCAGTCATCAGTTTTGGGTTTTATAGGTAATGGAACTGTCAGTGAAGTTTCTGATATTCACAGCTAAGAGAATGGTGGTACTGTTCATTTAGACATGATATGTATGAGGGTAGAAAGACTTGCAGAGGTTTAATAAAAAGCTCCATTTTTGTCGTATTCTGCAATATCTCTGTGATATACAGGTAGTTTATATGCTGAAAATTATTTGGTACATGAATTTAAAACTTACCAGCCAGAGATATAGCTTTAGGTATCTCTTCAGTTGAATAGTTGAAATTTTAAGTTGGGATGAGATTTCTCTGAAAAGCATTCAGAGTGGGAAGTACTTATAGCATGTGTAGAACACAGAAGAAAACATGAGAAGGATCTATAAGCATGGAAGGAGTGTCATCAAGAGTGTTTTTTGAGACCACAGAATACATTTGCAAAAGCAACGGATTGAACCACGATATCAAAAGCTGTAGTAATGCATCCGGTGCAGTCAGCAAAACATGAGCAAAATGAGGTCACGGGTAAACTTTTTCCCAAAGTAGTTTCATATACTGAGTGTGCATATTAAATCAGATGATTGGGATAAGAAACAAACACAAACAAAAAGTGGAGAATGTGGACCTGGGCAAACATCCAGCTAGCACATTGGAATGGAAATAAGAGTGTAGTTAAATGGTATTTGGTGTCAAAAATTAATTTTTATAATGCAAGAAAATGTTAATTGTTTATATGTAGATAAGAACCAAAAAAGGAGGGAAAGATTAATGTGATTACATGGGCACTGGATAATTGATGAAGTGAAGTCCTTGGGGAGAGTGAGCTTGTAAGATACAGAGAAGGAGTGATTTTTGGTGAAAACGGGCCAGAGTGATCAAATATTACCCTGGGATTGCGGAGATGAGGAACTTGATCAGATATCCAAGTGATCAAGTTTTGAGAGTGGAGAGGCTCTTGCTAAACTGACTTAGTATGGTTCTTGCTAAAACTGGATTTTACAAAGAAGCATATGAATTGGCCTAGAAGTAGTATCAGGAGCCTCACTAAAGTTCTAAAGAATCTTTGTCATAACCTAATCTTAAAGTCACATACCATCACTTCTGCCATGTTATTGGTTACACAGACCTACCTGGTACAGTTGAGAATTGTATTACAAAGACTACAAACGCCAGGAGGTCAGGATCGTTATGAGCCATCTTGAAGGATGGCTACCACAATGGGCTCTTCATTGAGCATCAAACCAGTGAGGGTACAATAATTTGGAGGAATGGGAATTGATTAAATATATACTTTTGGAAACAAATTTTAAAATTCCAGTATAAATTGCCCACCACCATGTCATCTTAGCGCCATCTTTACCTATGAAAAACAGAGTACAGTAACCGCCTCTCCCCCACTTGTCTGCAGTTTGATCTCTGTGTTTCCACTTACTCACAGTTAATTGCAGTCAGGAAGCACATAATCCCTCTTCTGATGCATGTAGCTTAACTAGGTCACAGCACCTACATCATTTACCTTACCTCATCTAATGACATAGGAATTTTATTATCTCCCATCACTAGAAGAAGGGTGACTACAGCACAATAAGATATTTTAAGAGACCCCATCTTCACACAACTTTCCTTTCAGAATATTGTTATAATTGTTTTATTTTATTATTAGTTGTTGTTCTTAACCTCTTACTGTGCTTAAACTTTAACATAAGTATGTATAGTAGAAAGCAGAGTGTATACGTATGGTTCAGTACTACCCATGACTCCAGGCATCCAGTGAGGGGCTACTGTGTGTATACATCAAAAATTCTTCTCAAAAATGATCAACATTTTTTAAATTAAGAGAGAAATATTTCAAATTTTGTAATAAGAAAGGTCATAAAATGACTCTCATGATTTAGTTTTTAAGTAAAAATCACTAGTAGTATGTCATTTCAGTAATTTCTGTTGATATTGTTATGTTGCACATTTAGAAGCTCATTTAATTCAATACAATAAAATATATTACCAAATATGAAATCTAATATAAGAAGTTAAATATACTTTTAAGTATATAAAACCAATGAGCACCAAGAATACATCGTGGTTTTTACTATACTCCTATACTAAAAATTTTTAGTATTTTCCTGTTTGTTTGGGGTTCTTTAAAATGGGATTCAAATAAAGCTTGAACTGAAGATCTTTCAGTGAGGGTCTGAGAATATGTCTAATATTTCTTCACTTTTGAATTATGTTTAAGTATATAGATGTTTAAATATATAGATGTTCATTAATTGACAGGGAGTATTTTTGCTTATTTGTTTCTACTTTACACCAGGCATTCTTCTAAGCACTGAGAATAAGGCAGTTGACTAAACATGTAAACACTTTGCGCCTATGTTCTACTTGGGAAATTGATGGTTAAATAATATATATATGTATATATATAATAGAAAAGAATATCAGGTAGTTATAAAATCTATAAAGAAAAATTAAAGAGAAAATAGAGACAAAAAGTGGTATTTTATTTTAGATATTATGTCAGGGAAGTTTTTCTGAGAAGATTACATTAGAAAAGAATGAATTAAAAAGTGGGAGAAAAAAATCTACATGAAGAATGTATCAGGCAGAGGGGATTTATTCCCTAATACCTGTTCTTTTCTATGTCAAATAGAAAGAAGGACTAATGAGATTGTAGTTCTGTTCAAATTAGAACAGTAATGTTAAGATATTTTGTAAAACTTAAAGCATTATACAAATGAAAAATAAAAATTAATATTATGGATGACACATAGAACATTTCTTTCCCATTTTTGAGAAAGAATTCAGTGTTCATTCTTACACGAGCAGTAAAAGACAAGGCAGTGTGCTACTGTTGATGAAGACTGGACAAATTTGGTGAGTTAACAAATGTTGGAAGTGCTTTTTATATATAAAGGAGTGAGAATATATCATATATATGTATAAATGTATCTATTTTTTATTAGGAAACACAAAAAAGCATTAGAGAATTTAGATATGAAGGAATTTATGGGTTATCTAATTCAATAATCTGAGCCAGCAGTTCTCTAATGTTAATGTCATCAGAACAATCTGACATTTTCTTTAATTTAATTTTATTTCTTCTTTCAGTTTCATTTTTACTAGGAAGTTATATTCATATAGTACAAAAATCAAAGTAGTATTTTTAATTACCTAATGAAATGTCTAGCTATCCCCAACCTAAGGACTCTGACCCCTAGGTCAGTAAGCAAGTAACAACTATTTCTAGTTCCTAGTGTATCTTTACTGATTATCTATATTCAAATTTAATAAAACATTTTAATAAATTTTTTACTCCCCCTTTCTCACACAAATATGGTATTTTATATACACTATTGCACACACTGCTATTTTTTACTTAATAAATCCTGTAATCTTAATATAATCGTAGACAGAATAATTTTTGTCTTTTTTGTTTGTTTTTTAAAGATATTATTTTAACTCCAGTTACTTAACATTTAGTATTATATTAGCTTCAAGTGTACAATATAGTGATTCAACACTTCCATACATACCAGGTGCTCCTAATAGCAAGTGCACTCCTTAACCCAGCCCCCCCACTAACCTCCTTTCTGGTAACCATCAGTTTGTTTTATATATTTAAGAGTCCATTTCTTGGTTTGCCTCTCTCTCTCATATTTTCTACTTTTTTTCATTTGTTTTGTTTCTTAAACTCCATATATTAGTGAAATAATATGGTATTTGTCTTTTTCTGACTGACTTATTTTGCTTAACATAATACTCTCGGGGCGCCCGGGTGGCTCAGTGGGTTAAAGCCTCTGCCTTCGGCTCGGGTCATGATCCCAGGGTCCAGGGACCGAGTTCCACATCCGGCTCTCTCCTCACCAGGGAGCCTGCTTCTCTCTCTCTCTCTCTCTCTCTCTCTCCTGCTTCTCTGCCTGCTTGTGATCTCTGTCAAATGAATAAATAAAATCTTTAAAAAAAAATAATACTCTGTTCCATCCCTGTGGATGCAAATGGCAAGATTTAATTCTTTTTAATGTCTGTAAAATATTCCATTTCATATATATACCACTTCTTCTTCATCCATTCGTCAATCATGGATACTTGGGCTGCTTTCATATCTTGGCTATTGTAAATAAAGCTGCTATGAACTGTGCATGTGTCCCTTTAAATTAGTATATTTGTATACTTTGGGTAGATACCCAGTGGGGCAATTGCTGGATCATAGGGTAGTCCTCTATTTTTAACTTTTTGAGAGACCTCCATACTGTTTTCTACAATGGCTGCATTATTTGTGTTTGCTGTATGAAAAATGTTGGTGGTATTTTGATAGGGATTACATTAAATGTGCAGATTGCTTTGGGTAGTATAGACTTTTTTTTAAAGATTATTTATTTACTTGAGAGAGAGAGAGAATGAGAAAGAGGGAGCATAAGAGGGGAGAAGTCAGAGGGAGAAGGAGACTCCCTGTGAGCAAGGAGCCCAATGTGGGACTTGATCTTTAGGATCAAGTCCTTGATCTTTAGGATCATGACCTGACCCGAAGGCAGTTGCTTAACCAACTGAGCTGCCCGGCGCCCCTCGTATAGACATTTTAATAGTGTTTGTTCTTCTAATCCATGAGCATTGAATGTCTTTCCATTTCTTGGTGTTATCTTCAATTTCTTTCATCAGTGTTTTATAGTTTTCAGAATATGAGTCTTCTGTATTAGGTTATAGAAGGTTAGATTTATTCCCAGATATCTTATTGTTTTTGTTGCAGTTATAAATGGAATTAATTCCTTAATTTCTCTTTCTGCTGTTTCATTATTGTCATGTAGAAATGCAACATATACATTGGTATTTTATCCTGTGACTTTACTGAATTCATTTATTAGTACTAGCAATTTTTTGGTGGAGTCTTTTGGGTTATCATGTCATCTACAAATAGTGAAAGCTTTACTTCTTTCTTGCCAATATGGATGCCTTTTATTTCTCTTTGTTGTCAATTGCTGTTTAATAGGACTTCCATTTCTGTGTTGAATAAAAGTCGTGAGAGTGGACATCCTTGTCTTTTTCCTGACCTTAAGTGGGGGAAAGCTCTGAGTTTTCCTCCATTTAGGTTGATGTTAGCTGTGGGCTTTCATAAACGGCCTTTATTACATTGAGGTGTATTCCTGCTAAAGCTACTTTGTTGAGGGTTTTTATCATGAATGTATGTTATATTTTGTCAAATCCTTTTTCTGCATCTATTGAAATGATCATATGGTTCTCTTCTCTTTGATGTGATATATGACACTGATTAATTTGTGAAAATTGAATCAACCCCACAACTGAGGAATAAATCCTACTTGATCATGGTAAATTTTTTTAATGTATTATTGGATTTGGTTTGCTAATATTTTATTAAGGATTTTTGCAGCTATGTTCATCAGGGATATTGGGCTATAGTTCTCTTTTTAATGGTACTTATTTTCTGTCTTTTTTATAAGATCATAGCTTCTTTTATTGTTTATTATTGTACCATATTTTATTTATATAGGATCCTACTAAGAACACCTTGTGTCCAGTTTTTTGCCCTGACCACATTCTGATGTCCAAAAAAATTAATATTATTATTATTAATAAAACCCGATTTATTCAAGTGTCATTTTATAATTTCAAAATACATAAGAAAAATTCTCTTGGGTCAGATTGCATGATCAATAGTTAAATGCATCTGGAATCTGATACACATTGCCAAATCACTCTTGAGTAGTAGGAATTTGCACAATCAACACATAATAATATCTGTTTCCTCATAGATTCATAGAAGGTGTGAGCTTTGCCAAAATTGTTAGATTAAAAATTTGACTTCTTATATTTTAAATTACATTTCTTTTATGAGTGGAGTTGGACATAACTTTATATATTTGAGGGACATTTTTATTTCCTTTCATGTGTACTAAATATTGATATACTTTGTAATTTTTTCTATTCTTGTTGGTCTTTCCTTATGATTCCTAAGGGATCTCATATACTTTTTTATATTAACTACATATATTTTGTTCCCATTCAATAGTTTATGATTTTATTTTACTCACTATATTTTTATGATACAGCTTTTTTATTTTTACATAATCAAATTTATTCATCTGCCTCTTTTTTAATACTTCTTAGATTTTTATGTTGAAACATTTTCCCTCCCAAGTATAAATATAAAGTCACTTGTTATTTCTTCCAGTACATTTATGGCTTTTAAAAATAAATAAATATTTAAGCCCCTTGGAGTTTACCCTTATATAAGGGAATGCTTTTCAAAAATACAAACTCCAAAACTCCAAAAAAGTACAAATTCTAAAAATTTAGTTATTAGAATCTCTGGGGAATGGTTTTAGATTCTGCAGGTTATCAAACATCAGAGATTAGAGATGATTTAAGAGCAAGTGATCAATAGGCCCCACTTTGAGGGCATATGAATTATCAGTTTTTTTTATAATTTTTATTATGTCAGCATACGAATCATTCCAATAACATGAGACACACTAACTTTTGAGTAGGTCAGCAAAACAACCATAGAGTAAGACAGGACAACAACACACACAAACAGACACACCACTTAATTGTGTAACAAACACAATTACTTTATCATTTTAATCTCTAGAATTCTATTAGGCTTCATCAAGGAAGCACAATTACCAAGAGTAATATAGGAAATTTGTTGTAAGTATTTAGCTTTATGCAGCTGTTAAGAGCTGGTTAAACAAAGTCACATTAATGGAGGGAATGAAAAATTCTCCCTCTACCCTTCAAAGTCTTCCAGCTGGATTAAGAATTAAATTTACACAAGACAAATTAACAGAAGGAAAAAAAAAAACACAAAGTTTTATTACATTCTCAATTGGGCTCAAGAGGCCCAATAATGAAATTGATACCTACAGAAATGACCAAGGCAGTTTGTATACTTTTAGACAAGGAGACTACAGAAAACCATGAGGAAATGAGAGGACAAAGAAACCTTTAGGAGCTTTACTTAGTCAGGAATTGTAAACGGAATTTGGGCTAAGGTGGTAAATTAGTAAAAACTAACAGGGTTTGTTTATACAGGCTTCTTGGCTCTTAGTTTCCTATCTCTGATGATAGAGATATCTCTTAGCACCTAATACCTTTCACATGGGAAATTTATTTCTTGCTTTCAAGGAGACAGAGGAGGGTCTCAGTTTTCTTGCACATGCTGTCTCTTAAGTAACTTTTATTTAAAATTATAAATAAATAAATAAATAATCAGTATGCCAGAGTGGCACATTTTGGGGCAGCCTGCTGTTGGGCCCTACATTAGCCTCTGCCTGGTGTTGGCTTGGCAATATATTAGAACACAAATTTGAAGGAGGAAGAGGGAAGAGAATTTTCATGTGAAGTGAAAAGTGTGCAGGGGCATAAACAATTTGGAATTGTGAGGGAAAGCTGGAATCACAGTGCTCTCTAACCCTCTATGAGCTTTCAAAATAACAATCTGTAGGAGAAACTAGTGCCCACCCCACCGCCCACCTTTTGTTTAACTAGCTCAGGTGCTGGAGGAGCTAAAGGGACTGTGGACCCAACAGCTGCCTCGAAGATGGAAGAGGCTGGCCTGGGACTCAGAAACCTGGAGCCAGAATTGCTGAGAAATGGTGAGGCAACAGGGGAGCACAGCGTACTAGCACCTAATGCTCGGTGCCCAGCTTCTAAGCATGAAAAGGATGGGTACTGCTTCTTAGAAGCCCGACTTTTATAAGGTAAATTGTGTGCAAAAACTATTTCTTGTGGCTGAAACTAACCTGCAACCATTTACCTTTTAGGAAATGGAGTCCTATCTTAGCTAAATTGACATATCACAGTCCACTAAAGTCTAACCATCGTCAATTTAGCATAACCATGCTTAAATTCAAATTAAGGTAATAAAATCACGTGCCTGCCTAATATAATGCAGTCTTTCTTGTGCAATTAAAAACACACCTATCAGAAGTGTACCCTTACAAAAGGATGCATCACTTCTTTATCCATCTTTCTAGAAGTTCATTCTTCTTACTAACTCATGTTGCTCCTTTAATATTCTCAGAATGTATTTCCTGATATATATAATATATTCCTGATATTAATATGACATAATGGCCATAGCTGGTATTTATGAGTTCTTTCTTCTACCACCCATTTCATATTCCCTTTGGCATAAAAAAGCTTCTCAGATGCTCATGGTTCTTTGCCTGGTGGAGTGACTGAGACTTTGAATCTGCAAATCTTTCAAGTGCAAGTAACTTAAAGACTACTCTGAGAGTTCCTGATTCATGAATTTCCTCCACTGAATTCCTAGTAAATCAGGTTTATAAGCCCAGGGAATGCACTACCTTCTGAGAGAGCCCAGCAAATTAATCAAAACAACAAAAGAACAGGAATATGTCATATTTAAATATCTATGTATTTTCATCTCAAATGTCATTTTCACATAATTACTAAACTATCACCTAGTTTAGGTAAAGTATATTGCTCATTTGTATGTCCTATGGCATTTCTTTTATATGCCTACTGATTTGGGAGATAATCCCCATGCAAGTATCCCCCATTACAGTGTAAGTAGGGGCAAAGAAAGATCTGTGAGGGCAAATTGACAGGTAGATATTACTTTATATCTTAAAGTTTCATTTCTAAATACCACTTTCTTTTCAACAGTCAAATTTATGCCTCACAAAATTATAAATTCAATATCATGGTTGTTTTCAAATAGTTGAAATTTAATTTTGCATATAGCACTCACAAAGTGAAGAAATAAATATTATGTACTAAGTGCTGAAGAAGTTACAGGAATTGGGGGGATGGTGTTGGAGGGCTGAGGAAGTTCACATAGGCATTTTTCTCCAACAAGCTGATGATACAACTCTATTATTTCCAACTTGTGCTGCTAATAGTAAGAAGACTGCTTGCTCTCTATCAAAAATTTTTCTGTGCAGGTAATCTGTTTTTTCTCTTCTAGTAGTCTTTAAGATTTTGTCTTTATCCTTGATGTTTATAGTTATTATTATATGTTTGACATAAATGTATTTTCATTTATTATACTTGGTGTTTACCCTGTGATTTTTTGGCCTGAAAAGTCCTTGGGAAATCTGTGTAATGACTTCTTCAGTTGTTTTGTATTATTATCTTTTCTTTCAAAATTATTAATCTACTTTAAATACCTGTGGGCTGAAGGATTCTTTTCATCCTTTTACACCCTTGGGGCTAGTCTTGAAATTGGAACGTTTTCAGTGCCCTTTAACTTGTAACAACCAAAACTGACTATCACTGACAGCCTCAAAATCCAAAGCACAGCAAGTCTGCTGGCCTTGCTCTAAGTGTTATTTCCAGGGTTTTTTATGTTTCTTTGTTTCTACTGTTAGGTTTTCTTTATCACTCTTCTTTGTTGGGAGCAGACAGAATGCATCAGAGCCAGAAATCCATTCATGCAGCATTGGTTAGTTTCTTCTCTTTAAAACACAGTTTTCCTATTTTTTTTCGGTTTTTCTCACTTTTTCTTTCTCATTTTTCCTTCTTTTTAAAGCCTCTTAGTAAAGTGTAAACTTTCAGGGGCATATTTTAAACTTACATTTATATGTATATATCTCATTCTGATGCATTTCCTGTACATTCATGCAATACATCTCTCGATATATGATTGTTGGGATTAATATATATTATGTTTGATACTTCAGTTGTTATATTTGCTTAGAGTAGAAATGAGAATAGAGAGTATGTGGGAAGGAAATAGACAAGTTTTAAGTGTTTAGGGTAATAAACATGCTATATGAGATGGAGAAGAGAGAATAGTGTAAATCATGAATATTAAAAAGAGACAGCATCCCATGGTCAAATCCTAACCACATCCTCTCTGAGGAGTCAAACACACAGTAAAAACTGAAACAAAAAAAAACATCAAAGAAAGAGCTGTTTTGAACAATTTACTGGCTAATGACAGAATAATATAAACATAAATTTTGAAAGAATCAGAAACAGAGTGAAGAAGTAGAGCAAACAGAAAAATCTGTGAAAAATTAATTCCCAGGACAAGAATGTTCAAACATGATAATGGTATTAAGCAGGCAAAGAGAAATGTGTGTCATCCTGGACAAGAAAGGAAATATGCAAATGTATTCTTCACTCAAGAGTCTGCATGTTAACAAGCACAGCCTAGCAACTAATCAGTCTCCAATATCCCAATGTGTTGTCTCCTGCTGTAGTAGTAATGACCTACATAGAGATGTTTTACTGAGATATAAATATGTAAATGGAAAATTGGGAGCAATTGTTGTAGGACAGTGGACTTTAAAAAGGTCTAAAAGGACTAAATAATGACTAAGAAAGGGTTTGGCTTCTAATCTTTTTTTTTTGCCTTTAAGATATAAAGGATCCCCCTTTTTAGCCTTCTGCATTTCTTTTCCCCACATAAACAATAGAAAAAATAAGGCTGTAATGTCTTTTCTAGGAAATTCATCGCTCTGCAGGGAGAAATAAAAGCAAACAAACAAGAATATGTTAAGCCGCAGATCATGCCAATCCAGATAGAAGATAAAAATTGCCACCTTTTTCATATAAACTAGTAAAAAGCATACTCTAAATTTCCTCAGAAATAAAATAAATGAAGTGCAAACTAAGTTACCAAAGTTGACAAATATGCATTGACTACCTAGTTTGTTCCAGATATTTGGGATAAATGAGCAGGCAAAACAAACTTAGATGAGTCTCTTCAGGAAGCTTGAGTTTTGGTAGAAGACAACAATTTATCAATAAACAAAATGACTATGTATCAAGTACATAGTATGTTATGCATAGTATGTTATGGACTATGAAAAAATAAACAAGTAGACCAAGGAAGGTAGATTGACAATGCTTTACTGAGAAGATGGCATTTGGCCAGATGTTTGAAAAAGATGAGGGAGTTGGGTTTGTTGATGTCTGGGTGATAAGCATCCTAGGCAAAGATAACAAGTGGTATAAAGGCCTGAATTCAATCTGAAAGGTTCTCACCACAAAAATAAAATGGTAATTATGTGACACGATGAAGGTGTTAGTTAATGCTATGATAAATCATTTTGTAATTTATAAATATATCAAATCATCATGTTGTACACCTTGAACTACACAGTGTTATATATGTTATATATCTATTATATGTCAAGAAAGCTGGAAAAATGTAATAACAAGGTGAAAAAAAAATGTTCCTAGTGCATTTGTGGAAGAGAAGAGGCCAGAGTGATGGATTGGAGTGAGTGAGCAGTGGGTTGGGGAATTAGTGGGAGATGAACTCTGAAATACAATGAGATTCATATCAATTGGATAGGGTTTCTCCATCTCCACTCTGTTGGACTGAATAACTCTCTGTTGTGAGAAGGCTCTCCTATGCATTAGAAGATATTTTAGTGCTTCCCTGTACTCCATCCTCCAGTAGAACCTCCTACAGAATAATAATAAGGAGTAATAATCAAATTTGTCTCCAGATATTGCCAAATGTCCCCTGGGGGATAAAATGACCATCACTTGAGAATCCACTGACGTAGGGCCTTGTGATCCATTATAAAAATATCATGAAGACTCTTTCTTTTATTCACTCACAGCAAAACAGGAGAATTATCAGAGGATTTTTGAGCCCAAGGCTTAAGTTTTAAAAGATAGTTTTGGCTACTGTCTTGAAAATAGACTGCAGGACAGCAAGGGAAATTTGGGGATACCTGTTAGGAGGCTAGGGCAGTCAGTGGTCCAGACAAAGGATGCTAGGGAAGCCCACCAAGTTCTAAGCAGTGGAATGGTGAGGATGAGTGGAACCAACATGATTTCCTAATAGTTTTGATGCAGGGTATGGGAGAAATTGAGAAGTCAAGGCTTACACTAATGTTTTAGATCTGAACAATTGGAAGGGTAGAAATGCCATCAAATTCCATGGGCAAATAATAAAATAAAAAATATAATATTAAGGCATTTTAATATTTCAGTTATTTTTCTTCAATAAATTTAAGTCAGTGCTACTTAGGTCTTGGGCTAGGATCTGCTCTAATTTTAACAGGACAAATATGTAAGTCATGGATCCACAATAACTATCACTCTTAGTTATGCTCTCTTATTCACTTGAAACTTGGATCTCCATTATTCTGTATAATGAAAGTAATATATGTCAATGGCCAAAAAAAAAAAGTAATCTCCCCTCACATAACTTTCTTCACATTAATTTCTATATTTCAAGTCTTCATATTAAATAAGTTGCATTAATAAAAGTAATAGTTCTTTTAAACCTAAAAATAAATATTGAATAAATTGGACATAAGTAAAAAAAATCAGCCAGGCAGACTTCTCAGTGAAACCTGAAAATCCTCTATAGAATCCCTGATAAATGCCCTTTAGGCAAACTTTCCCATTTCCTAGGCTTAGAGAAAAATACTTTTTATGAAGCCCACTTTATAATTTTTCTCTTTTATAGTAAAACATTCTCTCTCAAATACCAGCTTTCCATTCTTGTCTGCCTTTCACTGACACAATTGATAAAAAGGGCATTATGCTTAGAATCTTGTTTTTTCTCACTTTTTCTCACTAATTCAGCAGTTTATTAACTGTTTATTAAAATATTAATAAGCTATAGATAAAAAAATAGGAGTCTGTTGTCACATTAATTTTGAGATACTGTATTTAAAGGCAAATATATGGTTTCTCAACCTCTGAGCTTTGCAAAGCTGAAACATATTGGGAACTCTAAGTAAGGTATACAGATTATAACTTTAATCAATCTGAATGTGGATATATTTTTACTTGTTAATGTATATGTAACATCTTATGGGTCTAAATATTCAAACAAATACACTTGGAGAAAGACTATGTTAATAGCCCTAAAAATATGCTGTAACTTACAACTTAGACAGTTTAAATCATCATGTCTTCATTGTATTTGTCCGTTTGAGAAAACAGTTGTTCTGCTTAAAATCCTTACTCTTTTGCTTCTGAGCACTCTATTTATGGTCTTCCTCATTCAATCATATTTTCCTAAACCAGTCTTCTGTGTACCTGATCCTCAAATATAGGAATTTTGTAATATTCTGTTTCCAGCACCTTTAAAAAATGCTGTACATTTTTTTTTCATCTTCACCACCACAATCACCTTCTCTGTATGCATGGCTTCAAAGTTTACACTTTTGTTCTGACCTCCTGATCTTGTGACTTTAATGAAGTCTGGCTTGTCTGATGTATCTCCACATGCAATCAGCAAAATGCAATGTCTCAAGTTGTATTCTTTCTACCTCTTCGCCAAATCTTTCATTCGGCTGTCTCTATAAGCATTGAAATACTTTCAGTCTACCATACCAAAAAAAAAAAAAAATAGCTGAAATAGTTTTAGTTTCCCTTTTCATTTACACGTAATACTCAGTTTGACTCCAAGTTTTTCTGGTTTAACTTTAGTATCTTTTCAGACTTTAGTTTCCATTCAATCTTACTGCTGCCCTGGTTCCTTTAATTAACCTTCACATGAACTGTTAACAGGCTTTTAGCTAGAGTTCCTGTTTCAAGCTTTTTCTGAATAAATCCTTCTAGTGATGTCATGTTGTATGCATCACCCACTGTTATGGGTGGAATTATGCCTATACTTTTCTCTAAATCTCTACTTGTTGAAAGTGATCTAATAATTTCATAATCACCAGTTCCTATCATGAACTATTTTTTATCTTTCCATCCAAATAGAGTACTCTCTAGCCATCCAGAATACTTTGTATTTCTACCGATATGCTCACCATTCTAGTCAATGAAAAAAAAGTTAGTTGTTCATATTTCTGCCTGTCCTTTTAGATTGCAAGCAATATGGTGCTACATAAAATACTTGGATTTTGGGGATAACACACATTTTCAGTGTGACTTTATAAATACAATAAATTCTTTGAGCCTTTGTTTCTTCATTATTAAAATGGTAAAATTTGCCCCTTAATCGGAACAACATGACATACTAAGAATTAATAGCACAGTGCTTATAAAGTCCACTCTATTAAATTCTGGGAACAATCTCCAGTCTCCTTTATATACTCCTCAGAATCTTTACAAATACCAACCACATACTAGGTACTTAATGAATGTTGTTGAACAAAAGAGTGCAGTTACATATCCTTTCCATTCTGTTTCCATGAGAATGAAGACCAATATTTATTCCATATGACTGGTGGTATTCTTTTTAGCACAATATCCTATGAAAAAGAGACTATAACTGTTATTGGGTCATAAATAAAGTTTTTCACAATAAAAGTAACAAATTCAGTTGACATTTCTAATCATTTATTCCAAAATGACTTAGGTTTTTTTCTATAAAATTATTTTTTTTTTTGAGAATTCTGTTCATAGCTCTAAGGCCAGATAACAATCATTAGCATTTATTGACCTTTTGCAATACTAATTTAATCTTTTGGGGAACAAAGTTGATTAATCACAGCTTGACATATTGAAATTTAGCATAATTTTTTTTCCCAAAAGTGCTTATAGAGCAGCAAGGTTAGGGCATTCAGTATAATAGCTAAGGCACATATTACAAATAAAATGTATTCAGAGAAGTCTTCCAGAAATTTAAGGTCACCAATTTTGGCACAGTCTTCCAACCTGGAATTGGTCTTGCAAATGTCCAGTAAATTGAGCACATGCTTTAATTTTACTTCCATCAAGAAAATCCAGGAAGATAATGGTTAATATTTTAAGATATGAAAAATAGAGTGAATGTATAATAATGATGAAAATGCAGAAGACTCTGTTAGTGAGCAAAAGGTGTTTAAAATATGCCCAATTTGAAGATTATCTCATTTAACAAATCCCAACGTTATCTTCTAGCATGAAGAGACTGGAACACTATAAACTATTTTTCGGATTCCATTAGAGAATCTTGTAAGATCTCATCAATTAGGTATATTTATAGTAAACTTAAATTTAGAACTGAGACAAATGGGGAGAAAGAGACCCCACTAGAGATTACAGATTGTTCCAAAGGTGGTAAGTTTCTGGAAGCTTTCCAAATCAGCAGAAAACTTTCTGATTGTAGCAAAAAGGCCACAAATCTAGAACTGGTATTTATAGCATGAGTATCCTAATTTGGTAGGCTGATTCTTTTTTTTTTTTTTTTTTAAGATTTATTTATTTGAGAGAGAGCACACATGTGCGAGCTGGGGGTGGGAGAGGAGAAGGACAGATGGAGAGAGAGAGAGAGAGATTCCTCAAGTGGACTTCAGCTGAGCACAGATTCCCCCTGTGGGGTTTGATCCCAGGACCTGAAATCATGATCTGAGCCAAATCAATATTCAGAATCTTAACCAACGGAACCACCCACTTGCCCCTGGTAGGCTGATTATGAATTCTTCAGTTTCTGAATGTGACAGGGACTAGTTTCTAAGGAAGCCCATTTCAGTACTGTGACTTTGGAGGTCAGGTCAGGCTAGAATAGGTTTCTTCACACACTCAAATAGTTCAGTAAGTTCTTTAACACTGTAGGATCAATCCTCCGTTCTTATGTGAACTAAAGTAGATTTTATTCTCACTTGTATTCTGACCAGTAGAAAATTACATCAGAGATTTCTTTAACTAATACTCAACAATATGGAAATGTGGGTTTTAATAATCTAGATAGAGAAGTTGGAAGAGATTCAAGCATACGTTTGCTTTGTGTATAGAATATTGGCTATTCACATTACAGAGGACAAAGCAATCAAGTCATTATCTTTAGTAGTGAAAATGAAGTTTCTGTGGAAACCCAGGCTTTGAAAGATATGAAAGCTGCTATAATAAAATCTTACAGATTATCCTACAGGTTGTTAAATTATTTTCAATGTGAAAGTTAGTGGGAAAGAGCTGGACCCTGTGCTGTGCAATGAGGACCTTTGGATAGAATGAAATATCACTGAATACTGCCATCCTCTCAGAGCCTCTGGGCCTGCCTCCTTGGCATAAGGTGCTTCTCTGTTTTTTGTTTTTGAAGGCTTGTCCCTGCTTATTTTGAAATGGTCTCACTTAAGGTCAAGGCTTCCCCAGATAATCTAAGGCATACCAATTCTCCTTATCTCCCAATTCTGTCATTTCTTGCTGTCTCCAAACTTCAAACTGCCACTTGGTGGGCAAGCAAATATGTCACCAGGAAAAAAAAAAAAAAAAAGTCTTACAGAGGAATAGCACCAGATTTTACTTATTGTCAGAAGCAAGAAAAAAATGTATGGAAATTTCTGTGAAACTACTTGAAAAGAGGCACACTATTAGATTGAGCTGCCTTACAGAGATGAGAGTTTGAGAGAAATTAACAGGGATTATGCATCATCCTACTTTATGCCTTTCCTTCATTACTGGATTGAACTAAGAATCATACTTAGGCTATGATTCCTGAAGTTGTGATGCCTGCAATTCCTTGTTGTATAATGTAATAAAAGGAACTCCAAAACCTGAGGAGATATACATTTTAAAATTCAGTATATGTAACTTATTTTACTATATGTCCAGTAAGGAACTGTTTAAATCTCAATGACATTGAAGAATATATCTTATAAGTATCATTGAAAATATGACAGTGGTTGTTCTCTAGAGGACAAGAATGAGTATAAAAGATGCTTGAAATTAGCTAATTGATTTTCATGGAGATGATGGAATCCTAGAATGTCAGGGGCAAAGAAACATCACCTAACATCTATAGGAAATGTGGACACACTTACCGTAATAGGCAACAAGTTTATAATTGGAATCATTGGCACACTGGATTATTGGTGATGACTAATTGCTGTTCTCGGCACAAAAAGAAATGGCCAGCCATCTAAGACCATACTTTTTTACATAATCAAAATATAAATCTAAGTCTAATTAAAAGTAGAGCAGATATTGATCATCACAATGGAGAGTCATGAACTTTGATCCAATTTCCAGACTTGGTTAAGTTCAGAAAGGTGCTGTGACTCACTTGAAGGATTGAGGAGCAGGCAGAGATTTACGATTTAAAGAAATAACCTGTATTAATATTTTAATTATGTATTTAAACCTTTCTTTTAACCTTCCATCCTAAAAGAGACTTGGCCATTTACCAGTGTAAACAGTCATTCAAGGAATAAACATTTCCAGTTTTTTGATTGATTTACTGAGATATTAGTAATTTCTTGTGATCTAGAAATGATCTAGTGAAAGTAAATTTTGGAACTGATTCCATCTCATCATGAGTTTTCTGTATTCTTCAACCCAACCAATGAGTGTTTTCCTGGATTCTGAATAATTAAAATAGATATATTCAGCAGTTAATAGAAATACCACCTTTGTTCCATGACCTTAAAAGTAAGAGTAATTTTTATAATAATTCTAATCTCTGGAACCAAATTTTTTTAGCAAAATAGCAAAGTGATAACCACACTATATACTGAGGTACATTAATAAGTCCTACGCTTAAACACTTGAAAAGTATAGACAGCACATCCACATGTAACTCATCTGATTGGACTGTATAGGAGACAGATGTGTCTTGAAAAATGATGTGGAGAAAATGAATTCATCCCCTGGTATGAAACTGTTCATCCGCTAAAGGCCTTTCCTCCATTCTCTAAGAGAAACACCAGATACAATTTGATTCAGTCTATCAGGATATAACAATATACCTTCATCTTCCTACTTCTGAGTTACATTAACACTCCTATTTCAGGTTCTAATTAACCCACAAGAACATTGACCATTTCACTACCCCATAGCATGGCACATCGGTCTATGACATGACATGATCATGCTAAGATCTGGTAGGAAGAGAGAAGCAGGCACCCTGAATGAGTTGGTAAGATACATGTATTCTAGAGCCTGAGAGATAGCCTCGTGAAAAATTCAGGACTCTGTGTCCTGAGTGAAGTTTTCAGGAGTCGCAGCATGTGTGAGGGAATGTGTTAGGGTATTCCTTCCAAAGGGAAAACAAATTGTAGTTGCATTCATCCACTGCCACTAAGATAGAAGCACAATACTGTCTGGATTTTTTCAACTTTGGAAACAAAGTGTATCATAGATAAGTGTTTTTTGTTCTGACCCATCATACTGAGTAAGTTGAAGGACTATTGGCTTTTATAAGAACCCCGAACCAGAAGATGCTCTCCACCTTGTCCAGGGTTCATTCAACCAGCATGTTCACTAGTCCTCAGGACCTGATGGACAAAGTTAGAAGACAAGTGGTAAATAAACATCATAAGAAACAGTTAGGCTGCAAGGCAAACACACAAAAGTTTATTTAACTCAAAATACAGTTTATATACTCTGTATTGTTTAAGAAAATAAACTGAAAATTTATTGTTGCAAGATTAGAAATATTAGAAATACAAAGAATATAAAACAGAGAAGAGATAATGTGTGTCATTGCAAACTTCATAGATTTAAAATTGACAAATATTGGTAATAATTGAGAAATGAAAGTATTAGATAAAGGGGCAAATATATAGTAGATCTAGATCATAAATGCTGTAGAGATTATCCACAAAATTTTCAAATCCTTGTTTAGAGATTGATATATGATACTTATTTCTACTTATGGATTTTTTTTGGAATGTTTATTGACATTTGTATTTGTCAACAACTTTTTGAAGGTTTACTTGCTAGAGAACATCTCTCCTGCTCACTTTACCTTTGCTTAGCTCAGCCCAGCTACCTGCGCAGGATGTTCCCACCACTGTACTGGTGGGAGAAGGGAAGGTTCTCCTTTGGTTTCTCTGTTGTCCTTGAGAGACAATTCAGAGGTTGGTGTTGGAGGCCACGATAAGGCTTGAGACAAGGATTAAACCAGGCCCTGACTTGTGTCTCCCTCTAAGTCCAAATACCTTAATAAAGGGTTACGGAAGGGAAAGTTGAGTAGCACTGAGAAAGGGTCTGTCCTATGTGTCGTGCGCTCGCCTATGTAACTTCCCACACACTCTCCCTACAGAAGGGAACAATGTGGTCAGGGTCATGAATTCTTAGTTGGTCCTTGTTGTTCCTCCCATAACCCACTCCCTGGTTGATTGGCTTGCTAATGGCATTAGCCATGACTACCTGGCATCACGAGATTTGCTTGTAGTTAATGTAAACTTGTTATAGGAACTTGCAGTCATCTGACTAGATACTGGTGTATTACTCCTCCTATTGTGGTCTGCCTTATAAATGATTGTAAGATGTGGAATAAAATCGGCACTGTTGGACATCCTCCTCAGTGTCCCTCCTGCCCCCATCTCTTTGTCTCTTAATTTCTTTTCACCATCCTCTTACCCTCACATTCCTGGTCGATTTGTCACGCCGGCTACATCAGGTTGGTCTTTATATCATATGTAGATCGTGATAAACTGTAAATTGGGTCACATGCTAGGTAATGATTATTACTTTCATATGAAGACAAGGAAATTTAGTGATTCACGTGTGGGCAGAGGTGATAAAACTTTTTTCACTCAGCAAAGATTCGTAATAGCTCTGTGGACATTGAGCCACCACAGCTCTTGTGCTCTGAATCAGGATCTTCAAAATGGATTCTCTCTTGGCCAGATTGCTCAACATATCTTTCAAAGAAGGCTCACTCAGATCATTCTCTCATTTTTGAGTTTCATTATATTTCCATGACACTCATTCTTGTCCTATATATCTATATATCTTTTCACTTTATTTATTCATAATAATCTGTGATGTCAAATGTAGTTCAAAAAGCATGTCTCACTCTGCTTAACTGGAAGTCATATCATTAAGGAAAGGTAATGCTGCTTTACTCAAAGGTAGGAAAGTTTCATTCTTCCTAAAGAAAATTATCCAGGCATTAAACCCAGAGATGCAGTTAGGGAACTATTTCCTTCTCTCTAGGGAATTCCATTTTTCTTTGAGAAATACCTGAAATACTCCTAATGTACCAAAACATAGATAAACATATTTTACTTCACAAAAAAATTCAAATGTTCATATTCTGCTACAAATTTAGATGTTTTAGTTTTCTTTCAGAAAATCTGGATAGAATTTTCCTGATCTTAAGGAAAACATTCCTTTAGGTATCAAAATGATAGAGATTTTTCTGATATAACCTGGTAGGAATTTGAGAAAGGGGTTTTTGATAATTAAAAACTATTGTTTATATAAATAATGCATTATTACATGATCTAGAGTCATTTTTTGACCCAGGACATAAATGAGCAGTACAGAATTGTGTTGGATTTTCTTTTTCTTTTCTTTTTTTTTTTATCAAGTAAGTGGTAAGTGGGAAAGGGTAAATAAGATTTTTTAAAATCATTCTTGTGACAGTCACAGAGTTTTGTCAATAGATAAAGGCCAAGTGGTTATAGTTATCCATGAGTCCAGTATAAAACAATTTGAAACAACACCAGAATATAACATGCAACACATTGTTGAAATAGATTTTTTTAAGAAAACTAATTATAAATCACAAATAACAATTATTAAAACAAAATTGTGGGAAATAAAAGAGCATGGTAGCATGGTAAAATTTATTATAAAATGGAAACATGTGGATTATATTTTATAAAATAGCACAAAAGTTGAAATGATTTTTTTCTTTTTGATATAAAACAAAAGTAAGCCAAAAACAAAAACATAAAGGAATCATTATGCTTTAAATCAGCTAAACATCTCAGATTATCAAAAAAATCTATGTCCATGCATATGTGTGTGTCTGCACCTATATATGTCTGCACATATACATGTATGTGTTCACACCCAAACATACACTCATATATAGATATGCACACACATATGCAACCAATCAACTATTGTTTTTAATATACCAACTATTGCAGTTGCTTAAACATTAGAATTTTCCTAAGTCAATTGATTGTGCAGTTTTTTGGCATGGTTTCTAGGTATTGATATTCTTGAAGCATATTTTTTTACATCATGAAAGCATTTATTGTATCTTGATTTAAATAGTTAAAATTAGCTTGCGTAATTTTATTTCAGACAATGCAATCATCAAATTCTTTTGGGGTGAGATGCTAACTAATTATTAACTTTGAGCAAAGTATGTATGAAATGTCCATGAAAGGATAACTAACAGGTTTTGAGACATATAATTTGTGGAAATCATATGCAGATTGTTTGCTGATATATTTTTTCTTTTTGTTGACTGTCACATCTCTTTATAATTATTTAACTGTAATCTTTTAAATTGGCTCCTTATATTTTTCTTAAGTTATGCCTCTTTCATGACATTTTTTTAACCTTAAGTATCCCTTTTGCTCTTTATTTTTGTTCATTTAATAAAGTATACATATAATTTCTAATTTAGGAATCTTTGTCACTTCTTAATAACTTCTATTTGGTTGTAATCATATGCCTCAATTTTTTGAGGAATCCATAAGGAGTGATAAAATTGACTAAAACATATTTTGCTTTACATATGAAAACTGTGGAAGAGAACTGAAGAAAGAAGTGGACGATATAAAGTATTCAGTTGATAGTAGTTAACTTCTGTTATTGGCTGTCCTGAAAGTAACACAAAAAGTAAAACAATGATATAATTATTGTGGCAGGTATAGTGTCTATGCATTGCCTTAACACTATCAACTCCCATTTACCAAGCTTGGTGAAGCTTTGTCACTTTCGATGTTCACCCTGAACAACAAGATCAAACACTGAGCCCCCAACCCTTGAAGAGAACATCTGGAAACTCAGTGAAAAATTGACTACTTTGGACCTCTTTTGCATTCAAGGGGGCAGCAATTCATTTTGACAGGAGTAAATACATATTCCAAAATATAGGTTGCTTTTCTGCACTCAGGGCCTCAGGCAGCACTACTCTCCAAATATTTTCAGAATGATTTGTTTGCATAAGATTTCATACAACATCTCAGAATAATGGGCACCCATTACACGAAGAAGATGCAAATGGGGCACCTGAGTGGCTCAGTTGGTTAAGCAGCAGACTCTGGATTTCTGCTTACTTCAGGATCTAGCCCTGTGTAGGCCTCCCCACTCCGAGGGGAGTCTGTTTGGGGATTCTCTCTCTCCCCCTTTTTCTGTCCCTCCCCTGCTCTTTCCCTCTCAAATAAATAAATAAGTCTAGAAAGAAAGAAAGAAAGAAAGAAAGAAAGAAAGAAAGAAGAAAAAGAAAAAAAAAGAAAAGAAAAGAAAAGAAAAAGGAAAGAAAAGAAAAAAGAAAAGAGGCAGGAATGAATTCAAGACCATGGTATTTACTATTTCAAAACAACAATATCCAGGATCTAGAGGAATGAAGAGCAATTGAATAAACAGTCAAATGCACAGCTAAAGCTCCACAATGGTAAATGTCTTATGGGAGTGAGGTGTCAGGCTATAACATACCAAAGCCCCTTTACAGTGATGTGTCCCAGTAGGAAGAATCCTTGGTTCAAAATCACTGGAAGCAGGAGTGATCCCACTTACCATCAATCTCGAGAGGACTCTTGGGGTCAATATCAACAAAAGGAATAGTAAGAACAGGATTGGGCAGAAGGCAAAATTTAAGCCATGTCACACATTTAGCAATAGCTTTGGTAGCCCAATGGAAAGATCCTTTCAGAGTTTTCTCTTTTGAGGTGCGGAGAATCATAGGCTGCCAAGAGAAAGGCTTGATCCTCGGTAAGGCAATCCACGGACTCATTTGGAAATCTGTGCTTCACGTTCCTGCAGCTCTTAGTTTTACAAGTGGATGGAAGGGTATCATGAAACATATAGCATGACAAGTTTCCATCATGAAACATATAGCAAAAATCTGACTTAATCCTAGGTACTGCTCTGACTTAAGCACTTTGGGAACTTTGTACCAGTGTTCCAACAGGCAAGAAGGGAGCTAATTATCTTGTCTGGGGAAATTGAACCTGACTATCAAGCGGACACAGAGAGGCAGTGGAAATGCATATGACATCTAGGCAGCCCATTTTGGTGCCTTTTGGCACTCCCTTGACTGATTTTGATGTGTGTGTGTGTGTGTTTTTTTTTTAATGCAGTTTTTTTTTTTAAGATTTTATTTATTTATTTGACAGACAGAGATCACAAGTAGGCAGAGAAGCAGGCAGAGAGAGAGAGAGGAGGAAGCAGGCTCCCCGCTGAGCAGAGAGCCCGATGTGGGGCTCGATCCCAGGACCCTGGGATCATGACCTGAGCTGAAGGCAGACTTTAACCCACTGAGCCACCCAGATGCCCCAACTGATTTTGATGTTTAGTGGATGGATAAATCCAGCAACCCTGCGCTAAGATCATGTGACCCAGGATTCAGCTTTCTCAGGGAGAGGGTCTGATTAGGTTATTAATGTGACTAAAATAATATTTTTTAAGCTACCAGAAAAAAACCCTATCCTACAAAATATAAATATAAGCAGTCTGTTTCCAAAGTTACTGTGAAGGTTCATTATCATATGCTCTTTGGCTATGATCATGTAATATAAAAAAGAGCTTTTTGATTATTTTTGCTAGGAACTTGGTTTTGTAGGTATCAAAAATATGTACAAAATGTAAAATAATCTTGATTTCAGTACCTAAAATATTTATTGTATGTGTAGATGTTATTGATTGTAATATCAACTCTCTTGCCATCATCTGTGATAAATAAAACAGAGATCAAGTAATATATTCTAAAGACTCACCAGCTTTTTTCATTATTTGCTCTTAATCATAGTTGCTAATGCTTACTCCTCCATTTCCATCAAGGGAAACATTGTTTTAAATAAATGAATACTTTTTAATGAAGTGTTAATTTATACAAACATGAAAGTGAAAATAAGCTATGACAGAAACTCATTAAGGATTCTTCTAGGGGGATAAAGAAACTAGAAACTAACACAGTTTTATTTTAAAATTAAAATGCATTCAACTTAGAAAGATTTAGGGGGAAAAAAAAAAAGCACTTTGTTTCAGTAACAAGTTTCCCAGAATAAAGTGTTCCAATTTACAATTTTCTTTTGTTATGACAGCAAGTAGAGAAAACTGCCATGGGTAATAAATGCATGAGCCTTAGATAAAGATCACTGCTTTCCTATTTAACCTTTTCTTTTCTCTCCAAGGTGATGTGCATTGGTTAGTTTTACTTGTAGGCAAAAATAGCTTTTGGCTATTTTTGTATGGAAAATATATTTGATTACTATTTTTATTCTTTGGACTGAAATAATTTAAGCTTTATTTTCCATATTTTACATTTTTTTTACTTCCAAAATAAACTACCCACACTTTTAAAAATTACTTTCAAATTAAGAATTAATAGTTCAGAGCCAGGTAGATAATTTAGCAGTGATTTTCACAACATAATTTGTTAATCCACAACATCAAGATGTTCTCTTTTTGAGTTGCTTAAATTTTTATTATAGAAAAGTATTCTGAAAATGTTCTTCATAGTATGGAGAACCAAAAAGAAAAATAAAAAGTATATAAAGTCCTTTGACTTAATTGAAGGACATGCAATTATATATAATCATATATGAAAACTTCCTATTGTTCACTGCCCTGCAAATGGATAGAAATTTACCTAAAGGCAAGTAAATGTTACCCCTGGGAAAAAAATTTCTTTGGACAAGAGATAGTAATAATCTTGTCATTCAACAATCCCTTTGAAAGCGGAAACCTGCAAGAAGGTGTAGGGAATAGTAGGGGATGTTCCAGGGTGTATTCAACAAACTCTGAGCCTAGTATCTTACACAGTAAGCAATTTGAAAATAGCATACATTTGCATCTTTCAATATGATTCCTTCTCATTTTGTATCATTTATTTCTATCTTATTTACTCATCAATGAATGGAATTAAAAACATAATACTGAGGCACCTGGATGTCTCAGTCGATTAAGCTTCTGACTCTTGATTTTTGCTCAGGTCACGATCTCAGGGTCATGAGATCAAGTCCTGCATCAGTCTCCGTTCTCAGCAGGTGGTTTGCTTCCCTTCTCTCTCTCCCTCTCCCTCTTCCCCTCCTCCCTACTTGTACATACACACTCTCTCTTTAAAACAAACAAACGAATGAATGAATGAATAAATGAATAATACACTCACCTTTTATTCTAGTGCAACTTCATAAGCATTTCAGCTACTCAATAAAATACTTTAATTAAAGAAAAACATCACTTATTAATATAGCAACAAGTTCATGTAAATATGGTCACATTTATAAAATAGTACTCTATTACAAACATTTAATACATGCAAATTCTGTAAGCATATGCAACTGACAAATGTCTACCATTTACAAAATTATCTCAGCCAGTAGTTTCATAAATTGATAATTATTCAGAGATTGTAGGTATTGTTCCTATTAAGTAGAGATGATATTTGCATAGAATTACTAATTAGGGAAACAATTAATTTGTTACTAGATATTCTTTAGCTTAGATATATATAATATGCTGTTATGAAGTTGAATGCGATATTATAAATAAGATGAATATTGATTTTTTTTTTTTTTTTAGTTTTTACTTACATTCCAGTTAGTTAACATACAATGCAATATTAGTTTCAGGTGAACAGTTTAGTGATTCAGCATTTCCATACAACACCCAGTACTCATCGCAAGTGTACACCTTAATCCTCATCACCTATTTCACCCATCTCCCCTCCCATTTTCACCCTGGTAACCATCAGTTTATTCTCTAGTTAAGAGTCTGTTTCTTGGCTTTCCTCTCTTTTTTTTCCCCCCATGTTCTGTTTCTTAAATTCCACATGTGAGTGAAATCATTTGGTATTTGTGGCCAATTGTAAGTCAATTTATCATATTTCTAATTGCAAAGATTATATATATTCAAAACTTTCAAAACAACATCCTTAGTCAAAAGAGATATTAAATCAAAGATACCTTATGAAAGCATCAAGTTTTCTATAATCCTTATACTGAAAAAGTAAACACAAAACAACAAATTTTAAGTATTGCTCTTCAAATGATTATATGATTACTTATGGAAATGGTTATATAAAAGTGATCAAAACAAAAAATTATA
Source organism: Lontra canadensis (assembly GCF_010015895.1). Lineage (NCBI taxonomy): Eukaryota > Metazoa > Chordata > Mammalia > Carnivora > Mustelidae > Lontra > Lontra canadensis. Next base: position 3,394,946 of record NW_022631113.1, read on the forward strand.
AGAAATATCATGTGGGAAGTTATTTAATATATATTTATTTTATCTTATGATTTAGAAAGCATTGCATCAGTCTTCTAAATACTAAGAACCTGAAGGAAAAAAGAATGAAATGTGATTTCTTGTTTTTAGTAAACATACATGAGAAAATGCAAGTCACATAGTATTGAAATAATGTGAAAATGTGAGCTCTTATGCATGTACCTTATTAAAAGTGAATTATCAGTACATATTTGGTTAATTTGATATTTGATAGAATATGATGAAAATGCTCTGGGATTTTGGGAAACTATATATTCAAATAATCTATTTTAGCTATATGGAACATGAGTCTTGAGTGTTTATTATTAGGAATTATACAAGTTACTTTATTATTTAATAAAACAGCATATTGAGTAGATGAATAATGTTGGCCAAGATTGGACAGTTAAGAGATGGACTTTGTAAGAGAGGAGAAAGTATCAGTTGATGTGTGTGGTAATGTGCATAGAATTAAATGGAATTCCAGAACTGAGGACTACAATTGGAAAGACTTGGTAGGGCTTATTGTGCAAGGCTCTGGATATTAGAAGAGATAGATATAGATAGATAGATAGGTAACAGTTTTTATATTATGTAGTTACTTTTTCTTTTAACATTTATTTCTATAAAACCTGTATAGAGTAATCACTAGGATTTTCCTTATATTATAAATAATGAAATTAAGAAAATTAAATGAGTTAACTTGCTCTGGTCACACAGCTATCAAGTACTATAAATAAAATTTATGCCCAAGAATTCTAACAACAGAACTTCTATTCTGAATTATATAGTAGATGACCATTGCAGTAGATTAACTTATCTTGACTCTGTTTTGTTATTAATTTTAGACAGAATGTCTCTAGCTGTTCCGCAGGTAAATTATCTTAATTATTGATTTTAAATACATGTCATCCGTGATTTATAAAAACTATTCTTAGTTCATGTTATAGTTCACAAATAAAACTGAAATTTTAAAAATAGAATTTATTCATTTAGTGATGTTTGTATTTTTCTATCAGTAAATAATTAATTATAATTTTCTTTATTAGAAAGTTTACATATCATAAAAATAAATATACCTATATATTTATAGTTTCATTAAAGCAATATTTACTATATAAAATATATTTATTATTTAAAGAATCAAAAATTTTACCAACTATATTTTATAGTATTCAGTTTTGTGTATATGAGTTAGTCAAATTAAAACATATTTTATTCACTTTCACTCTCATTTTGCACTTATTTCTGAATGACAGTTGTATTCTAGTTATAAAAATGTCAGTTATTATAGTTATACTAGACTAAAAGCAAACAAGTTCACTTTGAACATAACCCAGTCTCCAAAGTCAAGAGCTAGTTCCTTTTCCCAGACATAATTCTGCTACCCAATTTGGTATGTGTCATTCTAGAAATATTTGTTTGATTCTGTATGTATTAATGCATTTATTTATATGCATATGAAGAGGTTTCCTTTTTATGTAGATGAGGCATAGTATATGGTTTTCAATTTGAAGTTCTTTGAACTTAATTTTATTATAATTAGGTTGATATCAATATGTATAGATACACAGAAATTTTGTAAAGAATGTATTGTGATTCATATTACACATTAAAATCTTATTAACAGGGGCGCCTGGGTGGCTCAGTGGGTTAATCCTCTGCCTTCAGCTCAGGTCATGATCTCAGGGTCCTGGGATTGAGCCCTGCATCTAGCTCTGTGCTCAGCAGGGAGCCTGCTTCCCCCACTCTCTCTGCCTGCCTCTCTGCCTACTTGTGATCTCTCTCTCTCTCTGTCAAATTAATAAATAAAATCTTTAAAAAAATAAAGTAAAATCTTATTAACAATTTATCTGTAATCATTAACATTGTAACCATATGGATAACATATTTGCCTATGTAACACTGAAAAAATTAAAAATTTTTGCCAAATGTGTATGCAATTGAACTAACAGTTACTGTAATCAAAATTTCTTTAAAGGATTATTTTAAGAAAAGCACAGTAAACAAATAAGAAAGGCAAGTAATGGTTATAGAAAATATCACAATACATATAGCTGACAACAGAATAATATTAACAATATATAAAGATCTCCTTGAATCAGCTAAAAATCTTTCACCCAGTTGTGAAAGATGCAAATTATATGAAAATGCAATTCTGAAAAGAATAAATACAAACATTAGTAAATACATGAATAAAACACTTGTGTTAATTGCAAGAAATTGGAGAAATGTAAATATGTGTGTTTGTTTTTATGTGTATGTGTATGTTTGTGCATGTATCTTAATTTGTTTACTGTGGTTTTCCCATTTACAATACCAGGGTTTGTTCCCTTTATTACTCCCTCTGTTTAATGACTGGTTAGTCAGGTATAAAGTGTGACTATAATCTTATAAATCAGAAGACGTAAAGAGATTCAAAAAGTGACACTAATTGAAATATACCTGCAGAAAAATTGTCAATTTTTTTGTTAATTCATCTTCTAGGTATTTTTATAATTTTTTCTTGGACATAAAAACATTTCTTCCATTGCATGATCTACTCAGGAAGTGATAAAGGTAGAAAATAAACTGATTTTTACATATTAACTTTGTAAATATTAACATGATATCTACTAGCTTTTCAACTGATTCTCTTGAAATTTTCAAGAATATAATACCAGATAATGATTTTGAATATTCCTTGCCAAATTTATTATTTTAATTTCTCTTTTCACATTAGTTCCGAATATCATTGTTAAGCCCCTACAAAAACAGGCTTCAGGTGGTTTATTCATCCACTGTTGCGCTTTAAGCTTGTTTCTGATTGTTAATTTGACATATATTTACACCTAATTTAAATACATATCTATTTTATCAAATGGCATTCTGCCATCTATAAAGATTTTATTCTTCTATTAACATGAATAATTTGAAATGTAGAAATAGATTTACTATGGTTGAACCATGAAATAAAGCTCAATTTTTATGCTGCATAATCCTTTGAAAATTCTTGTCTTCTAGTTTATAATATTTTATTTAAGATATTTGCTTCAGTATTCACAAGTGAGATTGTTCTGTACTTTTAGATTTTGACATCAATATCATACTGACTCTGTTAAAGGAATTTCAAAGCTCCTCTTTTCTTGCTGGGGTCTGAGACAGTTTAAATTACATTTGGCATTATCTATTCTTAAAGTTTTCAAAGAATTGGCTTTGGACCCCGATGCTCTTTGGGAAAAGTCATTTTTTGACAACATTCCCAAATTGCCTCCAGAGTAATTGGTCTATCTGGATTTTCCATCTCTTTTACTGCCTGTCAATCCTAGGAATTAGAATAAATGAAATAATTTGCTAAATTGGGTTTATTCTCTATTACCCCACTAATATAAAAGGCTTTTCTGAGAACAAGCATTAACTATTTAGAAAAGAGTAATAAAAAAATCCCACTCACAAACATAAAACACAAGTAACATCTAAAAATAAATTTAAGAACTGTGTAGTACCTATAGATAGAAAAAAATTTGTAAAATATTACTAAGAAACAAAGAAAACAAATGGAAAGAAATACTATTTATTTTCTGGATGGAATTACTCAAAGATGTTAATTATTCCAAAAAATTTAATAGATTCAGTTCAATTCTAAAAGAAGTCAGATAATCACAAGATTATTTTATTTTACTTTTTAAGATTTTATTTATTTATTTGAGATAGAGAGAGAAAGTGTGTGCTTATGAGCAGGGGAGGAACAAAGGAAGAGAATCTCAAGCAGACTCCTTGCTGAGTGCAGAGCCCAAGGAAGGGCTCAAACCCATGACCCTGAGATTATGACCTGACCTGAAAACAGAGTTCAGCACAAGCGACTTAGCCACCCAGGTACCCCTCACAAGATTATTTTCAAGTATATCGGAAAAAAGAATGTGCAAGGATAATGAATGGCAGTGTGAAAAAAAGAGCAGTGAGAAGGAACTTGCCCTATGTAACTAACATCAAAACATATTCTATGACCCTTCTTTTCACTACATCTGTATATTAGCAGCAATGGCCACAGTTGCCAAACTGTGGAAAGAACCAAGATGCCCTTCAGTGGATGAATGGATGAAGAAGATGTGGTCCATATATACTTTAAAGTATTATGCCTCCATCAGAAAGGATGAATACCCAACTTTTGTAGCAACATGGACAGGACTGGAAGAGATTATGCCGAGTGAAATAAGTCAAGCAGAGAGAGTCAATTATCATATGGTTTTGCTTATTTGTGGAGCATAAGGAATAACACAGAGGACATGGGGAGATGGAGAGGAGAAGAGAGTTGGGGAAAATTGGAAAGGCAGATGAACTGTGAGAGACTCTGGACTCTGAGGAACTAACTGAAGGTTTTGGAGGGGAGGGTATGGGAGGTTGGGTGAGGCTGGTGGTGGGTATTGTGGAGGGCACATGTTGCATGGGGCACTGGGTGTGGTGCATAAACAATGAATTTTGGAACACTGAAAAGAAATTTAAAAAAATAAAAATTAAAAAAATCATATTCTATGGCAATGTTAATTTAAATAATGTTAGACTGAAAGAGGAATCATCTCATGGGGCAGTAACAGAGTGGTATTTAGAAACACAGATTTTGTGATTAAGGTAGTACTTTTAATCAGTGAATACTGGATATTCTTCTCATTAAAGAATATTTAAAGTATAAATATATTTGAAAGATGTATAATACATCATTCAGAAATGAATAAGAATGTTATAAAGGATGGAAATAAGCACAGAAATATGAGATTTGTATTTATAAATCATTTGATACCTACTATAGAATAGCAACAGCCAATAAAGCTTTAATACTTACCAGTCAGACAGAGAGAATTAAATACAGCCACACTTGCTACAGAATGTACAGCCAATTAGTAACCATTCTGGTTCTTGTGTTGTTCACTGACTGAGTACTAGTCCCGTGTGGTTTACATTTACTGAACTATGTTTAATTTTGTATCTGATGTATTTCTGCATAATAATGAGCTGAGGTTTTAAAATTATGTTATGAATTTTGGAAAGATTTAAATAATAACATTATCCTTTCTCATGTTTTAATAAAACTCACCTATAAACTCTACAACTGATTTTATAATTTACTCAGTATTTCTTAAGTCCTTGTAGGTGAATTTTGAAGTTCATTCCCCAGTAAATATTTATTTTATTTAGTTATTCAATAAATAGTTATGGACCTCTTCAGGTTAGAGTATAGAAATTTGCAGTTTTTCACTCCATCCTAACATTGTAAAACTTTAGGTAATTTCCAAAATAATAACGCCTTAGAAATATAAATCAAGTAACTTGCAGAGGAATAAACACTTATTAGGAGATAATGGATCAGGTGACACACACTGCTGACTCATAGTGGGAAGAGATGCAAGCCTACAGTGACAGAGGATGTTTGCTGGAGTAAGGGCAAAATGTCTCAAGCATGGCTAGTGTGATAGAGTTCCAACGAGTCTCAGACCTGGAGTGAACCCACAATTTTTGTCAATTCATTTCCATGGGACCTTCACCAGGTATATAAAACTGAAGGCTGGGGAAGTAAAAGAGTGTTGACAGGACAGTTACAGTTATTTAAATAATGGAAAATTTTAATAAGGGATATATTCTGCTTCCTCAAGAAGGTGAGCAGGATGAACTTTAAAATTGTTTCCTTCTCCATCCTTAGCATAATGTGTATTTTCATACCATAGTAATATTTTCCTTAATTTTAGTATTACCTGAATCTATATTTGATTATTTGTTACAACATAATTGGTTATTGGCATTTTGTTAAGAACAAAAGTAACATCTTTATATATAATTGTTAAAAAAAAGAGTACAAATTATCCTTAGCTTAAAGTATAAATGAGTATATACTCTGGAAAAATATATAATCGAGAATATATGTTAGTGAAATATATAAACTATAGATAATAAGAATATTAACAGGGGTGCCTGGGTGGCTCAGTGGGTTAAAGTCTGCCTTCGGCTCAGGTCATGATCCCAGGGTCCTGGGATCGAGCCCTGCATCAGGCTCTCTGCTCGGCGGGGAGCCTGCTTCCTCTTCTCTCTCTGCCTGCTTCTCTGTGATCTGTCTGTCAAATAAATAAATAAAATCTTAAAAAAAAAAAAGAATATTAACATTGCATGAACAAAAGTTGTTAGAGTTTAAAGAAAAATAATTATGAAAACCTTCTCTTTTTTTTAAGATTTTTAATTTATTTATTTGATAGACAGAGATCACAAGTAGGCAGAGAGGCAGGCAGGGGCAGGGGGAAGCAGGCTCCCTGCTGAGCAGAAAGCCCAATGTGGGGCTGGATCCCATGACCCCGGGATCATGACCTGAGCTGAAGGCAGAGGCTTTAACCCACTGAGCCACCCAGGCGCCCCTAAGTATGAAAACCTTCCTAATGAATTAACCACATTAAGTTTATCACTTCATATATACTTAAATTCTATAATAAAATATTATTTTCTAGTTATATTTTAACATTTGTTGAACAACAAGAATACTTGTGTCATGGAAGATGGTAACACTTTATATTATTATTTTATGCACTGAATTTAGGTATTTATGATTGATTATGGTTTGATTATTAATATAGAAGAATGTATACTTTTGCCCTGGTGACTGAAAGTTTTAGATTATATCCATTTGCATATTATTTCATATTCATACATCTATTTTTTTTCCCAATGGTTTTCATTGAGACATTTCTTTCTTGCCAAGAATTTTTATTCATCATCTTCAGATGATAATGAAAGTGAGAGTGAAAGGGTAAGAACTGCAGATTTTTCTTAATAATTTGATTATTTTAAATGTTATCACTTTACACATTAGTATTTATTTATTTGTGTGTGTGTGCCTGTGTGTGTGTGTCTGGATGTCTAATTTTTGACATTTGGGCTCTCTGCTCAGTGGGAAGTCAGCTTCTCCCTCTCATTCTGTGATTTCTTTCACTCTTGATTTCTCTCAAATAAATAAACAAAATATTTTAAAAAATAAAAAAAGAAATATTACAAAATAAAACTAAAAGGTAGGGGTGCCAGTGTGGCAGAAGTGGTTAAGTGTCTGACTCTTGCTTTCAGCTTAGTTGGTGATCTCAGGGCCCTGATCTCAGAGTGGTGAAATCGAGCCCCATGTTGGGCTAAGCATGGAGTCTGCTTGAGATTCTCTCTCTCTCTCCCTTGCCCATCACCAAGTAAATAAATCTTACAAAAACAACAAAACAACAACAACAAAAACCCTAAAAGGCAAATCAAAGAGAGGAAGAAAATAAATGCAGTATATTTATCTAGTAAAAGCCTTATACTTAAAATATTTAAGGAAATCCTACAAATTAATAAGAAAAATTCAGGTAATACAGTTTCAAAACATGGTAAGAGCTTTCAATATTCATTTCCCTAAGGTAGTCCAACATCATTAGTTGACAGGATAATTAGAATAGACATTTAAGCCACACTGCATTACCACTATGCCCCAGCAGAATAACTAGAATTCAAAACACTGATGAAATCAACTGAATGAGTGGATATGGACTATCTGATCTGCTCATATGTGTTTAGTAAGAGTATAAACAACAAAGTATGTAATAATTTTTTTCTCAGTTTCCAATAAATTTGAGCATATGCCTAATGAGACCCAGCAGCTCCACTCCAAAGATATAATTGCAAGAAATAAGAACATAAATTCACACACACACAATATTAAGGATTATTTATAGCAGTTTTATTTACAATAACTGAAAATTGGAAACAGCTAAGTGTCCATCATCAGAACAGTTAAACAAATTGTAAATTAATTCTATTGAGTGCTGTATAGAATTAAAAGTGATGCATGCAACTGCATGGATTTGAGCGAAAGAAACCTCACACAAGGAGGTTAATGTTTATATTATATTATTACATTTATACGAAGTTCTAGAATAAGCAAAACTAATTTGTGTTAATAGAATTCTAAGGAGTAAAGGTTATGAAGCCAGGTGGGAGAATTGACTGTCAGGAACAAGAGGTAACTCATTGGGTGAATGGAACTCCCTCTTTATTTCAATCTAGGTGGTGATTACCCAGGAAAGACATAGGTTAATATTCTCCAAGCTGCACACTTAAGAACTACTCATTTTATGTGCAGGATAAAGAAAGGAAGGAAGGGAGAGAGGGAGGAAGAAGGGAGAGAGGAAGGGAGGAATGCCTGTTAGACCAAAACAACATCCTTTCTGGGAAGTCTTGTATAGATAAGAGGTGGAGAAGAAAGGAAGGAAAACAATGAAGATCACATTTAAGAAGACTTGGACACCTGGGATTAAATATTAGCTACCTATATCTACAAGAGCAGAGAGGATGTATGCTTCTAGGAAAGAGGACATGGCTGATTTTATCAAAGGGATTTAAGTATGGTTAAGCTCACTATATCACTCCCATTTCTTTTCAGCATACTCAGCAAATAGCTGTTTACTCCCAAAGGAATACAATAACTATAAAGGAATCAACATAAACATTGTTATATTGGGCTATGTTATGCTGTATAAAGATGCTATAAATGAGGAATGTGCCAAGAGAAAAAGAATATTTAAGAATATCAGAAAAATAACCCCAGAAAACTGGAACATTACCAACAAGTAATTCTGCGGCTTTCACAGAAACTAATGGCAAGACAATTCCCTTAACAAAACTTTTTTTTCATGAAAATGGAGACACCAAACAAATAGAAGCCAGGGAAGAAATAGATAAATGCAATTTCATAGAGTCAATACTATTTTGAAGTCTCTGTAAGAAACAAAAATATAACTGAAAGCCTTGCTAGGGAAAATGAAGTCAAACTTAAAAAAAATTAAAAATAAAATAAAATAAACTATTAAAAGAATACAGATATGAGAGAAATGTAAAGGAGGATTACCATATGCATGAGCCTTGTTCAACCTTCTGTTTATCGTGTTTTGTATACTTCCATAATTTGCCTTCTCTATGTGATCATCCGAGGCTTCTGAAAAGCACGAAGACTGCACTGACTCTCGGGACTTTATTAGAGGGCATGCCTGCCTCAAAGAAACATGAAAGGAATCAAGGAGACTGGGAGAGCATTCAGACTGCAATGCAAGTCTGATCCCAAACAAAAGGAAGGACAGAAGTTTGGAAGAATGCGTCCTTGACTGCCATGTGGTCAAAGAAAGGTTTGGCAGGAAAACCAGAGTCTTGGGAAAAAAGACAACAGGCAGAGGAGTTCTACATCTCAGAGAGGTGGACCTACCTTAAGCATGCTTCCAGACTCTGTGATCAGTTGGAAGCAGCATGTGGAAAGCCTAGTTGTTGTATAAACAGTGGAGGGATCTCACAGAAAGCTACCACTGGGGACTCTGTCAGTGGTCCTTCCTGTAGGTGGGAAGACTGAGAGGTCCTTTCTCCTGGCTATCAAACTAGGCCAGCATATGTAGGATGCATGTTTATTATTGAGCCCTACTTCACCAGTCCCTGTTTTTCCATGAATGATACTGTGTTTATCCTCTGTGAGTTTCAGCTGTTCCTATAAGAGCTGATTCATCACCAAATGTGACTAGTCCAGAAAGAGCACATAATGCAGTCCAATTAAGGTGACCTTTATTTATATATATTTTTTAAAGATTTTATTTATTTATTTGACAGACAGAGATCACAAGTAGGCAGAGAGGCAGGCAAAGAGAGGAGGAAGCAGGCTCCCTGCTGAGCAGAGAGCCTGGTGCAGGGCTTGAACCCAGGACCCTGGGATCATGACCTGAGCCAAAGGCAGAGGCTTTAACCCCCTGAGCCACCCAGTCGCCCCTTTATTGATATATCTTGATATATCTTTATATATCTTTATGATGTATCTTTTGATGATATATATTTTAATGATATATCTTAAAACTATTTTCATGTCAGTACTTATATACTTATCACATAATTTTTAATAGCCAGGTGGTTTTCTATTGGATACATTTTCCAAAATAAATTTACTCTTGAATTAATATGCATTAACTTTCCTTCTACTTGTTTGCTGTTAACACATTGGTTTGAACACAAACACACACACATACTTTGAACCTATCTAAAGGTAAATCTAAAAATTGCTGAATACAAGAGGTTATGCCATTTTATTTTTAATATGTTCAAATTTAAAACAAGGGTGATGAAGACAGATTTTTTTACATATAACAAATCCAACTTATTTAATGTAACTGGTAAAGTATGCTATTTGGCAAATAACTGTAAAAGGTTAATCATCATTTTACATTTTCATACCCTGAAGGAATCTGTTGGGTTTTAGTGCATAGATATAGATATAGATATAAATATAATATGTATTTATTTATTCACCTTGCATATATATATGATATATGTACACATATATATCAGCATTTTCTGTAATAAAATTGACATGCAATTGACATCAGACACAACACATATGTATAAAACATTTTGAAGTGATTATGCTTAATGTGTCTATATAGTATTTTTCACAAAGTTGTACAAAATCAATAAAACCATTAAAATTGTTAAAATGCATAAATGTCATTTATTATATGTAATATGATTGATAACATAATTGATTTGGCAACATATGTGAATAAAGAGGTATACAAAAACATCTCAGTTTACCCCATGGATAGAAATAAACTCATATTTGCACTTTCAAGCTTGGTGTGACAAGATAAATTTGGACACATTTTCCATTGGGTATTAAGCAGTATTTAGCTTCAGTTCTCATAAAGCTTTAAAAAATTATTTGATAAATTATTTAAGAAGGCTCACAAATAATGCATCTGTTTTCTCCAACTCTAAGGTATACTAAATTCAGCTATAACTGTATCATTTAGACTTATAAGCTGTAGACTAGATTCTCCATGTCTACTTAAAGTGGAACTTCTAATGTTTTTAACAAAATGTGGATGAAAATACTTTGATCTACACTTTACACATTTCTCTAGATTTCTAAAATATCTAAACCAAGCCTTAGGAGTAATCAAAAAAGATGTATACCTCATATCAAAATGTTATTTAAATGTCATATGTTGCAGATTATATTTCAAAATCTTCTTGTCTGTGTTGTGCATGAATTAATATAAAATCAGAATTTATAACTACAAAGTCTACACATATTATTTTTTTCAAGATGAGTATAAAATTTATAGTCACAAAAAGTTGGTACAAAATATAATATGGAGCCGTTTGCTGAAATTATTTAGGAATCTAATACTGGACACATAACATTTTAGAATTTAAGTTTAAATATTATTATTTTTGATGTATTAAGTGCTATTTTTTATGATAAAGATGACAAATTTAAGGAGAAAGTTTTCTGAGGGTGGAGATTTCTTTAAATGTGATGAGTTGCATAATAGACCAGAATTATTTGAAATCTGTTTTGAATTACTTGATTTTTACATTTTTGGGTGTTTGGGGTTTACTGTATTCAAGACCTGATAATGTTCTGTGAATGTGAAAGTAAGGCTGAGAAATTTTTTATCGTATTACAAAAGAAAGGTGGGGGAAGATAATAAAGAAATCACTTTTTGTATTTTGAAAGAATCCTTTATCACTTATTATATGTATTTTTAATGGATTTTCTCTTTTAGGTACTCAGAATCTGAAAACTCTCCTATTCATAGACATCACTGTAGATTTTTTTCATTGTCTATGCTCTATTTTATTTTTGTATCAGTTTTCTTTTAAAAACTATTACACTTTCAACTCCCATTTATTTTCCTCAAATGGATAATTATTGTAATGTGTTCATGTGGATACTTTTGTTAATATGTGTTCTTCTAAAATACATTCTTGGGTGCTGGGTGGTTCAGAGGGTTAAGCATCTGCCTTCGGCTTAGGTCATGATCCCCAGGGTCCTGGGATCAAGTCCCACACTGGGCTCCCTGCTCCTTGGGGAGCCTGCTTCTCCCACTCCCTCTCTCTCTGTCTCTTATGAATAAATAAATAAAATAACACATTCTTAAAATTTTGTGTAATTTTTTTGTGTTTGTTTGTATTTTTGTGTTTATATTTCTGTCTCGTCCATTGCTTCTAAGTAATACACATTGCTATATGATGTATTTGCACTTTGCACTGAAGATTACCCCATTTTGTTGGTATTATAGTTACTTTGTGTTTAACAGATATTTTTAGATGGATCATAGTTATTTCTGAAGTCTTATGTGGGAGTTGTTACATGAGGAGGTCCTAGTTATTTCTAAGTATCATTCAGTTATTGCTGGTCATCCTCTTACAGAAATGTCTTCCCACTGTGCAGTCTCATATGGCATGATGATATAAAGGAGTGGGATGTATTGAGATGACTGTGACCTATGTCATTCAGCCCTGCATGATCTGAAAAGTACAGAGCCAGAAAATCTAGACCGGTTTATTTTTTTCTCCTAAAAAGAATATATGGTTTCTGTTCAAATTGGAAATTCTCTTTTGTCAGAAATGTATTTGGGAATGCAGTACATATAATACAAGTAAAACTTTTTTTTTTTTGTAATAGAAATTATGGGAAGTAGACTGTATTTTTATTTGGAGAGGACAGGGAATATAAACAAACAGTATGTCTGTAGGTGAAATCTCATGAATATGAATTTGTGTACGACACAATTTAGCATAACTGACACAACTTATTGTAAGTCATCATTGTATTTGTAAGTGCCATGTGTGGTTGCTATTGATACAGAAGACTGCCTGAAGATAAGATTGTTCAGTGATTAAATGTCAACAAATATTGATTAATGAGTAAATGCATGCTATGAAAGAATAATTTGATTATACAAATATGTAGAAATATATAAACAGATGTAGTATAAGGAAATTGAAAACATTTGATATGTATATTTAGGATATTTATGAATTTTTAAATATTTGTGTTGTGATAAGATACAAACATGATGGCAAATATCTTAGTGGAAGTCAATAATAAAACCTGAAAGAAAGTGTAGTAGTTTTAGCTTTTCCAAATTTGTGATTATTTTGATTTCTGTTATCATTAAAATAATTTATTTTCTAATATGTATTTATTTTTTTCTTAAAAGAACACCCATAAGTTGCATATGCCCCAGGCCTCATAAAATTTGGATCTCCACCTGAAAATATATTTCTTTAAAATCACACTGTTGAATTACTTTAGTGTATAATTTAGAAATTGCTCATATACTAAATAGGCAACTAATGAGTTATTTCTTTCATTTGTGATAGTCATATGTAGTTGAATAAATCGAGATTAATCCTGCTTTTAAAAAAAAATCCCCTTGTTTTGTTGTGTATATTCAGAAACAAATTATATAAGATAGAATAATATTTTAATCAAAAGTTTGATGCTATTTCCTCTTAAGCTATTTGAGTTGTCAACCTAAAAATGATGTGAAATGAGGCAAATTCATATTACCAGAGACTGAGTTTATTGGGGAAAAGCAAAGGAAATTGCAGTTTGGGGAAATACATACTATAGCTAGCTACAGGTTGAGGGGTTAGTACAGGCTGTATTTATAGGCAAAGAATGAAAACGAAAACAGGGGAGGTCCTACCAGAGTCCAGGCAGTCGATTTGTTGGCTTGAAGATAGGGAGAGATTCTTGCTGGATGTTCACTGGTGGGGAGGAGATAAGTCTTGGTCTTCTGTAAATCAGGCACTTAATGGAAATCAGTCTCTCAGTTCTTAAGTTCCAATCTTCTACAGGAACATGGGTGAAATTCTCTATTTCATAGCTTCTGGTTTCATTTTAGATTGAAATTCTTTCACAGAATGTATTATTTAAAAAGCTATGTGCTACCAATTCATTTTTAATAGTTACTTCCAATATCTTTAATTTTCACATTGATTTTACATATTTCTAGGAATTTTGCCATATTACCTAGATTTTCAAAAATATTAGTGAAGATGGTTCAAAACATATTAACATATGTATAATTGAGCAGTTTAGCTTTATTTCTGTTCTTTTAACATAGATACATAGTTATAAAAAATCTTTAATGTGATCATATCACTAGTGTTAGAGTTCTTTCTTTTTTATTTTTAAATATCCTTTGTTATGTCTAAATTTTGTTTGTTTTTATTGTTCTCAAGTTCATTGATTTTTATCCTTTATATTTAATATGAATTTTGCCCTTTTTTCTGTGGGTTACTCTATTGCTTTAATCCATTTTACATTAAATTCTGAACACTTCTGGTTTTTAGATATTTTTCTTAATAAACAAATCTAAATTAATTCATGTTTTGCCTTAGCTAGGTTATCATACTATGAGGTTTGCTATGCAGGTTATTATTAATCAACTCTGAACTTTTCTTAATTTACTTTATAACTTTACCATGCCCTCTTCTTTTAGCTTAAATACTACAATACTGTGTAACTTAACTTTTACAAATATGGGACATTTTTAGGTATTTTATGTTATTACTCTGTCATCAAAACTTACTATTCTAAGGCCTCTGTCAGCTCTGTGACCAAAATACCTTTCTCAAGACTCTAGAGGCATCTCATTGAAATGTAAACCTCAACTAAGATGGCACCCAGATCTCACTCTTTCTATGGGAAGGTAGGAACTGTTCGTGGGCACCTAACTCCAAATTGCAAAACTACTTCTTGTCATCAACAACTGTGAAACTTGTTCTTCCTTTGGATAAAGCCAATTAACTACCAAGGTGGTTGCCCCAATTATGAAATAAATTTTAGGTGTAAGAAATGGTGGTGTCAAATCCTATTGCTTGAGAACTAGTTATTTTTTATCTAGAAATGTGTCAGTAATGGCTTATATCTGCTTGGCTTATATAAAAGGGTGAGATTTCTTTCTGTCTTTGCAGTCTTTTGGAGGATTACCTATGATACATATCACATTCTGGTTTAGTGCTTATTTGTAATAAAAACTGTTTTCTTTCTCTGTTACCTTTGTGAAGAGGATTTCTGTTTGAGAGAAGATTATGGTTTTAGTTATATTTCCCCACAGTGCTTAAGAAGAAAATATTCTTTGTTGGATATTTATTTCAGTTTATAATGTTACCTTTCTAGTTTTAAAAGTATATTGTTTAGTATTTTAATATCACTACTTTATTAGTTTTTGTCAGTGTATCTATTAGTTTCTGAGTTTGGCAAACTAAAATATTCTGCTACAGATGTTGATACAATATTTCTTTAATTTTGGTAATTGATTCACTTATGTTTTTCATGTATTTTTAGTTACCTACAAATATATGATGGCTAGATATTCTTTCCTTATTCTTTATTTTACACAATATGACTTTTTTTATATACCTTTATTTTTGCTTTCAATTATGTTTTCATATATCAGATGTTAGTATTGATTCCTAAGATTTTTTTAGTTCATGAATTTTTCACACATCTTTTTAAATAAACTTATTTTGAATATTAAGGTCTATTTTTGGTTTGTTTGCTATTTTATTCTGCATGTTGTGTGATGCCATTTGTGATTGGGACTTGGGAGTGCAACCCATTTATACTAATGCACCACCTATTTTTATTAGCAGTTGTATTTCAGTTTTATTATTTTTTAAATCTACTGTATTATATCATCTTGTCTTGTCTTTGATATTTCTTTTTTCCTCCTTTCCTGCTTTCAGCTATGTTATCTTCTGCATGTTTAGAATACATACATATTTGTTTTAAAATGAAATCCTTAAATTAAGAACCTATGTCATTATTTTTATCTGATCTTCATAACTTATTTGTAATCATATATATTATCATATGTTTTATGTGTATCAGACCAGTCTTTTAGCAAACACATATCTCTGTCCTCTTCTTCATTGTCCAGCCACTTTATGTTAACATTGGTTTGATTTATGTGATGCATTTTTAGAGATATGCCTTCTTATTTTTTATTTCAGTGTAGGACTTTGCTTAGCACAACAATGTTCATACATCTCTGGAAATACTTATACTACTTAAATAAAATATAGTAGGAGAAAAAAATTCTAATAATTTCTAATTATTTTCCTTTAAGAGTAAAATTATTATGCCCCTTTTCTTTATCTAAATTTTAAAAAGTCTGCATCTAATCACACTTTTTTTTTTGGTATGTCCACTTCTTTTTCTCTGGAAGAATAAAAAAATTCTTATTATAATTTGTTTTTTAAAACTTTATTTGATCAGGGTGCCTGGGTGGCTCAGTGGATTAAAGCCTCTGCTTTCAGCTCAAGTCATGATCCCAGGGTCCTGGGTTCGAGCCCCACATCGGGCTCTCTGCTCAGTGGTGAGCCTGCTTCCCCGCTCTCACTCTGCCTGCTTCTCTGCCTACTTGTGATCTCTGTCAAATAAATAAATAAAAATCTTAAAAAAAAAAAAAAGCTTTAAAACTTTATTTTATCATATCTAGAGCAGATATTTTACATATAAATGAGAACATTCTTTTTTGCTTCTTTAATATCAAATTCCATGTCCCTCCATTTTAAAAAAGTATAACTTTGGATATTCTGATAGTAGAGTCTTTCCTTTCATCTTACTCTTTTATTAATCTTGAAAAATATAATTCTTGTGATTTTTTTTTATTCTGCCTTGTGTAACTGGAGCTTCCATCTCAGTGATTCATTCTTCATCTATATCTATGGTGTTATTTATCACATCTATTTCTTTCACAAGTGATACTTTATATTATTTTTATCATTTACTATTTCATAGCACATTGTTCATAATTACTCCAATTTTCTTAAATATATTTAACATCTTTATTTTTAGTCTATCTGCTCTGACAATTTCAGTTTAGACAGCATATACTGGTGATTATTTGTATATTTTTATTTGAAGGTATTTTATTATTTTGGTCTTGGAGTGCATATCATAGTAAAGACATTAGCTGTTTTTTTTGTTTGTTTGTTTGTTTTTTGTTTTTGTTTTTTTTTTTTTTTGTTAAGGATTTTAGAGAAGAACAGAAAGGCAGGCCCTAGTCTAATTCACTTCAAGTGATTTTCAGGTGAGTGAATACATGAGTTAGTTCCTGGGCAAAGATCCCAGGTGCCACGGAATCTTCTCTACTGCTACCTCAAAGCTGACTATTTAAGCTCACAATTTAACTTTCATTTCTCTAAGAGAAGCTACATTTGAAAAAGACATTGCTCTTGGTAGTCATTGATCTGTCCTGAATATTTTGAGAACTAAATTAAAGGAGTGAAGTGTAAAGATAAACTCATTGGCTGACACATATTTTCACCATTTTTCAATACTAGCCCAAACTTCTGTGATCCTCATATCACCTATGAAGTCTGGATGTTGTATGCCAACATGTGGGAAAGAGGCAAGGAAAGAGATGAAAATTTTTCTGGAAAAATTTTTTACCCTGTCCCTGAGAACTTAAGCTCTGTTGGTCTAGAGGACTTAGTTCCAAAGAGAAGGATGCTACTACCACAAAATACAACAATGATTCTATCAATCTGAATTAAGACTGCCATCCATCTGTTTACTCATAGCCCTTTTGAATTTATAGGCAAACAA
The DNA here is from genome assembly GCF_010015895.1 of Lontra canadensis. Lineage (NCBI taxonomy): Eukaryota > Metazoa > Chordata > Mammalia > Carnivora > Mustelidae > Lontra > Lontra canadensis. Next base: position 3,412,386 of record NW_022631113.1, read on the forward strand.
TGGAGTTATTGTATTGGCTGGGGTGAATGATCTTGTTTATGAAGGGGAAGTTGAGCTGCCACTACACTATAGAGGGAAGGAGGATTATGCCTGGAATATAAGAGACACCTTATAGTATATCATGACTTTTGATTAAAGTCAGTGGAAAACTACAATCCAATTCAAACAGGACAACTAATGAAGGTTAGGGAGTCCTCATAAAGTAAAGAACCACAGCTGAGGTTTGCTAGGTATAGTGGGTATATGGAGTGAGTAGTAGAGTAAGATTGTTATAAACACCAACTACAACCATGTGATCAGTTGCAGAAATGAAGACTTTAATCATTATAAGCATTTTCCTCTTTTCCTTTACAAATGTGTTTGCGTGTTTGTGTATATATGAATATATACATATATTAAGCAAATATTTTTGTTTTCTTCTCCTATCCCCTTATCATCTAACATGAGATAGATTCATCAGAGTTAACTTCAAAGCATGATACTGTCACAGAGTATCAAGAAGAGTAAATAGTAGCCAAGGAGTTTGCCTCCTTTTCTATATAAAGGATTAGCATATTGTTAGTTGTACAAAGGATCTTTGCATCACATTAGGTAGAAGTATGACTCTCAGTTTTTATTTGAAGATTAAGTATGGTTTAAAGAAATGTGTATGAGTGCCAAGTTGATAAAGCAAGCATAAACTGTAAAGATTAGTTTCACTTGTTAATATAACTAATCTAGCGTTCCCAGTAATTCAGTTAAATACTAAGTATTTCTGTGAAGGTATGTTGTAAATGCAGTTATTATGTACAGTCAACTGACTGTAAACAAAGAAGATTATCACTGATAATCTGGGCGGATGGGCCTCAAATGGAGTCAGGGGAAAACCCTTAAGAACAAACCTAAGGAAATGTCTTCCTTTCTCTCCCTGTCCTCATTGTTACTCTGTCTCTGTCTCTGTTTCTGTCCCTCTGTTCTCAGTCTCTCTCCAACTGGTTCGGTTTTGCTTCCAGAACCCCGATGGATACAGAAGTTATAGGAAGTAGAGCAATAAATTAAGAATAACTTTATGACAATTCAGTCAAAATCCAGAATATAAAATATTCTACAAAAGAAATGATCGAACTTCTCCAAAATATTTTCACTTTTATTATTTCTTTTTTTCAGTTTCACTAATTTCTACTTAAAAAAAAAAAAAACCCACATATTTGTTTCCTTCTAGAGTCCTTTGTCTCTGGATATTTCAGTTTTTTTGAGGGAGGCTTAGATGGCTATGTATTTCCCTCTTAGGACCGCCTTTGCTGTATCCCATAGGTTTTGAACTGAAGTGTCTTCATTCTCATTGGTTTCCATGAATTGTTTCAGTTCTTCTTTGATTTCCTGGCTGATCCAAGCATTCTTAAGCAAGGTGGTCTTTGGCTTCCAGGTGTTTGAATTCCTTCCTAACTTTTTCTTGTGGTTGAGCTCCAGTTTCAAAGCATTGAGGTCTGAGAATATGCAGGGAATAATCTCAATGTTTTGGTATCAGTTAAGCCCTGATTTGTGACCCAGTATGTGGTCTATTCTGGAGAAGGTTCCATGTGCATTCAAGAAGAATGAGTATTCTGTTGTTTTAGGGTGGAATGTTCTATATATATATCCATGAGGTCCATCTGGTCCAATGTGTCATTCAATGCTCTTATTTCTTTATTGATTTTCTGCTTGGATGATCTGTCTATTACTGAGAGTGGTGTGTTAAGATCTCCTACTATTAATGTATTCATATCAATATGACTCTTTATCTTGATTAACAGTTGTCTTATATAATTGGCTCCTCCCATATTGGGGGCATAAATATTTACAATTGTTAGATCTTCTTGGTGGATAGACCCTTTAAGAATGATGTAGTGTCCTTCTGTATCTCTGACTACAGTCTTTAGTTTAAAATCTAATTTATCTGATATGAGAATTGCTACCCCAGCCTTCTTTTGAGGCCCACTGGCATGAAAGATGCTTCTCCATCACTTTACTTTCAGTCTAGATGTATCCTTAGGTTCAAAATGGGTCTCTTGTAGACAACATATGGATGGGTCCTATCGTTTTATCCAATCTGCAACCCTGTGCCATTTTATGGGTGTATAGAGTACTTGGTCTCATTTTAAATTTTGTTTTTAGTTTTGAGATTTCAATGTTTAACTCATATATCTTTCTTAACTTTTTTTAAATACATGTATCAAAGGATGTACATTTTTTTCTCTAAAAATATCACAAGATTTTGTTTTTTTCATGGTGTTTTCCTTTTCTTTCAATTTGAATATTTTATAATTTTAAATATTATTTAACTTCTATTATTTTCTGTTAGATATTGTCCAAATATATGTGTGTGTTTTGTTTCTTGGCTTGTTTTCTTTTGCTTCTGGTTGTGGATTTTTATAATTGTTTTCAAATGATACTTCATTTCCATAAGAGAAAGTAAAAGTTTTCTGCTTTGCTGTTTATTCAAATTTTTCTTCATCTGATCATTTTTAAAAACATGATTTTTAAAAAAATGTATGTTGGAGTTATAAAATACTTTTCATAATTTTTCCTTGGGTTTTTCAAAAGAGGTGACCTTATTTTAGTAAGTTCTAGAAGTATTTATTAAGTTCTAAAGTAGTAACTTTAGAATTCCACTGTTATAGATACTGAAGAAGGAGAGCTAGCTTCTTATCTCACAGAGTGAAAGAATGAATCTTGTGGACAAAGGAGAGTGAGCAAAGTGATAGAAGTTTATTAAGTGAAGATACAGAAGAGCTCTCAAGAGTGAGAGGATTTCTTTGCCACTGAAGGCTTTTAGGGTTGGTCTTTTATAGAAAGCTAACCAGAGAACTTAAATCTTAACATCTCTGTTGATACCACCATTGAGCAAGGACTAGTGATAACAGCTTCAATGGTTTCTTTCCTTTTTAGTGCCTGGTTATTCTTTATTGGTCACAGGAGATTATCATAAAAAAGACACCCACCCCCTGTGCCTAGGAAGGGTGATCACGCTTGTTCCCTTATCTCTGGTTTCCCCACACTTCCACATTTTTGGGATTTCTGTGGGCCTAATCACATAGCCCCCTATCTATTTCTCCCTACCTAGCCCCACCTGTCCCTTACTCAATACTAGTTTTATCAGCTGTTTTATTTTAGTTAAATTGCTAAATATCTCTGTTTAATACTTATGTCATCCTTAAAATGAGGATAAAAATATTTCCTTATCCAAAGAGAATTCAATTAAATAAGGAATGTAAAGGAATATTATAGTCATTACATAATAAGAACTCAAAATATGTTAGCTGTCATTATTATTAATTCTTAATCAGTTTATTAAAGAGTTTTCATAAGTATTTCCAAACATGATTGTAGCATTGTTAATCTAATTCAAATCAATTTTATCCAGTGTATATTTTATTGCTTTTATATATTTGTTAGAATACTCCCTAAACTTTATATTGTCCAATATCATTGCTACATCACCTTTTATTTTTGTTTTCTTTACCAGTTAAGTCTTTTTCTATTCCTTGAGTTTCAAACTCTATTATCACCATATCTCAGGGATATGTTTTTAAAGGTGCATAAACTTAAACTTTTTCTACCCATTTTTGTGAGATTGAACCTACTTTTTGTTTTGGATCACATTTACTGAATATTTACATATATTGCTTCTATTTCATTTAATATTTTCTTTTTAGAATGTATTTCAAATATTCAAATATATTTCCCCTTACCTGCTTAATGTGTCTTTTCTTCACTCTTTTTATTCCTCTGCTAATTTAGTAATTATTCATAATGTTTTAGTATTTCTAGGCTGGTTCTATTTTTTATTATACATATTTCATATGTTATCAATTTCTAACATTTTTTGTTATCTTTGGAATTTAACTACAAATTCAGAATATTTTAACTTTAGTTTGGACCTTCTTCTATTTTGTTTACATATTAAAATCCAGACTTTCAGTTAAATCTTATTTTCTACCCATTCAGTTTTTTATGTTAATTACCGTTTCATTTTTCTACATAAGTTTGCCAATTACTGTGCTCATCCTTGCGTCTTTCTTCTTTCTGGGTTTAATTTTCTCCTTCCTGGATTTCCTGTGGTAATTCATCAAAAACATCTTTAATAAGATCATCTGGGTAAAGTATTCTAGATTGATCAGTATTTCTCCCTGTACTTTGGTTACTGTCATCTATTACTACTAACTGGAAATTTCTTATCAGTCCATTTCTTGTTATTCCATAGAAAAATCTGCTTTATGACTTTTCTCTATGGATAGATATAATTTTATTTTTTGTTCTTAATATTCAGCATTTTAACTATTCCTTTTTGGTCTTGTTTGCATTATTTATCAGTCTGAATGTCTTTTCAATTATAGAATATTCTCCATCATTTTCTTTTAAAATAATAAATCTGTCATATTTCTCATTTCTTTATTTCACAGGCCTCCACGTGCCTTACTCAATGGTTTTGTTTTTGTTTTTGTTTTTGTTTTTCCCTCCCTCTATATGTAATTGACAGTGTTCTTCCAAAATTATTCCCCTTGATTATCGGCTTATGGTTGTTTCTTCGAGTATGTTGTTTTTTCCATTAGTAATTTTTGAGTTTATATGTCCTGGAATAGCTGTCTTTGCTGGCTAAGGAGTGCATTTTTTTGTCCTCTCATCAATGAGAGAACATTAATGAAGCTATAAGGACATGCCAAGATAATAGCTATTTCAACTCTTGGTCACTGTTATGGCTTTAAATTTCTTTTGCAATTCAGTTCCTAGGGAATTCACTTCTTTCTTTTGGTCTTGAATGTGGGATACATATAAAACACATATTATATATATTTTCCTTGTTCAATACTTAATTTAAACTGAAGGATATATATATATATGTATATATATATATATATGTGTGTGTGTGTGTGTGTATACTGAAGGATATATTTATACTGAAGGATATGTGTATATATATACATATGTATATAAATTACGATAAATGTTTAAAATTTCTATACTTTTGTAAGCTAAATATCAGTATTTCCCAGATCAAAACAAGTATTCTCTTAATTGTTTTAATATGAATCTTAAGGCAAGTTTCAGAGACTAAAAACAAGATATGTATTACTTATAACTATAAAACCTACAGGGTTTTATATACCTGCCTCAAGAGTTGAGGAGAAGTGAGGAGGGGGAGACAAACCATGAAGAGATTGTGGACTCTGAGGAAAAAACTGAGGGTTTTGGAGGAGAGGGCGGTGGGAGGTTAGGTGAGCCTAATGGTGGGTATTATGGAGGGCATGTATTTCCATGGAACACTGGGTGTGGTGCATAAACAATGAATTTTGGAACACTGAAAAAAAAATAAATAAAAAAAAGACCTACAGAGAATTTTTATAATCATAAAAGCCAGTCATTGGTGTATGGGGGGAAATGCTGAAAAGTCAAATATACATATTTTTGGTATTAAATCTAAATTGGGATTCTACTGAGTCATATCAAGATTTTAGAATGGAACTTTTTTCAATGACAGTAAAACAGAAATTTCCAATGTCTTAGTCTTCTAATCAAAAAGTACTTGATTTGTTTAATAACATGCAAGATATAAAATTTAATGAAGTGGTTGGAATATAGCTAGAATGAATGATTAATATATCATAAAAATAAATATCTACAGGAACATTGATACACAACTATTCATGATCCTTCTGTATTCTCTTGTACTCACTAACTCCCTAAGTTATTTTTCATTAAAAAAAAAAAAAAGATTAATAAATAAAACAACAATAGAGAGCTCTTCCTGTGTTAGAAACATTCTGGGAAGGAGAGAAGTGAGAGGAATGAGGTTAAAGAGACTAAAGAAATTCTGATTTATTTTCCAAATTTAAGTTGTCTATGGAAATTTCAGAAACTTTACTAATGGGAATTGCTTCTATTTCTCACTTCCTCTTTTGGATTCCAAAATGTAACTTTTTAAATGTCTGACTGAAGTTATGGACACATCATGTAGGCAATAAAGGAAATTTTTTTTTCTAGTAACCACAGCTGCTAGAGGGAAAGGTGGCAGGCTTAAGCAGCAGGGCAGGCAGCAGGAAAGCCATCTGCTTCACAGACAGCAATATGTAATTCTTTGGGATTGTTGATTAAACAAGTTGATCTAACTTTTTTTTTCTTCTTGAGAAAGATCTTCTGAGATCATAAATTCAGTAAATAGATCATTCATTACCCAGAAAAGGATTCCTTCATTTTAGTTTTACATTTCCTCCCATGTTAAGTTACTATTGTCCATGGAAGCCTCTAACATTATTAGATTCACAGACTGTGCTGTCTTATTGTCATATGAACTATATAATTAATTATAGACAGTTCATGTCATAGTTGTACTCATCTCACATAGGAAATTTTGAGTTAGATGAAACTTGTTAGATGCTTTTAAAACATATGTAATGATCATAACCTGGTGTTATCAATAATACACATTACTAATATTGGTTTCCTTTCTGATTAAATCATCACTTCATCAAGAAAATAGGTGGAAAATAGTTAAATTCACAGTAGTCCGTTTGGGGGGAAAATAGATTAAAGCCCTAACTAAAATATTTGTGAAGATTTTCCTGAATGTCCTTTCTTTATAACCTTTAAAAAATGACAGAATTTGGCCTCATAGCATCCACCCTCTAAAAATGATTTAAACTTGATCATTTATAAAAATGGAGTAAAGAATGGCATGAGTAATTGAAACATAATTTCAAAACTGAACCTAGCCAAAGGATTCATTTTCCTCTCCCAAATATATTTTACGAGAGCAACAAGCAAGTAACTTGACTGGAATTTGATTAATTTTTTCCACTCATTTTACTTCTCTTTATTTTGCCCAAAGCAGAGGTAATTAATTAAGATAAAATAATATGAGATCAGAAGCAATTAAATTGGTATAAATTTTCCTTAATTAAGTCTCTCAACTTGGCAGTTTATCACTTTGGCACTTTTTTCCAGATATAGATGAACAAATTGTCAGATATCTTAAGGAAAATGGTGTATCTAATGTATTTGTGTGTATTTACTGTAGCAGTGCACCTTTCATTAGTATAGAATAACTTCATTTCTTATTAAAAATGTTACTAGGTTAACTAATTATAAAAGAATACAAACAAAAATAGAAACTGTTATTTTTCAAAAAGAAAACAAATGTGAATTCAGTTTTGCCTGGAGTGTTGAAGCCCCCAATGTTTGTGATTATTTGCATCCTCATCCAAACAGATGGCATGCTTAAATTCTCCAAGCGCTATCACCTCTTTCCCTTTCCCAGTTCTCTGTCAAAGCAAACAGTAATTCCTGACAGGGGGGAAAAAAAAAAAGAAAGAAAAGCATAACAAAGAGTACAAAGTAAATGATAATCTTAACATGTTTGTGTCAAAAACATTCATTATCAAATTAAACTATTATTATGTTAACTATTTTTTCAAATTAACAAATTTAACAAATTAGGCTATCAAACTATATAAACTAATAATAAAATAATAGGGTAGCTGAATGTAGCTCCGGCTTTGATAGTTTTTTGTCACTCATCTCATTTTGGAAAATATTGGTTGGAAATAATTTATTATAATACATTAAACCAAATTGGGTCTTGGATCACTGAGAATTGGATCAAGGCAGGTGCAGATCTACTACAATGTTAAGTTTATATACACGAGTCTCGGTGCTCTCTCCTGCTTCTTCCTTCCCTCCCTCAATCATTTCTTTCCTTTCTCTGTCTCTGTATCTATCTCTCTGCTTCCCTATCTCTCACACACATTAATGCTTAAAGTTTTGGAAAATATTACAGACCTCCTAGATTTTATGCTTAAACACAGAGTTTAGAATTGGAATGTAGGTTAAAGTTTGTTTTAAATACTGCCTTTTTTTTTAAACTTCCCTCTCTTCATCACATCACATCACATCACATCACAGCACAGCACATCACATCTCTGTATCATTATGTGGTTTTGTCCTTTTCATCATTAAAGTTTCAAATGAAACACAATCTCCCCAGAGTCAGCTTGTCTTAGTTACCTCAGTAGAGCAGCCTAGTTCTGTCACCCCATACTCTCTACTCCATTATCTTTTTCACTTGGTTCATGGCATTTATTGTCATTTGAGATTGTCTTTCTTGCTTATTGGATTACTTATTTGTTTTCTTTCTACCCTTACCAAATTATAATTACATAAGAGAATGAACCATATCTGTTTTATTAATTGCTACATCAATAACATCTCCAACAATGCCAAACTCAAGGGAGTGTTCTGTAAATTCTGAATGAAAAAAAAAATGAAAAGTTGAATGAATACTATTTCTCTGAAAACATCAATTAAAGTTAGTAGTCATGTAGATTAAATAGTTTTTTCATAAATAACCCTTTCCTTCAAAAAAATAAAGATTTCTTTAGTAAATTAATATATCCTATCCTATTCATATGTGTATATGAGCACAGCCTTTTCTCAACTAAAAGTGAGATGAATTTTTTTTAAATTAACATTAACAATATAATTTCAGTATTTCAGAGGACTGGTTACTTTATGGGGTGCTGACCCTTTTAAAAATTATTGTTCATTGGTGGACAGGAAACATACATTACAATGAAATGGAAAAATTTGAACTTATAAGTGAAAAACCAAATTAAATATATAACCTGTATATCTGAATAGAAATTGCTTTGTGTTCTTCGGAACTTGGTAACTATTTTTTTCATTAATTATAAGGAAAATTATAAGAAACTATGATAATCTTTTTTTTTTTTACTTGCTTTAATATAATTAGGACAGAAATATCTTTGCCTTCCAACTTTCTTGCTTAAGATACAAGGATGGAAATTAGTAATACCTCAAGAACCGTATATTAGGAGAAAAATATCCCTATGCATTATTACTCCACACTAAAAGTTCTAAGCTCAGAATACAACAAATGTCAAATAAAGCCCATAAAATAAATTAATATGGCTGGAAATGAATATCAGCAAAAATGTTTTCAGTTTTACAGTTATACATGGGAAACTGTATTTCATTATTTATATCTCAAAACATTCCATAGAAAAGTTTGTATTAGTAAACTTTAGTCTTCAGTGTTTTCTCATATGATATTTATATGTGGCAGATAACTTGTTTGATTAATATGCACATATCATGAATTTTTTGTAATAGATTTCTACATACATTGAATTATTCAAAAAGTACTATTGTATAATTTGCAGGGTCTAAATGATTTAGTCTTTTGGGAAAAAAAATCACAAAAATATTTCTGTGTGACATGTATTTTTCCTTCAGTAGTAAGCATCTTGAATGATAAATCAAGAGATTTAAAATAAAATGTTATATACTGCTTATGTACTGCATTAGTTTTTGTCATTAAAAAGAAGTATATAGCAAAATTAACTTGAATTAAAAACAAGATATTTGATTTTGCCTGACCGAGTTTGTTTAAAATATTTGGATTTATCTTAGTCTTTGAAGTTACAATCTAGCACATTTTGGAGATCGAAAATTAAAACTGCTTGCCGGATGCCATTAAGGAAGTATAGCTCATCACCATCTACTAATCTGCTTTTTTGAACTAACAAATAGGAATCAGTTCACTAAAATCTATTTTCATAAATGTTAAGACTATTTTTGCTTAGAATTTTTAAAACCATTTGGGCATCTGATTCTAAGTGAAATGTGAATTATGTAATTTATCTAAGAAGCATATTTGTAAGATACCCATATGACAAAGCAAAAATCGAAAAAGAAAACAAACAACAGTTATTCTTACTCTACTACCACCATCACTATTATTATTCATAATCCCAAGGTCAGTAACAATCATACCTACTGAACATCTGGGAATTGTTCTGCCTTATTTAACCCTTCCTTTAAAACTAAAAGCTAACTTCCATTTCTCTGTTTTATGATGAGAAAATTTGATTCAAAGAAAGGAAGTATCAAGTCAAGGTCATAAACTTTAAAAAGCTGGAAATGCAGCCCAGGAGTTTTAGTATAGCAAACTCCTATCAGCCAGAATTAAACATTTTTATTAACATGAATATATTGATATGTTTCTCAGAATATATTTATTTTATTGCACTTTTGCCTTTATCTACATATGTTTGCTTGAAAATTTGGGGGAACTTAGAGGTTCCAACTCTTAGAATAGAAGCCTTCCAGGATCCCTTCACACCCAAGCATCAGGAGTCTGTAGACCCAGCTGCTCTGGGATTAAGCAAATGTTTGCCTGTGCAGACCGCCTATCAATTAAAAGAAACCACACTTCAGTAAGCTACCCTCTCTTATTTTTTTAGAATATGCTCAGGTTCCTTATTTTATATCTATAGAACTTCAGTATTTTTCTGGATGAGAGGAAGGGATCAAGCTTAAAATGGTAACAAATACACCTTTTTGAATTTATTCGTTATATGGTCATAAATCACCACAGGAAGGCACAGCATCCCCGTTAAAAATTGGCTACGAATTTGTACTGACAAGCTTATTTATTCTGTTTCTCTTCATTATGTTTCTTCTATTCTTCCAGTCTTCCCATCATTTATTGTAGATGATTATGTGATGCTGAAAGGGAAAGGAAAATTGGGAAAAATATAAAATGTTATTTTGGAGGACAGGGCTTTTTATTAATGACTTAAACCACAAAAATGGAGAAAACAAAACAATATTCTCTAAGGTTTATTCATTGTATGGGGACAAAATATCAGGTTGGCTAGTATCATCAATTTAAAAGAAGGTAACAGAATATTGTCAAATGGTGTAGGTGTATAATTGATTGTCTTAAAGCACAAATTTTATCCAGGTGAATTCATAAGAAAGAGAAACATGAAGTTCCACTTTTCGGTTCACTATTATCTAACATTACATGGATACATTGTGTTAATTAAGATTGTGGTATCTGCTATAATAAATTAGCATATGCCTTTCTGTGGTTTAATACAAATAGTTTATTTCCAAACTTTGTAATAGTCCAGTGTTGGTATTCCTACTCAAGGGCTGAGAGGGTTTGGTCTAGGAATTCGTAAATGTGCCAGAGTTGCCCTGGGAAGAGTCATGTAACCATCAGAAGGTAAAAGAACATAGAAGAGAGATTGCAAGTGGTAACCCTAATCTAAGGTGGGAGTGACGTGTTGCACCTCTTAGATGCCCTGAGCTGGGCTGCTGTCACAGGGCCAAAACTAAACACTGGCTTGAAAAAGGACAAATTCTGAATCTAGGTAGAGGAAAATCTACATTTTGTTAGGCAGCAAGATCCTATTCTTAAATCTCCAATTATATATATTTTATTTATTTTGATTTGTATATAGTGAATTGGAAAGAAGACTGTATGATTCAACCTGTTTTTCTGTTAAAAATGAGATTAATCAATATAATATTGCCTTATTTTGTGCTTAAGAGTACTAGAAAATATGTTTCATTTATTATAAACATATCAGCACAAAATTATATTATTCCAGAAATTAGTTATATTTCTCTGTGATTGTTGTTAGATTTACTCTTATTGATTGTTTTATCTTGTTTTCATTTATTTTATGATATGTGATTTGGGAAGAATTGCTACTGAGTCAATAATTTAAATTATATAAGTTTTAACTAAATTTGAGTGTTATTTTGAATGCAATTATTCCTAAAAGCCTACTTTAAACATTATAAGTAATAAAGAGAAAAATAGAACCAAGAGCATTTGAATAAAAGGTGACAAAGTCTAATATGAATAAAAAATAAAGGGAGATTTGATATTCAGGGATCCCAGAGAAGAATTTGGTTAACAGAATAATGAGTAACGAAGCTTCCCATCACTCTATTAAAACAGGTGAACTCTTTCTTGAAGCTGTAGCAGAAATAAGGGTTTGAATAATCCTCGTGCATGAGCCAGAGCAGGAAAATAAAGAATCAAAGAGAAAAAATACGTTTCCCAAGAGATTTCAACTTTTCTCAGGAGCAGAATTAGAATAGAAAATAAAAGATTTTGCAGATTGTTGTCTGGAAGGTGGACCACGTTAAAATTTTATAAGATCAAGAGAAGTTTTCCCCCCAAGGGGGATATAAATGAGCTGGTTATCAGAACAGTGCCATTGCACACTTTTAAAAAAGTATTAACTGTGTCAAGCTGCTATATATCGAATGTTACTCCTGGGAAGTATTCATTTCTTAAGCTATTTGCATTAATGTACTCCTTAATTGGTTTGAACATATATGTAGGCCATCAATTTTAAGTAAAACAAACATTAAACAAAGGATAGATTAATTCTCATGTTTAATAATAAAATATATATTATAACAAAATAAGTAATAATAGTGAATTATTGAGCAAGTGACACTCATTACTACCTCCAAGGGAGGAGTCCTGCTGTGAAGACTGACAGTAGCAAAGAGCATCATAGTGCTTGCCATAAGGGACAGCAGTCCCAGAATGTTAACCCACTGAATACACTACAGGTATTGGGGTTGCCAAGACACAACTTACACAGAAGCTAGATGGAACCAGGCTTTACTCACAGAGACAAAAGACAGTATAAGATCAGGTTTAATAGTGAGCGTGGGTCCCCCATGACAAGGGTCTCGCCTTGCAGCTGCTGCACGGAGAAGGGTTTGCTGGAACACTTGCTGCAGGCTAAGGACCCTATTCCTGCCCTTCTGGAAAGAGATATAGCGGTGGAGTTGGTCAGGTGCTAGATGAGGTTCACACTTAAGCAGACAAAGAATTACACATCAAATACAGAGTAGGGAAAAATATTGCCAAATAAGGTAATATGCTTAGCACAGGCTGTATGGGCTCCTTCTCTCTATGGAAGGAAATATTCCAGGCCCAAAACATTTTTACCACCACACACTCTTGCAAGGGTCAACAGGCTGCACATTCACTGCCTTTCCCAACAATCCACTCCTCTGCCCTTGCTGTGCCACTGAAAACAGCAGACAAAACACATCACATCTGGCAAGGATGACACTGTCTGCAATAGCGTTGATCCAAAAGATGGGCAGTTTAAATTTAAAGTTTTCTTTTACATTCATCCAGTTGATTTATTTTCCTGCACTTTATTAAATTAGGAAATATTATGTTAGGTTGTTAAGTCTGGCGATGCTTATTTGGTAGCTTGCTCAAATAATTATCACCTCTCAAACACCCCTCTAAAGGCTTGCAGCCTCCTTTTTCTCATATTTGGGGATTACATTTCTGGACAAGTTCAAGACAGGGATTACAATTAGTAGAGATGTTGCACCTGGCAAATTGGATTTCAGCTCCTCATCGTAATCAACACTCAGCAATGTAAGTTTTTTTCCAGGTTACTTGCAACACAGTACAAAAGCAGGCATGTAGGCAGACTTTCCCCAAAAGACAAGAAGTTCCAGGGAGGTTTATAGAAACAACTTGAAAATTCAAAACAAATCTTTAAAGGACTGGACAGGTTTGTCACCCCTATCGAGTGGTAGTGGATCCCTGTGTTAGGGACTTGCATGACAGGGAAACATGGTACTCTAGAAGGAATCTATTATATCTCCTGCTTTGAATGGCCTTTTCACCGTTACTTTCTTATATCGTTTACTTAAATATGCACCTTTTGTGTGTGTAAATTTCAGTGTCTGAAAGTAAAGTCTGTGAGAAGAAGTTGGGTATGGCTAGATTATTTGGAGGTGATCTGTGGAAGCAGAAAGAATAGGAATAAGGAGTATGAGACAATGAATATAGGACAGCCATGGAAAGATTTTTGGCTTCTCAAGTTACTACTGTAGGCTACTGGGATTCCACTCACCTCTGAGCCTAGAGCAGATTGTCTGAAGGACAAGAGGCTCTGTCATTTGTTTTCCCAGCACTTGTGCATCAACTCCCATTCCCCATTGCTTGAAGGTTGTTGCTGGAGGTGTTAATTGCCCCACACATCAGAGAAAAGCCCTAAGGAAGAAAAGTAGGAAGATTAGAGTCATGAAGGGTATCTGAAATTTGATCTATTTCTGTACACAAAATAGTCCATCAGAGTTGTTGGTGTCAGATGAGCAGGGAGGAGATGGTGTGGGGAACAAAAAGTGACTGCTCCAGTCAATACCTTTCCATTAATTGCTGTCGTCCTTTTGCAACTGTGTATATATCACGCATACTGAGAAGCATGGAAGTCTGTTTTTAGTCATTTGTACTGTTTTTACTTTTAAGACCAGTTAGGTTTTAGCTCTTGCCAATAGCTTACACAACAAACTCTCCCATGTCATATCTAATGTCTACTGAAGTCCAGAATACTATTTCCCTTTCACTGAATTTAGCATCTACTTCATTGTCCTCTTCTCTGTCTCTCTTTCTATCACTATTATTGCTCTTATAATAGTTTTATCTCTTCTCACAGATATCCCTTTCTATGAGATACACTTTGCTTCTCATTAAAAAACTACCAATTCCAATCTATCAATTTCAGAAATTGCTCACTCTAGTGGTATCATTTACATGACCATTTACACTGCTCTGATTCTGTCCATTTCTGTAATTCTTTGAGATATTGATTCATCCAGTCCATTAACTGTGTTGTCATTTCTTGGTCCATCACTGCTTCATATGCTCAATTTAAATTTTATTTTATTTTAGTTTTTTACTTTGTGACATTCTTAACCCTCAAACTGTGTATATTTTTATACAAACTTAACCCTCAAACTTTGTATATTTTTATAATATAACTTGTATATTTTTATAATAGCTCATGTGATCTCACTTTTAAATATTCCTATATGCCATATCCACTTCTTTATTTATTATCTTACTTAGTGATAACAAATCCAAGTTAAGCCCCAAGTATCCTCAGGCTGTCATCGTGAACTGAAAGAACTAAATTTTGAAGCCAGGGAAAACAAAGTAGTCTTGATATTTCTCATTTTATAATCAGGATGCTGAAACTTAACATAAATTTTTCATTTTAATTTAGTTTTCCCATTTTCTTTGTTGACCATTTTATCTTTCTCTTTTTTCCTGAAAACTTCTAAAAGACTCTCCTCCTCTCAATAAAGCAGCTGATGATGGTTGGCATATACATTTTAGGGAAAATATAGAATAAATTAAATGGATACTCACTCAGTTTCTGAGGACCAATGTATAAAATGCCCTATGTCTGTACTCCTGTTTTCTAGTTTCTTTCACACAAATGGGTGATATATCCCTCCCTGTTTTAAGTGAAAATCAGTTAATTAACACCTGGTTTTCAACCGTTCTTGCTTTATTTTTCTTACATTATCAATTCCTCTCTCCCACATGGATCATTTTCAGCAACATCCAACATGCTCTAATATGTCCCATCTTGAAGGAAAGAAAAATAATTAAATCTAGTAATTATCCCTGATCCTACACTAACTTATAGCCATGTTCTTTCTCTTCCATTGTTGACAGAAATATCAGTTGGAAAATTTTTCTTTAATTATTGATTTCTTTATTTAACTTTTACTGATTTTAATATTTAACAAGTAGGCTTTTCTCCTTCAACGAAGCAACTTCTTTCAAGTTCAACAAAAATTAGAATGCTATAGTTCTTTTGGCTGAAAGATTTATAATTAATTATGGTCAAATAACTGAAATAAGATTTAAAGATAAATCTGCATGTTTGATTCTTACTGGCAATACTGCTAGAATAGATGGTTATTTTAAGGAACAAAATTTATGTAAAAAATAAAATTCAAATTTATATAAATGTATATTCATAAGATATGAAATCAAAGTAAATTTTGATAAAAAACCATATTGCATTAATCTACTGACTCATATAGTTATGAGAAATTCATATTATTAAAAATTCTGATCTGATTATTAATAGGACACCAGAATGTAATTGATCAAAAATACAACTTTAACCATTATTTTAAACTTGAAATGATAGTCATTTTCTCATTTGTTTTGTTTTGTTTTGTTTTGTTTTTTAGTAGTTATATATTCTTCAAGTACTAAATGCATTCCTTGGCTATTTTGGAAATGGATCATAAAATTATCTAAAAAGAATGTATTTCCTTCCCTATTTTCTAAAATGAAAGATTAATAGTATATTTATATTGCATAAGATTTTAATTTGAGTTCTTTTAATAGTTGGAAGAGCCTTCAAGTTTTTCTTGTCCAGATAAATTTATGTGAGATTAAATATTGCAAAGTGATTGGTTATATTATAGGCACATATAGTAAACTTTCTTAAAATAAGAATGTATTTTTCAAAACGTGTTATGCAAGAAACTTAGAAACACGATATTAACTTTGATGCCATACATAATTTTCTTTAACAAAAGACTTAAATATTAACCTTTTAAAAAGACATATGATAAAAGATTTCACACAGATAAAATATTACTGCATAGAATTTCTTCATGTTCTTAAAAATTATTGGACTTGCACAATATACTAAGTTGACAATGCATACCAGTCTTGGAAGCATCAAGTGTAAATTTACTTAATTGCTTCAAATATACATCATTATCAAATGGAATAGAAATCATAAAGATACAAAGAAGGTTATACACGTTTATAACCTGAATAAAAACTGTTCAACATTTCATTGTAGAAAATTGAGTTTGGGATGGTGAAGGGACATTCTTTAGAGCAGTTTATAAATTCCTATATATTAAAATTATTTTCACAGAATGCACTGATATTTTGAGTTTCATATATTGATAATACTGACATACACAACATTTTTATCCCTTTTGGTTTAGAGTGTTAGAATAACATGAATTTCAAATAATCTTTGACATAAGGATATGATGTTAAATGATCTAGCTGCCATCAGAATGAGAAAAGAAGCAAACATGTGAACATGCTGATAGCGACTTTTCTGTGTTTGATCCTTTATGGATGAGCCGGTTCTTTTCCAGACTGATTGCTCTGTCATTCACTGGAGCCTATCTTGTCTGGGGCTGTCATGCTTGGTCTTTGACATTAACAATAAGATTAGGGCCAGCACTGACTGTCACAACAGCAGCCGGAGTCTGGAAAGATAGTAGGGAGCTTGCTCTGATACAATTACACTTAAAAGGAGACCAGTAAATCCATACTTCCAATCATTCTCCAGCTGTACCCAGGGAGAAAAGATTGCTGAATTTTTATACACTTTAACTTCAGAAGGTAAAAGACATAAAAAATGTAGCCTGACAATTATTTGATTATTTATTGATACAGTTAGTGCATCTTTGTTCTGGAGATGAAAATCTCCATAGAAAATGTTATATTGTCTATAATAAGTAAAGATTAATCTGAATGAGCTTCAATCTTCCCTTTGTGCTTGGCAATACATACTTTCTGAGCATGAAAGGGTGTTTTTACTTTCTCATCCTCTTATTTATTTGACTAGTGTT
Organism: Lontra canadensis; assembly: GCF_010015895.1. Classification (NCBI taxonomy): domain Eukaryota; kingdom Metazoa; phylum Chordata; class Mammalia; order Carnivora; family Mustelidae; genus Lontra; species Lontra canadensis. The sequence continues at coordinate 3,429,672 of NW_022631113.1, forward strand.
TACATCAGATAAGCAATCATTTTTAGAAAATCAACAATGTGAAAGGCCATCTGTTTTTAAGAAAATATATTTTTCTTTCTATTTTATCTCAAAATCTATATAAAATTGGGGGCGGTTTTTATACTTTATATTCATATTGTTTACATTAATAAAATAAACTTTCTTCCTAGGATGTAAATTAACTTGAAAGAATTATATTACTGAGGGTTGAGATTTTCTGTTAAATGGTAATGAATTATAGGAGACATGGCATGAAGGTACTGGGAGAACTTTTAAGAAAAGCTGGGATCTTTGAAGAAATGGTATTACAACAAAATGATATTAGCTTCCTATTCTCTAATAAATTACCACACACTTATAGGCTTAAACATTTATTATCTCTCAATATATTCGGTCAGGAGTTCAGACGCAGCGTACCTGGGTCCACTCTTCAAGGTCTCACAAGGCTTCAGTCAAGATGTCCGCTGGGCTGTGTTCCTGTCTAGAAGCTTGACTGGAAAGAATCTGCTTCCAATTTCATTTAAGTAGTTGGGAGAATTTGTCCTCTTGCAGCTGTTGGGGGATTTCCCTGCTAGCTATAGGCCCGCAGTCACCTCCTAGAGGCCACCCACGGTTCCTTGTCACAGGCCCTTTCACAATATGGCATTATGCTCTTTCCAAGCCAGCAAGGGAGTCTCACTCCAGTTTCCACATGTTGAGTCTTACATACTGGAACTCAATCAAGGGAATAACATTTATCCTGTATTCATTAGAAGCAATTCATAGGTTCCACCCTAACTCAAGGGTATGACCCACTGAGAATCATCTTAAGTATACACTGAACGGTAATTATGAAGAAGTTTTGTTTCCTTGAAAGTGATTATAATTTTAACATAGTAAGAAAGATTAACAGAGATATATGACAGTTCAGTTGTACTCAGGATGTGAATGAGATTTTAGAACAGGAGAATCAAAGGGAATTAGAGAAGAATCACAGGGAATTACAGAGCATGAAATTCAGGCATACTTTATAGTTGGAAGTTTGTGTGTTCAAGAAAAAAGTATTTTAAACATAAAGCATGAAATCTTTACGGAGAAACTGCTTTATTCTATTTGCTCTTTCAGATTGACTCCCCCCCACCCTTCTCTACCATGTCCTATGCCTGAGAAAGCTAAACTTGATTAACCATGTCAATGGATTCATGTGCTGTCTGGCTTCCACTTGCATCTGTCAACAGATGCACATGAAATAGATCAAAACGAAGAAAAGTGAAATATCAATAACAAGTGACTGTTTTAAATCCCCAAACTCCTGTCCGCTGCTACTCTTTCTGTTTCACAATGACCACTCCTTCTCTCTGCCTCTACAGGTCAAGGGTTAGTGTTCTGTGGTTGTTAGCTGTGCCCTAAGCCCTGATTAATTTCCCACCTCCATAAATAGCCCTGACAGGAAACAAGATCTTTGGATCAGGCTGTCTATTTCTCACAGAGCGTCTTGGATTCAGTTCCCTATTCTCCAGTTTCCCATGAGGTGTCACGTTAAAGCCAAACATCATGTTCATGCAGTATGGTTGCTCCTCAGGAGAGGAGCCCTGTAATTACAGAACTCAGTTTATGTACGGTTGTTGGCATATCAACCCAATCTCCCCTTAGGAGAGAAACTTTTTGTCTGGAATAAAAACAGTCTTCTGGGAGGAGAGGTGAAGATGAAGGGGTGAATTTCCCTAAAACGTAAGCAAATGGTTCTGAGGGAGATACGTATACAAATATCTATAGAACACTACATAATTGTAGAGGCTGCTTTTACTCAACCAACTTGAACAATGGAAATCTGAGTAAGGTAGAAGGGCCTGCAGTGACCCCCAACCCCATGGCTGAATACAAACAGGCCCATCAGGTGACCACCATAAAATATCCCAAAACCCTAGCTGACCAGTGGGTTACTGCTTATACCCAGACACAGGTACCAAAAAAGGAAAATTCTATATGTTGTTTCCAAACTTTCTCAGCTACCCCCCTTTAACTAGAGCCCCTACAACCCCCTTATGCAGATAGTCTCTCTCTCACTGTCCTGTCACCACTCCCTTTGCAGTTCATTCAATAAACTTCTCTCTCCTTTGTTCTGCCTTGGGTGAATTCTTTCACTACCTATGCTGCCAGGTTCCAGACCAGGTCACCCCCCTCATTTGCTGGCCCACACAGGGAACCTTTCTGCCCACAACCCAATAATAATATCTAATTTCCAAGGCATATTTGCTAGTAGTCATCTTTTAACAGTGTTTTTTTAGGGCTCTTATAAAGGAGTAATTCTGGAGATTTGTCTTCTGACCCTCTCTATTCAATTTCTAGCATTTACCCAATTTCTATTTCCTACTGGGACCTTGTCTGATACAGCTCATACGTGGTGGAACTGAGACTTTAACCCATACAACCTGGATCCAAAGACTGAGTTATTAATTACTATAGTATATGTCCTGAATCCATGATTATTACTTTGTTGCCTGCAACAAAGGAAGTATTCACTTAAATTTTTTCTATCTGCTACACTAGCAAGACTCTGTAATTGAATTTATATTTTTAATATCTTCCCCCAAAAATAGTCTGAAAAATATCAGCATAATAAAAAATATAAATAAATTAGAAAGAGTAGTATGGTTCTTCACTTAAGGTGATTATTCAATGAACTCAGCGTTTCTTTGTGATTCCAAAAAATTGCATGCAAACCAGGCACAAAGACATCTTATTCTCTAATATAGTGTGTTTGTCACAAATGATTTTTTTTCTGTCCACTCTCCCTTATCTTCACCTAAACTATGTTAGCAACAGAAAAACTCTTCTTCAAATAAAAATACCATGGAATTTAACTGTTTACAAGAATTAGATATGAAGGTATGAATTAATAATAATAAAAATAACATCACCCATTTCCCTGCCCTTTGGAAAATCTTTGCTAGATTAGTTATCCTATTTCTTCTTTTCAAACAAATGGAATGATAAAGGCAGCTTCACTTGCCTTTACATTGGGACCTTATAATTAGGTTCTGTCTAACATAGTATTGTTGTACATGATATGTGTGCCATCTCTGGACTTGGCCCATAGAAACACCTTGTACTATCTTCAAGTGTTCTTCAACAAGCTCTTTACTATGGCAGTGCCAAGAGTAGGATGAAAAGTGGGTCCCTAGGTCAACACTTGGAGGATATTTGCCAAACTGAGTTTCTCATGACATTGAATAATGATGCAAGTGAAGGGAAAAAATATATATATACTGGTAAGCCACTGAGATTTGAAGTTGCTTTTATGGCAAGAAATAAGCACCAAATTTCCCTCCCCACCCTCCATTTAATAAAACAAAAATACATTGTTAAAAATTGTAAATTAGTTGTAGATACTGACAAATTAGATCAGTTATTTTTTCAGTTTCAAAAGACCTCTGAATCTACATCCTCATCGTCATCATTAACTAGTTGGTCTCCTAAATAGTCAAACACTTTACGTAAGAATATCAGATGTGTGGGGCACTTGGGTGGCTCAGTGGGTTAAGCCTCTGCCTCCAGCTCAGGTCATGATCTCAGGGTCCTGGGATGGAGCCCTGAATCTGGTTCTCTGCTCAGCAGGGAGTTTGCTTTTCCCTCTCTCTTACTGCCTGCCTCTGTGCCTATATGTGATCTCTCTCTCTCTATCAAATAAATAAATAAAATCTTTAAAAAAAAGAATATCAGATGTGTTTTGAATCATTGAAATGACTGAAAAATCCAGAGGTATTTCTTGTATACTTCTATACAAGTTTATTTGGATATCTTTGAGATGAATAGTCCAGACTGAATCTAAATCATTCCACCTGAGCCACAGAGTTAACTAGCCCTTTTCAAAATGGGTTACATTTAACACTTCCTCTTCAATAGATTTCTTACTCTTAACATTCCTGCACAAGTGCTTTAATTTGATTTTTATTTTTTTCATAATGTTAAAATCAAACCACCAGAAATATAATAAAAATGAAAATCCTTTTTTCTTTTATAAGAAAAATAAGATTTCTAGTTATATTTGAACCACTAAACACTCTTAAATGTTCCCTGAGGTAGTTAAATATCTGTAATTCTCAAATATGTTAAATGATAAAATTCCATTCACAGCTATTATCCATGAGTAGATATTATGTGCATTAAAAAAAACCTATGGTGGACTTTGGTTTTGTGTTTAGATATTTGTTTTTTTGTTTTGTTTTGTTTTGTTTTTTTTGTCTAAAAGAAAATGTTGTCTGGAAAAAATGAAGTCCTAAGTATAGACAATTATAACAATTAATGAACTATATGTTCCAATTATAGGAGAAAGAAATGAATGTGGGAATTTTAACATATATGCAAAACATCATCAAAATTGAAATATTGAATGTTTATTGATGGAGATGAAATATGTTGACTGGATTAATGAACAAGGATTATAACAAGGATTATACATAAACTAGTGGGGAAAAAAAAGTCAAAAAATTTAAGTGGTTTTATAGGAAAACTGTTCTACACCAAGATGGTTTATTAGACTATGGAAGGGCTTTCTGAAAAACATGCAACATCATTATTTAAATCCTGTGAAGGCAGACAAAAAAAACGCCTTCCAAATAATTCTTTAAATACAACCCTACCCAATTGCTATTGACAACAGTATTATTCTGAGTAATGCTCTGACAGAAGACTCTGAATAAGTTTTTTCCCCTTCTTTAGAGCTATCGTTGGCATTTTACCCACTTTGTAGACATAATTAATTATCCCTCCAAAATAAATGAGGTTAAATGTGTTTTTGTTTTAAAGATTACTTTTAATCTCTTTCCCAATGATCGTGGAAAGTTTGGAGAAAAGTTCTTAGGCAAATAAAATGTTGGCCATTGAATTAACTAATACGCTTGATAAAATCTCTTTTGAGATTTAAATACAATTTTAAATTCTATATCTCTTTGTCTAGAGATTGTAAAGTTCCATTTGTAACTAGACACTTAGAATATTTTTAGATATCATCTCCTATAATTTCTGGTGAAGTAAAGAACCTCTGAGCAGATCTGAGTGAGAGTATCTGCCAAGTAGACATCTGTGGTGAGAGAATTACACAAGAAGTATAGAGATTTGAGGTCTCAAAGTAATATGGAGGTAGGTGCCTTTCCAGCATTATTCCTAGGAACTGGAAAACAAACAAATAAGCAAGTAAAACAGAGCAGTTAGGACAAAGTAGTGAGTGGGTGAGTCAGAAGGTAAGATAGGATCAGCTCAAGTATCAACTTCCAAATTGTGGTAAGGATACTGAGTTTTATTCTAAGATGGAAATGTTGGGAAGATTTGAATACAGATACACTTAAAAGATTTCTCTGGTTTCTGTATGACAAAGAGATACTGGAGAAAGAATAGTTGGAAGGTGAGTGAATGAAATGACATCATCCAGAAGAGAAATGATGGTTCTTGGGACTAAGTTGCTTGTGGTGAATGTGGGATGAGAAATGCTCAGAATCTTAAGATATATCAAAAGAAGAGGCAATACATTTCCTCAGTGGACTAAACATGATGTGAGAGAAATAAAGAAGATAATAATTTTGTAGTTTGGGGCCCGAGACCTGGATGAATGGAATTAAAACTAACTGAGATAGAGAAGCTGAAGCAAAGGTAGGTGAGGAAGAGTAGGTATGGAATAAATAAAAAGTTGCCTGTGGATACGTTCATTTTATCAGACAAACAAATGGAAATGTTTAGTTGGCAGTTTTATCTGGGATTTAGGAAAATGGTCAAAGCTGGAGATACGAATTTTGTAGTCATCACCATATAAATGCTATTTAAGTGCTTCAATAAAGATCATGTCAACTGGAAAGTGGATATAGATAAGAGTGGGGAAGAAGTCTGAGGACCAAGCCCTTATTTTGAGAAATATGAAAAGGAATATCCAGTGGTTTAGGAGTAAACTCTAAGAGAAGGTGTTCTCTTCTGATTGCTTCTATTTCCTTAGTAAATTGAGAAATAAGCAAGCAGCTGAAGGTGTATACCAGGGAAGGGGAATAAAGATTTAGTGAAGTGAAAAAGGTATGAAATATTGGAGTATAGCAGAATACGGTGACTAAGGAAATGTAAAATGATTGGCAATCAGTATTGTAACCTCATCTGAGGGTTATCAAATCAAGCTTAAAATCAGCACACTTGTGTGTTTTTCACCAGTCTTGGTCAAATTCTTGGTAACAGATAAAGAAAAGGTGGGTATTTGAATTTTAAACTTTATTGGTGTTTTGCCTAGATTTTTTGACACAGGACAAGGAAAAAGATACTTGCTTAAATATTTAAATAAGTATATAGAATAGTGGTTAGTGAGGGAAGAACATGAGAGAGAGGGAGAAGTGTGGAGATGGTGGGTGACAGGGTAAGGAAAGGACAAAGGTGTTAAGGACAATGGACTTGAAGCCATGGTAGAATTCAAAATACATATATTTTTTAAAGGTTTTATTTATTTATTTGACAGACAGAGATCACAAGTAGGCAGAGAAGCCGGCAGAGAGGAGGAAGCAGGCTCCCTGCTGAGCAGAAAGCCCGATGTGGGGTTCGATCCCAGGATGCTGGGATCATGACCTGAGCCGAAGGCAGAGGCTTTAACCCACTGAGCCACCCAGGCACCCCAGAATTCAAAATATTTGAATTGGGATTCTATAGTGAGTGAGTTGGAAAGTTAAGATATGGTATTCTGAATGTCAGATGCTTGACACTGAAATTTTGAAGAGATTGCAGGTATCAAAATCTTCTAGTGTTTAACCATGCGAATGGATCACTGAATGAATTGAAAGACAAAGCATTTAAAGGAGAAGTCATCTCAGACATGAAAAATTAAGATCTCAAATGGAAAACGCCTATAGAGAGTGGATATTTCAATAACAATGGCAGGATAAATGGTTGGGAAGGAAACATGATCCACATCTTAAAATCTCCAATAAAGGCAGTGATAGAAACAATGGGGGGGTGGGGTAGAATAGTAGAAGTACCATGTACTTCAAAGTGAGTAGATGAAAAAGTTAGAGACCAGGAAGAACAGACACTGAAATGTCAATAAGGAGTAAGGCAGAATGTTATTCCATCTGCAGACTTTACCATGTGGGCAGTATGGGAGAAAAGGAAAAACAACAACAGAGACCACTTATGGGAGTTACACAGAACACACTAATGTTAAATGACAACCGGGTTTTTAGATCGAAAAACCCAGTGAGAAATAAAGTGACAGAAACATAAGAACCACATTGAGGATATATGCCATTTTGCTGTTACACAGTTCAGAGGGATAGTGGAAGGCTCAGTGTTAACTTTGTAGGATGTGACTTTGGCCAAATTAAGAAGTGTACAAGACAATATACAGATAAGAGTGGTTCACGTCTTGAATTTCTTACGGGGACTGAGATAAATAGAGATATAAGACATGATGGGGTTAATCTTGATGGACTCTAGAAGGGACAGGAATAATCAGTTAATATTAAGTCTTCTGTTTTGGAATTAATCTCTTAGTGTTTAGTAATGAGGCAGGATGTTATGGGGAAGGGGAAAGGGTATTCCTAGGAGAATGTTAAGAACTAGGGGCCCATTCTTCCATCTTGAGGAACATGATAGTGAGGTTAAGGTTGCTGTTCAAAATCGAAAAGGAAGAAAAATAAATGAATGAGATTTTGAAAAATATGAAAATAATTAATTTCAGATAACTGTTGAAGTAACTAGGAGGTAAGAGTAGTTATATGTCAAGATTTAATGTAAAACTGATTTATCTCATTGTGCTTTATTATGTTAGTCTTTTAATATATTCCTGCAAAGTAGAAGACTACATATTTCTCTTTTTCTCTCTTTTTACCATTTTTTTCCTCTTCCTTTCATTAGTGCTTGAGTTCCTATTATGTGCCATGTACTGGCAAAGCCAGTTATCAATTTAAGACAGAACACATTTTCTTTCTTTTTTTTTTTTAAGCTGGAAGTCTGTACTTTTTTTTTTTTTTTTTAAGATTTTATTTATTTATTTAACAGAAAGAGAATCACAGGTAGGCAGAGAGGCAGGCAGAGGAGAGGGGGTAGCAGGCTTCCTGCTGAGCAGAGATTCCCAAAGCAGGGCTAGATCCCAGGACCCTGAGATCAGGACCTGAGCTGAAGGGAGAGGTTTAACCCACTGAGCCACCCAGGTGCCACTGGAAGTCTGTACTTTTTACTCTCCTTTTCTGTTTTGTCCATCCTTCGAAATTTTTTCACATTTTTAAATATATTATTCTACTGGACATCAAACAGTTATATGAACCAAGAGCATAGTTCTTCATAGCTTATAATGCATAGTAAATTGAAGTGTTGTGTTACTTATGGAGGGGGAGGAGGTGGCTTCTGCATTAATTTGGGCTGAGAAAATGAAGTAAAATTTTAGCTGCCTGGGCAGTGGAAGATAAGTTATAAATAAATTGTTTTTATTTGCTGTTTAGAAGTGGTAAAGGTAAGTTGAAGCAAATGAAAAGTAGAAAAGTAATTTGTCTAAATCTGCTTCAGGCAAGTTCTTCTCTTTGTAAAGGAACTTTTTTCAGAGCTTTATCTTTGGGAAATAGATTTGTAGAAAAATAGTCATATAGCATTTTTTCCCTTGATGATTTTGTTTTCTCATGGACTAGTATGTTTACATAATAAGTCTTTCTCAAACATGTTTCTACAACTAATTCTTTAATATTAGCATAATTTTAATGAAAATGGGGAATGGAGCATATAAAAGTAACTTTCCCTCTGACCCCACATTCCAGAAATTGTGGATTCTTACACTATTAGATACAAAGTAAAAAATTAGTCTGCCCATAAATTAACTTTTTTAACTTAAAGTTCATCAAAAATCATTGTATTGGTCCTTTTCATTTTATCGATGAAGAAATAAATAACATTAATAAATAAAATTTTCAATAACATTGTTTTCATGTAAACATCATTTTTTAGGACAAAATTAGTATCAAATTTATAAAAGCTAACACATATTGGGGGGTTACTAAGTGCTATTCACTAAGCTCAATATAATAGTTACCATTTAGATATTCAGCATGTATTCCATTATGTACTACACTGACAAACAATGCAGTCATGTATGTATGTTTTAATACAACAGAAACTTATTAAATTATGCATTTACTTTATTTTTAAAGATTTATTTATTTATTTGAGAGAGAGTGAGAGCAAGTGCATGAGCGGGGTAAGGGGCGGAGGGAGAAAGAGCCCAAACCAGAATCAGTGTTGAGTGTGCAGCCTGATGTGGGGCTCAATCCCAGATCCCTGTGATCATGACCTGAGCAGAAATCAAGAGTTGGATGCTTTACCGACTGAGCCACTCTGAAGCCTCTAAACACCACGAATTTAAAAGAAATTTTAGAATACCAAAATACTAAGAAGGAACAAATCAATAATCGTTTCTCTTTTAATTCAATATAATTATAGAAGCAATTCATATTAAAAGTTTGATGAAGAATTTTGCAGATTTGAAAAATCCATATGGAAGTCATCAAAATTATAACTTAAACACATTTTATTCCAAAATTGTATTCATCATTTTAATTAATATCAAGATAAGAGATACTGTGTACTTCCTGTAAAATCCCATTTTCTATAATTCCAAATTACTTTGGAAGAAAAAATCTAAACCAAGCCTCCAATATTATATTGCTTCTTGAAAAGTTATTTTACCTTCCAAACACTGAAACCAAATTGAGTTCTTTAACCTATCTTTGTTAAATTCCTTTAATTCCAGTTACATCTAATTTGCATATATTATTTTTATCTTTTCTAAACAGTGGCCAAGTTACACTGCCCAAATCAGTACAAGTGCCCTTTATTATATTACAGCTTGGTTTCTGATTTATTCTCTTTGCTAAATCACATTTCTGCAGAAAATATTAACTGTCAACTATTTTCTCAACTAACAACAAAATTTTAAATTCTATTAAGCTAAGACAAGGAGAACTGGGAGTCATTGCCCTTAACAGAGTTATAGTATTTTCTATATGACGTGTTAATAAACACTAAAAATCAAGTGGAAAACAGCAGAGCATGGTGACAAATCAAGTGTTGCTGAAAACTCAGTATGAATTTTAAAAAGCTATGGTCATAGAAATGGATTCCTTTCAATACTGCATAAGTAGTGACAGGAATTCACAGTTAAAATGGAATTTGGAAACAGGTCAGGAAATGGCACAGAAAAAGGGTAATCAAAGATGCAGATATAAAGGGAAAAAAGCCCGAGGAAATGTTGACTTGGTGAAAAATTTTGGTTACCATTTTAATTTAATTTCTCTAATTGTTTTTGGATAATTTACAGTTTTTATTTTTTCTTGCTCCAACTAAACAACTTATCCTTTTTTTCAGAAATATACCATTTCATATTGTTCTCCAAAGTTGTTTGATATATGATTGTTGAAAATTTTCTTTTATTTTCAAATATCCACTGCATTTCCAGTGATTTTCTATTTCTTTATATATTTTGTTACTTTTAAAACATTTTTCTTGTTTCATGTGGCAAAGGTTGTTAATCATTTTCTAAGAATTAGGTTTTTCATTTTATTAAACCATTCCATGTTTTTCTGTTCCATTCTTCAAAGATTTTACTTTTTATCATTTTTCTTCTTTTTATCTTTTTATCATTCTTACTTTTTATCATTTTTCTTTCATCTTATTTGACTTTATTATTCAATCTCTTTGAGTTTAATACTTAGTCCATTTAAAAAATTTGTAATTTCTAATAAACATAACTAAAATTTTAAAGAAGGGACACTGTTACATGGGATATTTCTGTAGTGTCTTAATTGTCTTTTTTTTTTTTTTAAGTTTTATTTATTTGTTTTAGAGAGACAGAGAGCATGCGTGGGAGGGGCAGAGGGAGAGGAAGTGAGAATCCCAAGCAGACTCTGCTGAATATGGAGCCTGATGCAGGACTCAATCTAACCACCCTGAGATCATGACCTGAGCCGAAACCAAAAATCGGGCACTTAAGCAACTGCACCACCCATTTTGTAACTTCCTTATGTTTTTTTTTTTTATTTGGCCTAAGGGATTCTCATATTATGCTTTTAATATTATGTATTTAAAATATTTATTGATTTTTAATTTAATCACATTTACTGTCAGAGACTATAAACTTCTATGGATTTTCTGAGGCTTCCCTCAAGACCTAATATGTTTGACTTTTTAAAACATTCCATTTAGGATGTAAATCTTTTTTTTTGTTTGTTTTATAAATATATTTCATTGCATGTTTGGTTGGGTTATGTACATACAACATGGATACATCTTATGAAACACTGGGGAGTGAATCAGTTATGAAATACAATAATTTAGACAAATAATTTGTATAAATATAAACACATTTATAAACCTCTATTATATAGATAAAGGTATAGATTTATACTACAGATGTGTCCATAAGTAGGACATGATCCTATATGGCTAAGTTTCCATTGACACAGTACCACATAAAAAGAGGACTGTGCTCCACCTTTCTCTTTACACACACACACATACACACACACACACACACACAGAAGTTTACATTATGGATATAAAAGGAAATTAGATTAGCAGACAGATTAAAAATACAATAAAAACAATTATAGGGACAGGGTATTGAATGGACTATCTCAATCTGTTAAGATTATTTTGCAGAGATTGAAAACTCAGAAATGTAAAACCAAACTCAAACTGGCCTAAACAATAGATATTCAAAGCAGGATTCCAATGTCTATACATTTTATTTTATGTCATATTTTAAAGAATGCACTAATATTTTAACAATGCTTTGGTCTATATTCTGCTTATACATAGATGTGGTTGGTCCTGTATATATTTGTGTGTGTATCTGTGTAAATCATTCCTCGGAATATTTTACATAGCTATTCTATAGCAGAGTCAGAAAAATAAGACAATAAATTATGTAATTCCATTTATCCTTCCCTTTTAACTCTTATCTTCCAAAAGTGAAATTTAAAAGTTTTTTTTAAAGGAGATAATGGTCTCTACACAAATCTGAGACCCTAAAAAATTTTGAAAAATGTCCACAGTTTAACCACTTCTTTCACTATAGGTATTTATTTGCAGAAAGCTCACCACTTATGTAATTACTTTATATTTAATATTAGATCTTTATGTTACAATCTACTTTAGTAATTTAAAGTACTTAATTTTAATCCAAACAATTTCTGTGCAAAAATCTGTACCATGTTAATTGGACAAAGAATTACTAGTTGAAAAACAATTTTATAAATGTTTGACAATGTAATTACTCTGAAATATATTAGTTGCTATATAAGATTATATAGATTAATATAGATACCTAATATGACACATGTTCTTAAAACAACACATCTTTATATTCCAATATTGCTTATAGTAGAAAATACTCATTTTTGAAATATGTTTTTTAGCATTATACATTTTATTATGTTACCAAAATGAATTGTTCAGAAAAATCATAACTGTCTTCTTGAATTAAATATTTGTAGATTATGCAAATTCATTCCAGTGAATTTTAAGTGCACTGTTAATAGAAATTGAAGTAGAAAAGATAAAGATATTTCATAAGCCTCATTTGGGATTCCTTTCCATTTATAAGATGTAATTTCTACAGCTATTTAGAACTCAAACTCTTTAATTTATAATTTAATATTTTTAAATGCTAAGGGGTTAACTTATGCTGATTTGGTATTTTATGCAGAGAGTTGCTCTTTGGATCTTCTTTTAGTATATTACATGGCTTAATATGTTATATTGCTTAATGTTAAAAATAATCTCATCTGACTTCCTGACATTATTGCCAATCTTTTTAAATGCAAACACCCTTAAGTTATGTGTTCTGTTAAAGAGTAAAGACAGTTTTCTGCCTAGAGAAATACCACTACCCATATTAGATGAATAAATTATCATTGAATTGATAGGAAGTGTTGTCACAAAGTGCCATTTCCAGGTCAGTAGTGGATAGACATAAATAACAAGTTTTATTTGGATGCATATATGGCTAAAACATCAATGAATGACCAATATTTCTTTCTTTCACCAGATATGCTGTGTTGAATATGATGAGATGTATATGTGTATTTGTCAAAATATCTAAAAGAAAATTTAAGAAGTACTAATATTGCAAGGCAATCTCACCATGTGTTACCTACCAGGTGCCTGCTTTAATCATTATGGTCAAGGACTCTTCCACTTTTTAAAATTCTGCTTGGTTCCTTTTTCCATCTGAGCAGACAAGTATTTTTCTTGTTCATTTTCAAATAGCCAGATAATTTTTTAAAATTATCAACCTGTCATGAGACTTAATTAAATAGGATTTTTTGGAGGGAGGTTTTATTTCTTCCTTAGTAGCTACAAGCTTCTAAACATTGAAAGGAAAAAAGGCTGAGAAGTGGATGAAGGCCACATTGATTGTAGGGTCAGAGATGTGTGAAGAGCTCATGACTGTAAATAGTGAGATCTGGAGATCTGAGTAGAGAAAAAGCAAATAAATAAAATTCCATGCCCTATTTCTTCCACATCAGTGGTATTGCAAGGGTTTATACATGCTGGGGAGTGGGGGCAGGTTATTGTACAGGGCCCTTGTAATATCTTCATCATTAGTCTTCTATTCTGGGATATGAACAATTGAATTTTTTATACCTTAAGTAAAATTTAATGCAAAAGCAACTTCTAGACAATTTCCCTAATTATCTCCTTTCCCATTTACACTTTGAAAATACTTGCAAATTCTCTTCTGTATAAATCTGCATCTAAAAGGCAGGCTTTAGGTTTCCAGGTGGTCAGTGTGAAGCCACACAATCTGCTACCTGACCTTTCAGTCAAGCGCATCAGTGTCCATATATTCTAATTACATAAGCTTTATTGTTGCCATGTTATAGCACACCTTCTGCTCAAATACTTTCACTAGCTTTGCCTACATGCTCCTGAACTAATCTGCTATTTCCTAGGAGAGCATAAACTGGGACAAATAAATCAACCGAGTACAGACTGACAAATCAATCAACAAAGTATTGAATCCACATAAAATCTCAAAAGTTCTACACATGGAAGAATATGTTCTTCAGCATGCTTAGTTTCCCACTTGACAGATTGATGTGTGTGTGAGTGTGTGTGAGTGTGTGTGTGTGTGTGTGTGTGTGTGTAGAGACAGTGTGTGTGTATGGAGAAGAACTGATGTTTTTCTTTGCTTCATATTTAAGATGGTGCTGTAAACTGCCTATGCAGTCAAAATTTATTTCTTTACTGACAAAAGAAATCTATACCAGAAAGAAAGGGGCTGCTTCTACATAGAACTAGTCTGGCACCACCCAGTCCTAGGTATTAAGTCTGAGTGACCAGTGCATATACCATGCTCCATAATAAGAACCTCCTTAGGACTTCTGGTTTCCGTTCGGGCCAGCTGATGCTCTATTACTTTTGAATATTGAAAAGGTTAGGATGCCATGTTCTTTTCATAGGGAGGCTCCTTGGCATCTGTGTAAAGTTTCAACATCTGTTTATCAAGAGGTAAAGGAGATAGTTGAATTTTGACGAGGAAAAAAAAAAAAAGAAAAAATATATAATGAAAGGGAATTTTCAAATGATTTCAAATTACATCACAGTATTCCTACTATTTAGTAAATACTGTTGCCAGATATTGTGCTAGTAAATCTATATCAATTATGGCATTTAATCTGTATAGCAAAACATCAGGTAGAACCTATTTGTATTCATATTTTGCTGTGGTTCAGAGTAAAATGACTGAGCTTTATTTAACTTAAGTAAGAAGTGACAAGATGATTTTTTTTTTTTTTAACCAGGTCAGCTGCCTCTAGAGACCATGTTCTAGGACAAGTACACATCTGCACTATAAAAAGGAATGATGAGCAGCACTTAGGTCGAAGTTTTTCTCATTAGGAAACATGCATAAAATCTGCTTCACTGAATATTCTACCACATCCATACTTCTTAAAAGAAAACATGTTTGTATGTGATTCAGAAGCAATTTTAAAAATTATGGTTCTTATTGTTACAGGATTTCTGTCCCCTTAGTGCCTATAATTTTCGGTCACGCTGCTTCGAAGAATGAAGAGGTTGACCAGACCAGGAGTGGTGGGCAACAAGGCAAAGTTTATTGAGCAAGAGTACAAGGCTCCCAGAGAGGGAGAGCACCCGAGAAGGTTGCTTTTGGGAGTACAAATCTAGGGGTTTTTATAAGCTCTTTTGCAGAACTATTTTGAGCATCTCGAGTGTGGGCCTCCTGCAGACATGATCTAAGTAAGCCCTGATTGGCTAAGGTGGGCCAATCAGGGCTTACTTAGATCATGCCCTGGTCTACCTATCAGGTTATTATTCACACGTGGATGCTCTAATGGACTGACGTCTGGAGACTAACTGACTCAACGTGTGGTAGTGATCAGTATTTCATGATTAATTGTATTGTTTCAGGGCGTTTTGCAAAAGTCACTTCTGCAGGAGCTGCTAGACAGGACACTCTTATGGTCTTGTCTAAGCTGTGAAACAGGAGGCTAATGCAGTTTTGTCTAAGTTGTCCCAGCTTCCTATTTTCTTGTTGGGTACTCTGGCCCTGACTGCGTAATTGTCCAAATAACTCCTAACACTACTATTTAATATAATCACAAGTTCTAACTGATGTATTTTCGCTATTTCTCTGTCTTCTCTACCTTTGTATCGCTGTTCAAACCAATCAGGTTTTTATAGACCAGTGGAAAAAAGCGGTCACATTCCAGTAAGACCACCTTCTTTTATGCACATATGATGTAAATTATTGAACAAATTCTATTGAGCTGTCAAATAAATGGTTGACTACCAAGTGACAAAACACCCATTTTTTTCCCCAACTATCTCTTTGTACAACAACTTGTCTTCACTGGGGTTAGTGGAAATTGTGAAGAATATTTTGTTTAATCCTAACAGCCATCTCAGGTCTTGCTTGAGAAGCTGTGCTTGAAAACTACTTCAGAATTATCAGTGCTTCTGTTTTAAAGCACATGCACACAGGTAGTTGTTTCATTTATCTATTGCTGGTAACACACTGTCCCAAAATGTGAAACGTAAAATGGCAATCATTTTATGATACTTCTGAACTCTCAATCAGAGATTTAGGCTGAGTTGAGGTAGGCAATTTTTCTGCGCCATGTTCTCCATGCCTTTTAATAAGGAGATGCAATGGTATTCAGTTGACGACTGTACTGGGCTAAAGAATCTCAAGAGGCTTTGTCCGTATCTCTGGCACTCAGCTGCACAGGTGTGAATGACTGGAGGCTGGACTCTGCCTCTCCATTATCCGAGGAGCCCCTCTACAGGGTGTGTGTCAGCCTTGTTAAACTTGTTGAGTAGCGATTCAGGAAATGTTCTGTAAGAGAGGAATTTGGAAATCCCCCAGTTCCTGAAGACCAGACTGGAAGCCATAAAAACAATATTTCTGCTACACTGTGTCAATAAAAGCAGCCCCAGTGTCTGTGCAGATTCAAGGGGAGGTAAAAGACCCATCTCAATGCACATTCAGGAAAGAATTTATAGTTATCTTTAATCCAACAAAGTAAATAATAAACTGAGTAACATGTTTGAAGTAATACATTGTTTCTATTCTGTATTTTGATTGAATGTATTTCTGTATCTTTGTATTTTGATTGAATATATTTCTATCTTGTTTTCAATCAAAAGAATCTGAGCATTTAGACATGTATGTAATTATATATTAAATTATACACTTTTCTAAATTAGACTAAAAAATCCCATTACACAGAAGATAAATATAGATTTTACGTCATTGTAGTTTAATTTCATTTTTATACCATTTAAAAGTTACAGATTTTTTTAAAAGTATAAATTTTATACATCATTTCAAAATATATATATATATATACACCCATCAGATTATTCAAATTTTTAAAATGTCATCTTATTTTTTAAAGTTCCTATATAATATGCATAATAATGTAGTATTTCACTGCAATGATAACATTTACCCTTGCATTATTTTGAAAACTCTCCTAAGATCTTTAGCAAAATTATTGTAATAGCTTCAAAAATACAGCTCTATCCTTCTGCCTCTAATTTTGTAAAGGAAGGAAATTATTTGGTTATCAACCAAAAGCAATATAAGCTTCTATAAATCACTTCAATTTATAGGCATTTTTCGACATTATAAAGCAAAAATATCTGCTGACAGCAGACCAGAACTACTTTATTGTGAGATGGAAAATTAACATGCAGGCCAGTAAATGGAATTTTTAGTTACAATTCATTAATATGTTGTTAAGCGATTTTTTTCTGAGAACTATCCATGTACGAGACAGTCCGCACACGCTCCTGACAGCGGTCCCCTATATGCTTTCTGTAAACAGAAAATGAAGCAACATCCTAGTCATTCTCTCTGGAAAGACAGCTTTCAGAGCTTTATGCAAATAACATGACCCTCTAGCTGTGGCACATTCTTCAAAAAGACACCTACCTTCAAAAGTGACAGCGAGTAATAATGTGACAAACGAGCATGCAGCCTGCACATGTGCCACATATTTCACCTAGAATCCTTGGATGCGATAAAATTAACGTGACCTCTATCGCCAAGGACATTATAATCAATGGAACAGAGCCATAGAAGAAGCAGAAATGGTGGGGGCCGTGTCCTCATTCAGTAGGCTTTAGTTAAAGCTTTCTAAAATCAATTTCCCTTTTTATTTTATTTTTTTAGCCAGAGATCCACTCACTTATAGAAATTCTATTGTCTTCATTACAAGAAGGAAGCATATTCACTGATCATCAAGAAGAAAAAGAGAGATCATCTATGAAATACTCAAATAATTAGATTGTAGTTGGGCAATGTAAGACTTTAATGAATATTGATATTGAGATTAAACAACTTGGTTTATTATTAGTATAGCCTGCTCTACATTTTGCTTTGTTTTACAATCAATTTTTTTCCTTTTAAAAAGAGAAGACAAATGATGCACATTTTTCTTTTTTATTGATGAGAGAATTAGGCAAAGAAGTATAATAAAATATTTCCAACTGACTTTGCAAAATAGGTAATATACAAATGAACTGTTTTCAGTGTCCCCCCACACAGGCATGCAGTAAGCACACCATGAAAGCTTTATTGTATCTTAATTGTAGCAATCTAATTTAAGAAAGAAACAATAGGACACTTTTTCAATTTGCCTTGACAGACTTTTGGCAAAAATTAAAAAGTCCTCAACAAAAATAATTTTTGTGGCATCAAGCTGGGTTCTAGGCCACCAACTGGTATATACATCAAAATGCAACAAAGGTAGATTTAGACATTTGCTTATAATTATTTTGAAGCTACTGAAGAGAATCGTATCTTTAATTTATATTCAGAGTCATAATTGCTAAAGATCTGTGGAAAAAGATCTAACAAACATTATGATTATATATCTGCTAATGGGATCGTGAAAGAAATTAAATTGAGTTCATCATAAAATAAAAGTTCCTTTGAAGTGCAAAAAATATATTGTTTGACCCCAGATTCAAGATAGTATTAGCTTCTCGTTTCTTCTATTTGTTGAATATATATGTAGTAATTAACAGAAACAAGCTAGAGTTTTAACTGTTATTCATACATGAAATCACATGTTGGAAATGGTTACCTATACACTCCAAGGAAACAAAAACAACTTAGTAGATTAGGAATGAACTTTTAATATTACTTCTAAAAGGCCTTTGAAATTACACATTTGAAGAAAGGAAAGGTAATGCTTTCCTTTATATTACAAGGAGCCCCATCTCTTAATGTATTTCTAATTACACATAAAAAGGAGTGGACACAATAAGGAGATTTGCTCACTTGATAAAATATTATAAAAGCATCTTTTTAAAAGAATAATATATTTCAAACATTCAGAAGAATACAAAATTGTAGCTGTCTTCTCACTATTAAATTTGGCAGATACCAAATCTAGTAGTTTTACTTACTATTCTCTTCATTTTTATCAAAATTATTCAGGCATGCAAAACTGTTCAAGACAAACACTTCCTTGCACCCATGTTTTCTGCAACCCATAGCCAAGCATGTTTGATTATTTTAGCTATTAAATTTGGATTTGACCTTCATGTCTCTAAATACTATGTTATATTGCCATTTCTTTACCTTTCGGTTTTAGGCAATTTCTAACTATTTGCAATTAGGGGATAAAGTTTTAGATATCCTTCTCACATCAACCCTGAACATATGCATACAGTTCTGCCCTTCTTGCCAATAGAACTTCATTATAAATTTTGTGGGATCAATATTTAGACATTACATTATGATGGCTATATAGACACTACTCCCAAGTGATTCATTATCTGTGATTAACTATGATTCATTATGTAAATATTATTCTACAGCTTATTCTTATTTTAGCATATATTTTATATTCATTAAGTTAATATAATGAATTAATATAACTTTTATTTTAATGCTTATTAAGATTTCTGTGTACTCATTTTTAATGATGTAGCCATTTTAGCCATTTTAATCATAGTATTCTTTCTTGTTACAAATATTCTCATTTAACTTTATTCCTTTTGAGATTTGTTATTTTCTATTTCTTCTATCAAATACCAGTTTCCCATCCAGAAAAGCAAATTTTTTGACTTTTGAGTTAGTTTTATTTATCTTTATGTCTATTTCCTTTAATTCTATAAATAATATTGTTCTGTCTTTAATGTTCAAGTTTATGGATTGTGAATATGCACGAAATTACCTTTTTTAAGAATAAATTTCTATAATAGTTAAATTTTTTACTCATGTGTTTATTTTATTTTATTTTATTTATTTGACAGAGAGAGACACAGTGAGAAAGGGAACATAAGCAGAGGGAATGGGAGAGGGAGAAGCAGGCTTCCTGTGGAGCAAGTAACCCAATGTGGGGCTCGATCCCAGGATCCTAGGATCACTACCTGAGCTGAAGGCAGACGCTTAACAACTGAGCCAACCAGGCACCCTACTCATGTGGTTTTGATGTCACTGCATACATTAAAGGGCAGCTTACACCTTGTATCTTCTACATCTAATATTTCCTTTGATCCTTATTTTTGAGATAAGGTTGATGAGATAATTCTGTTTTATTCAAAAATTCATTGACAGATTTTATTTTTTAAATTAATTTACTTTTTTAAAGTAGGCTCCATGCCCAATGTGGGGCTCAAGCTCGAGCTCCCGAGATAAAGAGTTGTATCCTCTACTGACCGAGCTGGCCAGGCACCCCACATTGACAAATTTTAAATCAAATTTATTGAGCTAGAAATCACAAACTATAAAATTCATCCATGTGAAATGTACAATGCAATATTTTCAGTAAAAGCATGGATTTGTGCAACCACTGACTGCCATGATCTCCCTCTAAAACATTTTCATCTCTCCAAAGAAAACTTTTATTCTGTTAGCCATCCCTCTCATTCACCTTTTTCTCCAGACCCCAGAAACCACAAATCTACTGTTTGTCTCTACAGATTGGCTTATTCTGGACATTTCGTACAAATTATGCCACATAATAAATTTCTTTGGTGACTGACCTTTTATGCAGCTTAATGCTTTCATGGTTCATCCACATTGAAAAAATATGTTAATATCAATTCCTTTTATATTGCCAAATAATATTCTGTTTAATAGATACATTCTATATAATGATCTATCCACCCCTTGATGGCCATTTGAAGATTATTTCCGCTTTTTGGCTATTACGGATAACTCTGCTGTGAACTTTTCTGTATGAGTTTTTGTATGAATGTCTATGGTTCTCTTGGGTGTAGACATAGCAGAATAATTGCTGGGTCATACAGTAATTGTGTTTAATATTGTGAGGAACTGCCAAGTTGTTTTCAAAAGTGGCTGCATCGTGGGTGCTTTGGTGGCTCAGTCACTTGAGCGACTAGCTCTTGATTTCTGCTCAGGTCATGATCTCATGTGTCACAGGGTGGAACCACCTTGGGGCTCTGTGCTCAGCAGGGAGTCTGTTTGAAGATTCTCCCCCACTTGCATACACCCCCCCTTAAAATGAATAAATCTTAAAAAAAATTAGCTGTACCTTTTCAACATTCCCACCTGCCATGCAGGAGGATTTCAATTTCTTTCCATTCTCATCAACACTTGTTATCAGTCTCTTATTTTAGCCATTTTAATGTGTGTGAAGTGATATCTCAGTATAGTTTTAATTTCCATTTACTAATTACTAATGAATGTGAATGTATTTTCTTGGGCTTATTAGGATATGTATTTCTTCTTTAAAGAAATACCTTTTCAAATCCTTTTCTTATTTTAAAATTGGGTTACTCTTTTTATTTTTTATAATTTGCTGGATTTTCTCTGCTAGTACTTTTTTGAGGACTTTTTGTCTATATTTTTGAGATATGCAGGTCACTAGTTTTCTATCTTTTGGGGGGCACCTGTGTCTAGTTTTAGTGTCAGGCTCATTCTGGCTTTTTAGAATCACTTGGGAAGTATTTGCTCCTCTTCTATTTTTTTGGAAGAGTTTTGAAGGATTGTTACTAATTCTGACCTAAATTTTTTGGTAGAATTTGCCCGTGAAGACATTTGAGACTATGTTTTCTCTTTTTTCTTTTTCTTTTTCTTTTATTTCTTTGGCTGTTTAATTTGGTGGGAAGTTTTAAATTACTAATTCAACATTTTCATTACTAAAGATTCATTCAGATTTTCTATTTCTTTATGAGTCAGTTCTGGTATAATGTGTCTCTCTAGGAATCTATCCACTTCACCTTAGTATCTTAGATATCTAATTTGTTGTTTATAGGTTTCTCTAGTATGCCTTTGTATTTCTTTAGGGTAGATATTGATACCTCTTCCTTCATCTTGATATTAGTGAATACTAACATCTGAGTTTTTCTTTGCTCTGTTTGGTTTTATGTTTTTTTGTTTGTTTGTTTGGTTTGGTTTTGGTTTTCGGTTTGGGTTTTTTTTTTTTTTTCTTTAGTGAGACTAGCTAAGGATTAATTATTTACAGAACTCTCTACAAAGATCCAACTTTTGATTGATTTTCTGTTTTTCTGTTTTATATTTCATTAATTTTTGCTCTAATGTTTCTTTCATTTTTTCTCCTGGCTTTGGTTTAATTTGTTCCTTTCTCCTAAGCCATTAGGGAAAAAAGGTCAATTGATTTGAGATCTTTTTTCTTTTGAACTATAGGCTTTGACCTCTATAAATTTCACTATAAGCATTGCTTTTATTATATCCCATAAGTTTTGGTATGTTGTACTTTTCATGTATCTCGAAGTATTTTTTTCATTCCTTATATGGTATCTCCTTGATACATTAGTTATAAAGATGTGTATTGTTTGATATTTACTTCTTTGTGAATTTCCCATGTATCATTTGGTTATTGATTTCTAATCCAATTCTATTCTGGTTTCAGAACATATATTTTATAAGATGTCAGTCCTTTGAAATTTATCCAAGCTTGCTTTATGGTCTAGTACATGATCTTTCATGGATTATTTTCTTTGTGTGTTTGAGAAGAATGCATATTCTGCTATGGTTGACATTAGCGTTCTGTAGATGTCTGTTAGGTCTAGCTGTTTTATAGTGCTCAAGGATTCTATTTCCTTGGTGATCTCCTGCCTATCCACTATTAAAAATAGAGTATGGAATTCCCCAACTATTATTGTTAAATTGTTTATTTCTACCTTAAATTGTTTTCAGTTATTTCTTCAGGTAATTTGAAATAATATTGTTATGAGCATGTATGATTATAATTACCATATCTTTAGAGTAAATTATACTATTTTATCATTATAAAATATCCTTCTTCATCTGTAGTAAAAAATTTTTTTGTCTGAAAGTCAGTTTTGTCTGAGAGTAATGTAATCATTTAGCTTGCTGTTGGTTACAGTTTGCATAATCCTTATCTTCCCATCTTTTTACTTTCAACCTATTTATAGCTCTGAATTTAAAGTATGTGTATTGTAGACAGTGATGGTTGGATCATGTTTTTGTATCTGTCCAACTATGTCTACTTTTTAGAACATGTAACCTATTTGCATTTATTATAATTAGTGATTTGATAATATTTATGTCTATCATTTTGCTATTTGATTTCTATTTGCTATTTGTTTTATTTATTTGCTCCTCTTTTCTTCTCTTATTGCCTTCTTCCATGTTAAAAGAAATATGTTGCGGTGTGCTTTTCAAATTCTATTGCCGTTTTTACTTTTTTAAAAAATAACCTTATAAAGATGTGTGTGTGCGTATGTGTGGGAGGGGGCTGCTAAGGATATTACATCGTATTTTAAAAGAATGGAGATTAGATTAATATTAATTTAATTCAAAAGCACACCAGAAAAATGCTCTTTTGTAAACTATTTTTTCACCCCTAACTTGAGTATTTTATTAAAATAATAACGTCTTTATACATCATTATCCCATCAACATGGTTTTATAATTATTAGTTTATAAAGTTGTATTATAATATTAAGGAAGAAGAAAATAGTCTTAAAAATTCTTTTAGGGTGTCCTTTATACTTGCCTTTATAGTTAACTTTGTAAGCGTTCTTTATTTCATGATGCCGATTTCAGTTAGATTATTCTTTCACTTCAGACTAAACAACTTTCTTTAGTAGTTCTTGGAGAGTAGGTCGGCCAACATGTTCCCTCTCTGTCTGTCTTTCTGTGTGTTTTCCTTGGGGTTTCTTAATTTCTTCTTCATTTTCAAAGTATGCTTTCTGGATAAAGATTTCCTTGTTGCTAGTCTTTATCCCTCCACCACTTTGAATATGGTGTCCTTATTGCCTTCTGAACTTCCATGGTTTCTTTTATATAACGATATATTCTTCTCTTATTGGCTTTCATGTTTTGCTTGTGAAGAGCCTTAAGATTAATCAAAACGAAGACTGAATCCATCTCAGGTCTTTCCGGGGCATGCATACAGCCCTGCACCTGAGTGTGACTTTCCAGATTCCCCAGGATGATATTAGAACTTTTCAAAACTCTCTCTGAGAACATCTCATTTCCCAGCTCTTCCTTTTACATTTTGTCCATGCTCTTGATTATACCACCAGGTATAACCTCAGTCATCATAAGCGTTGAAAAACCACGGATTGTTTCTAATGACTGCTGTAGGGGTAAGGCATTTCTCAAATGAAGCTCTAGTCCAGACAAATAACAACAATGCCTTGGGAATGGAGTTGTAAGGTAGGTCAAGAAGAGGCAGTGCTCTGAAAATAGGAACTTTTAATAGCTCCATACATTATCTGTGTCCATTGGCAATTTCAAGACTACTGGTTTCACATCCACTGTATTTGCAAAGTGATGGATGGGTGCTGGGAGGAGACTGGTTTGTAACACTACAAGCGTTGTTCCTACTAAGAATTAGCAGGTGTTTTGAATAAACAGTTCTTAGATTTTTTTTAAGCATTTGTTTAATTTCAGAGTCTGCAAATGTTGATTTTGATCATTTTTGTCAGGATTTTCCTTGCTTTCATCAAGGAATGGGTTATGGAGGTCTTCCTTCCACCATTTTAGCAGTCCCACCAATAGCATTTTATTTTAAATCACAAATCTTACCCTATTAACAATCTCTTTCCCATCCTGTACACCATGAAATAAATTGGTATATTTTATTCTTTTATAGCTAAGCCACTGTGTAGCTTTTTTTCTAGTCTTCTTCTCCTTACATTCTATCCCTTTCAGACTTGGTTTTATGACAGTGGTGACAGGTTTGATAATAACTATAATAAGGGAATAGTTTAAGTTGGATGTTGTTTATTTTGACCTTCTTTTGCACAAAGGCTCAGCTTTAAGGAGGAAGGAATCTCATATTAAATCTCTTAAAGTATGCAGGTCAAATGCCACTACTGCTATGTTCAGATAGCTATTACATTCCAGATCATAGCCTTTAACACTTAAATTTTTCTTGAAACCCATTGAGTCACCTCTTCTTTAAATTTTGGCACCCTTGTTGTAGCTTTCTTTGGTATCAGAAACACAATGACATTATTATTGATATATTTGTTTCTCCCTAGTATTTGAGCATACGGCACTAGGGCAGATGTGTAACCATACCCTGTAACCCCCCACGTTCCAGACTTCTCTTTTGAGTGGAAATATAATTTTTATTTTCTTGCCCAAATTCACTTTAGTAACTGTGTATATTTAATATATATTTAGCTATTTTTACTTATAGGAGAATTTGTCAATGACATGACTCCTGATAGCCTCTTCAACTTTATTTCCTAGAAATCACCATTTTTCATATGTACTTTTCAGTACCATTGTCTGGGTTTGGCTATACACCTGTCATTCCCTTTGAAATGTAAAAAACACTTCTTGCTTTTCCAATTTTTCTTTATCCTTCAAAACTACTCCTTTATGAAGGTTTTGGCAAGCTAGATATAATGGCTTTTTTTTTTTCCAAATAACATATCCTTATCTCTTATTGAGTATAAAAATTGTGCTCAGTTTGTCTTTTTGTTTCCAGTTACACATCACCATTTCTAACTTATTTTACACCCTGAAAATATATATTTGCTGAATGAACGTATCAATGTATCATATAGCATATGATTCAGAAAACTGAATAATGGTAACATAAAGGAAGATAAGATAGCACAAATTATTGTTCAGCTGTAGTTTGTTTTTATTAGTCACAGAATAAATTAATTAGCTTTATTGAAATTTATTGCTTCTTTGTTTTTGTTTGAACAGATTCAATTGTCCAAATAGCTATTCATTTGAAATATATTCAGATTTGAAGTGATCAAAACATTCTATACAGAATGTGACTTAATTTAAGAAATCAGACTTTCTTGGATAAATAAGTAACTATGTGTATTACAAAATCAACTTCAACATTATTAGTAAATTGTTAGGAAAACAATGATCACTTGATTCAGAGAAGAAAAACATTTTCACATGAAGCATGTCATTTGAGAGAACAAGTAACTTTCAGTTTAATTAAGAGCCAGGTAGATGTTTTGTGATAGGATGAGATTTAGAATTATAGTTTACCCAGGCAGAAAAACATATATCTATTTTGTTTTATTACTTTTTCCACCATGTAAGTGTAACACATATACTATCAAATATTTTTATAACAAAATAAATATTCTGTAAAATATTTCTAACATCATGCCCTATGATTGCTCTATTATTACGGTATACATTTATCCAGGTTGTAAGATGCAATAATGTGTATCTATGTTTGTCTACCTCTTAATCAAATGACACTACTACTAATATTGTAATTTTTCCATTATATGTTACTAACTTTTGTTCAAAATAGTTCAATTATTCTATAGCATTACTTCTGTTATTTTTTAATTATTCTCATTTATGTAGGTACCAAACTGTACTGAACTTATCCTTGTTGTTGGATATATTGTAATTGGAGTATAGCAGTTATTTTTCAATATAAATGATGCTCTAATAAATGTTCATTTATGCATATGATTCATATGTCATATTCATATTTGTGTATTGCAATTCTGTATATTTCCCCCAGAAATTTCAAATTTATTAGACACTTAATACATGGACTGTATTCCCTAATGTTGTGGAATGTTTAACCTATTTGTATTTATAACACATTTTCTTATTAATGTATTCATTTCCTTAGTAAATAATCTTTCTATAGATTTGTCAATTTCATTGAATGTTTCAAAAAGAACAATTCTATATTTGCCAAATCTACCATTTTATTTTCTTGTATACATATCCCTGATTCTTACATTGTGAAATTTTCCTTTCAAGCAAATAATTCATATATATATATATAAATATATATATATATTTATATATTTATATTTTGGGGGGGTAGAGAAGAGTGACTAGGGATATTTCTATGCGTTTCAGTCATTCTACCATGAACATTTAAGATATGTTGCTTTAATGACTTGCCATTGTATTTTGTCTTTTATTAAATAATATGGATTTACTGATATGCCGATACAATTCGATTTTATTTGTAATCAGGCCATGTTTTCATAGTAAACAATAATAAGATTACCTTTTTACTCTGTTACTTAGACAATATGTCCTTTGAAGCTTAGAATATATATCAAATGTTAAATGGTTATTGTATTTAAAATATTGCATTTTATATACTACCAAGTTAAAAAATTAATTTAGAACTCTGTAAACTTTTGATGTAATTATTTTTATTTAGTTTCTGTAATTGTTTTCATGTGTTTAAAAATGAAGATCTAATTACACAAATATGTCATTTCTATGGACATATTTAAATTAATTATATGCTTTTTTTAGGATTAAACACTGTATACAAATGTATCAAAGCAGTCTATTACATTTAAAGCAAGAAATTTATACTTAGTATTCATTTCAGAAAAAGACACATATAAAAATTTATAGTTCTAATTTTTCTAATTACTTTTTTTAAAGTTGTAAAAGAACTTACATCTAATTATTTTTGGAATAACTAATGTTCATCCCTGGTTAAATGCAATTACATACATGATGAGGGGAAAAAAAGGAAAACTAAAGAAAGTAAATACTACTATCCATTAGGAACATAATTTTCCACTCCAGAGATAACCATTCTAACAGGGGTCTAATATTTCCTTCTCAATTTCCCAGAGATCATCTGTGCAGCTGTGTAGAGTTGAGGTTTGTATGGATGTGTAACTGGTAGTGTGCTAAATACTTATTCTCTGTTTCTCTCTTGCTTTTTTTGGTGGTTATTTTTTAAAAATTGGTTATGGCTCATTAACAGATGTGATAAAGCTCCATTTTATTAATTCATAGATTACTATAACATAACTAGAAGCAATTTAATATACCTAACTTGTCTTATGTGTAACTTTTATGGGGACAAGTTAATGTATATAAATAGCCTTATTGTACATTTTAAAACTTTTTTATCAGATAATGCTATGATAAATGGTATTTTTAATGTTTTTTAATATTTTCAAGTTTATAGATAAAATAAAATTTTACACAGTACAAAACAATATTTTTTAGTAGATATGGCCACAAATTTTTTCCAAAAATTTTAATACTTTTTATTGCCACCTGGAATTCATGAAAAGGCCTGTTTTTTCATATGTTCACCAATCCAGTGTTCTTAACTCCTTTACGCTTCTCTTCCCAAATAAGCAAAATCCAGATTTTCATAATTTTAATTGTATTTTTTAAATTATGAATGAATCTCAGAATCTTTTCAAATGACTACAAAAGTAAGAGCTATTTTATTTACTTTTCTACAAGTGTATGTATGAAAAATTATTTGTTTACACATATTAACATATAACTATAAATGTATAATCACACAGAATCTAGCAAAATATTATATTGGAAATTAATTTCATCATTTGAAGATTTCATTTTTTTTTTAGGATTTTATTTATTTATTTGACAGACAGAGATCACAAGTAGGCAGAGAAGCAGGCAGAGAGAGAGGGAGAAGCAGGCTCCCCGCTGAGCAGAGAGCCCGATGCGGGGCTCCATCCCAGGACCCTAAGATCATGATCCGAGCCCAAAGCAGAGGCTTTAACCCACTGAGCCACCCAGATGCCCCCACTTGAAGATTTCTTAATAGATCTATTAGTTACAATGAATCCCCAGGTAATTTTATCTAAAATTGTAGATGCTTTATCCACAAATTTGACACCTCTCTTTAAGACCTATCCTTTGAAGTATGTTTGAATCACTTTTGTAACTTTCAAGAGTTTACAGTAATTTATTTGTAACATTTAATATTAAATCCAGAACATGTAAGTGACTGACAGTGAGTTTTGTTTAATGATAATTTACAATATAAAGTCATTTCCTCAGCCATTGATTGCTTTTACTAAGTTTTTGGCACTATATCTTGCTTTATTTTAATATATATCATGTCAGTTCATCTGGGTTTTGGATGTGAATAACGTATTTGACCCTCAGTGGGGGACTTTTCACAGTGTTAATTTACCTACGTGATACCGCCCTATCGTGAGTGCAGCTAACCACCTATGTGTGACTACATAATTTGAAAAGTTAATGGCTCCCTTGGGAAGTTTCATTGCATATTTGCTCTTTTATTGCATGGTAGTCCACTTAAAAAATAAGCTATTCTTATTCTGCCGAGTATAGATTTTACTCAGTTAAAAATAATCTTTGTGACAGTTTAATCCTACTACAATTCATGACAAAATGAATATGACACATTTACTATAACTCGAATTCTCAGGAATTTTTCTAATGGTCCATTTAATGTTCCATGGAGGTGAACATTAATACTGCGGGAAAGCTGGCAGCCACAATTAACAATGCAAGCTGTCAAAGTTGACAGTAGCAACTTTATTTCAATAAGGCATTTTAGCAGATTTCTCCGATTTATAAATTGGACACACAAATTCCACGAAATAATATAGCTACACACAACTAAGGATAAAATTGCCTATTATGACGTACATGGTAAGACTAATGTCATTCCTGAAGTTTTAATGACACAATTTGATAGAAGGGCTTGAAGTCGAGGTGTAAAGGGGTAAACATGTAGTGCCGTCATTTCTATCAGCAAGAATTGTGATTAAAAATGACATTTTGTTTTCTGTGTTTTTTTCCCCACCAAATTAACTATTTCTTCCTCACCATTTAGTGGTAAAGACATTTGTTTGTCTGTAAAGCTCAAGAAGTAATAGAATATTAATTGTAATAAAACCAAGAATGGACGCTGGGGCTATAAAATAATTGCTTCCCCACCAACCTCAGTGAACTACTTCTTCCTTCCACCTATGATGTCAGAATTAAACATTTTTGAGGGATTTTTTGTTGTTATTGTTAAAACATATGTTGAAGAAACAACTGGAACTCTAATAAATTATGATGCAAATGTAGAATGATACAAAAATTGGGGGAATTGTGTTATTTCGTTATACAGTTAACATGTACTAACCCTATGACCCGCCAATTTCACCATTATATTGTTTCCCAAAAGAAGCAAATTTTATTATTATTAATATTAGTGTGTGTGTGTGTCTGTGTATACACGCACACCAAGACTTGATAATAACCATAGTTACTTTATTATAATAGTCAAAATTTAGAAACAACCTAGATGTCTATCAATTTTGTTTAGAATGCTTGCACAAACTGACATATTCTTAAAATACTACTCAATCATAAAAAGGAGCACTGTCATGCACACAACAACATGGATAAACCTGGAAAATAACACAGTGTGATCAAAGACTTGTACTAAAGAACAGATAGTACATGATACTTAGAATTGTCAAAGTTCATCTGTGGTAAAGAAAAAAATTAATTGCTAGCTGTGGCTTCTGAGGTTTGAGGAATAGAGATTGATTAAATAGGCATGAAGGACCTTTCAGGGGTACTGATAATGTCCTACAGCTTGATAAAGGGTTGAGCTACAAAAGTAGAGGCATTAGTCAACCTTCACTGAATAGGCTGTCTTAAGACTTGTACAGTTCATTGTTTGTAAACTTTGCATAGAAGAAAAAAAAAAAAGAAGTAGAAGAGGAACCATCACCATGTATTGAACTCTTGGTACTGATGTGCATGTTGATGTATTTGGGCAGAAATTAATCGATATCTACAACTTACTTTGAAAATAAGTTGAACTGATAGATTGATTGAGGGATAGATGAGATAGGTAGGTAGGTAGATAGATAGATGATAGATAAACTATAATAGAGTAATTAGCAAAATTCTACTTATAGAATCCATATGGAAAGTATATGGATGTTCATTGTAAAATTGTTTCAGCTATTTTCTGATAGATTTTATTGTAATAATTCTTATTTTAATAATAAAATGTTGTTAACAATGAAAAGAAAATATATGAATTCTTTGTACTACCAGGATGGCAGTATTGCCTTTATTTTAAATTTGAAACCTAAGTGTGTAGTAATAAAATCATGAAACTTTTTTTTAATCTTTATTTGTAGGAGCACCTGGGTGGCTCAGTGGGTTAAGCCTCTGCCTTCAGCTCAGGTCATGATCTCAGGGTCCTGGGATCAAGCCCCGCATCAGTCTCTCTGCTCAATGGGAAGCCTGCTTCTCACTCTCTCTCTCTGCCTGCCTCTCTGCCTACTTGTGATCTCTCTCCCTGTCAAATCAATAACAAATAAAAAAATCTAAAAAAAAATCTTTATTTGTAAAATGAATAATTTTTCTTGTGTTTCTAATTTTCCCTACATTCTTAGGTCTTATTTGTAGATTTTCTAGATTTTTTCTTCTTTTAATTTTCTTTTAACTCATTTTGGAATACTAACCTATGCTTTGTTTCTGTTTATGGGTGTGTTTTCTAGCATAGTTTCATTTTCTGAGGTATTATTTTAGTTCTCATTCTTAATTTATTGTTTATGCTGGAAAGCATGTTCATTAAAAAATGAGCTAAGAGAAAGTTAAAAAAAGTTATTTGTATTTGCTTTTCTGACAGTCCTTTTTTATTACTCGTGTTGATGTGATAATTGGTTTTTCTGGTCTTTTGGAAGAAAAGATGAATTTCAAAATCCTTTATAGAGTCATGGTATTAGAATTTCTTTTTTGGCTATTTTTATAAGATTTCAAAATTCGTGGTCCCTTCCTTTCTCAGACCTCCTAACTCTCTTCATGTTCCTTGCCTTCCCCATGGCTCTTTTCCACTCCTTTTTGTAACTTTATGGCTCTTATTTGGTTCTATCTCCAGAAATTTCTTTATAGTGGAATATGGCATGTGTTTTGGAAATTATCCACTGCAGATTTGTTTTGACAGCTCATAATACCTAGACTTTTTCAGTGCATTCAAATCTTACCATGGTCCTTTGCACTCATGTGTAATTGGAGGCAATCCACTATTAACTAGCTAAGTTTGCTTGCTGCACTTTCCAGAGAGTCCACATTGACTCATCTGAGGTTCCTCTCTTCTCAGGTTTGTCTACAACTCTCGCATCTTCTGTCCTCTCTACACAAATGTTGATACCATGCCAGTCTTGCTCCATTCTGGTTGGATCCACTTATTTTAGTATCCATAGGGATAGCTTTTCATATACTTTGGTTGTAGATACTGTTCTTGGGCGTTTGATTTTGCTATTCATTTTGATCTGACATCTTCAATTTTTTGAGAGATTCATGAAAATTTGCCACTATACTATAACAGCTTCCACCACCAGTTTTCTAGCATTGCATCACACTTGACTAAAAAAAAAGTGCCTTCCAGTTTCCTATATAAAAATTAATCTTTTAATGATTTTATATTAGTGTTTAATTATATTATTCTTAACATTATGTTAGTATAAACTGATATTAATGTACTTATATTTGTTTAATTTATTTAAAAATGTTATTTATCTTTATGTGGAATTTGTTACTGTAATACATTTCATTACTTATAAAATAATACATAACTGAACAATAAAATAATTAAAGGTATGCTACAGCTATAACACCACACATAGGATACAGAAGATATAATATCTCAGGATGTTTACTTATAATTTCTATAAATTTTATTATCTTAGCACCAAGTAAACAAAGTATGGTTCCTGGAAAGATCAGTCACCTACATTGATCAACAGGGAAACACAAAAACAAAAATATTGCCATGCTTCCATTAACTTTATGGCTTATAAATTATGCATAGATTAGTCTCAATTTATGAATCATATATTCAATTTCATTTTATCAGGAATACTTAATACTAATTTTAGTGGTTGACATAAGTTTATTTATTGGTTTATTTAACAAATATTTACTGAGAGCTAACTTTTTCTAAGTTGTGTGTATGTATGTGTTTGTGTTACCTTTTTGTTTTTATTATTTATTTATTTATTTATTTTAAAGATTTTATTTATTTATTTGTCAGATGGAGATCACAAGTAGGCAGAGAAGCAGGCAGAGAGAGAGGAGGAAGCAGGCTCCCCTCTGAGCAGAGAGCCCGATGCGGGTCTCGATCCCAGGACCCTGAGATCATGACCTGAGCCAAAGGCAGAGGCTTTAACCCACTGAGCCACCCAGGTGCCCCTGTTTTGATTTTTGTACTTCCTATAAAATCTATCCCTTAGTGCATAAGAAGCAGCATGTGCAATACTTCTCAGCAATTCATAAGAACTTAAGAACATAGAAATCCATATATATTTAATGTTTATTAATTTTAGGATTAATTCACAAAGTAAAATATAGGTGTTTTATAGTGCAGTGGTTCATGATGCAATGTGTTCTTTGTCGCAAGCACAGATTTTTTTCCTAACTGAAAAACAAAAACTTTGTAGGATGTTACTGCATCATATAATATATATTATATATAGAAAATCCTAGATTCTACCAAAAAGTTGTTAGAACTAATGAACAAATTTAGCAGTTGAGAATACGAAATGAATATACAAACAAAAAACACAGTTGTGTTTCTATATACTAATAACAAACTACTATCTGAAAAAGAAAATAAGGAAACATTGTCATCAATAATTGCATCAAAAAGTATAAAATACCAGGAATAAATTTAACCAAGGAGATGAAAGATCGGTTTCATATGTTGTTTCATATGAAACATGAAACAACATATGAAAGATGGTTTCAGTGTTGTGAAACTGAAACCATCTGCTTCAGTTTAGATATGCTTTAAATTAAAGGTATGCTATTTACCTTTATAAATAGCATATTTTATGCTATTTATAACATATAAATGTTGTGTATATATATACAAATATATATAAACTGAAACTATTAAGACATTGATGAAAGAAATTGAAAAAGACACAAATAAATGGAAAGATCTTAGGTGCTCATGGAGTGGAAAAATTAATATTAAAATTTCCTTACAACTCATGGCTGTCTACAGATTCAATGCAATCCTTATCAAAATTCATATGGCATTTTTACAGTAGTTTTTTTTAAGCTCTTTTGTTTTCCAAAATCTAAATTTCTTCATTAAAATGAGAATAGATTCAAAAAATAATGTGAAATTAAAATAATGGTGTCAGGCAAGCACACTTTAGTGTGATCTAACCTAGTGTGACATCCCTTCAAACAAATTATCACTCTTATCCTACTTTAATAGAAAACACCATTTCCTAACTATAGGACCTATTCCCTTGTATTCTGTGCTGATTAGACCATTTAGTGAACATTACATTCAACATTAGATTCATTTATTCATGTATTCATTCATTTTATACCTCTGTATTGGATTCAATTTGTGTCAAGTACTATTCTCTCTTCTGGGGTTACATAGTGTGTGTGTGTGTGTGTGTGTGTGTGTGTGTGTGTGTGTGTGTGAATGCATGCATTTTCATCTAGCCCATTGGCAGTATAATGAGTAGATCAGGCCAAAGACTGTAGTAGTAGCAAATATATAAAGGTGCACACAGCAGAAAACAACATACGGTGAGAATTTGGATACCACGGCTTTTTAAGAATCATTCATTCAGTCAGGGAAGGAAAAGGCTGGTTTTTTTTGTTTGTTTGTTTTGTTTTGTTTTTTAAAGATTTTATTTATTTATTTGACAGAGAGATAGATCACAAGTAGACAGAGAGGCAGTCAGAGAGAGAGGAGGAAGCAGGCTCCTCGCTGAGAAGACCCCCGCCCCCGCGCCATGCGAGCCTGGATCCCAGGACCCTGGGACCATGACCTGAACTGAAGGCAGAGGCTTTAACCCACTGAGCCACCCAGGCGCCAAAGGCTGGTTTTAAAAGTGGTCAAAACCATATCATAAAAGGTGAATGAATGTCAGTTTTAATTTGCTCCCGTCTTTATATCGAAAGCCGGAAGTACTAGCTACAGCAATAGAGATTATACGTCAAATGTCTTTTTAGTACATTCCCTAAAGTCCCAAGGCCAGCTGATCCTCTTCGGTTAGAAAAACAAGAGCTGCCCTTATCAGCATGTCTACCTCTTGGCAAATAAAGAAAACACCAATGTTTTATCCAGAAATCTAGAATTCGATTTACTAACAAATTCACCAGTATTTTTTTCAAGTTTTTATTTATTTATTTAAGAGAATACAGGAGAGGGGTGGAGGTTGGAGAGAGGCACAGGGAGGGGGAGAAGCAAACTCCTCACTGAGCAGGAACCTTGACATGGGGTTCAATCCCAGAATCCTGGGATCATGACTTAAACTGAAGGCAGACACTTCATTGACTAAGCCACCCAGATGCCCCACAAATACTGTTTCTAACAGTGGTTCATATTCCACCTATAAGAGAATCACTTAAGCCATTCTTTAAAACTCAGTCCTTGAGCTCTAATTCATACATTTGAAACAGAGATAGATCTGAAGAATCTTCATTTTAATAAACACCCTCTTGCAATTTTTTATGCATTCAAAATATTGAACCTAGTTTAAGGTTTAAAGACTAAAATGAAACTCTGTCTTTCTACACACACACATGCATACACACACACAGAAACCTTTGATTTTATTAGAATATATTGAAAATAAAGTCACATTTGAACAATTCTGGAGAATCATCAAGACCATAGAGAAGATGTGCTAAACCCAGGATCCAGCTATAGTGTTGAATGCTACTATACTTTCCACACTGAATCCTTACTCAATGTGTACGTCTGCCTTATAAATCTCCTGTATAGCAAGCTGGTAAGATGGTTTGAGAAGTTGGTAAATTACTAGGTATGCAGGAGGATCTCCTAGACCATGATTGCTATTCTTTCTCTCTGGCCATTTAAATTTCTTAATAAAGTCACCCTGTATTGGCAACCACTGAAGCAATGACCTTGCAGGTAAATTTCTTTTCCTAGGAGTGTCCTTTACTATCTGCCACACAAAATGTTTGATTATCACTAACGGAAGCTTTTATCCATCCACCCTTTCATTCATCTATGTATCTATTTACTCCTATTTTATATTAAATGCCTAATTAATAGCCAATCCCAATTCAGTTTCAATGATACATATTTTTTTCTTCCAGGCTTCTATCATACATGAATTCAATATATTGCAATAAATACTATGCTCACATTATATAACCAGTTACAAAAAAGATCAAGATAGATGAAATTTTATGGATTAAATTTCCTTTTAGAAAGAGGATGATATTCATTGAATGAAAATTGAATTTAGTGCAATCTTCAATCTTGCAGCTTTCTGTTTCAAGTGCACTTCCTAATCCATATATGCGCACACATTTTCTTAAGCAAAAGTGTATTAAATATTCTTAATAATACACCATATGTCTCTGAACACTACTATATGAAAGAAAGTAAAAGGGAAATAAATTATGCAGAGTCAGAATACTGTATTTTTTTTCTCCTAGGAGTCCGAACTATAAATTAATAGTGTCAAAAATATTTTATCAACATTCAATCTTTCTGATTGACAGACTGATTACTATTTGGGGAGAAATTAATTAGCTTCCCTCACCCATTTATCTTAACATTGCAATTTCACTGTGTGGCTGTGGTATTTATGTTGAGGGTGTTACGCTATTGTAAAATCTTTGGGGGGAAACTTTGGAACCAGAAAATGCAGACATAATACATTTTCCAACTTCATGAAGATACACTTTATTTTTGTACTTTGATATAATTTAGTAATACTTGAAAACTTTACAAGTATAGGCATATTCTTAGAAGATACAATCAGTTAAAATTGGTATATAAATAAACACATTTTTTAAATTTTGTAAGTTTAGAACCACTTAGCAAAATTGGGTATAAAAAGACCTCTCTTTCAGTATTCTAATTGATCTGAGCACAGGGACACAAAGAAGAAATAGTGAATGAGATAAAAAAGGCACAGAACAGATGCAGGAGAAAGGACTGGAAACAAAACTAAGCACAACATTGTATGACCATACTTGTGTTAACAATATAAACTGAACTACGTTTTTTGTCTCTTTACTTTTATTAGCGCACAGTCACAAAAATTTTGCTATAAAAGTATTGAGAAAAAAAGGTGTATATAAAAAAATTTTTTAAAAAGTGTATATATCTAAGTTAATATGTAGTGCATAACATATTTACTATACATATAGGTAAAAGTTAGAAGTATAATTTACTAATAAAATAAACAATTTGACTTTCTAGAGAATAGCACCAAGAGTAACAGTATAGAACTTTAAAACATTTAAAAGTTATTATAGAAAGAAAGAAATAAAATGTAAGTATATAAGAACTTAGAATAAAAATTAGTCTCAGGGAATATATTTTATCTATATTAATATTTAACATTTCTATAAAATGGTTCTAATTTATTATAGAATAGTGAAGATGAATTAAAATTAATGCAAATATTATTTACCGGATAATTATCTTAATATTATTGTTGTGTTTTTTACTTAAAATTTACAAGTATTGAATTATGAATAATATTTTTATTTATAGAGGAATAATCTAGCATTTAAACAAAACTTCTTCTTTGTAATTCTGTGATTTTCAAGGGCTTAATGCATGTTCTGCTTGCCTTTCTTTTGTTTTTTGTTATGTTTTCCCTTAGAAAACTGTATAAAAGTGATACACTAAACAAAAATTGAAAGGAATTTACTCAGCTAGAAGCAGTTATTGTGTGAGTCACCTTGTTAGACAGCTTTACCAAGAGTGAAATGAGTTAAAATTTAACTTTTGTTTGAAGAGCTAACCAATTCAATCACATAATAAGTAAGAAAATGGAGCTTATCTTAAGAAATAAGACTTCAGTAAATAAAAAACACATTGGAAAAGAGAATTGTTATTCTGTGTTTACATGAGAGAATGTTGGAAAGAGATTATCCCTAATCAGCATGATTAGCTAATCAGGAGGTTTAATTGAAAGCCAAATTCTCAAGTAAATATTTCAACAACAACAACAAAGAAAGAATAAAAATGATATTAAGAAGCCCCAACAAGGGGCACCTGGGTGGCACAGAGGGTTAAGCCTCTGCCTTTAGCTCAGGTCATGGTCTCTGGGTCCTGGATAGAGCCCTGCACTGGGCTCTCTGCTCAGCAGGGAGCCTGCTTCTCCCTCTCTCTCTGCCTGCCTCTCTGCCTACTTGTGATCTCTCTCTCTCTGTCAAATAAATAAATAAAATCTTTAAAGAAAGAAAGAAAGAAAGAAAGAAAGAAAGAAAGAAAAGCCCCAACAAAAATATGGTTGTTGCAAATGTTAGAGCTATTATATTTTAAAATAACTAAATGTGAGGCAGCATACATATATGAGAAGATTCCAGAAGAGAGTTAGCAATTGAAGCTGAAGGCCAGAGAAAGAAAAGAAGGAAGCGAGAGGTGGAAAGTGAAGGGAAAAAAGAAAGGAAAAGACATCCATGTCGCAGCAGCGCAACAAATTGACCAGGAAACGTGAGGGTAAGAAGATGGTGAAAAGAAATTAAGAGACAAAGAGATGGGGGCAGGAGGGACACTGAGGAGGATGTCCAACAGTGCCGATTTTATTCCACATCTTACAAGCATTTATAAGGCAGACCACAATAGAAGGAGTAATACATCAGTATCTAGTCAGATGACTGCAAGTTCCTATAACAAGTTTACATTAACTACAAGCAAATCTCGTGATGCCAGGTAGTCACGGCTAATGCCATTAGCAAGACAATCAACCAGGGAGTGGTTATGGGAGGTACAGGAACAACAAGGACCAACTAAGAATTCATGACCCTGACCATATTGTTCCCTTCTGTAGGGAGAGTGTGTGGGAAGTCACGTAGGCGAGCACATGACACATAGCAGAGACCCTTTCTCAGTGTTACTCAACTTTCCTGTCCTTAACCCCTTGTCAAGCTGTCCGGACTTTAAAGGAGACACAATTCAGAGCCTGGTTTGATCCACGACTCCAACCATGCCATAGCCTCCAACACATCCAGATGTTCTTAGCTTGCAAAAATTTTCATCAGGATGCTATACCTAGTTGAAATCTCTTCTTTTCATGGATTCATCTCATACTAAACATGCACCCATCAGTCATCCAAGAAGAAGATGGGTATCTATGGATGCAGATACATAGTTCTAATGTATGAGACATATAAAACCCTCTGCTTAGTTGCACATCATTCACTTGGATTATTGATGGATTACTGAAAGAAAGCAAATGCTGCAAAAAGGAAACCCACTTTATAAAAAAGTACATTCTGAGAAGTGTCTTTCTTACTCCCCTGCCCCCTAACTTCCTTTGTCTTTTCCATCCATTTCCTGACATGCCCAATAGCCACCCATCTAAGCTTATAGTTTATTTTGTATGTGCTTCCTTCTCAAATGAGTAAATACATGCATGTTTTCTTATTTTTCCTTCTTTATTACTATTTCTTCTTTCTTACACAGTAGGTAGTATAGTGTAGATCATCCTTTGCATTTTTCTTTTTAAAATTTTTATTTAAGTAACTCTACACCCAATGTGAAGCTTGAAATCACAAACCTGAGGTAGAGAGTCACATGCTCTATTGACTGAGCCAGCCAGGCACCCCTGCTTTTTTTTCTTTTTTTAACTTAACAAATTCTGGAAAATCATTAAAAAAAGAAAAAAGAAAAGGAAAGGAAAGGAAAGGAAAGAAACCTGTACAACTTGTTCCATGTTTCTTTGTTTGAGGATTTGCAGTTTTTCTTGATAGGTCCCTTACCTTACAAATTTAAACAAACTGTTCATTCATTATAAACAGGCTTTAGAAGTAATATGTTAAAAAACCTTTATTTTATAAAACCAAACATATGTCCAATCTTTTTTAGATCAAACAGCATGTCAAATTTACACAGCTAGTTAGGAAGTTGAACTAAGGAGTGTTGATTCCTCTCTTAAGTTCAGGCCACTGTCCTGGAATGGAAGGAGCAAGAGGAAAGTGGTTAGAGATGAGGTCCATTATGTAGACAGTTTTTAAATCATTTAGGGCCAGGACAGAAAAGACAAGGAGTTTAAATTTTTCTATGCATATGGTGAAGGAATGAAAGGATTTTGAATAGGGGTGTATATTTATATTCTTGTATCAAAAGTGTCTCCAGCTTCTTAGCATGGAGGACTATAGTGTGGAAGTAAGGAGACTAATTGAAGGCTATTTCAGTAGTGCAGGTGAGAGATTATTGCTGTTAGAACTAGAAGTTATGTTCTTGAGGATTAACTAGACCAGTTATATTTCTTTGGAGAATCAAACCAGGAGTATTGATATAAGGAGCAGATACCAAATATAAAGAAAGAGAAGAATCAAGTATGAATATTTGAGTTTTAACTAAAAACTGACTAGTGGTTCCATTTACTCAGTGAGGGTGAAATTATGGATTAGAAAGCAAATGAGAATGTATCAAGGGCTCATTTTGAGATACTTATTGTTATTTTTTTCTTGTTGTTTAACATTTTATTTCAAGTTTTCTATGTTTGAAGATGTTCAGAAGGATGACATAGGGGAAAATTCTGTTTTGAAAACATATTGAATATCATCAAAATGTCATAAATGGGTCCCAAATTTCAATCACATAAAGTATATGATTAATGCAGTATATCTGGTTTAGGTCTGCTGCAGAAGGTGGGGTTCAATAGCTTTATGTCTGGATTCACTTTTAATGAGAACCTGTACTTGAAAATTGACACTCTGCAATGGTTTAAGTCACATATGAGGCATCTAAGTCAAGCTGTGGAGTAAAGAGGAGAATACATAAATCTGGAATGCTGGAGTGAAGGGGCGAAATGAAAGCCTAGCAAAAGAAATGCAAGAGATACAGAGAATGAAATAAAGATACAGAGATAGTGATACAGATAGAAAAAGTGAGATAATGGAAAACAGGGAAGGAGAACCATGGCATTCCTTTCTTCATGGCCTTGATAAATATGTTAGTGATGAGAGACTAGCATCAGTGGAAAGTGCTGTGGTGACTGTCTTATCTAAATCAGAGATGAAGGTAAAAGACCCTACCATTAAAATAGACAGCTTGATTTCAACAAGAATGGTACAGTCTTGAGATGATGGGCCAAGTTGTTGCTTTTAGAGTCCAGAGGAAGGGTTGCTATATGGGCAGAAAACTAGAATAGTAATCAGAACAGCCTGATCTGCAGAAAATTTTGATGACAGCAATGCATAAGCAAACACTCAGAATCAAATAGGTGGCAATCCTGAAGTTCATACTTGATCTGTGTGATCATAAAAAAGTGACACATCTGGTAAACCAACACTTGGTTGGACTTACCACAATATTGTCAGGAGCTTTTACTCAGTTCTGAGACAGGACTTCACTGAGACACTGGTATACTTGAGGGAGGACTTTACAGTAACAGCCCAAGTCTGTATGGTATTTTCCTTCTAATCTTTGGAATAGGGAAAGTGGTAACTGTGTGCTTGGAAACAGAAACTATTAGGCCTATTAGGTATTATTGAACACTAGCTCTGAACTAATTCCTGGCAATATAAAATGTAGCTGTCATTTAATAGAGTGAGGGCTTATGGCATTTATGTGGGATATGGCATTTTTACTTGATCCTACCTCACGTTAGGTATAGCAAGATAACAAATTCATACTCATGTCATTTCCCAAAGTCTTCAGCTGTAATTAAGATACACATGGTTATCTATTATATCCTCATAGTGGTTCCCTGAATCAAAGTATAAGGTTCATTAGGGGAGAAATAGAAAATGGAAGTTTCTGTATTTCCCACATTTCATTAGTTGTGTAAACCCAAACTAAACACACATCTATGGTGGAGACAAAGATACTAGAAAAGAGATGAGTTTACTAAAGATATAGAAGTAGTAGAATACAGTTGGATTTTATCAATGGTTCTCTTGGGAATGGGGTATTCTACTCCACATATGACTTGTTCTTCCAAACAGGATGCTAACAAATGGGGTACAATCTAAGCCTGGAAAAGCAATTGTGGAGTAAGGGTTGTTCTTTAGTCCATTTTGCTCTTCTAATTAACCATCAAAACATGTCCTGGTAGCCTGCAGGAGGACAAAGAGTGAGGAGCTGGTGGAGAGCTGAGTTATCCCATTTGAGGCCATCCTATACCATCTTGCCTTCTGATTCCAAAGGTGTAAATGAGATTAGCAGACAACAGTCAAGCCTGGACCAAATCAGCAAAACCACCCAATGGAACTTAGACTCATGGGAAATAATAGGACTGTTGTTTTAAGCCAGTAAAATATTGCATTTCTTGATATGTAGTATTATTGAATAAGTGGCTAAATGTCACAGGTGATTACTATCCCATCTCCTTTATTTTGCCTATTAACTGAAAGCTCAAGAGAGGCTGATCTTGTAATATGAAAGTGGATTATTTTAAGTTTAAGCAGGGAGTAACTTCAATTTCAGCCATTCATCCAGATGCTGTCTCCTTACTTGAGGAAATTAAACACAAATCAAATTCCAAGCACTTGTTTTACAACTAGTTATAAAACAAGTTTTTTTTTTTATTGCTATTGATCTGGAAATTCAATCTCCCTCTCTCTCCTCATCACCTCTCTCTCAAATACTCAGAAGTAGTTTGCTTTCATGTGGCAAGGGAATAGATCTTCTCCGTCTTGCTTCTAAACTTAGAACACATTTTAATTTGTGGGAATATTGATCACTATACTGTCCCAGAGAACATCACAACTGTCCACCAAATAATGAATTTATTTTGATAAGAAATCCAGAAAGCAGCATTCTATTCCATGAAATTCTATGATTCCATAAAAATAAATGGCTTCTTTTATTGTCAGTGAATATTTTTGGAGGTCCAGCAACCTGGACACACTCAAATATTCCCTCAAAAGTAAAGATAAGTTGATATATGTTGGATCTCCTATTCAGAAAAAAGAAATAGAACAATGCAAACAAAGTCACTTTTCATTTTAGAAACAATAATTCACATGTGGATGTATTGTGCTGACCATTTTCTGAGTTGCTAAGATGTTTCCATTTTTACCCCAGAAGAGTTTTGTCAGGTAGCTCCAAATGGAAAGTAGGCAATTTTGCTACCAACTTTCAAAAGCAATGGGTTTTATGGTAATGAAATGTTTGTGGCAAATCAGGTTACAAGAAGGACCCTGCACTGAGCCCTGCACAGAGAGTAAAAGGAGATATTCTTAGGTTTTTACAACAAAGACATAACAGAAGTAAATATTTTTGATTCAAAGAATCATAATCTGTCTACTTGTTCAAGTATCTCTGCCATGCAAAATATAAGTTCTCCAAAGGTTTTGTTAAAATCATGGCATCAAATTTGAAGTCCAGGCTCTTGAAATCTCTGCGAAATCATATTTCTTGAAAGATTATTTATTTATTTATTTATTTAAAAAGACAGAGGGGGGGGGGAGGAGCAGAAGAAGAGGGATAGAGAATCTCGTGCAGCTCTGTGCTGAGTGTGGAGCCTGAAGCAGGGTCCCACAACCATGAGATCATGACCTGACCTGAAATTAAGTGTTGGATGCTTAACCAACTGAGCCACAGAGATGCCCCCAAATCTCCGTGAAATCATGATGCAACTCCTTTTGGTTCAGATGCAACTCTGAACCAAAAAGCCAACTTACTACCTTCCCTCTCACTAATCATTAATGCATGGAACAGATTGCCATTAGCCTCCCAAAGCAAACAGGAGTCCTTGGTCTGTAACAATTCTGTACAGGT
The DNA here is from genome assembly GCF_010015895.1 of Lontra canadensis. Lineage (NCBI taxonomy): Eukaryota > Metazoa > Chordata > Mammalia > Carnivora > Mustelidae > Lontra > Lontra canadensis. The sequence goes on from NW_022631113.1 coordinate 3,473,093, forward strand.
ATTACCAGGTATCCCTGCTCTGAGGAAAAGAAATATTTCTTCATTAGACCCAGGTTCTTACTACAGCTCTTGGTTCTGCCCTCTGGAAGTTCTTTCTTTTTGCATCATAACCAAAAATTGGTTAAGGATAAAATAATTAAGTGAATTAAAGAATATGCCCTTTGGGAAGTCCAAGAAGCTCTCTCAACCTGATCCTGTCTTTGAAAATTTGGGGACCAAAAGATTTCTTATAGCTTAAACAATTGGTTTCTTGTGATCTGGCTGGCAACACTTTTGACAATATGTTTTTCATAAGTGTTTCGTTTTATAAGTTTTAAATTATCTCAGTCAATTCTATATGCCAAGAACCACACCCTCAATTATTTTCAAGACATTATCTCTCTAGACTGAATTACAGCTCTGTTGAGCAAATCAGGTTTCTGTGAGACCACATTCTTCTTTTGGAAACTTTCATCCAGCTTAAAGGATCTATTTGATATCAATTAAATCCTTTCAGAAAAGGGAATTAAAGGTATTTGAGGAACACACCTAATTTGGGCTTTTGCTTATCATATACGACAACATATTTTATTTGGTAAAAGGTTGTTTCATTTTCAAAACCTGTAAGGTTATCAGTTTCCTATCTTAGCTCAAAATTATGTTTGCAAACTGGCAAATACTTTTGTGAGCTTACCTCTATCTTCTAGTAAATTATGATATATAGCTAGTAGCAACCAACTCATTATTTTAACATTTTTGCCTCAAGATCTCCAGGCATTTCAATGAAAATACATTAGGGGGCACCTGGGTGGCTCAGTGGGTTGGGGCCTCTGCCTTCAGCTAGGGTCATGGTCCCAAGACCCTGGGATGCTGGGCTCTTTGCTCAGTGGGCAGCCTGCTTACCCCTCTCTCTCTGCCTGCCTTTCTGCCTGCTTATGATCTCTGTCTGTCAAATAAATGGATAAAATCTTAAAAAAAAAAAAAAAGAAAAAACACATTAGGAACAGTGTCTGTGTTTTAGAATATCATAAGCAAAATTTCACCAAATATTTTGGCACTAAAGAAAATAAATTGCCATTTTTCCTACCTCTGGTATCAGTTTTCTCAGTTTAAACACTTGTTCCAAAAGCCACAGCTATGTATTCTAGGTCCTTTTTACAAACACCAGTTCTGTTTCTGTTGCCAATTTTTATATCCGCTTTTACTATATAAGAAATCAGAAGAAAATAAAAAGCTTCTAGCTTCTAGCTTCTAGCAATAGATACTTATTTTTCTTGTGGCTCTGCAGTTTAGCTTAGGTGTATCTGCTCCAAAGTATCCCTCCTGGGGCCAAGGATGAAGGGCAAGAACTACTCAGTCACAGACCTTCTGGAGATGACAGATGAGCAAGGTGATATGCCCAAGCACACAAATACATTATAAGCACTGTTGATGTCACATCTGCTAACATCCCATTGGAAAAAAGAGTAACATGGATGAACCCAAGTGCTACTGGTAGTGAAAGCACACCAGTCATAGAGTTCAGGGAAAGGGAGTTACCGTTTTTCAGTATTAATGTCTTAGGCCCTTCAGGCTGCTATAGCAGAAAACCATAGACCAGAGGGCTTATAAACAACAGAAATTTATGTCTCTTGTGTCTGGAGCCTGGGAAGTTCAGATCAAGGCACCAGCAGATTTGGTGTCTAGTGAGAGCTCACTTTTTAGTTCACAGACAGTCATCTCTTTGGTGTGTTCTCACATGGAAGATGGGATGAGGGTGCTCTTCCTGGTGTCTTTAATAAAGACATGAAACTCTCTAATGAGGGCAGAACCCTCATGACCTAATCACCTACCAAAGGCTCCACCTCCTAATACCATTAAATTGGAGGTTAGGATTTTAAAGTAAGAATGGGGAAGGGCACACAGACATTCTGTCTACGGCATAATGTAATTTAGCAAGTCCTACTAAAAGGAAGTTGGATGAAATTAGTCTTCAACAGCAGTTTTCAAGAGTGAAAACAAAATAAACATAAGATAAGCATAGGTATAGACTAATAAATTGTATTCAACTGAAGTATCATACATTTGAAATGTCATCCATTTGCAAGTGATTCTTCTTAGCTGGAATTGTAAGAAATACAAGAGTGTGTGAGAATTATCCTTCTCTATTAGCATGATAGTCTCATAACAAATACTATTCATAAGCAAATCATTAAGGAGTTTCTGTTGGTTTATTGTTAATATTTTCTCTTTAGCTCCACTGGTAGCAACATGAAAGAATTTCATAATATTTGACTATAACATAATTAAGCTTTTAAAAGCATTATTTATATGCACTCTTCTTGTCCAACAAAATAAGATAAAAGAGGAGAACTGGTGGTTCAAAACAAAAGTAAGACAAAATGTAGGCTTAGAATCATGATGAAGGAATGCTTCAGATTACACATGTGCAATCCACCCAGTCAAATAATCCTGATGGGAGAAGGCAGACAGCATGCTCTAAAGGTTTACCTCTCAGGAAAAAAAAAAAAAAAAAAAAAAAGTAGTATGAGAGAATATTTAATGTGTTCATTTTGAGACAAGTTACTTGTTCATTCAGCTAGTTCAGATTCTTTAAAAAATGTTTTTTCTACATGTAGAAATCTTGAATACTTGTCTATTTGTTCTTTAATTATAGGAATTTTACCAAGGGATATGTGAATATGATCATTTTTGTGTTAACCATGTTATAATACACCCTTCCTATCTGGATACTCAATTTTACCTATGGATCTCTAGGTAAGTAATCTTTAAATAGGATTTTTAAAATTTCATTCTGTACTGTTTCCTTCTGTTAGAATGTCTATTATCCTCACTTCAGGATACCCAGATCTACCTAGCATCCAACTTGCTTTTCTTTCAATTAATATCAAACAGGATTTTAGATTGGAAGTTTAGAGTAAGACACCAAAATAAAATAGACATAATATTTGAAAGTTCTTTGCCAAATAACTGTGTACGTATTTTCAAATAATTTAGCTAGAAATGGTTTCTTTGATTTCAAACACGTTTATATTCTCTGAGAATGCAAAAATTTTGAGAGAATAAGTGAGATCATTTTCTGGGTTGGTATTTTAGGAGAAATCTTTGCTGTGTTACCTTCACAAAGAAAACTGGCTCCAATCCCCTCATCTCAAACCTAAAGAACAAAGCTCCAACACAGACCTAAAAATGACAAATAAGTGACAAACTCTGGTTGGGTTCAGGTTGGTCTACAGACTGACTTCAGCCTGAGAAGCCATGAAGACAAGAATTTCTCTGGAAGCCTTGGAGTTTCATTACTGTGAGCCTTGCTGACATTCTCATAGTTTATTGGGCAGGGGCTATGTATGCATTTTCACAAGTTGAGATGTGGTCCCCATGAGAAAGAGAAACAAAAGGGCCTACAGGACTACACAGATGGGTATAAAAACTCAGTCATAAGAAACTTGAAGTGAGTGAACTGGGACTGAGGATGGAAGACCAACTGGCCCTGGAGAACATAAGAATCTGCAACAGTGAAGGAAAATGCATTGGATCAGCCTGGCAAGAAATGTCTGAACATCCTTAAATTGTGTCCCAGGAGATAAAGAGTTATCTTTAAACAACCATGAGGCCCATAGAGAATGAAGTGATTTTGTGATAATACTAATGAAAGCACAAACTGCCATACTCCTGAGCCTTGTCTTTCCAAAGGGATCAATGGAACAGCTGGCAGGAGATGAGTAACAAGAAATGGCCAATAGGGATTATAGGAGCCAATAGTGTTTTTCTCACCCTGCAAGTGCCCAGCCTGAAACTGCGTGAGCTGTGAGAATGGTATAGACTTTCAACTCATTCACTTTAGAATTTTGACTAGTATCTACGATTGAATTGAGTCTCTGTTTGAAATTTACTGCTTTCTGCCACATAAGAGTAAGCAGACAACCTATAAGAATTCCCAGAATTCTTATCTAGATAAGACTTGCTTTATTTCTTTTTTAAATGTGAGGACAGGGGAACATTATTTCATTCAATAAATTTAGGGAGTGGTGAGGAAGCAATATAGTGAGATTTAAATGCATTGTGAGTCCAGGTTCTTCAAAGTATTTTTTCATCTTTGTCTTAATTTATTCTGTTGTCTAATATTTCTTCCGTTTTCTCAACCAGTTTATTCACCTGTTTGTCTATTCATCTACCTAACTAAAATTAACATAGAATTCACACCATATTATAGAAGCATAGGAAATTAAGATTTGAAAAGACCTAAGGTCTTTCAACCATTCATCTTCATTTTTTACATGCTTTCTCCATTCTTATATACTGATATCTGCCCTAGCTTTAAACATTTATAATGAGAGAACAGACTATTCTTAGAAGTAATCGAGCCAGAGGTAAGATTCTTAGTAAGTTTCTTAGAGTTTCTTCCCAATATTCAGCTGAATTGAACTCTTTACATATTTTACCGTTTTACTTCTTTTACCAAATACTACAGACTTTTCCTCTGGAACAGTATATAAAGAAGTAGTTAACATGAAAAAAATGAAGTTAACTGAACTCAATTATCATATCCTCATACCACCTTTTTTGCAAATCTCTGAATCTTGGATTTTTCATAAATCATAGTTTAACACACCATAGGACATGCTTCTGACTGTAATCTATGTCCATCTTAAATTATGGCAAATATAAATGATCTAATACTCCAGAGAGAATTTTGGATAATTTATTCAAACATTTATGTCTATTAATATGAGCTAATTTCACTTTTATCCTATCAATCAGCAGGACATAGAGCTCACATTGAGTTCATCAACTCCTAGAACATTAGGTATTATTCAAATAAGCTATTAATTTGAGTTCATACCATGTTACACTGTATAAATTAACGTAATGTTTTTAAAGTTTCATTTTTTAAGAAATGCTATTAATTCAGCTTGCTACACTTAGACCATCAATCTAATATTGTGAAGCAGTTTTAAATCCCATTTATTTTATTTAACTCATTAGATATTCTGTAAATTTTTCTGTATCCAGAGTTTTGAAAACAATATCCCATATTTTAATTTGATTAATTTATAAATGACATGAGGCTATCCATATAATGAAATACCAGAGACCTCACTTAACATCCACCTTGATAGTTTTTATATAAATGGTTGTATTCTACTATAGTTCATACTTTGTAATTTTTCACAAGGATATCAAAGGATAGTTTTAGAGGTTTGCTAAAATAAATGCCTCCACAACTGACATTGACTTTGTTCTACTTAATGCCAAATTCAGTGGACATTTTTATTTATTATATTCCTTGACTTCATAGAAGAATTGGAAACTCTTTGATTTGCTCTTTTTTTTAAGATTTTATTTATTTATTTGACAGACAGAGACCACAAGTAGGCAGAGAGGCAGGCAGAGAGAGAGAGGGAAGCAGGCTTCCTGGTGAGCAGAGAGCCCCATGTGGGGATCGATCCCAGGACCCTGGAATCATGACCCGACCGAAGGCAGAGGCTTTAACCCACTGAGCCACCCAGGTGCCCCTGAATACTGTTTTTTTTTTTTTTTTTTAATGTGTGTCTATTTCAATTACTGGATGATGCTAACTACTTCCAGCAGGAAGAACTACATTTAGTAATTCTTGTAAGAAAGAACTCCTAAAAACCTTATTATCAGGTATTATCTGAGAATGTCTTTATTTCACTTTTTTTAATTAATTAATTTATTCCTTTGGTCACTTATTTTATTTATTTATTTATTTATTTATTTTTAAAAATATATATTTTTACCCCCAGGGGTACAGGTCTGTGAATCACCAGGTTTACACACATCACAGCACTAACCATAGCACATACCCTCCCCAATGTCCATAACCCCATCCCCCTCTCCCAACCCCCCTCCTCCCATCAACCCTCAGTTTGTTTTGTGAGATTGAGTCACTTATGGTTTGTCTCCCTCCCAATCCCATCTTGTTTCATTTACTCTTCTCCTACCCCCTTAACCCCCCATGTTGCAACTCCTCTCCCTCATATCATGGAGATCATATGATAGTTGTCTTTCTCCGATTGACTTATTTCGCTAAGCATGATGCCCTCTAGTTCCATCCACGTCATCGCAAATGGCAAGATTTCATTTCTTTTGATGGCTGCATAGTATTCCATTGTGTATATATACCAATTCTTCTTTATCCATTCATCTGTTGATGGACATCTAGGTTCTTTCCATAGTTTGGCTATTGTAGACATTGCTGCTATAAACATTCGGGTGCACGTGACCCTTCGGATCACTACCATTGTATCTTTAGGGTAAATACCCAGTAGTGCAATTGCTCGGTCATAGGGTAGTTCTATTTTCAACATTTTGAGGAACCTCCATGTTGTTTTCCAGAGTGGTTGCACCAGCTTGCAGTCCCACCAACAGTGTAGGAGGGTTCCCCTTTCTCTGCATCCTCGTCAGCATCTGTCATTTCCTGACTTGGTAATTTTAGCCATTCTGACTGGTGTGAGGTGATATCTCATTGTGGTTTTGATTTGAATTTCCCTGATGCCGAGTGATATGGAGCACTTTTTCATGTGTCTGTTGGAAATCTGGATGTCTTCTTTGCAGAAATGTCTGTTCATGTCCTCTGCCCATTTCTTGATTGGATTATTTGTTCTTTGGGTGTTGAGTTTGCTAAGTTCTTTATAGATTTTGGACACTAGCCCTTTATCTGATATGTCGTTTGCAAATATCTTCTCCCATTCTGTCAGTTGTCTTTTGTTTTTGTGAACTGTTTCCTTTGCTGTGCAAAAGCTTTTGATCTTGATAAAATCCCAATAGTTCATTTTTGCCCCTGCTTCCCTTGCCTTTGGCGATATTCCTAGGAAGATGTTGCTGCGGCTGAGGTCGAAGACGTTGCTGCCTGTGTTCTCCTCAAGGATTTTGATGGATTCCTTTCTCACATTGAGGTCCTTCATCCATTTTGAGTCTATTTTCGTGTGTGGTGTAAGGAAATGATCCAATTTCATTTTTCTGCATGTGGCTGTCCAATTTTCCCAACACTATTTATTGAAGAGGCTGTCTTTTTTCCATTGGAAATTCTTTCCTGTTTTGTCGAAGATTAGTTGACCAAAGAGTTGAGGGTCTATTTCTGGGCTCTCTATTCTGTTCCATTGATCTATGTGTCTGTTTTTGTGCCAGTACCATGCTGTCTTGATGATGACAGCTTTGTAATAGAGCTTGAAGTCCGGAATTGTGATGCCACCAACTTTTGCTTTCTTTTTCAATATTCCTTTGGCTATTTGAGGTCTTTTCTGGTTCCATATAAATTTTAGGATTATTTGTTCCATTTCTTTGAAAAAAATGGGTGGTACTTTGATAGGAATTGCATTAAATGTGTAGATTGCTTTAGGTAGCATAGACATTTTCACAATATTTATTCTTCCAATCCAGGATCATGGAACATTTTTCCATTTCTTTGTCTTCCCCAATTTCTTTCATGAGTACTTTATAGTTTTCTGTGTATAGATTCTTAGCCTCTTTGGTTAGGTTTATTCCTAGGTATCTTATAGTTTTGGGTGCAATTGTAAATGGGATTGACTCCTTAATTTCTCTTTCTTCTGTCTTGTTGTTGGTGTAGAGAAATGCAACTGATTTCTGTGCATTGATTTTATATCCTAACACTTACTGAATTCCTGTACGAGTTCTAGCAGTTTTGGATTAGAGTCTTTTGGGTTTTCCACATATAGTATCATATCATCTGTTAAGAGTGATAGTTTGACTTCTTCTTTGCCAATTTGGATGCCTTTAATTTCCTTTTTTTGTCTGATTGCTGAGGCTAGGACTTCTAGTACTATGTTGAATAGCAGTGCTGATAACGGACATCCCTGCCGTGTTCCTGACCTTAGCGGAAAAGCTTTCAGTTTTTCTCCATTGAGAATGATATTTGCGGTGGGTTTTTCATAGATGGCTTTGATAATATTGAGGTATGTGCCCTCTATGCCTACACTTTGAAGAGTTTTGATCAGGAAGGGATGCTGTACTTTGTCAAATGCTTTTTCAGCATCTATGGAGAGTATCATATGGCTCTTGTTCTTTCTTTTATTGATGTGTTGTATCGCATTGATTGATTTGCAGATGTTGAACCAACCTTGCAGCCCTGGAATAAATCCCACTTAGTCGTGGTGAATAATCCTTTTAATGTACTGTTGAATCCTATTGGCTAGTATTTTGGGGAGAATTTTCGCATCTGTGTTCATCAAGGATATTGGTCTGTAGTTCTCTTTTTTTATGGGATCCTTGTCTGGTTTTGGGATCAAGGTGATGCTGGCCTCATAAAATGAGTTTGGAAGTTTTCCTTCCATTTCTATTTTTTGGAACAGTTTCAGAAGAATAGGAATTAGTTCTTCTTTAAACATTTGGTAGAATTCCCCTGGGAAGCTGTCTGGCCCTGGGCTTTTGTTTGTTTGGAGATTTTTGATGACTGTTTCAATCTCCTTACTGGTTATGGGTCTGTTCAGGTTTTCTATTCTTCCTGGTTCAGTTGTGGTAGTTTATATGTCTCTAGAAATGCATCCATTTCTTCCAGATTTTCAAATTTGTTTGCATAGAGTTGCTCATAGTATGTTCTTATAATTGTCTGTATTTCTTTTGTGTTAGTTGTGATCTCTCTTCTTTCATTCATGATTTTATTTATTTGGGTCCTTTCTCTTTTTTTTTTTTTTGATAAGTCTGGACAGGGGTTTATCAATCTTATTAATTCTTTCAAAGAACCAGCTCCTAGTTCCATTGATTTGTTCTATTGTTTTTTTGGTTTCTATTTCATTGATTTCTGCTCTGATCTTTATGATTTCTCTTCTCCTGTTGGGTTTAGGCTTGCTTTCTTGTTCTTTCTCCAGCTCCTTTAGGTGTAGGGTTAGGGTGTGTACTTGAGACCTTTCTTGTTTCTTGAGAAAGGCTTGTACCACTATATATTTTCCTTTCAGGACTGCCTTTATGTGTCCCACAGATTTTGAACTGTTGTGTTTTCATTATCATTTGTTTCCATGAATTTTTTCAATTCTTCTTTAATTTCCTGGTTGACCCATTCATTCTTTAGAAGGATGCTGTTTAGTCTCCATGTATTTGGGTCCTTTCCAAATTTCCTCTTGTGATTGAGTTCTAGCTTCAGAGCATTGTGGTCTGAAAATATGCAGGGAATGATCCCTGTCTTTTGATACAGGTTGAGACCTGATTTAGGACCCAGGATGTGATCTATTTTGGAGAATGTTCCATGGGCACTAGAGAAGAATGTGTATTCTGTTGCTTTGGGATGAAATGTTCTGAATATATCTGTGATGTCCATCTGGTCCAGCATGTCATTTAAGGCCTTTATTTCCTTGTTGATCTCTTGCTTGGATGATCTGTCCATTTCAGTGAGGGTAGTGTTAAAGTCCCCTACTATTATTGTATTATTGTTTCCTTGATTTTGTTATTAATTGGTTTATATAGTTGGCTGCTCCCACGTTAGGGGCATAGATATTTACAATTGTTAGATCTTCTTTTTGGACAGATCCTTTGAGTATGATATCCTTCCTCATCTCTTATTATAGTCTTTGGCTTAAAATCTAATTGATCTGATATAAGGATTCCCACTCCTGCTTTCTTCTGATGTCCATTAGCATGGTAAATTCTTTTCCACGCCCTCACTTTAAATCTGGAGGTGTCTTCGGGTCTAAAATGAGTTTCTTGTAGGCAACATATAGATGGGTTTTGTTTTTTTATCCATTCTGATACCCTGTGTCTTTTGATGGGGCATTTAGCCCATTAACATTCAGGGTAACTATTGAGAGATATGAATTTAGTGCCATTGTATTGCCTGTAAGGTGACTGTTATTATATATTGTCTCTGTTCCTTTCTGATCTACTACTTTTAGGGTCTCTCTTTCCTTAGAGGACCCGTCTCAATATTTCCTATAGAGCTGCTTTAGTGTTTGCAAATTCTTTCAGTTTTTGTTTGTCCTGAAAGCTTTTAATCTCTCCTTCTATTTTCAATGATAGCCTAGCTGGATATAGTACTCTTGGCTGCATGTTTTTCTCATTTAGTGCTCTGAATATATCATGCCTGCTCTTTCTGGCCTGCCAGTTCTCTGTGGATAAGTCTGCTGCCAATCTAATATTTTTACCATTGTATGTTACAGACTTCTTTTCCCGGGCTGCTTTCAGGATTTTCTCTTTGTCACTAAGACTTGTAAATTTTACTATTAGGTGATGGGCTGTGGACCTATTCTTATTGATTTTGAGGGGGGTTCTCTGAACCTCCTGGATTTTTATGCTTGTCCCCTTTGCCATATTGGGGAAATTCTCTCCAATAATTCTCTCCAATATACCTTATGCTCCCCTCTCTCTTTCTTCTTCTTCTGGAATCCCAGTTATTCTAATGTTGTTTCATCTTATGGTGTCACTTATCTCTCGAATTCTCCCCTCGTGGTCCAGTAGCTGTTTGTCCCTCTTTTGCTCAGCTTCTTTATTCTCTGTCATTTGGTCTTCTGTATCGCTATTCACTTAGCATAATACCCTCTAGTACCCTCCATATCATTGCAAATGGTAAAATTTCATTTTTTTTAAGATTTTATTTATTCCTTTGTCAGAGAGAGAGAAAGAGAGCACAAGAAGGCAGAGTGGCAAGCAGAGGCAGAGAGAGAAACAGGCTTCCTGCTGAGCAAGGAGCCCAATGCAGGACTCTACTCCAGGACCCTGGGCTTATGACCCAAGCTGAAGGCAGTCACTTAACCGAATGAGCCACCCAGGCATTCCAAGATTTCATTTTTTTGATGGTTGAGTAATATTCCATTGTGTATAAATACCACATCTTCTTTATCCATTCATCTGTTGATGGACATCTGGGCTCTTTCCATAGTTTGGCTATTGTAGACATTGCTGCTATGAGCATTGGGGGCAGGTGACCTGCCTCTGTATGTTCTTGTGTGATCTCTCTCCCCGGAGAGTATAAACTGCTGCTCTGTCTTTCTTCTAATATTTTCTTTCTCAGTTCATACTCTTAGGTAGGTTTTCATAAATCATATATAGTGTTGTTCTTCATTCTCGTCATTGATTTTATCAGGGTCTTTGGCTTTCAAGATTTGGAAGCATTACCAGCGACAGTCATGAAAAAGGAAACGGGGGTGGGGAAGGAGTGGCACAAGAAGAGGCAAGAGATACGAGGGTGGACCTCAGTAAAACCCACAGATCACAAAGCGAAAGTTGCAGAGCCACAGTAAATACTTAATTGGGTTTAGTTTTTAATTTAAGTTACTATTATTGCCTATTGGTGCTAATGCTTTGTTTTGGAGATTTTATGCAGAATATTTGTATCATATATGATGACTTTGCAACCTCTGCTGTGCAAAACAGAATGAGCTTTCTTAAAGTGAGCTAATTGCTCAACTCTTGATGACTCATATATGTACATAGATTTTCTGATCTCATTTCATATTGTGCCATACGAGAATGCTTTGTATAAATGAGTGGCTTTTTATTTTCATATTAGGGTATCATGGTCCCATTATAGGCCTGTTAACTTCATAAATTTATCATTGGTCTTTGAAGAAAAAAATATGTAAATATGTATATAACATGAGAATTTTTCTTTAAAGCAGAATTTAAATTTTTTGGAAAAGTTTGACAAAGTATATCATGTCAATTCAGTTTTACCTTAATGCCCAGAATTATGTTTAGATAGGAAAGAACAAATTCATTTTGATCTCAGATGGAAAAATAGATTGCTCTGAGTTTTATGTAGGTTTAAACTTTTAAAAAGCAAGAATTTACTAAAAGTAATTTGGAAAGTTAACCAAAAAAATCTAAGGCTTTTTATATGTGTATGGTGCACTGATTTGAGTTCCTAATTAATTTAAAAATAAATAATCAAAATTTATTATTTTTATTGAAAAATAAATATAATGCATCTGTATAGCACCATCTTCTTTTATAATTTCATATTATTTATAGGAGATTAACAACTTAAGATATTTAAAAATAAATCAATATGCATTCCACTTCTAGGCTTAGGAGGTTTTGTTCTGTTTTGATTTTTTGGTTTTCTTTTTATAATTTTCCATCTTTTTTTTTTTTAAGATTTTATTTATTTATTTGACAGACAGAGATTGCAAGTAGACAGAGAGTCAGACAGAGGGGGATGGGGGGAAGCAGGCTCCCCACTCAGCAGAAAGCCCAGATGCGGGGCGAGATCCCAGGACCCTGGGATCATGACCTGAGCCAAAGGCAGAGGCTTAAACCACTGAGCCAACCAGGTGCCCCAGTTTTCCATCTTTTTGATAATAATAACACTCAGTATTTTTTTTTGTTTTTTGCTCTCAAACTGATATAGTTTTCCCAACTGACCTTACTTACTTTTGATAAAAGCCCCTTTCTTTTCAATAGTTATATTCTATCTTTTTTTTTTTAATTTATTTTCAGTGTAACAGTATTCATTGTTTTTGCACCACACCCAGTGCTCCATGCAATCCGTGCCCTCTCCAGTACCCACCACCTGATTCCCCCAACCTCCCACCCCTCGCCCCTTCAAAACCCTCAGATTGTTTTTCAGGGTCCATGGTCTCTCATGGTTCACCTCCCCTTCCAATTTCCCTCAACTCCCTTCTCCTCTCTAACTCCTCTTGTCCTCCATGCTATTTGTTATGCTCCACAAATAAGTGAAACCATATGATAATTGACTCTCTCTGCTTGACTTATTTCACTCAGCATAATCTCTTCCAGTCCCATCCATGTTGCTACAAAAGTTGGGTATTCATCCTTTCTGATGGAGGCATAATACTCCATAGTGTATATGGACCACATCTTCCTTATCCATTCATCCATTGAAGGGCATCTTGGTTCTTTCCACAGTTTGGCAACCATGGCCATTGCTGCTATAAACATTGGGGTACAGATGGCCCTTCTTTTCACTACATCTTTATATTCCATCTTTTTACTAATTACTACTCAAAGTAGTCAATAGAAAATTATTAAAACTAGCACAATCTCTTTTAAGAATGATTGTATTTTACTTTTGGTAAAAGCACAGATCAACTGGTAGAAGGAACTTTGAGGACATGTTAACAAGGCAGCCTACTAGTAGAAAATTTCTATTATGTGTAAATATCTGTCATTGCGTTTTCAAATGAGTGGAAAGGGTACAAGCCAGATCACTGATTAAGAAAAGGTCAAGTTAGAGAGTTTATAATTTCTGACCCATCACCCCAACTACTCAATACTATCATTCTGGTCACAAATCCATTTCTGCTCTATATTGTTTATTTAAATGTACACTGTTATTTAGTATTGTTACCCTTAGCTAGTTTCTGGAAACAAAACCAAGGAGATCTTCAATTAGCTTTCTTCTACAAAATTCACACTCATCATTTCAGGATTGATTCAAAGATCTTAGATAAATATTAAACTATTCTGTTACAGTCTCCTGATCTGGAGAGGGTGTTGTTTCTTCTTTATCTTATTTAATTAAAAAGTGTAAAAGTGTGTGGGAAAAGTATGTAATGTGATTATTGTTTATCTGTAGGTCTCTTGTACTGCACAACAGCCTGGGCCATGAGGTACTTTAGAGAAGAGACACGATTTTATTCACATTTAAAAGTATTCAGTTTTGAGTAAGTAATGGTAGGTATTCAATCAAATATGCATGTATTCACTACTTACTAAGCTCCAAGAACTCTGCTGAATGTTTTACATGGCTTATTTCATTACCCATCTAAAGAACAATACAAAGTTCATCCTATTAGTATTTCAGTTTTACAGATGGTATGTCGAAAGTAAAAGAATTTACATTTTTGCTCAAAGAATGTCTTACAGGTAGTAAATGTGTGAGCAGTCTGTCTAGGCAAATGATGGTGAACATTTGATATGATGTCCCTGTTTTTCTGGTGTTTACAGACTACTAGGGTGATCATACATCAGTCAAAAGGATTTAACATTGAATGCATAATTACACACTGGGATAAATGCACTGAATCAAAGAATATTACTTTTAATTATATTCTATGTTTTTATATTTGAATTCATCACATAGATTATACTTATTTGTTGCCATGAGCCATACATTTATGATCTTGTCTTATATTACTTTGCAGATAACAAATATTATCCATAATAGATTCATTTTATTTAAGCAGTGAATGCAAATCAGTTCCAAATTCTGGAAGTTATCCCAATGCGTTAGTTTCATTGAAAAATACTGTGTTCTTAGATATCTGAAATATTTACACCATTACAAGGATTCATTGTATCTCTCTTTCTACCTTAGTCTTTGTACTTAAAAAATCATGCCAAACATATTTGCAAATATTTCATTAAAAGAATGACTTAAAATGAGATTTTTTTTCCCTGATATTCTTTTATGAAGAGTGCACTTAGTTTCTTAGAAGAAATGTTCTTGTAGACTTGTCATTGTAATGTTATTAATGAGAATTTTTTCCTTAGTCCTTAAACTTCACACTTTACCTACATATGCTCTTTAAATAAACCACTGCATAGGAAAACTGGTGAATATATATTTTGCTATTATCAGTGTTTCTGATTATTGTGGTTGTCCCTTAATCCTATTGATCTTAGTCCTGAGGCATATGTACTGGGTAGAAATCAATTTTAATCTATTGAAACTGTCACCAGTGAAAATAGCAGACTGGTTTTCTGCCTGGAGTTAATTTTTTGAATGGATCTATATTTCTGGTGGATCTATTGTTTTTATTATTTTTACTGATGCTTGTAATAGTAATTACATAACCACGTAGGACAGTATAAATGTCATATATGGTATGTGTCAAGAAAGAAATTCACAACCAGTGAGGTAAAATATTTTTTAGAAAGAAATTGTTATCCCACAAAAGAAAAATATCATTTTATGAATGAAAGGATTATTTGAGAAAGGAGAGCTTTGTCTTAGGTCTTTTCAATCTCATATTCTGTAATTGAAGCCAAAAAGTAAAATGTTGCCAAATAAATACAAGCATACATAAATAGAACAGATTTACTATCCAGAAATAAAGGCAGATATACTCAGGAACCTAATATATATTTACAAGTCTGTGAGTAAAAGATGCTTTAGTTTGCAATTGAAATTAGCATGTATAACTTTCTATTGGAAGAAAAGCAAACATAAATCCATGCTTCACATAATATGCCAAATTGATCCTTAATGAATTAAAGACAGTTATTTAAAATAAAACATTAATATGTTAATAAAAAATTGAAGATAATACTTTAGTATTTGTAAAATCTTGCAGTGGGGAAGATATTTCTAAGTAAAACCTTCTCCTATGCCTCCTTCAAAATATTGAAAAGCAAACTGGATCATAGCAGCTTTTAAGTTATCCTTGTCCTGAAACTCACTTTTAAATAAATTTACTGGTTATTAGGAAAAAATACATTTTATGACTATAAATGCTTAATCATATATATATATAGTTAATCACCAATAAACAAATTATCAAGAGACTTCCAAAAATTAGAAAATAATTAATAAGAATAAAAATGTTTAGTCAAATTTTAAAGTGAGTTTAAGTAGTTGGATATAAAGCACTGGAGGAAAATATTATATACGTCATGGGTTTAATCAGTGTTTTTGCTCTTTGAATAATCAACACTATATTAATCACTCCTACTGGTGATTCTCAAAAAAAGAGGGAAAACAAATTCAACTCATCAATTATATCCCCAATAATTCTTAGGATCCATGATGGAAAAGATGGAGATAATGAACTATGTGAAATTTTAAAATTTACATAACAAAATATATCATTAAAAGATAAACTGGGGGCGCCTGGGTGGCTCAGTGGGTTAAAGTCTCTGCCTTCAGCTCAGGTCATGTTCTCAGAGTTCTGGGATCGAGCCCCACTTGGGGCTCTCCGCTTGGCAGGGAGCCTGCTTCTTCCCTCTCTCTCTGCCTGCCTCTCTGCCTACTTGTGATCTCTCTCTCTATCAAATAAATAAATAAAATATTTAAAAAAATACAAATTTCAACATGAAATCAGTATAAACAAATTAATGAAAACATTTAAAAAAAAAGATAAACTGAAAATACCAGACTAATGAAGAAAAATATATAAATTATATGAAAAGAGTTTTTTCTTAAATAGAGTATTTATAAAACATTTTTTTAAAGAGATAGAAAAGGTTGTATGTTGGCAATATTCAGAAAATAAAGTTATAATAGGCAAAAAAAAAAAAGGCAATTGTGCTAGTAGATACTAAGTCTAGGAATCTATTAGTAGACAGAAACATAAACATTAAAGCAACAATTAGATAATGTCCTTAAAATCAAACTACAAAGTTGGTTGCAATACAGGATCATTTTTAAGATTGAGATAACACCATGCACAATAAAGTATCCCAATTAGAGGTAGTTATAAAATAATATTTGATACAGTTTTAATCAAAGCTACAAATCACATCCTCATGCAGAGAACTTTTCTTGTCTGAATTTCTTTTAGATTTTTTCCCCTAAAATGTTATTGTTTTGTTTGTTTGTTCTTATGAAAAACAGGTAGAAGTTGCTATTCTCACTAGGGAGCCAAGAGATTCAAATTGCTTCTAGGTGACTTGCTCACTCATTGGTCAAATATTGAATATTACGAGTCTGATCAGCCACTCATATATCCTCTGATCATAGGACATTGTTAAATATCCAAAAGAAACTTTCAAATAGATAAACTAATATCTTGAATTCATTAGTATGCTCATGTGTGGCTCCTACTGAAACTGAAAATACATGTTCATTATACTATCTGCTAACAAAAGTTTTGATTGAATATTTTATTCATAACCTAACTCTAAATTCTAATAAATCTGATACTTGGAGTTTATTTTTCTTCTAAGTGATGACAATAATCTTTATACAAAAAGTTTAAAAAAAAACATTAAGGATGATATAGCATTAAGAGCCAATCTAATCCAAAGTAATTAAATGTTTTAAAAATTAAGCAAATAAATTCCTTGCTAAAAAATCATTGTATATTCTGTTACAACTCCAGCTGGAAATTTAACTTATATTAATAATCCTTTTTGTCAGATCAGATGTGATTCCTAAATAACAACTGATACATGTGTTTTCATTCTTCTAAAATTAAAGGAAAAACACTGAAAGAGACTGTTTCCCTCCTTCCTGGAAGGTATGTGAACATCATCAAAAAGTATTACTAAGTCTTGGGTGCCTGGGTGGCTCACTTGGTGAAACAACTGCCTTTGGCTTAGGTCATGATCCCAGAGTCCTGGGATCAAGTCCCACATCAGGCTCCCAGCTCCATGTGGAGTCTACTTCTCCCCTCTGATCTTCTCCCCTCTCATGTTCTCACTGTCTCTCTCTCAAATAAATAAATAAAATCTTTAAAAGAAAAAAGTGTTAATCAGTTTTTAATTCATGATTTCCATTAATTCCATTAATTGTGTATCTTTTTTTCATGGTTGTTCTTGACATAGCACTGATTCTTCCTGTTGCAGAATTCCTTTTTTATATCTCAGGAAGATGAACCAATTGCCCTTATTACATGGCTGCTTTGTCATTACTAAAAAAAAAAAAAAATTCTTATGAAGATTCATGTTTTTGGCCTATGGCGTTAGAAGCATCATATATTTATATTTCTTCCAGGGTACAGTGTCCTTTCTCTCTCTCTCACTTTTTTTTTTATGATTTTATTTATTCATTTGAGAGAGAGAAAGCACACCTAAGTGCTGGAGGAGAGGAAAAGGCAGAGAGAGAGGCAGAGGGAGACGCAGAAGGAGACTCCCCTCTGCACAAGGAGCCAGATAGAGGACTCCATCTCAGGACCAGATTATGACCTGAGTGGAAGGCAGACACTTAACCATCTGAGCCACCCAGATATACCTATATGTATAAATGTCCTTTATACATTTATAAGTATATATATGTCCTCCCTATAAATGTCCTTTCCACAGCTCCCTCCCACCACCAAAGTATTGAAGAACAAAATTACACACACACACACACACTCACACACACACACTCACTCACATAAAGAAATAATTATTATCTAGTCTAATCCTAACATGTCTATGACAATATATTCTGTATTGCCACTGAAAATATTTTGAAGCAATATGATTTAAACCTTAGGTTTTCCTTAGTAAAGTAAAAAGCAAGAGTGTTTCTTTATAAAAATTAAGTGTTTCTTAGTGATATTCATTTCATGTCACCTTCCTATGGCTTTGTCCTGAAGAGGCAGAATCAAATTTATATACTAGTTTAGTATACTTTTGTTATGGATTATTTTTTAAAGAAGCACAGAGAGCATGAACAATGAATAGAATGCATAATGTATGGGAGATGAACAGTGAATAATGAATTTTTAACTTAAACAAGAACCTATTTCTCTCGAGGCTCAATAGTTTGATCAACACACTGTATTTTAAAATGCAGCTTATAACCTACCACACTGAAATAGGTAGGAGAATGTATTTCAGATAAAATGAGAATTAAGAAATCTCATCCTTTGGTTACATGTCTCAGGGAGTTGGACTTTTCCCTTTAATAAATATTTCAATCTAAAGAGAGACGCCTCAGTAAAATGAAAACAAATGACAGTGCTATCTCCAAAGAGACAGTGTATTATTTTAAAATGGATGAAATAGCCCATGCTCTGCCCTATGACAGTTAAATGCTCAAAATGAGACAGTCAAAAATACAGTTAACTCATTCCCACAGACATGAAATTGAGTCTCCATTTTTGTTCTAACTTGAGGTGAAGAAAAGAGAAGCGAAAACAGCACCAAACTTAAAGGATATTCTTACAAAGGTTTTATGTTAACCATAACCAGGGACATAGCATAAGCTTAAATAATATCATTGCAACGTAGAGCTAACCTTATTGATGAACACCCTAATGTTCTTCATTATAAGTATTCAGAAAGTGGAAAATAATCACTAAGTAGTTATCAGTGGACCATTAATTTTTAACAGAACTGTAAGTTGCTAGGTCTTGAGATTTGAGTTTGAAAATTTTATTAGGCGATAAACTGGCAATGGAATTTGAAACAAATAATCACGTGGATTCAAATTCACTCTTGATATAATGCAGTTTTGCTGCCTGATCCGTATCAGGGATGCTAATGGCATCAGGTATTTAGATTTAGATAAATTCAGATTTATTTTGTTCTAAGCAAAATTTAAAGCTCCATAAAATCTTGGGACAAAATGCCCCTCAATTTCCACATCTGCTGCAATATAGGAGAAGAAACTTTGTGAAGAAATATATAAATATCTGTACATATTTAGTAAGAGGATTCTCCCTCCCCCCCTTTTTTTTTCCTTACCTCATCTTTTTGGGAAAGTATTTTTTACATATGAAAAGGTAGCCAAGTTAGGCTATAGCAGTGATTCCTATTAGCAAGATAAAGTTTATTTACATTTCAAACATCTTTCAGCTATTTGTCTTTGAAAAATATAAAACTTCTGTAGAAAAAATTTTATCCTTGCCCCAAGAGGTTTATGATCTGGGGGAGTTAACATAGAAGTGATGTCCTGGTGACAAGCTTACAGCACAGTAAGGTTGGTTCAATCTTGGTAGAAGTACAAAAGGCTATGAAAGTTACTTAATATAGAAAATCACACCAGACTCCAGAATTACAGAGTGTTTCTGAATGAATATTAATGATTCAAACAAAGGGAAATGGAGAACTAAAATTGTCCCAGAAAAAGGAACAACATAAAAGGCCTGGAAGGGAAAAGAAGCATTGTGCTTCAAAGGACTGTAATTTCGTTAGCCTGTGAGAGGTGCACATCAACCAGGAAATGAAGAACATTTATAGCCTGTAAAGGATTTTGGATTTACATTCTGAAGCCAAGGAAGATTTGTCAGCCAAACTATGGAGCTGCAGTGGGAACCAGAGATTTGAGGAAGTTGGTGGAGATAAGGAAAGGGTACCCAAAGCAGAGGCAGGAAGACATTTTACAAGATGGCACAGTGCAATCATCCTGTTAAAAAAAATAAATAAAAAATCACTTATTTTCTTTATACCAGTGGTCTTCAAGTATCACCCTTTGGTCCCTGGGGTTTCTGAGATAAGTCCATAGGTGAACACTATTTTTATAGTAATGCTAAAATATTATGTTTCCTCTTCACTGTGTTGACATTTGCACAATGCATTCTCAGGAGGAAGTCCAGTTTCATTTAATAATGTCATTGCTAAAGCAATAAAAATTTTAAAAATATGTTAAATGTCTACCCTTCAGTCAGGTCTTATTTATATTCTGTGTTACAAAATGGGAAGCTTGCATATAGCACTTCAGTTCCATACAGAAGTACCAGGTTATTTTGAGGGATGTCACTTATACAATTGTGTGAGTTGTGAGCTGAACCAGCAGCTTTTGTTTTCATGGGACATCGTATTTACTTACCACAATGATTGAGACAGAGTATGGTTTTGCAGGCTTTTTTATTTCTAGACATTTTCTCAAAATAAACAAGAAACATAATAAGTCTGAAATTTCAAAGAAAATAATTAATAGTACTTGGTAATTTAGAATATAATGTGTTCAAAACAGTCTTTACTTTACTATTCCCAGTTCTGTTCAGGATCAGAGAACTCACATAATTTACCCCAAATTACACTGCTGGAAAATATTTGTTCTAATTTAATCTCTATTATTTTCCATTAAAATTCCCAATATTAGAAGAGATAATTGGCATACTATTGCTCTTACACTTTCTAGAATTGTATGGGTGTCAGCATTCAGGTATCAGATGTCAGAATGATGAAATTAACCAGCATAATTTTCCTCAAAAATACAAATATCTGGGCCCATATTAGATGATCCTGAATTAGTTATTGTTGATATTTTTGTTTTGTTTTGTTTTTGTAAGTACTTTAGGTGATTGTGATGTTCAGTCAAGACTGAAAAACAAGGACCAAGACTGTGCTTTCTCTGAAAATTAATGATGCTATGTAAGGTAGCAAAAATAAAAACCCCATCAAAAGATTAAATCAACAGGCATCACAGACCCTGCACACTACACATTTTTCCTTAGTTTTTGCATTGAAAGAATTTAATGATCTTGTAAATGTATCTTTATTGTAGTGATGAGTTAACTATTACTTCTATGATCTGAACTCCTCTGAAGGTAGCTAATTTACCAATTTCCCAAGTATGAATCCTAGAGTTTCCAAAGGAGGTCCAGATGTGATTAAAAATGTACAGTTGGAGGCCACCAGTCCCAATTATATAACTTAATCAACTTTTGAATCTCTACTGCAAACAGTAAATTGCAACCAAACACTCCACTTGATAGACTGGAATATCTAAGAGTTATAGTCACCTTAGCAAAAGCAAATGTGTGGCTTAGCGTAAAACCTTCATTCTCTTAGGTAAAGATGCTAACCAAATTATCTCTCTGCTGACAAAAAAGAAATGAAGTGAAATATTTCAAGTTTTGATTAGCCACTTAAATTTTTGAAATGCATTGATAATATTTATATTCTGCACAAACCTAACACTAAATGCTTATAGCTCTAATGGCATAGGATATACATAATGTATATTCATGAATTAGTTGTACAATACTTAAATGCATCAATAAGTAACATTTTTGCATTATACAACAGACAAACATTCATTTACCAATAGTTTGTTGATCCATTTGCAATTCTACTGTTTATTTAGATCTAATTTCCATATTCTTCCTGATATGTAAACATGCTACCCTATTAATTTAACTTCAGGATTCCAGTTCACTAGACAGCTTAATGCTCCTATTACACAATTGCTCTTGTTCTTTGTACTAAAACTGTAATTTTATGAAATCTTGTAGTAAGTATGTATATAGATTTACTAATGAAGTAAAGCTATTAATATTTGAATGCATTCAATTCCTCAGAGTGCATACTTAATGGAACATACAGTCAACTAATATACTAGAAAAACTTTGAGAATGAGATTAACTATCTGTGTGTGACTTAAGATTTTACTGAGAAATATACATTTCTATCACATTATCTGGATATATTCTTTTAAGAAAGGTACACAAGTTTAAATTTCAAAAACTAGGAATTTTTAGAAGGAGACATAGATTTTAATCATACTAAAGTAAAATGAGGCGTTTCTGACATTACATTTAATTTCACTTTGTAAAAGTGAACATTTGAGACTGTTGTTCATTAAGTATAGGAAACATGTGACAGAATTCGTGGGTGTGTATCATCCTGGTGGTTAAATAGCAGGCCTGAAAAACAACTATACAAATTTATGACTGCGCCAGTTTAATGTAAGAAAATTCACTGAGAATCTCCCAGAAGAAAAACTTAAGAATCACAGATGAAAATTAACGAAGTTCACAGTTCTTGCTCAGGAATTATTTCTAGTGATTTTTAGTCACATTGTCAATTTACCTTCTTGGGGCAAAACTATCACTGAGATTTTATTTGTCTACTTGTAAATCCACGACAGCATGATGTTCATCTTAATTTGTACACATATTTGTAAACTAGGATTCTCTTAAATTTTCTGTAGTCTTAAAATGTAAAATCCAACTAAATAATGCCTAAAACATTTAGCTGAGCTTGTAATATTAGTTGCATTTAAAGATGATTAAAGTGAGATCTTCAGAAGAAAAGAACTTTCCCGGTGCTGTGATGACTAAGTCAGCACAGGAATACATCTGCTTCCAAAGTCCCTGGCTATTACAGGACACTATAGCAAATCAACCAAGGGAAAATCTTTCAGAGTAATGATGACCATCTATTAATTATGAAATGAAGTCTTAGTTCTACCATAGATTATAAGAATTATTATGGTTTGGTTTTGCTTTTTCTGTATTTAGTGTGAAGTGGTTAGATAAGGTTATCAAAGAACCAATTTCAGGGTCTCCTGGGTGGCTCAGTTGATGGCTCAGATTCTGGTCATGATCCCAGGGTCCTAGGATCAAGGTGCCCATCATGCTCCCTGCTCAGTGGGGAGTCTCTTTCTCTCTCTCCTTCTGCCCCTCTCCTCCCCTCTGCTCCTGCACTCTCTCATGTGTGTTGTTTCTCTCTCTCTGTCTCTCAAATAAATAAATATAGCCTTAAAAAATGAACCAATTTCAGAATCCAAAAATGCATGTTTGATAAAATATGTTATATTTTCTTTCAAATGCTGGAATGAGTCTACGGCCATACCACCCTGAACGCGCCCAATCTCATCAAATGCTGGAATGATTCCTCATTCCAAGGTAAACAACTGGTTTACCTTGTAACTACATTCTCCATTTCAATACAGCTTAGTAAGTGTATAAATTATATTATTCGTGCTTTCATCTAAGGCATTGTATATTATGTGTCTGGTGACCCATTGAGCAATTTAACAAAAAACCCATAAATCCACCTTCAGCTTAGGTCATGATCCTGGAGTCCTGGGATTGAGCCTTGCTTTAGGCTCCCTACCCAGCAGGGAGCCTGCTTCTCCCTTTCCCTCGGTCACTCCTTCTGCTTGTGCTCCCTCTCTATCAAATAAATAAATAAAATATTTAAAAAATTAAAAAAAATTAAAAACCATAATTTTGGTCAGTTACTGTTTTCTAATGTAATAGTTGCTTTTAAGTAATGGACAGCCTATCTTATCACTCCTATTAAACGGTGTGCTGGAAATCATGGTTAGTGCAGTAGAACAAGTTAAAGTAATAAGAGGTATGCAGCTTGGAAAAGGGAGGGAATAAAACTGGGTTTATTCACAGATATGATTTATTATGTAGAAAATGCTGAAGAATCTATAGAAAATGTCTGGTACTAATAAGTGAATACAGCAAGATCACAGTATATAACCTCAATATACGAAACTCAGTTGCTTTCTACATACTAACGATGAATAATTGGAATTAAAATTTAAAATTATTACCACTTCTATTCATACCAAATATTGAAACTTTATATATATATATATATATATATATGTGTGTGTGTGTGTGTGTGTGTGTGTATATATATATGTATATATATATATAATAAATTATGTGAAGAATCTGTGCTTAATAGCAAAGGAAACAGTCAACAAAACCAAAAAACTGACAGAATGGGAGAAGATATTTGCAAATATCAGATAAAGGGCTAGTATCCAAAATCTATACAGAACTTATCAAACTCAACACCCAAAGAACAAATAACCCAATTAAGAAATGGGTAGAGGACATGAACAGACATTTCTGCAAAGAAGATCCAAATGACCAACAGACATAAGAAAAAGTGCTCCACATCACTCAGCATCAGGGAAATACAAATCAAAACCACAGTGAGATACCACCTCACACCAGTCAGAATGGCTAAAATTAACAAGTCAGGAAATAACAGATGCTGGCGAGGATGCGAGAAAGGGGAACCCTCCTACACTGTTGGTGGGAATGCAAGCTGGTGCAGCCACTCTGGAAAACAGGGTGGAGGTTCCTCAGAAAGTTGAAAATAGAGCTACCCTCAACCCAGCAATTGCACTACTGGGTATTTACCCTAAAGATACAAATGTAGTGATCCCAAGGGGCACGTGCACCCAGCAATGCCCAGAAGCAATGCCCAGGATAGCCAAACTATGGAAAGAACTTAGATGTCCACCAACAGATGAATTGATAAAGAAGAGGTGGTATATAAACAATGGAATACTATGCAGCCATCAAAACCCCAAAATCTTGCCATTTGCTATGATGTGGATAGAACTAGAGGGTATTATGCTAAGCAAAATAAGGCAATCAGAGAAAAATAATTATCATATGATCTCTCTGATATGAGAAATTTGAGAGGCAAGGTGGGGGGTTGTGGGAGGAAGGGAGAAAAAAAAAAAAGATGGGACTGGGGAGGGAGACAAACCATAAGAGACTCTTAATCTCAGGAAACAAACTGAGGGTTGCTGGGGGTGGGGAAAGGGATAGGGTGGCTGGGTTATGGAGACTGGGGAGGGTATGTGCTATGGTAAGTGCTGTGAATTTTGTAAGACTGATGAATAACAGACCTGTACCCATAAAGGAAATAATACCTTATATGTTAAATAAATAAATAAATAAATAAATAAGAGGAGTGTATATTAGGGGCACCTGGGTGGCTCAGTTGGTTAGGCATCTGCTTTTGGCTTGGGTAATGATCCCAGGGTTCCGGGATTGAGGCCCACATTGACTCCCTGCTCAGCAGGAGTCCTACTTTTCCCTCTTCCTCTGCCCTTCTTGCCCAAATGTGCTCTGTCTCTCTCTCTCAAACAAATAAAATCATGGTAAAAAATAAAATAAAGTAAAATAAAATTTAAAAATCTGTGCTGAAAATCTGTGATGGAAGAAATTTAAAAAAATATATAAATGCATGCAAAGTTATTCCATGTTGATGAATTAGAAAACTCCATATTTTTAAGATGTCAGTATTCCCCGATCAGATTGATAGATACAATACTGACTGAAATTGCAGCAAACTATTTTGTAAATATTGGCAAAGTAATTATAAAGATTGCATGGTAAGGCAAAAAGCTTGGGATAACCAAAACAATACCAAAGAAGATGAACAAAGTAGGGAATCCACACTACTCTTTCAGTAATTTCTATAAAGTTTAGTAATAAAGACAGTGTGGTATTGACAAAGTAGTGGACACACAGATTAATACAAGATAATGAGAGATCCAAGAAAATAGACCCACACAAATATGGTGAACATACATGATTTTTTATAAAGACACAGGGCAAATCAATGGAGAAAAAAGTAATTTTAACAAATGGTACTAGAACAATTATAAGTCATATGCAAAACAAAACAAAACAACTTAGATACAAACCTTATATCTTTCAAAAAGGTTATCTCACAATTTACCAGAGACATAAATGTGAAAAACCAAACTATAAAATTTTTAGAAGGAAACAGGAGGAAATTACATGATCTTTGTAATGAGGTTTTAGAGACAGCACCAAGAGAATGATACATGCAAAAAAATGATAAATTGGACTATAGTAGAATTAAAATTTCGGTTCGAAGAAAGAGATACTTAGAAAATGAAAAAAAAAAAGCATGCTGCAAACTGGAAGAAAATGTAAGTAAAACACATACCTGATAAAAGACATTGTGATGGTTAATTTCATGTGTCAATGTAACTGTCCTTGGCATACCCAGATTAAACATTGTATCGGAGCATATCTCTGACAGTGTTTCCAGATGAGATTAGCATTTCAATGGAAGTAGATTGCCTTCACCCATGTAGCATTATCCAACCTGATGAGGGCCTGAATAGAACAAATGGTGGTGGAAGGAAGAATTCATCCTTTTTGTGTCTCACTGTTTCATCAGGGAAATCTCATTTTATCTTCACTGGTCTACCCTTGGGAGTGGGATTTAAACCATTGGATCCCCTGGTTCACAGACGTTTAGACACAAGCTGGATCATATTACTGGCTTTCCTGGCTCTCCAGTTTGCAGATAACATATCATGGTACGTCAAAGTCTCCATAATTGTGTAAAGCCAATTCTTTATAATAAATCTCTTTTATAACTATCTATCTATCTATCTACCTACCTGCCTGCCTGCCTACCTACCTATCTACCTATCTCCTATAGCCTACTGGTCTGTTTCTTTGGAGAACACTAACACAGATATCTATTCAAAATATAAGAATAATTTTTGTAAGAATTTAAAAATTAAAAAAAAACAATAAAAACGGTAAAATATCTGGAAAGATATCTCACCAAAGAGGATATACAGATGGCAAAAAAAGCATATGAAAAGATGCTTGATATCATTTGTCAAGGAATTGCATATTAAAACAATTAGATACCATATAGACCAATGCAATTGATAAATTCCTAAAATCTGATGATACCAGTTTCTGACAAGGATGTTTAGTAGCATGAATTTTCATTCATTGATAGCTAGAATGCAAAATGGTATATCTACTTTGGAAAACAGTTTGGCAGTTTCTTAAAAGGCTAAATTTTGTCTTAACATCTAATCCAGATATGATGCTTATAGATATTTACCCAGCTGATCTGAAAATATATATTCACATAAAGTCCTGCATATGAAAGTTAATAGCAACTTAAATCATATTTGTCACTAATTGGAAACCACGAATTTACCCTTCAATAGGTGAATGATAAAAACAAAACCAAAAACATAACAGTACATATATATAGTAAAGTATTACTCAATAATTTAAAAAAGGATTAACCTGTCAAGCCACACTAGGCTATGGGTTAACCTTAAATGTAGATGGCTAGTGAAAGAAGCCAATTTAAATGGACAGCATACTGTATGATTCCATTTCTATGACAGTTGGGAAGACAAAGTACTAAGACAGTAAACACACCAGTGGTTGCTAAGAGTTGGAAGGTAGATGTTAAATAGATGAAACAAAGAGGAATTTTATTGTTAGGAGGATGAAATTGCATGATACTGTAATAAGGTAGAGCTGGTCCTATCCAAATGTCAAAATTGATAGAACTTTAAAGCACAAAGAATGAATCTTTACATGTTTAATTTTTTTTTTTTAATTAACAAAGAAGGAAGTCACAGGATGCCAGGACGGAATGCAAAATGTGATTTAAAAAAATATAACTGCCTTATATATTTATGAAACAATCTCACTGCATGGGGCAGAAAAAAAGGAGCCAAACTAATCACCTTTGGAATTGAGTGGCATATGGAAAGACTAAAACCAAAAGGAACCCCATATCAGGACTGTAGTCTGATTGAGAAAAGTGTCTCCCATCTCTGCACAGGCACAGGTAACTTGAAATACTGTAAGACACTCCATGCTCTCTAGTCATGGCACACATTTAAGAATGACTTTGCCCCGTGGGTTCTTTTGTGGGTTCTTCAGAGACTGACCCCACCAGAGCTTTCTAATTGTGTGGGTCATGCCTCTACTTCAATTGCAGCTTATTCCTCAGGAACTCTCTTACGACTGGGCTTCTTTGCCAGGATGCTAGGCTTCCCTCTCTGGCAGGCTCCCTTCTAAAATGAGGCCAGGGTGATACTCCTGCAGAATTCATACATAGTCACTGGGATTCACTCACTTAACTAACTCTTCCCAGAAGGGAGAACAGCTATTTTGCAGATGTAGCCTTTTACCCTGCTACCCCACAGGTCACTTCATCTCTCCCAAGCAGGGGTCAAGAAATAGTCCTTCATGTCCCCCAATTACCGGAGCACATAGCACATGCTCGGAGGTGTTCTATTGAAACCCTTCTCACTGTAGCTGGGGTTAGAAATAGCGTCTTTTCATCCTTATCTCCTGTTTGTATTCTGGAGAGAGCCACACAGACCTCTCTCCTAATGAAATCCTCTTTGGAAATACCCTTCTTCTTCTCTCTCTCTCTTTTTTTTTTTTTTTTCCCACATTGTCTGTCTCAAGAGTTCTTAGCCTTTATTGTGTTTATGCTTCAGCTGAGGCTGAAGTAGAGAGAGTCACATTTTAACATCATGTTATAGTGATCTGGGCTTCTGGAATAGAATCCTTTGGTTTGTTGGTTTGTTTTTGTCTTATTTCCTTTTACTTAAATTCCTCATCATAGAAAATGAAGATACTTAAGGAAATGTAAAAAGAAAAAGAAGACTTGAAATATGATCATCTGTCATTTTTAATTTATTTTTATCATTTAAAGCATTACAGGTAAATCTTACCTCAATGTCCATTAAATTAGAGACTACAAACTTCCGTTTATAACTGATATGCAAAATTGTGAAAGGCACCACATAATAAACACTTAAGCATAACTTACTGAATGTTTATATGACTGATATGATCCATTATATGTAGTGCAACTCCAAAAGGAGTAAAAGACATAATCCCATAAAATTTCTTAAAGGTACTATACTAGATTGAATAGAGATCCTTAGAGGATATGTCCACATCCTAACCCCTGGAACCTCTGATTGCCCTTATTTGGGAAAAGCATCTTTTGCAAATGTAATTATATTAAGGATCTTGAGATGAGATCAATGAAGATTATCTGAATGTGTCCTAAGTAAGAATCCTTTTAGGAGACAAACAGAGGTGAAAGAGAGGGAGAAGAAAGAAGATCATGTTCCAGGAGACAGAATTGGGATGATACAGCCACAAGGCCTGGTGACCAGCAGAAGCCAAAGGAGCCCAGGAAGCAATTGTTCCTAGATGTTCCAGATGAAATGTTGCCCTGCCAAAGCTGATTTTGGACTTCTTATCTACACAGGTGTGAGAAATACATCTCAGTTATTTGAAGCCACCCAGTTTGTGGTAACTTGTTCCAATGGCCTCAGGAAATTAAAACGGTGTGTTCTTTTTTTTTTTTTTTAATTATTATTTTTTTATTTTTTATAAACACATATTTTTTATCCCCAGGGGTACAGGTCCCGAATCGCCAGATTTACACACTTCACAGCACTCACCAAAGCACATACCCTCCCCAATGTCCATAACCCCACCCCACTTTTCAGAACCCCCCTCCCCCCAGCAACCCTCAGTTTGTTTTGTGAGATTAAGAGTGACTTATGGTTTTTCTCCCTCCCAATCCCATCTTGTTTCATTTATTCTTCTACCCCCTTAACCCCCCATGTTGCATCTCCACTTCCTTATATCAGGGAGATCATATGATAGTTGTCTTTCTCCGATTGACTTATTTTGCTAAGCATGATACCCTCTAGTTCCATCCATGTCATTGCAAATGGCAAGATTTCATTTCTTCCATTGTGTATATATACCAATTCTTCTTTATCCATTCATCTGTTGATGGACATCTAGGTTCTTTCCATAGTTTGGCTATTGTAGACATTGCTGCTATAAACATTCGGGAGCACGTGCCCCTTCGGATCAGTACATTTGTATCTTTAGGGTAAATACCCAGTAGTGCAATTGCTGGGTCATAGGGTAGTTCTATTTTCAACATTTTGAGGAACCTCCATGCTGTTTTCCAGAGTGGTTGCACCAGCTTGCATTCCCACCAACAGTGTAGGAGGGTTCCCCTTTCTCCGCATCCTCACCAGAAAACGGTATGTTCTTAAGGAACTCATTAGATTAGTTTAAATTACCTTGAAAAATAACCATGGCACGAACACTATTAATTTTTATTTATGATTAATTTAACAACCAGGGAAGGTGATCAAGGTGACAAAGAGCTCTTCCCACCAGAATCAGGTCCTTTTTTCTTTGTCCCTTCTATTCTTCAGCCTTGCCATACTACATTCATTCAATGAGAAGAGAGAAAGACAGGGTGAAGTCGAATATGCTCTGTGAAAAATACCACACATCACTTCTGCTGCCCTTCTGTTAGAAGAGAACTTGGTAATAATGGCACATGTAAATGCATGAGAAGATAGAGAATGTTCTCTATCATGTGCACGGCTATAATCCTAGAAGTATGGTAGAGGGAAAGAGATGTTCTGGTGAAATGCTAGCAGGATCTGCCCAACTAAGTGTTTGCCCAAATTAGAATTTTCCAAACTTAAAGTCAAATTAATATTTTCAAATCATTAGTAACATCTAAAAAATTTTAAGTGTATATTCAGATATGCAGCTTTTTATGTCCTTCAAATGATGATCTGTAATTTCCAGAATATGCACAGACACATTGTCTACATCATTCTTTTAAGGCAAGATAATTACAATAAAGTAATTTTGCTGAAAATGATTCACACATTCTACTTGGAGATTAAAAAAGCAGAAGTCCAGTCAACAAATTTCCCAATTTAAAGATTCTAAAAGTGTTGAATAGTCATTTCTTGAACCAAATTGCTTCTTAGACCTCACCATTACTCACCGCATTTTAAGGGCATTAAACAATCCGAATATGTAACTATGCTTTGATTAAAATAGTCACAAGGCAAAAGTTATAGATGTAACTTAAGTAATTGAAAAATACGTCAAATGAAGATCAGGGAAACACATAAAATATTGAGAAATCTCTTTAATTGACAATAACAACAAAATCTACTCCCTCCTAAAACAAAACAAAACAAAACAAAAATGAAACAAAGGGTGTCTTCTGTCAGACAAATGGTAAATATGAAACTTGCTTTTCACCTTTGTAGCTAATTAATTATCATGATCTATGCATTTTGAAGATTGTGCTCAGTTTCTTCTGTATAAAATGATATATATTATGTTTTAAGAACCTCTTAAATGTCTTTTTAGTTAAATAGCTAATTTACATATTCCAGTATCATGCATTATTTCAATTATTAATTTTTAATTTTAAATTAGCTATTACAGTTAGAGTAGATAGAGTAGCAGAGAAAGCAATTCACAAAAGATGATGTGATGGTTGATTTTGTGTATCAACATGGCTAGGCCCTACTATAGAATTATTTAATCGAATGTTAATCTAACTGTTTCTGTGAAGGTATTTTGTAAATAGGACTAACATTTGAAGTCAGTTGAATAAGTAAGGATTACCCTCAAAAATGTAGATGGGCTTTATTTAATTCGGTGAAGGTCATAATGGCAAAAATAAGTTTCCTAGAAATTAAATTTTGCTCAAGACTGTAGCATCAACTCCTGCTGGAAAGTCTAGCCCACCAGCCCTACAGACTTCATATTTGTTAGCCCAATCACAAAAGCCAATTCCTTACAATAAATCTCTTTTAATTTTTATATGAAGATTTATATACAACAAATCTTTTCCTCTCCTTTTTTCTCTCTCTCTGCCTCCCCCTTCCTACCTCTTCCCTTTACATTCTCCTCCCCTGATATATATATATCAAATATTTCCCCTATTTGTTCTGTTCTCTGGAAAATCCTGAGACAGGTGTATTTTATGAAAATGCACAACCATTACTCTTATGCTTTTATTTCATTTATTGGATATGTATAGCACAAGTGGATGATAACTATTTATTTTAAGGTCACTTACCTGCTGAATTTTATAGAATTTGTTCTAATATGTATAGTATTAGGACTCGAGGAAGATATTTTACCTCCAATAAAGACAAGGTTTAACTGCTAGTATTAATAAAAAGTACATTTTAATATCAAATTCCTAGTGGAGGATATAATACAGTCCTATTAAAGCCCATGATAACAGAAATCTCTACAACTAAAATTTGGCCAAGATGGGGCCAACTATCAGGAAAGAGGCATCTGGAATAACAAATAAATGATTTTCTGAGATTGGATATGATAGGGGTGAAAAAGAATGTGGGATAAGATGTGGAGTCAGAAGAGATGAGACATGTTGCCTACTTTATATTCATTAACTTTGATTCCAGGAAACTCAAGCTATACAGATTCTGTTGACTCATCTTTAAATTGAGAAATAATGTTTTTATTATTTGCCATATAAATTATTTTAAGAATGAAGAAAGTACTAATTTATGTAAGAGGGTATGGAATTCAAAAATGATATTGATTTACAGAATTTTTTTGCAATTCTTGTTAATTTCTGAAGTTAAATTTAATAGAAATTATTGTACATCTCTTGCTTTTCGCCAATAGCAAGTTCTTGTTTCCATGAGTTATCCATGGAGACTGTACAGACTAAAATAGTCTAGCAAGCTGAGAACCTGGAAAGCTCTAGTTCTGTTTTCTGTATGACTTAGCTAATATCTACAAAGATCCCATAATACATTCCCTCTCATCTACTTTTAACAGTTTTATAGCTACATAACCATAAAGGATTAATGCAAGGATATTCAGTTAAAATAGATAAATGATAGTGATACTATAACTAGGTATTGTCTGGGTAGGATAGGTCATTAGGACTATTGCTTATGAATATCTGTGCTTGTAATGGGGAAGGATATATGGCTTATCATCTATGAAAAATAGCAATTGTAAGGGGCATCTGGGTGGTTCAGTGGGTTAAAACCTCTGCCTTAGGCTCAGGTCGTGATCCCAGGGTCCTGGGATCAAGCCCCGCATCGGGCTCTCTGCTCAGCAAGGAGCCTGCTTCCTCCTCTCTCTCTGCCTGCCTCTATGCCTACTTGTGATCTCTGTCTAACAAATAAATAAAATCTTTTAAAAGATAGCAATTGTAGATGATATTTACTTTGATTGGAGGTAGGATGATTTAAAATATAATAGTATCCGAATCCTAACATTTACTGAAAACTGAAACAATGTTGCTATTATCAAGAGAGGTAAAAAAAGCAATACAGAAGGACATTAGAGTCTTCCTTTCTAAGTGTGTAGACAATTAGTATTTCAAAATGTAATATGTATAAGGATAGTCTGAGTTATGATGTTATAACAAACATTTCTAAAATCTCTATGCCTTAAAACAACAAGAAATTATTTCTTTTCTAAGTACTACATTTATTCTAGGACCCAAGCTAATGGGTATCACACCATGTACAATAAAGCTGGCCAGGGTGACAGGAAAGAGACAAACTTTTACAGTACCCAAGCTTTGTAACACAAATATCCTAAGAAATGAAGCTTTGCTGTTTTATCCCACTAGGATTTTGAGGTTGATTATTATTACAGAATAAATAATTCTCTCCTGACTGATATAGATATTAGCCCCTGAAACGGATTATTGGTGGGAATGGCTCATCAGTTTGCATGGAAGATATGCATATCAGAATCTAGAAAACTGAGAAGGGTTATGCAGTGGCAAAAAAACAAAACAAAAACAAAAACAAAAACAAACAGCTGTCCCTGTCGATACACTAAACATGCTTTTTATTTTTAATTTTTTTAAAAGATTTTATTTATTTATTTGACAGAGAGAGAGAGAGATCACAAGTAGACAGAGAGGCAGGCAGAGAGAGCGGGGGAAGAGGCTCCCTGCTAAGCAGGCCAGGATCTCAGAACCCTGAGATCATGACCTGAGCTGAAGGCAGAGGCTTAACCCACGTAGTCACCCAGGGACCCCCTAAACGTGCTTTTTAGATTACTCATCTCATCACTCCAAAAAAAAGAAAAAAGACAAAAGGTTTTGAACAACAAAATTCTATTAAAATTAATAATGTGAAAAAAAGATGTATTAGTCTATATTAAAATCACCAGAAATTATGCTCAACCTCATTATTTATTTGAGAAATTCAGCCAGTTTAGGGCAATATTTTCAGTTCAAAAGATTAGTAAAACTAAATCTCACAATATTGCACACTGAAAAAATTGTGGAAAGAAAATCTTATGATTGTTTGTTGGTAATGCAAATTGACAAAACCTGTCTGGAAAATATGTTGTGGCTATAGATTTGAATAGGTCCCCATTTCCATCCCAAGACATACTCCTCTGGGGAACTCTGCTATATGTAAAATTGAGATACTATGGAATTATTCAGAGGAGCAATGTTTGTAATGCTACAAAAATAGAAATAATCCAAATGTTACAATAGGAAAAGGACATATCGGTTATGGTAAGTCCTACAAAAAAGGATACTCTCTACAGAGGGGAAAAAAGTGCAAAGAATAGAGAGAAGAGAGACAAACCAAGAAATAGACTCAGAAAATAAACTGATAGTTATAAGAGGGGAGATGGGGGTATGGGTGAAAAAGGTGATGGGGATTAAGGAGTGCACTTGTGATGAGTACTGGGTGATGTGATGAGCACATGGAAATGTTGAATCACTATATTCTACATCTAAAACTAATATAACACTGTATGTTAACTCTACTAGAATTTAAATTTTTTTAAAAGTGCAGCTATAAACACAAAGCAGGGATAAGATCCAAATATTATATTTCTCAATATAATATTGAAAAAAGTTATAAAATGCTATGTGTAGTAAGATATGCTTATTAATAATGTAAAACATGCATATTCCTATTATTCAAAATTTTAATTTAACAAAATATTATTTGGGAATCCATACAAATTAAAGAAAGCTATAATAGAAAAGAGATAAAAGTGGCTACTAGTCCGTGCAAACCAATTCATATAATTAGGGAAAGGCATATGAAAAAAATAAATTTTTTTTGTATAAAATTAATTTGTATATTTAAGAACTGGCTATGAAATGAGGTTAAAAAAAATCCAAATAACTGCAATAAAAAGTAGATATTGCAGGTTCCAAACAGGTGATGTGAGAATTAGAAAATTTTTTTTTCTTCATTAGAAGGTTTCAAGTTGAGATGTGTGCAGATCTCTAAAGATACATGGGATTTAGAGAGAATGACAAAGTAACCAGGCATTTGCTTTGACCTCACATTTCTGATTTCTGAAATGATTGGGTTATACCAAAGCACCTCCAGGCCCTATCCTGTTTAACATTCCTTTCAGTAGTTTTATAGGAGTATTCAGCATCCTGTGTTGGGGTGGGGTTGCTTGGAGCTTGAGGTGCAACAGGATTGGTGGTTTGAGAGGTTTTGCACTGTACTTACAAGGAAACAATGACTAGAGCTATTAAACTGAAGGACAAGATTTTAAGGAACCTTTTAGTCACACTTCATTTCACAACACATAATTCGCATGTTTTTCATTTTCAAGAAAACACAGTGGTTTTGCTTTGTACTGCCTACCAAAACAAGAAAAAAAAAAGACTTTATTCAGTTTATGTAAATAATTATTCGAATGCTAAACCTGTCAAGTTCAATTTTTCCATCCTCACCTCACATCTTAATTTTTTTCTAAATGAAATTATTCCCATTACTGGCATAGCTTTCTCTCTCTCACTCTCTTGTTCTGTCTCTTTCTCTCTATGAGCTAAATAGATATATATCTACATATATAAAAATGTATCTTTGTGCCTTATTAAGCTTCATCTTCTATAATCTACATCAAGCATCTATTCCAAATTATCTCTCTTGCAAAAAATTTTTAGTATTCTTCAGTATATATTTATAAATACACAGATTAATAAATTCCTGTTTATGGATAGTTTTCATTTTCAGTATAATAATACTTATTTCCAAATGGTAATTTATGAGCACTTTATATTTAGAACTTACTCTGAGTCATCAAAATGATTTTAAAATTAAATGTATTCTATATAGTCTAAATTTTGCAGATCAGTAACATTTTCCTTGTATATTTTAGTTTTATGCCCTCAAATTGAAAATCTGTAGTATTTCTCTAATCCAGTTCTAAGCCTGGCAAGGTTTACTGTAATTGATACTTATTTAACTTTACTCAGTTTCTTATTATTAAAGTTTGAACAAAATTCAGTTGTTTTTTCCCCTACTGAATTTTTATGTTCCACATCCAGTGACATAGCACATTCATTAAAATGAGAGAGTTTTAAATTCTTTTGTTAATTTTTCCACCATTTGTATGTAAATTCTTAATATACTGGGTAAAATGTTTATTGTTTGCTGAAGTATTTCAAAATCAAAAAATATTAAATGTATTATATTCTTTGACCTTGAAAATTTTAAATGATATTTCATGGTATTTTTTTCCTAAAAAAAGGGCATTCTTTTTTTAATTACCTATTATTAAATATTACATCAATCCTCCCTTCTTCCCAAATGACACCTTTAATAATCAGGTAGCTTCATAAATTAAGCTGCAATGCTCTCATTTCCTTCCTTTCTTGATGTGCCTTCTTAGCTAGAATCTTCCTTATCTTGCCTCCCCTCAGGCAATGTTACAACAGATTCTGGCAGAAATTCAGTTAATTGCTGAGGTGCTTGATTCCCTCCTGCTGATTGTCACTGAAAACAATTGAACATCATCTCCATGAATATGTTAGTGCTACAAACTAGCTCTTTACTTTTGACAACACTCAGTTCCAAATCAGTGACTTTTTCAATTATTCTTATTCCTTCAATTTTTAATTCTTTTCTGCTTGAGAGGATTGCTGTTGGTGTCTCAATTGGTGTCTCAATTTCTTTAATGTAGGTGAGTTTATTTTAAAGAGTGTTTTAGAGAAAACTCTCTTCTTGACTATGTATGTCTTTATTGCTGTGCTAAATTTTTATACTTGATTAAAAACAAAACAAAACAAAAAAACCCCAAACCCTTGCATTTTCTCTCTAAAAGAAGATGAATGACAAATACTGGCTATAGTAACTTAAAAATGTATAGTACAGAGTCACATATTCAAATGTCTTAGAAATAGAAGTCTATTTAACTTTGTTTAACAAAACATCTCACGTATTTATTCATTACCAGCTACTTGTATCCAAAAATATTGATTGACGGTTCAAAACATGAAGGAAATAGAGCTTTAAAATAGTTTTGGGGGTCACCAGCGTGGCTCAGTCAGTTGAACACCCAGCTCTTTGGTTTCAGCTCAGGTCATGAACTCAAGGTGGTGGGATCCAGTCCCAGAGCAAGCTCTGCACTCAGTGGGTCTGCCTGAGATTCCTTTCTCTTCCCCTTCCCCCACCCCATGTGCCTGCACTTTTTCTTACAAATAAATAAATAAAATATTTTCTTTTTTATGATGCTGGGTTTTTAAAAAGATTTTTATTAATTTATTTGATAGAGAGATAGAGGGCACAAGTTGACAGAGAGGCAGGCAGAGGGAGAGAGAGAAACAGGCTGTCTGTTGAGCAGGGAGCCCAACATGGGGCTAGATCCCAGGACCCTGGGATCATGACCTGAGCTGAAGGCAGATACTTAACAGATTGAGCCACCCAGGTGCCCCAATAAATAAAATCCTTAAAAAAATAAAAATTAAAACTCTGTTTTGGGCAGGATATCTCATTTCAGCTGAGGCAGAATTTATAATGTTCTAACTACTTGTAAGAACTATGGTTTCCTCTGTTTTGGAGTAGGCTATCGTTTTACACAAGAAAACATAGCTGTGAAGTTCTAATAACAGAAAAGTGAAGAAGAATATGAAGAAATAGGAAAGAAACCAATAGTTTTCTTTTAAAAAGAAGGCCTTACAACAGAAAAAATTAAGTGCTATTAGTTTAGATGGGGAAACAGAAGGATTTTGTATAGAAGATTGAAGTTTTAATGTGAAAAGCAATGTAACTACAAGTGAAAATCTGTGCCTAATTCTCTCTATGAAAGAAAATATGTATAGTATGTAATGTAAAAAAAAAAAAAAAGAGAGAGAGAGAGAAAGAATAAAAGTATCACTACGTGTAAGCCATGTGTTTTGATAAAAATCTGAAATGAACAAGGGGCCCCTGGTTAGCTCAGCTGGTGAAGTGTGTGACTCTTAATCTTGGGGTTGTGAGTTATAACCCCACATTGGGTATAGAGATGACTTAAAATAAAATCTTAAAAAAAAAAAAAAAGAAAAAAGAAACAAAAAAAAATAGTTCATGATGAGGGCATTTTCTGTTAGAAAATACCAAATGTCATAACTATAACTAGCTAAATAAGCAAAGGTTAAACACTCCCTAGATTTAAGTTACATATCTCAAAATAGATAAAATCTTTCTGAGGAATTCTAGAGAAGGTTGCCAACATAGGTTAGGTTACCATTTATTAAGTAAGCTGGACACCTAAAACTCTGCTTATTAAGAACAAAGCATCTGTTGTGTTTTATTTTCTTAGAGTTTAAAAAACACCACCACTGCAATATTTGAATGATTTTATGTAACTTTTTATCCTACAAAATCAATTCAAAGAGATTAAAAAAAAATATTCTCTTCATCCAGTTTGTTGGACTTATGGGTGTTGGGGAATGAATAATAGTAAAGCAACTAATAACCTTACAAATTATTCTCTTCACAATTTAGATATTTAATTCAGTTAATTTCATATCCTACTGCACATGTAGATTGGCATAAAGAAGTAGTCATCACTGTCTCAAAAGGAAATCCCAGAAAATATCAACCCTTAATACTCTTGAATGTAGAATATATTTTATAGAAAAGCACAGAAACTCACTTTGAAAAGTTATGCATGAGAGTCAAAATCAGGAAGTAAAGAAGTTGATTTTGCTATTCTTTTCACATATTCATCAGAGAAACCCTGAGGTAAATAAATACTTGCATCATAACTCTATGTCTAAAATCTGTTTCCTTAAGTGTAAAAGAGCTCATTAATTAAGCAAAATATAAATATTTTACACGTTAAAAATCATTTTGTTAGTTTCCAGTGTTTTTTCTTTCTTTTTTAAGTGAAACACAATATAAGGATGCGTTTAAAAATTCAGTAAAAAAGAGTAAATGCTCAATAGATATTTAATGAATTGAATTCAAATC
This sequence comes from Lontra canadensis, assembly GCF_010015895.1. Classification (NCBI taxonomy): domain Eukaryota; kingdom Metazoa; phylum Chordata; class Mammalia; order Carnivora; family Mustelidae; genus Lontra; species Lontra canadensis. The sequence goes on from NW_022631113.1 coordinate 3,511,980, forward strand.
AGGCACATCTTTGATGTTTTTCCCAGTTGTACATCAAGTTCTTTGGGTTATGCACATTGAAGAAAAGAGTTAGGAGTAAAAGACATGAGATAAAATTCTTTATTTCACTTTATTTAACATGATTCTGGTTCAAAAATGTGAATTTTTATTTTGAGTCATTTAAATTTAATGTGGATAGGTTTACATTTTTATAGAAAAATATCAATAATTTTATAATAACCCAGAAAGTGTAAGAAATAGAAATATAGGAAATAAGCCTCAAAAGTTACTGCTGATTGAATAAAGAATTCTTTATGAAAGAAAATTTGTAAATATTTTACTCCTCAAATTAAAAATGAAAGAAAGAAAAGCCACAGATATTTAGCTTAACAAACTTTAGCATAATTGGTAAATGCAGCAAATGGCATGCTTCTAAGTTATTAGGAATACAGTTTCTGTTTTTGTATACATACTGCTTATTTTGTTTTATAAATCTCTTGGATTTTGAATAAACTACCATGTTTAAAATTCTTGCTTAACTAAAATAATCTATGCCCATTTTAGGAATGATTATTTAAAATGGAGAATCAATACGGAAAGAGATTGATCAGCAAGCATCCACTATCAATTACATCAGTAAATATCATTGGCAATAAGGGGCACAAATAACCTTCTGGGGATGATTTTAGGGGCAAAACAATATACTTAATTGCTTTCCAGTCCTGCACTGATGAGGTTCTTTAAGACTTTCTTAATTTTTAATGTGATTTTAATTTTTAAAGGAACAATGCCAAGTCTTAATTATACTTTTTCGCCCTTATGAGCAGTTTTCATCCACGGGTTTAACAGTATCTACAATTGTTGTTCCTTTTTTATACACAGGAAGGAAATTAAGCCTAGAGAAGTGCTAAGTGACTAGCTAAAGGTCATAGAACTCATCAATAGGATGGCTGTACACAAGTAATAGAACCACAGATGTCTCCTCTAATCCTATCTACCAATTCAAGAAAATTTCCATTCTTTCATTGCCTAGTTTTCCTACAAAAATGGGAATGAGCACTGATGACTTCCTGCCCGATGATGGGTTAGACAGAGAACATAAACTTGGAGATTTTGTCTTACTAATTTGACTTTTTAATCAAGCTCATTCTTATGAGAAATATATTATAAAATTAAGCTCTGATATATTTAGAATTCTATCAGTTCAGAGTAGTATAATACCTGGACGTTCAGTATTGATTCTTTTTAGACTGAATTGTACAGACATTGCCCTATCATATGTCCTTGAATCAGTATTGCAGAAATCCAATTGCCCTACCCTTAACCTTTTCACGAAGGCTGATTTTAGTTATTGTGTGTATGAGGCCTGCAAAATAGCAATGTCCCCTTGGGAATCATGATAATGGAAATTAAACAAACAGGTACTGAAGCAAGCTTAACAATTCAATGTCACAAACAGGAAAATAGATACAGCTCTAAATTTTATCACAATTAGCTCCCCCTGTCAGTTTGTTATACACTGCAACTTTCAATGTGAAAATTGAAATTATCTATTTACCTTCAAAAATTGTTAATGATGTATTATTATCTATTTGCCATGAAAACTATATAATATTGATTGCAGTCTCTTGACAGAGAAAGCATGTAAGCTAATATGTCAGCAAAGCATCCCAAAAGCAACTGCTGCTTTTTCTATTGATTTCTCAACCTTGGAAAAAGACAATGTGTTCCCAAACATGCTCTGAGAAATACTCCTTAGAGAGAGGACTAGATCTGTGTGCATATTATTTCAAAATAATATTATCGTGCTTTTGAGCCCTATACTGACATGAAGTTCATTTCAAACTTTGTATAGAGGAAGATTTTAGTCTTTGTCAGAAATAAACTTACACAGATTTGAGTTTACATATTGAAACTTTAGAATATAATTAAGGCCTTGTGTAAAACAGGGACTCTCTTCCTACTTTTTTCCATCCCAGTATGTAATCTATCTGTTATTTTTTTTCCCAAAGTTTAAAATTCTTCTTTAATTTATCATCTTCTATCTTTAACTTCTGTTCCATATATAATGGAGTCGCTTGTAAGGATTTAAGGTCTGAAAAAAAAAAAAAGGGAGAAAAAAAAATCTGTATGATACTGAGCCAACATTGAGCAGGTCTCAGAGAAAGGAGGATATTAACAAAGGTGAGGCCATCTTGACTCCTATCATCTGTTCTGCTTTTCTTCTCAAAGCATTTGCTGAGAACTCAGGCAGTGGGATACTGCTAAGAGTCAGAAAAGCTGACAGATTTAGGCTTCCTCACAAGACTGAGAAGACCAAAAAAAAAATTAAAAAAAAAAAAAGGTGGGTTGGAAATGCAGAGAAGCGAGACTGAAACTCAGCATCAGTTTGCCCCCCAAGGCATTTGCGCATTATTTTGGATAAGCCAGGAGGGTAAAGTGCCAAGTTGAAAGTGGCTGAAAGAAAGCATAGCTGAGCTCTCAGTAGTGTCATTACTAAGCCTGAAGTTGGAGTTCAGGAATAAGGAAGATCTTGGGAAACAGTGACCCCTGGAGCTCAAGGATACCTCTGACCATGGCTTTTCACGACAGACTGAGGCTCCAAGGACTAAAACCAGCCTAGGCCCTGAACAGAAGGAACTTACTCTCCCCCAAATCCTCACACAAGATAATGTATATCTTCTCAAGAAAGAGATGAATCACTGTAGAGCCGTTGTCGTATTCTCACGATCTCCCTGGACCTTTGCTATACTATTTACCTGTCCCATTTCCAAATCCCAGAACCTCCATCTCCTCGCTGAGGACTTTCTGTGGCTTCCAGAGCCCGGTGGTCTAGCTTAACATGGCTGGCCAGCAACGATGGGGAGTTAATTACTTTCCACGCATCATGAGCAGACCTTACGTAATGGCGGACGCTTTAACTCCCTTGGCCCTTGTGTGAGGCGTCTCTGAAGGGGGCATGCTCTCAACTCCGAGACCTCCTCAGAGGGAGTGGGCTTCATTTTCCCATAATGGTGATGAGTTCGATAATAGATATTTTATTGGCTGCTTTTTTCCCTACTGCTCCCTGACTTCCTCACTCCTCTCCTGGGATTTTCTGGGCTTCTCAAATAAATGGCTTGCCCTCAAATTCTTGCCTTGCCTGTGCTTTTGGAGGGACTCGAACTGCTTCAAGTAGTCAATACTTCTATACTTTATATATCTGATTTTCAGTAGAAAATAATCAGGCGCACTAAAAAAAATAGAACAAAAAAAAGGAGAAAAGTTGAAACAGACCCTCAAATAACAATAGATGCTAGTTTCAAAATACAATCTTTAAAATAACTGGTCTTTGAACAATCTTCATAATCCCATAACATATATTAATGATTGAAGTAAACAGGAATATGCCATCCCAAAATATTCCTTTCAACATAAACATGCTTTTGACTTAAAGGCACTTAAAAAAAAAAAAAAAAAAGCAGGTGTATGAAGGGTGTTGTCACCCTTGCCTTTTTCTTCTTGAAAGCAGGAAATAAAACCCCCATATGGAAAATGTTCTCCCAATACCAGGAGGAAAGAAATATTCCTGTCATCAAGAACAGGAAACCGAAACCAAAAGAATTCTGTACAAACAGACCTTGTTGAAATAATTCTTACCTTCCTTTAGCCTCCGACATAGTTATTTTTTCCACTTTTTCTTTGTTCAACTTAATATCAAAACATTTAGGTTTTGCCACTTATTTGGGTCCTTATTCTTTATGAAGTCTTCAGTGTCATGTAAAACCTGTATTAAAGTAATTTTTGTGCTTTGCTCCTGTTAATCTGTTTTATGTCAATTTAAATTCTTGGGCCCAGCCAAACACTCTGAGAGGTTAAAAATAAAGTTTCCCTCTCCTATACAACAATGAGTTTTAATAGTGCTCAATCTATCACATATACATATAAAGGTTCTTGTTTCATACTGGAAAGTTCTCATATCCAAACCCAACAGTTTTCTGTCTTGAGTTTGGCTACTGCTTAGTTTTTTTGTTGTCATGTCTATATTTACATTTTTATTTAACACTTCTAAAATTAGAATGGACAGTGCATGGTCTACCCACTTCTTCCTAGGATGAAAATTTGCTTTGGGCTTTTATCCTCCTGCTTCTTTTCTCACTACAGGATCCTCTATTTTCCAGAGTTGTAAAGCAATCATGCCTGCAAGTGAAGCCTGTCCAATTTATATTTAATGGATATTGTTTAATTTGTGAATTTCCTATTTTGAGAATTCTCAAAGTCTCTACTCTCATCTTACTGTGCTGAGTACTTTGTAAGCATTTGATAAATCTTTTATTGCATCACTTTACAATGATGGTTAGGAATCTATTTGCTGTATTTTGATTCTCACTATATTTTTCTCTCGTAAAATAAATAAGCCTTTGATAAAACACAGCTTCCAAAAGGGCAGATACAAAGGGGTAAAAGGACTCTCCCATTCACAGGACAGGCTAGTTTGAACAATTTGAATCCTGAGTGATATTCTTGTTCAAATATATGCAGTTTTTCCTCTCACACTGTAATGCAAAGAGAAAATACTTCCAAGTGTATCTTTTTTTCTGAATCTAACCCCTACTAAAGTTAAGTTTGAGCACGGTGATTTTGAGTACATGCTTCAAACAGTTATTGAACATTTAAGTTTGCTAAGTTGTTTCTACCAAATACTTGGTGTATTTTTTTAAATTTAAGTTTCATTAACCAATAATTAAAAAAAATGTAATCTGTCAAAATCAAACTAATTTGGCTTGTGGATAATAATTTATTTTGCAAAACAGGCTGTGTGAGGAATACCTCATAATCCATTCTCCCACTGTATCTTATGTTTCTTTCTATCTTTATTTAGAATATACTAAATTGATTAAGTACACTTGAAAGTTTATGAATTTGTTTTCAAGGAAAAAGAAAGAGAATCACATTAAATGAGCCTTATTTTGTCCATTACCAAGTCCGTATTTTCTTTGGAAACAATGAACTGGACAAAGTCACTTAGTCACTTGGATTGAGAATAGGTTGAAATAACAATTAGATCATTCCAATTTTGCATTTGTTGCAGAACCTAGAAATTACTCACCCCTATAGACAAGGGGGAAATTATAACTATATGACGAGAAGAACAAGGAGTTATAACTTGCTTTGGCTTGTCTAAGACATCCAATTGTGTATGTAGCTGGTTTTTAGTGTTTTTGTTTTTGTTTTTTCCTTCACCATGTGCCCTGTGACTACTTCAGACTGGTAACCTGATGGGATTTGAGAACACACCTCTTTGACTAACTCCTTATTGTCTTTTTTACTTCATGGTACCTTGCCCTGTACACAGTGTGGACTCTAATAAATATTTGATGGAGAAAGATCTAGTAGCAAGAAAACTAGCTGGCAAGAAGTAGAGAGTCAAATCTATGGAATAGTAATTAGGGAGAAACTCCTTGTCAGTGTACACCCTGGTAAAATCCTGAGGAGAAAGCTTCAAAGTGATTTGCAGTGAACTCTCTCAGATAATCAACAGTGACCTAGTTAAAACTGTAAAGACTGATATAAAATTGGCTCTGTAGAGCGTATTGTTCCACCAAAAATATCACGTGAACCAATAAGAGCATGTGAAAAATTATGAAGTAAAGTGAGTTTATATTTGGTCCAACTCTTCCCTCTGTGATTTTTCTTTTTATCCATAAATGAGTTATCCTTTTCTCCTGATTAATATTAGTATCCACTCACATCTATTCCCATGTCTCTTACCATGTTTAGAAAACATGCTCTGCCCAGACATATCCTTCTTTCTTTCCTGCATCATGATTGATCTCACTTGTCTCATTCCATCTAGTCACAGCCAAGTGGGTCCATTTTTCTATCTCTGATAAACTTCTTCTTTCCATATTTCGTAGATGAAGGACCCTAGTTACATACTCTTCATATTTCCTTCCGTGTGCAGAGAGCTCATGCTTATTTTCTTTTTGTCCCCTCACTTAACCCCATCCTTGGGAAAATAGAGTAAATAACGTGAAAAGTTGAGTTTTGAGAAGAAATGGGGCATATGTACACAAGATTCTTACTCTTCTCCTTCTTGGGAATAATGTTGCCACCTGAAGTCCCTATTTTCCTCCATTTCTCCATGCCCGAATTTTCTATCTGTAGTTAAATCTGTTTAATTCAGGGTGTAAGGATTAGAAGAATACTTTCCATATATGTGAACTGCTCCTCCATCTTAGTCTGTATCAAAGAGGAAATAATATTTTGGCCTACATTTGTTGACATCTTTGTTTCTCCGTAGGTTAAGAACTGATGAGGCAAACAAGGCTGCTAATTATTTTGTGTCCCCTTAAATCAAATTGATTTAGCAGTCTTTCCTAGGAGACAACAACCCTGTCTAACTGCAAACATTGGAGCTCTTGTCTAAAGAAAATGGTTTTCCCTACTAACATGAATATGTCTGAGTCAAAGTTCATATTTTATTCACAGACATATGCTGATCATTTCTGAATTTCTTTTCTGACGCTATTATAAAAAAATGGAATGATTTTTACTTTAGGAACTGACAAATAGAAAGTAAATAAAGTTGATTATACAGAAACAAAAATCTAATGAAACTACTGGAAGAGGTACGGCTTGTTCCAATATCCTCTCCTAAGCTAATGGTCATGAGTCAATTCCGAAAAGGATTTAAAAGAAAGACCCTAACGTTGACTCTGTACAAAGAATCTAGAACAACAAAGGGTCATAACTTACATTTATCTCAAATAACAACAGGCTCACCCTGGCCCCATGCTTTGGAGGGCCTGCTTTGGACACATACAATTGACCTCAGAAATCCCTGGGTGTGCTATATGCTTGCCTGGAGTCCTACAAGTTAGAGCAGGTCTGTAAAGGTCTTCCACAAAATAAACCAGAGAAACAAGTGTAAGAGATCATCTGAGGGATTTGCAATTCATAGAAGGAGAACATTTAATAGGATACCTGTCTTGTCTTGGGCCAAGTGAAAGTTTCTTTGGTATTTAGTTGGTCCATTATTATTTATGATAAATCAATAAAACTGTGTTTAGAGATAAAGCCATGTTAGATTATATGCATCTTCTCAGTAACCTTGAAGTGATAATTAATATTAATTTAAAAAGACAGCTTTTATAGTAAAAGAAATTGATGTTTTTCTTCTCCTTTTCTGTCTCTAAATATCAATATTCCTCATTTTTATTTTACTTATTTTTTTTCTTTTTTTTTCCTATGCTGCCTGCTTTAGCTACAGCCAAAATATTTACTTCTATGTATATAACTCTTAACCATTTCCTCTCATATCAGTATTCATATTATATATTTCTCTTTTTAATGGATTTATTGAGGTATAATTAGCCTATAACCAAATTGACCACATTTAAGTGTACAATGCATTGATTTATAGTAAGTTTACAGAGTTATGTAACCATTCCAACAATTCACTTTTAGAATATTTCCAGCATCTCAAAAAGATCCCTCATGGGCATTATCATTTATTCCCTCTATTCATATAGAGTCCCAAGAAAGCATTAATTTACTTTGTCTCTGTAGATTTGTTGTTGTTGTTTTTTTTTTTTTTTAAGATTTTATTTATTCATTTGACAAACAGAGTTCGCAAGTAGGCAGAGAAGCAGGCAGAGAGAGAGGAGGAAGCAGGCTCCCTGCTGAGCAGAGAGCCCGATGCGGGGCTTGATCCCAGGATCCTGGGATCATGACCTGAACCGAAAGCAGAGGTTTTAACCCACTGAGTCACCCAGGTGCCCCAGATTTGTTTTTATTTAAAGATTTCAGTATTTTAAAACATTTTTAACTTTATAGAAAAACTGAGGCGATAGTACACAAAGTTCTCATATATCCCAAACACATTTTCCCAAGTTATTCACACCTGATAGTACTATGGTGCATTTGTCACAATTAGTGAACCAACACTGATAAATTTTTATCAACTATAAAGTTGAAATCAGTGTCGGTCCTCCAATTTTGTTTTTCTTCAGTATTGTGTTGACTATTCTATGTTTCTTGCTTTCTGTATAAACTTCACAATCATTTTCTTTTTTTTTAATTTCTTTATTTTTAAAGATTTTATTTATTTTTTTGTCAGAGAGAGAGAGAGAGCACAAGCAGGCAGAGTGGCAGGCAGAGGCAGAAAGAGAAGCAGGCTCCCTGCTGAGAAAGGAGTCCGATTGGGGACTTGATCCCAGGACCCTGGGATCATGACCTGAGCTGAAGACAGTGGCTTAACCAACTGAGCCACCAGGTGTCCCTCATTTTCTTTTTAAATCTACAAAATTGTTTGTTGGTATTCATAAGGATTTCATTGAACCTATAGATCAACTTGGGAAAAATAGAGAGTTGAAGAATATTGGGACTTCCCATCCATGACCTCATGTCTTTTAATTTATTTACATCTCATTTGATTTCTTTCATCAGGTAGTTATGTTTCTCTAATAGGTTTTGGATATATTTTTTAAGACCTAAGTAGTTCATATTTTGGTGCTATTATAATTGGTATTATGTTTTTATTTTCAAATTCCAATTGCTTATTATTGGTATACAGGAAAATAATTGACATTTGTATATTAACATTGTATCTTGGGACTTTACTCATGTATTAGTTACAGAAGTCTCATAATTTTTTTTTTTTTTATTCTTTGGGATTTTCTAGATAGACTATCATGTTATCTTTGAATAAAGAGATTTGTTTCTTCCTTTCCTATTTACATATCTTTTGTTTTCCGTTTTTTAAAATCTTATTGCACTAGCTCAATTTTACAGTATGTTTGCTGAATATGGGTGAAAGGAAAGGACTAGAAGAGAGGAAAGCCTTATCTTGTTCCTAATCTTAGGGGAAGAACAATAGTTTCTCAAGATTAAATATGATGTTAGTTATACATTTATTGTAGATGTTTGTCATTTTGAAGAAAGTTTATTTCTAGTGTGTTAAGAGTTTTTATCAATAAGGGGTTTGGCTTAGTCAGTTGAATGTCTACCTTTGGCTCAGGTCATGATCCCAGGGTTCTGGGATTGAGTCCCATCTCCCAACAGGCTCCCTGCTTAGTAGGGAGCCTGTTTCTCCCTCTCCCTCTGCCTGCTGCTCACCCTGCTTGTGCTTGCTCTCTCCCTGTCAATAAATAAATAAAATCTTTAAAAAATAAAATAAAATAATGGGTTTGGAAGTTTATCAGTTTTTGTTTTGCATCATTAATATGATCATATGATTTTTCTTCTTTAGCCTGTTGATGTAGCGGATTATATTGATTGATTTTCAAATAGGGTACCAACCTTGAACACCTGGCCATGGCACATAATTCTTTTTTTTTAAATACATTGTTGGGGGGCACCTGGGTGGCTCAGTGGGTTAAGGCCTCTGCCTTCGGCTCAGTTCATGATCCCTGCCTACTTGTGATATGTCTGTCAAATAAATAAATAAAAATCTTTAAAAAAAAAACAAAGCAATTGATACATTGTTGGATTTGACTTATTACTGTTTGTTAAGGACTTTTGCACCTATATTCACCAATGATTAGATTATTTACTTTTTAAAAATTTTTTAAAAGATTTTTATTTATTTATTTGACAGAGAGAGAGAGAGAGAGAATACAAGTAGGCAGAGCAGCAGGCAGAGAGAGGGGGGAAGCAGGCTCCCGCTGAGCAGAGAGCCTGATGCCAGGCTAGATGCCAGGACCCTGAGATCATGACCTGAGCCAAAGGCAGAGGCTTAACCAACTGGGCCATGCAGGTGCCCCAAGTTTATTTTTTTCTTATATAGCTTTATCTGGTTTGGGAATTTAGGTAACAGTGGTCTCATAGAATGAGTTATGGAATAGATTATAGATAGTTGGTATCATTTCTTCCCCCTTAAATATTTGTTAGAATTCACTAGGGAAAAGCTCTGGAACTGGATTATTTGAAAGGTTATTAATTATCAATTCAACTTATTTAATAGATACTGGTTTATTCTGATTATCTCTTTTTTCTTCATGCATATTTTAATAATTTATGTGTTTCAGGAAAATGGTTCATTTCATCTCAGTTATCAAATTTGTGGCCCAGAATTGTTCATAATATCCCTTTATTATATTTTTAATTGTTATGGCAAGATAGGGATTATCCCTATTTCATTTCTGATATTGATACCTTGTATATTCTCTTTTTCTTAGTCAACCCGGCTAGAGCTTATTGATTTGAATGATCCTTTCAAAGAGCCCTTTCTGTTTCCTTGATTTTCTCAATGCTTTTGTGTTTTCAATTCCATTGTTTTCTAGAATTTTTTTTCTTGCGCAAATTAAGCTTAAATTGCTCTTCTCTCTCTGGTTTCCTAAAGTTGCAACTTAAATTATTGATTTTAGACATTTCTTTATTTCCAGTACCTGCATTTAATGCTGTACGTTTCCCTCTCAGTATTGTTTTTACCACATCCCACAAACTTAATAATTCCATTTTCATTTTCACTTAGTTCCACTTGAGAAACGTATTTGATTCATGTGTTATTTAGAAATATGTTGTTATTCTCCAAATATTTTGGGATTTTTCCAGCTATCTTTCTGTTATTGATTTCTGGTTTAATTGCACTGTGGTCTGAGAACACACTGTATGATTTCTATTCTAGGGAGTTTATTACAGTGTGTTTATGGCTCAGAATGCAGTCTGTCTTGGTGATTATTCCACGTGAGTATGAGAAGAATAGGCATTTTGCTATTGTTGGATGGAGTATTTTTTAAAAATCTATTAGATCAAGTTGACAGGTAGTGCTGTTCTGGTCAATTGTATGCAGCTGTATTAAGTTATTGCCAATAAATGAGAGATGCTAAGATACATCAAAAGATGATATTGTGAAGGATGGAAAAATTGGAAAGGAACGTAAAAGATCTTCCATAATATGCAGTGTGCTTGAACTTCTTTCCCCCATATGGATTAAGATAAAGATTACTCTTTTTCATTTTAGGATTAATTTTAACTTATTTATATATTATAATTTATATATTACATATATTACATAAAATAAGACTTGTGAACAATTTAATGAACTATTCATAGATTCCAAGGAAAATTCATTTTTAAGTTGTCATTTGGAATATAATATATCTGTTACATTCTGGAAAAAGAATAAAATCTCAAAAAAAAACCAAAAAACTTAAACTTAGAAAACATTTGAGCCAAGGAAGTTTTTTCTTTTCAACTTCAAATGTATATATATATTTGCCACAAGCATTTTTAGATTTCTCATGACTTGAACTCATTCCCATTTAACAGTACAATTTGAAGTGTTATACATTCATATAGGAGAGTGAAAGAGAGAAGAAGGGAAGGAACGTGTGTTTTTGTATTTATATGAGTATGTGTATATAATTGCTGTTAGAAACTAATACAGTTATTTATAGATGACAAGACCATGACTAGCAGACACTTTTTAAGGGTGAAGAGTGAGAAGACTAGCATGGTCCTATCTGTGTTAGCAAGAGAATTTGCATTAGGTCCCTGTGACTCTTTAACAAATTACCACAGAATTGTTGGCTTTAAACAGCTTAGATGTATTCTCTCATAGTTCTAGAGGCCAGAAGTCTGAAATGAAGGTGTTGTCAGGGATGTACTTCCTCCAAAGACACGAAGAAATAATTTATTTCTGGCCTCATCCAGCTTCTGGTGGCTGTTGGCATTCCTTGCCACTCCTTGCTATTCCTTGAGCTTTTAGTGATATCACTGAAGTCTCTTCCTGTCTTTACATGGCCTCCCCCTCTGTGGGTGTATATCTTCTCCTCTGAGTTTCCATCAAATCTTACTCTGCCTTACTCTTACACAGATTTGTCATTGGATTCATGGTTTACCTGGGTAATCCAGAATAAGCTTTTCCTCTCAAAATCTTTAACTTAATCACATTTTAAAATGCATATACCTAGGGATGCCTGGGTGGCTCAGTCAGTTGAGCATCTGCCTTCAGCTCAGGTCATGATCTTGGGGTCCTGGGATGGAGTCCCACATTTGGCTGAACAGGGGGCCTATTTCTCCCTTTGCCCCACCTCATCACTCATGCTCATTCTCTCTCAAATCTTTTTAAGTCTTCTAAAAAGTACATATATTTATATATATCTATATCTATAAAATCTTTTAAAAATCTTTTTGAAAATAAAATAAGACTTTCTAAATAAATGAATTAAATCTTTTAAAAATCTTTTTAAATAAAATCTTTTTTTATAAATACGTATCTTTGTAAAAATATGTATCTTTTTTTAAAAAATACATATCTATAACTATATCTATATTTACCTTTCTTTTACCATATAAAATAAGATTGACAGTTTCCAGGGATTAGCATATAGACGTATCTTTTTGACACCACCATTAAGACCACCAAAGTCTGTTCTTTGGCACCCAAGTGTTTGTGTTTGTCCCACATACAGAAATTATTTACCTCATTTTGATATCCTTAATAGTCTTGTCCTATTATAGCATCAACTCTAAGGCAAATATTTCATGTAAATGTTATTAGCTCAACAGCCAAAAATCTCATTTTTAAAATCCTCTGAATCAAATATGGATCAATACTAAATCTCGGTCAATACCCAAAAAGTATCTCCACAACCGGACTCTAGGCAGGCTCCTCTGAGATCTCTTCTCAATGAGGCCTCAACCTTAGGTCTATGAAATTTGAAAAGACATTAGCAGTTTCTAAGAGCTCAAAGCTGCATACTGAAAATAACTTTAGCCTTTCTTAACATGTCTGAAAAAAGAAATAAGGCTTCTAAAAAAATTTAGTGTTTATTCTATGTCTGAGGAGAGGGCCTCTGTCTCATAGTCTCTGTGGGAAGTTTGATCATTTCCAGTCAGCAAACAAAAATGGCTTAACCACATTTACACTGACTAACCTTTTGTATTATTATTATTATTTCTTTTCTACTTCACTGACTTTGTTGAGCCCTCACTTGCCCCAGTCCCTACTCCCTTAATCTGCATTAACCTCTACACAAATTAAAGTTCAGTTCAGTTCAGTTCAGTTTGTGCCAAACTATTTTTTTTTCTATTGTAATAATTGCAACTGATCAAATCTGCCCTTAACACTTTAACAAGTGCATGGTTTTATCTTTGACAATACAATCTGTTCTAGGAAAAATTTCTCTTCATTGGTGGACCTGTGAAACTAGAAAACAGGTTATCTGCTTTCAAAATACAATGGTGGCACAGACAGGCAAAGGCTAACAGTTACAGACATTTCCTTTCCAAAATAGAAAAAATAAAAAAAAAAAAAAAAGGAGGAATAGAGGAGTCATGGGCCCCAAGCAAGTTTAAAATCAAGCAGCATTATCCAAAAAGGGTTTAAGGCTTGAGAATAATTTGCTGTGGTTCAGTGTTCCTTCCACTCCATAGGCCTGTGGTGTTGCCCTCTGGACACCTGGATGCACCAGGCCCTATCTTTTCACCTAGGACTCTGCTCTTTGGGTTCAAGGATCTGCCCTCAGGGTTTTATTTTGTATTGTTTTGTTTTCCTTTTTCTTGAAAGAAAGCACATGTTTGTTGTTGATAGTAGCTCTATCAGCTGTTTCTACCTATAGAATTTTGGAATTCTGACATCATTTTCTTAATTCATGCTTCTGTCCCTTTCCATCCTACTAATAAAAATACTAGTAGTATTTTTAATGACATAAAATTCTCAAAAGCCTTGTGGGTCTCCTGTATATGCCATAGAAGTCAATATCATTAGATAAGAGGCTCCTCTTCAGATCTTTCCTGGATAATCCCATCTCTGTATTTTGCTTCCAGGAGGTGGTTGAGTGAGTGGGTCCACTTGTGTCACATGGCTAATCTCTTCAGCACGTGGTTTCCAGCCATTATCCTTAGGCTTTTCTCTAGAGCAGACATTTATAACAGGGAATCTCCTAATATTAGTATGCTTTGTTATCTGTATACTTTGAGACTTCCTAAATAATGAAGTTTATATGCATTATTATATGTGAAACTACCTCAAATTCCTTGGTATGCCTAGCTAAAAGAACTTACCTGTCAAAAGTATTAAGTGAGAAATTATTTTTATTGGAAGAGTTTAAATGATTTATGAATCTTGAGATCTGCATTTTGCATCTGATTATTTCAATTTTATATACAGAATACAGATTTTAAATGTAGGATCTATTATTCCTGTAAGTTTGAATTTTTTTGCCTGACACTTCCCAGGTGACAAGAGCATTATATTATTCATGACATCACATGAATATTTTTAAAGGAGTATTTATTATTTTTCAAAGAAAATGGGAAGTAAAGAGATACATACATGTTTACAGGTCATATACATTTTGAAATTTAATGATAATACAAATAAAAGTCTGGAAGTAATCATAAGCGCTAGGAAGAAAAAAGAATTCATTTAACACTCAAATTTTAGAGCTACTAATAGGAGGGTGTCTTTAAAAAATAAAACAAACAAGTAAAAATCAGGGTATATTTTAAGATCCCCAAGGAAGTTACTACAGTATTTTTGCAGGTGTAAGTCAATCCTTGAGGCATGAAGATTCCATTGCTGAAACTGGATGTTTGCTCTTCAAGAGTATAAAACCTTTCCTGGAGAGAAATTCTTCTATATTGTGCAGAAGATTCTCCATATTGAATACCTATCCAGAAGAGATTGAAGACAACCCAGCTAATCCTCCAAAGCAACTCTAAGGTATTTTCTTCTAAGAATTACACTAAAGGTTCATGATTGGACTAGGAAAAAATACATTCTTGACAGCAAAACTAAAGTCCTATCTCCTTAAAAGCAGATTTTTTACTTTGCTCATAAAGGGTAAGTAACTTTTACTATGTCTTTAAACTCTGGCTTTACACATGTCAACTTATTGAATCCCCAGGAACTTTATCTAAATCCACTTCTAGAGATATGATCCTCTGCCACAGAGGCACACTATTGGAAACTCCAGCTGAGTTCTGGGGCAATGCGGCCAATTAGTTTTGCTCCCTCCTGTATGCTTCTCATCCAACATCTTCACCAAAGTGCTGTTTTCTAGCCTGTAAGAAGTTTGCACTCTAGAGCTAAGCCCTACTTAGACCAAACTGTATAGAGCAAATCTATCCTGTATCTAATCCAAACCTCTAAAATAAATCATCTCATAATTTCTCATTAATAGGACATTTGCCTGTGTCATATTAGTTGCATGGGGACAGTCAAATATAAGGTACATTTGGCATTAAGACATTAGCTTATGCAGTAGCATTGTTATGGCTAAAGAAAAAACACCATCTGCTGATTTTTGGTGAACAAAAGCATTATACTTATGTTCAGTCAATATAAAATTAATTTATTATTTTGTCCTGAGGCATGAATTCATTGCCAATTTCTGAATGTATACGCATACTTTATTTTTTCCAGTTGAATATGAATGTATACATTATTGTGAAATATACATTTTACCTGTGAATATAATGAAGTCAAGGATATCTCAAGAAAACCAATAAATAGTAAAGAATTGTAGTCAACCCCAGGTCACACTCCCCATGATTTCTAATTTCTTCAGCCTCAGAAAGCAAACATTTCTGCATTTGTGTATTCAGAGTCCTTTTCAATGAAGTAAATTAACCCAAGCCATGAGCGTGGTAAATATAATATACTGTGAGGTATATTTGACATGATTTTTTTCTTTCAGCATACCACCCAGTGATTCCAACCTTTTTTTATTTTTTTAAAGGATTTTATTTATTTACTTGACACAGAGAGAGAGAGATCACAAATAGGCAGAGAGGCTGGCAGAGAGAGAGGGGGAAACAGGTTCCTTGCTGTGCAGAGCCTGGTGCGGGGCTCCATCCCAGAACTCTGGGATCATGACTTGAGCTGAAGGCAGAGGCTTAATCCACTGAGCCAGCCAGGAGCTCCCAGTGATTCCAATCTTAATGCTACTTAAAATATTAAGTCCCCACCTTATCGTAACTTGGCCATTGATAGAGACTAACTCCAAAGGCGTAGTTTATGAAAAGCCTTAAAAAATAAATTTTAATTATATATATTTGCTGCCCTCAGTAGTTATTTAGGTTTTGATGCTATTTTGGTTCATGGACTCTCCTGAGAATCAGAGTCTATCTCACTCCTGAAAGACAGATGACTTATTTATACTTTTTTGTTATTTTTTTAACAAAAAGTCAGATGATAGTCAAGTGTCTGGGAAACGTTCATGCATGTGAGTTTTAGAAATCACAATATATAGCATGGTTAGGAGAGACTAAAAATATATTGTTACTGATAAAAGTAATTTCAAGCAGATGTGTCCTGGCAAAATATGAAATGCTATCTCTTAAAAATAAATAGTGTACTTGTGGAGCGTAAGGAATAACACAGAGGGTATTGGGCGATGAAGCAAAGTGAGTTGGGGGAAATCGGAGGGAGAGACAAACCATGAGAGACTTTGGACTCTGAGAAACAAACTGAGGGTTTTGGAAGGGACGGGGGTGGGGTGTTAGGTGAGTCTCATGGTGGGTATTAAGGAGGGCATGTATTGCATGGAGCACTGGGTGTGGTGCATAAACAATGAATTTTGGAACACTGAAAAAAAATAAAATAAAATTGAAAAAAGAGTAAATAGTGTATTTTTAAGTACTGTAACCTTTTTTTTTTTTTTTAAGAATTGTACCTATGCAAAAGAAAGAGATTTCACTCAGAGCTGTGACAATTTTATATTCTTATATGAAAGCTCAGATGTTTAGATATTAATTCCCCTCAGTTGAAAAAAATTGCCATTAATAAAAGCCACTATTACAGTACTGCAGATTATGGGAGATCAAAGAAGAAAAATAGATTAAGGAAATCAAATGGAATTTGACTGTGAACAATTAGAAATCCCAAGTGTTTCCACTGAAATACACATATTTGATCTGTAATAATAACAGCTGCTGAATTACTCATTCAAATTTTAATTCCACAGAGGTTGTTCTACTTTTTAGTCTTTCATTTAATGGCATATGTCTGTTCTAATCTATATAATATTTCTTATCGAGTAAGTTCCCTGAATGTAATTTTTGTTAAAATAACCAAAAAGAAATTTGTTTAAATAAAATATAATTAGTACTAAAAATAATGGGAATGTGATCATCATAAATAGAGTGACCTAATTTTAATACCAGATATTTTTCACATAATTTAGAAGCCATTTTTCAAACTCATGGAGGAAGAGTTTAAGTATTATAAAAATAAAATTCCCCTCCAGTGTCTCATCTAATATTATGACATTGGAAAATGACATGGAACATATAACCTATTCATCTGAAATATGTTTACTGTCTTTTCCCCTTATCATTATCACTTTAATTCTTTAAAATGTACATACTTTAAAATAATTTCATTTACTGATTTAATAAAGTCCGTGTAGCTTTTATATGCTGTTTTAAGCACAACTTTTGAAAAATGTATGTTTAGAATAAATTATCCTTTAAGCATAGTTTCTCTTAAAATTTTGAACATATTTTTAATAGATGTCTGTGAACTTTTGTGTAATAAGGGCAACAACTAGGCCCACTCAGAATTCATTTCAATTCACTGACTATGGGTCACATACTCTCTTTTACTCTCAGCTCCTGGACTGTTTCCCAGTTTGTGCATGCCCACTGATGTTTCTGCTTGATGTTTATATTCTCCCTTTAATGTTTAACCTAATTTCCCAGCACTCATTCCTATATCTATGTAGTTAACTGTTCAGTCAACAATTTGGGCAGTTAGTACTCCCACACCTCAAGCCTATAAGACTTAAGGTCTCTGCTGGTTGGTTCCCAGTAGGCTGGGAAGCACATGCAAAGGTCAGCAGCCACTTAGCAAGTCTTCAAGGTGTTTACTTTCCACCAAGTTCTCTTGGATGTCTCCTGGGCATGTGTGCAGTTTCTCAGTAACTAGGTTTGTGCGGAGAACATATGGCTCTTTCACTTCAGGATCTCCTTGTTAAATTTTTGGCTTGTCAGTCTATAAAAGGTTTGGGTTTTGCCCACTTGTTTTTCACCAAATTCACCACTATAAGCTATGGGGTTTTGCCTGGAGACTAATCCATTTTGCTCACTCTGGGGGCAAAGCTGATTATTTAGGGTACCAGCCACATCCTTGTAAAGCCATAACTTACATCAGCTATGGAGGAATAGGAGGAGACTTTGGCAAGAAAGCCACAAACTAGTGCGATTCTTTCATGAGGATCTATTATTATTCCAGGAATAAATATTTTTGAATTTGCTGTCTGCCTTTGGTCTATTTCTAGAACCTGAAAACAATAGGTTTGGTATATATATATATATATATATATATATATATATATATATATATTTTTTTTTTTTACAGTTCCTTTCACAGAAAGGATTTCACCAACCTCTTCATATCACCATGGTTGAAGTTCCTTTAATATGACTATTGAATATGACTATTGCATTTGCAGGAGACATGTTTCCCTACTCCTCAGTGCCCTTTACCTCATATCATAGAGCCAGAAGACCATGAAGACAATGGAACATGACCCAGAACTTGACAGCAAATTAGGTGGTTGGTCTGTGTGAATCTTTGACCTGAGGTGATGATTGAGACATCTAGATTGAGACTCATCTGTAAGTGCACAGGTGTAAAGTGCAATCTTCTTTAATGACATTGTAACTACTGGAAGGAAGGAAGGAAGGAAGGGAAGGAGGAAAGAAAAAGTAAAGACTTTTTCAATGGCTTTATACTTCTTCCAAAGTTGTTTTTACTTATTGTTTCTGTTTTTGTAGAAGAACGATATTGTCATTGACTTTAAATTATAATCTGCTGAATTCAAGCTTTGTAAATGAATAATTTGCATGTATGCAAGGGCAAAATCTAGACTCTGGAATCTGAATACATTTTTGCTAGTGAGGGATTCTACACACAGAATTTACATTGGTGTTTATAAGGAAGATCAGAAAAATCACTTTCTAACTGAAAGTGGCAAAATCAATTTTCTGTAACAAACCAATTTTAAGAATATACACTTACAAATCTAACAACCCATTATCGTTACCTGTACAATTTTTGTTTCTCAATTAATATTGGCACTTAGATATAGATAATTTCATCTTGATAATTACCTAGTCTTAAAATTTTAGAATTTCTGAGTTTATCAAAATATAATTTTACTCTAATTTTGTTCTATTTTATTTTATTGAGACAGCTAATTTTAACATAATGGTTACATTCCACAAAGCTTGGGATTCTGTAAAATAATGCAACTAATATTTTTTCTGACTAAGGTCTGTCCAAGTAATCAATACTGAATTTTCTGATATCAGTATCTTCATTTGATGCTATGTATGCTACCACTTTTCTAGTATTTGTTATATTTCCTCAGCTATATGGTACAAACGAATTCACTATATAACTGTGCATTATTATCACATACAAATAGGCAATTATTTTAAATAATATATTACCTTACTAATATTTAGTTTGGCCGGTAATAAAACACTGCAAGGAACCTAAGTTCTAATTTTCAGTCTGGTGTGATCTTGGTATCTATATTAAGAATAATTGTAATTGACTAAGTAATGGATCATTTTATTTATCTGAAAGAGTATTCTTTGCTAATGAGGATATAATACCCCTTGTTTAAATACTCAATTTGAGAGTCAAGTGATTTTGTAAAACCGTAGTTCTTTTTTTTTTTTAAGATTTTATTTATTTATTTGACAGACAGAGGTCTCAAGTAGGCAGAAAGGCAGGTAGAGAGAGAGGAGGAAGCAGGCTCCCCACTGAGCAGAGAGCCCAACGTGGACCCTGGGACCCCGGGACCATGACCTGAGCCGAAGGCAGAGGCTCTAACCCACTGCCACCCAGGCACCCCATAAAACCATAGTTCTAAGAGTGATTATCTCTGTAGCTATTTTATCCAAACAGGATAGGTGCAGATCATTGATTTGTTTATATAACAATTAGGACACATTCAAGTGAATTTGTCCCATAGTTTTCCTCTTAGCTATCATGTTACCCCATGTACCCTATATACCAACTACATGGGGACACCTTTTTGAAAATATGGAAATTAGGAGTGCAGATTTGCCATTTGACTATGCACAATGGGCCTTCTACTGTACATGTTATTATATCAATAACTCACAGTATGCAGAAGGCCATCATTCATATTCACTTTGACTCATTCTATAGTAGCCAATCCTCTGTATTCTGGAACAGCAACACCTTTCTAATGTAAAATGAAAACCCTTTATCAGATCATACTGGAGTATACTAGAGAGCCACAGCAGCAACCCATACTCAACAACCATAGTAGTGAGCCATGTCAGATTTTTTTTTTAATGTGAAATGATTACTTTTGAGGCTGTGTCTGTTTTCTAGGTCTATTTACTGATGGAGATAAGGTTATGTTTCTTTACATTTTATATTATATCTTAAAAGAAGAAGACATTTATTGTTAAGTGTAAGTGGTTAAATTCTTTTCTGATCAAGAAGAGGTAATAAGAAGAGAAGTAACAATACATAGTGGGATATGATGGGACACGGGGGATGCTGACAGATTGCCAAAGACTAACTCAATTACTGAATATTTTAGCCTTTTATGCTTTCAGTTGGCTTACCTGAAGATATTTTTTTTCTTTTTTTGTGAGATTTTCTTTAATTAGTATGGAAAAATCCAAGATTTTTTTCATTTTGAATATTTCCAAAGTACTTTGACTAGAGCACACTTTTGTACATTAAATGTGATCAAAGAAAAACCTCATTTAGCTAACTCAGTTGGATGAAAATGGTTAGCAGAGAGAGAGAACAAGGCCTTTAACTGATATCACCATCCCATGTATTAAGGAGAGGGAAAGAAGAAATAAAGAGTTCAAATCAGCAAAATTCTCAATCAATGGAAAAAATAAATAAAACTTGGTCATTTGACTTAGCAGATTGAAAAAGAGAAATGAAACAATTTGCTGAAATTGAGATTGGGCAAGAAGACATCAGTGTTGATCTGACAACTTTAAATAATAATAGGGATATATTATTTAAAATCTTTATTACAATAAATTTGGAACTTTAGATAGAAAATGAACAACTTCCTTGAAAATCACATATTGCTGGGGCACCTGGGTGGCTCAGTGGGTTAAAGCCTCTGCCTTCGGTCCAGGTCATGGTCTCAGGGTCCTGGGATTGAGCCCTGCATTGGGCTCAGCAGGGATCCTGCTTCCCCCTCTCTCTCTGCCTGCCTCTCTGGCTACCTGTGATCTCTGTCAAATTAAAAAAAAAAAAAAAAAAGTCACATATTGCCAAAATGGGCTTAAAAATGAAAAAGAAAAGACCGATAAACATGTCTTATTTATTTATTTAAAGATTTTATTTATTTATTTGACAGAGAGAGAGACAGCAAGAGAAGGAACATGAGCAGGGGGAATGGGAGAGTGAGAAGCAGGCTTCCTGCTGAGCAGGGAGCCCTATGTGGGGTTGATACCAGAACCCCGGGATCATGACTTGAGCCAAAGGTAGATGCTTAATGACTGAGCTACCCAGGCATCCAAAACATATCTAATTTAAAATGAACTTGTAATAATAAACCTTGAAATGAAGAGACTGGATCCAGAAAATTTTAATTGTGAACTACATGAAGTCTTATTAAAAAAAACAAAACAAAACAAAACAAAAAAAAAAACCTTTCAATCCTATGCAAACAGTATCAGCATACAGGAAATCAGAAAATGTCTTCTTTTTTTTTCTTTTAATTTTATTTTTTATAAACATATATTTTTTTTTTCCCCAGGGGTACAGGTCTGTGAATCGCCAGGTTTACACACTTCACAGCACTCACCATAGCACATACCCTCCCCAATGTCCATAATAACTCCACCCCCCCAACCCCCCTCCCCCCAGCAACCCTCAGTTTGTTTTGTGAGATTAAGAGTCACTTATGGTTTATCTCCCTCCCAATCCCATCTTGCTTCATTTACTCTTCTCCTACCCCCTTAACCCCCATGTTGCATCTCCTCTCCCTCATATCAGGGAGATCATATGATAGTTGTCTTTCTCCGATAGACTTATTTCGCTAAGCATGATACCCTCTAGTTCCATCCACGTCGTCGCAAATGGCAAGATTTCATTTCTTTTGATGGCTGCATAGTATTCCATTGTGTATAT
This sequence comes from Lontra canadensis, assembly GCF_010015895.1. Taxonomy (NCBI): domain Eukaryota; kingdom Metazoa; phylum Chordata; class Mammalia; order Carnivora; family Mustelidae; genus Lontra; species Lontra canadensis. The sequence goes on from NW_022631113.1 coordinate 3,534,043, forward strand.
ATACCAATTCTTCTTTATCCATTCGTCTGTTGATGGACATCTAGGTTCTTTCCATAGTTTGGCTATTGTAGACATTGCTGCTATAAACATTCAGGTGCATGTGCCCCTTCGGATCACTACGTTTGTATCTTTAGGGTAAATACACAGCAGTGCAATTGCTGGGTCATAGGGTAGTTCTATTTTCAACATTTTGAGGAACCTCCATGCTGTTTTCAGAGTGGTTGCACCAGCTTGAATTCCCACCAACAGCGTAGGAGGGTTCCCCTTTCTCTGCATCCTCGCCAGCATCTGTTATTTCCTGACTTGTTAATTTTAGCCATTCTGACTGGTGTGAGGTGGTATCTCATTGTGGCTTTGATTTGTATTTCCCTGATGCCAAGTGATATGGAGCACTTTTTCATGTGTCTGTTGGCCATCTGGATGTCTTCTTTGCAGAAATGTCTGTTCATGTCTTCTGCCCATTTCTTGATTGGATTATTTGTTCTTTGGGTGTTGAGTTTGCTAAGTTCTTTATAGATTCTGGACACGAGCCCTTTATCTGATATGTCGTTTGCAAATATTTTCTCCCATTCTGTCAGTTGTCTTTTGGTTTTGTGAACTGTTTCCTTTGCTGTGCAAAAGCTTTTGATCTTGATAAAATCCCAATAGTTCATTTTTACCCTTGCTTCCCTTGCCTTTGGCTATGTTCCTAGGAAGATGTTGCTGCGGCTGAGGTCGAAGAAGTTGCTGCCTGTGTTCTTCTCAAGGATTTTGATGGATTCCTTTCTCACATTGAGGTCCTTCATCCATTTTGAGTCTATTTTCGTGTGTGGTGTAAGGAAATGATCCAATTTCATTTTTCTGCATGTGGCTATCCAATTTTCCAAACACCACTTATTGAAGAGGCTGTCTTTTTCCATTGGACATTCTTTCCTGTTTTGTCGAAGATTAGTTGACCATAGAGTTGAGGGTCTATTTCTGGGCTCTCTATTCTGTTCCATTGATCTATGTGTCTGTTTTTGTGCCAGTACCATGCTGTCTTGATGATGACAGCTTTTGTAGTAGAGCTTGAAGTCCGGAATTGTGATGCCACCAACTTTGGCATTCTTTTTCAATATTCCTTTGGCTATTCGCAGTCTTTTCTGGTTCCATATAAATTTTAGGATTATTTGTTCCATTTCTTTGAAAAAAATGGGTGGTACTTTGATAGGAATTGCATTAAATGTGTAGATTGCTTTAGGTAGCATAGACATTTTCACAATATTTATTCTTCCAATCCAGGAGCATGGAACATTTTTCCATTTCTTTGTGTCTTCCTCAGTTTCTTTCATGAGTACTTTATAGTTTTCTGTGTATAGATTCTTAGTCTCTTTGGTTAGGTTTATTCCTAGGTATCTTATAGTTTTGGGTGCAATTGTAAATGGGATTGACTCCTTAATTTCTCTTTATTCTATCTTGTTGTTGGTGTAGAGAAATGCAACTGATTTCTGTGCATTGATTTTATATCCTGACACTTTACTGAATTCCTGTACAAGTTCTAGCAGTTTTGGAGTGGAGTCCTTTGGGTTTTCCACATATAGTATCATATCATCTGCGAAGAGTGATAGTTTGACTTCTTTGCACATTTGGATGCCTTTAATTTCTTTTTGTTGTCTGATTGCTGAGGGTAGGACTTCTAGTACTATGTTGAATAGCAGTGATGATAACGGACATCCCTGCCATGTTCCTGACCTTAGCGGAAAAGCTTTCAGTTTTTCTCCATTGAGAATGATATTTGCGATGGGTTTTTCATAGATGGATTTGATAATATTGAGGTATGTGCCCTCTATCCCTACACTTTGAAGTGTTTTGATCAGGAAGGGATGCTGTACTTTGTCAAATGCTTTTTTCAGCATCTATGGAGAGTATCATATGGTTCTTGTTCTTTTTTTAATTAATGTGTTGTATCACATGGATTGATTTGCGGATGTTGAACCAAACTTGCAGCCCTGGAATAAATCCCACTTAGTCGTGGTGAATAATCCTTTTAATGTACTGTTGAATCCTATTGGCTAGTATTTTGGTGCGAACTTTTGCATCTGTGTTCATCAAAGATATTGGTCTGTAGTTCTCTTTTTTGATGGGATCCTTGTCTGGTTTTGGGATCAAGGTGATGCTGGCCTCATAAAATGAGTTTGGAAGTTTTCCTTCCATTTCTATTTTTTGGAACAATCTCAGGAGAATAGGAATTAGTTCTTCCTTAAATGTTTGCTAGAATTCCCCCGGGAAGCCATCTGGCCCTGGGCTTTTGTTTGTTTGGAGATTTTTGATGACTGTTTCAATCTCCTTACTGGTTATGGGTCTGTTCAGGCTTTCTATTTCTTCCTGGTTCAGTTGTGGTAGTTTATATGTCTCTAGGAATGCATCCATTTCTTCCAGGTTGTCAAATTTGTTGGCATAGAGTTGCTCATAATATGTTCTTATAATTGTCTGTATTTCTTTGGTGTTAGTTGTGATCTCTCTTCTTTCATTCATGATTTTATTTATTTGGGTCCTTTCTCTTTTCTTTTTGATAAGTCGGGCCAGGGGTTTATCAATCTTATTAATTCTTTCAAAGAACCAGCTCCTAGTTTTGTTGATTTGTTCTATTGTTTTTTTGGTTTCTATTTCATTGATTTCTGCTCTGATCTTTATGATTTCTCTTCTCCTGCTGGGTTTAGGGTTTCTTTCTTTTTCTTTCTCCAGCTCCTTTAGGTGTAGGGTTAGGTTGTGTACCTGAGACCTTTCTTGTTTCTTGAGAAAGGCTTGTATCGCTATATATTTTCCTCTTAGGACTGCCTTTGTTGTGTCCCACAGATTTTGAACCATTGTATTTTCATTACCATTTGTTTCCATGACTTTTTTCAATTCTTCTTTAATTTCCTGGTTGACCCATTCATTCTTTAGAAGGATGCTGTTTAGTCGCCATGTATTTGGGTTCTTTCCAAATTTCCTCTTGTGATTGAGTTCTAGCTTCAGAGCATTGTGGTCTGAAAATATGCAGGGAATGATCCCGATCTTTTGATACAGGTTGAGACCTGATTTAGGACCGAGGATGTGATCTATTCTGGAGAATGTTCCATGTGCACTAGAGAAGAATGTGTATTCTGTTGCTTTGGGATGAAATGTTCTGAATATATCTGTGATATCCATCTGGTCCAGTGTGTCATTTAAGGCCTTTATTTCCTTGTTGATCTTTTGCTTGGATGACCTGTCCATTTCAGTGAAGGGAGTGTTAAAGTCCCCTACTATTATTGTATTATTGTTGATGTGTTTCTTTGATTTTGTTATTAATTGGTTTATATAGTTGGCTGCTCCCACGTTAGGGGCATAGATATTTAAAATTGTTAGATCTTCTTGTTGGACAGATCCTTTGAGTATGATATCGTGTCCTTCCTCATCTCTTATTATAGTCTTTGGCTTAAAATCTAATTGATCTGATATAAGGATTGCCACTCCTGCTTTCTTCTGATGTCCATTAGCATGGTAAATTCTTTTCCACGCCCTCACTTTAAATCTGAAGGTGTCTTCGGGTTTAAAATGAGTTTCTTGTAGGCAACATATAGATGGGTTTTGTTTTTTTATCCATTCTGATACCCTGTGTCTTTTGATTGGGGCATTTAGCCCATTAACATTCAGGGTAACTATTGAGAGATATGAATTTAGTGCCATTGTATTGCCTGTAAGGTGACTCTTATTATATATTGTCTCTGTTCCTTTCTGATCTACTACTTTTAGGGTCTCTCTTTGCTTAGAGGACCCCTTTCAATATTTGTTGTAGAGTTGGTTTGGTGTTTGCAAATTCTTTCAGTTTTTGTTTGTCCTGGAAGCTTTTAATCTCTCCTTCCATTTTCAATGATAGCCTAGCTGGATATAGTACTCTTGGCTGCATGTTTTTCTCATTTAGTGCTCTGAATATATCATGCCTGCTCTTTCTGACCTGCCAGGTCTCTGTGGATAAGTCTGCTGCCAATCTAATATTTTTACCATTGTATGTTACAGACTTCTTTTCCAGGGCTAATTTCAGGATTTTCTCTTTGTCACTAAGACTTGTAAATTTTACTATTAGGTGACCGGCTGTGGACCCATTCTTATTGATTTTGAGGGGGGTTCTCTGAAACTCCTGGATTTTGATGCTTGTCCCCTTTGCCTTATTGGGGAAATTCTCTCCAATAATTCTCTCCAATATACCTTATGCTCCCCTCTCTCTTTCTTCTTCTTCTGGAATCCCAATTATTCTAATGTTGTTTAGTCTTATGGTGTCACTTTTCTCTCGAATTCTGCCCTCATGGTCCAGTAGCTGTTTGTCCCTCTTTCGCTCAGCCTCTTTATTCTCTGTCATTTGGTCTTCTATATCACTAATTCTTTCTTCTGCCTCATTTATCCTAGCAGTGAGAGCCTCCATTTTTGATTGCACCTCATTAATAGCTTTTTTTATTTCAACTTGATTAGATTTTAGTTCTTTTATTTCTACAGAAAGGGGTTTTATATCTCCTGAGAGGGTTTCTCTAATATCTTCCATGCCTTTTTCGAGCCCGGCTAGAACCTTGAGAATTGTCATTCTGAACTCTAGATCTGACATATTACCAATGTCTGTATTGATTAGGTCCCTAGCCTTTGGTACTGCCTCTTGTTCTTTTTTTTGTGGTGAATTTTTCCGCCTTGTCATTTTGTCCAATTAAGAGTATATGAAGGAACAAGTAAAATACTAAAAGGGTGGCAACAACCCCAGGAAAATATGCTTTAGCCAAATCAGAAGAGATCCCAAATCGTGAGGGGGAGGAAAGGGGATATAAAGAGATTCAGAAAGAAAAAAAAAAAAAAGAAAAAAGAAAAAAGAAACAAAAAAAGAAAACCAATAATGAAAAAATAAAAAAGGAAAAAAATATATTTATATTAGATAAACTAGTTAAAAAACGTTAAAAAGGAAAAGGGTAAAAGTTAAAAAAATTTAGCAGAAGAAGAGAAAAAAAAATTGAAAAAGAAAAAAAAATTAAATTAACTGCAAGGCTAAAGAATCATGGGGAGAAAGCCATGAGTTCCGTGCTTTGCTTTCTCCCCGTCTGGAATTCCTCTGCTCTCCTTGGTATTGAAACTGCACTCCTTGGTAGGTGAACTTGGTCCTGGCTGGGTTTCTTGTTGATCTTCTGGGGGAGGGGCCTGTTGTAGTGTTTCTCAAGTGTCTTTGCCCCAGGCAGAGTTGCACCGCCCTTATCAGGGGCCAGGCTGAGTAATCTGCTCAGGTTTGCTTTCGGGAGCTTTTGTTCCCTGAGCGCTTTCCGTAGAGTTCCGGAGGACGGGAATGAAGATGGCGGCCTCCCAGTCTCTGGCCCGGAGGAGCCGAGAGCCCGGGGCCCCACTCCTCAGTGCGCCCTCAGAGAACAGCGCCCAATTACTCCCGTCACGCTGGCCTCCGGCCGCGCTCCAAGCTGACCGAGCCTGCGACCGGTTCAAGGTAACCCCGAGCTTAGAGTTCACTCCTCGACTCTGTCTCTGTAGCCGGCTTCCCCGTTCTAATACCTGTAAGCTCTGCGACACTCAGACACCCTGTTCCTTCTGTGACCCTGCGGGACCTGAGGCCACACTGGCCCCGCGTGGGCTTCACCCCAGTTAAGCCTCTGGAGCGATGTCCCTCAGCGGAACAGAATTTTAAAAGTCCTGATTTTGTGCTCCGTTGCTCTGCCGCTTGCCGGGAGCTGGCCCCTCCCCCTGTTGTCTATCTTCCCGTCACTTTGGATTCACTTCTCCGCCAGTCCTACCTTTCAGAAAGTGGTTGATTTTCTGTTTCTAGAATTGCTGTTCTTCTTCTCTTCGATCTCCCGTTGGATTTGTAGGTGTTTGCAATCTTTAGATAAGCTATCTAGCTGATCTCCCGCTACCTGAAGTAGTCTCAGCCGCTACTTCTCCGCCATCTTGACTCCTCCCCAGCAAATGTCTTCTTAATTATATAATGATACCAAAATCTAAACTCAAAAAGAAGACTCAAAAACTAAAGTTAAAACACTGATAGCAGATCTAAAACAATAGGAAAAAAAATCTATAGAGTTATATCCTTTTGGAATATAGACTCAAAATGCTGAGCAACTTATTAGCAACAAATTACATCAAACATAAAAAAGAAAATATGATCAAGTGGGGTTGGTAATATGAATTTGTTAACACTTAAAAATCAATTGATATAGTTTTCAATGTTAATAAAATTTAAAATGAAGTAAGAAAACATATCCCCTCAACAGTGCAGAAAAAAACATTTAACAAAATCCAGCATCATAAGTATTTGAAATTATCAGAAATCCAGGAAGAGAAGAAATTTTCTCAATCACATAAAAACCATATATTAAAAATAAAAGAATTACATCATACTTCATGATTGTAGAATGAGTTCCTCCAAAGGAAGGAAAATAAAAAAAAGAGACCTATCTGCTTTCATTGCTTCTAGTCAGCATTGCGCTTTCAGTCTTAGCTAGTATAATAAGGCTAGTATAGTAAGAGAAAAGATATAAAGAAAACAGGAAATGGGTAGAATAAAATTCTCTTAATTTTTAGATGACATATTTGCATATATAAAAATTGCTAAGACTTCTAACAAAAAAAGAATAACAAAGCTTCTAAAATCTTTAGAGTAGTTAAGATTACATAATATAGGCTGGTATTTTTAAAAAAGCAGTTATAGGGACACCTGGGTGGCTCAGTTGGTTAAGCCGCTGCCTTTGGCTCAGGTCATGATCCCAGAGTCCTGGGATCAAGTCCCGCATGGGGCTCCTTGCTTGGCAGGGAACCTGCTTCTCTTGCTGCCTCTGCCTGCCTCTCTGCCTGCTTGTGTGTACTCACTTGCCCTCTCTCTCTCTGGCAAATAAATAAAGTCTTTAAAAAAAAAAAAAGCAGTTATAGCAGTTATATTTAAAATTAATCAAGAACAATTTGTAATTTGAAGTTGGAAAATACCATCCTCAGTTGGTTCGTAAAGCAAATCATGTCTGGACATCAATTTAATAAAACACTTGCAAGAGTAATATGCCAACAACTACAAAATATTACTGAAAAACGAAGAACACAGAAATAAATGGAGAGATATATCATGTTCTTGTGTTGGATTTTTAAGCTATCAACTATCCCCAGATTGATTGTTGTATTTAATGCAAACCAAAAGATAATCCAGCAAACTCCTTTTTTGAAGGAACTGACAATTTGTTTGAATCTTGGAGAGCTAATTAGTCCATTTTCATTCAATTTATAATAGCAACTATAAATCAGTTTGAAGGCATTTTTTTTGAAAGTACGGAAAAAAGTTAATGTGGATCCTGGGAACTTAAAGGTTTAAATGTGATGCACATATGAAGCGTAGCTCCTAACAACATAGAATGAGAATTGCATGAAGCCAGAAAGTTAGGTTTAAAGAGAGGCAAAATCGTAAAATGCCAAAAATGTGCATTAGTACAATTTTATAGAGGGCAATTCTAGATAGGTCAAATTACTTCATGTGTACATACTCTGTAATATTAATTATTCTAGAGCTTAATATAAAGGTGTATCCAAATAAGTTTTTATTTTATATTTGCATAATAGAAATATTTAAAATAGTGAAAATTGAAACAACAATATGCAATATGGAGAGGATTCAGTAATCGTAGAATGCTGAATTATTTGAAAATTTAAAATGGAATATATACAAATATTTGTGTCTCAGGAATATTTCTTATATATTATTATAGAAGCTGCCTGTGGGAAGGCATATATATTATACATGAAAATATATTCATGAATAAGAAATAGTTTATAATCTATAGAGCAAAGCACTGGTTACAAAATTTTTTAGGGATTTCAAAAAAGGTTGTTAGTTGACAATTTTTTGTTTTCCTTTTGAGTAATCTGTACTTTATGAAATTTCTACAAATACTATGCTACCTTTAATAGTAAAAATAAATACAAGATAGTAGATCAATGAAGCTTAGTTTGGGCTTTTCCAAGAAACTTAATTATTATGCTTCTTCAACTTTGAAAGATTAACATAGTGAAAATTAACAAGGAAAGAATTCACAAGATATAATGTCCTATGTTGTTAAAAATGTAAAAAATTGTGTTCTTTAAAAGTTATCAAAATATTGGTTGTAATTCATGTTTACCATAAGCATTTTCAAAATTAAAAAAATACAAAAAATTATAATTATTTTATTTTGAAAAAAAATGAAGTTTTCTTGTCCCAGGACCCATTGCTTTGCTACTTCTAAAATCTGTTGTTGTTGTTGTTGTTTTTTGGTAAAATCTTTATTTTATTTTATTTATTTATTTTAGAGAGAATTAGAGAGAGGGAGATAGAGCATCAACTGGGTGAAGGGCAGAGGGAGAAGCAGACTTCCCACTGACCAGGGAGCCCAACATGGGGCTCAATCTGGGACTCCTGGATAATGACCTAAGCTGAAGGCAGATGCTTAATTGACTGAGCCACCCAGGGGTCCCTGTGAAATCTAATAGATAATTGAATCTCATATTTTTCTGAAGGAAAAACATGTTTCAAATCTTACTCATGACTCTTCTTTAGAAAGTATTTAATATTTTACGATGTGCTTTTTGATTACTAACCTTAGTGTTCTTCTATCATCTCTCTTATTTTTTTTTTGTTTGCTCACTTTTTCTTATTTAAGCATATTTTAACTGGTTATATTTAATGAATTTTAATATTAACCTTTTAAAATATAGAATAATGCAAGAATAGAACTTTGTATCAAGTAAACAGATTAGATTACATTAAACCATTAGTTAATATTACACAATATATCTCTCAGATAATTTTTTTAAAAGCAATAATATAAAGGTGCCTGGGTGGCTCAGTTGGGTAAACATCTAACTCTTGATCTCAGCTCAGGTCTTGATCTCAGGGCCATGAGTTCAAGCCCTGTGTCTGATTTTCCACTGGGCATGGAGCCTACTTAAAAAAATAAATAAATAAATAGATAAATGGTGATAATATAGTATGTAGAGTTGAAGCACCTTTGCGCTCTCTTTCCTTTGTTCTCAATACCACTTTCTGAATGTTTTTATGCATCTTTGCCATCTCTTATTTTATGACCCAAGCATCATAAATACTTTTATAAATATGCCTTTGTAAACATTGTGTGTATATGTATATGTTCAAACTACACACACATCAACTATTTTTTCTGCGAACTTATTACATCTGAGCAAAGTTTTGAGATGTAACCATGTCTATAAAAGGTTAATACAGTTAATTCATTTTATCTCTCATATAATAGTCGATGATACCATTGAGGCCTCACACATATAAATAAAACAAAACTTAACATTTATTGTTGTCAATTTCATATTGCTTGGGGTTCCTGAGTAAGAAACCAACATATTTATTGTCCTTTATATTCTCACATCAAATTGCTCATTATAATGTAAAATTAGGGTGCCTGGGTGGCTCAGTCGTCAAACATCTGCTTTCAGCTCTGGTCATGAACCCAGGATCCTGGGCTCAAGCCCCACATCAGGCTCCCTGCTTGGCCAGGAGACTGATTCTCCCTCTGCCTCTACCTGCTATTCTGACTGCTTGTGTGTTCTGTCTCTGTCAAATAAATAAGTAAATCTTAAAAAAAAAAGTATGAGGCACCAAATGTTATGCCAATGCTCTTCACATTTAAATGTGCATATTCTATAAATGATGAAACCACAAAGCCCTCTGACAGCCCTACCTTGCAATTATGACAATCACTCAAGCAGCATGGTGAAGATTCTCGTGCTTATCAATATGGTCTTCTTCTAAAATGCTTTTGTTTGCTTACTTGGTGTAGCTGCTTTTTGTTTATTGGTTTGTTTTCTCCAGAAAATTTTACAGAAATGTAATGTATCAAGTTGTGTTAGATGTCCTACTTCTATTACTTTTCTCAGGCAGGTATATTTAAAAAATACATTTTTAATAGGAAATCTATGTTAAAGAAAAAAAGTTTAATGCAGCATTATTTTCCCTCATGTCAGGCAGAGTGTTAGAAAAGCTTTTCTTGCAAAAACTATAGTACAAGTTTATGAACAATTGTTTGAAATTATAATAATTACCATGGGCTTGTAAATACTGTTATGTTTTAATCATCTGATCTGAGAGTTTGTGTTTTTTTTTTAAATTCAATGTCATAATTAATCTTTTGGTATTCTTTCATGTCTCAATTTATGAACCTGAGCTGTCTCAGCATCTCCTCTGAGTAGAGGGGATATCTAGTCCCTGAACACTTGGCACCTGATTTACAGTGTCATAAAAATTGTGCATTTGTTTGAACCAACACTTTTTGGAATTTGTTTGAATCACTTTGAAGAATTGCTTTTTCTATTCTCAAAAGATCTAGAATTTTGGAGTAGCATATGTTAAGTCAAGACTATTTTTCTGAAACTCCAATGGGAACTCATATTAAAATTGCCATTAAGAAAAAAAAAAAAAAACGAAAAAAAAAAAACCACACATAAAAAAACTAGGATTACAAATTCCCCACTAGCTCTTCTCTAAATCTCCATGAAACATTTGTCTCTTGATAAATCATACTTGTATCTTAGTTAATTTTCATTATTTTTTAAAATTTTCATTATTTTTATATTATTATATTTTAGAGATAAGTCAATTGAAAAAGTATATTAAATAGGTCAGCAAAACTTAGTTTAGATGACGAAGTACTGCCAGTGATAAGCTGCCATTCCTACTCCTGATACTTTTATTATAATTTCCATATACTTAAGTTGTCATTGTTTTTTTAAAATGTGATGTAAATTGTAAATTAGAAACAATTCATAAAAAGAAAATTCTTAAAATGTCCAGAATTTAACTTTAACTGGAATATTGGGGCCTGTTTCAACAAAAAGGGGCAAAATGGAAGATGTGCAAATGAACTATCATTGCACTTTCCAGGCAAGAACAGAAAACATCCTATGAGAAGAATTCAAGGAGTTTACTTGAAGAAATAGGTGTTCTCATGCAAATCATCATGATTCCTAAAATTGGTTAGTTGGTATGAGACTGAAAAAATTTCCCCAGCTATCTTGGATTAAGTATTACTGGAGGAAGCAGGTATGAATTTCAAATAATGGAGGTAAATAACTAATTTGAGAGATGTAAAAACATCACCATAGGCATGAACAGGAGCACAGACTCCTGTGGGATGCACACAGAAAGAGACATTGAAAAAATAATCTGAAGTCTCCATCTGTAGCTCAGCAAACAGGCAAGAGTTGGAGGTAAAGTTATGCAATCCTAAAATTTAGTAAATATTAAAGACACAGATTGGGATTAGGCAGAATGAGAAATTGGCCCAAAATGAAATTTCTAGTAACAGAAATACTTGTAGGGTAGGCAGAGGACAAGGACTGATAATAACATAGAAAAAGAATAATTATAGAAAAAAATTATAGAGAAGAACAAGGAAAATCCAGGAACAAATGGTGTCATTTAAGTTAAAAGACATGGGGAAAAATAGTGGAAACAAGACATATAAAGTAAGAAAGTGTTCTTTGCATATAGAATTGACTAGGTCACAGATGACCTAAGCAAGAATAGTCATTGGGTTAAAAAAGTGACAATTTCAATGGACCTAGGAAAGAAAAGAAGTTCAGTGCTTGGTTCTTTTGTTTGTTTTTTAAATGTTTTTATTTTGAGAGAAATGAGAGGCATAAAGCCAGTTATCAAATTATTATTTTTTTATTTACTAAGAATGAGATTTATCAATGTTTGAAGGACACAGGCTCAGAATAAAGGGAAAAGTAAATGTTAGGGGAATGGAAGAGATTATAGATTATTTATAGATTAGAGGCATATTCTCTGAGACACTGGGGAGACGTGATGGTTGAGAGGGCTGACTGAAGAGTTAGATGCCCAAGGTCAAATCCTGGTTCATCCCTCCCTAGCTGTGTGATTGAAGTAAGTTACCAAATACAGGTCTTGATTTACCAACTTTTTTTCAGTTTGCTAATTTTTATATAGGAGCCAAAGATAGCACCCATTTTCTACAGTTGCTGTGAATGTGAAAATGATTATTAACGTAAGCTCCTGGAACCAAGGCCTGATAAAGAGGAAACATTCAATAAATGTAGATTTCAGTGGATGTGAGAAGTTGGAATGTCTGGCCTGAAAAACTGTAGAGCAAGTTGACCTCAAATAAGTTGAAGGATGGTAGTTTGATTAAACGAGCTTCATTAGCAGCTCACAAAATTGAGTATGTTTTCAAACTATTAAAGATAATATTATTAATAGCAAATATTTATAGGGGGCTTTCTGTGTGCTAATCACTGATCAAAGGGTTTTACATACTACTAACTCATTTAAAACCAACAGTAACAACTACAAAATAACGTAAAATACAATCTACCACAATACTTTAAAGCTGGTGATAGTAATCTTTTTTTTTTTTTTTAAAGATTTTATTTATTCATTTGACAGACAGAGATCACAAGTAGGCAGAGAGAGGCAGGCAGAGAGAGAGAGGAGGAAGCAGGCCCCCCGCGGAGCAGAGAGCCCGATGTGGGGCTCGATCCCAGGATACCGGGATCATGACCTGAGCCGAAGGCAGAGGCTTTAACCCACTGAGCCACCCAGGTGCCCCGGTGATAGTAATCTTTTATGCAGAGGAAGAAATACATGTGCAGATTAGATACATAACCTTCCTATGCTCACCCGGAAAGCAGGTATCTTAGCCAGGATTCAGGCTTGGGTTGCAGAAATCCAATCTGTGCCCTTAAACGTATTATTATGCTGCTTCATCCAGAGATTTCAGGACATATCCTTCACTATTCACATGCCTTAAATTCACTTTGGGAATTTAAGTGGGAAGTGCTGACAAATATTAATAAGACCCAAGCAGCAAAACCCCAGTCCAAGAGACCCTGTGCCTTAAGGCATAAATGAGTGAGGAGGAGCATACAGGGAAATCAGGCTGGAAACCATCACAACGGTTAAAAAAAGTATGAGAAGGGTAGGGCTGGTAGAAACATAGTTATCACACTAACAAACAATGAAAGGATATAGTATAACAGAAATCTTTTTTAGTGGAATTCTAGATTCAATTTTACTTAGTTCAGAGTCAGTCAGGGATAGTTTTATATTTTCACATTTTTCCCCTCCATATATAAAATATCTCAGTTATCTTGGTTTGAAAAATTAGTGCCCTTTTTAAGTACCCAGTTATCATGAGCTAATTTAGTTCCTCAAAATAATATGACTTCTGTAAGAAATAAGATGCTTCTTCATGAGGTAGAAATCCACATTTTATAGTACATTCCTTTGATTAAAACAATTGTGTACTAGCCATTTGCTCTAAGACATGCAGCATATAGGATGTTTTAATTTGAATTAAATGACTGTCTCTTTCTCCCTATGAAATGTTGTAAAACTCACTTCTTTAGATAAAGTGATCATTTAATAAGCATTTAATGAATGCTGACTCTTTGTAATGTACTAGACCTTATATTTATCAGAAGAGATCTCCTCAGACCAAAGGGTATTATTTTCCATAATCTGACTACTGTGAAACTTTATAGCAGTGATTTTTTATCCAAGAGATAAGAATATGTAGAAAACTTTTCTTTTCCTGAAATACATATTTCAACCTCTCCACTCAGACCCATTGAATATAATGATTTAGGAATGTTTGTAATGTCAAAATATTTTCAGGTAAGCCATAGACTCTCTTGTCTCCATTAAGAGCCACTGCCAGGTAACATGTAACATACAAAATCCAATGGGCTTATTTGTAACCCCAGATATCTTGGCTAACCTCCAGCCTGATTCAGTAATACCACTGCGAGAAGTGGTATTACTTCTTTAGAAGAGTAAAGGAATGAAATTGTCTTAGTCTGCTCAGACTGCTCTCACGAAATACCACACACTGAGTGTCAACACTAAATGTTGATTTTTCATAGTTCTGGAGCTTGGGAAGTCCAAAGTAATGCACAGTCAGTATCTGGCAAGAGCCTGCTTCCTAGTTTGCAGATGGCCATCTTTTCCTTCTAACCTCCCATGGCAAAGAGCAGAGAGTTAGAGCAAGCTCCCCTGCTCATAATGGCACAAATCCTATTCAGGACCCCAATCTCATAACTTAATTACCTCCCAAAGGCCCAACCTACAAATAATATCACATTAAGAGTTGGGATTTTAAGATATGCATTTTGAAGGAACAAGAGCATTTTGTCCATAAAAAAAAAAAATCATTCTTAATTCTGAGAACGTTTTTTCAACAGCTAAAGATAGTAATCCCCATCCCTAGCTCTATTAAAGAAAATGTTTTTATTTTCTTTAGCCACACTTTTAAAACAAACCCACAAAACCCACTTGACTGTGTTAGACTTTATGGAGTTTCTTTGTAACTTGTGGTGCTTTAAGCTGATCTTGCTATATCCAGTGTTATCTGAGTAGGGTTGACAGCTAGGAATGGTTCCCTACTTTAATATGGACACTGCAGTTGTATTAGTTCCCTCTAAGTCAAATTGCCTTTCTGACAGCCCTGTCATGCCATTGACTTATATTCCACTTGTAGTCAACTTAAATTCCAGGTCTTTTTCACTTAAACTTTTGGAAATTCACAACTCACCTGTCCTGTACTTCTACATTTGGTTTCTGAATTTAAGTACAGCAATAAATTAGGAAATGAATTATTCAGTATTGCCAGTGGCTAATATTGCTGTTCTTGTTTTCTATTGTAAATGCATCCAGTGATACCTGTTGGTGAATTTTCAGTACGTTTCCTTCATATTTTTTTCTATTGCCACAATCATAAAAAGTATGTAGGGAGCATGCTGAGCTACCAAATACTTCACTTCTGCTTTTGCTTTAGCAGGGACTAGAAATATGGACCCTGACCTTGTAAAGTGTTCCGTTATCTGGTGACTCTTCCATTTTCTTTAAGAAATTCATGTGACACAGATTGAAGCTTACAGTAGGCTCTGTATCTCTCACTGCCTTTCATCTGAGGGAAACTCAACATTATGAATTCTGAAACTGCTCTTTTCCAACTTATACATGATTTTTTACTTTCCATTTTTATTACAGAGCTTGCTTTATTCCTAAAGTAATCCTTATTAGGAATTGGGTTATCAAAATAAATATTTTCATCTTGTTATAAAAATATTTCAGTGCTAGATGTCATACCTATATAACAAATAGCCTATATTAATTGAAAAGGAATAATATGTACATATAGATTTATATGTACATATATGTGTATATATTGGATATGTCAATTATGTATCTCACAGGTCCTGTAAAATGTAAAAACAGATATTTCAGGAATGTCTGAATATGTGACAGTGATATTATTAGATTTTTGCTTTAACTTATTAGTTCAAGCTCTTTGAATGAAATTTTAAAAACAAACAAACAGACAAACAAACAAAAAACAGGTCAGTGGATAAATGTTATGATTCTTATCCTAGCTCATTAATGAGACAGGGAAAAATATTAAAAGCTTAATTTTTTCCAAAGAATTATTTGTTATAATGTAAAATGGGTAAGGTATTTAGTGATATAGCTAGGAATTTTTTCATTGAGATTTTCATTTCAATGTAATGTCTTTACTACTTTGTCTGTCTCTCTCTGTGTGTATATACTCTATATCTATAATTATATCTATGTTTACATCTCTGAAGAGTAGAATAAATTTTCAGCTGATTATGAAATAATATATGTATCACAGTTGCTAAATGAGAATCTGACTTAAATGTAATTGACAAAAAAGAAGGGAAAATCTGCAGTTTCATTGATTCAGTGAGATGTACAAATGGGCTACATAATCTTGGGGCTCATTAATCAGCCAGGATGAAATTGTGACTTATAAATCTTCTGGAAATAAAACTTCTTTATAACGAAATCATGTCTCTTATTTTGTTTGTGTTATTTTGAATTATGTCTCTACTAATTGTGTAGGCTTCCTGATAATTTAGAAAAAGGAGCAAAGAATCAGAAGAAGGAATACATAACACTCCTGAAATTGATATTTTTTGTCATTGTTTTCTATTTTCTTAGTCAAAAGCATGTTTTCAAGTATCTATATGTATTTGTATCCCTATGTTAACTGCAATTAAAATACAAAAACAAAATTAAAGTAAAAATTTCACTGGACAAATTATAATAGTCAAGGTAGACTTTTTCTGAGGCTACTAAAATAAGGGGGAGAGGTCATAACTCTGAGCTCAGCTCCACTAAAAAGGCTGGAGAGTTTTTAAGAGCAGGAGTTATGGGATTTTAGGCCATCTGTGTTTCCTAATTGGCTTTACCAAAATGAAAAGTGAGCTTTCTCACACCTTCATGTCAGAAGGCAGTTTTATAATTTGGAGTTAGCCTGCCAAAGTTAGGCTTCTTGAGAAAGACATTCCTATTTCGTAAACTAGCAAGAAGTTTTGAAAAAGATTTACATTCAAAGGAGCAGAGAAGGGATTTACAACTATAGGTTTTCTAAAGCAAAGACTCTCAGAAAAGGGGCCTAGAGTCAGGAAGAATCCTGTCTAAAGTTTAGTCAAGTTGCAGGGAACATTAAGCCAGTCGTGGTCAAGGAAAGTTCAAAAATCTCTTTAGCCCCGTGAAGTTTTATCTAATCATTCCAACCCACAATTCTTTCCTGCTTCTATTAATTCTTGGAACTAAATCACACACTGACATTTCACATGCTAAATCAGCCTACAAGATTTTTGATTGGGATATATTGTTTAAAATATTTTCATTTGGAATTCCTTTCAGCAGGAATGGAGTCTCAATTTCACCATCATACCCACCACTACTTAATGTTTTATAGTCCTCTGATTTTCTAATTTCAATCATCTTCTAGGTCCCTAAAGGCATTTGAATTTAAAACTACTTCAATTCAACTTTGGCTTTCATACATTTAGCATTGTTAGTTACTATATTGGACAGGGTTCTCCAGAGAAACAGAACCAATAGTATGTATATACATAGAGAGATTTATTTTAAGGAATTTGCTCACACAGTTGTGGGGGCTCGCAAGACCAAAATTTGCAGAACTGGCTGGCAGGCTGGAAATTCAGAGAGAAGTTGATGTTATGGTCTTAAGTCCAAAGGCAGTATAGAGGAGAATTTTTCTGTTTCTGAAGACCTGTCTTTTCTCATAAAACCATCAACAGATTGGACAAAACCATGCCCCTTATGCAGCATACTCTATTTTACTTGAGGATCATTAATAAAGGCAATAACCTAATACTATCCTCAACAATTACATATAATATACATATAAAATTATACCTAGATTCTTGGACATCTAAGAATGGGGTTATTAAAACAATAATTTTCAATATAATTATTTAAAAAGGGGACTCAGTAATTTAAATTAAGATTAGATTTTAGTTGACTTTCAAAAGCAAAGTGTGTGAAATATTACTAGCCTCCTCTTTAATGTCATATTTTACCTTTTCTTGTCTGTATATTTTTTCTTTAAAATATTTTAAACATCATAATACTATATCTAATAGTGAAAATCCTGATAAATCCCAAAAGCATGTCTCCCCAAACCAATGTTTTCCAGTTAGTACATAGTGTTAGCAGAAGATTTGCACCAAGAAATGAGCAGCTAAGCCAATACATATATTGTAAACCACGCCAGAGTATACATGCTGTTCTATACTTTATTTTAGTAGCTGATTAGTATCATTCTTGTTAAAAGATGAATATCTATCTAAGTCTTTTGATAGGCACATAAGGCTTTTTATAGGATTAAATTGCATTTAAACAATTTCTTTATTATTGAACATTTTAGTCATTTACATATTTCTATGCAAACAGTATGGCAAATAACATCCTTATGCATATATCTGCAGGCAACATCCTTTTACATACACATTGTACATTTACATATGCTAGTTATTTCATTATACATGCTAAATATGGAAAAGAAAAAAAATCACAAAATAGTAGAGGCCATGCTTTCCTATTTGAAGGTTTAAATTAACTTTGACATATTTACTGTCAAATGGTTTATCTTTCTTTTGTTTCTGATATTATAATTTTAAAACAGTTACATAAAATTCCACTAATTCTTGTTTTCCAAATTAAACAGTCTGTTAATATTTTCTTTTCATTTTATTCAGAAATTCTTTTTTCAGAGGACCACCATAAAACCTTTTCATCTTCTGATTAAACAAATCTCCTTAGCTAATTCCTATACTATTACAATCCAAGCAGTTTAATATAAACCTTTTTGAAATCCTGTACATTTAAACATATCTCCCCCACCCCTGATCTTTCAGAAAGGAAAATTGAGGTGGGGGGAAGAAAAAAAGTTAGTTTGATCTTGATCATCTTGAGTTAGAATTTATAACTTATTTAAAATGGTTTTACATGTATGTAACATTGTCAATATATTTATGATTTTAAGAAATAGAAAATCCAACAGTTACTAATTACATATGCTAAAAAAAGAACTTCATTATCTGTTATAATTTTACACTTTATTAAAGCTTTTTTTGTGTGTATATCATACTCTTTCTCATCATCAAAGAGTGTCTGAAGCTCATTAACTATCTTGAAAAGACAAATTACTTTCTCTCTTTGGCTACAAGTTTCTTTTCTTTTTATCTGTAACCATTTCCTTTCAAGATTACATTTAATCTTTTTACCCTTTAAATGATTTACTTCTTAACTAACAGGAACAACTTTATAATTAAATGTTTTGACAGAAAAAAAGCTTATCTGTTTTGCTGAAGAACATGGATATAGACTGGCCCACTGTATAAAAAGTCTTTATCACTAACAGTATGGAAATGGGAATGCAAGGGAGATTATGAATACCAAAATAATCTCTAAGCCTGATTAATAAAAATGCTTTTAAATTTAAAATCTTAATGGACCTGAGAATTTTATATTTATTTTATTATGGGAAAGTCACGTAGTTGAATTCTTTCCCATTGATAACGATGAAGAATATTGTCATGCTTTAATCCTTTTAACATACGGAAAAGATTTCTGCCATAATGTTAGTAAATGATAACACATTTCTGTTATTTTTTGTCCTATTGACTTTCAAGGCTGAATTTTGTCTGGATCTCAGTAGCAATATAAACAACTAAATACACCAGATTCCACAGAGCAGTTCCAACACATGGGATGGTTGCCAAGTTAGAACAATCCAAGTTCCAACCAGATAACAAGCTCTCAGATACAGAATAGCCACTGATAAGCAAGCCAATCTCTTTCGTACTTGAAAATGGATAGAAGGACACAGATATAAGTCATGGCAGTGGGAAACCATACATTACATTTAACATCATGGGGTTTTACTTTTACAAACTCACTTCTTAAAAAATATTTTATTTCTGTATTTATTTTTTTTTGAGAGAGAGAAATAGATATAGTGACAGAAATAGCGAGCGAGAGTAAGATCAGGAAGGAGAGGGAGAAGCAGGCTCTCCACTGAGTAGGGAGCCGGTGTGGGGATGGATCCCAGAACTCCAGGATCACGACCTGAGTGGAAGGGAGATATTTAACCACTGAGTCACCCAAACTTGCTTTTATCCTTTTTCATGTCAGTCTTTATCTTACTGCTTGTCAAGGATGCTAATTAGTTTAGATTTTACCAGGTGCCATACAAATAATAAGTAGTTCAGACACCATCTCAGGAATATTCAAATTAAGGTTTTTTTTGTAAGATTTTATTCATTTATTTGACAGAGAGAGAGAGATCACAAGTAGGCAGAGAGGCAGGCAGAGAGAGAGAGGGAAACAGGCTACCTGCTGAGTGGAAAGCCCAATGTGGGGCTCTATCTCAGGACCTTGAGATCATGACCTGAGCCGAAGGCAGAGACTTAACTCACTGAGCCACCCAGGTGCCCATCAAATTAAGTTTTAAGAAGTGTCTTTTAATGTTCAAAATTATGTGCCTACTTGGTAAAGCATTATATAATTTAAGACATTAGCTCATTATTTTATATACACACACACACACACACACACACACACACAATACTACCAAGGTATAATAAAGAAAATTTGATTATTTTTCTTTCAGAAAATGTACCCTTTATCAGTGCATATATTAAAACTGTACTTATTTTTATCTAATTTTTTAAAGATTTTATTTATTTATTTGATAGGCAGAGATCACAAGTAGGCAGAGAGGCAGGCAGAGAGAGAGGGGAAGAAGCAGTTTCCCTGCTGAGCAGAGAGCCCGAAGTGGGGCTCGATACCAGGACCCTGAGATCCCAGGACCCATGACCTGAGCCGAAGGCAGAGGCTTTAACCCATTGAGCCACCCAGGCACCCTATTTTTATCTAATGTTAATCAAATGATATTTGGACTTTATATTTTAATTTATTTTATAGAAATACTATAAAATTAATTCAAGGCAAGGTGTGATATACCAACAAATTCAGAAATAAAAATTTTAATAGCATTTGGTTTTACAATCTTCTGAAGACTTCTTAATAATTGAGATCTTACATTCTATCTACCATCAGTCTATTACTTACCAATCTATCTATCATGAAGTCAGTGCTTCAAAAAGGAATTTTCTAAGAATCAAAGAAAAAAACTGAGATGATTGAAACAAGCCTTTCCCTGATTTTGGATGTTAACTTTAAGCAGGTGTTTGGAGATTAAAATAATAAAACAAGGGGAACTAAAATGCACTTAAATGGGTCTTTAGTGGGGGATAACAAAATATCATGAGCAATAAATGTCTGAAATTTCCTAGCAACAGACCTCAGAATAAGTTAAGCATGGGAAACTGAAGCCAGCATTCTATAGTTACAAGTGATCTCCACTTTTTCTTTCTATGCTGGGTATTTCAGGTTTTGTAATTTGTAACTTCTTTTCTCTAGGAGTGAATATCGTCTACATGACAAAATTTTCTGTTCAAACTTTACATCTTTATTTAAATGAAGTGAGCCTCTTAAATGAAAATAGTAATGTCCCTTTGCATTATTCTTATTTATGTGAGTGATAATTTAAGAATTTGTGAATAATCAGTGAGGTTAGTGACAACTGTCAGAATAAGTAGTCAGATATATCATTCAGAAAAGGATTTTATGTTCCATTCTGTCACACACAATGCTGTTTAAGTAGTACTTGTGTATGCGACAACACATTAATGCTCCAGGGGTGCTGTAGTAAGAAATATTAACTCTGTAAATGGAACAGGCTTTGTTGTTCATGGAGGTTTCCAAACTTAAAAAACAAGAAAAAATCTGGCCCCAGGCAAACAGAATTTGATTAATCATGATCTTTATTTGAGGACACGATGACAACTTAGTCTGTCAGTAGCTCTATGTTTGTGTTTACGGATGTATGAGTACAGGTGGGTTTTTGGTTATATTATGAGCAACCATGAAATCAACATAAACCTAAAAGTTAGAAACGTAATAATATCTACTTCTGTCTACTCTTTTTATGTACTTTTGATCCTTTCTTATTCAGTCTCCCTGCATATAAACGGAGGTAACCCATATCTTGAATTTTGTTTTCCATTCCTCCTTGCATTTTTAAAAAAAATAGTGTTATTATATATATGTTTAGGTCTCTAGAACTCTTGTTTCAATTTTGTGTATGTTTGTGAATAGTCATGTATGCATGTAGAAGAGTCATATTGCAGAACTTGATTATTCTGTTCCCTATCATAATTAGATTGGCACTAATTTACATATACATTAATGTATGAAGCTGTGGTCCGTTCATAGCTATGTTAATATTACATTATATAAATGAATCACCATGTATTTTTTGTTTCCTAATTTTTGGCTATTAAAAACAGTGATGGAATTAACTTTTTTTTTTTTTTCCTTTTAGTCTCAATTATTCAGTGGCTCTAGGTTTAGCCCTTGGTTAATCAGCCTATAGTTAGATTTTTAAAAATCCAAGGCGATCATCTCTTTCTCGTAGCAAGCATGTTTATTGTATTGTATGTATGTATTGTTATGTATGTATGTGTGTATGCATGTATTCTCCCTTGTTGCAGAAAATAAAGGATTTCAACTTTCTTCAACTATAGATTTGTTCCTGGTGGTCTTTGGCTAAAAAGACATGGAAATTACCATTAATTAAGCTAAAATAAAGTAGTTTGCTCTCTCTAAACACCTTATTCTCTTCCTAAGCACTTACTAAATCACATTTTTTTTTCTTACAATCAAAGAGACCTGCTAATAGAGAGAATACAGCTTTCTAGTTTTTTGTTATGACCTGCAGCAAAGTACTCTTGGTTTGGCCTCGATCATTTTAGAATATCTTTTTAATGTATTCATCCTTTTTAGTGTAATTGTTCTTTCCTGGACTGCAACACTCTTGTGAATCCAAAATTTTCTTGGTTTTGTAGGCTTCAAACCAGTTTATATCCACATTCAGATGTCAATATTTGACCTATTTCTGAAACCATTTTTTTTTCAGTTAAAATGAATGCATTCTAGATTTCATTTCATGAAGATGAAATTTATATTTCAGAACGTGGAATTTCATGAGGTTCAACCTTGAGGTCCAGGACAGGAGCAGAATGTATCTTGTGTTTTACAGTCTAAGTCTTCAGTTGGGGTTTGTGAGATTTCAGTTATCCATTTTAGAATACATATCAGCTTTTGTTTAGGCAAGGTCAACTGATTTCCTCCTTCTCTCCATATATAGTGCAAACTTTTGCCCAGGGTCTATATAATTCACTTCATTATATAAGTGATTATAGGTTATAAACATCAAGATAACAGACTAACAACAAAATCTTTGTATGTTTCACATGTTAATTT
Organism: Lontra canadensis; assembly: GCF_010015895.1. Classification (NCBI taxonomy): domain Eukaryota; kingdom Metazoa; phylum Chordata; class Mammalia; order Carnivora; family Mustelidae; genus Lontra; species Lontra canadensis. Next base: position 3,556,736 of record NW_022631113.1, read on the forward strand.
TAAATACACCATTTATTCTGTTTCTAGTATCAAAAGCAATACTAAATTATCTAGCAAAAAACATTTTAAAATGTGCTTAAGTAAATAAAACCATATACTATCATCTGACAATAGTAATAATAATAATAATAATAAGATCAATTACTGAACACTTACCCTGTGATTTTTTTCACACATATGCTTTTAAATGTGCTTTTATACAATCCTCTCAGCTTTCCTGTTGTCTTCATGTTAATAGTCACTCTGTTTGTTAGTGGGAAAACTTAGACTTCAATAAATAATATATTTAAAATCATACTTGAATAACCATTTTTTTAAAACTCTAATTAGACCATTAGGCTTGTAGAGTTTTTTGTTTGTTTGTTTGTTTGTTTGTTTGTTTTAAGATTTATTTATTTATTTATTTATTTGACGAGAGAGAGAGAGAGAGAGAGAGAGAGAGAGAGAGAGCGCGCGAGCGCGCGCGCGCGCGCACAAGCAGGGGGAGTAGAAGGCTTAGGGAGAGGGAGAAGCAGGCTTCCCGCCGAGCAGGGAGCCTGATGTGAGGCTCAATCCCAGGACCCTGGGATCATGACCTGAGCCAAAGGCAGCTGCTACCCAAATGAGCCACCCAGGCACCCATGGATAACAAATTTTTTAAAGATTGAGTCTAAAATAATATTAAGATTTAATTCCAGACCTTGTTTGAATCTTCTTTCATGTTCTCCTCACCTTAAGCATGATATCTGACTACTTCATTCTACAGACCAGCAGAGAGAGAGAGAGAGAGAGAGAGAGTGTGTGTGTGAGAGAGAGAGAGAGAGAGAGAGAGAGAAAGGGGAGGTATTGGTAGGTTGCTTTGCCCCTTGTTCCGACTCCATCTCTTGCTCTGCTCCCTCTGTCTCCTCTGATCTCAGGGCAGGAAATGGGTAACTAGAAACATTAAAAATATTGAACTAATGAAACAAACCTGTATTAGAAGTTTACTCTTAATTTTAGGTCTGTTTTATCTCTTTTAACACAGTGCAGAAACGTCATTGGCCCGATTAACATAAAGATCTTGTTGCTTTCTCAGATTTGTTGGAGAGCAATTCTCCGCAGTGTCTCTATACCTCTTGCATCACCTTCTGTTCTAGACCATCTTTTCAAGAGTGTTTGTTTAGTGTCCAGCTTCTAAGATACAGTGTCTCCTGCTAGGTCAAAAGGCAGATTTGTTTAATATTGAGGATAATAAAGGTAATGTCTCCCTTCAAGTAAAGTTTAGGCAAGTTTGCCAGCAACCTGCTTTAAAATATTGGAGTTTCTTAAACTTGGGGTTCCTCAGCTGTAACACAAAACCACTGCTGTGTTCTCCATATACTTGATACTGCTTCTACATTGCTCTCACAGGGAAGTAAAGGCAAGGGGCACTGATGTGAACATTAAGTTCTTTCTGTCATATGGCTTGCTGTGATAAATAAATCTCTTTATTGCTGATCCAGGAATCTCTTGTATTTGTCCACGTCTATGAAAACCATGCAGGCCAACTTGTTGACTTGTAAGAAGAGTAAAATTTCAGCCCTTTTACAATTTTTGACAAAGTCCTTCCTTGGTACATTTTTGGAGGGGAACACTCTTGGATAGGTTCTATAAGGAAAATGTAAGGCCTGTTACTAGTCATTGGGCCCAAGGAAAAAGCCAGCCAAACAAAACTCTGGTATTTTAGGCCCTTCCATTGCTACTTCTCCTTTTACCCGGCCATAAAGGCATATCCGGATTCCTCTGGATAGATTTGGCACTCGGTTCTGTGGCCCTGGATACCCATGGGACCATGTCAAGTTTCTTCCAAGAATTCCTCTATGCTCTGGTCCTACTGCAGCACTGGGATAACATCCAGCTGTTGAGGGAGGGGGGGACATTTGCTTTTGCACTGAAACCTAATATATTTTATAGATCTACTTAAAGTAACCAGTTAATTTGTTTGCTACAATTTCATGAATTAGGAACTTGTAATAAACTATAAATACACTGCTTCTGTCATTGGAAAGATTTTGTTGTGGAAAATATAATGTCAGGTAAATTAAACAGCCCACATGACGATGTATCTCCTTTATATTTTGGTACAAACTTCTCATCCCTTTGTGGACTGGGAGATTAGTCCACATCCCATTGTGGATTAGTACTAATGTTGCATTTTCTTTACCCCTCCCCCATATGAACTTGTTATATGGGATCATCCTCTTTACTTCCTGGATAAAGGAAATATACCCCAGAAATTTCTTCTCACTAAGAATTCCTTCAGCCAATCCTTTTTGTTCTTTTTTTTTCCCCCCTCCTTTTTATCTCTAGACTTTTCCACCAACTTTTTGGGAGAATTGGTCACTAATAATTTTTGTCTTCTCTCTGTTAATACTGTTGGCATGAGTCTTATCTTGCACATGCCCTCTACTACCCCCGCTTTGAGTCCATGCTCAATACATTAACATATAAGAATATCTAATATGTGGCTGAGTTCAGTTTCACAGCCAGATCTGTGTGAGGACAGGCTGTGAGGTCTTCACAACTACACTGAGCTCTCCCACAAAATATAAAGGGCAGAACCAAACAATTATGGGATGTGTTAGACCACTGTATATCTGACCTCTCACAATTGGACCAATCCAATATGTAATGTCAGAATTGTAAAATAGTGCTTCTCGTTCTCTGGTTTTATTTTTAATTTCCACTCTGCTGGGAATTGATTTTTTTTAATACAACATAAATTAATTACCTGAATTTTAAAAAATAAAGGAAAATTCAACATTTTATCATTAGAGTCAACAGATGTAAAATGACTGGCAAATTGCTTACACAATTTTCTTAATGTTTGTCATCAACTTTTATGATGACTCATGGATAGTCATAACCGGTTTAGTAAGTGAAATGTGTCTGTGGACTATAACTTGAGTACTGCTGTGCCAAATTATTAACAAATATCAATATTATATGCAGGGCCCCACATTATTTTGTATTGCATAGAATATCCACATGGCAAAGTTTGTGTCTAAGGTTAGCTTTTTTTTCCCTTTTATTTAGATCACACCACTACATTTTGGACCTTATTTAGTATTTATCTTCCCAATAACAGTGTTATCTTTACAAAGATTTTTTTAAATAATCATTGGTATAATATTGTTTCTTTATGTGATTTTTTACTGAACTATTATTAATTCCCTTATACGTGAACTGAAGTTTAATTTCCATACCTATTGCTGCTAACTATTGCTTTTTTCAAATATCTTTGTTAAATCCTTACTTTTCAGAAAAATAACTTCCTTTAAAAAAAATTCCATTAAACTATAATCTGGATTCCAGAGCACATTTTATGTTTTTAATAGTTAATTTACCAAGATATATTCCAATTTAAAAAGTAGAGATTTGTTGGCTGTTCTTAATATTCTGTAATAAAATTTCCTTTTCCATTAGTCAAAATCTTTTGGGAATTTGCATGATCTCCAATGTTAACATAACTGGTTGGCACTAATGATTACCAGTCATTTGATTCTGTGTGAAAGACCCTGGATTTAAGCACAGTACTATCAGAATTTTTAAAATATAACTCATCTTTATTTAATAGTATTAATGAGTATTTAAAATCATGTTGCTCTTTTTTACTATTCTTTCCACATGACCATCAAGGGTTTTTTGGTTATTATTTTTTTGCTTCACTCTCTAGTTCTGCAGCTAAGCAGCATTACATTTCATTTCTGTTGCATTTCAGATAATGAGGATATATCAGTAGCAGTAAGGAAGTTATTCTAGATCTGATTAAATCCTTGCAGATCCCAGCTTTCTTTTATATTTGTAGCTCCTATCTCTGCCCACTTAATTCTCCTATACCATCTAATTTCAAAATGTGATTGTCTTTCTGAGGTATCTTTTAGTTTCTCATTCCCAAAGTGCTACAACATTTTCAATCATAAAACTGATACGCAAAAATGATGATCTCTTTGTAATCTGTGAGACATATGATTTAAGTAATAACTAATAGCAATAATTAAAATTTCTTTCTCTTAGCGAGATATATTCTAAAAGACAGAAATCTTCTGATTAATGAAATATTTTTTTGTTCATGTTTTTGTGGCATGTCCCAATAACATGTCTTAAAATTTTACTGTTCAGTCACTCTAAAAATATCTTCACCATGCAGCAAACACAGGATGTTGACTACTTCTTAATACAGGGAAAGTGAAAATCCTATTAAATTAGGTTGAAAACTAAAAATTTATATTTAAAATTGAGAATTTGCTTATAAAGTGGAATTATTTATAACTATTTGTCCAGTGCTCACTTCAGCAGCACATATATAATTATTTGTCCAGTTATTCCTTTATCACGTTAAGTCAATATGCACGTTAAATTTTTGGATACCTCTTGTCAGTGTGAAGGAATAATAGGGGCATACAGCTAACTTTGGATATTACGTGATAAAACAGTAGTCATGTCTGTTTGTTTGTTATTTTAAATCTAGGCTTTCTGAAAGCCTTTTATTTATCCATTCAGTACCCTGTTGTATGAATCTGGGTTCAGTGTTCTGCCCCATGATACGATAATGCAATATTGTAGGAAGTAGTCAGAAGTTTGTGTTCTTCCTGCTAAGAATTAGAACCTGGCCATGGAAACAACGTTTTCTCAAGCAGATGCCTTAATAGGACTTTGGATCTCAAGTGAATGAAATGAAAATAATGACACTGTAAACAATGAAAAAACATCTCCCTGAGAGGTCTTGGGGTAAATAATACATGAACCGATCGGCGACAATGTCCTAGTAAGTCCTCCGAAGTCTTTGTACCTTTCAATCTTTTGTTTATCATCTCAAGCATTTATCCCTGGTCTCCCTGATCCACGTGGGAGTAATTAATTTACTCATTATGTCTTCTACTAGAATGTAAACTCAGTAAGCGAAAAGAACTAATGTTTCCTTAGTGCTTAGTCCTTAGTGCTTAGGTCATTGACTGGCACACTGTGGGCAGTCAATTAAACATTTATGGAATAAACAAATGACTTCCATTTCTGTGTAGGTTTTCTTGGGTTGAAAATAAGTCAGAGAAGGCTTTCTTCCACAGAATTTCCCATACTTAATTTAAACTTAATCTATTTATATAATCGCTTTGGACTAGATAGCTATCAGATTAGCTGATGTTTATTACAGCACCTAATTGCATCCTAAACTCTGAGTAACTGTTAATTATCAATAATAGCAAAACATTCAACCAGAATTGGCCTCTAGCTCTTTGGAAATGTTATTCACGGACACTGCAATTCAAGGTTGACATTCTGAAGGGGATACAAGTGCAAGAGCATACTGCAATAATTATTTTTATCTTTTTATGTAACACCTGTGGTTTACTTCCAGTATTATTGCTGTCAGTATGTTGGATAACATTTTGCCTCTTCAAGAATACATCTCATTTTCCTTTTGAGTCATGGACATGGATTTTAGGGAGTAATGTCATTATTTTGAGTGTTATTTTTTAGAATTGAAATTTTCCTATCTTCTCATTATAGTGAATTTCAGTCTATTTCTATTTGTCCTGGAATTCATGGCTAACCTATAGTGAATAAGATAAACAGAAAATGTAAGTACAAAGATAATTAAAAAAAAAAACAACACAAAAACCTAAATAGGATAAACAGCCCTACTAATGTTGTTGGTTTTAAGTAAGAATAATGTCTATGTATAATGATCCACTGTCTTTGTATCAAGCTTAATACTAAAACAATTTTGACAATGTCATCAAACTGGTATTGCCACAGAATCTGGAAAGCATGCTTAAGATAGATAGTTCCCATAAAGGAGAATCACATTTAACATATATTAAAATCTCAAAAGATAAAGCAAAATCTTCTCTGTGACTGGCTCACTATTTTTCCTAAATAAACATTACATTGCCAAGAACTACACAGTGTAGGAGATATATAGTAATGTGAATAAAAGAGCATCCCTTTTTACTACCTTTGTTCATTAGGCCACTACAATTTAATGAGAACATTACTGTGAACAAGATTATTTCTTTGTTTGTGTTTTATATAATTCACAATGGAGGCAACGCTTTGAAATTTATCATGGATTATTGAGCTTGTGGAAAGTTATATAAACCATATGTAAAATTTAAAATCATTATTTTTGCTGCTTTATCTTCTAAAGTGATTTTTTAAAAAATAAATTTTTAGTCAAGTTCATTACCAAGGTCTTCTGTAAGCCCAGGAAATTTTATTTAAGTGCTTGTAACATAGAAACAGGGATATTCTAACTGCTTGAGTGATTTTGAAATTTAAAGCAAAGATGTTTTGCAAAGAAGTCCTCTGTTGAGAAAAGCTGAACATATTAGTTTCTTGAATATCATTTTGATTAACCCATTGAACTGGTCATTGAGATCTTTACATTACCAGAGAACATTTTAGTACACTATTTTTACAGGAAGCCAAATGTGCTGTTTAATAAAGTTGGATTTTGTTCAAGAGCATAGTAAGTATTTCTTCATATCTGTTTTAATCAGAGCAGTATCACTAATACATTACAAAGACACATTTTGGTGGGTTTTTTTTTTTTTTGGGGGGGTTTTTTTTTTTTAGTAATCTTCACTTTATTTCCAGGGAAGTGTTTCAAAACTTTGCATTCTTTTCAAGTTTATTAGGCCAATCATGTCTGCTCTCACAATCCTCACAGACCCCCTAGAACAACCATACACACACATACCACCACCATCACCAATACTACTACCATCACCACCAACAACATATACTCAGGGAATTTCCAACTGAGTGATCCAGGAAGCTACACACCCAACTTCCTGTATGCTAACATCCTGCAAACCATACCCGTACACAGTGATACAGACTGAGCATTTGTGCTCCAACCCATTCATATGTTCAAACCTAATGCTCAGTGTGATGCCATTAGAATGTGGGGCCTTCAGGAGCTTGTTGGGTCTTGAGGGAGGAGCCCTTGTTAATAGCATTAGTGCCCTTACAAAAAAGATGCTCAGAGAGCTCCCCCCTCTCTTCTGCCTTGTGCGGACACAGTTGGAAGACAGCTGTCTTGAATCAGGAAGCAGCCTCCCCACAGACAGAATCTGCCAGCACCTTGAGCTTGGACTGCCCAGGCCCCAGAACTGTGAGAAATAAACTTCTGTTGGTTAAGCCATCCACTTAGGGTAATCTGTTATAGCACCTGAACAGAGGAAGGCACACACTAACTTTTTTTTTTTTTTTCATTTTCTCCCTAAGGAATATATGATGGAAGTTAATACTCTGACTTGAAGTCCATATCTCATTTTCTCACACTTTTTAAGGAAATGTTGGCATTTATTTGATCTCTCCCTTGAATCTTTACCTTCATTTCTCTAATGGCTTTTTCTCCTTAGGCATAAAATGACAGTGTCACATTTTAACATAGTTCTCCCTTAATTCTAAACTTCTAAATTCATCTTAAGCCATTTTTCTACCTTTTTCCTTCATTTCACTGCCTTCAGAAATACTCTGTTCTTTATGTTGGATAATGTATTTGGTATTTTCCTTTATTTTGGTCCATATATGACCTATCTGTTCAGTTCACTATGGACCAAAGTCATCCCCCTGATGTATTTTATTTTATTATTTAAAGATTTTATTTATTTATTTGAGAGAGAAAGAACAAGAGAGAGAGAGCAGGAGAGGGGGAAGGGTCAGAGGGAGAAGATTTCCTGATAAGGTGCCCAACATGGGACTCAACCCTGGGACTCCAGGATCATGACCTGACCGAAGGCAGTCGCTTAACCAACTGAGTCACCCAGGAGCCCCTCCTGATGTATTTTTAATGTGTAACCCGAGTCTTTAAGTTCCAGTCTTGATCACAGCTCATAGATTGAACCATCCAGAAACAATGTGGAATTAGATGACAATGACTGTGTGTGTGTGCGCACAATGTGCATGTGTGTCTGCAGGGATGCCAGTCATAGTTTATTAACAAGTAAACCACACAAAGTCTGTTTTCCGTCCTCTGTGGCTTTCCATAAAGAAAAGCCTAACCTGGGACTACTGCAATAGTGCAGTTTGTCATTTCTCATGATAACTGAGTCCAAAACTTTTCTTTATAAATTAAACTAATACTTCATATGATGGCAGATATTGAAAATGGATAACTGTCTATGTTGAATTCATTCTATTTATTCACAGAGTGCCTATTAAATGACCAGATATCATTTCATGTACTTTGCACACTCCAATGATTAATAAGAACAAAGTAAAACAAAAAAAAAAAAATCCTACTCTTAAAGAACAAGTACTTTAAAAACTTAATATAGTCTATAATAAAAAGTAGATTATAAAGTATCTTAGGAGGTTACAAATGCTAAGATGAAGAAAGTAGACAAAATAGAGCAGGATAAAAGTGATCAGTAGTGTTGGTTGTTCAGAAGCTTTGCCTGGGTGACATCTGAGAAAACGTCTGTAGGAAGTTCAGAGGATTTCATATCAGTATCTAGGAAGGAGCATCCCAGGCAAAGGAAATATCAGGACAAATGTCCTGAGGCCTGATCATAACTGTTTTGTCTGAAGAACAGAAAGATTATTAGTCTAGATCAAGTAGAATGAGGAACAGTCATAGAGGTTGAGGCCAAAGAGACATGAGAGCTTGTAGGTCCAACTGGGAAATTGTCATACCCCGAGCTTGAAAAATAAAGATGTATTATCACTCTAGGTTCCCTAGGAAAACTTCTGACTTCAGAAAACAAAGAAGTCTCAGTTCATGATCAGATTTGTGGGTTTTCTTTTTTAATTTATTTGAATTTCTAGACAACATTTTTGGACCCTAAATTTAAGTCCTTTTATAGTTAAACTGAGAATAGTAACACTGCCTACAGTATTTCAAACGCCGTAGGCCACGTGGTTCACACACATTGAGGACACATGTGGTTGCTCTGAGAGGCAACCACGATCTCTGTATACTGCACCCTGGTCCCCATGTGCTGATCCTTTGTTGATACCCTTTTGCTCTTGGACCTGGGGCTACACAAGGTGGGCAGAGACTCCAGGCTCCCTCTGCTCTTCTCCCAGTGGAGAGTACACAGAAAGAGCTGATATCCAAACAGAAACCCTCAAAATATCACATGTATTTATAAACAGAAAAGCATCAATATTCTACAACACATCTGGTCTATAGTACAATATAAATTAAAGAGCATGACCATGTGGCGTTGGTCCCCTGACTTGACTCTAACCCAAACATTGGTGAAAAATAGTTAAAATGGCACACTTCACCACATCTCATATACTTTTCTTGTTTAAATAGTGGCTTTGCAATGGTGGGCTTATTACATGGAGAACAAAAACAAACAAAAATCAGTTCCTGATAAAAAGATGTCATGCAACTTATGAGAAATTATCTATGACAAAATTTAAGCTGGCTAATACATACATTTGGCTCTTTAAATATTGGGCTCTCCTCTGCAGCTTTTGTGGGTAGAATTCAGAAATATTAAACATTCTTTTCACACCTAGGTGGCTCAGTCAGTTAAGTGTCTGCCTTTGGCTCAGGTCATGAAACCAGGGTTCTGAGAACGAGTCCCACATTGGGCTCCTTGCTTAGCGGGGAACCTGCTTTTTCCTCTGCCTGCTACCCCCTTTGCTTGTGCTCTTTCTGGCAAATAAATAAATAAAATCTTTAAAAAAGAGAAATATTAAGCATTCTTTACCAGCACAAAAAGAGTATAAATGGTGACAGAAATTTCTTTTCCCGTGGAATTCAATGGCAAATTAGGATAGAGAACATATATATTTATGTAGAAACTTATTATTCTACCTATACTACCAATACTGAAAGTATTGTGTTTAGATACTAGAGATATGACTGGAGGGAAAGTAAATTAGAAAATATTGGGAAAATTCTGATAAAGAATGTGCTTTATGGGGTTATTTATAATAGAAGACTGCCAGATAAAATAAATATAAAAGAAGTAGCCTTATTGGAATTTCCCACTACTGAAGTGAGAAGAATGGCCTACTCTTGGTAACAGACAGTTGTCTCTTGGGTTGGATGGATTGATTCCATCCTAATAAAGTTAACCAGGAGGAGCCATCAATGAATCAGGCCCAAGTGTGGTCCAGGAGGTCCTCATAGCTGTGCCCTTGTTGGGCCAGTGGAGACAGTGGCTCCTACCTTGATATCCATTTGAGACATTTTTACAAGTTTTCCAAACCTCAGCAGGCCTAGAATTGGCTTGCTCTAGTTTGTAACATTTTCACTTCACTTGAGGGGATTCTTGAGCAAATTTAGATCTCCATCCAGCAAATTTAGATTTCTTGTTGGATGGAATGATTGTGATTTCTGATCATAAGAGTACTTTACTGCCATAGGTCATGTGCTGAGTATCTTCCAAGGCCCATTATTTGCTTAATATTCATCTCTCAAATGGGTGTGTTTTTTCAACTGACTGGGAGCATACACAACTCAAATGGGTGTCTCTGCCCCATGGCACTGTGATTTTGTGTCATAGATTCTAATCAACAAACTAGGAGGTAAATGACCTATAATGCAAATGGCAAAAGTAGATTAGCAGGGACCCTGGGTCCCATTCAAAAAAGTAGAGATACCTTAGAGACTGGTTATGTGGGTCCATGAGAAGGCATGAACTTACTACATTTAGTTAGAAAGGATGGCCCCTTGTGGGGCACATTATTTCAGAAACCCTCTTTCAGAGTGCATGGACAATGGCTGCACTGCCTAAGGGAGAAGAGGAAGGAAGACATGAAAAATGGTGAACATCTGAGAAGTTCTCTTTCTTCAGTTGGGTACTATTTGGGCTCTAGAAGGTTTGAATCACTAGTGAGGACTTCACTGTTACTAAAAAACATGTTTTGAATTTAAGTCAATTTTTTAAAAAGTATCTTAATCTGAGAAATGATGCCCACTGCCTGCAACATCCAGTTAATCCCAGAAATCCTTTTGTTTTGTAAAGGATCAAGGAGAGGTTTAGGTAGTCTTCCATCTATCAGAAGAGAGGGTTTTTCTCTCCTGAGATATCATGGGCTACATAAGTGCATTTTGGCAAAGTTGTTTACCTTTTATGTCCCTTCACTGAGAAGGCCAGAAGCAAGTTAAATGAAACCCTTTTTACAAACTTCTTTATTTTACAAAGGGGGAAATATTCTACATACTGTATCAAAACTGAAATACAAAAGAAATTTAGATCATTTAATCTTGATTGATGACATGGAGTAAACCGTGTGTCAGGGGAGGCTTCAGTAAATAACAAGGACATGAACACCCATGCCTGATGTTGTCTTTCTTGGGTGAAAGCAAAGAGGCACACTGTTCTGTCTCGAGGCACACTGAAAAGTGCAGTGCAGAGATAAACTACAGTGAAGCAAGTGGCTTCAGGTGTACTTGATGACAGAGTAGTATTTTGGTTAGGTATCCTCGGGCAGTGAAGGAAAACAATTCTGTTGATTGCCCTGAGGTCTTGAACAAATCAATATTATTGTCTATCTGGTTTTCTGACTGGCAGGAAGGAAGTGTTGCAAAGACTAAGGCAGGAAATATGAGAATACTTTTGAATATAAGCCTCCAAATACAGATTTATTCTTCCTTTGCTTTTGGCTTTAAAGGATACTTGGGAAGTTTGGATAGTGGCTTACAGGCTCTGTCCATTAATAGGCTTTGCTCCAATTATTTTTAGAATATGGAATTCTAAATTCTAAATAGGCTAAAAATGGAATTTTTAGCCTATAGAATGCTAGGTATGGCATGAAGGTTTTTATCTGGCATATGATCCAAATATAAGAGATCAGGCACAATGTGAACATAAATGGACAAATTCTCTGGAATTTCAAGAATTAAGTAACTTTCGTATGCATTTAATATTATAAGTCCCTTTGCAAAGTAAATCTGTTGTAGTATCACAGAGGAGGAATGAATGGTTTTCAGTCCAGGGTCTAAGGCTTACAGTTAAGACCTAGAAGACAAGGAATATCTGTGGGTTATTTTAAATACCTACCAAATGTGTGATATGCTCACTTTGGGGAAGAAGTTGAGCAATGATGAAAGGTTTTAATGTAGAAAGAGTAGCATCTGTATCTACCAGATGTTGATTAGTCTGGCCATCTATATTTGTAATTAATTCACCTTAAGTATTTTGGCACAAGGCAGGATATGGGGTGTTTTTTCTTCTTCAGAGTGCCCTTATTGATAGTAATTGATGCATTTTTTCTTTCAAAATAAAAGCTATTATAGAAGACAATGGCTGTTTGTTTTCAAAAGCTACATTAAGAAAGAAAGAAAGAAAGAAAGAAAGAGAGAAAGAAAGAAAAAGAAAGAAAAAGAAAGAAAGAAAGAAAGAGAAAGAAAGAAAGAGAAAGAAAGAAAGAAGGAAAGAAAGAAAGAAAGAAAGGGAAAGAGGGAAGAAGGAAGGGAAGTGGGGGAAGGAGGAGAGGGAGGGAGGAAGGAAGGAGTTGAGGGTTAGTTTAGATTACAACACTAAAGAACTACAAAAATCAGATACAATTGTTTAAGCTTGACAGTCTTCTGAATCAAAACAAACAAATGAACTGACACCTATAGAAGATGTTTTAGAGGTATTTGTAGACTAGATATAAAATGATATTAGGAAACTTATGTTAATTTTGTTATGATAATGATATTTTTACAATTTTGATAATATAAGAGACTTATTTAAAAAAACCATGCTGAATTATTCATAGAATAATGTCAGGAAATCTACACTTTACTTTAAAATGGTTACATAAACAATATTCCAGAATATGGATAAACCTTAGCTCTACATGGGGGCATCATTCTACTTTTTTTCTTTGCTTTTCAGGTATCAAGTTATATGTTTCATTATTTTATTCCATATTTTATTACTTTATTTGATCAAAAGAACTTTTATTTAAGAATTTTATTTATTTATTTGACAGAGAGATAGTGTGCATAAGTAGGGGGAACAGCAAAGGGAAAGGGAGCAGGCTCCCCACTGAGCAGGGAGCCTGATGCAGGTCTCCATCCCAGGACCCTGGGATCATGATCTGAGCTGAAGGCAGCCACTTAACTGACCGAGCCACCCAGGTGTCCTCAAAATAACTTTTGTTTATTGTTTTATAGCTTAGCAGATTTGCCTCACACCTCACATATATTTCTGTAACACCTTTTTAATTTACTATTATTTTTAAATTATTCTGTATTATATACCTGAAAGTTATGTTTTACTTGTGAAATACAAACTGAATTTTTTTTTTAAAGTAAAAGTTAAATCACTTAAAAGGAGAGATAATTTTGGGAGCACTGAGTCTTGATTTTAGCTCAAGTCATGAGCTCAGGTCATGAGATCAAGGCCAGTCTACTCTGCACTGGGTGCTGAGTCTGCTTGTGATACTCTCTCCCTCTCCCTCTGCCCCTCCCCCACCGTCCCTCTTGCCCATGCTCTCTCTCTCTCTAAAAAAAGAAAAAAAAAAAAAAGGAGAGATGACTTTCATCTATCCCTTGTCTATTTTTGTCTATTTTACATTAATGCTGCTGTTTAGCAAACTATTCTGAAACTCAGTGACTTAAAATTGTCCTTTGGTGGTGTTTGGGTTATCTGGGCTGTGTTTTTCATGTGTCTGCCATCAGCTGTGGGAGAATCAGTTCTGCTGATCCTGATCATGTTCTCTTACATGTTTGTAGGTCAGATTGCTATTGGTGGGTCAACACAGCCTTTATCCTCTATCAAGGTAGTCTGGACTTGTTCACACTATAGCAGCAGGGCTCTCAAGGCAAGTCCTCCTGTGCTCTAAGTCCACACTTCCTATTACTCTGTCTTCACCACATTCTATCAGCCAAATTAAATCCTAAGAATTATCTAGATTCAAGTGAATGCGGAAATAGACTCTTATACAGGTGTGGTATCACCTTAAAAAGGGCATTTATGCAGAAAGGTTGCAAAGGACACAGATATGCAAGGGGAGGTGAAGTATTGGGGCCATTTAAAAAAAATACTAGTTTGGTAAAATTATCATAAAGGTTTATGTTTTCCAACTTATAAAATCTATCAAATTAAAAATAACTATATTACAGACAAGGAAATCAGCTCCCACATTCCCAAATTCCAGCTCTCACATGTTGCAAAAATTTACAATTTTTTTAAAGATATATATATTTTTTAAGATTGTATTTATTTATTTGACAGACAGAGATCACAAGCAGGCAGAGAGGTAGGCAGAGAGAGAGGAGGAAGCAGGCTCCCTGCTGAGCAGAGAGCCCGATGCGGGGCTCTATCCCAGGACCCTGGGATCAAGACCTGAGCTGATGGCAGAGGCTTAACCCACTGAGCCTCCCAGGTGCCCCCCAAATTTACAATTTTTATACGTTGTATGTTTTCAACACTATCAGGACATATATATTTATAGTCTGTTCTAATTCCTTAATTTTCACATTTGTTCTTAATTCTCCTTTTAAATAAAGGCAATTTTATCACCAAACTTTTACTATTTGTGGAATCTTCTCCAAATTCCAAATAATACTGTAGTCAGTATTCATAAGGAAATAAAAACATGAATGGTATACTTGATATAAATGTCATTCTGCAGGGTTCCTGGGTGGCTCAGTCGTTAGGTGTCTGCCTTTGGCTCAGGTCATGATCCCAGAGTCCTGGAATGGAGCTCCACATTGTGCTCCCTGCTAGGCTGAAAGCCTGCTTCTCCCTCTCCTACTCCCCCTGCTTGTGTTCCCTCTCTCTGTGTGTGTGTCTCTCTCTGTCAAATAAATAAATAAAATCTTTTTTTTTTTTAAAAAGTGTCATCCTGCAATTAGTTTGCCTTGTTTCTCTCTTGTGTTTATCCTAATTTTCATTACCTGAGCTTGGGTTCCACAAACCCTCTTCCCCTGCTAGCCTTTGTTAAGAGAAAAGTGTTTTTATCTTTGTTTTGACTTTTCTATTACAAACTTATTTTCTGTCTGTTTTTTTCTCTGTTCTTGTTTCCAACAATTTGATCACCTTTGCATACTCTCGGGAATTCCTACATATTTCTTGTCATCTAAGGGCGTGTTTTAGGTTTCTTCTTTCATATGTAAGTATGTGTATAAATGAATGGACTTTTTATACAGGAAAGGAGTTACTTGGGTGTGCTCCCACCAATACCTGGACCCAAGTTTTAGAATCTTTGTGACCATCCCTCCCTTTTGATGAGCATAATCAAAGAAGGCAATCTATAAAACCAGATGCAGTAAAAATAATGTGTATCCCTTAATATCTACTTTGGTTCTCTTAAAATTCTACCACCATATTTTAAATTAAAAGAGGAAATGTACATATAAATTTGCATTTCTGGTTTGGAAATCCAGCAACCTGTTGATAACATGTGGAGTGAGTCAGCATCTTGGGAAGCTCACACAAGGAAACATGGTTTCTCTGTGTTTCTTCTCTCTGATTGAGAAGGGATAATACCACTAACAAAATCTGCAGCTTTAAAAACCAGCCTTTGTCCTAGATTCGTTTCTGTCTATGGGTTTTGTCCTGTTTATGATTTATCTTGAGAAATGTCTGACAGCCTAGGAGCTCTTTAAACACATATTGAATGAATAAGTGAATGAAATTTAAAAAATAAATAAATAAATAAATAAATAAAGGTGTGGTTCTGCCTATTCCCTTGCCAGCAAAGCTGTCCTCTGTCAGTAAAAAGCTCTTTTTTTTTTTTTTTTAAATCAGTGAGAGGTTAACCCACTGGGGAGCTTTTTGTTTGATTAATTCTTACTCTTTCTTGAGCCTCAGGGCTCAGCACCTTTCAACCACCTCTGAACCACACAAGGTTGAAAGAGATTTCTTCTAGCACTCCCTTTCCCCTCCACACTCCCACATCCACCCTCTCTACCTACACCTTCTCCATGATCTCCTTTAATTACTTCCCATAGCAACAGACTGCTTCTCTGGGTCGATTGATTGTTAGTGATTTTGCAGTGCCTTTTCCTCAATTTATGTTTTTCCTATACCTTAAAGAAATGTATACGATATGCTTGCCTGTAGAAAATCATCTTCAACTTCGTGGCAGGTTTATAGGATTTTGTTTATTTTGTCAAATACACACACACCAGTTTGCTTAATTAGGCAGTCTATTATTTAGAATAGTATTTAAAAACCACAAATGAGTAGAATGTGCACCTGTTCACAGCATAACAACTTTTGTATCTTATCTGATAAGCAGTGTTACGTGTCTTCAAGTTGCATGCCATGACAGTATTTTGTTGTGCTTCTCCTGTTGAAGAAAAATAATTCTGAATTCATTCTTTTACTCTTCTTATCATTTTTTGGCATTTTTATTCCAAAAGTGCCATTTTTTCTCTTTCTGTATTAAAGTCCCTTAGTTATAGGCTACAAACAGGTAACATGCACCAAGCAAATAACTAAACCACTATCAATGGAGTAATTAAAAACTTATTATAAAAATAATAATTTTGGATAATGTTTTGCCAAATCTATCTCTCCCTTTATGGCCTTTTTTTCAAAGATTAATTACAAATGTTAAAATTTATTAATAATTTATGAAAGTGTCTATAATGTGCTTATTTTGGAACTTTAGTTTATAAATGTTCTCACAAAGCATTTATTTTATAAATCATATAATCTGTCTGTTAATGTTAAAATATTATGAGATTTTTTTTTTTTTAGTTTTGTAGTCCATGTTACACTTGGAATTTTATTAGAAGATAGCCACAAGAATAACTAAGGGTGAGCTTGGTGAATAATTTTGTAAATATCATATTATACTGGAAGTACATTGTATTCATGTATTAAAATATATATTTATTACAAATAGATATATATTGGGGTGCTCAGTGAGTTAAAGCCTCTGCCTTCAGCTCAGGTCATAATCCCAAGGTGCTAGATTTGAGCCCCGCATTGGGCTCTCTGCTCAGCAGGCAGCCTACTTCCCTCTCTCTCTGCCTGCCTCTGCTTACTTGTGATCTCTCTCTGTCAAATAAATAAACAAAATCTTTAAAATCACACACACACACACACACACACACACACACACACACACAAATAGGTATATATTTACCATAAGTAGATTTTTACAGAAAACCCTATTATTTTGTTTTTTATTTTTTTAAGATTTTATTTATCTCTTTTTTTATTGTTGTTAGTCACCATACAGTACATCATTAGTTTTTGATGTAGTGTTCCATGATTCATTGTTTGCATAACACCCAGTGCTCCAAGCAATCCGTGCCCTCTTTAACACCCACCACCAGGCTCACCCATCTTCCCACTCCCTTCCCTTCTAAAATTCTCCATTTGTTTCCTGGAGTCCATAGTCTCTCATGGTTCGTCTCCCCCTCCGATTTCTCCCCCTTCATTTTTCCCTTCTCCTCTATGCTATTCCTTAGGTTTCACAGGTAAGTGAAACCATGTAATAATTAACTTTCTCTGTTTGACTTATTTCACTTAGCATAATCACCTTCAGTCCCATCCAAGTTGGTGCAAAAGTTGCGATTTCATCCTTTCTGATGGCTGAGTAATATCAGGAAACCCTATTATATAAAAGAATATAGAAGAAGCTGATTTCTGACTAAGAAGGGCTGTACGGAGGAACAGAGGTCTTATTTACTTAGCTTCCCTTTCTCAATGGCTCCATGTTCTACAGCTTAAAAACCACTGCTCTAAATGTGCTTTTACTATTGTAATTTTAGATTGAAGAAGCTGTAAGAGAAATGAGTGTTAAAGGCTCTCAGTCTTCCTGATGTATCAAGGGAATTGTCACTTAGCTGGTTCATGGCAGATTCAGGGCTGGTCACCAGACACAGTGACTCATTTACTCATTACTCATTCACTTACCTTTGCCTAACAAGTACTATCATACTGAAATGAAAGGAGCAGAGTCAAAATATATTTCATAGGAACATAGAAAAATAAGTTTTCAATTTGAATAGCATAAAATATATTTTTAAATTTTTTTTCACTTTTCAAGCTTCTCAAGTAGAATATTTTAGACATCTTTCTACTCAGTAAATTAACTAATATTTACAAGATTGCAAATACAAACTACTTATTTATAGATTTCCCTCACTGGCAATTTTTGATAGGGCTTTTCTTAATCCAATGGAAAGAATACCACACCAGTATTCCTTTTACTACCATATGTTGCCCAGAAAACAAAATATATTGTTTATAATAAAATACAAACAGAGTCTTATTTTGTATTATCCCTCTTCTGTTGTAGCATTCTCTAGGTAATTATATCAAAAGTTTTTATTTTTAAATTTTTTATCTCTTGTTAGTATGTTGACTGAGATTTTTTTTTTCTTTTTATAACAAATTTTGGTGCACAGCAGTTTTCTTCAGTAATGGAAAAACCAACAGATAAATGAATAATGAGATTGTATTGAGTTATGTATTTTTCATTCTCCTCTAATTTGATGTGATTGCCTTTTACTATGGCAACTAGGTTTTAACTAATTTCTTTCTTATTTTTTCAATTTAACTTGGATAATAGAGGCTATAGAGTACCATTCACCTTTAATGTAAATAAAACTGATTCAAATGAAACAAGATATGCTCACAAAAATACTGAAAGGTTTAATTTAATATTGTGCACAATTTAATAAGAAAGTTTGTTTTAAATCTTTGAATAATAACATCTTTTGTTAAATCTTCATTGGTCTTTTATAAATCATTCCATTAGATTATTGTAATGGCCGATATAATTATTTTAGGTATTATTAGTCAAGTTTTGCAAGAGTGAATTCATATTTCTCTACAAAACAGTAAGATTTCCTTAAAGATACTGCTATCCTAAAAGGGGAAAAGAATCTAATATTAGCTAAAAAAAGTTGATAAAAATATTCTTTTGCAAAAAAATGTTCAGGTTATATTTATAAAACTCAAAAAATGAAATTTGAGTTAATACTAGTATAAAATTATAGTTAATATGTTTCTCCAAAAATAATATTGTAAAGGGGATTATGACACATATAGGATAATGTTTTTGAAATATTTTTATGATGTAAATTTTATTACAGGAAAAATAGAAGTAATCACTTCTCATATATTTGGAATTTTGTTAAATAAATTTCTGAGTTTTCTGAAATAAGGGTTTGATTTTAATACAAAAGAAACAGATTTTCCATCAATTATCTACATTATGAAAAACAGTTTTAGAAGCAATATTATCAGTGTCTTCAGCACATTCTGGAATCAACTAATACGAACAACACAATTTTGCTTACTCACTAAACTGGCAACCATTTTGTCACCAAAACAGTTAACTTCCATTTAAAATGTTTGTTCTTTGACATTTTATTCATTTAAATATGGTAGCGGCAACGATGAAGCTGGTACTATGCTCTAGTGATTCTTATCCCATAAGGTAGATAAGTTTTTTACAAATTTTCAGATGAGGAAAGAAAGTAAATATTTTTCTTTGATTTCATTCCTGATTAATGAGTAACCAATATTTATTTGTTTGTTATGTATTTTTATTCAAATAGAGTTGACAGCTTACACTAGTTTTAGGTGTACTACATACAGATTTGACAAGTTTATATATTATGCTTTGCTCACAAGTGTAGCTACCGTCTGTCCCCATATATTGTTATTATCATATCTTAGAGTATATTCCATATGCTGTGCTTTTTATTTTTCATGATTTACTCATTCCGTAAGTGGAGGCCTGTATCTCTCACTCTGTAAATAAACAATATTTAAGCTAATGTTATAGAAGATATAAGTATTTCCCTTAATAGAAAAGTATTCACTATGATTACTCCAAATACCAAGATAAACTTAAGGGTAAGTAATTTAAGCCTTTCATGTCCTCTCTTCTTTCGCTATTACTTTTAATCTGCTAAAATGTTGACATTTACAAATGTTTTATAATAAATTATCTCAAGCAAAATCAACCTAAAGAGGATTAAAACAAGACATATTATAATCAAATTGTTAAAAGTCGAAGACAAAGAGAATTTTGAGAATAGAAAGAGAAAAAAAAAAAAAAGCCACCCTACACACAAGGGAACCCTCATAAGATTATCAGTGGATTTCTCAGCAGAAAGCCTGCATTCCAGGAGGAAGTACAATGATATATTCAGAGTGCTGAGAGGGAAAAAACTGCCAACCAAAAATATTAACTGACAAAGCAATTCTTCAGAAATAAAAGTGGTATAAAATCATTCCCAGAAAAACAACATGTAAGACAGTGTATCACCACTAGCTCTGCCTTACCAGAAATGCTTTAAGGGTGTTCTTAAAGTTAAAAGAGAAGGATACTATGTAACATGAAAATATCTGAAAAGACATAAAAAAAGACATAAATAAATGGAAAATATTCTGAGTTCATTGACTAGAAGAATTAATACTGTGAGAATGCCCATACTATCCAAAGTCATCTACAAATTTAATGCTATGCCTATAATAAAATTACAAGGGCATTTTTCACAGAAATAGAAAAACGATCTTAAAATTAGTATGGAACCACAAAGGGTTCTGAAAAACCAAAGCAATCTTGAAGAAGAACAAAACCAAAGACATTCTACTTCCTGATTCTAAACTACATTACAAAACTATAGTAATCAAAACAATATGTGGTACTGGCAAAAAAACAGACACATAGACCAAAGCAACAGAAGAAAGAGCTGGAAATAAATTGAAATATATGTGACCAACTAATATATACAAGGGTGCCAGGAATAACCAATGAAGGAAAGATCGTTTCTTTAATAAACAGTGATGGGAAAATTGGATATTCAAATGTAAAAGAAATAAATTAGGTCCTTATCATGCACTAAAATACAAAAATCAATTCAAAGAGATTAAATACTTAAAAGTAAGACCTTAAATCACAAGACTCCTAGAGGAGACACTGGGAAAATTAGACTATAGACTTTGCAATGATTTTTGGATAGGACACCAAAGGCACAGGAAAAAAAAGAAAAGTAAGTGGGACTACGTTAAACTAAAAAGCTTCTGTACAATAAAGGATACCATAAACAAAATGAAAAGGGAACTTAGAGAATAAGAGAAATATTTGCAAACTGCATATTCAATAAGGGGTTAATAATCAAAATATATAAGGAACTCACAAATCAATGGAAAACAATAACTAATAACAATAATGATAATCCCATTAAAATCCATTCAGAAGACTGAATAGACATTTTTCCAAAGATGACATACAGATGGCAAAGAGACATATGAAAAGATGCTTAACATCACTAACCATCAGGGAAATGAAAATCAAATCCACCAGATACTATCTCAGACCTGTTGTGATGTCTTTTATCAAAAAAGACAAGAAATAACGAGTATTGATGAGACTTTGGAGAAATTGGAACCCTGTACACTTTTGTATTTTCTATTTATATATATCAATAAGTATAGATATTATGGAAAATAGTATTGAAAATAGTAACTTCTCAAAAAATTAAAAATTAGAACTATCATATGATTCAGTAATCTCAATACTCAGTATATTTGAAAACATAGTATTAAATATTTCTTTCAACTCAGTTATTGTCCATGATCAATAGTGTTAAATATAAATCTTACCCATTCTTCTTTATATTCTTCATAATGATCTTAAGGTAACAATCCTTTATAGGTAATCTCATGAAATAATACAGTTTATCATGATTATACATTTTTAATAATTTTCCTGGTTACTAAGCATGTATTTCATGAATAATGAAACTGTACTGTCTTTCTGATTTATTAATTGTGCATTCAAATCTTAAATATAGCAGAGATTTATTTTTGCCTATTAGTATTAGAAAATATTCAGTAGTCACTCTTATTTCATATCCACAATTAGTTGCTCCAAGACCATTCATTGGATCATTTTCTTCACTTATTTGTTGTGCTATTTGTATCAAGGTCCCTTATGTACGCATATGTGTTGTCAAAGAAAAATTGCCCTGGACAAGTTAACAGGGAAGGATGTCATTAATCAAGAGTATTGTAATAGGGGAGAAAAATTGAATTTAACTCTGAGACAAATGACAAGAGAACTTTTCAGTGCTGGGACAAGCTAGTGGAAAAGTATAGGATGAAGTTGGGAGAGGGCGAATTGGTCAATGGGTTAGATCATCTGTTTGTTAACTGAAGCTGCGGAAGTTAGATTCATACACTTTCATGCAGATTAGGAGACAAGGGCGCTATGTTTCTTTGTGATTACACTTCGGAGAGATGACTTTCAGATCCTTGAGACATTCCTGAATTATAAAACAGGCCAGGGGCTGGTAGAAGATTAATACCCCAAAGGAGCAGAGAAAACATTTAAAATTGCAAGTTTTCTAAAGTAAATTCTCTTAAGAAAAGGGATTCAGGGGCCTAGGTTAAGAACTTTGTCTAAAGATTAGTCAAACTAGGGGTGCCTGGGTGGCTCAGTGGGTCAAACCTCTGCCTTTGGCTCAGGTCATGATCTCAGGGTCCTGGGATGGAGCAGGGCATCAGGGTCTCTGCTCAGCGGGGAGCCTGCTTCCCCTTCTCTCTCTGCCACTTGTGATCTCTCTCTCTGTCAAATAAATAAATAAAGTCTTTAAAAAAATAAGATTAGTCAGACTAAGGAGAATGTTAAAACTGTCTCGGTCAGTTTCTCTGCTCCACATTCTGTGCTCTGATTGATTTACTTTATTTCGATCACAATAGTTTCATAAAAGCCTTGAAATCTGAAAAGATGAGTTTCTATATTGTTAAATCATAATTCTGTTGAACATATAGGCTAACAAAATGCATTTTTTTTTTGGTCTTCTCATCACTGAAAATTATATTTCTATTTATTTAGGTTTCTTTTATACCATTTTATAAGATGTTTTACCTTTCTTCACAAAGTTCTTGGATATATTTTTACATATATGACAAAAAATTTTTTTGTTAATTTTTGTTTAAAATGGATTTGTGTTGTATTTTTAGAGCCATGTTATTACTTTAAAACCAGTAAACTTATTGAACTCTTACAAGTTATAACATAACCAAAAACTTGATTTTGTCTATAAACAAAATGTTGCTTCTCAAAAAAAAATTTATTTTGTTTCTCTGTTATTTCTATTAATTAGAAATTATTTTGTATTTATTTTTAACTGTCTTAAGAGTCTTTTAGCTTTCTTGTTTTAAAACAATTTTAATGCTTTTTCATAAAAGGGGAGGAGTGTGTGTGTGTGTGTGTGTGTGTCTGTGTCTGTGTCTGTAAAGTTGTTACTGCCAAAAGTGAAATTATACTATAAATCATTATTATTTAAAACAGAACAGTACTAGCTCAGCATTCTTTATGTATGTCTACATATGTGCCAAGACATACACTCATACACACACCACCACCAAATAAGAATGGAAAAATCACATAAAGATGATATAGTTTACTAATAGTTACTGCCATGTATTTCTTGGATCATTCTTTTAGATGTCAAAATGAAACATGGCATAATGGTTGAGGGCAAACACTTTTTCTTTTTTTAAGATTTTATTTATTTGTCAGAGAGAGAGAGAGGTCACAAGCAGGCAGAGTGGCAGGCAGAGGCAGAGAGAGAAGCAGGGTCACCGCTGAGCAAGGAGCCCTAGGCAGAACTCAATCTCAGGACCCTGAGATTATGACCTGAGCTGAAGGCAGAAGCTTAACCTACTGAGCCACTCAGGCACCCAAAATTAGTTTGTACGCTGTTAGTCCTACAAAAAAAAAACTAGAGAAGCAAAAAATCTTCTTTGCCTCAAGAGGACAAGTTGCATCTTTAAGAATATCAAGACTTTTCTGAATGAAATTCATCAAAATTCAGCTGTGCTCCTGAAATGAACTCTCCTCACAAACTTGAACATTTAGGCCAAGAAGAAAAAGTTACATGAATTATGTGGATCTCCCATGTATGAAATACCAAGTAATTATGGGGACTAATAACTCTAGGTATCGTATCTAACATTAAGAGAGTAGCCTTCCTCACCACCAATTATTTTCATGTGGGAATGCACACCCCACATTGTAAGATAAAGAATTTAAAATTTTTTATATAAAATCCCCATAGTAGGCAGTTACTAAATGATCAAAAAACAATCATTTAAATCCTCTCACTGTTGTCAAAATTGCAGGGCTGCTCTGGACAACTAGATTGGTAATATTATTCACTTCAGCAGCAGTAATTTGATTTTAAACATCATTAACAGTCATGACAGAAACTTTTTCATAATGCTAATTAAATTTAGACCAGTCTTATTTAGATCACATACATGGAATTGGAAATTTGGACATGGATTAAGACATTTGAGTAATGTTGAAAAAGGTTTTAAGATTGTTTTTTCTCTTTTTTTTTTTTTTGAGGATTTTATTTATGTATTTGACAGAGAAAGAGAGAGAGAGAGAGTGCATATGAGCAGGGACAGAGGAAAAGGGAGAAGCAGACTCCCCATTGAGCAAGGAGCCTGATGTGGGACTCTATCCCAGGACCCTGGGATCATGTCCCGAGTCCAAGGCAGCCACTTAACTGACTGAGCCACCTGGGGGTCCCAAGATTGTTTTTTCTTTACGGGTATTTTGCTTTACTATCCACAATTGTTTTAGAAACAATTTTTTTAAAGTTATCTAATCTATGATTTTAGCATGTCATATTAAAATATATTTATTATCTTTTCCAAAATATATTCCATATATGTGTATGTACATGCATTTATTTTACTATTTTAGATTTTACTCTCCAACTTATATTTAATGCTAATGGAATGCTTGTTTCCTCTCAAACTTAAGAAAACACTTACATAGGCTTCATTCAATAGGTATCTCTTGATTTTAAATAGATGCATTTGAGAGCAAAGAATAAAACTCAATTTCTAGATTATTAAAAGTTCTTAGATTTAGATGTTTGTCTTATTCTTAAGTGTTGAGAATATAGCTGAAGCACTTTGGAAATCACTAAGTTCATGTATAGAACTAAGTAAACAAAATACGGCCTATTTGGGGGTGGTTATTTTATGTATATAATATTCAGATTTCACAAATACCTTTTAAAAAGTATAGCAGCATGACATACCCTATGACTTATGAGGTGGGACAAAATACCTTTTTTTGTAGCAATTTCCCTTATCTATAGAAAATATCTCAGTGACACATTTAACAGAGAAGACAGTTTAATGGGTGAATTCTACAATTCCTAAGCAGTTTTTTTTTATTATTATTATTCTGCACATTATAGAGGCATGACTTATGTGAAGGCCATTGTAATTTCTATTGTTAGAGTAGTAATTTGTTTCGGTGCAGAATGACTAGCAACTCTTATGCAGTCCGTGAGCTATGGCAGCAATAATAGGGAAACATTCACATGGTCCATTTACAAGATGAGGTTGCATAAAGTCCATCTGATTACGTATAAGTGGTTATTAGAATAGGTCCTCAAACAAGAGTCATAGGAGAGCTATAAATTCTCAGCCATCTATTTTCAAGTCATTTCATGAGAACTGTAGTTTCATGCATATTGGACACTTCATTGTCATTGGCTTTGGAGCAAGAATAAATGGCACATTCACAGGCCAGATACAGACGTCTTGGTTCAAGTGTCATTGCAACCTGCACTATTAGCAGAGAAATATTAAAGAGGCAAAATATATATTGATAACAATCACTTTGACTCTGAAAAATAGGAATGTTAATTCATTACATGTATCAGAAGCTATTATAAAGTTCTAAAGACAGACATCTTTTGTTGTAAAAGAAGCATTCTGTAATTTATCAGCATGAAGCCTCAAAGTACTGGACGCCCTTGGGTTGCTGCATAAGAAAATTACAAACATGCACATACAAGACCAATCAGAGTATTCATGTAGAAGGATAAATTTAAAGAAAGTTGCTTTTGCCATGCCAACCCACAAAGGCCCAGGTTTCTTAGAGTGTGTTTGTTCATTCATTCATTCTGTTTCAAGACCTCTCCCTGCCATGGTGAGCCAAGGGCAAAGTGAACTCACACAAAATTAAGCCCTGGAACAGTGAGAATTCCTGTGGTTTGAGAGAGGGTTTCCAGGTGGCCTGTGGGAAGGCACTACTGACAATTATCTGTGAATAGAAGCTGAAGAATCAACTGGAAGCTTTCAAAATTCAGTTGTAAAAAATACTTTTCTGGTTCTATATGTGTTAATTTCATTTGGGTATTAACTTTAATCAAAAGTTTCCATTAAGGGCGCCTGGGTGGCTCAGTGGTTTAAAGCCTCTGCCTCTGGTCCTGGGATCGAGACCCACAACGGGCTCTCTGCTTAGCAAGGAGCCTGTTTCTTCCTCTCTCTCTGCCTGCCTCTCTGCCTACTTGCGATCTCTTCAAATAAATAAATAAAATCTTAAAAAAAAAAGTTTCCATTAAATGTATAAAATTAGGTCATTGAAGTAAAACATATGTAAAGGTGAAGTTACTTCAATAACAGCAAAAAGGTAATGTAAAGAGAATTGTTGGCCACTTGTTTTATAAAGCCATCTTTTCACTACTTATAAATATATTGAAAATACATTTTTTAAAGATTTTATGTATCTCTTTGTCGTAGAGAGAGAGAAAGACAGAGAGAGCACAATCAGGGGAGAGGAAGGGAAAGAGAGAAGCAGGCTCTCTGCGGAGCAAGGAACCCGACATTATACTCGATCCCAGGACTCTGGGATCATGACCTGAGCCAAAGGCAGACGTTCCACTGACTGAGCCACCCAGGTGCCCTGAAAATCTTAATATTAGATGTCTATTGAAGGAGACAGCGTTATTTTTGATATATTTATGGCCCAAATAATTAATAGCAAAAATGAATTTTAGCTGCTCTAGCAAACAACTAAAACTTCACATCTTTAAGATAGAAAGGAAGAAGAAAGTTAATTTTTAAAATAGCTTATAAATAGACTTTCAGAGCAGTCAGAATAAATAGAGTGAAAGCATTCAATATGGAGAGTAAAATTATTTTTAGGAGGTTCAGTGATATTTCAAAGACCAAATGAAGTTTGATGAGAAGATACCAAGAAATTAAACTAAACTAAAATCCTAGAAGCCAATATCTTAGAGAAAAATAAAAAGCAAATATTCTGCTGTTTTTGCTGCTGGTGGGGAAAAAACAAGAAACTTCAGTTAAAAATTAGCTAAAGCCAAAAACATTTTTTATCTATGATAGTTTCTATAAATCTATATTTGTATGAAATCTATTCAATAAAGAGTGTATTTATACAATGTTCATATGTATAGCATGATATGACAATTGTTACTGTGACTAATTAATTAATCAAAACAAAGTATAATACATTAATAAAACAACTCTGAAAATGTATTTTGTATGAAGAACATAATGTAAGATCAACTTATCTAGTTGCTTCCCTTGAAATTAATTCTATAATGGAGAAACTAAACAAGGCATAAATTAAAGAGGGCTTGTTTTCAAAACTTCTGACTTAAAATGAGAGGTATTTGTTAAACTTACCTCTCTTTTAATATATTTAAAATCAAGCAATATTTTGTTTTAGCAATACATTAATCAACATAACAGATTCTTTATAATATCAACATGATCTTGAAAATAGGTCATTTATGTACCTATAGAAAACTTAGCATAGAATAAGGAGCAAGACAATATGCTATCTCTTTATCCTAACTGATTTCAAATTTCTTTTTTTTTTAAGATTTTATTTATTTATTTGACAGAGAGAAAGATCACAAGTAGGCAGAGAGGCAGGTAGAGAGAGAAGGGGAAGCAGGCTCCCTGCTGAGCAGAGAGCCTGATGTGAGGCTTGATCCCAGGACCCTGGGATCATGACCTGAGCCAAAGGCAGAGGCTTAACCCACTGAGCCACCCAGGCGCCCCTGATTTCAAATTTCTAATAGTGGCGCAAAATGTTTGTTTCTTCTAGCTTTCACTGTTGCTTCAGGAAGGACTTGGTAGACAATATTTTTCCCATTGTTATTATGTTTTTTTAATTAAACTTATAAATAGAGTAATTTAGTGAAAAGTGTTGAACTTTATAAATCTGGTTTGAGTTCAGCTTTAATATATCAAAGCCTAAAAGTTGTCACTTGCAACTTTATGGAAAAAAAAAACCTGGAAAACTCAAAGTCAATTAATTTTTTTGGACCTAAAAAAAGCTCCCACTTCTAAATCTGGAGAGATGTAGTAAGACCAATAATCACAGCTGGTAAATCACCTTACCTGGAGAATAACACATATTGTAAAGCTATAGAAACAGAGATAGTTTCGGTTTTGGTTAAAGACTGGACATATACAGTATCTCTAGGTCAAGGGAAGAGAGTAGGTAACAGAAATAGACATAACAATATCGTGAACTGATCTTTGACAAAGGTATTCAATGAAAAAGGATAGATTTTCAACAATAACGCTAGAAAAACTAGAAATTTTTCTATACGCAAACAAATCTAGATGCAGACCTTTCATAAAAGTGAAAAAAAATAAAGTGGATCATAGACCTAAATGTAAAACACAAAACTGTAAAATTTCTGGAAGAAAATACTGGAGAAGACCATGTGGATCATAGGTTTGGTGATAATTTTAGATGTAACCACAGAAGCAAAATACATAGAAGAAATGGCTGTTGATCTTTATTAAAATTAAAAACTTTGGCTCTGTGAAAGAAAGCATTCAGAGGATTAGAAGACAAGCTACCAACAGGGAGAAAATATTTGCAAAATATGCATTGGATATAATACTAAATTACAGAAAGAACTCTAAAACTCAACACTGAAAAAAGAAAAAAAAAACAGTAACACAATGAAAAACTGGCCAAGTGATACAGACGTTTCACCAAAGAAAATATACAGATGGAAAATAATCATGGGAAAAACAACATCATTTGTCGTTAGAAAATTGAGAATTAAAGCAATAATGAGATAGCACTACGCACTGATTAGAAGAGTCAAAAATCCCGAAACTGGCCCACACAATATGCCAGTGAAGATGTGGAATACCAGAAACTCTGATTCATTGCCCTTGGGAATGCAAGAAGGCACAGCCCCTTTGGGAGACATTGTATAGGTCTCTTACAAAGCTTAATCTAATGATACCAGAAGATTCAGCAATCATGTTCCACACACAAAATCTGCACGTGCAGAGCTTCACTCGTGATCATCCCAAACCAGAAGCACCCAAACAGTATTTCAGTAAGTGAATGGATAAGCAAACTGTATGACATCTATATAAAATAACATTATTCAGCAATAAAAAAGGGGGCAAGTAACAAAAAGACATGGATGAGCCTAAAATAAGTATTAAAACATGAGTCAGGGTGACTGGGTGGCTCAGTGGGTTAAGATGCTGCCTTCGGCTCAGGTCATGATCTCAGGGTCCTGGGATCAAGCCCCACCTCAGGCTCTCTGCTCAGCAGGCAGCCTGTTTCCCTCTCTGCCTGCCTCTCTGCCTACTTGTGATCTCTCTCTCTGTCAAATAAATAAATAAAATCTTTAAAAAAAAATAAAACATGAGTCAATCTAAGCAAAGACAAGCTGTGATTCCAATTATATGGGATTCTGCAAGAAGTTAAAAATAAAAATGTCAGTGATATAAAATAAATAGGAGACCATGCTGTTCTGTTCTAAAGAAATGATCAAATGAAAACAGTTGAGAAGATAGATATGTCTTGTGTAAAATAATTCCAATAATGTAGATACTCTTACCCTGATTGAAGGGATGCATAAACTTGTAGCCCTTCAGTGTATGCTGTGTATGCTGATCCCAAAGAATGTTGTATAGAAAGAGGAAAAACTTATATTATAGTGGAGAAAACTGACAAACACTAACTCAGCCTTGCGGTCAAGGTCAACATCAATAGGTCGGATGAAAATGGCACTTTACCTCTGTGGTCTTTCTCCCCCAAACCATAACCCATTCTAATATGAGAAAAACAATAGATAAATTCCAATAAAAAGATATACTTACAAAATACTACTGCTCATAACTCTCAAGGTCATCAAAAACACAGAAAATCTAAGAAACATTCACAGTCAAGAAGAACCCAAAGAAACGTGATAACTAAGTGTACTGTTTTATCCTAAATATGATCTTGTAAGAAGAAAAAGGACATTAGTTATAAATTAAGACAACTGAGTGCTTGCTTCGGCAGCACATATACTAATAAATTAAGATAACTGAAATAAACTTTGACCTTAGTAAGATATCAATATTGGTTCAGCATTTTTGACAAAATCTGCTATTCTAACAAATGATGGTAATAACAGTAAAAAAACTAGGGACAAGATATAAGAACTCTCTACTACACTTTCGGGTTTTTTTTTAAACAAATTGAAAACTTAAAAAGATTATTAAAAAATGCATCCAGGGGTGGCTTGGTGTCTCAGCTGATTAAGCATCTTGCCTTCAGCTCAGGTCATGATCCGGGGGTCCTGGGACCAAGCCCTGTGTCAGGCTCCCTTCTCAGCAGGGACAGCAGGGAGTCTGCTTCTCCTCCCTCTGCCCCACTCCCCCATTCATATTCTATCTCTCTAGCAAATAAATAAATAAATAACATAATATAACATAACATAACATAACATAACATAGCATAACATAATAACCCTAAATCCAGTATCTTCAGGAAATGCTTTTCAAAGACTTGGTTAAGTGTCCACATATCTAATAATATATGTAGGTTTATAAAGGTGTGAATAAATTATTGTTAAAACCAAAGACTTATTTAAAGGAATATAGCAATTTTTTAGTTTTCAGCATAGTATCTATAACAAAATGTTGGCTTATTTTTTATTGTCCTCTTCCTCTGGTTCATGTGTGTGCTTACATACATTCTTCTTTTAGGATCACAAAGCTACAGACATTTCTAAACTTATAAAGGTCTAAAATAAAAAGAAATGTACATGGCACTTGGAGATGTCAGCAGAAACCTCATACACTATGTTAGTAAATGTCAGGTGCTGTTGAAATTCTTTTGCCAAGATATATAAATGAATAAACTTCAATAAGGACTGGGAAAGAGTTGCCTTTGGGTTGAACTTCGTGTGTTTATATATTGGGTTGTTTTCTTTGCTTACACATTTTCTGCCCCAAAGCCAAAAATGACAGTCCTTTCGTAGAAACTTGCTGTTCCTTAAGGCTTCAGTAGAAAATCCCTGCCTGATACTTCTAAAACTGCCTTATATCTTTTCACTCATTGTCAGAGGATGGGGTGGAAAATGGAAAGGAAACATTATGTCCAATCTTGTTACTATTTAGAAATGGAGAGTATTTTTCATTCTAAGAGTAACTAGTACTACTGTAGCTTTTGTCATCAGGTGATGGATATAAATTTATTGCTGAGATTGAATGATGAAAGTGAATTTTTTTCTTAAAATCTACACTATGCAATATTTATTCTTAAAAATGAAACAACCCATAAATCTTTGTGGATAAATTCCAACACCCAGTTTTCTGATTTCCATTAGTTCTTTGATAAAACCTGAGTTGATTAGCATAGCAGTGAAAAACAACAACAATAACAACAATGTATCAGTCTTTTTTCAAGAAAAATTTAATGAAACATATTATTTTACATCTTTATTATGTACCTGTAAATATCAAACTAGTGAGAATGTCAGCTACAGCTGGCAAAGATGGCAAGTGTAGCTCAGGCATATCTTGACTTTCTGGCCTACTTCTTTTTTTTTTTTAATTTTATTTTTTATAAACATATAATATATTTTTTCCCCAGGGGTACAGGTCTGTGAATCGCCAGGTTTACACACTTCACAGCACTCACCATAGCACATACCCTCCCCAATGTCCATAACCCCACCCCACCTCTCCCAACCCCCCTCCCCCCAGCAACCCTCAGTTTGTTTTGTGAGATTAAGAGTCACTTATGGTTTATCTCCCTCCCAATCCCATCTTGCTTCATTTACTCTTCTCCTACCCCCTTAACCCCCCCATGTTGCATCTCCTCTCCCTCATATCAGGGAGATCATATGATAGTTGTCTTTCTCCGATTGACTTATTTCTGGTCTACTTCTAAAGTACTTACACTGAATTTGCTCTTTCCAGTTCAACTTTATCCTATAATCCAAAATTTTACTCAATCTGTTTTTCAATTTATACCAAATATTTTGTCTTTATTTCATAATATTCCTTACATAATCACTTCTGTGATGTACAGAAATGTTAATCATCTCTGAAGTCAAGACAAAAAATTATTTTCTAACTCAGAATTTACATGAGAAAAGGGGCAACTAAGTTTGAATACAACTTAATATGTGTATATATATATATCTATATATGAAATATGTAGTATATCACATAAATAGCTATATGTGATGCATTAATGCTCCTGTAAACTATATTTATGCAAGAATGAAATGGGATA
Source organism: Lontra canadensis (assembly GCF_010015895.1). Classification (NCBI taxonomy): domain Eukaryota; kingdom Metazoa; phylum Chordata; class Mammalia; order Carnivora; family Mustelidae; genus Lontra; species Lontra canadensis. The sequence continues at coordinate 3,588,962 of NW_022631113.1, forward strand.
TATGTAATAATTCAGAAGGTTACCCTGAGTTACACAGTCTGCTAGTTCAAGTCAAAAGAAAGAAGTTAATTAAAAATTAAGTTCTGGCCCACAAAGTGCGAAGGGAAATTTTCCCTTTATCTCACACTTATTTGTTTTTTCAGAATGAACTTCTCAGTCTGTCTGAGAAGTTCTAGTTTGATGCCTGATGTTCTGACAAAATAATTGATAGTATCCCCTTTCACTCAGAAATGTCTCCTTTTAGAAGTTGTATTATATGGTATCACAATAGAAGGCATCCCATCCATCATCAGTACCATCTCTTTTTCTATCCTCTTGAAGGTGAAGACTCTCCCCTTTAATAAGACTGGTATGAAAAATAAGAAATCGGTTTTCCCTCTGCAGTAATCTGTATTACTATTCACATTTAAAACTTTGGTGCAGGGGCATCTGGCTGGCTCATTAGGGGGCAAATGCAACTCTTGATCACAGGGTTGTGACTTCTAGCCTCACATTAGGGGTAAAGTTTACTTAAAAAATAAAAGTTAAAAAAGTAAGATTTTGGTGCAAATTTTGATACCCCAGGATAGTAGTATTAGAAATCATCCTCTAATTATAAATAGTGAAGATTTTCACTAAGGATATATCTTAGTCTGAAGATTAAAACACCCTTTGTCTATTTACACTGAAGAAAAAAAATAGCAAATAGAATTTATTTCAAAGAGGAAAATCAAAGTAGATGTAAAATTTTATTATGAAAAGTAATTTTTGTGAATTTCAATGAATATTCATGGTCATTAAGTATGGGAAAGGGTAAACTAGGTATAGGTCCCCTCAAAGACAAGCAAAAGCACATACATATTTTTATACTATTTTTTATTATTTATTTTTTTATTTTGAAATTTTTTTCTTAAAGTCCACTTTTTGAAATAGTATTTTTAAATTCATTTTGAAATAATTTCTGATTTATAGATAAAATACAGTACAAAGTTTTCTGTACTCTTCACTTAGCTTCTTATGATGTTAACATCTTATATAACTAAAGTACATTTATTAAACAACAAACATGATAAAGATGTACCCACATTTTTTATTTTCTACTATTGCTGCCATTAGGAATCAATCTAGGACACTGTACTGCATTGATTTCTTAGGCTGGCATAGTCTGCTTCAATCTGTGACAGTTCTTCATTCTTTTCGTGACCTTGACTTTTTTGAAAATTAGTCTTCAATATCTTGTAGATCTCCCCTTAATTTCAGTTTGAGTAGTGTTTTATCATGAGTAGATTGGGGTTACGGGTTTGAGAAAGAACAGGACAAGTAACCTCATAGCATCATACCTGCTATCCACATATTAACCCTGATGACATTAACCTTGATTACTTGATTAAGAGTCTGACATAGCAAAGCTACTTCTTTCCATGCCATCCTCAGTTTGTAGGAAGGGAATCATTAGGTCCAGTTCATACGCATAGGAAGGGAATTCACCTCCAACTTCTGAAGGGAGGGTTAGCCTGTAATTTGTAGGCCTGTGATCAAACCACCACAGTAATTAGAATTATTTTTGATGGAATACCTTGAGGCTATGCATGTATTCTGTTTCTTAAATCTTCATCTACAATTTCACTAAGTCATTGGATCTTGGCTATAGCAACTATTATTATGCTGTTCTGATGATGAGTTTTTCTTTCATTGCTTACACATGTATTATTTGGAATTCTTCAGAAGGAAAATATTTCCCTTATCTAACATTTATTTAATAATTTGTTTATATCAGGATGAACTTAAAGATATTTCCTTTGTTCTTTTTTATCATAATTCATACTGTCCTTGTTTAATTTTGTTACTCTAATTTTTCCAGCTTTAGCTTCTGGAAGTTCTTTCAGGTTGGTGCTTGGTGTTAAAAAATCTTCCTTATCTTATGACTCATGATATATGTGGCCCTCCTCCCAGAATTAAACATTAATTCAAATAGTCCTTGATCTTTTTACTGAGAAACCAAGATCTGGGTGCAAAGATCGCTCATTTCTCTTGTGGTGTCACTGGTTATAGCCTGTCCCAGAAGACAGAATTAGAAAATGTATGTATGTTTTCATATCTGTGTATGTACTTATATTTATAATTACTTCTATACCTGTCTCTCTCTCTCTCTCTCTCTCTCTCTCTCTCTCACACACGTTCATACCACTATCTTCTACTCTGATCCAACAACAAAGGTTTCATTTATACCTTCAATTCTGACATCACCTGGAATTTTGCTGTCTCAGACTTTGCAAACTTACCACTTTGTAAGAAAACTCTTCAATAGTTCTGGGGTTTTTACTTACATAATCCTCCTAAAATTATTCTTTTTTTTTTTTCCCCACCAGATTTCTAGACATTCACCCCTCTGTTTTTCAGGAACATAATTCTATCATCTCCCCTTTCTGTGTGTGTGTGTGTGTGTGTGTGTGTGTGTGCTTTCTTTTCAGAAAACAGTTCATAATTCAGCATCCTTAAGTGCCCTTTATTTCATATAAATTCTATCGACTTACACTCAGTCTCCCAATTAGTCTACCCAACTTCACCCCAAAAATCTCTACCCCATGATGACTAAATAAATATCTAAAATAGATCCTGCTCCTCTTCAATGTTTTTTTTTTTTTTTACTTTTTTCCAGATAAAAGCCAAATGTCTTAAAATAATGCAAAGCTCACCATGATAGAGCCCACATGCTACTTTAGACTCACATCTGCCTGCCCAATTTGGGATTAATTCAAATACATTCCCCCCTGAATACCAAGTTATTTCTTTTCTCCTTTCTCGTCCCCCTATCTAAATGATTGAATTGCACATCATTCTTAAAAATGCACAAAATTGTAATCTATTAAAATATTTTTCATGTGGTCACCTCACAATCGAGAAAGAGAACATTGCCAACATTCTAGAACCACTGCTCAACTTTTAATGATATTTTCCTTATTCACTGATTCCTCCTTTTCTTTCTTCCAACTTTTTGACTACTAGCACCATGGTTCATTTTAAATTTGCCTAAATTAATTCCTAACTGAATTTTGCTTGTGCCCACAGTACACTTTTCAACCATTTTGTTGCATGAAGTTAAAATATGTTTATTTATTGGTTTTCTTTAAAAGAATATAGAAGACATTATTTATCTATCATATTGTTGATGGACATTTGGATTTTCACATGTCTTGGCAACTAAAAAAATGATGATTTCTGCAGAAATGCATAATTAAAGATATATATACACCTGAGTTTGGAATTGTTGTGTCATATACATAAATTTCATTATTTGGTAGATAATGACACAGTGTTTTTCAAATTTATTGTAATAATTTAGTCTTCTACTGGAGATCTATAGAGTTTCTTATTTGAATCACATCTTCATCATAATTAAAACAGTTATAGCTATCTTCAAATTTTAGATACATAGTATCTATGTGTGGTCATTAATATTTCATGGTGGTTTTATTTTGCACTTATCTGGTTACTCGTTAGGTACTACATTTTAAGGTGTTTATTAACCATTTGAATATCCTCTGTTTGGAAATGCCCAATTATATCTTTTGATTCATTAAAGATCTTTATACATTGTTATGTCAGCCCTTCACTGGTTATACATGCTGTGAATATCTGTTCCACTTGTTATTTAACATTTATTAGTATTTTGTTCAATGAAATAGTTAAAAAATAATTCAGAAAAGAGACTAGTCTGATTAGTATTTATAGCTGATGAGCTGATGGCATGCTGATTAAGAAACCACAATCTTAATTGTTCCTTCAAGTGTTCATTTAAAATTCGAATTTGGGAAATTGGTTAAAAATGAAATAATTCACTAATGAAATAAGTATTTAATGTAAACCATTAAAATAGCTTTTTCTTTTAGTAAATTTAGATATATACTTTCATTTTCTATGAGAATGTCAGCTTTGCATTTTGGATTGTGAAGATTTAGATCTCCTAATTGAAATCTCTAGGTTACAAAAGTTTATTTGTGACTTGTTCCCTGTTATTTAAACTGGAAAAATATATTGGAAGGTGATGGTATGTGAATAAAAAATTCAGTATTGAGGGTGCCTGGGTGGCTCAGTGGGTTAAGCCTCTGCCTTCAGCTCAGGTCATGATTTCAGGGTCCTAGGATTGAGTCCCGCATCGGGCTCTCTGTTTGGCGGGGAACCTGTTTCCTCCTCTCTCTCTGCCTGCCTCTCTGCCTAATTGTGACCTCTGTCTGTCAAATAAATAAATTAAATATTTTTTTAAAAATCTGTACTGAAAAATGATATTATAGGGGTGCCTGGGTGGCTCAGTAAATAAGCATCTGCCTTCCACTTGGGTCATGATCCCAGGCTCCTGGAATTGAGCCCTGCATCAGGCTCCCTCTCCCACTTCTCCTGCTTGTGTCCCCTCTCTCACTCTTTCTTTCTCTGTCAAATAAATAAATAAAATCTTAAAAAAAAAAATGATGTTATAAACAGCACTTCTAATTGTGTGTGTGTGTGTGTGTGTGTGAAGAAAATAATATAATGGGAAGACTGTATATGATATATTGTGTTTTTCTTGTGTCAGTTGCCAAATTAATATCCTACTAGATTATTTAGAATTTTGGTTCATTATTTAACATGTTATGTTGTACATATATAAGCTGAACAGGTAAAGTTAACTGAACATAGAACAGATTTTCTTTAGATTAGATGTTTTGTTTATTTCACAGAATGAGTTTGCCCATTTAGTTTGTACTACCACAAAATTGTCATAACTTTGATTACTTTTTCTACTTTTATATGGTCTCACTAAATACAGAAACCTTTATTAATTGAAATGTGCTTTTTAAGAGGACATGCACTTACTTGGCACCTTTTCCATGGAACTAAATTAAATCTGATGACATGTTCTTCGACTTCCTGGGAGTGGTAATTTCCCTTAATAGGGACACTCGCTAATAGTTAGGAGAGGCTCAAATGGGACTTAAGGGTCCACAAGGAGCTCAATGGTTGTGGATTCTTTTTTTTTTTTTTTACTTACAGGACTTCTGTCACCAATTATCTACTAACCACAGAAGTTTCAGCACTCTGTAGGAGACATTTAAAACTACTTCTTAAACTGAACTTAGTTCAGAATTTTTGGTTATACCTGTTAGGATCTGTAAGAAAGTGCCACTTCTGTCTTCCTTCCCATTTATCACTTCAACAGCTCTCCTACCCGTGTGACACAGACTAGTGATGTGGGAGCAAGTTCCTGCCTCCAGAAACAATGTAAAATATCCTGTTCTATGGCAACAGTTGTATTTTCCATTCTCTCATATACTATTTTTCATCATTTTTAAATCTTTTTGATCATCTAATTGTCTATTGAGACTATCAGTCATTACTATGTTGCTTTAGAAAAGCTGGGGAATTTTTTTTTTTACTCCTATTTTAATGAATCATTATTGACTTATTCAACATAGGAAAGAAAAATTCCTTTTTTGGGGGAAGATATTTTTACTCTAATATCATCTATATTCAAATATGTGTTAAAGAGATCTCTGAAGAAAATGATTCTCTTGCTTATCCTTATAGGCACGTTTGTTTACAGGGGTGAAAAAATGTTAATTTATATTCGTTTGTCAATAATAAAACTAATACCTACTAAAATGTGTATCAGGAAATAATCTAACAGGAATTTCTGGAAGGTTTTATAAAATAAATGACATCATTTACTTTATAGGCATCAACTGAAAGTTGCATTTGCAGTATAATTCTGTAAATTATTGATTGATAATTAAAATAAGCTTGATACATCTTGATATAAATTATAAAAAAATAAATATATAAGGTATAGAAAAAACAGAGAATGATGGTATAGAGAACCTGAAAGACTAAATAATCTCCACTGTGACTCCTTAAGTGACTAGAGCCCCATATATTCCTCCTCAGCTATCCTGCTGAATTCAAACCACCTAATTGCTAGCAGTTAGATCATAACCACAATTTGCTTCCTCTACAACTTGCTGCATGATTTATGTTGCCTAAATTACCCAGTATTTTCCTAAGAGTTTGATTTTTCAGAAAAACAAACAAACAAAAAAACCTGACCTCTGATAAACCTCCCTAAATGTGTTTTATAATATCCTTGGTCCTCCAGTCCCCTCAGGACACTCATCTTAACTCATCATCAATCTGTTCTCATGATGTGTTGTCTTCATGAATGCTTTAAGTGCCTGAACTACCAGTTTGGGGTTGTTTCCTTCCTCACACAGAGGAAGCTTCAGCACTGTGGCTAAGAGCTCAAGGTTCATAAGCAAAGGCCAGACTCCCATATTAAATAGTTGTTTCGTTTTGGCTGTGTTATTTTTATCTCACTGAGTTTTCCTTTCCTCCCCTGGAAAAATCAGATCACATTTTATTAAACAATTAATAAAAATATGTATTGTGTTCCTATTCTTCACCAGTTAAGTCTATTAGATGTTGGGTATGTAGTATTCACTCAAGCAGATGTAAACCTTGACCACATTGGTGGTAGACGTCAATGAGGAGAACATGAGAGTTTTCCATGTGAATCTTACATAAAAAATTCAGATGTGTGAATAAAAAGCCATGTTTCTTTATTGACCTGAAATCATATTGAAACCAACTTTGAGGTCCTCTCTTATAACGAGGACAGGGAATTAAATCTAATGTATTACTGGGACCATGCTCCCTTCTCTAGGGCTTCACAACAATACAGTCCAACTATGGTGATAAAAAAGGAGGTTAATTGCCATATCTTTATCCCATTAGGGGCAACTTTGATGTGCTCCCTATCTATGCTCAGTAATACCCTGAGGTTACAATAGGCTGTTGCTAATGTGCAACCTCACATTCACCAATCTTCTAGAACATTTCAAACCAAACCATGAGATCATCTATCTGAAGTTGAAACCACTGCCTCAGGTCTCTGCAAGGTAGTGGTGTCTGGGGATTACTATCATGGGAACACCATTCTCTATCAGACCTAGAATAAATCACGACCGCTTCTCCTAGTCAATCTTTTCTCTCCTCAGAGGCACTCATCTGTCTCTGTTCTCTATTCGCAAAGTTCTTAAGGAACTTAGCTTTCCAGAGAATAAAGTAAGAGATCCTATTTTCTGTAAGGGTCTTTTTATTTTCTTCTCTACAATCCACACCTTAACATCATTCGCAGAACGAAGCACATCTGAGTGAAAGAGAGCACAAATGTCTGACCGATCTGCTTCAAAATAAAGAAAAAAATCATAGAAACTAAACAATTAGTATCTAACATAATATAGTTAGCAAGTATTAATAATACCTTACTATATAGCTAATATTTAAAAATACTTTAAGCAATAAAGTATATCTTTATAATAGAGAGTAACATGATGTTATGGGAAAAGCTGTGTATTGTATGGGATTTCACAGAAATAATCTCTGAAGAGATGACATTTATAAAAAAAGATGAATGGGGCACCTGGGTGGCTCAGTCTTTAAACGTCTGCCTTCAGCTCAGGTCATGACCTGGGGTTCTGGGTTTGAGCCCTGCATCGGGGTCCCTGCTTGGCAGGAAGACTGCTTCTCCCTCTCCCACTACCCCTGCTTGTGTTCCCTCTCTTGCTGTGTCTCTCTGTCAAATTAAAAAAAAAAAAAAAATCTTTAAAAAAAATAAAGGTTTTTTTTGTTGTTGTTGTTTTGGTTTTTTTTTTTTTAATTTTTTAATGCTATGTGAAAGGCTGAGGACAGAACAGCTCAAAGTCTTAGAACCTCCATGGTGAAATTCTCTAAACTGAGAAAGAACTGAAAATGACCAGTGTGATAAGTGTATATTGAACAAAAGGAAAGAATGGTTGGAAAGGGCACTGTGAAAATACATAGGGCTCAGGTCATATAAGATCTTATAGAATACATAGAAATAATTTTGATTCTATGCCCTGGGAGAAGATAATATGTTTAAGTGGACAAGTCCTATTATTTTATTTTAATTTTTAAAAAGATCACTTTGGCAGCCAGGGAGATGTTTGAAATAGAATAAGAGAGAAAGTTGGAAGATGTGATAGGAAGTTCCTGAAGGTGCCCAGGCCAGAGATGAGTGCGCTGGGGAGAAAAGATGAGGGATCCTTTTGCAGTGCCCTTTGGGTCACACAGTCACCATTTAAGAAACAAGCAATACAGGGCGCCCCCTCCTGGTCGGGTTGGGCTTTTATGTGTGGAAGCGATGGAGCTCATGCCGGAGAAGCCAGATGAACTGAGCTGGTAAGGGGGCCACTTCACAGGAGCTGCTAAGGTGGGCATGAGAATCAAACTGCAAAGCAACAATTGTCCCAACAACCTGTTGAAGGAACTCAGTAAGCGCCAGCTCTGGGAAACCATGTGTAATGTTACCATTGTTGTGGGGAGCCTCTCCTTCCTGGCTCACAAAACAGTGCTGGCTTATATGACTAAATACTTCCAGAAACTCTTCCTGAGTATTGGGCTTGATGCTACCAGGATCTATGTGGTGGACATTATCACCCCTGCCAATGCTGAGAAGATTCTGAGCTTTGTCTACACATCAGAGCCTGGGCAGACCCAATCAATTTTGGGGTCATCTATGCGGTAAATGAGTGTCTGGGTGTGGAAGATCACTTCACCTTTCCTGACCTGGAGAGCACTGCTGTGGCCATGCCCTGAATGAGCACCAGTGTTACCCAGAGCTGTAGGTCAACAGAACCCACTCGTCCCCTTTGAAGAATGGTGGGATGATGGAGAGCAGTTTGGTCCTAATAAGAACTATGTGTTAACCTAGAGTTGCTGGAGGAAGTCATAAAGAGGAAAAGACAGATACGGCCAATGACACTAACCATAGCCTGAGTCTGTTGCAGTGGCCATGACCACCCTCTTCTGACCATGATGTTCTTGCTCTTTCCGTGCCTCTTACTAGGATGATGACCCAGCCAGTCACAGTCAGCATGGCCATCCAATCAGCACAAGCTCCTGGAGGCCATACAAATTTGAAAGCAGTGGAGACTTTAATAAAAATAGTTTCTTTCCTCCTGACAATGCAAGTAGACATCACCAGGATAACTAATTCGTGTGTGAGCAACAGCAACCACTGCAAAGATCCAGGCTTTGGGAAGATGGATGAGCTCCAGCTGGATGACCTAGGGGTGATGACTGGCAGTCTGAAGACCTCACTGGGGAGACAGGTATAGCTGAGGAGGTGATTGAGTTGAGTGATGCCAGTGAAGACAAGCTGACTTTCAGAGAGAATGATGACCACGAGAATAAGGCCATGCCCGGCCAGGGATGCAAAAAATTTCTAGAGCACAACATTCATTGGATCCGACAGCATGCTCGATACCATGTGGACCTGCTGACAGGCAGCCACAAGTTCTGGAGACCCACTTCTAACACCGAAACTCCCGGGTGACCCACGTTCTAGTCCACATTGGTGTTTTCCTCCTTTCTTGTGACCCATGTGAAACTAAGTTCATTATCAAACAGCAGCTGACCACCCACCGAAGATATGGAATATTAGAGAATATCATCGCCCACCCCAATGATCTCATGACTGGGCAACCGGGTTTGTTTTCAGGTGTTTTCAGCCTCCACGGAGCTGGAATGCACTGTCTATAGGAAGGCACAGGCCAAAGATCTCCACATGGTCCAGAGCCACATCCTTGACCATCTCCACTTGGAAGGTGCCAAGCCTGTGGTATCTGTGACCAGTACCACTTCCCCACTGCAGCCCCAGATGACACATGCTCTTCCACCTGGGCATTTCAGTCCTCTCCTGCTCCCTCTGTGTGATGGGCTTTGTGGCCCGCCATCTCCTAGAGAAGCACACGGCTGAGCACCAAAGCCTGGAAGACGCCTTCATCCCTGCCACCTCTGCAGCCGGAGCTTCAAGACTGAGGGTGCCTATCACGATTGTGTCAGCAGCACAAATACAGCAGTGGCCTTGAGGCATGGCTATCGCACCCAGCAGTCCAGAAGTGGAAGCTTCCATTGAAGGAGTTCCTGAGTGAGGAGCTGGCCCATCTGCAGGGCCGGCCTGGGAACAGCAAGTATATAGCAGCAAGTTCTGTGGCAAAACGTTTGCACACGCAAGCGAGTGAGTGAGTTCAGCTACCTGGTGGATCCATAGATGAGAAGCTGCCCAGCGGGAGGGGTGCCACAAGTGCTTCCGGGGCCATTGGGGCCTCCAGTGTTGCCTGGGGATGCACTCGGCGGCTCTCCTGTACTGCAGTGCAGTCTGCGGCCGGAACGGCTCCACCTCAGCCTTATGAGCAAGCACATGGGTCTGTGTGAGGGCAGCCTCTTGCTCGACTGCCCCGTTAAGCAGAACTTCTTGTACTGTATCCATTGCCGAGAGGCAGAAAAGAGCCTGGACCACTGACTGGATCTTAGCAGAACCAGGGGAGCGCCCACCTTCCCCAACCTTTCCAGTTTTACTGATAGGTTTTAGGCTGCTAAGAATCCAACCAACAACCTCACTGAATAGAGGAGGTATCTAGAAGTCTTCACTGTGGTTATTGTCACCAGATTTCCAACTGGAACACCAGCTGTGAGGGAGAAAAGAGGAGTCAGCAGGACAGCTCACCTCAAGTTCCAGGCCCAGCCATTAGCTGGGAGAAGAAGATGGGCTGGAGGTGCCTGCTTGTTCTCAGACTCTACTCTGCTGATTGGACAGTAAAACCTTTCGGCAATTAGATCCAAACTGGGGTCAGAAGGCTTTGGGATGAATCCTTGCCAGACAGAAGAAGCATCCTGCAGTGCCAGCTGAAATGGCAGCCTGGATGGGCAGGAAGGGAGTTTTCTCTTTTCTCCTCAATTCCAAAGAAACATGATTTTATGCAGCGACATCCCAGCATGTCAGGCCTTCTCTGTGGGGTAAAGAGGACAGGGAGCCACTGTGATGTAGTCACTTGTCTACGATGGTTACCTCCACTGACCTTGGGTGTCCTGGTGGAGAGGTGGGAATGACTCTGACAGCAGCAGCCTTGCCTTAATTTACATCCAGACTCCCACCTGGGAGCGTGTTTGGTCTGTAGTGCAGATGAGAAGAACCCATGAGCTGGTAGAATAGTGGACTGTGAGCCCTTCACGATTAAAGAAACCCAAAGAACTGATGGTGTGTAGAGGGATGTGCATTCTGTTTTTCCCCTTCAGGTAGCCTGTTGTTTATTTTGTGCTAAGTGGGCAGGAGCTTGTGCAGTTCACCTTTGACCTGTTGGAATTTATCCTGATCTGTCGTTGCGTCCCCACTAGAGGGCACTAGTGGACAGCAGCTGGCTCCCGCCCTCCCTATGTGATGGGAGAAAGCATCTACCCAGTCTTTGATGCTGGATGTCTCTGTTCTTCATTGACTTTTGAGGAGGTCTTGGCCAGAGAAGACTTGAGGGAGAGGGCCCTTGTGTCCCACATATTCAAAGGGTGGCACCGCAGTAATACTCTACCTTCCCCTGCTTGGCTGAGCTCTGGGAGTCCCTGGCCTTGGGCTGGACACTGCCCTTGGTAGGACTCAGTTTGGTAGGATCCCAGGGCTGTTTCACAAACAAGTGGTTTTAATGAATTCACAAAGCCCTTTTGTACATTAATATTTATGTTTGCTTTTGTATATGTATCTCCCAGCATCTCTTTTGGATAAGTGGCTTCAGGAAAATGAATTTCTCCCCAGCAAGTAGCCATATTCAGGGGGATAATATTGGCCTGAGATTTGGGAAGCAAGGGCTAGAACTAGGGAAGGAAGTGTCAAGTCGTTAAACAAGCAAATTCTTGACTTTCTCTCCAGGTAGTCTCTTGCAGGATAAATCCAGAGAACCTGTTAGGTAATGCATATGAGTCTGGAAAGTTGGGGCTTGTTGAATTCCTGACCTTCATCACTGTTCCTTCCTGTGACTGGGTTGAGGGCTGGGTTGAGGGAATCAAGTCATGGGAATGACCTTTTTGTACATTTTCTCATCTTTCCTAAACTTGGAAAGATATACTAAGACATACAGGTGAACCAGATCTCTGTCCTTGTTGGATTTGCTCCTCTCCCCCAGCCTGAAATTGATAAAACCACCAAGTTGAGGTGCATGGTTCTCTGGTGGGGTGAATGGTGCCTGAAAGGATTTGTGTCAGTGGTCACTTTCCACCATCATCTATCACCTTGATACATGTTCCCTCAGGACAGTCTTGTCAGGGAAAGAGTGCTGAGACTTAACATCCGTGACTAGCTTCTCCCCTGCTTTGCCACACTGAGCATTAGAGATTCAAGAAGGAAAATGTGTAAAAGACGACAGTCACATATCTGCTATGTTTTCAAGCCTGAGTGGTCCCTCCCAGACGTTTAGTGAAGACTGCTTTTTGAATAGTCAGATCTGAGAGAGGTGACACCTACCGGAACACAGCCAGGTAACTGAGAATGGATCCATGAGCTGGAGAAACCCTTTTCCTTGAGAGGGCATCATGGACGCTGAATGATCTCTATACTTAACTTGAAACTGTGAATTTTCCCTTTTTGCCAGTAAATCAAAAATCAAATCCTTGAAACTGAACACCTGAAACACTAAACAAAAACTGTACCCCTTGATTCTCCTGAAGCCAGCTGGTTGATCAGTGTGGTCCCATGTGTTGCTGTCAGAGAGGTAATAGGGTCAGCAGCTCAAGAGGTTCATTGAGCAAACCCTGTTCATTTACATATCCCCATATTCTCACTTGACCCCTCCCTTTGTTTGGAGGCCTGTTTGCTGCCTCTGACTCCAGATCACCTTTCTCTGAATTGCTTTACTTGAAAAACTATACTGTGGCAAAGGGATTTTGGGGTAACTGGTGGAACTTATTCAATTTGTTTTGTTTAAAAAAATTTTGTTTTGTTTTGTTTCATTTTGTTTCAACCTTTCTTTCATTTAATTTTGCTGCCCACCCCCCCTGCCGTGGAGCCCAGTTGAACATTGTCTTCTGCCATATTATTCCAAAGTTCTGTTTGACCCTCGAATGTCTTTTTTTTTCTCCCTTTCCTCATTTTATTGTACTGTACTCGGGACCAACTGCAGAGCCCTTTGTTTAAAAATTATGAATTTTGAGAAGGCAATGGTAGAGCATGCAACCATTCCCAATTCTATTCCTTAAGGGAAAAAGCAGCAGAGGTTGCTTATACCAGAGGAGGAGATCTGTGCCCTGCCTCTCTTATGACTGACTGACAGCTCACCAATGTGACCGCAACACTGGAAATGTCTGCTGTATCCAAATATTTGGTCCTACATTTTAAGACTTCATGGAGTCTCCATAGGTTATAGCTAGTTGGAAAGAAAGAAGGTAGGGGTTGGGCCCAAAGAACCAGGAAATTGGTTAAAATTTCTTTTGACTTTCTTCTCTTCTGATCTATCTGTAGTCTTTTATCTCCAACAAATCCTTGGGCTTACGTACCTTCTCCCCAGTCAGGTTTTGCTACTGATCAATTTTCTTCCTCTTCAGGCCTCCCACTGTGCCCTATTCTTCAGACTCCTCAATTTTGGAAGTACATTTAAATCACTGGATAGATGAACACTGATTTTGTTGACATGAGAGTGGGTGGTGTGGAGAAGACTGTGTCCATCTAGGGACTCCTTATTCCTATAATCTGCATTGATTAAGTCAGGAAGCCCAGGGTACCTATCATCTGTTTCATTGTGATCACGCACCATAAACTTAATATCAGAATGAAAATGAAACTGTTTTGATTTCCATGTTTCTATAACACCTTTCCCTTGCCCTGCCTCCCCTCCCCTCTCATCTCTACTGGTGAAAGCCTCTCATGAAAACCAAGTAGATTGTTAATGTCTAACTCCTTCCATTACATTAAAAAATACTGACTTCCTAATATTTGTTTATTCCCTATTGCTCTAAGGTTTTGTATATTCTGTGACCTTTCCCCCAAATAACAGATGTTTAAAATCCTGGTAAAAAATGATCAATACAACTCTACCAACATCGTGATGATTATTACTGGAGAATATTTTATTTTCAGAATTAGAGAAGCTAATGAATCTTACATAGGAAAGAAGGAGTTATTATTATGGCTAGGAGGTTATATAAACATTCCTTGATTGTTTATTTGGATTTTTTTTAAAGATTTTATTTATTTATTTGAGAGAGAGAATGAGAGAGAGAGAGTACGAGTTTGGGGGGTAGGGAGACGGACAAGGAGACCCCTTCTGAGCAGGGAGTCCAATGTGAGGCTTGATCCCAGGACCCATGATCCCAGGATCATGATCTGAGCCAAAGGCAGATGCTTAACCAACTGAGCCACACAGGCACCCCCTGTTTCTCTGGATTTTATGCTATTTTCCAGCTTTTTGCAATTTGCAAATTATTTTTTACATATATATTTATCATAGTATTTAATTTAACACAGTAAAAACATTTATTAAAGAAATTTCCAAAACTGTAAAATCTTCATGTCCTTTAAAACACAAATTAACAATCCTGCATGCCATTATGATTCTATTATTCTTAAGAAAATGGCTTGAAATAACCATATTATCAACTAATATCTTGAACTATTAGCAATGTTTTAAAAACATGAGAGAATATATTCAAATATTACAATCTTTATTTCAAAAGGATTACCATGTAGCATATATAAGCATATTTCTATGTTTATATTTTGTGTTAATGTATAAGAATTTGGCATGTAATTAGTATATAAGAGATTCTTTATACTAAAAATCAAAGACTAAAAACCTGTGGAATAAATAATTAATGATTTATGAGGAATATATGAACATTTGCATTATGACATGAGGTATTTCCTAGATGAGAGCATTAGCTTCAAGGCAAAAATGGAGGTCTTAATGGCCTGTGGTCTATAACCTAAAAAACTGAAACAACGCTTGTCTCATTTAGAGGTACTAAAAACAACTTATTTTTTCAAATTTGGGTAAAATGTTGGTACCAATGGACTGATATAAGTCATGTATGAATATTGTAAAATTCAGAGTAACAACTACAAACTTATAAAAACAAGTATTTTCAAAACACTAAATAAAACAAGACTGAATCCCAAATAATTAAATAAATAAATAAATAAATTCAAGAAACGTTCAGTAAGACCAGAAAAGAGAAACAGAGAAACAAGAAAGCCAAGAAAAAAATTTAAACCCATAATAAAATCTCAGACTTAAGTGTCACCAATCAATAATTACCTTATATGTAATTGATCTATATATGTTAATCAAATGACAGAGATTGACAGAATGGTAAGAAAAAAATACCACCACATTATATTCTGCCTTCACCACCTTGGTTAAATTAATTCTTAAAAATTTTATTCTTTTTGATGGTATTATAAATGGAAATGTTTTCTTAATTTTCTTCTTGCATTGTTCACAGTTACTGTATAAAAAAATTAAACTGATTTTTCTGTGTTCACTGACTTTCTATGTTCACCCATTTGGATGGAACAGGTAAATTAAGTCTGCACCACCTAAGCTGGGTGGGACTTCCCTCAAATAACTTGAGATTTTATATTGGTGACATTGGAGAAATCACAAAGTTATCTAAAAAAGCTGATTATAGAGTTGCCTTTGTTTTTAGATAATTTAAGGTAATTCTTTAGGCAATTTCAGATTAAATGCAAGAGCAGAGGTAGGGAGAATATTTTCTAACTACACTAATATATTATGCCAGACAAGAAATTATAAACAACCAAGTCAAGATAACAGCATGAGAATAAAGAAAAGTTATTTCTTGGGAATATTAAATGCACATTTATATTAAATTTTTAAATTATTTTATCTACAAAAGATAATGTTAGCTATGCACCCATTGATAAATGAATAAATCAATCCATACATTCATAATACTGTGGAGACCTGCACGGAAAATAATACTGAGGTGAAGTCTTCAAAAATAAAATGGACCATGATTTCTATTATAGTGGTATATTCAAAAAATTGTTGATAACGATGTTATGAAGTCAGAGTGACACTAAAAATGTCTCTTAAAGGAGTTACAAAAGCAACAGACACCATTGTTTGCTGTTTTATTGCTCAACATATTAAGCTGCAGGATGGGAGTACTACGTGCTATTAGCCTCTAGGTTACCTGACACAAGACACACCAGCCTTTGTGCTCTGATATTTTCTTTACTCACACAGCAATGTCTAGACACGATATATTGTATGCATGTTTTTAAATCCTGAATTCACTTACCCTATCTCATATTCTTGTGTTAAAAAAAATAAAAGAAGGAGCCAGACCATGGAAAATGCTAGTACTTTTTCCTTGCTTATGCTTTGAAAGATTTTTAAAAATTATAAAATGTGCACAGGAGAGCCTACAGAACACCACAGACAGAAAAAGTTCTAGATGACCATCAGTGAAAAGCAGTATCAACTTATTGAAAATGAATGGGACTTAATTCCATGGAGATAAGCCTGACAAATGTAGTGAAAGGGACTCAAGGAGAAATAAATTTCAGGGAAGATGGACCTGTCTCACTGAGTCATGTTCCCACTGTTTGACAGCCTTGAATAAAAGTGAGTGGATTCTTCTTCATTTTTAATATTCAGACCTTGACCAGCTTCAAAAACCCATCCCATGTGTATATATTGGTTCAATTATGAGCATAGTGAAAATTCGAAAGTATCCTATTAACCATCTGATTTTAAATCATCACATTGAAGTGTGCCTAAGAAGTAAAAGGAAATTTAATGAAGAGAGGCATAAATAGTAATCCTTGCCCTGAATTCATGAAAAACTGGCAAATATTTGGAGTTACTGATACAAATAAGAAGGAAGCATATTGTAAACACTTGAGACCACATCTGAAACATGAAATGCAGAAGACACTATTAAGCCGAATGTTTCTTTCTTGATATCAATCCAATTTGTTATCACTTCTGAATGCCTGAAGTTTAAAGCCTTAGTTTTCATGTTACTACAGTGGAAGGAAAACATCAACAGGTTTGTTCCATAACCAACCTAATTAACCATAATTTAAAAACTTCTAAATTGTGTGTGAAACTTAGAGACAGAATGATTTATTTTGTACTAATTAATAACTTTTTCTTGTTTTGTCAGTAGAGTGGCCTAAGTACCCTGATATAACCCCACAGATCTATCTTGTGATCGTTTCAACCCTTTTACAAATTTTTTAAAACCTACCATACTATTTAATTTCAAATTATCAGCTAACTAAAATGTTGGTTTTCTCTCCATGGTAAGTTACTTAGGGCTGGCCTAACAAATTATCAAAAATTTGGCACTTAAAATAATAGGTGGGGCACCTGGGTGGCTCAGAGGGTTAAGCCTCTGCCTTTGGCTCAAGTCATGGTCTCAGGGTCCTGGGATGGAGCCCCGCATAGGGCTCTCTGCTCAGCGGGAAGCCTGCTTTCCCCTTTCTCTCTGCCTGCTTCTTTGCCTACTTGTGATCTCTCTCTCTCTGTCAAATAAATAAATAAAATATTTTTAAAAAATAATAATAGTTTATTTTTTCACAATCCAGAGGCTGAGAGTCAAAGTTTAGCTAACGCCACACTTCCCAGAGACTTCAGGAGTTGGTCCTTGACTCTCTCAGCTTCTGGAGTCAGCATTCCTTGTTTTGTGGCTGCATTGATTCAATCTCTGCCATTGTCCTCGTGTTGACTTCTCTTCTTTCTGTACCTGTCTCATCTCCCTGTCTCACTCCTCTAAGGACACTTGTCACTGGATTTAGGGTCCACCTGGATAATCCAGGACAAGCTTCCTTCTCTCAAAATCCTTAATTTAATCCCATATTTTACCACAGAAAGCAATGTTTACAGATCCCAAGGGATACGAAATCTGTCTTTTGGGGGACACACTTTAACGTGTTACATCCTGTCATTTCAGTTACAAGTAAGGTTACATCAATTTACGTTCTCTCAAAACTTCATTTTTAACCATAATTTGTGATTAAAAATAAGTTTGTCAAAAATGAAGATAGTACAATTTAGCTGACAATGGAACAAAGATATGAAACAGTCTAAGTACAGTGTTTTTAAACTTTTTCCTTTAATAGCTGTTGAAGAAATTATTTTCTATGACCTACCTCATGGTCTAACTGCGTTTGTTTAAAAAAATTGTATTATTAATTTTTTTTAGGATTTTATTTATTTATTTGACAGAAAGAGACAACGAGAGAGAGAACACAAAGGGTGAGTGGGAGAGGGAGAAGCAGGCTTCCTGCTGAGCTGGGAGCCTGATGTGGGGCTCTATCCCAGGAACCTGGGATCACAACCCCAGCCAAAGCAGAGGCTTAAGGACTGAGTCCCCAGGTGGACCTCAATTTATGTTTTAAACAATGTAGCCCCAAAATGAGGCAGAAAGCAAAGTGTAGGCATTTTTTAAAACAACCAGGTACATTTGGTGATAGGTTAAACCTAACTTTTAACTTTTAAGGAATTTCCATAAAAAAATTATGAAACTATTGAGGGTATTATTAAAATTATTGAAAACCCCAAAACCAGTAAAAATTAATACCAGATTCAGGGTGTCTGGGTAGCTCAGTGGGTTCACTGTCTGACTTTTGATTTCGGCTCAGGTCATGAGGTGGTGGGATCAAGCCCCATGGGATCAGGCTCTGCCCTCTGTGGAGAGTCTGCTTGAGATTCTCTCATCTCCCTCTGTCCCTTCCCTGGCTTGCATGTGCTCTCTCTCTCTCAGATAAATAAATTAAAAAAAAAAGAAAGAAAGAAAGAAAGAAAAAAGTACAAGTGATAGTTTTCTTTATATGTATAATACAAGATACATTTTTGCATTTTTTGCTAAAGTCATCCCTCCATCTGTTCAATTAATTTTCTAGAGTACCTCACAGAACTCAGGGAAACACTAACTTACATTTACCAGTTTATTAAAGGATAGGAGAAAGGATACAGATGAATAGCCAGATGAAGAGAGAAATAAGGCAAGGTCTGAAATGATCCTAAATGGACCTTTTGGATTTCTTATGTTAGTGTAATATTTCTATATGGGTGAAGTCACATGAAAATGTACAAGGACTTTTTGAAATATAAAAATGCCACTTTTTTTTGTTTCAAGTTTTTGTTTAAATTCCATTTGGTTAACACATGGTACAATATTAGTTTCAAGAGTAGAATTTAGTGATTCATCACTTACATATAACACCCAGTGCCCATCACAAATGCCCTCCTTAATACCCATCACCCATTTAACTCATCCCATAGTCCACGTCCCCTCCAGCAACCCTGTTTGTTCTCTATAGTTAAAAGTCTCTTTTCTAATTTGCCTCTCTCTTCCCTCCATATTCATCTGCTTTATTTCTTAAATTCCACATATAAGTGAAATCATATGGTATTTGTCTTTCTCTGACTGACTTATTTCACTTAGCATAATACTCTCTAGCTCCATCCACCTCATTACAAATGGCAAGATTTCATTCTTATTTATGGCTGAGTAATAGTCCATTGTATAAATATGTCACCTCTTCTTTAATCATTCGTCAGTCGATGGACATTTGTCTCTTTCCATAATTTGGCTATTGTTGACAGTGCTGCTAGAAACCTCAGGGTGCATGTGTCCCTTCAAATCAATATTTTTGTGTTCTTTGGGTAAATACCTAGTAGTGCAGTTGCTGGGTCATAGGGAGTTCTGTTTTTAACTTTTAGAGAAATCTCCATACTGTTTTCCAGAGTGGTTGCACCAGTTTGCATTCCCACCAACAGTGTAAGAGGGTTCCCCTTTGTCTACATCCTCACTAACACCTATTATTTTCGGGGTTGTTAATGTTAGCCATTCTGACAGGTGTGAGGTAGTTATGTCGTCATGGTTTTGATTTGTATTTCCCTGATGATGAGTGATGTTGAGCATCTTTTCATGTGCCTGTTATCTATCTGGATGTCTTCTTTGGAAAAATGTTTGTTCATGTTTTCTGCCCATTTCTCAACTGGGTTATTTGGGTTTGGGGTATTGAGTTTGTTAAGTTCTCTATAGATTTTGAATAGTAAACCTTTATCAGATATGTCATTTGTAAATATCTTCTCCCATTCAGTAGGTTGCCTTTTAGTTTTATTGATTGTTTCCATTGCTGTACAGAAGCTTTTTGTCTTGATTAAGTCCCAATCGTTCATTTTCACTTTTGTTTCCCTTGCCTCAGGAGACATATCTACTAAGAAGTTGCTATTGCTGAGGTCAAAGAGGTTGCTGCCTGTGTTCTCTAGGATTTTGATGTATTCTGGTCTCACATTTGGGTCTTTTATCCACTTTGAATTTATTTTTGTATATGGTATAAGAAAGAGGTTCGGTTTCATTCTTTTGCATGCCGCTATCCAATTTTCCCAACACCATCTGTTGAAGAAACTGTCTTTTTTCCAATGGATATTCTTTCCTGCTTTGTCCAAGATTAGTTGACTGTATGGTTGTGGGTCTATTTCTGAGTTTTCTATTCTGTTCCATTGATCTATGTGTCTGTTTTTTCATGCCAGTACCATCCTGTCTTGACCACTACAGCTTTGTGATGTAACTTGAAGTCTGGAATTGTGATGCCTCCAAGCTTTGCTCTTCTTCAAGACTGCTTTGGCTATTTAGGGTCTTTTCTGGTTCTATACAAATGTTAGGATTGTTTGTTCTAACTCTGTGAAAAATGCTGGTCATATTTTGATAGGAATTGCTTTAAATGTGTAGACCACAGGGCACCTGGGTGGCTTAGTTGGTTAAGTGTCTGCTTTTGGCTCAGGTCATGGTCTTGTAGTACTGGGATGGAGCCCTGAGTCAAGCTCCCTGCCCAGCAGGGAGTCTGTTTCTCCCTCTGCCCCTTCCCCTGCTCATGGTTTCTTTCTCAGTCTCTCAAATAAATAAATAATCTTTTTAAAAAAATGTGTAGATTGTTTTGGATGGCACGAACATTTTAACAATATTTGTTCTTCAAAATGCCTCATTTTAAGCACATAAAGATTGATAAACTGTCTTGATATGATAAACTTAAACATCATATATTTACACAGAATTAAGTTCATCAGCAAAAGCTGATGTAGATATAGATGTTCAATCTTCAGTGAATTTGGATGGTTGGATGGATGGATGAACTCATGGACAGATGGATGATTGATTGTTGGAGAATATATCATAAAGTACTTTCTTAATATTTGAGCAGAACCTTGTGAAAGTATAGAATAAAGTGATATTTTTTCTTCCTGTGTGTTCTTAGTTTTGACAAAAGTCTTATTCCCCTAGTTCCTCCAGACAGAACTTTGTATATAATTCTTATTTTTCTCTATCTCTGTCTAATCCATTTCAATCACTTAATTAAATCAGTATAACATAATAATAAAACAAGGAATAAGACCAACATGAGGGAAATAAGTATTTTCTAACATCAATTTATTTAACATGAGTGTGTTTTATGTGATAATAATTCTGTAAAACTCTTAAGGTATTATTATTGTTATTCTATTCTATTATTATATTATTATTATATTCTATTATTATTATTAATTCTAGTATTGGATAATTTGGTATAAGCAAAGGCTTCTGGAAATTTAGTCCTAATGAAAATTAACTACAGTTTACAGTATATATAACGACAATGATAAGAACTGCTGTGGTGAGTATCTTGAACCTAAAACATCTGGGTTTTCAAATACATATATTTTTAGTTGTCTAATAGTTGTAAACTCTTATGCAACTTATTATTATTGCAATTGAAATTGCTAGTCAGTAGCTTATCATTATTATTATTGTTGTTGTTATATAGAAATTAACCCTGAAATTATTTTTGCTTTACACCATGTCACTAGTCCATATTGTCTTAATATGAATCCCTTTAAATATGTTAGAAAATATATACTGTACTTTCATTTCTGTCAATAACTATGTTGAGAAAGTTATTTAACTTTTTGGGAAATCTCTTTCTGCAAAATTAGGTGATTAGACTAGGTATAGGGAATCACTGTAGATCTTTTGGACTTTACCATTGCTTACTAAAAAAAGACATCAAATAAATACTTTCATACATCATGATAATGAATTCCTAAAATGTGATTTTCAATAGATTACTTTTTAGAGTCCCTGTTATGGATTCTGAAATTGCTTTTATTCCTGCCCATTTTATAATCTTCTAGTTCTTTCACTTGTATATTCACATTTTAGCTGAAATGATCTTTTGCACCTATAGGTTCCAACAATGGTACTGTAAAATCATTAGCTATTTTAAAATTCCACTTCAATTTTTATACTTCTTTTTTTGCCCATTTTTCAAAGATAGATTCTATATTCAAAACAATAAGAACAGCAGGTTTATGAAAGACAAATACAAGGCTCCCTATTTTTTTTTCTTCTATTTTACACATCAATGAAAATCTGAAAAGAACTGCAGAGCAAAGGAATGCTAAGAAGCACATTACCCTGCCTTGAATTGTGCTGACTGCTTCCAGGGAGGAGATGGCATAACTCTTACCATCAGCACTCATTCCACTGAGATTCATTTATAATAACAGAAATGTTTATAAAGTTGAAGACAGGGCAAAGGAATGGTGGTGAAAGTATGTTAAGCATTATGTGTAAGTGTGTGTGCTTGTGTGTGTTTGCTAGAGATCTATGCATTTCAAAGTTTTGTTCTCCTGTTCTTACCATTTTCTCCTAGAGCTCAGAGATAAGTAATCGCATTGCTTTAAATTGTGCCGAAAACATTAGCCGTTGGCCATTTCGCCCACAACTCCCTTGGTCAGCAGAAACATGTGATTTTCAATTCCATCAGTGTCTTTGCTGTTAAATATTTTCCATAATGGAAAATAGAATATGTTAAATGAGAGAATTGGAATACACAGGTAGATAGCAGGGGGAAAAAAGGGTGGGAAGTTTCTGGTATTTTTAAGTGGCTACTTTGTTTTTTTTTTGCTAGATAATAATACCTCCAGTTTGCCCTATTACTTGTTTTATAATGTTTGAGGTTATGCCTTTTTTTTAGGTCCAAGACACCTGTTCACTTACAGTTATAGAGCTATAATAGAATTGGATAACTCCATGTATATCCTTCACATGTCCATTTGTTTTGAGTTGTTCATTATTTCAACTTAGTTATGTAATATGTAATCATATTTTTTTCTTAGAGAGAGAATCAGATTAGAGTATCAAAAGAGAAAAGGAAATAAAAGAAGCATAATAATGATATTAACTTTTTCTTAATCTGCATCAAAAACTCCATGCCAATGATTACTTTGGAAAATAATTCCTGTATGCAGGAATGAGAAACCAGAGGAGTGGACTCTTGAAAAAAGGGAAAGCAATCCAACAGGCATTGCCAAGGCAACTGCTGTGAAGGATGATTGGTCAATATGCTCATTGACTCCTTTTTTTTTTTTTTTTAATTAAGGTTTATTTATTTATTTGAGAGAGTATGTGTGAGAGAGTGTGCACAAGTGGGGGGCGAGGGAGGCAGTAGAGGGAAAGGCAGACTCCCCGGGGAGCAGGGATCCCCATGTGGAACTTGATCCCAGGACAACGGGGATCATGACCTGAGCAGAAGGTAGAGGCTTAATCTACTGAGGCACCCAGGCACCTCTCACTGACTCCTGATGAGCTGGAGAGTTCATTGTGGTTCTGTGCATAAAAGATTGAAGAAAATTGCTTATATTTTTCGGAAGTCTCAGCTTCAAGGCAGTTCTTAAGCCTTCCTTTAAATCTGTAAAGGTTTTTAAGCTCCTAAATAAAATACATTCATTAGTCTTTCATCAAGTAGTAGAATGTTAAGAGTTTTGCCATTGGCTTTAAGGCAAATCTCAGGAAGTGAAATACGGCAACATTTGGGAATTGTTGGTGGGAATTGCTACAAAGTTTCTTCTAACCATGGATGAAGAGAGAGAAGATATTTGACTTTGTATCATCATAGTCTGCATTCCTGAAAGTCCTATTCTAAATTCTTGAGAATTAAACTCCACTCAGAGGCTTTAAAAAAAAAAAATGGTGGAATTACAAAATACCTTTAGAGGCACAAATCATCAACAAATCAGTAGCAGTGGAGACCCACCACCGATATAAAGCTGGACAAACACCACAAACTGGAATTAAGATCTGCCAAGATCACAGGGCATGCTGAAGGGGATGCTTGCTCAGAGAGGATCAAGGGAAACTCCATGGGTTCTCACTGATTGGAAAGCTGAAAGGACACCATCTGGACATAAGCTATTTTTGCACTCTGGAAGGAAAAAAGACACCCCCTGCCTCAAATCCTCTATTCTCTGAGAAAGATGGGAAGCATTTAACCACAGGGTGCCATCTACAAACAGTCAAATTTGCCCTGTAGTACTAAATCTTGCTCTTTCTAGGTATGAATGTGTGATTCCCACCTGGTTTGTCATAGATGGCATCTTCCATGGTCTCCTAAAAATTCCTTAAAAAAAAAAGAAAAAAAAAGTGAAAGGTGTATGGCAAGATTTTGGTCAGGAGACTGCCCAGTTGTACTTGAACAAAACTAATCAGAGAATGCTTGATACTGGTTGCTGATTGAACAGCTCAAGGTAGAGCTGGGGCCAAATTATGGTTCACAGAACTTCTCATCCTGGAGTCCTTCTCTGTCAATGTTAACTAAAGTAGAATTAACTGCTGTAGGTAATTATGGCAAAATAATAATAATAATAATAATACAATGTTTATATCCATGTTACTCAGGTGAAATCCACTAGAACCAAAAACAAAGTATAAAATCATTTTTATTTGTTTACATCATGGCTCAACCATTTTAGAATTTATAATTTTTTCTAAGGGAAAGAGGAACCATGTTAACTGAGGTATGCAAAAAGAAAAATAAGTGGCAAGGGAAATTGGGGAGAAGCATTTTTATCTGCAGATTGACATTTTGTCTATAGCCATCAGGAAAATATCACAACCTAAGGGTATGTTGGAAATAAAATTGGGCTCTCTGATTTTATTTGTGGTAATGAAGCAGATATTCTTTGGGAAAAATTATGAAGACAGAGAAGATTGTTTTCTGACCAAAAATTTTGTTTACTGATAGCCTAACATTCTAATGTCACAATCAAATTTCCTATGAAAAGACTGTTCTTTAATATAATATTTGTTAGTTGAGGGAATAGTTTGCTTTTCTGAAAAATCCACACAATTTATAGACGTTTCAGTGCTTTTTTTTTTTTTGTACAAAAATGCACACCCTTTAGCTGTTTATGGTTGAATTAACTATTAAGAACTGTATTAAGGAAAAAAAAAGAGTAAAAGTTAATTAACCTAACAAATGAACACAGAAGAAACAGGATGCGTCTACAGGTGGTAAATCATTTCAACTGTGAGGGAAATGGGAAAGCAAAAGTGATAGCCAGCTGTTCAAAGCAGTGCAAATTGTACACAGCAAACCTGAACTTGAAATCCAGGCTAAAGCTTAATGTAATCCTTTCAAAGCAGCAGATGCTTATGGGGGAAAAAATGAGGGGACAATTTGTTGTAGAAAATTACATTGATATTATGATCTGTGATCCAGACATCAAATTGAAGATCTCTCATAGTTAATAGTCCAATATTAGAAACATAATTTGGTTGCACTGGCACAGAAAATGAAGATTCTGTATTAAAATGCCTAGTATAACCATCTGGAATGAGACCCTGTTAGTACGCCATTCACCCTAAGGCAGATGCTTGACAAACTCTGTCGAGAATAACTAAACTAGGTGTATTAAAAAATGAAATACTTAATCACAGACCTTTTTCAGAATAAACCACTTTCCAGTGTATTTTGGAGAATATAAAGATAAAATAAAGATTTTAAATCTATTTAATAACAGATTAAAGGCTATCAATGAA
Organism: Lontra canadensis; assembly: GCF_010015895.1. Taxonomy (NCBI): domain Eukaryota; kingdom Metazoa; phylum Chordata; class Mammalia; order Carnivora; family Mustelidae; genus Lontra; species Lontra canadensis. The sequence continues at coordinate 3,614,648 of NW_022631113.1, forward strand.
TCCACAGAAAAATATAGAAGTAATTCTATCATTAATAAAAATATAGATGAACCAGGTAAACAACAAATACTCACCATATCAAAGCCATCAGGAGAATAAGCATGCCCTATAGCAGGTGCTAGAATTAGTTAACCTCATGTGAGTTATTCTGGGGTATGGCTATAACATTGAGTATGATGTAATTCAGCAAATTAAACACCATGTTTTGTCTTTTATTTACAACATTTTCTTCCTCTTTTTTCAAATCATTTTTATTCTGTTTTAGTAAGACATTCCACTTTAATTAGTGCTTCACACATATTTAAGTATCAATGGAAATGTCAAAAGAAGAAAAAAAAAGTCACCATAGTATCATCTCTAAAAGAGAAGCACATATTTGTGTATTCCCTTCTTAGGTTTTCCCATAATTTTAAGAGTTATAATGTGATTTAACTTCATTTTTGAACTTCCTAAGAAGTTCTACATGAATGGGGGAACTTCCAGAAAAATACATTTTTTTTTACCTCATTTGTCTATTTTTTTAAGGGTCCCAGTATAAATACTGAATATCAGAGAGCTTAGGGTTACTATTTTACCCTCTTCCTAAAATGAAGAACACGTTCAACTGTGTAATTTTTGATGTTTTAGTTCTAATATACATTACATCTCTGTACATAATAAACTGCAGAATACAATGTTATAATTTTGATTATTTCACTCATATTAGTATTTCCAATGGGCTTCAGTTTTCCCCTTTTTTGTATTTTGTGTCAGGTCAGAATTTTACTTTAGCATTTCTTGTATTGCATGTCCTTTGGTGAAAAAAAAAAACACAATTTTTAGCTTCCTTTCATCTCAAATCTATATTTAGCTTTCATTCTTCCAGTATATTTTTGACAGTTTTAGAATGCTAGGTTAACTCTCCCCCCCCCACAGCAATTTAAAACTATTTTCTCACTTCTTCTGGTCTCCCTATATTCTGAATATTCAATATTCTATTCTATTTTATTCTATTCTATTCTACTGAATAGAATATTCAATATTCTGTTATATGCAATGTGCCATTTTTCTCTGGCTTCTTTCTAATTGTTTGCTTTATTTTTGTTCTTTAGCTATTTGGCTGTGATGTTTGTAAGTGGTTTATTTGTTTATTTTTATTATTTCAGTTTGATATTCTCTAAGCTTCTAAATTTCTAAATTCATATAAATGTATGCTTTTTCCCAAACTGCCATTATTTCCTCATTTTTGTTTTCTGAGCATCACTCTTCTTTCTATTGGGACTATAATTACACATTATGTTTGACCTTTGATATCATCTCCCAGGTCCCTGAGACACTTCTTTTTCACAACGATCATTTTTTTTTTTTCAAGTTAGATAATTTCTACTGGTCAATCTCCAAGTTTACTGTCTGTTTCCTTTGTCATTTCCACTTTGCTCCTAAGCCTATTTAGTGAATATTTTATGTTATACATTGCATTGTCACATTGAGAATTTCAGTTTTTTGTTTTGTTTTGTTTAAAGATTTTATTTATTTATTTGAGAGAGAGTGAGAATGAGAGAGAGAGAGAGCGTGGGAAGGGGGAGGGTCAGAGGGAGAAGCAGACTCCCTGGTGAGCAGGGAGCCCGATGCGGGATTCGATTCCAAGACTCCAGGATCATGACCTGAGCCGAAGGCAGTCTCTTAACCGACTGAGCCACCCAAGCACCCCTCAGTTTGGTTTATTTTGTGCTGAGAATTCTTCCCTTTATTTTCATCATTATATTTTCTCTACATCCTTGAGCATAGATCTACTAACTACTTTAAAACTCTTTTCTGATAATTATAAATTCAGGGTTATTTCATGTTTATTCTCTCTCAATCTTTTCTTTTGCAAATGGGTCATGTTTTTGTCTTTCTTTGAAATTGTGAGTAGTATGACATATTGTAAAGATTATGAATTTCTGCCACATTCCTCTGAAGAATATTATTTCAAGGGGGCAATTAATCTGGCTGAGTCCATACTATCAATTCTCTCCAGCAACAGGTGCAGTCCAAATTTCAGTTCAATTGCTTTAAGTCCAGCTTGCCTGCATGAAATATGGTTCATACACATGTAGTTCAGATAGCAGCTATGAAATGAGTAGAGATTATAACAAGAAATTAAGGCTAATATTTAAACCATACATCATTATAGTCATTCATGTTCCTTACTGTCATCTGCTCTCTTGAGTTTTATATCCCCATACCTGATTGTTCTAATATCATTTAATATAGAAGCAAACTTAGGAACAGTATTAGGTAGTCCTTTACAAAACACAACTAATTAATATGTTATAAATTTTCTTTATTCTAGGAATTCAAGATGAGTCCATTTTAAGAAAATCCACTAATACAACTCACCACAATAAATTATTGTTGGAGAATTTTTATGTGATCATATGCATAGTTACAGTCTATATCCTGTAGTCTATAACTATAACTATATAACTATAGTCTATAACTATAACTATATAGTTATAACTATATAACTACAGTTATAGTTATATAGTTATAGTTATCCTATAGTCTATAACTATATATGAATAGTTACAGTCTATATCCTGCATCAGATGATACCCTCTCAACAGGGAAAGGCAGCTATGGATCTTCAGTACCCTTCTGAGAAATTCCCCTTTCCCTAGAATGTTCTACTTCTATTTTTGTTGTTGGAAGTTGCATATTATTATTCATCTTCCAGCTATGCAAATATGTATAAAAATTCATTGGAACCAATTTTCTTCTAATGGAGATTTAAAAAAAAAATAAGGTATTTGATTTCATTCTAATGACTCTTGCATTACAGTATTAGCGCCTTATTTGACATTTCACCGGAGATCCTTTATCAATATCCGTTTGAGCACCATATAAGAGAAAATTGAAAATAATTTTGGCATAAACACACAGCAGTTTATTTTTTACTCTGAATGTAGGCAGCCAAGAGCTGGTATGCACTTACTAATCATTCCAAATTCTATCTTTCTGGTCAATATCTTGACATTTGGCATCAGTCATTAAAGTTGCTTCAGGGCACAAAGAGAGCTACTGGAGTTTCCAGAATCACAGGCACATGACAGATAGCAGGAAAGGCAAACTAGGAAGGGCAAAAGGGAGAGTGTCACGCATCTCTTCCTTTCATAGGAGTTCTATGTGAAATCCTGCCCGACAATATCTGTGTACAGCTCAGTTACCACACCTTGTCACTTTGCCCTACCCACCTGCAAGGGAGGCTGGACAGTGGATTCTTTTTTCTGGGTCCATTGCTGCCTCTTAGGAAATCAAAGTTCTGTTACCAGGGAGGACTAGGATGCAGCTGGAAATTCCTGCTGACACTCTTTCTCTGGAGTTTCAGTCTTCATTGTATTGAAGGTGAATTCATTATCTCCTTGTTAAGTAAAAGTGTTTATGCTTTTTTAAAATATTGGCAAAACATTCTAAAAGCTATTTCCTCTATCAGCTATTCACTCTCTCTCTCTTTCTATATATATATTTCTAAAATACATTCGTATGTGTGTGAGTATATCTATCTACCTATATATCTATCCATCTATGGGTGTGTATTCTTTAAACACCATAAGCATGTTTCTGCATTAAAAATAATAAACCCCTATTGCCTTTAGTCCTGAAAATATTAAATATAAATTATATAATGTAAATTCAAGGCTATTTACATTAGATCCTTATTTATTCGTCTACCCTAATTTACCTTTTGTTCCTACATGCAAAATCTACCTAAACTGAGTCAGCTCGATCATTTTACTATGTGTATCGTAGAATTAGTAACATTTGCCTATTCTTACTAAGAGCTCAATTTCTCTCCAATAGACTCATACTTTTAAGACCCTGCTTTCAAACCATCTGCTCTAGAACTACTTCTAGTCTCCACTAGTCCTGACTGATTTCTTCCACTTTTTAGTCTCTACAGAAATTAACAACAGGGGGACTGAAGTGACTCAGTCAATTAAGCAACTGACTCTTGCTTTCAGCTCCAGTTGTGATCTCAGGGTCATGGGATTGAGCCCCAAGTCCAGTCAGGCTCTGTGTTCAGCAGGGAGTCTGCTGGAGATTCTTTCTCTCTTTCCCCTCTCCCCTTGTCCCTCCCCTCCACGCTCTCTCTCTTTCTCTCCTCAAATAAATAAATCCTAAAAAAAAAAAAAGAAATTAACAACTGAACTATCCATTTACACTTAATATGTAGTCCTCTATGTATATCGTAAATGCAGATGTAACATAAGCAATATTGATTGCAAGGTCTATGGTTCATACTGTTTTGCAACACAGAGTTCTACCACAACTCCCTGAACACAGATAGTAGGTGCTCAAGGTTGTAGAAATAATAAAATGAATTGTGAACATATTCATGGAAAATCAAAGAAGACTCAAACATGAAAGGAGAGACCAAATCTCCAGCTCCATATTGCCATTCTAGAATTGTTTCCGTCATATTTTTATGCCATGAATTAATAAATTAAATTTTATACTTTAAGGACAATAGCTCCTTTAATTTAAGATATAAATAACATTTTCCTTGACAATATGTTAAACATGTTAATGATTCAACTGAATGCTAGAATGTTAATTTGTCTAACAAAATATTGCATACATTTAGGAATATTTTGACCAGGGGATCAGAAAACTCCTTTATGTTTCAAGCAGTCCTATGTTATAGAAAATGACCTAAAAGAGAGCTAAGATGTAATGAATTATAGTATTTTGCCTTCTAATCTCCTTGACATTTTTAATATTTAATATTCAACTACTTAAGAAAACAGTGGAGGTAGAAAATAATTTTATTTAATGCTTTAATGCATTTTATTTTTAATTCTCATAGCTTAAGGATAAGACCATCTGCGCTATATTAGCTGGGCAAAAGATTTTTTAAAAAGCAAGAATTTCCTTAAGCCTGAAAATACAGGTGCTATGACTCATGCAGTGGGAGTATAGTTAACAAAGCATTAGTTTAACTGCATAATCTGACTCTCACAGAGAAGTAAAGATTGTCTACTGCAAGAATTGGGTTTTATGTTTATGACTGATGAGATTGTTGTATCAAGTGGAAGAAAAGGCTTCACTGGTGGCACACATATGCTAGTTGCTGATAAGATGCCTTTTTGGTTGCATCATTTTTCTGCCATCTGTCTTTAGTAGACTTACTTTCTTTTTCTTTCTTTCTTCTTTTCCTCTAGCCACCTAGTATTTAATAACTGTTTGTTGGTATCTTGATGCAAGAACATTTGTAAGAATGCAAAAACCAAATAATTTACTGGGGGAAAATATTGTGTTTATAAAGTAATATATTCATTTTGTATTTAATCATTATCATGGATTTCTATCAGTAGATGAAAGCCACAAGGATCTTGAAAATCCTTCAATTTTTAATGAATAAAACATTTTGTAGTAAGATCAGACACATGTTAAATTTTACCTTTAGTTTTTCCTTTCTAAATTATTGTTAACATTTTCATTAGTGATTTTAATAAATATTTTAGGATTAAAAAACCTTTGAAAATCATCAAGTCTTTCAAAATATCTTCCACAAAATCCATCCATGAAGATGTCGTCATGTAATGCAGATTAAGTTTTTTTGTTTTTAACATAGATTAAGTTTTGGGGTGCTTGTGTGGCTCAGTCAGTTAAGCACCTGCCTTAGGCTCAGGTCATGACGCTGGGGTTCTGGGATCCAGCCCCGAGGAGGGGTCCCTGCTCAACCAGGATACTGCTTCTTCCTCTCCCTCTGACCCTCCCTCCTGCTCATGCTCTCTTTCTCTTTCTCAGATGAATAAATTAAAAAGTCTTTTTAAAAAATGTAGATTTAGTTTTTACAACATAGTACAAGCTTATTCTGAAGGATGAGACTGAGGTGGGTAACAGAAACTTGTTCATGATTGTTCAATCGAGATGATTACAAACTGTCAGAAATAATATTAAGACTAAGATTTAAATACATAACCTAAATATCCTATAAACAAACCCACATTATCTCAGGGTATCTGGAACATATGCAGATTAAAGTAATGTGTTCACTTTTATAAGAAAGTAAATAAACTACATCTTTGTATGGCATGGTCTCTGTAGAATGCTGAGCATGGAGTCTTAACACAACAGAAATATCTGGGATTTCCACCTCTAAGAATTGTCAAGGACCCTTTGTCCTCACATTTATATTCAGCCTCTCATAGGACAACTGCTTATACATGTTGAATTAAGTATACAAAATAATTATCAGGAAAGTCAGTAACTATTCTGTTTAGCGGTTGCCATGATTGCTGTGCATTAAATTCAGAGATGGATAAGACCATCATACCCTCCAGGTGCTCACAGTCTTGGGGAGATATAAAATTATAGTAGCTAGCTTCTATAAAATACAGTAAAATGTAAAATACACAGTCCTATAGGAACTCAGGGGAAGAAACGCTACAGTGTTTGTAGCAATTGAAAATATAAAAGAAACCACAAGTCACAAATGGGATGTATATTGCCTGAAGTCATTGCGGGCACCCTGATGAGGCAGATGTTATGCTGGGTGAAAATATTAGCAATCTTTTATCAAAGTTCTTGCATACTTAATTTCTTATCTCCAGCAGGTTTTTGAATATGCAGCCATTGCTTTAAACCTTCAGTATGCTGTTTGGGTTTCCAATAGTACACAGATTGATTGCACACTCAAATTCGGACCATTCAAGTTGGGGTTAAGGTGTAAGTAGGACATGGGGAAATAAAAAACTAAAAACATTTTGAGTTCTGCTCTCCAAGGCATGTGGAGTAGGTGAGGGAAACTGGAACTAGATGGAGAGCTTTGCTTGGAGAAATCTTCCCTGAGAGAAATACAACAGAAAGCTGGGTTGCCAGAGTCTACTATTTTAGTCTTTCTGATTCTGCTTTCCGGAAAAAAGGCAGCAGTGTAAAAAAGGGCACCTAAGAGTATAGAAAAAAAAAAAAAAAAAAAAAGGATATCTAGCAAAATTAGTAAAAACTATATTTCCTCAAAGAAAAAGTTTTCCTGCCACCGTTTATTGAAGAGACTGTCCTTTCTCCATGGTATATTCTTGGCTCCTTTGTCATAAATTAATTGACCATACATGCATGAATTTATTTCTGGCCTCTCTGTCCTCTTTTACTTGGCATGTTTTTTAAATTTGTTTGGAGGTAGTATGGGCAATATTTTAGAGTGTTAACACTGTTGTAGGATATTTTAAGCAACTGAGGCTATGAAGGCTATAGTAAATCTATGTAACTAATGATGCTGCCTGTGTCTATGTCATGACTTGGAAATGTTTCGGCTGTGAGAAATGCTGTCTAGAAATTAAAAAAAAAAATTAAACAAAGTAGTGGTTTATTTCTCTTTTTGAAAGAGATTCAAGGTAGGCGCAATATAGCAATCTCCCATTCAATGTCACCACCCTGAAAAGTGGTTTCAATCTTCGATGTCACCTCATGATTTAAAAGGGTCACTCCTGTTTAAAGAAAATTTTTCTGAAAACTCAACAGTCAAGCTCTGCTTCTATTTTCTTGGATAGAACTTAATGTCATGGTGACACCTATCTTCAAGGGAGAATAAGGCAGGCATGTTTTATTTTGGCCAACTGGTACTTTGCATGACATCAAGGTATTTACTGTTGGAAGGGAGGAGAATTGATATTTGGTAGACAACCCATCACCTCTGATGGGATGCTCAACTAGAAAATGAAGATATTCACATAATTTAAATATTACTTGATTTTGATAGTGAAAGGCAATTTACTTTCTATTCATATATCTAATATATTTATGAAACAATTTTCCAAGTTTTTTTTAACCATACTCATCCTTTATTTTTCCCTCTGAATTTTTCTTCTTTTCTATCATAAATGAAACTGTATTGTTTTATTTTTTATTATTTCTTATTTTTTAAGGTTTTTTTTATTTATTTGAGAGAAAGAGTGAGCACAAGCAAGGGGAGGGACAAAGTGCAGGGACAAAGCAGGGAGTGGGGATCCTGATGTGGGGTTCAATTCCGGGACCCCAAGATCATGACCCAAGCCGAAGTCAGATGCCCTACCAACTGAGTCACCCAGGTGCTCCTGAAGTTGTATTATCTTAAATGAATTCAGTAAATTGAGTTTTTTATTCAATTTCATTGATGCATTATTTGAATACTATGCTAAATTCAGAAATACAACTGAATTGAAGTTTCAAAATTGTAAAATAAAAAGGTGTTTTTTTTTATTTTACCAGAAGTTTAAATACACTGACTTAAAAAAAGAAATAAAATACATTGACTTATAATTTCACTGATGCTGAAAAATAATAATAAATAATTTTACTAATGCCATGAAATTGTGAAAAAAAATGCCCAGAACATTATATATCATAAAAGCTACATTATCATTAGTGAAGTTCTTAACTGCAGCTTGTAGAAAATTTATTCTCTATTCTTATGGAAACATAAAATTTTATTTTGTTTTATTATTTTTTTAAAACAAAAAAACTTTAAAATGTATTGGTTACAATGCTTAAATGTAGGAGACCTATACTTAGTATTTGATTAGTATTGCTTAATAAGAAAAATTAGATGAAGAAAATGACTATGTATTTTTGCAAGGAAAAAGGGTAAAGTCAGGTTTACTATTCTAGCTCTGAAAAACTGACAATTGGTAGTTATAGTACAGTTGATGTCACACTAAATTTCAAATTCTACTGTTACATTATTTTACCATTAACACAAGTTCTGTTTTAAATAGTATCCTACTTGATGTTTACACATAGGTGCTTTGACTTTCACTGTATAGAGTCAGCACTTAAAAAAAAAAAAGTTAGAATATCACTGTAGGGGCGCCTGGATGGCTCAGTCAGTTAAGTGTCTGCCTTTGGCTCGGGTCATGACCCCAGGGTCCTGGAATCCAGCCCTGTGTCGGGATCCCTGCACAGCAAGAGAGTCTGCTTCTCCCTCTCCCTCTGACCCTGCTTGTGTTCTCTCACTCGCTCACTCTCTCTCTCTCAAACAAATAAAATCTTTTTTTTTTTTTTAAATCACTGTAGCCACATGAGTAATAAATGGTTTGTAATACTACAAAAGGTTTTTCTGCACATATTTAGCAAACTCCCATAAGGTCATTAATATGCAACAGATTTAATTGCATCCAGTGCACTGATATTCCATACGTGTCATTCATATTGATATATTTAAGTAACTTGCATGCCAAAAGACTGCATTAATATGTAATAGCCATATACACTGCAAACAAGATATTTGGGCAAAACAAACTGAATAAACTTGCTTTTAGTCTTTTAATTCATTGAGATGATACATTCCTTTATAAATTACAGATCAAAAGGCACCTGGGTGGCTTGGTTGGTTAAGCGTCTGCCTTCAGCTCAGGTCATGATCCCGGGGTCCAGGAATCGAGCCCCACATCTGGTGTCCCGCTCAGTTGGGAGTCTTCTTTTCCTTCTCCCTCAGCTCATGCTCTCTCACTCTCTCTCAAATAAATAAAATCTTTAAAAAAATTGCAGATCTGGGGCGCCTAGGTGGCTCAGTGGGTTAAGCCTCTGCCTTCAGCTCAGGTCATGATCTCAGGGTCCTGGGATGGAGTCCTGCATTGGGCTCTCTGCTTGGCAGGGAGCCTGCTTCCTCCTCTTTCTCTCTGCCTGCCTCTCTGCCTACTTGTGATCTCTCTCTGTCAAATAAATAAAATATTTTTTAAAAAAATTGCAGATCAATGTTGACAGACTTTACACACTTTACTAGAACATAGATTTTTGTTTCCATTTATTTGACCATCGTTGCTGTGGAACATCCATCCTTATGAATCCTGCTTGGCCTCTACTACTGAGAGAAGCTAGACGTGGTAGTGTCCTCTACCACTGCCTCTTCAACACCAGCACATATGCACCAGTTTCTATACTGATTTCAGGGTTAGTAAGAAGTAAAGAGAAAATCATGAGGCTGTTCAGTGGTGTTGGTGGTCACCCACAGTTGGCTTTTGACTACAGAATTACAAGTAGCAGAAAGCATCATCTAATGCCCATTGGTGGCAGCAGCTTTCCTTCTCAGACCAGATCTATGTTGTGTTGGTTAGAGCTGTGGAAGATCAGGCTTGGACCTAGTCCTCTGGCACTCCCACACATCCAAAATGACTTTTTAAATGCCTTTTCTGCTTTATTTGCCAGAATAAGCTTCTGATACACTCAGCACAGAGCTTACCTTATTTAAAACACTTGCATTTTTGGTAAATAAAAGAATATCATCTAAAACACAAAAAAAGAGGGGGACCTGGGTGGCTCAGCTGGTTAAGCATCTGCCTCTTCATTTTGGGTCAGGTCATGATCTCGGGGTCATGGGATCGAGCCCCGTGTCATACCCCACTCTCAACAGGGAATCTGTTTGAGATCCCCTCTGTCTCCTTCTGCCCCTCCCTCTGCATGCTCTCTCTCCTTCTCTCTCTCTTTCAAGTAAATAAATAAGTTTTTTAGAAAATGGGGTTTAGGTTGGATACTGAGAACTCAATACATACACAAAACTGCAGTTTTTAGTCTTTAGCAGTTTTGCAGAATTAATTGTTCTCCTGCCTGCATCTTCTTGTCTACTATATTTCCTCAGCCTTTCTCCCAGAGGAAAGACTTTCTCCTGGTACATGTAAATCACATACATTTATAAAGCATTATAATCCTTTGGTGCTGATCTTGGGACCTGGTATTTGACAAGACATAAAGATTTATATTCAATCTTGACATTTAATGTTGTAGGAAATCCTCATTTTATTCCATATCTCTTTACATGAGCTAGCTATAATGTTATTTCCTCTTTTTCTTTCAGGTCTATATCCCAAATTACTTATATAGGGACCTTTCAGAAGAACAAAAATGTAGGCTACTTCTATGAGTTCTCCTGGACTAAAATTAACTAGATGCTTTCTTAAAAATACCTCATTCAGGAAGGTAGGTTAGGTTGCAGGAACAAAAGAAAAGAATTCACACACACACAATTTTCTTTTCTATTCTTTTTCTTTCTTTTCTTTTCTTTTTCTTTCTTTTCTTTTAGACTATAATAGAGTTTTGGTCTTCAAAAGTTGAGCTTATAAAGTGAGAGATGGAGATGTAGTGAGTAGGGTAGATGGACCAAGGCCTACCTGGGATGTATTCCTAAAAGGCTTTTGGATTAAATAGCTCACCATTCCAATCCTGGCTCAGTAAACAGCTCAACCATGTACATGTTCTCTCTTAAAGCTGGTGTGCTTTACTTTCATAACCTGCAAAGGAGAAACAAAAGATCTGACTATCCTGGTTGCGTGAGAACCAAGTGACTCTACAGGTATGAATTGTCTAGTAAATTGGACCTACCCTTAAAGGATTAGGACAGGGTGTACTATTTTTTTTGGTAAGTATTCACTATGTCTTCTTTTTAAAAAAAAAGAGTTATTTATTTATTTTAGAGAGAGAGAAACAGCATGAGTAGGAGGGGCAGAATGAAAGGGAGAGAGATTCCCAAACAGATTCCATGCTGATCATGGAGCCTTATGCAGGGCTTGATCTCACGACCTTGAGATCATGACCTGACCCCAAACCAAGAGTCTGACACTTAAATGACTGAGCCACCGAAGTGCCCTTCTTCACTATATCTTCTATTATTAATGAAAAGTCTACATTTTGTGGGACCACTGATGTCCACTTTTAACCATATTTTTGTCAATGGATGTGAGTATCAGTGATGATTAGTTGTTGAATAGAGGCTTTAGATATGTTTGAGAAGCTTGGATTATACTCTAACTGGCCTGCTTTCCATCATGAGAAGAACATGCCCAAGTACTCAGTCACTGTTTTATCAGTCTAGGTCCTGGAATGAGAGACAGGTAGAACAGACCTGAAGCACACCTTTGACTGGGGCTTAACCCAGCAGAGCCCGGTAGAAATGTAGATAACCCGCAGATCCAAGAAAGAAAATTACATGTTTGCTGTAAGCTGCTAAGATTTGATTTGATTTTTTTATTTTTTTAATTTTATTGTTATACACAGTTGACTAATATAAGGGCCAATCAATGTTCCATTTTTCTTATCTAAGCCTCAGAGATTTCCTGAAGACCAACTCCAGCAAGAGGAGTCTGTACCTACTTACACTAACCCTTTAGAGGGCAGTTTTACTGTTTGATTGCGGAGCAGTGAATTGAACTTTGTCTCCTTCAAAGCTCAGGAACAAGTGACTTGTAACGAGCTTAATAATGAAAAGGTAACATTTGCTGCAGCTTGACTACATAAAATAAGGCCTGATGAAAATGAAATATTAATATGCAGGTTATGTTAGATGCTGCTTCAGAGTTTCAGGAAAAATGAACACTAATCAAATGAGGGTGTCACACAATACACAGCAAGCAGAGAGCCAATTATGTAAATGAATGCCCAAGGTTAGCATGATACAATGCTTTTTAATTTGACTAATATTAAAATCAACTTGTTCTTAATGTAATAGATGGTTGTGACAACAGTTAAAGAGCACCAAATGTTTCTGTAATCCCCTGTCAAATTAGAAATGCTGTTGTGAGTGACCTGCTTTCCTCAGTACAATACTTGAAAGGCTCAAAATACACAATATTTCCTTGGTTTCAGAAACATTAAGACTAAAATGATTCTGAGATGAGTCATGTGAACAGTGTACATCTTCCTCCTTCACCTGAAAATATGTAACAGTGAACTCCTGTCGTCACAGTGCATTTCCAAAATAAGACCTTCTCTCATTTAGCTGAATTCACTTGAACTTAACAGATAAACTGAAGATATGTTTTTAAATTATATAAATTTTATTTCTGACTCGATATGAAAAAATCTTCAGCAGGAACTGTGTTCATCTTTCATTTTCCTCTTTGCCAACCTGCTTACCCAGCTAGTGCACTTAAAACAAAACAAAACAAAACAATCCAGAAACATTACTCACCATATAAAGAGACCATGGATTTAATTCTCTGTATAAAGTAAATGCACATGTACACATATACTTGTAAATCTGAAAGTGAAAACACATAAACAGACATGCAAAAAATACAGCTATATTATTTTCAACACTAAAAGAATGCATTATCTGCACACCACTGGAACATTTAACATATTTTAATTTTTAAAGCCAAATTTAGGAATGATAATGTATCATTTGAGGAACGTGATATCTTTCTTTATAGTGTTTAATCATGTATATATGAAATTGATTTTTCCTATAGAATGACAAATGTAGAATTCTCATAAGCTATTTCTTCTAAGAAGAAATGACAAAATCATTTTCACCTTGACAGTGCTCTGAAACTGTCAGAGTGTTTTTGTGCTAGTCTGAAATTTTCACCAAAAGGAAAAATAAAATAAAATAAAAAAACAGGATGAAGTAAAGGGGAGGTTTAGGGAAGGAGGCAACAAACTCACCTCTCTATTTAGACATTTATCTCTAGTGATCAAGATATGCAATTAGACAAAAGTAATGTGATTGTTGCTTTAAATTAAACATATTGATTGCATATCTTTGAACCTGATGATGAGAACTGATAGTGAATATTCCAGATATCTGTTCTCAATTCTCAAAAAAAAAAAAAAAAGTGAGGTATTAATTAATTATTCCTCAGTTTCTGTACTTGACTTTCTGGACCTAATGATTATAACATCTGTGTATTATTTTATTTAAGAAAAGAAATATACAAGTTAAAATACAAAATTCCATACAGAACCTATAAGTATCTCATGTAATAAAGGGCCCTCGAGTTTACACTTCATTGGTTTCTAGAAATCCATTCTTATATATAAATAATAATTGACAAAGGTTCTGTTCATGTTATTAAATACTCTCCCTTCAAGGAAAAAAATAGTGCTTTGAAGTATTAATGTGTTGAGACTTATAAAACAAAGTTTAACAGAAAAAAAATCTTCAGAAGAAATACACTGATCCACTATTTTAAAATACTATTATACTCAACTGAATTTTAGTCTTAAAAATGTTTTAAGTATAATTGTTCATGTCACCCAGAAGGTTAGGGGAAATAAGTTAATGTTGACATGATTTTGACATTTTTTAAAAGATCTTTCTCTTTTTATTATATATTTTTTTAAATTTTATTTACGTGTGTATTTCAGAGTGAGAGCATGTGTGCATGTGAGTTGGGGGAGGAGCAGAGGGAAAGAGAGAGAAAGAATCCTCAGCTGACTCTGCACTGAGCACAGAGCCCCATGTGAGCCACACTCCTATGACCCTGAGATTATGACCTGAACCAAAATCAAGACTCAGATGGTCAACTGACAGAGCCACCCAGGAGCCTCTCACCTTTTTTAAAATTTTAATCTCTGTTTGCATTTTAATATATATGAGATAAAAATATTTATTTTTTTAGGAGCAAAATCTATTGAACGTCTCAATTAGTTATGCTCAAGGTGTAGTAATGAGCACTCAAAGATATACCCATAAACACACTTCTTTTTGAAATTCACAAAAATATAAATCAAATACATAAATTTTATTTTTAAAATCATTACCAAATAATATGTAAGCCAATTTGAGGACTTCAGATATTTAGAAGGAACTATCTTTCTCATTGTTTAATAGTTATATAAATGATAATGCAATTTTAAATAAAAATAATACATAAATTTTTACTTTGGCTATTGCTATGTGAAATAACTAAACATTAGAAATAACAATGATTTGGATTGTACTTCTATGATCACCTATTCATTACTTAGATACAAAGTAATAGCCAGCCTATAATATATCCAAATTACCTGTATTATTTTGTGCTTTGGCTTTAAACAGAATGTTAAAGTTATAGAGTTCTACTGTCAAAGAAGGTAGCCATTAGCCACATGTGACTAAGTTTAATTGTTAATTAATAAAATTGAACTAAATAAAAAATTCAGTTCCTGAGTTTTCCTAGCCATATTACATAGCCACACGTAGCTGATGGCTACCATATTTGGTAGCATATAGAATATTTCTATCATGACAGAATTTACACTATGCAATGCTATAACAGAGGCTCTGAAAAACTGCCTGAGAAATTGTCCCTAAATTGACAGAGTCTTCCACTAAAGATTTCAAGATCTCCCAGACACTACCACCACATTGCTTTGTTTTTTTTCAGCTTTATCTTTATCTGCTATATATATGCTCCTGGCTTTCATTTATTTTAAAAATTGTTTTACTATTAGAAAAAGGTGTGGTGCTCAGTAACCTTGTACAATAACATAATTAAGCATGCTTAAGAGGTAGAATCTTCCTTTTTACCAAAATATTTTATTGCACATATTTTAAATATATGGAGATATAGAAAGAATAGCACAATAGAAGCCCATATAAACCCAGCCAATGTTTGAACGTTCCTTGCTCAGGAACTGAGGAAGCCATAAAGAGGAAATCATTAAAGATGTTAAATATTTGGATAATACTTAATCAAATCCAGTAACTGATAGCTATTGAACACATCCAACAATTTAAGAATATACATTATTAATTTCAATTATTTCAAGTGCACAAAGAAAATTTACCAAATTAAAACACATATTCTGGGCCATAAAACACCCACAGAAAATTTCAGAAGGTTAAAAATATACTGAATACATTCTCTTGTTACAATTACATTAAACTGTCAATGAAGAAAAAGCAAACACCTAGAAAATTACCAAATATTTGAAAATGAAAGATAATGCTTCTAAATAGCCCATAAGTCGAAAAAGGACTTAAAAGAAAAAGTTACAAGATATTTCAAACTGAAGGTTAATAAAACCACAACATATCAACATGTGTGGGATGAAGATAATGCAGTGCTCAGATGGCAATTTATAACTTTAAATACCTATCTTAGAAACGGGAACAGTATCACATCATTTGTCTAAGCCTTAAAATTATACAGTAGGAGAAAAAAAAAAAGCACATTAAAGTCCCAGAAAGTTAAAAGAAGGGGATGATAAGAGAAAAAAGTAATCATATAGAAAAAGGACAACTGGGGCGCCTGGGTGGGTCAGTGGGTTAAAGCCTCTGCCTTCAGCTCAGATCATGATCTTGGGGTCCTGGGATCGAGCCCGCATCGGGCTCTCTGCTCGGCGGGGAGCCTGCTTCCTCCTCTCTCTCTCTGACCTGTGATCTCTATCTGTCAAATAAATAAATAAAATCTTAAAAAAAAAAAAAAAGAAAGAAAAAGGACAACTATTTCATAAGTTAACAAAGCCAAAAGTTTGTTCTTCAAAAATATTAGTAAAATTGATAAACGAACCCCAAGTAATACTAATTCAGAAAACACAGGAAAAGAGAAATTAATACTAGAGCTCCTAATGACATGAACTTTATGTGAAAAAAAATGACAGATTAAATGGAAAAAATTACAAAATAATTTGCCTTACCAAAACAGAAAGTGGAACAAATGAAAATCTAAACAGCATTCTTTAGAATTAAAAAAATATATATATCTTGTATTACAAACCTTTTCCACAAATATTGAGATTCAGGATTTCACTGTAGAAAAAAAAAATCCATCAATCTCTCAAATAAATAACACCACTGTAACAAACCCACATACTTTCAGAAAATAGCCGAGGCAGGTGTTCTTAATGACTTATTATAAGAAAGCAGAGTCAGCCAAATATAAAAATCTGACACTGACATCACACACACACACACACACACACACACACACACACACGTCCTTCATGAACATAGATCCAAAAAGCCATAATAAATGTTGATTAAATAAAATCCAGCCATATATAAGAAGGGTGATATACCCATGATCAACTGCAACTTATTTGAATAACGAAGTAAGTACATTTAATAACCACATCAACATCTTGTCACCAGGAAACCCAGGCTCAGATCTTTCCTGAACACACATCCATTGTTCATTCTGCAGCACCCAAGCTGTTGAGTGCAATCCACTTAGCAGCAATGAAAACTTTGTGGTCATTCCAGCTTTGCCTACATCACAATTCCCAATCAGGAAGAGGAGAGTGAGGAGATGACTGTTCTTGAACGTGTAATTTCATTAGTGCCTTCAGAGCTCATTGCTTCCCTGCTGGTTCTGTTTTGCATTCCTCTTACATTATTCCTAGAAGCTTAGCAGGAGCCCTTTCCTCAGCCCTTCCAAAGGTTTGGAGCCATTGAATTATTTGTACAACATCCTTGGTTTAAACTATGTACAGTGATTTCTGTTTCCTCAACCAAACTCTGTCTGATAGACCCATATTAGTCTTCATATGTGAAAGCCAGATACTTCATACTTACTTAAAAGCAATACGAACAATTTAATATAAACTTTGGCAATTTTTGTTGGGATTATCATTTTAATGATGTCATCATTCATTCAGCATATCTGCTATGATATAATACACATATTCCATAAGAACATGAAACTTGTGGGAATTTCTAGAAATGTTAGAATGTTTTTATAAATATTTAATATTTTTCATTTCAATATATCTAGATTTAGAATTTACAAGACATTCAGCACTACTGCCATTATCTTCTTTTGGTGATCTTTGGATTCATACACCAAAGATCTTCAAGTTTGTTCAAGTTTCCTCATCCTTAATCGAACTCATGGATTTAGTTGTTTAAAATCTAAAGGGAAAAATGAAAATTAAATACCCATGGGTTGGGGGCATAACATAATGACAAAAAAAGTTCAGTGAATACAGAAATTTAAATAAGCATAATTTCACTTCTCATTTGAGTTTGATGATTTCTGTTTCTGTGCCACTGGCATGCCCTACCCACATGACATGAGTGTCATCGTCTTTTTCTTTTTGTTTTTTACGGTCTTCCTGCTACCACTTAACTCCTGCTCCCTATCCTTTTGCTTCTTATCTGCTGCTTCATTTGTATTCATGCTACTTTGTATCTTTACAGTCAACCCAACACCTTAAAAAGTCTAAAAGGAAATTTTCTGCTTTAAAACCAAATAATGATCTATATGTGGATTCCTGATTTGACTTGGTTAGTCTTGGCATACATTTATGATCATAGCATACTTATTCACATGATTCATTATATTCTTAAAAGATTGCTCTGGGTTTAAGTGGCAAATTTTTGGGTGTCCTTACTTATAATAGTTTGCATGATCTAGAAGTTACTCATCTCCTCAAACTCTACTTCTACATACATTTGCTCATATATCTTTTTCCATTTATCCATACTGGTCTATTTTTATTTTCTTTGGAACACCAAGCTCATTGCTACCAATGTATTTATTTTTTAAGAGCGAGAGAACATGCATGAACGTGAGTCAGGGGGAGGAACAGTGGGAGAGGAAGAGAATCTCAAGGAGGTCCCACGTGTGGACCTGACACAGGGCTTGATCTCATGACCCTGAGATCATGACCTGAGCCAAAATCAAGAGTCTTATGCTTAACTGACTGAGCTACCCGGGCTCCCCTCTGTCAATGTATTTTGAAACATTCTGTATTCTGTGCCTTCATTATACATAATTCAAATGTTGTCTTACTAATTTAATTGGGCTCATCCTTTAGGTTTTAGCTTATATATGAGTTCCATAGAAAGGTTTTCTTAAATTCAATCATAATTTGATTATTCTGTTTCTTTTTTATGACTGCCTATCTTTCTCAACTAACAATTGCATATTCTTCATTAATTTATTTCTTCTATTACTTTGTGAACTTGAGATTGTCCATAAGAATCGTAACTATTTAGTATATCACTGTTTACATTGTGCCTAGAAGAGTTTCTGGAACATACAGTTATTTGCTATTTAAATAAATAAAAGGTAATCTTACTGCAAAAATCATCATCCAAATAATCTCCTCCAGATGGTTTTACCCACAATAATTATGCATTTAAGATAAATTCATAAAAATCTGATTATATAAGTCAATTATTTTTAAAATGACTTCAAAGAATAGTGCAAATGGTAATTCCTTAAGAAATTGTACTCGTGGACTTTATATATTCTTAAGTCTCTGTGTGATGAGATAACTGGAGGGAAGACAATTATACAGTCATATTTATGCTAACTTTCAGACTTTTATCTTTATGATCATTATTGCCTTGATTTTGATATAGTGGAGTATCATTACTCCTTATTTGACATTATGTTGCAGGATATGTGTCTATGAAATTATGAGACTTTAAAAAATGAATTATCCAATAGTTTTACATTTTTTCACTAGTGAGGGTAATCATTTTCTACTGACATGGCAATTTCAATGGTTTTCGTGTGAAATCTGAATGAGAGGGGGTTTATAGACAAAATAAGTAAGAGAAATTGGTCACAACAAGTATAGATGATGCTATCAATTCCTAAAGTTGTTTTCAGTACTCCAGGTCATTCCAGTCCTGTGCCCATCCACTCCAATCCCCGTACACTATTGCCTTTGCTTTGGACTTTGGCCACCCTGTGGTCATATCTCTAAAGACATGTTTTTTGCTGGATTATATGTTCAACAATTGAATTCTAACAATGCCATAGCTATTAAGGGTTAATTCTTCAAAGTTTGTCAGGAACTCCATATGAAATTTCAAGGAGACACTTGAATATAATACTGTGACAGGAAGTTGTGATTCAGATTTTCATTATTTTTCAGTTACCTGACAAGTGGTGAGGTGAGAACTCAGGGAGCTTCCATATGCTGGTGCATTGGTTGTAGTTATTTCCTTATGGCATCAACATGCATATGAAGTTTAACATTCTAGTGTACACTGCTTGAAATCACACACAGGTGTATATTTAGTATACACACATACAAACATGTAACACAGTGTAGTGCAAGCATCACTACATTTAAGGTAGGACATCTGGATTTTAGTTCTGGTTTCACCACTCTCTAAATATGTATCCTTGGATATGTCTCAGAATAAGCTTTTTGTATAAAAAATGAAAGTGTCACAACTACTTAAAATGATTATTGTGAACATAAAATAAGAAGGTACTAGTGAAAACAATTGGGAGATTATAGCATATTAATACATCATTATATAGCATCACTATATATATAATATATATGTATATTTCCAGTTATAATTGTATATTATATATTTCCAGTTAATAATTATATATGTATATATACATTATATATGTATATGTACATATATATATGTACACACATGTACACATGTATATGTATATTTCCAGTTGATAATTTAAGAACAAATATGTTAATGTAGATGTTACATGGATCATTTATCACCTAATGGTGCACTGTTACAAAATTGAAGCAAAACTTTTAGTGTTTACTCATCGAGATAAGCATCAAAATGTGTACTACTATGTGATAGCTTTTACATAGTTTGCAAAACTCATGTTTTCCTTTTTAGCATATAATTATTTTAAATACATAATATACTTTCAAATGTTTCCTATGTAAAGAAATGATTCCTATAAGAATGCATAGTTCAAAGGTGGTTACTGAAGGCTGGAGGACAGGGGTATGGGAAACAAGGGCTCACTGGGTATAAGGTTTCTTTTTGGGGTGATAAAATGCTTTGGAACTAAGTAGAGATGGTAGTTATAGACCATTTTGAATGTATTAAATGCCACTGAATTGTTCGTGTTAAAATGGTTAGTTTATGAATGTGAAGCTTTACCTCAATTTTTAAAACTGGGAAAAGAAATTAATTTATAAATATTTCTTAGATCTAAGGGAATCCTTCCTTCCATAATTGCTGGGTAAAAAAATCACATAGTCTTCTTCCCTATATTTTATAAAACAGTGGTCTACCCATACCTTGGTTGGACAATAAATTATTAAAATACTACATTTTCATACTAAGAAAAGTTCAGTATTTTCAGAAAACTTGGAGGACTCCTAACTGATGTAAATATTTATTTTTTTTTTAAAGATTTTATTTATTTATTTGGCAGAGATCACAAGTAGGCAGAGAGGCAGGCAGAGAGAGAGAGGGGGAAGCAGGCTCCCTGCTGAGCAGAGAGTCCGATGCGGGGCTCGATCCCAGGACCCTGAGATCATGACCTGAGCTGAAGGCAGAGGCTTAACCCACTGAGCCACCCAGGTGCCCCTGATATACATATTTAGCTTGAAGCTGATATTTTATATCATCATAATTAAAATTCTGTGGATCTAAATACTGTTCCAGTGTTATGTCCAATCTTCCAATCTCCCTCCTTTTGTTAATCTGATTTTTATATTGAGTGCTAAAAGGAATGTGTATAATAAAAGTAACTAATGATCCTTTCTTTGCATATTGCAGCAGTATGATTTCCTTGTTGATTCATATAGATTTTAACTTTGGCAGTGTTGACAATTATTTCTTTTTTGGTTGGGAAATGACCATAATTGCAAATACTTAGCTGAATATCAGTAGCTTAGTTTTACATGAGAGTTTCTTCCTGCCCCTTGATATGCCCCATAGGTCATTAATGCATAAGTGCTGTTTTATGAACCATTCTGTTTTAAAATTCGATAGATCTTTTGTTATAATTTTAGTATTTTAAAGGTTTGTGACACACCACTAAAGATATATTGCATAATGGATGTTTCTATCTTTCAGTAAGATATTTTATTTTTTAATTAACCTACTATTAATAGTGTGGGGGACTTTTACAATTTCATTGCCCCAATTCTCTAACAAATTCATAACTTCAGAAAATAGAGAGATTATTGGAAAATGAAGGCAATTTAAGATATATATCATCTAATATTAATATGTAGACATTTTCCTGTATCCTAATTCAAACAGACATGCATTTTTTAATCTAACAAGAGCTGTGACTATGAACTGGGTATAGATGATGTTAACAAATTATTTTAGGAATTGTGTGAATGATAGTAGCACAGTGTGTATGTTAAAAGTTCTTGCTTTTCAGAGACTTAGTCTTAGCCAACTGAATATTATCATGCTGATATTTTCTTTAAAATACCCCAGTAAAAAATAGTTAAACTAATCAAATAATGTAGCTAAATGAAATAGGTAAATGAATGAATAATATGCTATCTAACTAACTAAATGTTTAAGAGTGAATGTGTGGATAAATAAAAATGAAAAAAAAAGTCAAATTGATGATAATTGCTAACGTGGTTGATGTGTAGCTGGGATTTATTATGTTTTTCTCTCTGCCAAGACTCCCAATAGAATTGAAAAAAAAAAAAAAAAAGTCACACATTCCTTTTGTTCCTCCCTATCTTCTTTGTTTAATACATGTTATTATCCAAACAACCAAAGGTACAAAACTACAAGAATAATTCCTTTATTTTCTAAAACTCTTATTTGATGGCCTACTCTCAAAACTAGTTGAAATTTGGCCGACACCTCTTGCTATGACTAAACTGTTATTCCCCAAAGTAGAACTCTCCTTTGTAATCATTCTCATATTACATCATTCTGAATAAAAGCCAATACTTAAAAGCGATCTTACTGATTTTTCTCACTTACTCTATGGTTTTAGACAATAAAATCTGTGATAAAAAAAGATGAAAATTATCTTTAAATTTAAGCAAATGGATTTGATATCTATTCAAATGATGGTGATTTTTTTCAACTTAAGTGATTAATATCTTCCATTACATGAAGAGGTATGAATCTATTAAGCATATTAGCAACTCTGAAAAAAAAATTTTTACTTGTTTAGAGTCCAATATGTCTAAACTTCACGTTGCATTTTATCAATATTCTATCCATACTAGACACTTACATATTTTTAAAAATCACGTAGTAGGAAAATTTGTTTCAGCATGTTTCGGTGTAAAGCCATGTCCAGGAAATTGTGGGTTTGATTAACTCTAAAAATGTCTTTATATCTATTTTATTTTTATAAATACTTAAAAAGAATAAAAATGATAAGATCATACACACATAACATACAGGTCTCCCATTATAATGTACATTTCAAAGAATTCAGTTAATTTACACAGTATGCAATCATCACTACAATCTAGCTTAAGAATATTTTCATCATGACAAAATATTCCCCCATATCACTTTAAGTAAATGACAAAAATATTAGCTCTTAGTTTTCTTTTTGAAATTATATGTCAAGAGATAATATCCTGGATGATTTCAATACACTGAAACTTGTTGAGACGTGTTTATGGTCAGTTTGGTCAGATATCATAGTGTGGATAATTTGAACATTGTACAATTTGTTGAAACTTGCTTTATGGCCAGCAAATATAATCACTTCTGGTAAATGGTCTATGTTCACTTGAAATAAATATTCTTGAAAACTCCGCTGTCAGTCATGTCATAGCTCCTTTGACAGTAATGTATACGTGTTTTTTCTAGATAGTGTGAAGATAGTGTTTTTGATGTCTGGTTGTCTTTTTTTTTTAAGATTTTATTTATTTATTTGACAGAGAGAAAGGGGGGAGCAGGGGAAGCAGCAGACAGAGGGAGGAAGAAGCAGGCTTCCTGCTGAGCTGGGAGCCTGATGCAGGGCTTGATCCCAGGACTCTGGGATCATGATCTGATCTTAAGGCAGAGACTTAACCCACTGAGCCACCCAGGCGCTCTCTGTCTGGTTGTCTTACTATGATATATCTTGATATGTTTGTAATTATTTTGTTTATGACTTACAGACAATCTTCATCCCATGGATTGATGCCCACATCCTATTAGCAGTAATAGTAGTAGATTTAGCTTTGCTATATAGTTCATAAAAACAGTATCTCCATTTGACACAACATTTACTGAATTTTAAGAAAAGAAACAGGAAGGAAAAATGCAAAGAATGTTCAGTAACAGCATCTCAATTATCTCCTAACTCCTATGCATCTGATGTTCTAGTCATTCCATATTGGCTGTAGATGTTCACAAGACTAGAGGCTGAGTGTTCATAGACAATCTCTGCTCCAGGAAGCCATGCACCAAGGGATTTCTTTGGCTTATTCACATAATCCACTCAGGGAAATGCAACTTACTTCCATTCCCCAGGCAAGCTGCAATTCATCATTCTTAGTTCTCAGCACTGAATGAACAATCTCAACAAGGAATTACAGGTGCTTGGTCTGGCATATAGTCTTTGTTCAGATTCTCCTTCGTCTTGGATAAAGTAGATACAGGGCAGCCCTGAATGGTTCCATAAATAAAGATTATACAAAGTATTCAAACATGGGCAAAAGCTTCATGCATCCTGAGACTATAATAAAAATCTTAGAACTTCTTTTTATCTGTTTCTTTTTTCCACTCCCTCCCTAAAGCACCTGTCAAGGATTACCTTGATATCCTTGCTACAGCTTATCTAGAAAAGCAAACAAACAAACAAACAAAAAACAAAACAAAACAAAACAAAAACTAACAACTACAAAAACAAAAAACCCTTAAGGGGAAAAATTACAGAATTAGAATTCTCTTGTGAAACACATTAAACATGACCATAGTCCTAATAAGCTTTCTGATAATCCTTCAACAATAGATTATTTTTCACATAACTTTACCTATTATTACTTGCAAATTTCAATAGATGTTGATAGAAGTATTTAACTGTGTGTGTGTAACTTCACCAAAGCTAAATTTATTTCTTCTTTTTTTCTGTTATTAGTCTCCATGTTTATTATATCACTTTGAATTTTAGGTCAGCTATTCAAAATGTATGTTTTTCTCGGAGATCATTCTCTATAGAATTTCGTTTTTATTTAAGTATACATTTCAACCAAAAATACATTTTTTAACCCTATAGATTTGTTGTAGTATAATGATTAACACACCACATGTGGATTAATAACAATGTCAGAGTTTTATTTCTTCTTGGAAAACAAACAAACAAAAATGTTCTTTCCCATGTACTGTACATATTCTCCCTTGAGAGTCCTTAGAACATACTACTCTGTAAATTCTAAGTTCCATGGTATCTGGGGGTTTTAACTATAACTAACCTGCAAAAAAGATGTTTTTCTTTGATATATGTTTCCCAATATCACTGAGAAGGGTCACTCGTCTACCTACATGGAGTCAATACAATGTTGATCATTAATATGACTGGTTTAACCAATTGTACTTGGAAATATAAGTTCCTATTAAATTGGGGCACAGTGGTAAAGAGGGTGCAGAAGTAAATAGCACAACTGATAGTGGTGATTTTGTATTATATCCACAGACAATGGGATTCCACCAAATCGACCTCATTATCCTGAGACTCCAGCATTCCCAGCCATGTCCTTTAAATACATCAGAGTGTATTGTAATTAACACATTAACAATACTTTCTTTAGTGAAGGTATGCACCCTCTCCAGGATTTTCATGAGATTATTCCAATGCTAGTTTTGAAATAGTTGTATTTAGCTTTGTCAGATTTTTCAGGTGACTAACAAACATGTCCAATTTCCTGGAAGAGAATGACAGTAGTGTTTCCATCTAGGAGTTACCTTGTTATCATCATTGTGCCCAAACCTCCAGATAATAAATTTCTCTTTAGATCCACACAGTCAGTCTAGTTCCCAAGATCGCCAATGCCCTGTGAATTGGGCCCATTGTCAATTAAGTTACTACAAATGCTACGTTTATTGAATGCCGTGGCATTGAAGCAATTTACATATAATATATTTGCCTATTAGAATTGTGTCCCCCAGGAAATGTGTTGTCCTTCATACCCAGGAAATTGCTTGAACAGGATGTCATTCTGATTCACAGCAACACATGCATCAGATGTTGTATGCCAGTCAGAGTAAATCTAGTCAAGCTCAGAGGGAAGATTTATCTTTGTGCTGAATAGGAACCAATATTATAAAAATAACAACAACAAAAAAAATAACCCAAATGAAAATTTCCACACTGCCGTTGCAAGTGAAATATCACAGGACACAGATTGATGTCTTTCCTTCAAATCATCAAAGTATACTTGTCAGGTGAATTTCATAGCTTGAATTTATTCAATTCTTCTCAGAGGATAACAAATCAGGGATGTCTTTGGGAATTGGCCATGGATTGGTACCACAACTGAGAGAAACAAGTGTGAATATTCTTTTATTCTGATAGAGGAGTTCTTTGAAGAGAGTGATGGTATCCTTTCTCAGCATTATTTTCCATTTATGGGCTCCATTACTTTCTGTGACAATTTCCCCGCCTTTTCCATTTTTTACCTATTATTATGTAGACTTGACGTTCTGAATGGGAGTCTTTGACTGAGCCATCTATACCGGCTACCCACAGGGAAAGTTTCAGGAATAGACTACCAGAGTTTCCTTTTTGGTTTGTTCTCTAGAAGGATTTGTGCCGGGAAAATAAAATACTAATGGGATTGTCTTTACCAATGGGATCTTGTGTGCACATCATTAAGTCTAGTTTGGGCTCTAAAGGGAAGTCACTTTTCAACCTACTGTTGTGTTATTCTGAGGAAATAAAATACTGTCCTGAGCAGAAGCCTCCCTCGGCCAGGATAGTAAGTGCAGTCTGATGCCTGGTGTAATTGTATCTGGCAAGAGAATGGCAAAATTTTGTGATGTAGGAGAGAGAGAATTTTATGATCCCCTGGATTCCCCAACACATGCCCCCATTCTCATCAACACATATGAAAACTTTCCAAAGAATTCCCTATTTACTATTCCTTATATTTAGATAAAGCACAAATTTGGCCAGTCTAGGCAGCCAGTCCTTCATGCCCTTATCATCTCCTTTTAAAGTTATAATGGCAGTTTAGCAAATTATTTCAAAGTTTCCTACAACATTGTGAGCAAACCACCTCAGCAAAACAAAATGAAAGAGAACAATTTATTGTGGCATCTCAGTGGCTCAGTCAGTTAAGCCTCTGCCATTGGCTCAGGTCATGATCCCGGGGTCCTGGGATCCAGCCCTACATTGGGCTTTGCTCAGTTGGGAGTCTGCTTCTTTCTCTCCCTCTCCCCCAAACCCTGCGTTGTGCTCTCTCTCTCTCTCTTATTTGACAGATTTCGTTTATTTATTTATTTATTTATTTATTTTTACTTATTTGAGAGATAAATAAGTAAATAAAATCTTAAAATAAAACAATCTATTATGTTCTTGGATATCCCTGGAAGACTCCGAACATAAAGTTATTTGAAGGATCACTAATTCACATGTCTGAGGGAAGATGCTGACTGACAGTGAGAAAGACCTTATTTACTATCCTGGAAATCCATGTAGACTCTCCATGTCGACTTCCTCACAGGATGAATGTTAGGTTCCAAGGGCAATTACCTTTAGAGTTCATAAGATAGAAGCTAATCTTTTTATGACTTATTTTCAAAAGCCATATAGTACTCCTTTAGCCTAGACTCTAAGGGTCTAAGCAGTCCATAAGGCCAACTCAGATTCCATGAGAGAGAATATATACCTTTCCTCCCAATGAAAGCAAGGTCAGTAACAGGAAAAGTAGAACATATGAGATAGGGGGAAGGAGAAGAGGACACTAAAGAATTGTGGAAACCAATGAAAACCTAAAAATGGGTAATTGGAATCCAAGAATACAAAGAGAGAGGCTATAAAAAGCCAGTATTTGAAATGGCAATGGACATGCATTTCCAAAATCCAATGGATGATACAAAAAAGAAAGGGTAGATGCCTAGTTTGGTAGACTTTCCTCTAACATTACAGATACCTGAAAATTTGATTCTTGATTAAATTCACCTTGAAACATTAACTCCAGGAGCTATTAGGAATTTGATAATATTGGATCAATGATAACTGAGAATCCAGCCCAGGGCTATGCACTGAACAAAGCATCTGTATCTCATTGTCAACATTGTTTATCAAGTAATGAGTAACTGGAGACGATGAGATGCAGCTGCACTAGAAAATGGACATTATTATGTATCCCTGGAGAATTTTATAGCTAGCTAGTCACATAGCCTTAAGGGAATAATGTGACCAGCTAGGGTAATCACTGAAGGGAAACCACAGCTCTTTTGAGCTGACCTCTTCCTCAAACAATTATGTTCATCTTTTACAATTATACACATATTGAATGCAGAATATCTGGGTCTTTGGAAATAGAGACTACTAGTAATAGACTTTAGCTAAGCTGTTTTTGGTTCTCTTACTCTCAGAAAAAGAGAATATCCTCTCTTGGCTTTTAGGTAAATAAACTTGGTATGGAAAGAAGCCCGTTTTTTCTCATGAATCTGATTGTCAATCTAAACCCATGACCACTATTGCATAAAAGGCAGAAGGGACATTGCAAGGTAGATTACAAAGGGTGGGGGAAAAGCATAAAAAATAGAAAGTGGTTATGAAATATCATTTTCTGATTGCTGTCTATCTCTAAGTATAGTACTTCCACTAATATAGGAGGCAAAGTAAACAAAATCAAAGTTTTTGAAACATTTGAAACTGTGGCAAGAAAAATAATGCCCCCCTCCAACATGCTATGTCTTAATTCCCAAAATCTGTGTATATGTTACTTTGCATGGCAAAAGAATCACAGATATGATTAAGTTAAGGACCTTGAGATTTTCCTGAATTATCTGAGTGGGCACAATGTAATCATAGGAGTGCTTACAAAAGGAAAGAAGGAGGTTCAGGGTCAGAGAAGGAAAGATGGTAGAAGCAGTATTGGTTGGAGTGAAGTGTCCAGGAGCCAAGGAATACAGGCCGACTCCAGAAACTGAAAAGGCAGTAAGTGCATTCTTCTCTAGAGCCCCTTGAAGGAATATAGCTCTGCTGACATCTTAATTTTACCCCCCAAAGACACATTTTTGTTACTCTGACTTCTAAGAATACACAATTAAAAAAAATTAAATTGTTTTAAGATGCTAAATTTGTGGCAACTTGTCACAACTGCAAAAACAGTTATAGGTACTAGGGACATAAGGAAAAAACAGTGATGAGTAAAGAGGCAAGTCAAATGATATGGCTGTGATCTAACCGATGGCAGGAGCTATGATAGAGGTTGCCATCATCCCATGCATGAACCTTGATTCAACTCTCCTTTTAAGAGCTTTTAAGAGTATAAGAGACCATACTGGAACCTGGGCTAAACTGCCATTATGCAAGTAAGGTCTTTAATGGTATTAACAAAGTTTGAATCGTTCAAAAGCAGGAGGATGGTTGACATAAAAATAATGATAATGATAATAGTGGAAGTAAGAAAGAAGCAAACTGAGTGGTATGTATGATTAAATCAATAATGGGTAGTTAAAAAAGAGAAGACGAGGAATGCCTGAGTGGCTCAGTCGGTTAAGTGGCTGCCTTTGGCTCAGGTCATGATCCCAGGGTCCTGGGATTGAGTCCTGCATCAGGCTCCCTGCTCAGCAGGGATCCTGCTTCTTCCTCTCCCTCTGCCCCTGCTCATGTGCACATGCTCTCTCTCTCCCTCTCTCTCTGTCAAATTATATATATACATATATGTATATTTAGTCGCCTGCTCTACCCACTCAGCCAGCCAGGTGCCCCCAATAAAAAAGAGAAGACTAGGGGTACCTGGGGTGGCTCAGTGGGTTAAAGCCTCTGCCTTCGGCTCAGGTCATGATCCCAGGATCCTGGGATCGAGCCCCGCATGGGGCTCTCTGCTCGGCGAGGCTGCTTCCTCCTTTCTCTCTCTGCCTGCCTCTCTGCCTACTTGTGATCTCTGTCAAATAAATAAATAAAACCTTAAAAAAAAAAAAAAGAAAAAAGAGAAGACTAATGTGGTTGTTACAAAAAAGTAGTGGCACATTGTTGTCATCTAAGTGGAGGAAAACCAACCTCTGGCCAGGCCCCACAGCAGCTAAAAGAACCTGTTAACTACATTCCCTCCCTTCATCTTTGTGGATACACTTAATTCCAATAATGTTAAAGGAAATTAAAACAAACAAACAAACACACCAAGATGTCAGGCCAGGGTACTGAATAAACTCAGTCCTTCAATGTGCTAGTGGTAGACGGTGAATGATGTGGGGAAGAGTATCATTTCACCAAATCTCCAGCTAGGGTTCCAAGCCTGAGTGCTATGGTTAAAGTTAAATAGCCCAGGGTAGAAAACACAAATTTTGGAAGAAACAGATTTTGATGTACAAAATCTGGAAATATACTAAAATGAAACCTGGTGGGTAAATTCACATCATGGAAGCAGTGTTATGGTGAAACTATAGATTAACCTGTACAATTGAATGGTACAGGATGAGTAATTGGAATGGGACTATAAATGGGAGCAACTATCATTGGTGGCTTATAGTAGGATGTTGGGCAAGTCTGAACTTTGTTTTATTTTTATGCTAAATAGAAACTTTGGAATTTTTGAAAGCAGAAATTTTGTATTCAGTGATTGGATGGCAGAAGTAAGCATACTAGACCCAAAATATCTCCACTTGTTGAGAGTCCCCACTGACCTCTAAGAAAACTAAATGGTTCCTGAAAAGTAAATGCTCACTCTGGTGGCATGAATTACGTACTTTCTCTAATAGCATCAGCTGGCAGGTATGATGACAGGCTAAAGTATAAAATGGACTGTTAGACTGTCATAGACTTGGCTAAGGTTTCCTTTTATGTTCTATCTCAATTTTGAAGAAAGCTCAGCTTTTCTTTTTCTTTCCTTTCCTTTCCTATCCTCCCCCACCCCCTACCTTTTTGTTGAGTTCATCCACTATTCATTCCTTAGAGTGTCTGAATTTTCCAGTGTAGTGTTACATCCTGATGATATGAGAAGTATAGACTTGATTCATTACATTGATTTATATCATAGCATTATCTTTTACAAAAAAAGATGGCCAAGAAATTTTTAGAAATGGAATAGTATATATGACTGAAAGTGATGGCATATATACTATACATATTGAGATACATAATAATGGTAAGTTAAACCATCTAAAGTACAGGACCCTAATGATTCTGTCAAATTATTAGAACAGCTTGAGCATGGCCCACAAAAGACATTCCACAAACAATGTGATAAACAGACATACTGCTGCATTCCTTGAACAATAAAGCACTACAACACTATATGAAACTTGTCAGATTTTGGTGGACACATATACATCGCATATCCTCTGAACATCTATACAAAAAGTTATCAGAAATGAATCTGAATTTGTCTAGGGTTCAGAACAAAAAGAGTTGTTCGAAAGAGTTGCCGTACAAGAGGAGCTGTTAGGGAGATACAATGCTAATCGGGAATGTGTCATTGATGATTGATTATCTTATCTGTGAACTGTTTGTAGCCCTCCCTCATGGAACCAATAGAACCCCAAAGGAATTTTACTATCTTTTTTGCTGACTGGACCAAAACTTACAAGTTTGTGGAAAACAAAAAAGCAAGCCAGTTTACCAATGGAATCTTCCAAATCTCATTTTCACATTTCAGTTGGAAATCTATTACCATTTTGCCTGCAGAAGTCAAAAAGTGAGACTTGAAAATAGGCAGAAGTGGGAGAACCATACAGGGCTGTACAGGAACACCTAGAATCTTGTCCCCAGGTCGTGATATTTAGTTTTTTAAAATCCTAGGACATGACCGAAGATCTGTTCTTATTGCCAAGCAAACAGACCCTCTTTAATTGGATGAATTAAAACAGTTCTCCAAGGGGAACATAATCATAGACATTTCTGTGGAGAACATGAGGAGAGAATTACATTTGGCTATGCAGCTTCCTCCAACTCCAGAAAAGAAAAAAATGCAGTTGCTGATTCAGATGGGGTTTAGAATTCAAGAGCAGATTGCCTTCTGATCCTTGGAGATTGCTGTTTGAATATATGAAATGATAAGGCATAGAGGTGCTTAGGCCATATCATATCAATAGAACAATACATTCCTTAGTCATAAACTAAAGCTTCTAATGCAGTAAAGTGCTGTTCAAAAATAATAAAGAAATAGGGTGCCTCCAAGTCTCAGGCAGTTAAATGTCAAACTCTTGATCTTAGGTCAGGTCTTGATCTCAGGGTTGTTAGTTCAGGGCTCCATGCTGGGTATGGAGGCTACTTAATAATGATGATGATGAAGATGGATATGAAGATGAAGAAGAAGGAGAAAAAGGAGGAGGAGGAGGAAGGGAAGGAGGGAGGAAGAGAGGAGGAAGAAGAAGAAGAAGGAGGAGGAAGAGGAGGAAGGGGAGGGGGAGGAGGAGGGAGAGGAGGAGGAAAAGGAAGAAGAAGAAGAGAAAGAAGAAGGAGAAAGAAAGAAATTATCTAAAGGTAACTTCAGAAAAGAGTCTTGGAGGAAAAGTTTCAGGAAATAGTTGGCAGTAGTCCCAAGTGGCTCCAAATGGGTCCTGAGAAGACATAGCTCTACTTCAGGGGCTGCTTATCCTTTGACCAAAAGTACCTGAGAAAGAAGTAAGAATTTGGAACAAAGGATTGTGTCTCAATGTGTTTCATTGGGTTATATGTCTTTATATCAATAGAAATATTTCAATGGAGGCAATGTGCAAAAAAGCACAAAAAGCAAAATTTTGTGCAGACTTATCAGATCCCTTTATTACCACTGAGTATCAGTTGAGAGTTGGAATGAGGAAAAAAAACAGCTATTAACAAAAATGCAGCTGACAAGCAACATTATATTTTGCAAAATGATTTCTCTCTTTTCTATCCCCATGCTTCCACTTGGGCGTGGAAATCCATTCAAGTGGCCTATCACCTAGTTCACCTTTTTTCTTTCTTTCTTCCTTTCTTCCTTTCTTCCTTCCTTCCTTCCTTCCTTCCTTCCTTTCTTTCTTTTTTTTTTTTTTTTGGCTGTATACAATCTGTTGAATTACTTTTAGAGTTCTTAATTCCATATGCCCTAGCACATCTAGATTTTTAAAATTCATTTTGTCAGATTCCAATTCACTGTTAAATCTTCCATGATTTTTTTTCTATTTTCTAATAATTTTCTGTATATTCTGGAAACTATTAATTGTGATTAGTTTTCTCTTTGTTAGGTAGCTTTAATATATGAATTATCTGTGGATATAATTCTATTTTTTTCTTTGATTTCTAGTCAAGTAATACATTTTGTGTTTGTGTTTATATGTGTATATATTTGTGAGTCTAGTAAAAAAAAATTAAGACTGTATTTATTTATTTGGCAGAGAGAGAGAGAGAGAGAGAGAAAGAAAGCACAAGCAAGGGGAGCAGCAGGCGAAGAGGGAATCAGGCTCCCCACTGAGCAAAGAGCCCAATGTGGAACTCAATCCCAGGACCCTGGGATCCTAACCTGAGCCGAAGGCAGACACTTAACCAACTGAGCCACCCAGGAATTCCTGTGAGTCTATTAAAGTTTGACAATCCTAGACATTTCAAAAAAAGAAAAATTTTATAGTATTTAGACAATGTTATCCTCCTTTGGAAATAATTAACCTTTCCTTCTTTTAGGCAAATAGAGTGATGGCTATTCTCATTAATTATGGACTATCTTGAGTTGAGGCTATATTGCAATCCCTATAAATATAGGTTTACTTTGGATTTGTCTTTGGGTTTCCAGAGTTTTCAACTATAATCCTCTTTTATTTGGGGGTCCATTACTCTAATTGTTTTCGAACTCCAATATTTGCCTAATAAAGCTTCCGAAAATGTCCTGTTTGCTTGTCAGAGAACTTTTGCTGATGATTTTAGTCATAAACCTCAGGAAACCAGTATTCAGCAAATGTATTAAGATAGAAATCAGTCATGTCTTTGAAGTTCCATGTCTCCACCAGAAATTCATCTGGCATCTTTGTCTAGTCACAGTGCTACTCCCTGAGCCATCATTTGGATCTTCAACCTCCTGCTCTAATCAGAATTAGAGAATTCTCTTAGAATAGAAGTAGCTATAAGAGGTAGGTGACCACTCCAAGATTTCTCCTGCTTTGCCCTTGCCCCTCTAATTCTGATTGGCACAGTTAGCTATTCGTTGCCTCAAACAGATCATCTCTGTGTTTTGATGGCTTTTCTAGTTATTTTAGGGAGAAGTACTGATAGGCTGTCAGAATTTTCTATTCCACAAGAAGAGGAAATAAATCAAAGCACAGTTTATTAGACTTCTCATGTGAGGGAAATTAGAAGTCATTATTAGATAGCCTTGTTAGAGCTCAATGGCATATTTATGTATAAAATAAATATATAAAAACATATCAAACTGTAGAGGTTATAGATACATATCTTAAATTTAAAAGAATTATAGAAAAAAAAGTTGATACAGAGATCTTATTTTCCCATCAGTTCATTCTTGTAAAAAAAAAAAAAGGTGTGTGTTTTATTGACATTACCAATGCCTATGTATTGATAGTACATGCTTGAATTTTTGACCAGTCAGGCTATGTGTCCCAGCCTTACATAGTTATTAATGATGCCATTCATGATGCATGCTGGAAGTATATACCTGCAGTGAGTTTCTGAGTGTGTGTGTTTTTCTCCTTCTTTATTATTGTATAATTAACATACTATGCTATATTAATTTCAGGTGTACAACATAATGAGTCAACAATTCTATAAATTACTGAGAGCTCACTAAGATATAGTCACCATGAGAGTGTGTTTTTTGTTTTTTGGGGTTTTTTTTTTAGTTTTTAGTTTTGTTTTGTTTTGTTTTTCCTGATGAAATATGTCAAAGCAAAGTGTTTATATTAGAACACTGAGTTGTTACAATTTAGAGAATAGCTAAAAAAAATTTTATCTCATTTGGTTGTAAAGTAACTGTCTTCTAATAATAATATGTATTACATATATATGTGCATATATATATATATATATATATATGTAATTTCAATCAAGAAACATTATTCACAATCATATTTTACCTAAAAGTGTTATTAGTTAAAAGTGAGCTTCTTTTCTTCTTAGTTATAGCATTTGGCTCCTAATAAAAAATAATGTCACATCTTAACTTTTTTCCTATACCATTAGTATTCATTGTCTCTAATACAGTTTATATTTAGCCTCTTACTGTATAAATCATAAGCATGATATTGAAAAAATATTTGATTTTTTCTAATGTAGCCAATACTGCATTTTTATTACTCTTACTATTGTTAATGTTATTGTTACTAATTTCTGACCAAGAAAGGAAGCTTAATCAAACGGTGAGTTGAGTAATTAAAATGCTTTCCCAGCTTGACCCAGTCTAATCAACCCCAGGACCAAATGTCCACATTGTTTTTTTTTTTTTGCTTTTTTTTTTTTTTTTGAAGTAAACCGTATTGACTTAGAATCGAGCCACAGTACTGTGTTGTGATATTGTGGCCCTGATTAAATTCACAGCATCTTCCTTGCAACAGGAAAAGTTCAGTCATATGTTCTTACTGAAAGTGGGGCATACGGAAGTCCCAGTGTGGGCTATTATCTGATCCATTATGATGGCAGGTCTTTTGTTAAAAGTTGATTTGTAGGCTAATTTGGAAATTGTTAGAATGGATTATTTCTGCATGTTATCCAAAAGTGGCCTCAGGCTATTGGAAATTATGGTAGCATAATTATTATCACAGGGAGATACATTTTGTTTGCCTGAATTCTGTTTCTGGCTATCTTTGTAGATATTCAAATTAGTGTCATCTCTGCTATTAAATAGCACATATGGATATTTTTGTGTCAATAAAAAGGCAAAATAATGATTATTAAATGATCAAGTTATTTGATCAATAAGCATTCAGATTGTAGGAACCAGAGATATCATAGTATGATATTATAATACACTTTGAGTTTTCTGGTTTAAATAAATGCCCTTAATGACTTTCATAATTTTAATCACTATAGATGCCTGTCTGTTCCATTAGTAAATGTAGGTGCAGGAAATGTAAATGTAGGTGCAGGAAATTCCCAGGAAAAATTACTCTTAGTATTCCATTCTAGAATTTTAGTACCTACTCATGGGTTTTTTGTTTGTTTTGGTAATAGCAGATATTGCAATAAATATATAAAAATGATGTATTTATCATATAGTTAATGGACAGAATTTTTGAATAAAAGAAGTATCCATTGAATGTCTTCTCAGTTAATTTATGATTCCAAAGAAAAATTTCTAGACCCGGAAGATCATAACCAGTTATGAACAAGAGGACAATGTTTTATATTAATTACCTCTCAAGTACTATTTCTAAGATCTATAGCATAGCCTCTGCATATGAAATCAATAAACTTAAAGAATAATCTTCCTTTCTCATTGACTACCTCCATCTTTTGTTTTTTACTTCTATTTTTTTAGATTGGAGTAATGACTCCCAGATTTTTTGAAGTTGTGCTAACTATATACAAAAGTTTAGCATAGTTATCATCAATTAATGATCTGTTCTGCCTCCTTCAAATCCACTACTGTTACACATTGTCAGAAATGACAGCTTTCTCTCTACAAGGTGAGTGTGGAGAGAAGAGGGGTATGGGGTTTTTCACCTTGAAATGTATAGTTGTTTTATATAAAGGTACAGAGAAAGAATGAAAAACAGATCATTATTATTGTGGAAGGTTTATTGTGTTATTTTGGAAGGTTTTCTCATACACTAAGCTGAAACAAAGAAAACCAAAATGTAGTGATTTATCTAACACATGGAATGTCCAAAATATAGCACAATTCAGCACTCCAACTGTGGTATAAAGAATATTCATTTCACCAGAATAAACAGTAATATGTTGAACTGTCACAAGAATACCTCCTTGACTGAATTAAAAGGAAAGACATAAACACAAACATTTGAGATTAGTTAAATTAAGTCGCTTCTAGTTGCCAGTAATAGAAAAACTGAAAAAGTAATGTGAAAAAGGGGATTTATGGCCTGGAACAAAACAATGAAAAGAAAGGACTTTTTTTTTTTTTTTTTTTTTTTTTTTAATTACAATAACAACAAACACTTCTTGTGAATTCTTTAAGACCTATGGGCATGGTTAGTTACACCCTGAAGGACATTCCCAATAATCAACACTATTTGCACTCTTGGGAAAGGCTCCAAAAGCTCAAGTTCAAAAGATACTGGGACTGGGGAATTGGAGGCCAAGGGAGATTCTGGGATCTAGGAGGCTACAGCCAAGCAGGAAAAAGCTCAGTCCTGAGTGGCATGAAGATGGCCAGGGTGCAGAGGGACTGCTAGTGAAGAAGGCCATATTTTACGTGGAGGTCAATACAAGCCCAGCACACACTGAGAGTCTATCAGCTTCAGGTAGCCACGGCTGAGATCAAGGAGAGGGCTGAGATCAGGAGTGGGCGGTGGAGCAGGCCCACCAGGTGGCAGTGCAGGAGCAGGAACTAACCCCAGAAAAGAGCTGGAGGAAGCCACCAGAAGCCTGGTGCTACACGTGGGAGCCCTTACCAAAGCAGAGAAGTCCCAGCTGATTATGCAGCCAGAAACAGATGATGAATGTGCAAATATTCGAGAAGTCCAAAGCCTTTGCCTGAGAAGCAGGAGACCTGGAAGGTGCCTGCATGGCTGACTTGGTTAAGCATCCTACTCTTGATTCCAGCTCAGGTCCCCATCTCAGTTTGTGAGATTGAGCCTACTATTGAGCTTATGTCAGACTCTATGCTGGGCGTGGAGCCTGCTTGAGATTCTCCCCACCCCCCACCCCCACACAGGAGAGCTGGGTGGAGGCTGTACAGATAGCCAAGAAGGCAAAAGCATTCCAGCTGTAAGGAGTTGCTCCATGGGACATACTGCTAGAGGAGCTTCCCCAGGTGGCACAGGGATCAGTAGTCCCTGACTGTAGCTAATACGACCACACTGGCGTCCAGTGGAAACTTGGGCTATCGGGATTGGCCAAAATGCCCCGGGAAGCTGCAGACATCCTAAGCTGCCTCCTTGAGAACACGCAGAGATGCACAAATGTCAGCATCTCAAGTGAACCACAAGCTTCTGTCAATAGCCTGAACCCTAAACCTTCCCAAACGCTTATCTCCATGGTTTAAGTAGCCTGAATCATCCCCATTTGCATCGACTTCAGTGGCCTTCCTAAGCATGTTCTTTGACAGTGGGGATTCACCCGTCCTGTCTCCTTGCCAAATAGCCTGTACCTTGCCTTGAATAGAAAGGGTGGTTCTCCTTCCCACCCTTACATGACAAAGATGGCCAGTCACCCCCAGGGCCCCATGCCAGTCTTCTGATTATCCTTTTCCAACCCCTATTTAACTTCCTAATTAAATTCAACTGTCTGAACCTGCTGTCTAGAATTCTTTCCTGACCATGACAGGAATGGCCTGAAGGCTCTCAACTTCACTTGTTAAATAAATTTCTGTTGATAAGTTTCTTCTTTTAATCTGGTTAATTATCTGTAACTAAGGTAATCTCCATCGAATAACATACAATAAGAAAAACAAACATTTTGAGCTATTCAACATGGTACAAATATACTGTTTTGGAGGAGAACCCTCCCCGCACCCAGCTTCTGCCTAATTTTGCAAGTCTTGGTATGAGATAGGGCCTATTTTTCCACTAAAGAATTGAATGAACATAAAAATCTGTCACTTTCATATTGATGTTAAAGTCACAGACAGAGGAAGCTCCT
The DNA here is from genome assembly GCF_010015895.1 of Lontra canadensis. Taxonomy (NCBI): domain Eukaryota; kingdom Metazoa; phylum Chordata; class Mammalia; order Carnivora; family Mustelidae; genus Lontra; species Lontra canadensis. The sequence goes on from NW_022631113.1 coordinate 3,652,849, forward strand.
AATAAAGGGTTTAAGTCTCGAGGAAATAACTCAAAAACAAAAGGACAGTTTAAAATTCAACTACAAAGCCATTTCTGAAAATGGCTGCAGAAACAGTGACCAGTTGTGGCAACAATCTTAAATAGTAGCAGCAATTGCAAACAATGAGAAAATGAGGTTTTTGTTTGTTTGTTTGTTTGTTTTTTGGTAGTGTTGATTGTGGGGTGTCTTTGTGCTTGCGTTGCTTATCTAAGTGTGGTTACCAGGTAAAATACAAGACTCATGGTTAAATTTGAATTTCAGGCAAACAATAAACACTATTTTTAATAAGTATTTCACAAACATTGCATGGAACAGACACTACTTTTGTTATTGTTGTTGTTGCTGTTATTGAACAGATTTTCCAATTTAACTAGGCACCCTGTATTTTTTTCTTTGCTAGATTTGTGACTTAACAAGTAGCCTTATAGTAAATGGATTTTTATCTTATGTTAGCCCATTCTTTGCTACCAAAAGATCTGATTTTATAAGACTCCATACCATGAAGGGGGAGCTTCAAGTAATATGTACCTGTGCGTTCATTTTAATTAGAGATAGTGAGAAGATTCAAAAGGTATCTAACATATGTTGGGTTCAGAGGAAGGCAACACTTGCTAAATAAGCATTGGGAAACACTTACTAAATTGGAACATTGTTCAATCAAAGGATTGGGTATTTAGGAACTGAGCAAGGATTGGGTATTTAGGAACTGAGCAAGAAATCAGCGTTGAAGTGCATTGGTTACTTTGAATCTTGGGTATAAGGAAATCTGCACATGCACCAAGTGTGGTACAAAGAGAACTTATTTGAGTAAAAGAGAAAAAAGAACAATATGGCATTGCCAGGAAAAGCCCATTTTTCCTGCAGTTAGATATTAAATTTGACTGCTAAGCAAATAACCTAGAACCTGGCAGATTTAGAAAGTTGATTTCTCTGGAAGAAGGTAATGTTCATGGAGCAGACAGATGAAGACCAGAGACTGAAAAGAATTTTATGGAGCACAAGAGAATCCTGAATATGAGTCTTCTCTCTCCCTTCCTTTAAGTGATTTTTACCTGACAGTAGATGGGTTAAGTGGAGTTGTCATGATACGGCCACACTGGAAGCTAAAAGCAAAGTACAGATTAAGCACACGATGTCTCTGTGATCTCTTCTGAGGGAGGTCTAGAGAGAAGGTAAATTTAGGAACATTTTAGGAACACTCAGATGCAAAAGTAGAGTATGGAACCAAATGGTTCAGAATTAAATCCTAGCTTCCCAATCTTCTGGTGGCGTGATACAAATGATCTTCACTAATGTTATTATGGAGTCACTTTTGTATATGCTAAAATGTCAACAATAAAAAATGTTAATAACAGGGGCGCCTGGATGGCTGTCAGTTAACCATCTGCCTTCAGCTCAGGTCATCATCCTGGGGTCCTGGGATAGAGTCTCCTGTTGGGCTCTCTCCTCAGTGGGGAGCCTGCTTCTCCCTCTCTCCCTCTGCGTCTTCCCTTGCTCATGCTCTCTCTCTGTCAAATAAATAAAAATAAAATCTTTAAAAAAAATGTTAACAATTTTGTGTGTCCTATACAAGTCTAGAACAATTAACTGCATGTTTATAACAATATTTTTATAAATGAAGAAAGTATCAGCTATTATTATTTGCTTCAAACACATAGGTCAAAATATAATATTGTGCATAATGTCAATGTTTTTATGTATGTATGTATGCATTTATTTATTTGAAATCTGCTTTAAGGAGAAAACCATCCTCAAGTAATGTGATGCTGGTGAGTATGTGGAATAACAGAAACTCATTCATTGGAGAAGGGAATGCTGAATGATAGAGCCACTTTGGAAGAGAATTTGTGGTTTCTTACAAAACTAAGCATAGTTGCTATTTGAGCTAGCTATTGTGTTCTTTTGAATATACCTAAAACCTAAAAAATTATGTCCACGTAAAACCCAGCACACAGATATTTATAGCAGCTACACCCATAATTGTCCAAACTTGGAAGCAACCAAAATTTCCCTCAGTATGTAAATGGATAAATAAACTGGCGCATCCAGACAACAAATAGCATTTGGATCTAAGGAGAAACGAGCTGTCAAGCTATGAAAACACACGAGGAAACTTAAAATGCATATTATTAAGTGAAAGAAGCCAACCCGAAAATCTGTATGACTCGGAATAGATAACATTTTGGGAATGGCAAAACTATAGTGATGCTAAAAAGATCAAGGGTTTCGGGGGAAGAGGAGGTGAGATGAATCCTGGGAGCACAAAAGATTTTCCAGACAGCAAACTACTCTGTATGATACTTCTATGATGGGTACATGCCATTGTAGTTTGTCCAAATTCATAGAATGCACAATACCAAGGGTCACTTGGAAGGTAAACTATGATGTTGATGTGTCAGTGAAGATTCACCTGTTTTAGCAAGCATACCACTCTGGATAAAGGCATAGGTGAGGCATGTGTGGAGGCAAAGTGTAGGCACAAATCTCTGTACCTTCTTCTCAATTTTGCTGTGAACAGAAAACTGCTCTGAGAAAATAAAGTCTTTAAAAAAACATACAAATGCCAAAAACTGAACAAGGACATTACAAGAAATTAAATTTACAGGCCAATAATCCCATATAACCACAAACACATTGAAATGCAAAGTTGGTTTAAATTTGAAAATCGATCAGTATAATTCATTAATTAATAAGAAGTTTCTTACAATTTTCTCAGTAGATACAGATCAACCATCCTTGAAAACAAGAGCAGCATAATAAAGATGGAAGGGAACTGTGTCCATATGATAAAGATTATATGCCCAAAAAAGGTGTTATAGGTAATAGTGAGTAACTGATAGCTTTATCCTGACAGTGAAAACAGACAAGGATACTCACTATGACCATTAGTATTCACTATTGTAATGGAAGTTCACATGAGTACAAACTCTGATGTTTGAAGATTGGAAAGAAAAAGTGTAACTGTCATCTTTCCCATATGAATGTATAAAATTTAAAATAACTTGCACCAAAATAGTGTAACTGACAAATGAAGGTAGCAAAGTTGTAAAACACAAGATGTATATTAAAACAATCTATTGTATTTCTATGGGGCTCAGTCAGTTAAGTGTCCAACTCCTGGTTTCGGCTCAGGTTATGATCTTGCTGTGTTAGATCAAGCCTGACATTGGGCTCTGTGCTCAGAAGTCTACTTCAGAGTCTCCCCCATCTCCCCATCTGCTCCTCTCCCTCCGCTCATGCTCTCTCTAAAATAAATAAATAAATAAAATCTTTAAAACAATTTATTATATTTCTATGTATAGAAATATAAAATAAAAATCATTTCAGTAACATGAATAAATTTAAGAGAATGCATTCAAGGAATATGTTTACTTAAAATACATGATTTATCATCATAGAAATCTATGAAACATTATTAAGAGAAACTTAAGAATATCTAAATAAAAAGGGATACTCCATATTATTTTATTGGAAAATTCAATATTATAAGTATGTCAACCCATTGCAAATGTGATCTAGGAGTCTATGTATCTACTAAGATATCTGTGAGTTTCTTTCCTTTCTTTCTTTTTTTTTAATGGATTTATAAATTTGGAGACTATTTAAAAGGAAAGAGCCAGAAGTACTCAAGGTAATCTTAAGAAGAAGAGAATTGAAGGACTATCATACATCAAGAGTTATTATATATTTAAAATGATTAAAAGAGTGTCATTGGAACAGAATACAATAGAAAAACCAGAATCAGATATACGCATACTTGATCACTTGTTTTGACCAAAGTTGGTAGTTACTGTGGTACAATTAGGTAAGGATAGTTTTTCAATCAGTTAGGCAGTATCTGTATGTCCTTATAGAGAGAGAAAATGAAATATAGCCCTTATTTTACATCACTTATAAAGATAAATTATATAGGAAATATAAAATGATGAATATACTACAATTTAAAATAAGAATAATATATAAATATCTGTACTAGGGAAAATTTCTTCATAGGATATAAGAATACTTTAAGAAAAGTGGTCTTTATAATAAGAAAATTTTTTTAAAATAAATACCATAGGGTAGAAGAATATATTTGCAACATATGTGGTCAGATAAGGAGTCTATTCCAGAATATATGCTAAGGGAGACAAACCATGAGAGACTGTGGACTCTGAGAAACAAACTGAGGGTTTTGGAGGAGACGGGGGTGGGGGGTTGGGTGAGCCTGGTGGTGGGTATGAAGGAAGGTTCGTATTGCATGCAGCACTGGGTGTGTTGCATAAACAATGAATCTTGGAACACTGAAAAAAAAATTAAATTAAAAAAAACCCTTCAAACCATTAAAAAAACAGACATCACACTATAACATCAGGTAAGAGATTATGACAGACATAATACAAGAAGATATCAAAATGGCCAATGAACATAGGAAAATATTTTCACACTGCTTAATAAACCAGAAAATAAAATTCAAATTATAACAAAAATTTCTTGCCCTTACTCCAGATGAGATATGAGAGAGAAAGAGAGACACCAAGAGACCATCTTGATAAAGTGGACTTTTTTTTTTTTTAAGATTTTTATTTTTCTAAGTAATCTCTACACCCAACATGGAGCTCAAATTTACAACCCTGAGATCAAGGGTCACATGCTCCACTGACTAAGCCAGCTAGATGCCCCTGAGGATGTGGACTCAAGCATTGCTTGTAAGAGTGTATATTGCAAACACACTTGAAGACCATTTGAATTAACTAAATTAAATTTAGGCTCCAAAAATTCAAATCTCAGTCATATATTCTTCAAAAATGTTTGCACCTGTGCAGTGTGAGAAACGTACAGCATTGTTCATAACAACATTTTTAATAATAGTTCCCCTCCAAATGATGAAAATGTCATCAAAAATAGAATGCATAAAATTTTGCTGTATATGCATATAATAGTGTAGTACACATCATTATCATGTGAAAACAATCTATAAACAAACTCCAGTTATACACAAAGGCATAGATGAAGCTAGGGCGCCGGGGTGGCTCAATTGGTTAAGCGTCTGCCTTTGGCTCAGATCATGATCCTAGGACCCTGGGATCCAGCCCTGCATTGGGCTCCCTGCTCAGCAGGGAGTCTGCTTCTCCATCTCCCTTTACCCTTCCCCTCTGCTCCTGCTCTCTCGCTCTCTCTCTCAAATAAAATAAAGTCTTTTAAAAAATAGATGAAACTGACAAAGAATGCTGTGCGAAAGAAAAAGGCTCAGAAGAATATATGCAATACGATTCCACTTAATATTAAGAGTGGGGGAAAGTCAGAGAAGAGTATACAATAGGTTTCAATCTGTGACTATACCAAGAGCAAGCTGATTATTTTCATAAATGCCCACTTTTCAATATATGCTATATTTATATATACGTTAATGCAGCTACATGCAACACATAGTACACATATATACAATTCTGTGTGTGTGTGCATCTATGCGTCAAATCCATCCTTCTGATCCTCAAATATCTAATATGGCACTAATTTATTTTTTCATTACCCATGCTGGAATATAAGTAATCATATTCTGTTCTCATATTCTTTAGTGATCACATTGAAAAAAAATCACTAAATCCTGTCTTCTTACATATAGCAAAATTTTATTTCCCACTGCTCTCATCTTTATGCTTCAGGTCCTCATAGAATTTTTTTTAAACCTAATTTTGGGAAAAAGAGCTTCCTAGCTGATCTTAATACTTCTTTTTTGGGAAAGTAATTGAATAGCAGTGTCTCTCATTGCAAAATCACAGGATCAGCATAAGAATTTGGTCTTGTTTAGTGTATGAGTCCAGATAAACTAGTTATGCTCAAGTGATAACCTGCTCCACTACCAACCTTAGTGGGGCATCACAACATGGTTTATTGCCCCATGCTACATAGCCACCTCAGACCCAGAGGGGCTGCTTGTTCTCCTAAGCCAGGGGTTCAGACAGAGAATGTTTATCTTGACAAGTCCTTGCACAAAATGTATCATCAAGAGACAGGGGGAATTACTCCATGGCTCCAGAGGTTTCTAAACAGTGCTGTGGGTTACTTCCACTCCTACTCCAATGGCCGGGCAAGTAGCATGGCCACATCTAACTTTAAGGTGTGTGGGGAAGTTTAATTTTGTATATTTACAAGCAGGACCCCCAATATGTCTGCAGGAGACCTAATCATTACGATATGGAGGCTTCTTAAATTCATATTTATGAATAATAGCTGTTAGGTCTTGGAATTCCCTAAAATGTATATACCATATTCTTTTTGAGTATGTTTTAAAGAGCAAGCACAAAAACATATTGTTAAAGGATGTTTTACCTCATATATTTTTTGAAGATGTCTTCTAAGGGCTATTAGCCATGAGAATAAAAATTGTCTTTTCTGTGTACAGTTATATTTTATCTAATAATTTTCCACAGACATGAAGTCTTAAAATTTTATTTCAAATTTGTCTGTTTAGATTATTATCATATTAAAGGAATAGAGATACTGAGGATGATGTGTTATAAAATTACTTGATGGAATCACTTGAATTGCTATAGTAATGTATTCAGTAATTAAGACGGTAACCTCCAGAACCATTTGCAATAGTAAAATACTGCCTTATATGAAGGCTTCTTATCCTCTTTTCTCTCATAGAGAATTAAAAAGCCATTATGTTAAACTGCCCAACTTGAAAAAAGTCATTGTCATAATTTTTCTACATTACCCTATTTCATGAACACAAAGTATATACACGTATGTTTGTACGTTTTGTGTGTACGTGTTGTATTTTGTTAATGCAGAATAACTGATTAAAATCTTTTTAAAATACTCTATGGTATTTAAATCCCAGATTCCCCACTTGAATTACAAGTCCCCTTTAGTATCCTGTATGGGAATCAGAGAAGATAGGCACAAAAGAAACACATGTATAATTTCCTGGGGACCATTGATTTTTCCAGGGTTGGCTATGTTGATAAAAAGCTTTTAGCTCTCTTTCCTTAGTCTCCTTATCCCTAGTCCCAGGTGTCAGATAGACTTTTATTTTCTTTCTCATTTTATATTTGCCTCAAGTTCTTATCTGTCCGTAGCCTCTTGTCTGTTTGCTTTGGATTCTGCTAGCCTAACATTACAAACCTTTCAGACTGGATGGGGATTTGGTCCTAAAAAAGGTCTTGAGACTGAGATGTTTTTCTGTTTTTGTTTTTTATCTTTTTACCTGTATGCCACCATCTCAGTGAGAAAGTGTTATCTGGATTCCTTTTTTCTTTTCAATTTTATTTATTTATTTGACAGAGAGACAGCAAAAGTAGGCAGAGCAGCAGGCAGAGGGAGAGGGAGAAGCAGGCTCTCCATTGAGCAGGGAGCCCAATGCGGGGCTCCATCCCAGGCCTGGGATCATGATCTGAGCCAAAGGCAGCTGCTCGTCAACTGAGCCACTAGGCGCCCGAGAAAGTGTTACCTGAACCTATTCTCATTATATCCAGGTCCCTAATTGTGGTATAGCCGCCATCTCATTTTATTCGGGAAGTATATTTTAGCTTGTTTTCCTTTCACACTCATGAACTGCTAATCTGTGCTATTATTGTCTTGGAAGGTGGGTTTTAGCTTAATCTTGATTCAGAACTATCAACATTATATTACAAGAATTTTCCTCGTTGCACTTTAAAACTTATAAACAGAAAACAGTTCACCTACACTTGAAAGGTAAGAGCTAACAAAATACTCAAAAGAAAGTAAAAATACATGTAATTTCATCACTCATAGAGATATATACAAAATGATGTTGTAAGAAAATGTTAAATAATAGTTCATAAAAGTCATTTAAGTTCCGATTATATATAAAGCCTTTGCAAAATTTGATTATGGTCAAAGATTTTACAATGAAAAATTGCATTGACTATGAGTAAAAAATAAATTTTCTAATATATGTAAATAATAAGAATCAAATAAAGCATTAAGCCCCATATATATAATAACTTTATAAAAGAAAAAAATCTGACTTGCCATGATGGCAAAAATATAACTTGCCATCTAGCTTCAAGTGAATTATAGGCAAGTGTCCTTTTGTCGGAAAGCTTACAATCTGGTGTGATAATGGTATATATAATTAATCTGTAATTAATTATATATATAATTCATTTTGAGAAACTTTATAGAAAAGAAACAACAGAATAATGTGTTTCAGGGTAATTCAAGTTACATGGGGCAGTCAGGAAACAACAGTCATCTAATGCCCTCTGAGGAAATTACACTGAAAATCATTGTCATTTTTGAAAAATAGGAACAAGGGCCAATGTTATTGCATAATAATAAAGAAGGAGAGGAGGAGAGGAAGCAGATCGGTAAGCAGGGTCTTGTTCTTTCATGACTTTATAGAAAGTAGTAATGAGTAATGAGTTCACTTACTCTTCTAAATGAAATGGAAAATTGCTCTAAAATTTAAGGAAAGGGATTACGTGAACTGAGTTGTAATTTTTAAGATGATCTGCCTGCCAGATTAGGTTTGACTGTGATATGGCAGTAGTGAAAAAAGAAAGGCCACATAGGAGGCAATTTTAATAATCCTTGTGAGAGGTAATTAATACCATAGCAATGACCACAGACACCTTATTTCTAATTCTAATAAATTTTCAAACAATGTACCCTTTCAAATGCCGGTGGTAGGCAGTCTGCAATAAAACTCCACTTGAAGAGAGACCACCAGCCAGCATCAAAGCTCTGACCTTTGTAGACCCTCTGGACTCACCTGAGAAATCAGGGACTGCACCCATGGACAGATTTTTCAGGACTGAAAGTAGTCAACTGCAAAGGCTTTACCTGGCAGGCCTTACAGAAGAAAGCTGTCCTCTTCACACTGGACCTAGTTCATAGACAACACTTTGCAGCACTGGAAAGAGTTTCTCTCAAGAACTCAGCATTATATTTGTTTGTTAGGAATGAAAACATTTAAGATCCACTAAGCTAGTAGGTTCTAAGGCATGTTTTCATTCACCTAGGATTATCAACTTAATTATTTTCTTGGTCAGAAGAAGTTATTAGTATAACTATTTTTATAACCAGGACACAGGTACTTTGAGGCTAAATAATTGCACAACCCCCCCAAAAATAAAAAAAACAAAACATTAACATTATTTCCAAAGCATACTTGTTTGTTAGAGGAGAAATCATATAGAATTCATATTTAATGAAGTATTTTACCCACAGAATGAAATTCATGAATTATAAGTGTAATATTTGATGAGTTTTAACATATACATATAACCATGCAATGACCACCAAAATATAGAATGGTTCCATCACCTCCAAAGTATCTCCTAAGTTTTTAAATCAACTCATTCCCCTCCCAGTTCCTTGAACACCATGGCTTGTTCTCTCTTCTTACATCTATTTATTTATTTTCAGTTTAGTGAATGCAAAATAAATGTGATCATTCAGCATGTAGTCTTTTGTGTCTGGTTTGAATGCACTTAGCTTAATGTATTTGAAATTCAGTCATGTTGCATGTTTAGTTCTTCCCTATTTATTTTCCAATAGTATGCAGAAGTACTGACAGACTATACCCATTCACCAGCCAATGGGTATTTGGGTTGCTTCTACATTTAGGCTATTATGAAACATACCACACATGTTTTTGTGGAAGGTATGTATGTATGTATTAATTTTTGTGTTTCTTTTAGGTAAACATCAAGGAGTAGAATTATAAGTGTGTGTTTAGATTTGTAAGATAAGGTCAAACTGTTTTCCAAATGTTTTTATAGTTTTACCTTTTCACCAATAAAGTATTATAGTTCTGGCCAAATAATTCCCTCACAAACAACTGGTATTGTCAATTGTTTCAGTTTTGGCATTCTAATATGTTTATAGTAGTATCTCATTTTGGTTTTAATTGAATTCGCTTCATGACTAATGTTTGGCATTAATGGAAAGGGAAAAACTGGACTAATTTCCTCAACAGAAGGGCTACGTGAAGGATTTTTATTATTGATTAGATTCAAATTGTTCATATTTTAGAAGCCAAAGAATGGAGGAAAATACTACTGTTTTAGCTCTGGAGAAGAGAATATTAAATGTTGATCACATTTTTTTTCCATTATAAGTAATTTTGATTAAACTCTTGCTAACTACCAGCTAAGGATTAAGTACTCATGTTAAGTGAACTCCCACCTCAATATTTTTTATTACATTTTGGTGTGTTTTAGGTAAATGTTCAATATCTTAATGCTTTTAATTCCCATTGAATACAACATTTACGTGGTCTAAGATAAACATCTAGATAAACTAGAAATGGTGAGAAGCAATAATACTTGAAAAGTGTATTTTGTTTTCAAAGTCATTTTCAAGTGTGGTTACATCCCCCACCCCCAAACCCTATTGTCATAAATAATGCAGAGCATGGAATATAGTGCAGTACAAAAATTACAGGTAGAAATGGTGTCATAAACATCTGGTTTCAAATTTCCACTCCTCCTCTTCCTTGTTAGCTGTGTGATCTTGAAAAGGCAAAGTTACTTCTCTGATTCTCAGTTTCTGGTGTGTGACATAGTGAATGATCTTTGACTGGATGGTCCTTAGACTTAAAAGTGAAGATGGGTAGAGAGTTTCTCTAGATTGCTGCACAGTGAAGCATTATTAGTATATACACGTATGTGCACCCTTATGCACACATTTACACACACACACACAGTTTAGCTTCCCTTCTCTTCAGTCGCTTTCTCAAGTGAATTATTTCTATCTGCTCCCCCAGAAAGGAAAAGAAATAGGTTGACCAATAACAGCAACAACAAAATAAATATATTCCTTTAAGCTTTTTACTGACCAATATCTTAAACAGTTTGCATATATTTGCTTATATTTAAGTAAGTTTCCTATGTTCATTAACAAGCTTAATTAGGGAGATAATACATATCTGAGTTAAATTATTCTTTAATGGAAATGTTTTATTAAAAAATTCTGTATATTTTTAGTCCCATTTCAGTATTTTTATTGTTTGTCAAAATTTTATATTTTCTTATGGCATCATATAAGACAGCATTTTCTAATGTCAAATTATACTATAGATGAGAGTGCTATGATCTTTTACAAAACCCAGCATAAAGATCATAAAAATGTATATGATTTCTGTTGGTGTCTGATTGTCTAATTATCTCAGAAAATTATGATAAAAAGTTCTGCCTCAGCTTTATTTTAGTGTACACGATAGGGTAATTGCAGGAATTTCTTCATACTTTTATAGAGAAAGAGAAGCATATAAAATGTGATAACAGTTGCCGTGATGGAGTTGGGGGAAATTGGAAGGGGAGGTGAACAATGAGAGACTATGGACTCTGAAAAACAATCTGAAGGGTTTGAAGAGGTGGGAGGGTGGGAGGTTGGGGGAACCAGTCGGTGGGTATTAGAGAGGGCACGGATTACATGGAGCACTGGGTGTGGTACAAAAACAATGAATACTGTTATGCTGAAAATAAATTAAAAAAAATGATCATAAAAAAAAAAGAGAAAGAGACACTCACTTTAAAAATAAATAAACTGCAGGGAAACTACCCCCCTATAAAATGTTTATATATATAAAAAAAATACCTCCACAAAGCTGTTCTCAGACCATGTATCCACACTAAATTGTTTTACTATTTGACATCTTCTTTAGCTCACTCAGCCCAACCACTTCTCACTTACTGAATTTCCCTCTGTCTCTCTTTTCCAGTGCTCATGATTTCTATTACACTATTTTTAAAACTTTGAAAATTTTGCTTAATGTCTGTGAACCCTGGTATTTTATTACTATATTAAATCTCAATTCTAGGCTTATCATGATTTTCTTAACATATTAATTTGATTGGCACTTTTTCTTAAGTATTTTTTTCTTGCTGTTCAATAAAAATGAAATGGTGAACAGGTAAGCAGTGGAAGTTTCTGTAGGCTCAGGTATCTTAAGAAGGACAATATTGATTTCTAGAACACCAAGTGATGCAAGGCAGAAAGTGATTTTCCACACATCTAAATACTTGTTATATTTGTGTTTTGAAATGTTGAAACCATAGAGAAAGTGTGGAGACATATTAGTGTAACATCTTTATGTAACATGAATACAAACCCGATTTGTAAAAGATTTAACAGCCTGCTAGTCAATCAGGAATATCCACCTGTACAGAGCACAGCTTTTCGGTATCCTTCATAATGTATCTATTCTTTTCACTTCTCCTTCTTTGTGTAGGAATTGCTCTGAATATATTCAAAATTGAAGACCACTCTCTTTGTGGTGTGGGGTATAAAGAGGATTCCCCTACTCATTTTACCTGCACATCTTGAAAATTATTGTGTAGTGTTTAATGATTTTCAAAGTGATACGATTCATAGTAGCCTCAGAGATACTGAAATACAGTTATATCATAATGAATTTGGACAGACAATTCTTAGCTTTCACACTAACAAATGGTAGGTTCTCTAAAAAGTTCAATATAAGAATGGTAGTATTTATTTCACAATATTGATAATATTGAAAATAAATACTAAAGGAAAACTGTTCTATAAATTGAAAATGCAACAAGTAAGTGGAAGATTCTCTACACAGATATAGATATATTACATTTTAGTAAATTTTTCTCATTATTCCTGAGCAGAGTTGAAATTTAAGATACCTTCCATTTTTCCATTGTATGTTCCCCTAGCAGAGCTTTATGACTTCATTTGAAATTTCTAGGACTTCCTGACACTACTAATCCTCCAAATGAAAATATATTTATATATGTTTTAATGTACCTAATGGGTTTAAGAGATAATTCCTACATTTATAAGCATAAATATTTGCTTGTTTTGAAAGATGTTGTATATTTATCATGTTTTTCTAATATCAAATACACTTTTGAAATGATACTCAGAAATTAATTTTCATTTCACGTAAGACTGTATGATTTCTTATTCAAGTGTTCTTGGAAGCATAAATATTTGAACAATATACATACAAGAAACTGTTCAGGAAAAATGCTGATAGGTTTTTTTTTTAACTTTGATTTTAAATCAAATAAACTTTTCATTTTTTTTCCAATAAACTTTATCTGACATTGTCTGAATGCTCCCTGAACAGTTCACATAATAACAAAAGTATTTTACACATTTTATGTCATTTACTTGCCAAAACAACTCCTTAAACTAGATATTATTAGAGTCATTTTCTAAGAAAAGAAATTGAGGTGTGAAGCGTTTTAAGCCATGTTACCAAATAGACAACTCATAAATGATTCGATTGTCATTTGAATTGAAACCTTTGTGACATCAATTAGTGTTTTATGGATATATATATATATGTATATATATATTTATATTAGTTGTATCAATTAGGGGTTAACTAGAAACAAAACCATCAGGAGGTCAAGCAATTGGGAAAAAAAGATGGAAGCAACAAGAAAAGAAATGGCAGACAAACCTGTGAACATTTGCGGGATCCATGAAAGCAGACAGGAATCAGAATTGTCTTCCACTGTGAAATCTTCACCTTCGTCTATGGGATGATGTGTGGGTGAGGTTGGACATTGCACCATGGATTTGATACCCAATGTATCTGAGATGTCAAAGAACCTGAAGGAGAAAGTTTGTCAGGAGCTAGACTTGCAGCAGATCTGTTTGCTCTCCTAGTGGGTAAAAAAACGACAAGAAAGGAAAAAAAAAAAAGTATCCAAAAGATAATTAGCAAGCCATGTCAGCTTAAAGAGCTATCTTGTAGGCACCTGGGTGGCTCAGTGGGTTAAAGCCTCTGCCTTTGGCTCAGGTCATGATCTCAGGGTCCTGGGATTGAGCCCCGCATCAGGCTTTCTGCTAAGCAGGGAGCCTGCTTCCCCCTCTCTCTCTGCCTGTTGCTCTGCTTACTTGTGATCTCTCTCTCTCTGTGTCAAATAAATAAATAAATACAATCTTAAAAAAAAAAAAAAAAAAAGCAGCTATCTTGTGCCTTGGTCCAAGTTGGTAGTCCAAGAATATGGCTATTTCATTTCCACAAAAAATATCCTCTGTAACTGCATACATTTGGAAATAGAGGGCAAAAGGAATACTGAAAGAATAAAGTTCCAGCTTAGCTATGTTGACACTACAAACCTATCACAGCTCAAATTTTGTTTTGCCCTCCACATATACCACTTTTAACCATGTTAACTTATAAATAAAGACATAAGGAAATCAAGATTATATCCAATATAATGTGACTTTTTTTTCGTACAATCAAAAACATGCATGATTTGAAAGATGCTTCAAAAGTTTCCTCCCAGATCTCTATAACTATGTTTGGGTCTTATATTTTCCTCTAGCTAGGTCATATATTCCTTTGATATTCTTAAACTTAAATCTTGAGAGTCACCATTAACTAGTAAAGATAATATTTATGTTACATGATAGGGTAATGGAAGAGGGTAAGAAAAAATGATCACTACATATACTAATATGACCATTTGTATTCAGAAAAAAAGGAATGTTCATAATTATTGGAGCAAGGTGCATATTAGGCATTTACAACAAAACCTCACAAAAATGTATAGGATTTTATGTTTATTATTTAGGATATTTGGGTTTGTCATATTTAACCCTAAGGTGAATAAAAATCTGAGAATGTATTTATTCATTTGAACTGTTACTTTCACAATTATTTTATTTTTATTTATGTCTACTTTTATATTTAAATTTATTTTGTTCACTAACTTAAGGATATAAAATTTATATTATGTTTTACTCTAATATTCTGGTATTAAGACCAGTTTCACTGTATTATTTTTAAGAAAATAATACAGCTGGGGTGCTTGGGTGGCTCAGTGGGTTAAAGCCTCTGGCTTCAGCTCAGGTCATGATCTCAGGGTCCTGGATCCAGCCCTGCAACTGGCTCTCTGCTCAGCAGGGAGCCTGCTTCCCTTCTCTCTCTGCCTGCCTCTCTGCCTACTTGTGATTACTGTCAAAATAAATAAATAAAATTAAAAATAAAAGAAAAGAAAAGAATTCAGCTTTTCACAATCCCACAGTAGTAATCAAGTAAAGGATGATGAAAACATTGACTTGGAAGAAATGATAACTTACAAGGTCCTTTCTAGTTTCACTCAGAATAATTGTGCATATATTGAGTTTGATTTGATAGTTGTGATTGATGGTGAAGTCCTAAAAGCACAGTTCAACATTTATAAATACGTAAAGACTAATGAAACAACAAGGCCATTAAAATTTAAGCACCATTTATTTAACGAAACCCAGAAAAAATCAAATCCAAGAGTTCTATGAAATAAAGAGTATTGCACTAAGACGCTGACAGAAGCAGATGTTCAGGATTTCACAAGTAAACATGAGTGTTTGGTGGGCTTATAAAAATAACATTCTCAGAAACTAGGATACACTAAATGATGATTAGATTAAACAGATGATTAGATAGAAAGTTCATAGATGCTTAGAGAAATATATAAAAACATATCCAATTGCTGAAATATCACAGGAAGACTACATCAAAGATATTTGTTTAAAAAACAAATGGGTGATTTGTTTTTTAAATCTGGGTGATTCTCAACAAAAAAGGTAGCTCAAGTAGTACTTTCCAAAACCCAATCCCCTTCACATTTTCAAAAACTGGTTATAATATTGAGTAATTCAGAAAAACAGGAAGGTGGCAAAGTATTTTTATCTTCAATTTAATTAATTTGCTCATTATTAACATGGTAAATTGTTTATATGTATAATTTGAAGAAATGCTGCCTTCAATTTCAAGACTCACAAATTCAACTAGTTCTGATGTGAATGCAGCATGAAGCATTTCATTGTCAAATCTGTGGACTGAAATTTAAGTTTTGTATACATTCTGGTTGTTCCCTAGCCATAAGAAGTTTCACTTGACCTATTCAAGATACTCTGATATAAAAAGTCGATAACTAAATGATTTGCTTAATAATATAAAAACACGAAATTCACAAACTCTATTGCATTTAATTTAAATGTTATTCTCATTACAGAAGCTTGTATAAACAATACTGTATATTAAGATATTATTAAATGGAAAATGTCTCTTGAGAATGTTAATGAACTCTGTATTTCTGCAAGATAACAATTTGGTCTCAACTTAAAAAAATGGACAGTCATCCTTGCTTATTTATCTAATATTTTCAATATTTTAACAGCTGTAATACCACCTATGGGGAAGAAGTGCAACACGTTTACCTATGTCAGATAAATTTAAAAGGCAAAAAAATATGAACTTGGAGACATGGAGATTCTGCAAATCTTATGACATATTCAATAAGTCACCAGTAATTATCCATGAGTTTGTGATGATCTTTATATTGCATTTCTGTAATCAGTTATAACCAAACCTGTTAAAACTTTAATAAAATATTTTATGTTTTATTTTTCCAGAGAAGGTGATAAATGAATAGAAGACTCTACATTTAGCTTTTTTGTAACATTATTATTTAAACTTAGCAATAATTATATAGGATGCATTATTGGAACTAGCTACAGATAGACTGATAATACATATTTTCACATTTTTTTAAAGATTTTGTTTATTTATTTAACAGACAGAGATCACAAGTAGGCAGAGAGGCAGGTAGAGAGAGAGGGGGAAGCAGGCTCCCCGCTGATGTGGGGCTTGATCCCAGGACCCTGGGATCATGACCTGAGCCAAAGGCAGAGGGTTTAACTCACTGAGCCATCCAAGAGGCCCATATTTTCACATTTTGAAGATATAGTAGTACCTCTTTTGTTTTGAATAAAAAGGTTTGAAATGACTTTCTTGAGATTGTTAAAACTAATTTAAATATTTCCACATGTTATCGCTTAGACCTCTCTGAAACTTTGTTTTATTATGATTATTATTTTTTAAAGATTTTATTTATTTATTTGACAGACAGAGATCACAAGTAGGCAGAGAGGCAGGCAGGTAGAGAGAGAGAGGGGGAAGCAGGCTCCCTGCTGAGCAGAGAGCCCGATGCAGAGCTTAATCCTAGGACCCTGGGATCAAGACCTGAGCTGAAGGCAGAGGCTTTAACCCACTGAGCCACCCAGGCGCCCCTATTGTGATTATTATTAAAACAAAAGACAGAAACAATTTTGTTGTATTGCATCCCTTGCAGATGGTGCTGACATGAATCCAGCATACATTAAGTAGGTTAATAAACATGAAGCGAGCTCATTTGTCACATTAGAGATACTTAAATATTTGTACAAAAAGCGGTTATGTAAGGGGACATGTATAGGATTAATATAAGGAATCATTCTTTTGTAATATTTTGTTTGCTTCAACAACAGGAAGCAAACAATATGAGTATAACAAAAATGTAGCATTCTAACTATCTATGCACACAATTTCAGTGATCAGGGACTAATATACCACTTTTGTAATTTTGCCCATATTATATTTGTCCTAATTATATTCACTGAAATACTATTTTATGTATGTGGAATTAAATAATTCAATTTACTTATATTTTATATCATTTCTATGTCACCTTCTAAATCATTCTGTTATTATTGAATTTTATAAAATGTATTGGTATAGATTTGAATATGGTGATGGTGGTTGAAGGGGAGAGCTGGTTTCCACACAGATAATTTGACACTAACTTAAGTTTACAGATGAAGATGGTCTTAAGTTGTGTCTGTGCGCTTTGAAAAAAATGAATAAATTAAAGAAATCTTCCTAAAGTGTAACTGACTGGAGTTTGTGATTAATAGATTATGGGAACAAAAAAAGTTAGTAAATGTCCACAATGGCTCATGTTCCTGCTTTGAACAATAGCAATCAGTGATGTGCTGATAAATATTTAACCACTGTCTCTCCAAAGAGGAGGGAAACAAGCTGATTCAGGACCTTTGCTGATATCCATGGTATAAATATACAAATCATGGCTGATTTCAAGCCATTGAACACAATATCACTAAATACGAAGTTGGGAATGAATGCACACCATTGGCTACATGAGACAGAGCTAGCCAACTGCATCAGATCACTGATTGTTACTGTGTCATTTATGGAAATATGCAAATCTAAAAAAATTGATGAACTTGTAGAAAACAACTGTAAATTTTATTTATAATGTTTTATAATTTAGAATTTATATTACATAATATATCTCAATTATAATACATATAATTCAATCTCAATTATATAATATATAATTCATAATTTATATAATGTTATATAATTTATAATTTATTCTGTGCAGTGTCATTATATCATTCGAGTCTAGCACCCAAAAGAGACTTCTGGTATACAGAGATAAATCTATATAGAAATCCTCTTTGAAGTCACTGCCATATTTAAGATCATCAAGGAAGAGCTTATAAAATAATGAGATGCAAAAGCAGAAAAAAAGCTTTTAAATAAAGATTTTTTAAATAAAAGGAGCTAAAGAGAGGACCACAGCTGACAATGAGAATAACCATCTAGAAAGTTAGTAAACAAATCAGTAGAGTGAACATTCACAAACTTCAAGTGAAAACAATATTCCAATCAGGAGGAAATGGATGTTCTACTGTGGCAAATGATGAGAAAGACTAATAATGGATATAAGTCAGTTGACAATAAGCATTTCATATTATGTGCTCTTGGTTCTACTGTGGCAAATGATAAGAAAGACTAATAATGGATATAAGTCAGTTGACAATAAGCATTTCATATTATGTGCTCTTGGTTATAGAAATCAGATTATAATGTTTATAGGAATAAATAAAATATTACATAATGAAGATGGAAAATGGGAGTGGTTATGTACTATTATGTATGTATGTTTGCCTGAAGTGGAAAGAGAGTGAGTCACAATAAGAAGCTTAGATAATTCTGTTTTGATGGTTATTAATATTTGATAAGGAAAGAATGTTGAGAGGGAAATATTAAGACGGGATAGTCAATAATCAGAGAAAAGCTCATGAGGAGTTTTAATCCTGAACTCAAGTGGAAGAATTTGTTTTGGACAGGAGAAGAATGCCTGAATGAGGGAGAAGGAAGATGAGGACAGAAGCAAGTAAACATGATAATGATAACTATCTTGACACCAGTCTTGAGCTTTGCAGGTAAAGAAAGTAAAGTTTCCATAAGCTTCATTCCCTGTGCTTTCAGAGGTCAACTGGAAATCAGTCTTATACTGTCTGTACTTTTGATTTACAAATTGAATGTAAACTTTAAAGCACAGACTTCTTTTAATCTCTACGTAGTACCCAGCAGAGGGCCTGAGTGGGGGGATGTACTAAAATAATAATTAAAGGTGATGAACATGGATGGAACATCATGGAAATTGATCTTCCTAAAGTCACCAGGAAAACAATGACAAAACGTTCTAGCATGTAGACTCAGCATCTGTTTACTGTCTTCAAGCAGGTGAAGTCGTTGTAGTAGGAAGGAGGGGTCTACCCATATCACATGCCTGTGAGCAACACATACTTGTCACTTATTGTATCTGTTTTAACATATGGGGTATTGGAGAATCATTCAGTGGTAGGCGATCTCTGTAGCACACCCAGAGAAAATAAGAACTGACTCTAAGTAATAAAAGTCAATGGAGAAAATAGAGTCAACATAGCCACTGTCAAGAAAATGAGAAGATATGATCACATTGAGAAATGAAGAAATGTGGGGCTCAGATAGAGTAGACGGTTAGCAGGCATTTGTGAGGTCAGGGACCACTGGATTTTAAGAAGATATGAAATTAAAGAATTTAAAGTCTGATAATTCTGGGAATTACAGCAACATTAACAGAAGAGGGGCACCTGTGTGGCTCAGTCAGTAAGAATCTCACGGTAAAGTTCAGCTCAGGTCATGATCTCAGGGTCTTGATCTCAGTGTGGAACCTCCTTAAGATTCTCTCCCTCTCTTTCTGCACCCCTGGCCTGCTCATGCATTCTCTCTCACTTTCTCTATCAAAAATAAATAAATAAATAAATAAATAAATAAATAAATAAAACAGAAAAAAGAGATTGCAGTTGTACAAACAGTCTAATTTTGGTCATTTAAAAAATTCTGCAAAACAGTGAAACTGGGAAAACAGAGATAAATGAAGAGAGGAGAAAGCATACATTGTGTTTGCACACACCCACTTAGGAAAAGAAAAATATGTTTGAGACTTGTTCATGTTTTTTTCACAAAAAGAATCCCTGGAACTTTGGAATTTACATGTCTATCCATTTATTTATTTTTTTATTTTTTAAATATTTGCCTTTAAAAAATTATTTCCCAATATTAAAGAGTATTATAACTTGTGCTAGTTTCATTTTTAGAGTTTTAGGAGTACAAGGAAAGGGAAATAAGATACCTGGCCACACTTTCTTGCAATCATTACCTGAGGGAATTAATGAAAAACTGCACAGATGGAGATGTTCCCAATGGGACACTGATCCAACCCAAAAATGGGAAAGGATGTTATCAATATAGGGATAATTTAATAAACTTGATTGATTTTCTCCCTGCAGAAGAATCTAGCTACTGTCTCCAAACAAACCCCAATTAACTATGAAATTGCATTTTAGTGTTCCAAAAATGTTTTGCTTACATTTGTAGATTTAAGTCTAACATGCTTTTATTGATGAACGGACACTGGATTTAGATGGATGAAAGCAAGCCCTGGATGTGTGTGTGCGTGTGTGTGTGTGTGTGTGTGTGTGTGTGAAGATACAACTAACAAGGAAGAAAATTAAACAGATGAATCCAACCAATAAAACATTATGTAGATACTTAAGACTTTGGGATGTGGGATTATATTATCAGGTTCTTAGAAGTAGGGGGAGATTAGTAAATAAATCTTATGACACATTTTTAGAACTATTTTATTTTTGGCTAAAATCTGGCTTGAAATCATTTTGGCTATTGATTGCAATGAAATCAAAACTTAGAGCATATTGTTTGTCTCTAAAGAAAATGTTATTTTTTTGCTATTTTTATATATGTAGACAGTGTTGAGCACAATTCCAACATGAAGCTTAGGAAAGTTTTATCATACAGAAGGACAAGTTGGAACAAAATATAGGATATCCTAATGAAACTAATAGTATTAAGGAGTCCATAAAATTTAAGGACAAATGTAACATGTAAACTAAAATGTAAAAAAAATGCAAAAGGAAAAAAATGATACAAATAATCTTTAAAGATTCTAAATTAAATAGCAGAAATTAAATTTAAACTATAGAAATTAAATGGTATTGCTGCAATGAAAAATTGCAAATTGAAATTACACTCCTAGAATACAAAAAAAAAAAAAAGAATAAAAGAAAGCATATGGGTTCCTTTGGAGAGTAGAGAAATATGATACAGTCTACCAGTAATTGGAGTTCCTGAAGAGAACACATTATAATTGGAGCACCCATAATAATAAAAATACAAGGAAAAATGATTTAGGACACTGTCATCGTTCAATTTTTCCTAAGATAACTTTACATACAAATATCACATTTTAAAATCAAAATTACAATGTGATGTTTTTTAAACAAGGTAGAAATATTCTAAATATTATCTAGAAAAAGAAATTCACTTAGAATTGTAATGATATGGAATCTGTGCTGATAACAATTTATAACTCTTCCTCACATAAAATAAGTAACCAAATGGATATTAATTGAATATAAAATAAATATTTAATTAAAGACAAAAATAATTTAAAAAATAATGCCAAGGATACAAAACATTTAAAGATAGAATATAACCAAGTTCCTGGGTGCCTCGGTGGCTCAGTCTGTTAAATGGCAGATTCTTGATTTTTGGCTCAGGTCATGGTCTCAGGGTCCTGGGATTGAGCTCCTCCTTGGATTCCACACATAGCATGAAGTCTGCTTTAGGATTCTCTCTCTCCCTCTGTCCCTCTACCCACTCTCTCTCACTCTCTAAAATAAATGCATAAATCTTTTAAAGAAAGAAAATACTGTTTCATGATAAAACATGATACCTTAAACAGTAGCATAGCATAGACACTGCGCAATAAATTATTTTGTGAAAACAAGCAAACATTTTTAAGAAATATAAATCTATTAATCTTTCATTACACATCAAAACAAACTAAATTCCTTACAAATCTGTGTTTGCTTGAAGGTATATTTAAGTTTATTTTTCCTCTCTGTTTCTTGCCAGTTGAGTTAAATTGTAAGTGAACTCCGTGTGTGAGTGTGTATGTGTGTGTGTATGCATTAGAAGCAGTCTGTGTTCAAGTATGATGGTGAGGTGGGATTATGGGATCTCATCCAGAAGCTTGCAAATCTCGTATACCTCTAAGTTTCTTGGAATGCGAGACCACTCAAGTTATTTGGGCTGCTGAGTCACTTCCATAAATTCTTATTTATGGTTCTAGAAGGACACGCCATAAGTCTGAGAGCAGACTGACATCTGTCAGTCAGACCTTGGGGTGAGTAACTGGAAAGATCTACTGACCTGTGTTGAAAGGCTTCTTGCTTTTCTACTGTGACAGCTTCATTGGTGTGAGGGAGTACACTACTGACATTAAACCCCTTAATGAACTCTTTTATTTTTGGACTTAACTGTCAGCCAAGCAACACAGCTATGATTACTAATGGTCACAACCTCCTATCAGTTGTGTTAAAATGACCAAAATTGATTATTTCAAATGTGTGAATTGAAGATTGGAAACTAAATTCAGCAAGCTTAATAGTTACTACCGAGGCAAAATCAATGGAACAACTAGAAAATATTTTTAATGTTAATGAGATTCTGAGACATATCATATTTTAAAAGTCTTCAAATGAATGAGATATTTTTAGTGAAAATAAAACATAATGTCCAGTTTGTAAAGTTCAATATATAGTCACATGGATGTTTACACCAATTTTATTTATAATTGTAAAAAAATGGAGACAAACATTCTTGAATAAATAAATGGATAAGCAAACCAGGAAATTAATATCAAAATTGTAGGAAAATATATTTTTCCTTAAAAAGAAGAAAACATTAAATAATATTAAAGAAAATACCAATGCAACAGAGCTGAAGTTGAATACAAAGTAAAAATAAATCATAATCTGAATTTTCAATATCACTAAAAATGAAAATATTAAGCACATGGGAATAATAGATATTAATGCAATAAAGTGAAAAAATAAGAAAAATTAAAAAAATAAAATTGACATTAATGTAACACAAAATATAAAACATTTTAACTAACCCCAATAAGTCAATATATAAGATAGTTCCTTATAATGTTCAATAAAGTTTATAAAGTTTTATCTAACCTAATAAGGAAACAAGGAGAAATCACAAATAGATATGATCTATATGACAACTAGTCACAAAGAAATAACTAATACATACAGTTTGCAAAATAAACTCTGAACAGTTTTGTACATTTTTACACTACTTTTCCTAACTCTACTGGTGTAAATAAAATACACATGAATTAAAAATTTAGTAGAAATATTTCATTTATCAAAACTGATCCAGAAACAGATAATCCAGACAAATTGACAAACTTGGAGGGGGTTTGGGGGCAGGAAAGAAGACAACTAAAAGAATTATTCTTCTCCAAAGACATGAGTCAGTGAAGGATAGAATTTACATTTCAAAGGGCAGATAACTTCATACTGTTAAAATGTCCCATATAGTTAAACCAAAATAAAAATTTGTAAAATTTTTCATGAATTAAGTTTATATTAATATCCACTCCTGAGATATATAGAATTTAAAAAAGAAAATAATAATCTCAATATTGACTTAAAAATCATTAAAAATTCATGATCCAGCATTACATTAACAGCATATAATAGCTTAAGTTACTCAACCTTAGAACTCCAAAAATGTAATTCTGGCTCATTATTATGACATCTATTAATTTAAATGAGCTTTCTGATAGATTTAAGAGAAAGAATTAAATGAACAAATCATTTGATGCTGGAAAGAATTTCAAAATTTCAGTACACAATTTTGATACAATGACTCAATAAGTATACAAATCTATATTTATCCAATACCATTATCTAACCTAATGGGGACATAATGGAAGTAGTCCCACCATAGTAAGAAAAGTTAACAATCAACATTTTACTGGGTGGAATTATAGCAAAATAATTAATTAAATCAATATTTACAGATGGCAGGTGATATAATTGTATGTCTAGGAAACAAAAATAATCAAATCAAAATTACTTAAATCAATGGAAGAATTTTTAAAAATAGTAAGAAATAAAATAATATATAAAACAAAAAATCCATTTAAATAAAAAATAATAGTTAAAAATGTAAGAGAAGACTTCATTGAAAGTAGCACTAACATTTACAAGGTGTATTATAATAACCTAAAGATAAATGTAGACAAAGATATAAGTATTTTTTAAAAAGACTCTTGAAAGAAAAAAAAAAACACTTGAAGATGTAGAACTTAGAAAATGAGTTGAAATGTGATAATACCCAAAAATAATAATAATCAGCAAAAGAGATTAACTGAGAGTTCACAGAAAAACAAAACAAATGGTTCTTAAATATATGAAAATATATTCAATCCCACCAAGGAAAAGATACATGCTAATTAAAAGCATATTGGCATTATTCCTAACTTTTCCAACTAGCAAATATTCAAAATACTGACAACACTCTGTAGTGAAATAGGTTTGAGCATATGTCGGTGATGGGATTGCAAAATGAAGAAAAATATTTGGGAGAATAATTTGTAAGTTTGTTTTTTGTTTGTTTGTTTGTTTATTTATTATTATGTTATGTTATTTCACCATACAGTACATCATTAGTTTTTGATGTAGTGTTCCAAGATTCATTGTTGGAGGTTTAACCTTTGACCCAGTGATACCACTTTCAGAACTAAATTCTGTATGAATAGTACCTTTTAAACTAAAGGATGTAGATAGTTTGTAATTTAGATCATTGTTTATGATAGCAAAACGTTGGAAACAATATAAAAGTCCATCTATGTGTGGCTCATTAAAAAAATTTGTATACCCACAAATTAATATGCAGCTATAGAAGATACTGAGAAATTTTCATGTAGTAGAGTCTTTCTATGAGTATGAGCTGATTTTGTTATTACGTCAAGTGAAAAGTTAAGATGCAGGAACTAGATCAGAAAGGTTGAGAAGTGATAACATATTCATATATATTACTATGAAGAAAGAAACACAAAAATAAAGGTGATGCCAGATGTGTGGATGCTTTGATGAGGATAATTTGGTAACATACCTTTTTATACAATTTTAATTTTTGAGCATAGTGAATACATCTTATAATCAAGAAAATAATTTTCATCAAAAGGCATTTAAAATCTAAATAAGTATTTTAAAAAATCAATAGATGGACACCTGGGTGGGCTCAGTGGGTTAAACCTCTGCCTTCAGTTCAGGTCATGGTCTCAGGGTCCTGGGATCAAGCCCCACATTGGGCTCTCTGCTCAGCAAGGAGCCTTCTCCCCCTTTCTCTCCCCACCTTTATCTTAAAAAAATAAAACAAATAAAAAAAATCAATAGATAAATTGAAAAATTGAGTGTACAGTGCTAAAAACTATGTCTTCCAGAAACTGTGTTAAGTGAAAGTACTATCTTTCAATACAAAATAATATAAGAAATAAATTTTAAAAATGATTTTAGGGCTGCTTGGGTGGTTCAGTTAGTTGAGCTTCTGACTTTTGGTTTCAGCTCAGGTCATGATCTCATGAGTCCTGGGATCAAAATCTACCTTGGGCTCCACACTCAGGGTTGGCGGTTTCTGCTTGAAGATTCTCTCCCTTCTATTTGCCCCCACTTACATGCACTTTCTTCCTTTTTTTTTTTTTTTTATCTTATTTATTTATTTGATAGAGAGAGAGAGGGATCACAAGTAGGCAGAGAGGGGAAAGCAGGCTTCCTGACAAGCTGTGAGCCTGATGTGAGGCTTGATCTCAGGACCCTGAGATCATGACCCAAGTCGAAGGGTCCAAGCCACTGAGCCACCCAGGTGTGCCTTACATGCACTTTCTCTCTCTCTCTCTCTCTCAAATAAATAAATGAATCTTTAAATACTAGGATTTTAATGGCAACTTTTTCTGGGTATCTAATATATCAATAATAGCATAAAAATAATACTACAAATTATTCAAGAATATTATCCCTGTGTTTGAGTTGAGAGTAGCAAAAATGATCTTAGTTATTAAAATTAGTTATTGGGGTGCCTGGGTGGCTCAGTGGGTTAAAGCCTCTGCCTTCAGCTCAGGTCATGATCCCAGGATCCTGGGATCGAGCCCTCCATCGGGCTCTCTGCTCCGCGGAGAGCCTACTTCCTCCTCTCTCTCTGCCTGCTTCTCTGCCTACTTGTGATCT
The DNA here is from genome assembly GCF_010015895.1 of Lontra canadensis. Classification (NCBI taxonomy): domain Eukaryota; kingdom Metazoa; phylum Chordata; class Mammalia; order Carnivora; family Mustelidae; genus Lontra; species Lontra canadensis. The sequence goes on from NW_022631113.1 coordinate 3,679,090, forward strand.
CTGTCTGTCAAATAAATAAATAAAATCTTTTAAAATTAGTTATTAAAATCTTATGTAGTGAAAATGATGGCTGAACTAAATATTTGTGATAATAATCACAGTGGATATAAAGATCCAACAGGAGTTAAAAGATGTAGAATCATAATTTTTGGCATTAATAAAGAATATAAATTAGTTATTGTTATCCATGTATCAACATATATGAACAAATAAATAAATTTCCACTAAAGGAAACATAACTGTTGCTTAGTCTGATATTGACAGTTCAATGACTCCTATATTAAAAACCAAAAGCGAACATTAATAATTTTAATGATACTCATTTACTATTTGTTTGGTATACAATACTATAAAATAAAAACTAAAAAATATACTAGCAATAAAAATGACAAGCAAGAATAAGTATATAATGTATATGTATCAATTCATAAGGAGTTATTGAAATTGATTTCCTACACAAAACAGTGGGTAAAGGAAAGAAGAAATTCATCAAGGTATTTGTTGTAGAGAATTCCCCTCCACTCCAGTAAGACCTTCAGGATAATCACTTGCTATATATGAAAAGAGGAGAATAGTATTTCATTCACCTATCAGATTATGATTAAACAGTGTAGTGGGCCTAATGAACCACATCACGTGGCCCAGCTCGACATGAATAAGGGGGCAGAAAATTGGAGAGTTGTGGCAGTGGATGGCGGTAGTGGGGTTTTTCTTGACAGTAAAGTATCCTAAAATCTTACCAACTGGCATGCCAAAGTATGTTTTCACCTGTGCAAAGTGCCTAATCTTCAGCGGTACTGATAATTCAAGAGTGGAATCCACAGGGAGAGGGAATACTACCCGAAAGAGATTCTAGAAAAAAACTTCCTGTGGCAGGATCTGAGGTAGAGGAAAACGTTATTGATGACAGATATCCAACATTAGATAATTATGCTACTTGACAGCCCTACAGGTTCCTTAATAACAAATATATGGGGGTGCCTGGGTGGCTCAGTGGGTTAAAGCCTCTGCCTTCGGCTCAGGTCATGATCCCAGAGTCCTAGGATGGAGCCTCGAATCGGGCTCTCTGCTCAGCAGGAAGCCTGCTTCCCTTCCTCTCTCTCTGCCTGCCTCTCTGCCTACTTGTGATCTCTGTCTGTCAAATAAATAAATGAAATCTTTAAACAAACAAACAAACAAATATATGAACCCTACCTGAGAACCAGCACACCTGTAGTTGTCTGATATGCAGAGTGAACAGATGGCCAAGCTAAGTCAGAATTATCAGGAATAACCAACCAAGAACGTCTACAGCCATGTAAAGTTTATGAAATCAATGTTCACCCTGTTTTTTGCTCTTTTTTTCCTTTTCCAAGATTCTCAGGAGAATAGTAAAAGCTTAAAAAAGAAAAGAGGAGGCCTTTCTAAATCAAAATATACCACTTATCTCCACATCAAAGGGCTGGAGTAACCAAGAGGAAAAGTAAAAATGGAAGTCAGACACCTTTCTCACTTCAAGTCCCTGGAGATAATATCTTTCCATTGTACGAAGAATGAGAAGAAAAATATGTAATGCACTGATAAAAGATGGGCTTTTAATTTAAAATATGTAAGCTGAAAGTTATAAAATTTGGTGCAATTTTAAGGAAGAAAGAAGATTTTATACAGCATAAATTTAACATTGATTAGAGAAAAAAGAAAAATCATCTTATTTGCACTCTTTGATGAGCCTATACTTAGACTTTGGCCCCGTCTATTGACGAATATAACCAAAGACTCTCCTAAACTCTAAAACCTCAGATTCACATCTCCTCCCACCTTATAATAAGGCACCAAATATGGTAGGAGAGTTAGCTGTCCTGAATTTGAATAGGGACTAAAACTTGCTTGCTTCCAAGATGCTTATTATATCTATATAGTTGATAGCAATCCCCCAAAATAAAAAATGAATGATCTTTGGATTAAACACAACTGTATCCGTAAATATAGAAAACAACAGACAGTTTTAAGAATAATGATTTACAAAGTCTTTGTCTCTAAAATTGTAAGCAAGCAGAAATAATATTTTCAGTCTGAATTTTACAGAAGGCTGTGTGTGTGTGTGTGTGTGTGTGTGTGTATGTGGTGAAGCATATCAAGATTTTTCATTTGAAGGCCTGGAGTTCAGTTGTAATATGTTTGTAATCTATGTAACTTCATACAATCTGTTCATATTCTCTAAATCCTCAACTTGTCCAGTTCTGAAACAAGGGTAATAATAGGTCAGAAGTTTCTAAAGTACTTTTATCTCTCTAACTCATTGCAATTTTTAGTAATATGAAGAAGAGATCACTTATGGCATTCTGACAAATTCTTTTTATAATTTTATTGTACTCTACTTATATTTCAGCATTACGATTTACAAAATAGGAGACATATCATGTATCTGTTTGGGTTTCTGCAAAGTACCAAATTATAGAATACCCAACAAAAGAGCTTAGTCACAATTTCATCCTATCTGTGACCCAGAACATTACAACAGCTTGTGCAGCATAAAAGGGCAAGAAAGGATAAACATCTTTGCAATTATATAACAATAAATGAACCATAGCTGATCAAGCATTATGATGGGATGTGTCTTGAGAGAATTTATTTAGTCAGTTAGTCATTTAGGAGAATTTGCACAGGGTAAATTCATTGGGCATATGGGCAGCATGTGTTCAAGGACTCCCTGCAGCACTGGGATGACACATTATTATAAAATATAGTATACCATCTCTGTTATTATGGTGATTCTTAGGAGAAAAATAAATCTATGTTTTTTATATACACAAATTTCCTGGGAATAAAATAGCATAACAAAAAAGGTAATGTGGAAACTATCTAAAGATTTTTTTTTTTAACCGTGAAAAGGAGTGAATTAGAATGAAGTTTGATTGACAATGGCATATACTATATAAAGATTTTTTTTAATTTAATTAATCAGATGCCTCATTTTTTTTTTTTGTTTTGTTTGTTTTGTTTTGTTTTTGTTTTTTTGTGCCATTCATTTTCTTTATTTTAAACCTGAAGTTCTTATTGACAGTTGAAATCAGGTGTTTTTTTTGTTTTGTTTTGTTTTTGTTTTTGTTTTTTAAATACTGGAAATTCAGAACAAATATCCAGGACCCAACTGTTAAAACACTTAACTCATTCTTTCAAGAATATTCACCAAGTGGGCATTGGGGTGGTTCAAGTCTGTTAGGCAGCTGCCTTCTGGTCAGGTCATGATCTCAGGGTCCTGGGATTGAGCCCCATGTTGGGGCTCCCTGTTCAGTTGGGAGTCTACTTCTCCCTCTGGCTCTGCCTCTCCCAGTCATGTTTTCTCCCTTAAATAAATAAATAAAATATTTTAAAAAAGAAAAAAAGAATATTCACTGAGTAATATTGTCAAGCCTTGTGAGAGGTCCTGCTACACTTACATATTTCTTTTCTAAGAGATTATGTTTTCCTTTCTTAACACACAGAGAGTTAACTACTATAATAAATTTACAACAATCCATTAAATAAATTGATATTTTGTCTTCAAAAGAAATGGTTACAGAAGAATTACTGAAATTCTCAGTGTACTTTTTTACTGACCAAGAACAGTAGAAGTAAGGATGTCCACACATGCTCATATCATCTTAGGGAAATCTTATGTTTGAAAAAAAAGTTAACAGAGAAGCATGCAAATAAAAGAGGATTTGTGAAACCAGATGTATTTTCATTCCATGTCACATAATCTCTTGTTGTTGGGTAATAAAGAAAGACCAGGTAGTGATACTAGGTATTGGTATACAAATAATTCTCTGATGAAGCCAATTCATACCAGCTGTATGGTTATTAAACACAATCATGATTAAATCTATTTATTAAATTGTGTTAAAAACAAAGTAATAAAAACCTGAAACTCATTACTTTCTAATTCTCCTAATACATCTCACTGACCAAGAACAGTAGAAGTAAGTAACATCCCACTATTGTCCCTTGTCTTGAGGTTATGTCAATTCTAACTCTATAGTGAAAATGCTAAGTATCTGCTACTTTGCGGTTTTTTCTGAACTTCAAGTGTGAAGATAGTAGCTTGAAAAAGGCTCACGTGGGAGTGTTTGCACCTTGAACTACAAGAGCTACAAATCAGCGTTCAACTTATTGTTTTGCTGATTTGTTAGATGCAAGCAAGTGATTGAAAATGTTGCATATGTCATGTCTGTAGCTATTTTATTATGATTAGGACAAAAATTTGGAGTAATGTTTTACTACATAAAACTATCATTTGTTTCAGAAAAAATAAGGCACACACAACATTGACAAACTTTTGAATTTCCAATATAAGTAATCATTACTTTGTCCTAATCATTAATTTAAATAAAAATGTCTATCAAATTTCATGTCAAAACTACTCTCATCAGTCAGTTACATCCATGGATACAAAGGTTTGGCAAAACATTTTAAAAGCCTTCTTGAGTACTGATTGTCTCTAAGAATTTAGAATAAAGAGTATTGTCATTATTTGTATATGTGCACTACACTTCATATATATCAGTAAAATCTGTAATAAACTATAGTATGCACACAATTTTCAGGGAGCTATTAAAATACACCATTACCTATTGTGCAAACAAAAATGAGGTAACTAAGACAAGTTACACTGTAAAGAAAGGGAAAATTTGAAAATGAAGAAAAATAAATAGGATATTGAGATTTCTCAGGCAATTCTTAATCTATGGTCAATCAAAGTGAAACATTCAGTTTCAAAAAAAGGCAAATGATTCAAATAGACATTTCTCTAAAGAAAGTTTATGAATAACTAATAAACACATGAAAGGTGTTCAATATCATTGGTCATTAGGGAAATACAAATCAAAACCAGAACAAAAAACCACTTTACACATACTAGGATCACTATAATTAAAAAGATTAAAAAATGGAAAATAACAAATGTTATCAAGGATATGAAAAATTTACAACCCTTATATATTACTTAGGGACTGTTAAGTGACACAGGTTTCTCAAAAAGTTAAATGTGTGAATACTATATATATAGCAAATCTACCCTATGTAGATTTGCTATATATATATAGTATATCTATGTATATCCACAAGTAAAAACAATGATTCAAACAGATATTTCTATACCAATGTTCATCTGCTATAAAATTTACATGAATTCTTGCAACTTCATGTCTACTTGCACGATTTCCGCATCTCTTCCTCCTCTTCTCTGCCTCTATAGATCAATGCTCACATCCCATCTTTCCTTGAAATTTACCCATATTTTTGGCTAAATCAGGCCTCTTGTGTACGTTCCACTGTAATACAAGTCACTGACAGATGAGATACTTCTCCATATCCATATCCAGTGAATACATGGTGGGTAGCCATGCTCGAAAGAGCCTGTGAAGAAGTACAAGCTCCACTGTTTCTGCAGCTCCCCCGGTCTCTATACACACAGCTAGAATATTCTCAGCTTTTAGCCATTTGTTAAAAATATAGACAAGGGGGGCCTGGGTGGCTCAGTCAGTTGAGCATTTGCCTTCAGCTCAGGTCATGATCCCGAGTCCTGGGATCAAGCCCCAGGTCAGGCTCCCTGTTTAGAAAGGAGCCTACTTCTCCTGCTCCCTGCTAGTGATATCTCTCTCAAATAAATAAATAAAATCTTTTTTAAAAATGTAGATGAGTTCTTATAACTTACTACATACTTGTATGGTATCCACGTCTCTTCCTCCTCTGCCACTGTGGGTCACTGCTCAGATCCTATGGGAAATAAAACCATATTTTCTTAGACATCAAACTACTCATTTGTGCAGTAACCTCCATTCTCTGGTGAATGCAAGAAAACTTGTGATTTTATAGTTGATCTAGTTTTTTCTTATTGTTAGAATGGTATTCATGCTCTTTCCAGCTTTACATGTCACAGGGAGAATCTGAAATAATATATTTTTTAAAAAACAGCTGTAAACCTTTTGTTTTTAGATAAATACACTGAGTTCTGTATGTGAAAGGATTTGGAGAATGGGGACAAGTAATATAGTATGACTCAAAAAAAGAAGAGCTCTAGGGGTACCTGGGAGACTCAGTTGTTTGAGCACCTGCCTTTACCTCAGGTCATGATCCAGGGTCCTGGGATCAAGCCTCACCTTGGGCTCCCTGCCCAGCAAGGAGTCTGCTTCTCCTCCTGCCCCTCCCCCTGTTCATGCTCTCACTCACTCTCTCTCAAATAAATAAATAAAATCTTTGAAAAAAAAAATGAAAACACTCTAGAGTTAAGCAAAACATCATTCTTAGACACCAATTTGTAACTCTTAGAGACAACAATTTTTTCACATATCCATATAAAAATTATTCATCAAATTCCAAGAAATGTTCCTGTAAATGATTTTCTATGTCTAGTTTATCATTTCCAGTGATACTTTAGATCCTTTCTTAGGTCAGTATCAGGCTTGCTGTTTTAAATCAGTGTCTGGCCACTAAACAGAATGCCATACACTGGTGACTCCTAAGCAATAGAAATATATTTCCCATAGTTCTAGAACCTAAAACTATAGAACTATACTATAGTTCTATATATATTCTCTCTCTCTCTCTCTCTCTCTCTATATATATATATATATATACATATGTGTGTATGTATATATTTATATAGAACTTTAAAACTAAACTAAGTTTAAAACCAGGGTACTAGGATGGTTGAGTTCCAGTGAGGTTCCTTTTCTAGGTTGCAGATTGTAGACTTGTATCCTCACATGTTAGAGAGAAGAAAAAGGAAGTAAGGTCTTTCATGACTCTTGTAATAGTACTAATACTATATATGGGGTTTTAGATGGGGTTAAGCCACTGAGATTTTAAAATGTATATATGAAAGTACTGGTATAGCCTTATTAGAGAAACTGATAACAAACATTGTGTTGCCTCCTTGGTAGACTTCATGCCATTGGTTTAGTGTTCTGGAGGGAGAAGACAAAGAAATAGATCTTTCTGGATGGAAGGGGGGTGATGTTTCTTATGTAAGCAAACACTGGTGAAACTCTCTCCTGTGATGATTTTCAAGGCCAATGAAATATACTGAGGCTGTATCTTTAAGAGAAATTGTTAGAAGGATTAGTGTGCTACTGGGTTTGGCTAATACTGCATACTTTAGGCAAAATATTATAATAAATAGCTCAAGAAAGAATATTATTTTTTAAGTGCAGAGAGAAATAGAATTTAAAAATCAAAAGCATTTCAGGTTGAAAGTCTGTTTGGTTCTAGGCCCCAAAGAGGAAATTATAATAATAACTGCTACAGCAACAACATTGAAAAAAAGAAAAGGCTTAGAAAGTGAAAAGTTTGCAAAATATCTCAGTTTGATAAAGTAAATCAGCCTTATGTCAAACTTCAGTTTAAGAATGTGGCCTTCCAGATGGTTTCGAAAAATGTCATTATATTGAGGAAAATAGCATGGGAGAAAAAAAAAACCAAACAAACAACAAAGTAGAAAAGAAAAACTGAAATGCTTTATGCTCAGCTAAAACATTTGTCTTTGGTTGGTTGGTGCACAAAATTGACAAGTATCGGGAATATTAGGAGACTACCACATTTTTCAAGCAATTAGATAGCCAAAGAAATCAAAATCCTAGTCATCTGGGGTGCCTGGGTAGCTCAGTGGGTTGAGCCTCTACCTTTGGCTCAGGTCATGATCTCAGGGTCCTGGGATCAAGCCCCACATCGGGCTCTCTACTCAGTGGGGAGCCTGCTTTCCCCTCCCCCTCTGCTCTGTCAAAAAAATAAGTAAAATCTTTAAAAAAAAAAATCCTAGTCATCTGTCCAAAACATAGAGAGCTAATAAAAACCTGAAATCTCATGAGAGTCTTTGAGAGAGCAAACTCCCATCTTTTACAGGACAAGCTATACCGAATAATGTAGAGAGAAGAAGAAAAGAATAGCTTTGAGTGTGAAGCTAAGGTACACGAAGGAGAGAACCTCTCCCCTCAGAGAGAACCTTCAAGAAACTTTCACCAGCTACCTCAACAACTATACTTTTCTAGTTTAAAAATAGTTTTGTGCTAAGGTCTGTGGTGGGACTCCACTTCTTTCCCTGCATAAGGAAGTGTCTGTCCTTCCTTCCTTCCTTCCTTCCTTCCTTCCTTCCTTCCTTCCTTCCTTATTTTATCTTTAGTTAGCCAAAATTACCATTGTTTTACTGATCTTTGAAAACTAAGGCAAGTATTTTGATCATATTTTCAACAATTATCAAGTCATCAAAGAGCCATCCTTGACCACCCTTCTAACATCATGTCCTCCACAACTCTACCCATGTGGGTGTGGAACCCCGCCTGCCTATGTATGTCATTTTGTATCTCCTCATTCTGATTTATTATTTTATGGCACCTTTTGCAATATGGACTATACTAAGTATATTCATTTGTTTATTGTCTGAATCTCTCTCTAGATATTAAGCTTCTTCAGAGAAGGAATTATAGATCTCCTTTCTACCACTGTATACTCAATGACTATGTTAGTGTATAAAACATAGTAAGGGGTGACCAAATAAATAAACAGTAGATACTCAGGTAAAGTCTGCATGTCTTTTCTATATGCATCTGTGAAATGACTGTCGTGGTATTAAATAAAGGAGTTGCATATATTTTGTTTCCTGGGAAATGACTGCCTTGGTATTAAGTAAAGGAGTTGTATATATTTTGTTTCCTGGGGCTGATTCACAATGGGGTTTCTGATTATAATGGTAATAAATATCTATGAGTTAATATGGAATTATAGATCCAATAATTTGCACTAACATTTTTTCCTAAGTATATTCCTAGTCCAAAAATAAATATGCAGATTGTAAAGTATCCTAAGGAAAAATACCTTTATATATGTTTTATAGTATTTCACTTTTTATTTCTAGGCTAGAATTTCTAATTACATATGTATCAGTTGAGGTTAAATTACCTGTGTAATAATTCCACCTGCCTGATGTATTGCTTAGAAAGTTTCTTTAGTTTTCTTTGATAATAAGTAATGCATGTTTATTGTGTAAAAATCAGAAAAGGACACTTAAATGTAATACATGCATTACTACAATTATTTTGTAGCATTTTCCAACCAGTTTTATTACTTTCTTTTGAAGATATTATTTATTTATTTGAAGAGAAAGTGTGAGTGAGAGAGAGAGAGTGTACGCACACACAAGAGGGGGGTAGGAAGAAGCAAGCTCCCCACTGAGCAGGGAGCTCAGTGCTGGGAGGGGTGGGTACTCAGTCCTAGCATACTGGGATCATGACCTAAGCCAAAGGCAGATGCTTAACCAGCTGAGCCAACCAAGTGTCCTCAGTTCTATTACTTAATCATATATTATGAGCATAGTTCTATGATGTTATCTTTTCCCTGCTGAGCAAGGAGCCCCATACAGTACTCTATTCCAGGACCCTGGGATCATAACCTGAGCCAAAGACAGATGCTTAACTGACTGAGCCACCCAGGCATCCTGATGTTACATATTCTTCAAAACAATCATTTTTGAAAGCTTATATAATCTATCATATAATTTAGTATATCTATCATATAATTTTACCATAATTAATAAAATTATACTTTCTTTAGATTACAACTTTTCCTTTTATAAAATACTATTTTGGCTATATGGTTATATTATTATAGAATACATTCTCAAAAAGTTTTTAAGATTTATTTATTTGTTTATTTGACAGAGAGAGACACAGCGAGAGAGGGAACACAAACAGGGGGAGTGGGAGAGGGAGAAGCAAGTTTCCTGCTGACCAGGGAACCCAATGCCGGGCTAGATTCCAGGACCCTGGGACCATGACCTGAGCCAAAAACAGATGCTTAATGACTGAGTCACCCAAGCACCCCCATTCTCAAAAGATTTTATATATATATATATATACACATATAATAGAATACATATATATATACGTATCATATATATGTATTTATGCATCACATATCATGTATGTATTATATACAAAATGAAAAGGTATCATAAACTTTGAGATTATGTATATTATAACATAGCATTGCTTAATTATTTTACAATATTTATAGTTTATATATTTTTACTGTATATGATTACCTGAATAACCTGGAAATGTCTTACTTTCTACTATCTAATACAGGAATCTTAAATTATTTCTAGTTTTTAAGGTGAAATCTTGAGTATCCTTTTCTCCCTTTCATTTTTACTTCACTGCTAAGCAGTGAGTATGGATTTGTGTTCATATATGCTGGCTTCCTTGAAATCTTCTTTTGCAAACTTACATTTCACACTCTTTTATAATCTTCCAAATATTTTGAAAAGAAAATGTGAGCTGAACTAAACACATACTGATAAGATCCTTGAAAATAAAGACTGACTCCCTATACAGAATTAATCAGGTATAGCCTAGAGATATCAAATCATCAACAACAAAATGAAATATTTTAAATGTGAAAAGTTTAATAAGAAACTTTATTTATATATTTTGGTTATTTTTTTTCATTACAGCCTCGATGCCCAGTCACCGGTCTGGGTTTTTTGTTTTGTTGTTTTGTTTTGTTTTGCTTTGCTTTGTTTTTGGTATTTTAGGATGCTGACTGGTCCAACAGTTAAACAGAGGCATTTTTTAGTAGAAAGGAGTATTGAGGTGTGATGCATATGAAAGAATGTATATACAATTATTAGAGACAGTACATGTAGAAGATAATTTGAATTGATAAATCTGAAGGTTTTGACATGTAGACATCATGATTCAGAAATGATAGATGTTTTAACTATTAAAACTGAAATATTAGTGGAAGAATATACAGAGTTATACTAGAGAAATTATATTTTAAATCCAGATTACAGTGCTCTCTCCTTTAGACTTCTGTCCATTTTCCAAATTTTAGACATTCTGTCACGTCAGAAGGTGATGTATAATCTACGCACGAATTTTTCCTTTTCTAATAATGAAATAGTTTACTAATTCATAGATACTTTCTTTTCTTAGTCCTAGAATTGAGAGTTCAGTGCAAAGCTTTGTTTAAAGAACACATTTTAAAAAATATATTATCTCTCAAAATGTTATTTCCTTTATGGATTTAATTAAGGAAAATTATATTTAGGAGATCATTTGCTAATTCACATTTACCAAAAATATTATAATTACTTGATATAGAGAAGGAAGTATTAATTAAAATTTCATATATTCAAGGCTGATCTCATTTCCTAACTCTGTATGAGCCAGCTTAACTTCAACATACAGCTGACAGATAAAATACACAATATCAGTTATTTATGGGATTCAAAGTTTTCCAAGAAGTGCAAATATCACATAGCTTTCTGTAACTCCACTTGAGTCACAGGAAAGTTTACCTAAAATGAAATTATAGAGATTATAGAGGTAGGTGTGCAAAGGGCAGATTATTTTTTTAAAGATTTTCTGTTTTTTAAATTTGACAGACAGAGATCACAAGTAGGCAGAAAGGCAGGCGGGGTGGGGGGAGGGATGAAGCAGGCTCCCTGCCAAGCAGAGAGCCCAATGTGGGGCTTGATCCCAGGACCCAGAGATCATGACCTGAGCCGAAGGCAGAGGCTCTAACCCACTGAGCCACCCAGGTGCCCCGAGATTATTTTTTAAAATTTTTTATTTAAATTCAATTTAGTCACCATATACTACATTATTAGTTTTAGAGGTAGAATTGCCTCAGCAATTATAAACTGTCAAGTAAATATAGTAAACAAATGCCAAGTTACTAGAGAGTAAACAACAGAAGACAGTTTTGAATCGTATCAAGCTGGAAGAATGTAATAAGAAAACGTGAGTTTCTACTTTTTACAGGTTTTCCACCAGAAGGCCAAGTCCTAGCAGTATGGCATATGGTCATTAGAAATCTAGAGAGAATCTGTTCTTGCTCTGTGTTCAAGAACCGAACAAGAGATTCCAGGCTACCCCGTAGTTGTTGGAGAATGAGGAGGGAACCCTAGAAAGCAGAGAGCGGGGGGGGGGGAATCTCAAATTATCATGTATTATTCTGCAAAAATTGATGATTTAGACCTGAATCACTCACGTATGGGACAGACTCACCAGACTTGAATTGAAGCTCAAGAGACAGATTTCGTTGTTTGTGTCCAAAGTAGTCAATTGTTTCTTTAAAAAACAAAATCAACTTGGTGAGCCTCAATGGCTCAGTCAGTTAAGTGCCCAACTCTTGATTTTGACTCAGGTCATCATCACAAGTAAAATTGAGCCCAATGTCAGGCTCCATGCTCAGCGGGGATTCTGCTTGAGGATTCAATCTCTCCCTCTCCCTCTGCCCCTCCCCTTGTGTGCGCGCTCTCTCTCTCTCTCTTAAATAAATCAATCTTTAAAAAAAGAGTTACTAAAAAATAAAATCAACTTTCTTCAAAAGAACATAAAAGATTCCAGCATATCTTATAACATTGATAATGCCCAAGATACAATGAAAATTACTTGACCAAAAGAAGAATTTCTGTATTCCGAAGGAAAAAAGAGAATCAATGAGGCTGACTCTGAGATGATCCTTATTGTGAATTAGCACTTAAGAATCCTAAATTATTACAACCATGCTGAATGACATAGAAACAAAAATGTTCCTAGTTATTGAAAAACAGAAGTATCATCAGAAAAAAAAAAAAAAGAAAGAAAAGAAAATGTGAAAAAGGACCAACATGAAATAATCAAACTGAAAAATGAAAGCATTTGACAATTAAGATACACTATACACTGAATTGGCTTAGTCACAGACAGAAGATGTCTGAACAAAAGTGAGTAAACTGGAGGATACAACAATAGGTCAGTATTTAACCTGAAGAAAAAAAATTTACCAAGAGTTTTCAATGTATGTTAACTATCCAAATTTTCTTTCAAATAGCACTATGCCACTTTACAAGCAGTGTGAGTAGTTCATAACAAAGCAATCCTAATTCGTCCCTTCCACCCTTTGTGTTAGTGGCAGGTCCCTCCCTGTCTCTGCACTGACCTCTGTTCTTGAGTCTGGCCTAGAAAGAATTCAGAGCCAAACTCTCAAGGAAGCAAGAGTTTATCAGAAAGTTTATAAAGTGTGAAGTACACTCTCATGATGGGCCCAGATAGCAGTTACAATTGGGGTCAGTCATCTTTTCTTTTTATGTTTGAATGGGTTATAGGTCATAGCTAAGGCAGTTCCTTAACATGGATCACAGTCAAGTCACCTAAGGCGCTCTTCCTACCTGTCAGGAGGGGAGGTTTTTGACCCGATATGGTCCTTGTTGGAACTGTCATGGCAGCCACCCATCTCAAGGTGGGGTCCAGACCACAGTGTAAATGTATTATAATGAAGCTCTAGATTATTATGGGGCAGCAGTCATAGAGTACATGCATGTTCCCCGGCATTTCTCCCCACTGTTTGAAATGTGGTTCCCATGCTTCCTTACAGTCAGAAACATCTGTTCCCAGTTGCATCTAACTGCCACTTCTGTCGTTTGTATCACTGCTGTCATTCATTTTACTTATCCATAAGCATACTTAAGTGAATACATTATCGCTATCATTATTCTGAACAAGCTGTTATCTGATAGATCAAGGGGAGTAAGAAAAATAAAAGTTTTTGTTTTATCTTCACTTATTCCTTCTTTGCTCATCCTTTCTTTAAATAGATCTTAGTTTCTCATGAATCATTTTCCTCCTCCCTAGAGAACTTCTAATATTTCTTGCAAGGCAGGTCTACTGACAAACAAATTACCTCAGTTTTTATTTTTTGAGAAAGTATTTCTCTTTCACCCTTAAAGGATAATTTCCCGTGAAGAAAAATTCTAGGTTGGTGGGTTTTTTTTTTTTTTCTGTCAGCACTTTGTTTCACTCCACTTTCTTCTTATTTATATGCTTGCATGTTTTTGGAGGGGAGGTCAGATGTAATGCTTATCTTTTTTCCTCTGTAGGTAAAGTTTGTTGTTCTTGTTGTTTTATTTTTTCCCTTCTGGCTTCTTCCAGGATTTTTTCTTTATTTTTGCTTTTCTGTAGTTTGAAAATGATATGCCTAGGTGCAGGGTTATTTTGTTGTTGTTGTTTGTGTTTTTTGCATTTATCCTGATTGATGTTCTCTGACCTTCCTGGATCTGTGGTTTGGTGTGACATTCATTTGGGGAAATTCTCAATTCAAATATTTCTTTCATTTCTCTCTTTATTCTCTTTCTGGTATTCCCATTACATGTATGTTTTCCCTTTCAGCAGGGTCCTACGGTTTTTGGATATCTGATTCTATTTTTTTTTTTTTTTCAGTGTTTGCTCTCTCTGCTTTTCAGTTTTGGAGGCGTCTATGAATATACTCTCAAGCTCAGAAGTTCTTTCCTCAGCTATAACAGTCTACTAACAGAGCCACCAAAGATATTATTCATTTTGTTTACAGTGTTGTTGTTTTATCTCTAGCATATAAGAAAAATTCTTTCAGGACTCCCATCTCTTTGCTTACATTGCTCATCTGCAGTTGCATGCTGCTTTTCTTTCCAGTACAGCCCTCAGTATATTAATCATAGTTGTTTAAAATTCCTGGTTTGATAATTCCAATATCCTGGCCATCTCTGGTTCTGATGCTTGCTCTATTTCTTCATATTGTGTTTTTTTGCCTTTTGGTTTGCATTTTAATTTTTTCTTGATAGGTAGACTTGAGGTACTGAGCATAAGGAAATAGGTCTGTAGTAATGTGGCAGTGAGATGTGGGGAGGGGAGATTTTTATAAATCTATGATTAAGTCTCAGTCTTTTCAGCGAATCTCTGAAAACTTCACAAATGTTTCTCAGTTTTTGTTTAATCCCCTCTCCCCACTTAGGTGGTACATGATGGCTAGAGTGGAATAGAGTTGATACTTTCTTTCCCTGGCTTACTTAGCCTACGTTACCCCAGCAAATAAGGCTCTCCTTAGCTAGGTTATCCTGAAGGCAGGAATGTACTCTGGTGCATTTAAAGGTAGTTCCTTACACCTTGTATCCTCTGAAGCATGAAGGGATCTTTCTCCTATATTTACTGTGAGAATCTGGGACCTCTGGATGCAAAACTCATCAAAGTGTGGGGGATTCCCCTATTACTACGACTCTCTGGATTTTTAACTCTCAGAGTTGTTTACACTGAGTCTCCAGAGATTTGTCAATTACCTCAATTCAGGTGTTCCTACCTCCCAGCACTACTTCCCATGGAGGGTCTACTCCTGAGTCTCTGCTGATGTAAGCAGACTCTTGACATTTGCTTGTCTTTCTTCCTAAGCCTGGGGGCAGGGTTTCTTGTGAATCCTCACCTCTCTTGTCCAAGAAGATTTTTTGATTTTTCAACCTGTTTAGCTTTTTGCGTTTTGTTAGGATGGGACTTCCACTCTCCTTACATGCAGAACCAGAAATTGCCAACCTAATTTTTCAAAAATTTGATATGTTTTCTGCTATACTGGATTCTCTAGCCCAATGAGTAACAGCTTAAATGTATATGTTCGACCAAGCTTGTATGAAATGGTACTGTACTAATCATGTATTGTATTTGTGGTGTTATATTTATTCACCAGATTGCATCTTTAGCTAGTTTCAACTGGCTTTCTATGAAATTTGAGAATATGCTTCCATGGAATATTTAGAAAGCAGGAAATTGTCCTTTGTCAGTGGTTCAAATCGTATCTAGCTGTGAGGTAATTGTCACAAACTGAAAATTCTATTTTATGAAACTGTATAAAAGGGAAAAAAAAAAGGAACAGGCTACTGTTATCTTGAGTAGGGGTGCTAAATTCATACAAAACACTGTAGAGTCCAAGCAAAGTCTTATTCCTGAGATTATGCTATCTTTCATATAGAATAGACTAACATGTATGTATTCAACTATGGAGTTCTTGCCAAAAGGCAGTCATGAAAATGTCTTACTTACCACTTCTAGGGAAAAATTTCATAGCAGAGGATCCTTAAAACCAAAGTTTCTCAGTCAGTAACTGATAGACTGATAAGATTCAAATTGTCTGAGATTGATCCTAAAATGGATGCCAAATTTAAAGCAAACATCAAAGAATCCATTGTGACAAAAGATCATGGCAAGAAATGAAAGGTAAGAGCAACTTTTCTTCTTCTAAATACAAGTTAAAAACAATTAACTCAAGGCCACATGTTGAGTAAGTTACATAACTAAAAATGAATTCTAGAACTTTTTATTGGTTCTCCACTTAAAGCACTAAGCTAGAATCTTTTTTTTTTAATCTAATTTGTATTTTTGGAGTCTAGATTATCTCTGCTATTTGCTAATCCTCAACAGTAAAAATAGATGGCTTACTTTTTTTTTTTCCTGTTAATACATTTTGAGTTGATTTGATGTTCTTTTTTCCATTTCTTGTCCTAAATTTGTCGTTCTAAGATTTCCTGAATGATGGAAAATCACTTTTACTAATCCATTTGATTATTTTACCTTTATTACTTCCTGGAGTTTATTGAACATCACTTTAAAAAGTATTTACATTCCTTTTAAAAACAATATCTACATAACAGTCCAAGATTCTTGATAATATTCCTTCAACATAATCAGTCAAGTTGAAATGATGCAGATTAATTCACTAAAGTGACAGGGACTGTGATTTACTAGATTTTGTAGATTAGTAAGCAAGCAAATCCATGCACAATAAAAAATTAAGGGTAGTGCAGCATAAATTGATTTTTTTCATTTATCTTGACAACTATAGTTTAAATTATTTATGACATGCTTCACAGTATGCTAATGAATAGCCTCTAGTATCCTACAAAATAGAATTTTGAAGTTTAGACAACTAACTTAAATCCTGTGCTAATAAATCTTGTCCGAGAGTATGTTGAGATGTTAGGGTTTTGTGAGAAATTAGTTAAAAAAAAAGTAAAGGAAAGAAAGAAAAAGAACAGAAAACTGCTATATAGGTTGCCTTCCTTAAATAGAATTTATTTTAAAGTGTGATATCTCCCTCTGGCATATCTGATTTCTTTAACATTTCTGTGTCCCAGAAAAGTCTAGTAAGTTCTCTGAACTTCTATTTGATTTTCTTTGCTATATTCCTCTGACAACCTTGCATGATAGAGATGTTATCTTAATGTTGTCTTAAAACTTATCATAGGACTTGCAAATCAAGTTAAAGAATTGATATTATCTCTTTTAAATTTATTTTGTAAAAAGAGAATTTAGAAATGAATTGTTATTTAAAATTATAATCTTATGATTTTCACATTATTTTAAGCCATTAGTTAGAATAACACTGGTGGTATGACTCTTCATTTACTGGTTTTGCAAGAACATCTAAGATGTCAAGATGTATTCTCATTTTTTAGTTGTAAACACATATATACTTCAAAACAGAGTGCAAGGCTTTGATATCTTACTAAAGTGAAAATTTAATGAAATAATAAACAATCTGACCGATTTTTGAATTAGAGATGGAAATCATACAAACTGTTAATTATTTATTTCATTTTTTCTTTGTTTATGCCTATCAGAAGATTGATTTTTGGCATTTATTCTATGTTGCATGCTGAGAATGATAGATTTATTAATATTTAAGGCATAATATTTTAGGTGCAAATGCACAATTATACTTTATTTGGCATTAAATGCTCCTTAGCCAAAGTCATTTTTCTCCTTCCTCAACACCCAGACATGTAAAAACATACTCACTCTAAAACACACACACGCAAATTAAAAAGGAACAAAAATATTTTAAGAATATAAAATATTTTTTCAATAACCATATCTGAAATTCCATTTAAATATTTATTTAAGTATTTTTTTTGTTTCTGTAGCCCATATAAAAATTATAATTAGAACATCTATCATATTGAGTACTGAGTAGATTGGGTAAGTGTACTTGTTTTTTAGGCCTGTCGTAACAAAGTATCACAGATTAGGTGGCTTAAACAATAGGAATTCATTTCTCAAAATTCTGGAGTTTAGAAGTCCAAAGTCAAGACGTTGGCAGAATTAACTTGGCCAGTTGCAACACAAGGAGAGAAGCCTCAGAAGAAACTAATCCTTCTTCTGAGGCTTCTCTCCTTGTGATGCAACTGGCCAAGTACTCACTGTGTCCTTACATGGTCTGTCCTCTGTGCACACAAGTTTCTGGCACTCACCATATTTCCTCTTCTTATAAGGACATCAGATGGATGCTGGGTTGTTCACTTGGTTGGGCCTCCCCCTTTGACTCAGGTCATAATCCTGGAGTCCTTGCATGGAGTCCCACATGGGACTCCTTGCTCAGGCAGGATCCTAGTTCTCCATCTGCCTGCTGCTCCCCCTGCTCTGTGCATATATATATATATACACACACACACACATATATATATATATATAAAATATATAAATATATATATAAATAAATATATAAATATATATATAAATAAAATCTTAAAACAAAACCAAACCAACAAACAAAAAAAACACGCTCTTTCCTTTGAGTCTTAGGGAAAAAAAAAAAGGAACACATCAGTCTTAAAAAGCTCACCTTAAAAAACTCAGTTTAACCTAATCACCTCCTTAAAGACCTTATCTTGAATGGAAGTGGTGTTTCTTCTTTTCTGCTCTAGGTTTGAGTGGCTGGTTTCAAGATAGGCAAGTTCATGAAACCCAGGAATCTGGTGCTGGTCCTGACCTGATGCTATTCTGGACACAAAGCAGTCATTGTGAGGAACATTGATGATGGCACTTCAGACATGTCGGCACATTCCGTGCTCTGGTGGCTGGAACTGACGGCTTATCCCTGCAAAGTGACAGCTGCCATGGACGAGAAGATATCTGCCAAGAGGTCAAAGATCAAATCTTTTGTGAAAGTTTACAACTACAATCACTTCATGTCCACAAATGTACTCTGTGGATATCCCTTTGGACAAAAGTGTTGTCAACAAGGATATCTTCAGAGACATAGCTCTTAAATCTAAGGCCTGATGAGAGGCCAGAGTCAAGTTGGAGGAGAGCTATAGGACTGACAAGAACAAATGGTTCTTCTAGAGTCTGTGGTTTTTGATATGTTTTGTTTCAGTTATTGAAAATACCCCCTCCCAAAAAAAAAGAAAGAAAGACCTTATCTCCAAATATGATTACATTTTAAGGCATCAGAGGTTAGGACTTCAATATGTAAACTTCGGGAGGGCACAATCAACCCATAACACTAAATCTGGATAAAACTTAGTTAACCCCATGCAAGAATTTGTGAAATGAAAAATATTGGAGAAATTAATTTTTTTTCTCTTCCAATGTAGAAGTTAAGTTTTAGTGAATGTACAAGCTCACAGAGGACAATTACTCTCTCCTGTCCTTTGATACTTAACAACATGGACACATTTAAGTTTGCAACATTCCTTCCTTCTTGCCTCCCTGCCTGCCTGCCTATCTTCCTTCCTACCTCCTCCTCCTTCCTTCCCTCCCTCCCTCTCCTTCAGTCCCTCACTCTCTCTTTCTCTCTTTCTTTCATCTTTGTCTCTGTTTTTATCTCTGTCTTTCTAAGTATGGGTTTCCTGAACAACTTCAGTGAACCAGGTCTGTGTTAGATGCTAAGAATAAAAATGTGAAGTAATGAAATGCATCCTCAGCCTTCATGGAGCTTACACACTAGGAGCTGTGTGAGATATTGTGAATTATACAAATAAAAGACATTATTAAAACACTGCCAAATGCTAATAAGGAAGTACAGGTCCCAGGAAAATGCCAAAGTGGATGTTCTTACCTAGTTGAAGTCCCAAGGAAATTATACTTGGAGAAGTTGTGATCTGAAGGATAAATACAAAGAAATGCCATTTACAAAATTTCTGAAATAGAATGTGTGGAGAAGTGAATAAAGAGTAACTGGAGTTAAGAGTGGTAGATATGGGTCAATAAATCCATGGTTGAATAAACAGCTTAAAATATAATTAGGAAGCATAATTTCAGCATTCTTTACTATGTGAAATAAGATATTTTATCAATATCATTGCTGCAATCAAAAGGATTTTGTAGCATTGCATTTCCATGTCTATGATTTTAGCTGGACGAGCAATTGAAAATTTTATCAAAATAATCTGAAGCAAAGGTTTCTAAACATAAAGCACCATATATAAAGCATAATAAAAATGTGAAGCTAATTTAAATAAAACATAAGAAGAAAATAGCACAGCTGATTAAATTTGGTCACTTTTCAGATGATACAGAATTATATATACATATTCTCTAACTTCCCAGCATATTAAAATTTGTAATATTAAAATATATTCTTTTTGGGGCACCTGGGTGGCTCAGTGGGTTAAAGCCTCTGCCTTCAGCTCAGGTCATTATCCCAGGGTCCTGGGATCGAGCCCCGCATCGGGCTCTCTGCCCAGTGGGGAGCCTGCTTCGCACCCCCCCTGCCTGCCTCTCTGCCTACTTGTGATCTCTGTCTGTCAAATAAATAAATAAAATATTTAAATATATATATATTCTTTTTAAGACTTACTTAGAAATAAGAGTAGATGTTATTGAGTATCATTTTAAGGCCCAAGGAAAGGCTACACATGAAATCTCAACAATTTTAGATCTTCATTGTAAACTTACCTGAAGCCTATACCTGCTGCTTGTCAATGTTTATTCAGGAATCTCTTTCTAGCTATTGTGGAGGATTTTCCATTATTAAAACTGAATAAAGATAAATAAGCATTGCTTTGTAAGTTGCTTCCAACCTAAATTCCATTAAAAATGGAATATAATGTGGTGTGCATTATTGAATGTCTTCTTTTAGTACAAAAACCTAGAAGGAAGAAGATGAAGTAGCTGGTTTATGATCCATTTATCTGCAGTTATGTGGTCAGGCACACACAGGGGAAAGAAAATACAAGTGGTCCAATCTAATGTCATTGTAAGCAGGATAACTAGACCTCAAGGTAAATAGTATTTGCTCGGGAAGAGTATCTTTGAGATGCTCTTAGTAGTATGTTATTAGTTTATGATTGTTTTGTGTAAATACACCTGCAATCTATGGATTGTGATGCCTAACTCCACAGCAAATGTCATATCTTTAAAAAAAATTAAAAAAAGAAAGAGGCCATCTTAGATGTGCCAGACATCTCTGTTTTACCTTTGTCTACTTACTGGTTGAAACTGAAATTATTACTAAAATTTAATTTGGGTAATATTGCTGATTCCTATAGGTATGATATGGCAAATCTGTCTTTTACCTACTTTTAGCTCAACACACACACACACACACACACACACACACACACGTAAAATTGCAAATCTCCTATCCTTTTGGTCTAAATGAATATGAAACTTTCAATTTGCCTTCGAATTTTATTTTATATTTAATGAAAATTTGACCAAAGTTCATTTTACATATATAAAGTGATGAGATTTTAAATGCACAGTTTGAAAAATTCTGACAAATATGTACAAATTTAGAGCAAAATATACAAAGTTCTGTTACCACAGAAAGATCCCTTCTTCCTTTTTTGAGGGAAAGATTATCCTTTCCTCAGCCAATGGCAATTGCTGTTCTAATATTAACCACCATGCATCAGTTTTGTCTCTTCCTACACAAAGAAATGCTGAATTTTGTTCTGACAGATAAATTACCAGAGAATTCTCTTGATCTTGTGGTAGGCCTGGCTTTTGGTTTTGTAAAGGAGCTTTGTAGGTAGCTATCCTTTGTCCCACAGAAAAACCTTTAGTCCAGAGCTTACTTGAAGATAAGCCATTTGGAATTATTCATATTAGAGAGATCATATGATAATTGCCTTTCTCTGATTGACTTATTTCACTCAGCATAACACCTTCTAGTTCATGAACATCATTGCAAGACTTTGTTTCTTTTGGTGGCTGCATAGTATTCCATCGTGTGTGTGTGTATGAATGGAATTTGAGAGGCAGGGGAGGGGGTCGAGGAGGGTAAGGAAGGAAAAATGAAACAAGATGGGACCAGGAGGGAGACAAGCCATAAGAGACTCTTAATCTCCTGAAACAAATTGAGGGTTGCTGGGTGTGGAAGGGTGGGGATAGAGTGGCTGGGTTATACACATTAGGAAGGGTATGTGCTACAGTGAGTGCTGTGAAATATGTAAGCCTGATGGCTCACAGACTTGTACCCCTGAAGCAAATAATATATCATGTGTTAATTTTAAAAAAGCAAAAAGCAAAAAAAAAAAAAAAAAAAAAGATAAGCCATTTTACATTAGACTGAAATGCCAGATTTCTTTTTTTAACAAACCACTCGCTTTTGATGAAGTTTTAACCTCAAAGTTTTTGCTTGTTTGTTTTTTGCGTTTTTTTGTTTTGTTTTGTTTTGTTTTTGTTTTTGTTTTTTTCTCCAGCAGAGGTTGTAGCTAAAAAAATCACTGCAAGGCTGATAATTTTTTTTCTGACTGCCTTGGATTTTTGTAATTGCTTGAACAGTTAAAGAGTACAACATAGATTTGAAGAAAATTTTTATGTAGATTTTGGTGATCCACTCTATGGCTCCCTTACTTCTGGAATTTCCCTTTAATTCCTATACCTCTGATAGCTTCAAACATTGACCATTATTCTTGCATCTCGGTAAGATAGTTTCTGTTTTTGTTTCTACACTTTTATTTGGCCCTATGAACTGGGAAGTATTCTTAAGGAAAAATAGCTAAGTGTAACACATATTTAGTTTGTTTATCTTCTTTCAAGGATGATGTTACTGTGGTTTCTACCTACGTTGGGATATTCTTTAACAATTCTTTTTTATATTTTATCTACGGTTTATAATTGTTAGCTCAAGTTATAGCCAATACAATTTACTCTGCTCTAACCAAAACCGGAACTCCAAATTATGTTTCTTAGAGGACAGATAAAATGCTTACTCAGAATATAAAACAATGTGCATTGTAAGGATATACCTGTAGCACAGATCTTTTAGATTTATAAACTTTAGAATAACTTTATTTTGCTACTCATTTTCTTCTATGAATTTCCAAAAAATGTTAGTATGTATCCTTTACCCAAAGACTTTACAGTTTGCTTACAATGTAAGATATGTACACATACAAGTGTGGAAGAACTCAGTAACACCAATATCAGCAACATCAGCAATGATAATAATAATAATAGGAGTAGTCATAATAATAATAATGATAATAATAATAATAAATTCGTGACTACATTAAACATGAGAATTATTTCATAAATTTTAGAAGTGACAGAGAGAAATATACATTATTTGAAATTAATAAAAGATTAGATATTATAAAAGTAGGTAGTTATATATCATAAATGTTATATATAACATTTATGATATATAACTACCTCATATATATATAGTATTTATGGTATAGGATATATATGGCATATGTATTTATGATGTATATGAATATATATAATTATATGTATACATGATATTTCCTCTTATATATAAGATGCTTATATGTTAGTGTCTTAGGAACTATTCATGATTTTGAATATTAGCAAAATTTTGCAGATATAATCATGGATATCTTACAAGAATGTTGTTATACAAGGTTTTTGCAAGCTCTGTTCCTAACCATGGTTCTGAATTGTGGTATCTTACAATTACATGCATCTTATAAGGCATAATGTTAAATTTTATAAATTAACACTAGTTTACTAAAATTTATAGCTCAGGTATTAAGTCTTCCAGAAAACAGTGTCAGACCAATGCAACGAAAAGACTCCTAGAGTTAGAGGAATCTTTGTGATAAGAAATAATCGGTCCTAACAGAGATCTATTACCTCAGTTTTAATTTTAAATGGGATATTTTGGATATTCATAGAGAATTATATGTAGTTCTCACTAAGATTAAAAAGTGAAGACATTTTGCTATTGACCACTTTCCTATAGACATATAGGTTTGTCAGCAAGTACCAATTGAACTACTGTTTTGATTTTCCCACACTGATGATTAATATTTTTTTCTGCTTTTAACATTCTATAATAAATAAATTCTATAAAAAATCAATAAAAAAAGTTCCCAATTATAAATTTAAAAAACATAAACAATACAGATCCTCACAATATATTCTGAATCCATTAGAGTTTCTGGCAATTTCTTGTGATCATTTACATCTATAGAGCAGTTTGGTGAACACTGAGCTTAAAATAATGGGTCCAATTATAACCAGATATACAATAATCAAAGAAAAATAAAATTTCGTTTGTTTTAATTCCATGTTAGGGTAAGATTTAGAGTATTGCATTTCAGAAATGTAAGTAAATGTATCATAAAATAGGAATTTTGATTAAGTAATTGGCAATAGTTCATAATCAACATCAGTAAATGTGTATCACACATTTATATTATGTGAAAACCTTATTCCTGCTTTGATATATACAATTATAAAATGTTGGATTTCTTAAGGAGTTCAAGAAGATTTAGTGAAGTGTTAGCTAACGATTGTGTGTTCATTGTGAAATGACCCTGCTGAATGTTTTCATGAGAACAGTGGCAATCAAAAAGATGCCAGTGGCTAAAAGACACATGAAAAGATGTTCATCATCTTTAGCCATCGGGGAATTTCAAATCAAAACCACATTGATATACCACCTTACACAAATTAGAAGGGCAAAAACTGACAAGGCAAGAAACAACAAACGTTGGAGAGGTTGTAGAGAAAGGGAACCCTCTTACACTGTTGGTGAGAATGAAAATCAGTACAGCCACTTTGGAAAACAGGGTGGAGGTTCCTCAAAAAACCTTATGACCCAGCAATTGCACTACTAGGTATTTACCCCAAAGATACAGATGTAGTGAAAAGAAGAGCCACATGTACCCTAATGTTCATAGCAGCAATATCCACAATAACCAAACTGTGGAAAGAACCACAATGCCCTTCAACAGACAAATGGATAAAGAAGATGTGGTCCATATACACAATGGAATATTACTCAGTGATCAGAAAGGATGAATACTCAACTTTTGCATCAACATGGATGGAACTGGAGGAGATTATGCTAAGTGAAATAAGTCAAGCAGAGAAAGTCGATTATCAGATGGCTTCACTTATTTGTGGAACATAACGAATATCATGGAGGACATTAGGAGAAGGAAGGGAAAAATGAAGGGGGGAAATCAAAGGGGAAGATGAACCATAAGAGACTATGGACTGGGAAGTATTCTTAAGGGCAGGGAGGTGGGGGATGGGTTAGCCTGGTGATGGGTATTAAGGAGGGCACATATTACATGGAGCACTGGGTGCTTTATGCAAACAATGAATCATGGAACATTACATCAAAAACTGATGATGCACTGTATGGTAACTAACATAACATAATAAAAAAAAACATGCCAGTGGAATTCAACATGGACATTTCATATGTACACACACACACACACACACACACACACGTATATATGTGTACACAGATATCCATACACACACACACTTATTTATTGTCAGTCTTGCTAGATGTTTTTCAATTTTTTGTTGATTTTGTTTTTGAGGAAACAGATAGGTTTCATTAATTTTTGTCTACCTTATTTTCAATTTAAATGTGATTTTTTTTTTCTTTCTTGTCATTATTTGCTACTTTTTGCTGGATTTGGATTTATTTTGCAGTGTTTTTTCTAATTTCTTGAGAAGAGAGCTTAAATTATTGATCTAAAAATTTTTCTTTTTAATGGTAAAAAATGTTAGTATATATTTTTATCTCAGCACTGCTTTAGCATAGCCGTACAAACTTTAATATGTTGTATTTTCATTTCATTTAATGATATATATTTTTGCCTTTAAAACATAACCTATGTACACATTATTAAACTATTAAATACATAGATAAAATTGCATATCCTTCCCTAAGTTTTTTTTTTTTTTCATTATAAACCTTACTTTTATGAAGATATAATTTCTCTCATGTCCTCAAAAAGTAACTTGTACACGGGGCACCTGGGTGGCTCAGTGGATTAGGACTCTGCCTCAACTCAATCATGGTCTCAGGGGCCTGGGATTGAGCCCTGCTTTGGGCTCTATGCTCAGCGGGGAGCCTGCTTCCCCCTCTTTCTCTGCCTGCCTCTCGGCCTACTTATGATGTCTCTGTCTCTCTCTCTCTGTCAAATAAATAAATAAAATCTTTAAAATTTTTTTTTAAATTTTAAAAATTACCTCGTACAACTCTCAATGATAGTACTTACCCAATTTAAATGTATTAAAATTACAAGTCTCCTTTACCTAAATCTTAGATCCAGAAAGCAAACAGCATGCTCTTAATCTTTGTAATACCATAACTATGCAAAATTCCTCATGTATAGTAGGATATTGACAAGTCTAATTCATCAAGGTTATTAGAATATGAGTCACTTCTGTTTGTGTGACTTTGGAAAAGTTACTTAATTCTTCTGAATTGAGTGTCTTCATTTATATATCAATTATGTTAAAATTATAAATGTTTTAAAAATTTTTTTAAGGTCTTACTCAAATTCCAATTAGTTAACATACAGTGTAATATTAACTTCAGGTGTACAATATAGTGATTCAGCACGTCTGTAAAAATCCAGTGCTCATCAGAAGTGCACTCCTTAATCTCCCATCACCTATTTAATACCCCACCCACCCACTTCCCCTCTTTTAACTACCAGCTTGTTCTCTATAGTTGAGTCATTTTCTTTTTTAACTTTTGAGGGTTCAGCTTTTGCCAAGCTAGTGTATGAAACACAGTTGTATGATGAAAACCACAACGGTGGAGCTTATTTAAGAAGCTTACCTGAGAATAGTTTATATATAAACTTGACACCATGTGAATATTCATTTTTGTATGTGCTTCATGATGCTGTATTGTGTGTAACTATTTTTTTAGGTTATTTCCATTAAAATATGCAGATCTTCCTCCACTTACAATGAGGTCACATCCCAAAACACCCCTTTGCAAACTGAAAATATCATAAGTCAAATGCATTTAATACATTATGACTTACTGAACATCATAATTTAGCCTAGCTCCCCTTAAATGTGCTCAGAATACTTACTCTAGACTACGGTTAGTTGGGCAAAATCATCTAACAGAAACCCTATTTTATAATAAAATGTTTAATATCTCATGTAATTTATTGAAGACTATACTGAGAGAGAAAAATAGAATAGTTGTGTGGGTGCAGAACAGTTATAAGTGTATGGTGGTTCACCCTTGTGACCTACTGGGAGCAGTAGCTGACAGCCGTTGCCCAGCATCACCTGAGTGTATTCTATTACATATGGCTTGCCTAGGAAAAGATCACAATTCAAAACTCGGAATTCTGTTTCTACTGAATGTGCATGGCTTTTGCACCATCATAAAGTCAAAAAATATTAAGCGAAACCACTATAAGTCAGGGACTGTCTGTATAAGCAGAATTCTGTGACAAAAACCATTTTGTGAATAATCAAGAGACAGAGTAATTACTATTAAGATACAGAAAGAAGAATTTCACCCCATTGCAGGTAACAAATACATTGAAGGACTGAAGAAAACGAAGAAAATGCAGTAAATAATTTAATTAACATTTTATTTATCTTCTGTCTTCTGCTATCTAAATGTAAGGTGGTAAATATTAATGAACATGAAGCATCATATATGATTGTTTAAGGACATAGTTTTCAGTTTTATTTATTAACAGAGGGTCCAGAAATCATGGTCATTTTAGAGCATAGTAATTAGAAAATGAATGGGAAATTTCAAAATAAAAGATATAAGATATTTATGCTAAATTTTATGATGGACAAACTGTAGAATGGGTCAGCTATAAGAAAAAATATATGCTAAAAACCTGATTTGGCTAATGCTCTAACAATTAATATGGAAATTTTGAAAAATAAAAAATAAGAAAATACTGATTTTATATCATATAAAACTAATTTCAGTGTTTTAGGAAATGGTTTCCATGAGGCCACTAAGAGAAACATTGTTAAAATTAAGTTTTGTTGTTTCTGTTGTTTTTGTTTTTGTTTTTTTTGTTATGTTAGCGGAGTTGAATTGTCAGATTATTTTTCTTCAATGTTGTTTTATTTTTAAAATGGAGAAACAGGGAGCATCCAGATGGCTCAGTCAGTTGAGTGTCCAACTCTTGATTTCAGCTCAGGTCATGTTCTCAGAATCCCGAGATTGAGCCCTACATCAGGCTCCACATTCAGTGGGGAGTCTCCTTGTCATCTGCTCGCACTGTCCCTCCTCCTGATTATGCTGTTTCTCTCTCTCTGTCTAAAATAAGTAAATAAATCTTTAAAAAAATAAATAAAATGGGGAAACAGAATAAAATACAGGAGAAAGTGGAAATAAAAACAAAATAGATGAGAAAACATGAAAAATTGGCGATTTTAGAAGAGGAACACATAGATTACGAGTAACAAAGCAACATGGAATCAAAACAAGACTTTTACATTGTGAGAACTATTGACATTTTGTGCTGTATGAAAGCGTTTGTTTTGCTTGGTACTATTATTTGTATGTGCCAATATTAATTATGAATATTTTTTAAAAAGTTGATGAGCAATAGCTAAAGTCCTTTATTCATTCTTACTGTACACTACATAGGGTGGTGTCTTGGAACTCGCCCTTACTGCTTTGCAAAAACTGACTATTTCAAGTTCACAAATCCTGGGGCTTCTGAGTGGCTCAGTCATTGGGCATCTGCCATGGGCTCAGGTCATGGTCCTGGGGTCCTGGGATAGAGCACTGCATTGGGCAGGAAGCCTGTTTCTCCCACTCCCACTCCCCCTGTTTGTATTCCCTCTCTTGCTATGTCTTTCTGTCAACTAAATAAATACAATCTTTAAAAAAAAAAAAAGAAAAATTTCATAAATCTTGCGAGTCTGTTGACATCACACTGGTAGCTTGAGATCAGCAGTGGTGACTGGCTTGATAACTGGCAAATGCTACAAATTGTTTTGTTTTCTTTCCTAAGATCATTTTATTATTCACTATTATTTACTAGCTTGCAGCTGATTATATCTAATTTAAAGTAATTTCCCTCACACAAACACAATCTACATTTGTGTATATGCATGTAGATATGCAAGTGCATATGCATATACACACATCTACTAAATATATAAATATATAAATTATATATATATTTCAAAACAAATTTCCATAAAAATAATGATGTTAATATCAATTTCATATATATATGAACATATATATGTAAATAAGTTGAAATATATGCTTACCTATGAGTCAATTTCTAACATACTGTACAATTATTTGTTTTCAAACCTGCATACATATTTTACTCTGTAAAATACATAGATTGCATGAAAATTCATGGGTTACTTTTTACTAATGGTATTGTTTTCATATTCTTATTTTTAAATGTTAAAGGCATGATTTATTCATTTTCTCTCTTTTAAGTAATGAGGAGTTATACTCTTTGTTATTTTTGTATAAATAGTTTTGAGATTTATGCAAAGATAAACTTCTATAAAAGAGTAAAAGCCCAATTAGTTACTTAAGATTTTACCTTAATTATTAAAAACTTTAATATTTTTCTAAAATATATTTGGTGTTCTTGGTTCCTAGAAATAGTAGCTAACATTATATTGTTTTTGAAAAGTGTATACACAAAATAGTTTTATCTTCTACAACAAAGTGATTGAATATCTAAAAGTTTCATTTGATATTAGTCATGTGGTTAATATTTGAAACACTGTAATCACAAAACTTCTTTACCAGCAATCAGAAACTAATTTATCAAAAAAATGCTTATTTTCACTATTAAATCATAAATGAAACTTGTGTATTTTTTTTCTCAGCAATTATGTACCATGTTTTCATTCTGTTCTTCCAAGTTAAAAGTTGTTTCCAAGGATAAACTCAGATATTTTGATTATTCTTGATCCCTTGCACTTAGTAAAATAAACCCCAAGTGAATATATGTTATGATTTTTTAAATTTATTTCTATTTTCTCACCATAACACATACCCTCCCCAATGTCCATCACCCAGCACCTCATCCCTCCCACTCTCCTCCCCTCCAGCAATCCTCAGTTTGTTTCCTGAGATTGAGAGTCTCATGGTTTGTCTTTCTCTCTCTAGTTTCATCTTGGGGACTTTTTAAATGTTGTGTTTTTGCATAAACAAATTGTTCTAGCTGGAAAATAAAATATTTATATTTTTCCAATGTTTAAATAAAAGTCCACTTGGATGGGCTATAATATAGCATGGTGAAAAGAGAAGGAAAAAAAATTCTGCCTAGTAGACCATCTGCTCATAAATTTTACTTCTGTGTGTTGTGTTTATATTTTAATTTACCCCGTAAAGAAAAGTGGGATAAATATGTCTACTTTCTTGTCCATAAGTCAATCTTTGATATGTAAAAATGCATGTAACCATATACAGTTGGCAGAATGTCTGACCTTGGAAAAAGCACATTTCATTTCTCAAACTCTTATCAATTTTATAGATGCGAGTTCAATGTTCTTTAATATGTTTACCAACTGGTCGCAGATTCACAGGTGTTCAGTTCCATCTTTAAAATATTTCTCCCTTGCAATACATTCCAATTTTCTTTGGCCCTAGTGATCTCAATTTCACAGATTTCAGAAATCTACTTTAAACTTCCAGCTTTTAAATGATGTGTTGTCAGCATTTGATAGCCAAGTCCATCAATTCCCTAACTTTTTAATTGACCCTTTTAGCAGATAAGGACTCATTTTGCCCAGCTGATTTCCTGTTTAACACAACTATTAATTGCCACTGGATTCCAAAAGAGCAATAAATGTTACTCACAAGTATCATAAGGAATTTTATTTTTCTGGAAAAAGAGTGAAAATGGACTTTACAGGGTAGATTATCCATTCAGAATGTCTCAGTACCCATTGTGATGTAGTCAAGTTTTCTCTTAGAAGATGGAGTGCAATTAGGAAAATGAAAAGGGAAAAAAAAAAAAGGAACGCTCAATATTTATAATCTCTATGTAACAAATAGGCTATTGTCCTGTAAGGGATCTGTTTTTACTTAAAAATAAAATAAATTATTACTACAAATTTTATATAAAGCCCGTCTTCATAGGAATTTCTTTGGTTTCTAAAGTTGATGAAATTCACCTCTAGTCTAAAGCTTTGTCTCCCTGAACATCATAGTGATAGTTACTAGTGCAGCCCAGGAGGCGTAAAGAACAAGATCCAGAAGCAGCCACTGTGTCTGGAGGCTATTCAAATCTAAAAAACAAACCTCATATATTCTATTGTACAATTAGAGTTTGTTAAATAGAATTTAGTAAGTTCATTATATGCAGACATACATATGATTAAAGAAGCATGGCATATACACCAAAACCTTTCCAAGTCACACAAAACATTTTATTATTAGCAATCATAGATTCACATGATTAAATAAGTATATTGGATAGATAGAGAAGAATAATCATAGAACTGCACTTGTTTAATTATTTTAAAAATTACTAAAATGAATGTCTTGAGGAAAAACTGATGCTTTAGGGAATTTTTACTAATCTTGAATTTCTGATTACATTTACAATAGAAAAACACCACAATTATATTAGTAGCAACACAAACTTTATGCACGGAAAGACTTGATATTTTTAACTGTCACAAGATATTAGTAGAAATCATTGTTTTCTGAGTATAGTGAACTTGTTTTCTCAAAAGTTAGAGCATATGCACGTGGCAGCGGTGTTAAGAATGACTGTATAGAGAAAGAATGGTCATTTGGCAAAATATCCCTGCAGAGCAGATATGCCAGCACTTACAGCTGAATCCAAATGTTCAACAGATGGCAAGCTGAATAAGGTGCAGCTGGGGCTAAAATATATTTTTTAGAGGAATAAAGTATATGTTGAATAGAAGGTGATAATGCAAAAGAGGAATATTAACAAGATATCTTGAAACAATAGTACAATAAGGTCAGCTGAAGTCATATTATTAAAATTTCATGCCAAGAAAAAATAATGGGACCCTGCTGGACTAATTTCAGCTTTAATTTATGACATGACCTTTGGGCCAAAGTATGACATTATAATAAAAAGATGTCTTTACTCTAAGCTAGATTTAGTTCTGTAGTAATGGTAATTTGTTTCATCATAAATCTGTATGAATATTTTACTTTAATACATGCATTCTTATAAACCCAAACCACCAAGATCTACATTTCCATTCACTTATTCTGTGATCCTGCTTCATGCAAAATTAGATCCTTATTTTTTAAATGGATTCGCTACACACTTTAAATACTGCAGCAACTTACAAATATTATCAGAGCTTATGTAAATTATTTGCTGAAGATTATCACTCTGTTCCAATGTTTGTGTTATGACTTTCATTCCTTAGATGGGATTTCTTGAGAATGATTTTACATTCCCATTCTTCCAATGTTCATATATCAACCTTTTTTGTTGTTGACATTTTTCAGTTAATAAATTTGTCTCTACTTTTCCAAAGGAATAAGGGAACATCTTTAATATAACCATTACTGTAGCAAGTCAAACTTGAAGTCCAATTATGATGGCAACGTGATTATGAGGGAAATGGTAAATTGTGTGAACTGGTCTCTGAATATTACCAATATGTTAGGACTTCATTTCCCTACATTTATTCTGAGTTGCCCAAAAACAGATGCACACTAACACTAATTTTTAGAATTATGCCCTCAAGTTTAGCAAAAAAGTAATTCAACAATTTATAGTTAATGGACTCTATTAAAAGAAGACAAGAAAATTGATTTATTCATTTTTAGAATTCATTTTGCTGTAGTTTCACAGATATGTAAGTTGTGAAATTAAACCTCTATGGAGTTGCTATGATCAAGGCAAAAGATTTTAACAATTGTGATGTTAAGTTTCAGTTAAAAAAATTATTGAAGTCCTCTTTCTATTATATTCAGCATTGTAAAATCTATTAATGGCTTTAAGTTGATACAGTGCTTTAGAGCTCAGTTTCTGGTGGAGGAAAGATTCTCAGACAGACCCTCCCTTTACTGCACAGACTTCTGGGAATTCAAACTGAGAGAGGTACCTCAGTTTCTTTCTATGTGACATACCATCCCTTCGATTGTATTCTGTTGACCCTCAGACACACCCTGGCACAGTGTGAAGGGAGGGGACAGACGATATAAGCATGTGAAAATCAAGAAGCAGTTCTCACTGTGGGTATCTTAGAGGATGACTATAACAGTCTGCTTCTGAAAAGAATTCCTTTTAGGTCTTTGTAATCAAGGGGTATAACCTCAGAACTTCTCCTTACCTTACTGATGATTGCTACACAATTTATCTTAAATTGTTATTACTATTTTATAGTATATTTTCTAGTAATCACCTGGCAATAGGAAGACCTTCTCATTTTGCTACCTCATTCAACATATGATAGTGTCAGGTTTCAATAACGTGAAATATTTTTTAAAAATTTTTATTTATTTATTTGAGAGAGAGAGAGCATGAGTGGGGAGAGGGGCAGAGGGACAAGCAGACTCCATGTGAGCGCAGAGCCTGACCCCCAAACCCTGAGATCATGACCCGAGTGGAAGTTAGTCTGACTGAGCCACCCAGGTGCCCCTCAATAACGTGAAGTGTTTTATATTTAGCATTCCTTACTACAAAAAGTAAAATGCTAACTTCAATTTCCACGATGTGACATTTCCATGTGTGTTTGTTGTTTCCCATTTTAAACCCTATTATACAGCTGACATCATAATTCAGTCCACTCTGATACACAGTTTCATTGTATTTTGAATTTCTCCCAATCTCTCCTTTCTCTTTTCTTTCTTGGAAGAGTCAAGGAAGTTACATTAAGTGACATTACAGAGATACGGTTCTGGCTGACTTACCAGCTTTTCTGCATCAAGGTGGTCACTTTTCTCCATTTATTTGACAAGACCTAGGATACCAAGAAAGAAATAAAATTGTTTCAACTGAACTCTGAAATTATGCCTCAGAGTTTCATCTGGGGTTTTAAATCTGGGGTCAGCAAACATCCTCTGTAAAGGCCAGATAGTAAATATTTAGGACTTTGCAGGACATATCATCTGTCATAACCATTCAACCCTGCCTTGAAGCAAAAAACAGCCACAGATAATATATAAAAACATGAGTATGGTTCTGTTCCAATGCAACTTAATTGGAAAAAAAAAAAAAGAAAAGGTAGCAGGCAGGATTTGGTACGGTGGTCCAGTTTGCTGACTGCTGCTTTAGATGCTAACACTTCCATTGACAACTTATTAGATAATTGGTCAAAATCCTCTTGCAAAATATGTTTTAATTTTTTCCATTTCATTTTGTTTTGCTTCCATGAATATAGCAAAGTAATACTGGGGAGAACAAATCATTCATCCATTTATTAATGTCTTTAAATATTTATAGACAACCTAAAGTGAACTAGGCATTGCTTTCAGTACTAGGGATTCAACAATTAAACATGATCTGTTCTCAAGTAGCATACATTCTAACTTGCTCATTCCAAAGGTCTTTTGATAAAAAAGAAGAGGGGCATTATCATAGACAACTAGTCAAAAGTTTGAGATAAATATAAATGTTAACTTTAATTATATTGTAATTTAGCAGGAAGCAACATAGTTTGGTTAGTTGGTTGCTGAAAATATATACTCTCAAGCTAGAACTTCTGTATTAAAATCTCAGCTCTGACATTTGTTAGCTTGTAACCTTGGGTGAGTTACATAATGTCCTGTGCTTTTTTTTTTTTTTTTAACTTGTAAAGTCAGAGATTAATAGTACCAACCACACAGTGTTTCTCTATGGATTAAATATGTTAATACATATAAATTATTTATCTCAGTTTCAGACACTTGGTAAGCACTAAATAACATAGTCATGATACTCTTAGAAATCTATGACCATTCAACCTTTATTTTTTTCTGAGAATGGAATATATATTGTTATAAAATATTTTACTATGTAAATTAAATGTTTTGTTTTAATAACTACACCTTGAGGGACGCCTGGGTGGCTCAGTTGGTTAAGCAGCTGCCTTCGGCTCAGGTCATGATCCCAGCGTCCTGGGATCGAGTCCCACATCGGGCTCCTTGCTCTGCAGGGAGCCTGTTTCTCCCTCTGTCTCTGCCTGCCATTCTGTCTGCCTGTGCTGGCTCTCTCTCTCTCTCTCTCTCATAAAAAAAAAAAAAAAAAAAAAAAAAAAAAATCTTAAAAAAAAAATAAATAACTACACCTTGAAATATCATTATTGAAGTCTGAATAGAAATAAGTACCCTTATTTTGAATCAGACATCAAAAGAAAGCACAGTAATCTATGGTTCATTTATAGTTCAAAAAATTCAACAGAAATAAACCTATATACACAATTTGGATATCTTTTACTAATGCTCACCAAACTTTAAGTACAGATTATGTTATTTTGTATATTAAATATCTAAAGATATCCCGATGTAATAGTATTGCACAGAATTTTTAAAAATATTTTATTTATTTGACAGACAGAGATCACAAGTAGGCAGAGAGGCAGGTGGGGGGGGGAGCAGGCTCCCCGCTGAGCAGAGAGCCTGATGTGGGGCTCCATCCCAGGACCCTGGGATCAGGATCTGAGCTGAAGGCAAAAGCTTTAACCCACTGAGCCACCCAGGTGCCCCAGAACTTTTAATTAGATTAGAATTTATGAGATTCTACTTAGATTAAAAACAAAAGAGTGATTGATAAGCCACCTATAAAACAGGTGTCAGAATCCCACACATATTACACATACATGTGCACAAATAATGAGAAAAATTGCCTGGCAGATGGACAACGTAGACTTCCTCTCTTGCTTCAAAAATAGAAAACAGTGATGCTGTTTTAAGAGACAGACTCTTTGAGTAAGCCATTTTGCATTCTGTGAAATACTTTCTTTCCTAATCTTAATCTTAAAACACTTCTGAAAGTATTTTGTGACCTGAATAGTTGTGCCATATTTTCTTTTTATATATTTTTTCATGATATCTTAGGTTGCATTTACATGAAGTTTTAAAACTTTTTTTTTTTTTTTTTTTTTTTTTAATTTTAACTAGGTGAATCAGCCAGGTGGAAGTCTGGATCAACTGGGAGAATTTTTGATGCATCTCTTGGTAAAATGCAAATTGCATGAGTCACAAATTTTAATTATTTGGTATTGAACATGCTTTAAACTTAGTCTGCAATATATAGCTAAACAGTAAGAGTTTGATTTTCCACTATCGCACTATTTTTTTTTTAATGTAGAATTTGGGCCTGATAGGGATTAATCTAGAA
This sequence comes from Lontra canadensis, assembly GCF_010015895.1. Lineage (NCBI taxonomy): Eukaryota > Metazoa > Chordata > Mammalia > Carnivora > Mustelidae > Lontra > Lontra canadensis. The sequence continues at coordinate 3,715,133 of NW_022631113.1, forward strand.
CAAGAAATAAAAAGCAGACATAAAGTTTTGAATTGTGTTAGGAGAGTTGATTGGAGAAAGCTTAGGCAAGACCTTGAGACTTGAGGATTAAGCCATAGAAATACCTACATTTTGATAGTTGCTCCAAATGCTGTCTCTTAGAAGCAAACAACAAAAACATGTGGATTTTCACTAAAATATGAGATCCTGTATGATTTGAATTGTGTCCCCCAAAACATATATTGAGTCCTAACCCCTAGTACCTGTGAATATGATGTTATTTGGAAATAGCTTCTTTGCAGGGACAGTTAAGTCACAATGATATCATACTGAATTAGTATGGTCCTTAATCCAGTATGACTGGTATCCTTAAGAGGAGAGACACAGGGGCGACTGGGTGGCTCAGTGGGTTAAGCCTCTGCCTTCAGCTCAGGTCATGATCCCAGGGTCATGGGATCGAGTCCTGCATGGAGCTCTCTGCTCAGAAGGGAGCCTGCTTCCTCCTCTCTCTCAGCCTGCCTCTCTGCCTACTTGTGATTTGTCTGTCAAATAAATAAATAATCTTAAAAAAAAAAAAAAGAGGAGAGACACAGACAATTTCATGTGATGGCAGAGACAGAGATTGGAGTCATGCTGCCATAAGCCAAATCATGCTAAAGACTCCATCAACCATCAGAAAGACATTAGACTGATTCTCCCTCTGAGCCCCCAAGGGGAAAAAAAAAATCAACTCTACTTGATACCTTGATTCCAGATTTCTGGATCAAGAATCATGAATGAATAAACATCTGTAGTTTTAAGCCACCCAGTTCGTGGTCATTTGTTACAGCAGGAAACAAATACAGATTTTGTTATCAATAGAAATGGGCTGCTGCTGCAAAAAATATTGAAAACTGTGGAGGTAGCTTTGGTATTATGTAATGGGTAAAGTTTGGAATAACTTTGAGGAACATAATAGAATAACTCTAGATTGCTCTAAAGTGATGGTTGGTAGATAGATGATGTTAAATGCAGTTCTGGTGAGAGATCAGAACCAAGTGAAGAAATGGCATAATTTCCATCTTCTTAGAAAGTACATGTATTATCATGAATTGAATCTTGATAGAAATAAGGATGTCAAAGGTGCTTTTGGTGAGGTCTCACATGAAAATAAGAATGTGTTACTGAAAACTGGAAGAGGGTGATCCTTGTTATAAAATTTTTATTTATCTGTTTGAGAGAGAGAAAGAGTAAGAGCAAACACAACCAGGTGCAGGGTAGATGGAGAGGGAGAAATAGGGCTGAGCAGGGAGCCCGATGCTAGTCTTGATCCCAGGACCCTAGGATCATGACCTGAGCTGAAGGCAGATGCTTAACTGACCGAGCCACCCAGGTACACCTGATCTTTGTTATAAAGTGGCGCAAGACTTTGCTGAGTTGTGTCCTACTGTTGGGTGAAAAGCAAAGCCAGTAAGCAATGTGTATGGATTGTTAGCTGAGGCTGTTTGTAAGCAGGGAGCTGAAGTTGTTGCCTGGTTTTCCCTTACTGCTTATAGTAATATGTGAGAGAAAATAGGAAAGTTGAGGAAGGAACTAATAAACAATAAGGAACCAGAACTTGATGATTTGGAAAATTCTCAGCCTATCCAAATAGGGGCAGAATAAAAAGAAGAAAAAAAAAAAAGGAAAGGAAAAAAGAACTAATGCTTGCTCTGGAGAGAACATCAGTGTGTAGAAGGAGAGATTAAGTATAATTCAAGGACCCAATCAACTGTCTTGGCAGAAATATTGCTAGATTGGACTGAAAGGGAAAGAAATAGGACAAAACGAAGGAAAACTAACAGACTTCTGTTCAAAGTTCAAAACTGTCCAATAGAACAACTCAGCTTGTGAACACGTGCTGTGTTCTTCAAGAAAAGCGGAGAATGACTTGGAGGGTGGCTCAGAGGCCAGCAGGGTCGCTACTGTTGCCATATGCCTGGAAGACAAGCTCAGTGCTAAAGGCTAAAAAGATGGGTCTTCTGCCCACTCAGCCCAGAGGACAGAACACTGAGCCATAGAGCTTATTCTCAGAAGAAGGATGCCGGCTTCATATCTAGTGGAATTTACCCTGCTGGATTTCAACTTGCTTTTGACCTGTATCCCCCTTTTTCCTTTGAATTCCTCCATTATGATGGGGAATGCCTAATGTATGTCTGCTACACCACGGTATTTTTGAAAAGCAGGATAACTTGTTTTCTAAGTCTTGCAGGTCCACAGATGCAAAGGAATTTGTCCTGGATGGAACATATTCAGAGTCTCACCCACACCTGATATAGATGATGTTGAAGATGAGATTTGGAACTTTTTTGAGTTGATTATATTTATGTGAGACTTTGGACTTACAGTAGACTCTATAATGGGTTAAGACTTTGGGGAAAATGGGATGGGGTAAATATATTTTGCATGTGGCAAAGTCATGGATTTCAGAGAGCCAGAGAGCAGATGAATGTGGATTGAATTGTTTCCCCCCAAATACTTTGAAGTTACATGTTCCAGTACATATGAATGTGATCTTATTTAAATCAGGGTCTTCTGTGGATGTAATCATGTTATGATGAGGTCATACTGGGTTAGGGTGGAACCTAATCCAATATACTGGTGTCCTTATGAGAAAAGAAGAGACCTCTGTAAAGAGGGATGATACCATGTGACAACAGAGGAAGGACTGGAGTTATCTGGCTACAAGCTAAAGTGCACCAAGGATTGTCAGCAATTACCAGAGGCTAAGAAAGAGGTGATAGAACAGATTCTCCCTCTGAGACCCTAAGAAGGCACCAACCCTGCCAACATCTTGATTTCACACTTCTGGACTCCAGAATAGTGAGACAATATATTTCTGCTGTTGTAAGCCACCCAGTCTGTGGTACTTTTTAAGGCAGCCTTAGGAAATCAACACAAATGAACAGAACCTGTTGTTGGTGAATATAAACTCATGGGGTGATCGCCCATCAAGAGCTCAATTACAATAAACATAAAATCACAATTAACCCCTGAAATGGAGGATCTCCCACAGAGCTTTAAGTTCTGATATGTTAGACTCCAGATAAATAGCAGACACTGACTGGTGTAATGTAAGGAAGAAAAAACTACACTTTCCATTTACTTTCAGCTTGTCTGTCTACCTTTTTTTCTCTTTTTTTTTTTTTTTTTAACCAGATGACTAAATGATGGATATGATCCTTTTGTGGAGGACTGCTCCCTTTTATGTTATAGAAATTGACTAATTCTTCTACAGAAATTAACAAAATATTTTACATTTACATATATAATGTAGCAATCACTGAAAAAGATACATAGTTAGACTTTCAGATTTAATTTCTTGTGTATAAAACTTCTGCAGGGGAAGATTAGGAAACATAGGATTTTTCAACCCAAAACACAGTCCTAAAAGTGAGCAACACTATCTTTCTCCTCCTTTCAAATGTAATTTTGTCATTTAATACAGTAATTATTCAGTCACATCTTGATTTTTAAAACAAAGGGCATTCAATATCACATAACAGGCAATATGGGTTAAAATATAGTTAAATGTGAAAAAAAATGAAGTTTGAATCCTAAAATAATAACATTCCGTGAATAGGATCTACTGACGGGAAACAGCCCAAATATGTTTCAGTTTACATTCCAGCATATACAGAAATTTGCAAAGTCCTTTCGTGAAATATAAACTAAGTAACTATGTATAAGAGCATGTATGTATGTAATGGCTAGCTCAAACCCTGGCTTGATCAATTGCAAACATTATGCCAAGGTTCATAATCACTCTGTGCCAAAGTTTTTCCTTCTTAAAATAAGAAAATGATAGACCCTATGTCATGGGATTGATATGAACAGTAAATTGGTTATGTATGTAAAGCACTTAAGATAAGTACTGATAATTTAATATAAAAATAATTCCAAAATAATTAAGAATATTTTCTACAAATTATAAATTTAGAATTCTAAATTTAGAATTTAGAATATTAATTTTAAATATTCTTAACTTCCAGTATTATTAAAAATCACAATTTTAGCAAAGATATTAAATATTATGAAAGTTATCAATAAAAATAAAATATAAATTAGCTATTAAATAGTAATAATATTATCAGCTATGGTTTTCTTTCCCAAATATTTCAATTTATATTTAATGCTGTTAATGATAGAGGGTAAAGCTAAGTGGGTTTTTTTTACATTCAAAAAGTGCAAAAGATATTGTATTCAGTTGTAAAATGAAATATTTGAACTTAATAACTTCTAATCAAATTATTAGCAATACAGTTAAATTCCATTATAAATTAAGAATAACAGATACTCCTTTTTCTTTTTTTCATTTTTATACTGTCTACTTTTGAGGACAATCTAGTAAGCTCTTAATTGTTCTCTCTGTTATCCCATTTTCTATTTATACTGTATGAGTTGGAGTTCTCCAAAGAAATAAAACCCATAAGGAAAAGAATATGTATCTGACTTGTTCCCTATAAAATGGAAGTTAGGAACAAAGGGTCAGTATTTTCAAATTCCACATGATAATCCTTATTAAAATTGATTTGTCTTTTTTCCCCAGGAAGTCATTGCCTTTATGGAATAAGAGAAGATTATGAATAAAAGTTTAACAATATAAAGCAGCATACTGAGATGCCTTTTTTAAGAGGTACCAAGGAGTTCAGTGTGATGGAATTTATATTGTCCTTTATTCTGGTGGGAGAGGAGAGGGGAAAAGGGCCAAGGGATAAGACATCCTATTAGTTAGGATAAGTTAAAAAATACAATGTCTAAACTTGGTGGTTTAGCACAATATCTATTCTTTGTGCACCTCCTCATTTTAATTCTGTCTGTTTCAGTCATAGATTTCTATTGTTGATGAAATTGTAAAAATATTAGGAGAATATAAGCTGCTAAATTTGACAGTGTAAGTGGGGATGGAAGAATAAACAATATTCACAAGTGTTGTGACTCTGTTGAATTAAATTTGTTAAGTAGAGTCCTGAGATGTCCAATGGTACGCCATCGTTCAACAAAAGACTTCAAGGAAGAGTAAAATAGAGAAGTTTATCACTCATAGGTCCTGGAGGTAGTGTGAGACAAGCCTTCAGGAGCCCTGGAGAGAGATCAAAGCAGGATGCTGACAGAGTGCTTTGGGGTCCCTGGGCTAAGGCAGAATTGTTCAGTTCAAACCAAAAATATTAGGGTTTAGCTAAGCTCTGCAGGGATCTTACCTAAGAGGCCAAAAAAGGGAAGTCCCTCGAACACCAAGGAAAGTGCTTATCACGAGGGCTGTTGCAGTCTTGTTAGGAACTTACGCTTACTTATGAAATTTACTTAGGGCACATGCTGCTGGAAGAAGGCGCCAGTGTCAGATCAAGTCTCCTGCAGGCTGCTTAGCCACATAAAATGGGTGCTTGGATGCCAAGCCAACAATATTACAGAGGAGTTTTGCTAAACTCTCGACAACAAGTGACTTAAAATACAGATTTAGCTCACGTTTCTCAAAAGGTGGAGAGTAAGATAGAGGAAAGACTCGAGGGGATGTTACAAGAATGAATGCTAAGGTGGTCAACATAGGAAAGATCAGGATAGAATTAGTCCATCAGTATAAGATCTGATAAAGATTAATTTGGATGTCCTTGTGCCTATGCTGAAATACCATATGCATACAATTAAATGAATGTTAACGTGTCCTCTTTAGTTTATTAGGAGCTCCTATAACTCAGGGACTATGATTTTTGCATCATAATTACCTGAGGGAACAAACACAGGTTCTAATTTTCAGTGAGAAAAGAATTAATAAAGAAATTGGACTTGTTTAACATCAGAGAGTACTCAAAAGTGATACAAAAAAGAAAGGGGTGTCTGTACCTTCATACACTTAGTTGATAATGATACAGTCTGCAATATAAAAGATCAGGCTTGAATACTATCTTTACCATTTACTTTCCGTGAGAATTTATTAAAATTCTTAAGTCATAAGTCATCACCCAAAAAATGAATATTATGATAAAAGCTGCCTTCACCATTATCTCAAGGACTGAATTATGTTAAGACAGTGTATAAAGAGGCTCAGTGGCAAAACATAAATGTTCAACAAATGGATACTAAGGTTTTATAGTGGTTTTCCTTTTCACCTGAACTTTATGAGATTTTAAACAATTAATCTACATTTTATAACTTCTTATTTTATATGATATAATGAATGATTTTTATTTATCTTTTTATACCTGTTTCAAAACTATAATCCATCAACATTACAAGGAATAACAAACTATGGCATATTCATTCAATATTATACCATATGACAATTGGATGAGGGATTAAAAACTACAAGCAAACAAGGATATATATTTAATTTCACAAACATTGTGTTCAGTGAAAAAAGCTAGACATAAGGCGCATATGGGTGGCTCATTTGGTTAAGGGTCTGCCTTCAGCTCAGGTCATTAACTGGGCATCCTGGGATTGAGACCTGCTTAGGGCTCCCTGCTCAGCAGGGACCCTGCTTCTCTTTCTTCCTCTGCTCTTCCCCTGCTTGTTTGCCCTCTCTCTATCAAATAAATAAATAAATTCTTTAAAAAAAAACCAACTAGGCACAAATGAGTATATACCGAATAATCACATTAACATAAACTATTTTAATATAATTTAAAGGTCAAAACTGATTCAAAATTAATCTATTCTATTAGAAATTAGGATAACAGTTGCTATTATGAGCATTGAAGAACTTTCCGGAGTCTGCCATTTTTTTGTTTCTAGATCTGGATGCTGTTCAGACTGGTCTGATGACTTTGGGAAACTAATTGAGCTTCATATTTAAGATTTGTACATATGGCTATAAGTATATTATGCATTAATAAAAAGTTGACATGAAACATATACTTTACAAAATCATAGTATTGTTAAAAAAGAAAAAGCTGAGTAAAGAAATAAGGATTCTTTAATCGGAAGCTAAGCAGGGTCGGGCCTGGTTAGTACTTGGATGGGAAATAAGTATTCTTTAAGAGGCTGAGTTAAGTACATTTCAACGGGGAATTAACTGCAACCTTTCAAGAACACATAGGTCGGCTTGTATTCAATATGCCTAAGTATAAATGAACTCACCCATTTTATTTTTATTTTTTTATTATTTATTTATTTAACAAAGAAAGACACAGCGAGAGAGGGAACTCAAGCATGGGGAGTGGAAGAGAAAGAAGCAGGCTTCCACTGAGCAGGGAGCCCAGTGTGGGGCTCCATCCCAGGACCCTGGGATCATAAACTGAGCTGAAGGCAGCCACTTAATGACTGAGCCACCTAGGCTCCCTAGCCCACACATTTTAAGATGACCTTGTTTTTATTAGCACATTAATTTACATGATGGCATATTTGTCCATTTGTCCTTCTGATTTGTTGTCAAAAGGTTACTGAAAGTCAAGTTTCCCACTATCGAATGATGAGACAATGTGACTGTCAAAATAAGAATGAGTTCAGCTGACTGAAAGACATTCAAACATATAGGATATGTATTAATTGGTATGATATTTAAATGTATCTACTGAACATCGTTAAGTCTGCTATTATTGCATAAACTGTAGTTGTGATTAATTGAATAGTTTGAGGGAAAGTTCTTGATAATACAGTCAAATGGAATGACAGAGTTTTAACCACTTTAAAACTCTGAATGAAGTAATTTATCTAAGCAATAATCAGCAATTGATAATAAAATCACCACTTGAAACATTTATTAGGCCATTTGTGATAGATGAGGCTGTTAATAACTGAACACAATGATGAATTTTAACACCCTTAATAGTGGGATTACCATATATCTGTGGCTTTTGTTGTGGTTTCCAAAAACAGGCTTACCAGAGTGATCCTAAATCTTTTAGAACTTCTATACTTCTCATTTTTTAAGATTTAACAAAAAAAATGGGAACAACTAACTACAACCAGAATGTGGAATTGTCTACAGGAAACATGTTTTTTTTTTTTTAATAACAATAAACATTGCCTGGGGAAAAAAAAAAAAGGTTTGTGTATGTATGATGGTGGGGATGATTATAAATTAGACTAAAAATGCATGACAAATATTGGACGGTTTCAAGACATTTAGGGAAAATTTTATTATGAACATAGATGATGTTGAGGAGTTATGTTGTATTTATTAGCAGTTTTCATGACATTGCAGCCATGTAAAAAAAGTAGTTTTTTGCTTGTTTTTACTGGTTTTATTTATTTATTTATTTATTTATTTTAAATTTAACAGAGAGATACAGAGACAGCACAAGTAGAGCAGCAGGCAGAGGGAGAGGAAGAAGCAGGCTCTCCACTGAGCTGGGAGCCCGATGCAGGGCTTGATCCCAGGACCTGGAGACCATGACCTGAGCTGAAGGCAGCCGCCTAACCGACTGAACAACCCAGGTGCCCCTAAAAATGTAGTTTTTAAAATTTTGTAATATTACATACTAAAGTATTTATGGGTGAATGAAATAAGTTGGATTTGCTTTAAATTATTTGAGCAAAGCAATGAAGAACTAAGTAAACCCATAGAAACATACCTACCAATATGCATTCTAAATACTTAACTGTATGGGTGAAATAAGATTGGATTACAAGTATATTATGCACTTTCTACATTTGTATGTTTGTATTATTTGGTAAATTCCACAAATAATCGCATTTACCTTTTTTCCATCTTGAATAACCCTGCACCTAGAAAAGTTACTGACACGTAACAGTCACTCAGCAAATATCTATGAATGGATATGTCATGTGATAGAAAGAGTACAGGTTTATAGTTAGACAACACTGAGTTTGAGATTCAGCATCACCTGGTACTATCTAATCTTAAAGAAGTAGTTCCTCACTTAGGAGATTTATTTTCTCAAAGCAATAGCAACGCTTGACTTTAAGGTTTGCTAGGGAATTTAAATGAAATAATGCTTAGCAATGTACTTGTATATAGGTCTGTTCATCCCTCCTTTCATATTCATTATCACTAGCAACATCATTATCTCTCCAACTTTACAGTGTTATCATAAGGAATAAACTGTTTTTATGTGTGACAATTAATAACCCAAGAATTAATATTATTTTCAATTTAGTTATAATTTACCCTATGGCTTGCTGAGACATTTCTTGTATGAATGATTCATCAACTTGGAATTAAGTAATTCTTACCTCACTTACTTCATGAAAAATATAACACAAACATAGTACAAATATTTACCAGAATTATATTTATGTTTGGAATCTTTCCAAGTGAAAACAGTTGCTATAAGATTTAATTTTATTAATCAGATAAATTACTTTCAGGTACTCTGGTGGCATTTTAAGCCAATGTGCAAGAAAGGCTGTTGTTGCAAGTCTCCCAAACAGAAAATTATAATTTTGGTTTATCTGAAGGTTTTTTTTAAAGTTTTATTTATTTATTTAACAGAGAGAGAGAGAGAAAGAGAGAGAGAGAACAAGGCAAACAGGGGGAGCTATAGGCAGAGGGAGAGGGAGAAGCAGGGTCCATGCTGAACAGGGAGCGAGATGTGCTGGGTTCATGACCTGAGCCGAAGGCAGACACTTAAACAACAGAGCCACCCAGGCACCCCAATCTGAAGTATTTTTGAAAAATATAGAAGACTTTAGGAAATCAAGAGTGAAAGTAATAATAGGATGAAAGATTGAAAGAATGCACCCTGGGTCCAGGTTTAAAACAATAATTTCTTCTAGAAATTGCGAAGAGGCAAGAGGAGTGGAATTTGATATTCCAAGGATGAAAGTGATCGTTTTACTCTTAAAAAGAAATTTAAGTCTAAATTGTTGGGGAACTTTCACAACAATGCATTTTTAACAAGTGTGAGGCACATGACCCACTATTTCTGTTACGCATAAGACATAAAGGGTGTGAAATTCTATCACCATTGTGACAGTTTGTTTTTGCATGCCACCACTGAAAGGATGTACTATCACTCTATTAGTTTGTTAGGGCTACTATAACAAGATACCACAGACTTGCTGGATTAAACCTCAGACATTTATTTCTTTACAGTTCTGGAGGCTAAAAGTCCAAGATGATAATGTCATCAAGGTGTGTTTCTTGTGAGACCTTTCTCCATGACTTGTAAAGGGCTGTTTTCTCCCTTCCCCTCTCACACAGTCCTAATCTCTGTTAAAGGACTTCTGTTTTCAGAATTAAGGAACACCTTGATTACCTCATTTAACTTTAACCATCATTTAAAGGCCCTATCTCTAAATACAGTTTACATTTTGAGGCATTGAGAGGACTTCAAAATATAAATTATAAAGGGACACAGTGTAGTTTATGACAATCACTATTCCTTTGCTACTACATTTTTCTTTCATCTTTAGATTTTTATGATTTACATTTAATGTGAGAATGCTGAAACATGGTGATATTGTTATACATTATTTTGGGGAATTGTGCCATAAAGAATAGTATCTGCATTAATAAACTCACTTTAAGAAAAGCAATCAGGGGGCACCTGGGTGGCTCAGTGGGTTAAGCCTCTGCCTTCAGCTCAGGTCATGATCTCAGGGTACTGGGATCCAGCCCTGCATAGAGCTCTCTGCTCAGCGGGGAGCCTGTTTCCCTCCCTCTCTCTGCCTGTCTCTCTGCCTAGTTGTGATCTCTCTCTCTGTTAAATAAATAAATAAAATCTTAAAAAAAAAAAAAGAAAAGAAAAGAAAAAGAAAAGCAATCAGTTGATATATTTGGATATTAGTTTCAAAATATCATCACAAACCCATATTTGCATGATCTTTGTTGATAATTCAGAAGGATTATTTATTAATGAATATATTTTGTGTTAAAAAATAATTTATTTCTGATTCCATACTTTATTTTTTTTCCCTGCATTTAATTAAAATAAAAGTTAAATATATTTTCAAATAGTATACATAATATAACCCTGTTTACTATTCCTATCTACATGTTTCAACTATTCATTAAAAATTTAAATCAGTGGTCAAATATCTCACTCTTTTAATGATGGATTTTGTTTATTTTGACTTACCTTGTTTATTTTTGTATGACTTTTTGAAATATATGTCATTTATAAAATGAAATCTATAGACCCATCATTTATAAAATGAAAAAGGAACAGATAGAAATTCTAATTCAATAAATTACCTTTCATGAAAAAAATTGTAATTATTGTGCCTTGGACTCCCACTTAAAAAAAAAAATCTTCAGGTGACTTCCTTGAGAATAATGGTGTATTTTTTTTTTTTTTAGCATCTTATACTTCCCAAGACTCCAGGAATTATCCTTTATAAAGTACAGTATGATCTCTTATAAAACATTTCTAGCACCATTTCAAATATACCCAAATTTTTCCAGAGTACAGAAGCCCACGAATATAGGACAAATCACAATACTGGTAGAAAAATAAATATCTTGATGACTTCACTGCTTCTCATACTGCATGGGCTCCACCTTTCTTAAAATTTCCTAAACAATTTTTAGTGTTTTCAGGAATTGCTCTTGTGTGCTTATGAACTTATCTTCTTAGCTCATTTAAGGAGATCCTCAATTTTACTCTTTTCCTAATGCAGTCTATTGAGATGACTCAGTTTAACCAACAATTCTGTGCTGAAATATATAATCTTGCCAAAATATGCCAGTCACTCATCAGCTATTGGGATGTTGCCATAAAACTACCAAAGCATGATGCCCTTCCATGCTTTTTTTCTGCTTCGGTTGTAGGCTGATTTATTCTATAGTCATAAAATGCATAATGTTCCTAATGCAGAGCCCTCACTCCCAGGGCAGTTCTAAAAGGAAAGATACCTTTCTTCTTCACTTGCTTCTACTGCACAGTTTAGAAATAAGTGTATATGATGTCCACAGTGTTCTATGGAGATTAAATAAGCAACCCTTTTCATATCACTTGCTTTTCATTGTAGTTCCTGTTCTCTGAAGTCATATGAAATTATGAGCTGGGTGGGTTCTTCTAACTGGACTCCCCATACTGTAGTAGTTGCTCCAGGCTAGAAGCACTGGTCATATTATTATTGGATAAAATATGTGTACTTAACTTTTTCTTCCTTAAAAAAAAAAAAAAAGATTTATTTATTTATTTGAAAGAGAGCACTTAAGTGGGATGGGGGAAGGGTAGAGGGAGAGAGAGAATCTTAAGCAGACCACATGCCCGATGAGGAGCCTGATAGGAATCTTGATCGGAAGACTCTGAGATTGTGATCAGAGCCAAAATCAAGAGTTGTAGCCCAAATGACTGAACCAACCAGGCATCCCTCTTTCTTCCTTTTTAATGAGTTCTTTCTCTGGTACCTCTTGGGTCATACCATTTATAGAATCAATTTTTCTTTTAAATGTTGATAAACTGAATTAATTATTATCTCAGTTTTCTGCTCAGGCTACTCATTTGTTTGCTTTATTATCTTCTTCCATCTTTAATTTTGGGGGGCACTTTTATTATCTGTTTGCATATGTGGTAGGCTAGAAATTTATCCTTTTAGAGAGTCTTCTAGATCAACATCTTAATCACATCATTACATAATAAGTATATTATCAACTTGTTTAAAGTGTCTATCTCTCAGCAATGGAAAAATAAACTAATGTTGGAATCATTAGAGTAAGTGTGATTACCATTTTGATAGGACTAGCAAATTTCTTAAGGCAATGATTAGTATAATAAATACTCAATAAGTATTACATAATATTCATTACTTATTTGATTAGCCAATTTGGAGTTCCTTCTATGGATAATTTATCTCCTCCCTTCACTACACAATAACTATTACCATTACCCTTGGCTTTATTGTGCTTCTCAAAACAGAAGCTTATACATGTATGCTTCAATTACTGAAAATCAAGCCATCCACAGGAGTTGAGTTTAAGTCTCCACTGTCACCTAAGTGGTATTTGATATAATTTTTTGGATACTCATTAAATTGGTTGAAGAAATTGATAAGAAATCTCCCTTTCCATATCCTTCATCCACCTTCTTTGCATGTCTTTGGATCATGGGAATATCATAGCTTTGCGATCTTTCCTGAGTCTCTGCTTTTATACTTCATTCTCATATGGTTTTGCTTCCTAAGGAAGCTCTAAATTATTAGCTGAATGTTCTTTGCCAGTAAATTGTTCTTAAAATTACTGTTAAGTCACATAAGAAGGGAAAGGTTTTAATTTCTTTTTCTTTCAGTAGAAAGAAAAATATATGCAACAATGTCAGGGGAAAATAGTTTCTCAAATTATATATGAAGGTGTTTTCTATAGTAAAATGATGAGAATATAAGCCATAAAAGTTTTCAATTTCTGGTTCTTGGTATATATATCATATGTCTACATTTTCTTTTCTCTATGATTTGATTTCCCCTTCTCTATCCAGATGGCTTATTTATGTCATTACTAATATATGACAAATTTGTATATCATCACAATTGAGTTTTCACCCTTAGAGACTTTAGACAAAATCAAGGGAGCTTCCAGCTCACAATAAATATCTTTGTCAAATAATATATTAACGGGGCACCTGGGTGGCTCAGGGGGTTAAGCCTCTGCCTTAGCCTCAGGTCATGATCTCAGGGTCCTGGAATGGAGCCCCACATCTGGCTTTCTGCTCAGCGGGGAGCCTGCTTCCCCATCTCTCTGAATGCCTCTCTGCCTACTTGTGATCTCTCTCTGTCAAATAAATAAATAAAATCTTTAAAAAAAAAAAAGAATATATTTATTTTTTGAGGCTTGTGCCTTATCCCTATTACCCAGAATCTCTCTCATCTATATACCAAAGAGAAGAAGATTGGGTTAACATACCTTTATAAATGATCTCATTTAACTCTCTACAATGTATTTTCCAATAAATTATTTTTTGAAAATATATTAAATATGGCTAAAATCAAGAACAAGAAACAGGATGGGTTGATGAGGATACGGAGAAAAAGTAACCCTCCTGCCCTGTTGGTGGGAATGCAAAGTGATGCAGCCAATGTGGAAAATGTAGGGAGTTTCCCCAAAAAGTTAAAAATAGAACTACCCTAAGATCTGATAATTTCACTACGGGTTATTTGCCTCAGAAATTTAAAAAAAAATACAAATTCAAAGGAATACATTCACCCCTATGTCCACTGCAGCATTATTTAAAATAGCAAACTATGTAAATAGCCCGTGTCCACTGATAGATGAATAGATAAAGAAGATGTGGCATATATGTGAGTGTTTATGAATGAAAAGAAAGAAATGAAGTCTTGCTGTTGCAATAACATAGAGCTAGAGTATAATGCTAAGCAGAATAAGTGAGTCAGAGAAAGACAAATATCATATGATTTCACTCATCTGTGGAATTTGAGAAACAAATGAACAAAGAAAAAAAAAGAGAGAGAGAGAAACAAACCAAGAAACAGACTCAAGTATAGAGAACAAACTGATGGTTACCAGAGGGGAAGTGGGTGGGGGTTGGGGGAAACAGAGAATGGAGATTAAAGAGTACACTTACTGTGGTGAAAAACAACAACAACAAAAAATGGCAATACTAAAAAAAAAAAAAAAAATATATATATATATGTGTATATATATATATATATATATATGTATCCATATGTTAAGTGTTATTTAACCTTTAATTTTAAAATAAAATTCCTTTCCTCAACTTTTCAATATAATTTTTTAAAAAATTTAAATAATTTTAGACTTACAGAGAGATTGCAAAGATGGTACAGAGAGTTCCTATACACCTAACACCTAGTTTCTCCTAATTCTTAACATCTTGCATACCATGGTACATTTAAAGCATTAAGAAATACATACTGGTGTATTATTATTAACTAAGTTCCAGACTTGATTCAGATTTTACCAGTTTTTCTAGCAATGTTTTCCCCATTGTTTTCTCTTTCAGGATCCAATCCAAGTAACTTAGCCAACCTTTTTAAAGAAACTATTTTTCTTCATTTACCTTCCTTAGCATCTTATAGAGTTAACTTTATTAAAATGTAATAATCTGATTATATTAACTAACTTAATGCCCAATATAAAGCAGACATAAAGAGCATTCTTTTAATTCGGGGAAATGCGGCCCTGTCTGCAAAGTAAATCATATGGAGGACAATCCTGAATTACTAAAACACAATGTTCAGTGATTCAGTTTCATAGAATCCTTTTTTTTTTATATTGCTTAGATAGTTGTAATAACTATGAACATTTTATAACACCAATCCCCAAAACATCTGAAAATGATACTCCTCAGTGGGAATAATATCCAGATCATGGAGTCTATGCTGGATTAATGCAAAATGTCAGGAGACATGTTGTTACAAAATAGAAAAAAGCCTGCTGTCAAACTAAGTCACTAGGACATAAATGGCCAAGTAATTTTTACAAGCCTACTGAAATGGTAACTATTTTTTATAATAATAGTATTTAATTGTATTATATCTTAATATTTAATTTCACGGACTTCTTTGGAAAGAGGTACATCTAAATTCACATACCTTACTTTCATTCACGATATTGTTTATCTTAATTTATCATTTCTGTTTACTGATATGCTTCAGTTATAAGAGAAGGTCAAACAGTCCTCCTTAGGGCATTTCAATCTCTGGCAACAATTTTTATTTGCTGATCATAAATGTGCTTTAGATTTCTGCATTGTTATTCTATGTAATAATGTCAAGGACAAACATTCTGAAGCATGTCTAATAACACTGAGATCCATTTTCTTTCCACTACAATTCAGCACCCCATTAAATTTAAAGTCAACTGAACAATTCTTTAACTTGGTAGGGGGTATTAGATTTTCTTCAAAGGATTTTGTTTTTGTTTTCTAATTGTCCTCATTCTTCTTAGTTTGGAGGATGACTGTGCCTAGAATAACATGAAATATAAAGGAAGAGTCTGGTTGAAGAAAAGAATTCTATATTTTCTATGTTATCATTATTCTTGATCCTATTGAAACAATAAAGAGGGATAATGATTCTGAATGTAAATGATGCATGAATTAAATGAAAAAAATTGTAATAATTTAGAATAGGTAATCTGTTAAAAATAAGACAACAGACTCAAAATGGAGTCACTTATGCCAAACCCAGGAAAATTAAGACTTAATTACAGTTTGGGCTCTCCCCAAAATGGAATCTTATACTAGTCAATCAGGAGTCACCTGATCATCATCATCAGTTAGGTAATCTACCTGAAAGTCCCTGCCATCCCCCTAAAGGAAAATAACCTTGCAATAACCAACCCACTTTTTTGCCTGCTAAAACTTCCTTCTGCCTATAAAAGTGTTTCATTTTGTATAGCTCCTCAGAGCTCTCTTCTACCTGCTAGATTGATTCATGAATTATTGAATAAAGCCAACAAGATCTTTAAAATTTACCCAGGGGCACCTGGGTGGCTCAGTCAGTTAAGCGACTGCCTTCACTCAGGTCATGATCCTAGCATCCTGGGATCGAGTTGCGTGTTGTGCTTGCTGCTCAGCAGAGAGCCTGCTTCTCCATCTCCTTCTGCCTGCTACTCTGCCTACTTGTGCTATCTCTCTGTTAAATAAATAAATAAAATCTTTAAAAAAAATAAAATTTACCCAGTTGATTTTGTTTTTTATACAAAACTATATATTCCTGTTAAAAACATTTCCTTATGGTGTATACCATTTTTAAGAGGTCACTTAGAAAATGTTCAATAAAGGGGGTGCCTGGGAGGCTTAGTTAGCTAAGCATCTGACTCTTGGCTTCAACTCAGGTCATGATCTCAGGATCATGAGATTGAGCCCCACATCTAGCTCTGCACTCAGCACGAAGTCTGTGCTTCCCCTTCTACTCACCCCAACTTTCACTCTCTGTCCCAATAAAAAAGTCTTTAAAAAAAAGTACAATAAATCCCTAAGAGCTGCTCATTTCTACTTAAGCCAAATGCACCTACTATTGTGTTTTTTGGTAACAGATCAATAGACTATATATCCCTCATGATAAAACCTGTGTATTTACTTGCCTGTCATTGCATCCACATAGCAGTCCCTCAAAAGGTATTTTCTGGACAAATAAGTTAATTAAAGTTCCAATATGGAATATTTGGGGGGGAAATATTTCAATTTTTTTGTGTGTTTTATTCTATTTTGAAATATTTTTTAAAAAATATAGTGGATATTAACCATTTTCTCTCATTCATACTGCAAGTGTTTTCTTCCTTCCTAACATTATCTTATCATTTTTATGGTATTTATTTTGCTGTGTAAATTGCTGAATATTAACACATTCAAACATTTTGGTCTTATCTTACAGATTCCCTGACAGAAACTTAGAAAATTTTAAAAAATTTAATGCATTTTCAAGTATTATTGTTTTATGTACAGTCTGAGGTCAGACTTTGGTGTCAGCTTTCCCCCACTTACTACTTACAAGTCGCACAATCTATTCCTCGGAGTCCTTATCTTCTCATAATTATATTATTTTTATTAGTTGGATATTTGTGTATAGTTTAAGAGCTCTAAAATTATGTTTATATTTTAAAATATTTTCAATTCCCTTAACACATTTATTTGAACTATCCATCATTCTACCAATGATTTAAAGATCTCTTTTATCATAACTAAAATTCCATGTATAAATTGGTCTATTTCTGCATCATTTTATTCCATTGATCTGTTTATTGATGTCATTTATGTACAATTTTAATTACTTTAAGCTAGGAATCTTGATGCCTAGATAGTCAAGTCATTCAAAATTCCCAAATATCTCCTTCTTCTGCTTTCTTTCTCCTTCTCTCCTTCCATTACTGAAATTAGATTAGTTTATTAACAGTTATCTTCTAGATAAAATTTAAAAATAACTTATAAAAATATTGGAAATTCAACAGAAGATGATGGAGTTTATAAGCTAATTTAGAAAGAATGTCAACTCTAGTATATTGACTCATTCAAAACACAAGTATGTCACATATTTATTGATTAGTGTTTTCTTTTGTATATTCTGGTAAAAAATGTCATTGCTTTCTTGATATATAGTTTGGTTCATTTAAAATAATTTTATACTTTTAGTTGCTATTTTAATGGGCTATATTAAGATGTTAAATGAATTTCAATGAATTGATCCTTAAAATAAGAGTAAACTTGATGTCTTTTTGACCATCACCCAAAATTCATGCCACCTTCATAGATGTAATCACTATCCTCATTGCACTATAATCATACTCTATCTACACTTGGTATTTTTCAATTGTGTGTGATAGTATAATGCCACTGTCATCTACAACTTACTTTTTTTCTCAACTATTGGACTCATTTTTTAACCTTTGTATAATGTGGATGAGCCACTCTTTACTTAACTAATTATTCAGAAAATTGATCCTGTTTTGAGTAAATATGCCTACATTTTCTCTTGGCAACTATCCTTCAAATCAAAGTTGGTTATCACACCTAGATCTAGATGTAGGGATATTCCTTAAGTCTAACCATTCAGGGTCGTAGAGTGTTGATCACAAGTGTTCAGAACCAATGACATGCAACAAGACCAAAATGGAGATCACAGAGAGAAGCATTTGTCCTTTCCCTTCTGTAGTTCAGTCTGAGAGGAAGTAGGTAGCAGCTGTTAGCAGTCCTCTTCCTACCAATCACTTGAAATTTGACAACACATACCATAGAAAGGAGAGACCTGAGACTTGGATAAAGACAAAAGTTGTAATACTTTTAAATTTTTACACTTATGGGAAGAAAAGAACATCCTATTTGTTTATAACAGTTTAACCAAGCTGTATAAAAATATGAGGACACTGATGCAAGCATGACCAAAATAACAGACAATGTTTTTTAGTTTCTCATATGTATTTTGAGGTATCTAACTTCAGAAATCTTATGGGAGAGAAGCAACATGATGCTATTGTTCATAAAAGCAAATTTCTGGCCTCAATTTTATTAGGAAGGAAGATCTAATGGAATAAAGTAGAAATGACTGAATGTGAGATCCTCATGTTTTAGTAGATTGTTTTTTAATCTGTATTTTTTGCACCTAATTCTTTTCTTTAAGCCATTTAATCACACACATTTGATAAATGAAATCACTTCTAGACTCCACCTCTAAAATAAGTGTAAAATTTCTACAGATATCCCAACTTATTAAGGTAATGAGATGTACTGACATTTAACAAGTATTGTCAAGGGGAGCCCTAGAGGCTCAGTTGGTTCTGTGTCTGATCTGGTCATGATCTCAGGCTTGGGTCATGATCTCAGGGTCCTGGGATCAAGTCCCTCATCTTTGTTCATCTTTGTTCAGCAGGGCATCTGCTTCTCCCTCTCATTCTCCCTTTCGTTCTTCCTCCCTCTCTCTCTCAAAACAAACAAAAAGTATTGTCAAGGCCAAAACAGAATCTTAGGCTCCTAATTCCTAGTCTAGTATGATGAAAATAAATTTGATTTCATGAATCAAAACTCAATTGTTAAAACACATTTTTATTTTGGTAATCGTTATTATTAGTCACAATTCAGGCAATGTCTTATGTGATTTTGCTGGAATACAGACAAAGTAATGAAAGGTCACCAGAAGAAACATAGGCACTACTGAAAAAGTTTTTGTTGTTTCTATTATTCTTATTCAAGGCAAACAGTATATGTGTTTGTGTGTGTATGTATGTATATATATGTACACATATATGCATATATATATATATATATTTAAGTTAGCTGAAATGAAAACAATGTTAAGGGAAAAATTGCACTGGACAAATTTAAATAGACAAAATAAATTTTATTCAAGGTTTTTACTTTGAAACAAAGGGTAGAAAATTTTTTAAGAGCTGTGTAGGGAGGTTGTAGGACATTTCTGTTTGCCAGTTGGCTTTGCACCAAGAAAAAGTAAGCTTTGTCATATCTCTGTGACAGGAGTTACTTCTAAAACTGGAGCAAGTCACCTGCCAAAGTTAGGCTTTTGCCCTCCTACAAATCCTGGGAGATAAGGGCATCACCTTCCTTAATGATTACTTTTCAAGAGGGTGTTTCCCAGGACCCAGAAAAAGGCCTTTAGGGGTTGTAAACTGACAACACCTGTTACTCTGGACCAAATTTCTTCTATGTTTCCAAATATACCACAGTTTACAGAGACTTGCAGGAGAACAGGACTAACTTTTTTATTAGAGGAGGTTTTATAAATTTATCAGCAAGTACACTAGGCAATTATTACTGTTAAGCATTCCCACTAATCCTGTTTTGAATTTTAATTCTATCACTTGTCATTATGTAAACTTAGGAAAATAACAGCACATATCTAGACCTTAGTTTTTGGGTTTTTTTTAGTAAAATTGCCTAATTTTTATGGTTCAGGCAAGAATTTAAATAGACAATTTGAACAGTGATTAGTTTATTATGTAGCATACTATACATTTTAACTATTAATATTTTTATTTCAAAGACCACTTATGATTCTTTCCAAAATTTGGGGGCTGATAAGAGTGAATAATCTATAATGTCTATGAAAAAAATCAAAATATTCCACACACTTCAAGTTCTAGCTGTTTCTAATATCATCAGAAACCAAAGTGACTTCTCCGTATGTAGTTTTTCACAACTGAAAGTCCAAATAGTGCCAAAGATGAAACTCATCACAGATTGGTTGGCTTCTTCAAAAAGCTCATTGCCAACAATTTTTTTTTCTCAGAACATAAAAAGTCTTTATATACAATAAAATAAATTCGTTGTTGTAGCCTGTGGTCTGTGTTTTGGTGCCCACCTGGATAAACAAAAAAGCCCCTGCTCACAATAAGCTCTCAGTCTACTGGCTTAATTCATAACCCTGGCACCTATTACAATGACCTGAAAAGTAATTCCCACATCAGAAATTATCAAATCAGAACCTTATTAAGAAGGGACGCCTGCTTATCTTAGTTTATTAAGTGTCTCCCTTTGGCTTAGGTCATGAGTTGAAGTCCCTCATCGAGCTTCTTAGCATGGAGCCTGCTTCTGCCTCTGCCTGCCACTCCCCTTGTTTGTACTCTCTCTGTCTGGAAAATAAGCAAATAAAATCTTTTTTAAAAAAGACTCTTATAAGAAAATGTATGGCATCAGTATTTTGGTATTGTTTAAAAAGATCCTGAGGAAATTCTATTTATTGAGGCTGGGCCTAAATGGATGATTTCAGAGACTATAGTTTAAAAAAAAAAAATGGGAGGGGGGTGTCTGTTGCATTTACACCAAAAAAAAAAAAAAAAAAAAAATCCAATATATCAGGACTAGCCAAAGTACATATTTACAAAACTAGGATTTCTCTTAATAAAATGTACCTAGTAAAAGAAAAAATAAAAAAACAAGTAAGTAATATTTAGCATTCAAAAAGTGTTGCCATGGGACACCTGGGTGGCTCAGTTGTTAAGCATCTGCCTTTGGCTCAGGTCATGATCCCAGAGTTCTGGGATAGAGCCCCACATTGGGCTCCTACTCAGCTGGAAGTCTGCTTTCCCACTCCCGCTCTCTTTGCTCATGTTCCTGCTCTTGCTCTCTGTCTCTCACTGTCAAATAAATAAATAAAATATTTTTTTAAAATTGTAACCAAATTGTTATCATTTAAGATTTATAAGGAATGACAATTTGGAAAATTTTATTTCAGATTTAGACACGTTGTATATTTTGAGAACTGGGATAGAAAGTAAATCTGCCTTGTCCCACTATTTGATAAAACACCAAAAAAGACACACAATGTTTTCTTTACTAATTGAAGCTTTAATGATTTTTGAGTTGCCTATCCATGGACTGTTTGAGGATTGTTCTTCACATTCTCTCATTTAAATTTTTACCCAAACTGCTTAGTTTGATAGATTTATCCTTAGTTCTGACAGTTTCTAGGATGTATGTGTACTCTTAGGATGTAGTAGTACATCATATCTACCGATAACAGGATGTGGAATATTAACTGAAAGAATGGTCTATCATAAACAGAAAAAAGTATATAAGCACTTATTGATCATTTTAAATTGGTATCTCAGTGATGAGACAGTATTGTCAATCATAAATTGTGAGCATTTTTGAAATTAATCATTCATTCTGCTTATACTCCAGATATTTCCCTGAAATTAATATCTTCAGTTGATCTAGTAAAAATGTAATGAATACTTGATTCCTTATTCCTGAAACACCTATATTATAGAGCATTTCAGAACTGAGACTTATAGAAGTATTCAATATATTACACAGTTTTAGTCTAAATTAATTCTGTCCATTCTACAAATATATTTAAAGGATAATATTTTTGAAATTATATCTTTGATTTCAGTAAAGTTACTAGGAAAATCAGAGGCCATCGTGCTTTAAGTTCTTTGTGTCTCTCTTTGAATAATAATATTGTATAACCAAATAAAGTCAGTGAAGTGTATACAATCACATTATCTAATGCTGTTGTGGTGCTTTAACACATGCTTCCTGGGAGCTAAAGAAAAATGTGTCCTCATTGTAGGAGTAATAAACACAGGCAATTATGCATAATTATGGAGATTAAGTTCCAATTAAGGCTCAATTTCAATAATATCCCTATCCACAAATCTTTTCAAGTTTTTAGTGACATGAAAGAAGATGAAGGTAACTCAAGATACTAATCTCTATTATGGTTAAAGATAAAATAAGTTTGATTATAGAGTTCTGTATGTATTCCCATATTCTACCAGCATGGCAGATTTAAGAGCATATCTCCGATTGTATTAGTGTTTGCACAGTTACCACTAGTAGAATTTCAGAGCCTGGAAGGAGTTTTTATACCCCTAAACTACATTTACCACTTGAAAACATGCAAAAGAATCAGTTGTCCATCTGGTTTTACCTGCAAAAATATGCTTTAAATGTCAGTTGCAATGTTGCCCAACAGGCTTTAGAATATTTTCAGCTTAAACATAATATTATCCTTTCAGAACACCAATGAAAGTCTTTCTGTTTTATATTGGTAATGAAAATAAGATGATGACACAAAACAACATAAGAAAATGTATGGTACATGAGTCCATTAAGAAGAAAGGAAACTAAAGTTATTTCCTTGTTTGCTTACAAAAACAACAAGAAACCTAAATATGACTGCTACTTTCATGTAAATCCATTTCTGGAAATATCAAAATTATACAATTATTTACACATTCTCTTTTAAATTATTATCTATTGTACTATGTCTTCTTTATATAAACACTATTATGATCATTATAGACTTTTAAAAAATAAATCAGCTTTGTATACTTACTGTTTTAAGCATTGTACTAAATTGCTCCTATTAAGGGATATCTCCCTATTAAGTAACTGCTAATATCACTTTATACAGATGAGGAAACCACGGCATATGGAGTTTAAGTAACTTGACCAATACAACACAGCTAATGAGTGGGCTGGCTGGGTTTTAAACCCACGTAATTATCTTGAATACTTAACAAAATGCCATATTCAGAGTAAGCAACCATATTGATTTAAATGTAAACATCTATTTAACTTGCTGTTGTAATATCCCTTAAGCAGAAAGCAGAATAGAAAGGACTATACTATGTGTTCCATAGACATGACCAAACTTCATGCCTTATTTAGGACTTGTCTAAGGAGAGAATAAACTAATTATAATGAATTGTCTTCCTGGGATTCAATGATCAGAGCCCACCAAAATTTTCTTTAGCCTTACAACTTTATAGCAAAAGACATTTCTTGGTCTGCTTCTAACACCCCTTCCATTCCACTTTCTTACTGTTTTTTTGTTTTTTTTTTTTTTTAAGATTTTATTTATTTATTTAACAGTGAGAAAAAAACACATGCAGAGGGAAGCGGCAGGCAGAAGGAGTGTTAGGCAGAGGCAGAGGCAGCTCCACCTAGAGCTTGGTCCCAACACCCTGCGATCATGCCCTGAGCCAAAGGCAGAAGTTTAACTGACTGAGCTACCCAGGTACCCTTCTACTTCCTTATTGTTTCCATACACAGATTACTCCCCTTTGCTTATCACATGCACATACACATTTCCACATAACACGTTATCAGCAAAAACATAGTTGGAAGCACAGGATAAATACAAAAGAAAGTGAAAATATTTAAATAAGAGAGTTGGAAGGATTCACATTCTATTTTCATATACTCACATTAAGACAATTTTCTTCTTTCATAATCTGACATTCATTTAACTAAAAAAGTAAGGTATATTGTTCCATTTATTAAAACTATGCTTTCTCCTTAATGGGAGCATATTGGAAATAGCAAAGGAAATAAAAGTCATATCTCCTATATTTTTTCTGATGAGTTTTTAAACTGTGAAGATACGTATGTATATGCCACTCACAACATATAGCAGCCAAGAAAATTGAGTGTTTACACAGTAAAAAATTAATTAATGAACAAATGTTATGACATAGAAAATGACACCTCCTAAACAACATAGAACCAATTATTCTGCAATAGCAGGCATTTTGAGGTGACTTTCAGGGATAAATTAACTCTAGAGCACCGTAGGATACCAAACAGAATCAATAATCTAGTGGAATTTGAAGTCAACAATGTGTGGAACAGATAAGACTCATGCTTGATGGTCCTCATTTTGTTTCAGGGCATTTTCTAATAACCCAATAAAAATAAAGGAGGGGTGTGTTATGGATTCAATGTTTGTGTTACCCTCCAATCCATATGTTGATGCCCAAACGTCCAATATGAAGATATTCAGAGATGTGACCTTTAGGAAATAATTCAGGTTGGGTTAGGTCATGAAGGTGAGGCCTTCATGATGAAATTAGTGGCCTTATAAAAGACACCAGATGGAAGGCCATGTGAAAATGCAGGAATGAAGTGGCCACCTACAATCCAGAGAGCTCTCACCAGACACTGACCCTGTTCACACATTGATCTTGAACTTCTAAGACCTGTGAGATCTTCCATAACTGTAAGAAATAAATTTCCATTATTTAATCCAGCCAGTCTTATAGTATTTTGTTATGACAAATTGAGCAAACTAAGACAGGGTGGTACGTTCAAGACTTAATAAAAATGCATTTATTTGGCTCTCATGTTCAACTGATAGTGAGGCTGGGTGTAAAAATTTATGTGGGAAAAACATTTCCTTGTGGAGAATGTTCTAATTTCTCATAGCTTACATTGTCACTGGCACAGAGATCCAAGATTTTCTGATTTTTCGTTCTTTGTGTGAAAATATTTCTTATGATTATATATTTTTTAAGAGAAGCTTGCAGAAATTTCTTTTATTTCATTCTTCTATGACCATGGATGTTCCTTCTTGTAAATCTATTTTTTAAATTGTGCTATTATTCAGTGATGATTTCTTTCAATTTGGAAAATGTTGTACATATTCTGTTGAACTTTGTCTATTGGATGACTTATTTTCCTTCGGTTTGTTCTGTTGTCTCACCACAGGATAACTGTTTTTATGATATTGTTACTCCTGCAACTGTTTCTATAACTTTATAGCTAATCTTAACAGGTATAAACAAAATTTTGATTTGATCATAATAAAGTAATATAGCATTTTTCAGAGTGTATTTTACAAAATGTGAGGACTCAAGGTTTTTAATGGGAATTACACAAAACAGAAGATTCCAAGTCCATATTAGCTTAGGAAATGCATGGCTGAATGAAGTAATCATATCTCTTAACTGTAGATATTAACAGACTATTTAGGATACCATGTAGGGTTGTGTTTTTTGTTTGTTTTTTTGTTTTTGTTTTTGTATGCTATAAAACTTATACCTATGAGAAATGGTTCCTTGAGAAGATATCTCACAAAACTAGTTCTTAATAGTAAAACATGGATTTAATGAGATCACCTTTACTTTTTTATATGCCTTCAGAAAGCCTTCAACATAAAACATGATCAATTTAAAATTAGCTTTAGATATACAGAAAGGATACCTTTTAAAATAAGAATTAACAACTTAATTATTCAACTCAAAGAAATATATTCTGCTTTGGAAAAAAAGAAAAAAAAATGAAAAGAGAAGGAAAACAACAAACTTGGCTGAAAAAACACATGGAGAGACTAACAACTCATTTGTTTAAAAAATATTTAGTGAAAAACTAGTGGGCTAAGTTATCGGAGTTTAGAGAGGAAACATAGTCCACCACCTGAAGGAATTCATAGTTTGTTATCAGGCAAATCCCCAGTGGCCATCCTAGTTTATACATGGTGTTTGTGGCACACACATTTTTCTGAGCTCACAGAGGCCGACACCAATTTAGACTGGCTAAGTGACTCTGATTAATAATAGACTTATTAAGGAGATGATACCTACATTTTGAACTGTGATTTGGCCTTTGTGTGTGAATGAAGAAATTGGGAATGGGGTATGTATATCTTTTACTAAGAATAAGAACTCTTTACCATATTAACTTTGGTCTGGAGATTTAGCTAAGATTTACTGTCCTTTTTTTCTAATCTACTTCTGTAACAAATACCCTCATCACTAGGGAGAAGAGTTTTGTTTTTGTTATTTTGTTTTGCTATGTTTTGTGTTTTATTTTTGACCCTCATGTAAGCAGTACTCAACAGCCTGAAGTAGAACAGGGTTTAATGCAGATGTTCAAATACCTTACTGGTTCAAAAGCAAATTTATAGCAACTTCTGTACGGTGCTATTGAAACCATTTAGAGCAAATTTGGCTAATTGCTTTCATTTTTTACTTTTGGTAACATGTTCATTAACTAAGGCTAAAGATGAACAGCTTATTGCCTATATATAAGAAAAAAATAATTAGTACTGTTTTGTTTTAAAAATAGAAAATTCTTCAAAAAGCTCAAATTGAAAGACTTTAATTATCTGTTGAAAGATATTGTGAAAATGGTAACAATTTACGACATTTTCCATATTCAGTTAAGAAAGCCTTTTTCATATATTGTTTTCAAAACAGATTTTCAACAAAGGGTATGATTCTGTCCTAACCGCTGAAAATGTTTCACTTCAAAGATCTATCAGGTACAGTCTCTTGGCCTGACCGTGTTATACTCAGTAGCCAGTTCTGTCAAAGTGTAGTGAATTATGAAATTTCCATTTTTTAGTTCCCTTTTCCTATTCTTTCACTAAAGATCAGGCAACATTGGTTTGGAAGTACCAATCAATCACATTAGACACCTTTATTCAATAATTTTGCTTTTCCCATCCATGATTTGATAATGTTATTTAAATATTTTCCCTGATAATCATGGTTTTGGACTCTACAGATAAACTTCATTTGTAAGAATATGTGAAACATAATAGTTTTATACATATTAAGAGAAATGATTTTTATGATATGAAGTGTAGTATTTCTGGGAGGGAGTGGACTATTTGGAGGCATGCTATTGATTTATTGAGATCATTAGAGAAATGAAATAACCATTGAAGAATCCATTATCTTTATATTTTATGCAGTTATGGGGGTACACAGATTAGCTTTATGACTTGAAAAATGTTTCATAATGCAACATCAAGAAAATAGACTTATTTAAGACATTTTAATATGTCTTTGATATATTCCTTGCTGTTTAAACCAACCAAAATTTTATTGAGTAAGTGAATTACATTTGTAAAGTAAAAAGACCAAATTAAATCTTCATTGGATTAAGATTACTTATTCAGGAAATTACATTTCTCAAGGCATGAAGCATAGCAGGGAAAAAGGTTTTATTTGTTGTAGACTTTCATTACTAGTATCAGAATATCTAATGCTGAAAAATATATTCAGTAAATTCAAATTCATTTACATACTCTTTATTCTTAAATATTCCAAAGATAGTCATGTGTCTAGACTAAAGAAGATCTAGTAAATGTTTCATATAATAATCCTTGAGTCTTTTGCTTTTTCATATTACTATTTACTCCTCATCTTGGGGCTTATTTGAAGCCAGAAGGGCAGAGCAGCATGGTTTCCCAGGCCTGTAGTTACTGCTTCTCATTCTGACAAATCAATATAAAATGTGAGCCTTAAACCTGATATTATCAACAGCATTTTCTCAGTTTCACAGCAGGAAATAAAGTTATTTCAGAATCCAGGACATCAAATGCATAAGTGTTTATCGTAACATAATTTTGCCAGGCAAAATACTGAGCTATTATTTTCTCATAATACTGTGGCTTAAAATAGTTGATTCAATATTTTTGTAAGAATATGCTGTAAAGTATATATCAGTATGAATATATAGTTTTTATATACATACTTGTCGACAATATCTATTATTTGAATGTAGGTCAGTCTAGTGCAAACTGTAAAAGAATAAAAATATGTTTTCAATAGTTTACCTTTAATGGTATTATTGTTTATTCTCTTTTTATTCATATCTTTTCTGACCCTTAGCATCCAGTGCTATTGTAGTCTCTAGTCTATTTGGCATTATTAAGACGGAACTTAGAAATCATTTGTATGAATTTTTAATAAAACGACTTCATTTTTGGTACAATTTCATTAAATCAAGGAGATATTTGACATTGAGTGGTTTTCCTTTATCCCTAACATCACAGTACAGAGATCATTATTTATAATGTATACCCTAATTTGTACAGCTCAATGTATGATTGTTTAAGAACTCTTGTATTTTGAGTGGTAGGTATAATGGTTATGCCAATATTTCAAGCCAAAGAATCGTCTCTCTAAATCTCTGCATCTTTGACATTCTGAAAGGAAGCAGGGTGAATAACATCCTACTGCTCAAATATTACACTGGATTTCAATGTCTTTCCCAGAAACAATGTACTGACATTTCTCATACCGTGTCAAGGCTTTGGAGTAACCTGAAACCAACTACGTTTGTGAATCTCAAGATCTCTAGGACCACATTGAGCCATAATTGAGAGCCATTAAAATGAGACATAGTCAAAACAAGAGAGGAAAATACATTTTAAAAATGCTAAATATTTCTCTTATTTCATATTCTCTAGTTGGACTGGGGCAGAATAAATCTAGATTTCAGGGTGTGAGATAAGGTTTGTTTTGTGAGAGGATTATTATCACATCATCTATAGATGAATGCATAATTTTAAATACTGTATCCTGTAGCAAGCACCATTTCCTTTTTCTAAAACAGTCTCCAGGAAGTTTAAGATAGAAAAGTTTTAAAATGTGCTGAATGTTTTGAATATTTTAATGTTGAAAGAATTTCCGTAACTCTACCTGTGGATTATTGATCACTTATTATTTTTTTTGTATTTACATTGTGATAGCATGTAAGATCTATAATTTCCCCCAGTTATCCTGAGGAGTTCCTTCAGTTTATTAATTGGCTAATGTTTGTGATATTTTTGTCTATTAAATGCAAAAAAACTTCTCCCTTTTAATTATGTGGGAAAAAGCAGTACCAAATATATACAAAGCAGATAAATCAATTTGTGACAGTTCTAGGCACTTTATCAGGTAGTACAGCTCCAGATGTTTCAAACATTGTTTGTCATTTCTGTGGAGTGAATGAAAATATATTTAATAAAGAAGAAGGAGTTTCAGTATAGAGGAAGGAGAAACTTGAAATAGTATAATAGGCCCCAAATAAAGCACATGATTACTTCGAAATTGAACCAAAGTTCATCATTCAAATAGCTCTCAACAGTTTAACTATTCAGAAGGATGTTTATGTTATGCGTCAGATTTGAATACATTGGAATCATTCCTTAGGCAAGCCAGATTTTAACTCAGTAGGCAACTGGAGTTGATCCAGGTAGCTGGCACAAGGCCATGAATAAATACACATTGAAGAGTAGTACACTGAAACAGCAATGTTAAATTAAACTTGACATTCTTAACCAAAAGATTCATTATTTGTATACTTTTGGGAAATCTGATTTGTTCCCATAGTTCTCTTCCCTTGGTATTCTCAGCAGCTGGTGTAAAATAAAATCTGTTTCTGCCACCTTAATCTATTATTCATAATTAATACTTATGAAAATACAAATATTTACAAATCACCATAATTTACTAGTGAAATTAGTTAGATCATAATTAGAAGCATAATTTAAGATCGCATTATTATGCAGCTATTAGACATTTGAAAAAAATCCATTAACTTGTCATATGTTACATTGTTTCCCTAGACCTTACCCATCTTTATGTAATAATGATGTCAAAATAGCACTAAAATATTTATTAAATTCAACTCTAGGGGCAATGCTTGCATTTCAGCCTCTTCAAATTACTTCAGAATAATGTTTGAGAACCTCTAGAGAGTTATTATTCATGGATTCAAATAGTATTCCGTCTTGATGTTCACCGGTAAATGTCAATTTCCTCATCTGGCATACTAGGGTGACAATAACAACAACAAACAACCAGGTATGTGGGTGATGATTTAGTTTCAAGGTGTCTGCCTGGACCATTGAGACAAAGACTTCCCTCAAGATGAGATGTTTTCTCCCTAGTAAGCTGAACTTCCCATTGCTCTTTTTTCTTTATTTAAATTGTTCTATGGTAATAAGAAAAAGGAAGTGCCTTTTTTCCCTACCAAAGGAATTCTCCATTATTTCATAACTACTCCTTACAAGTACACACTGTATATGCCTGTATCTACAATGTATATGTGAATGTGTACTTTATCAATCTATATCATTATTTAAATAAATAACTATATATAATACAATCCAACTTGTTGCTAGACTCATTTTCAATCATTTATATTATAAACTTGTGATTAAGAATCATATATTTTTAATCATCTAGGAATATTTAACTTTTCATATATATATAAAAGAAAGGAGAAAAATCACAAAAGGGACTGAAAAATATGTACATATTACGATAAATAATTTGCTTTTATCCAAGAAAATTTTCTTTCATATTACTTTTTAATGAGCCATTAATACACTCATTTAATGAGTGTATTTGAAAGAAGAGTTAGAATAAACTATGATGTATGTTGTATGATTATTCAATCTTCATAATTTGGAAACTGAAGAATAAAAATAAGTAAAGAATATAAATGAGAAATCTTTCAGAAGTCTGAAAGAGATCAATAGCAATATTTGAAAGAGACAGTTCTACTTATCTCACAAGATCATCAACTTGCATATTGGTACAAAGGAAGACATTATTGAAATCAATAAAATTTTAATGTTTATTTTTAAAAAGAAAGGAGTACAGTGAAAAGAAATTTTCATAACTTCACATTTGTCATAGAATCATATTAATTTGCTGTTGTGTGGGAAATAAGGTTCAACCCCCTTATTCTGAAGATGATATAATTTGGTCCCAATGTTTTAAATGATTTATCTAGGTTCAAATACTTAACCTATAATAGATAATTGCTGGTGCTCTGAGTAATGCTTCAAATGTTTTTTTTTTTTTAAGATTTTTATTTATTTATTTGACAGATCACAAGCAGGCAGAGAAGCAGGCAGAGAGAGAGAGGAGGAAGCAGGCTCCCCACTGAGCAGAGAGCCCGATGCAGCGCTCGATCCCAGGACCCTGGGATCATGACCTGAGCCGAAGGCAGAGGCTTTAACCCACTGAGCCACCCAAGTGCCCCTGCTTCAAATGCTTTGACTTTTAATATTAGGACATTTTTTTCTGTTTTGTTTTACATTAAAATAAACTATGTTTTCCAATAACTTTTTCTGGCAGTATTAAATTACAGATAGACAAATTAGAACTAAGCTCACAGCTAAGGGCACACTTTATACTGCAGTCCAACAAAAGGAAAATAATTTTACAAGGAGAATGTTCAATTCTAGACCAAGTAGTCATAAGGAAAAATTTATCCATGATAAAGGCACTGCACCAAAACATAAAGGAGTGAGTAACTATTAATAGATGAATAATTAAGTATAAGTGTCTGAGTTAAGCCATGTATTTATGCATACACAACAGCCCACATAGCTTCTCCAAAAAATGAAAAATTAAAAAAAGTGATAAAACCATCACTAGGATTTGATAGAACTTACGTGGCTTTACGTTTTTATTTAATGTTACTTAAAATATGTTTTATAAGTAGAACAAATAAGTTTTTGAATTAAATAGATGTCACATTTTTGACAGTTGTTTTTTAAATGGGAACATCTGCTGGCATTCACTTGAGATCACCTTTTTTAAAGTTGCTGAAAGAAAGGAAATTGATTTAGAATTGAATTTTAGAGAAAATGTCCAAATAAAACAGTTGTGAAAGATTTAGGAAAGTCTTTTCAGTCAATAAAATACTCCCTAAATATATCAAGCACTTGGACAAACCAGATCAACTCTTGCATGACTTTAGAAAGCTAAGAAGTAATTAATACTTTATGTAATAGCTGACTTTGAGATTTTTTTTTTGACTTTGAGATGTTTTAAAACTCACTTTCATAATATATTTAATTTTAGCAAACCCTTTTGTCTTCTAAGAAAAATATGTCAACCAACTTAAGATAAAAGTGTAGCCAAAAAAATGAAATTAAGATATGATATGTAACATAAATCATTAGTCTACATTTTCTTAAGATTTTATAGTAAGAAATGAAAGAACAAACAAAACGGGATGAGTCTGTCAATGGCAAGCTAGCCTGGTTGGATAAGCTTAATTATATTTATATTTCTTTATATATTTCAGCAAATAAATTAAAGAATTGTATTCTAATAAATGGGATATATTTTAACAAATTTTATTTTGTGTCTTATTTCATGTAATTTGTCAATTCTGGCTTCAGTTTACGATCGGAATGATGCACACATGTGAAGCAGAAAGGCTTAATAAGATAGCCATCTTAGTTTTAAAAGTCATGAAATTTTTGTATATAATGTACATGAGACAAAAAAATAACAACAAAATAATAATCCTTCCTTTGTGCGGTTTCTTTTACTGTATGTTTACCTCCTGGGTTTAAGAACAACAGCAAACAAATTGCTTACTGCCTGTCATGAGCAATTACTTAATTTATGCCTTAATAAATTTTATTTCTGTATGTAATAAAACATTTAATATTATTATTTTCCAAATACTGTGTACAATTCAAGAGAAATTACAAATGAAATTTATCTCGATTTTTATTACGCAGTAGGAGTGGTCTAAAAATTAATCAGAATGAACTTTTTAATTATATTATCTAAACCATTCAAAGGCTATCCTTTTTACCTGCTTGATATCCGGATTTTTAAAATTGTGCATTCATTTTCTTGTTATGGACATAACTTATATTTGTCAAATTATTGTTAAAATTCTGAATTTTTAGGCTGGGGATATTTGTATCTTTTGATAAAATATTCCTTTTATCATTTTGTAGTAATTCACTATTGATCTAAAATATTTTTATCCATGAGTTCATTTTTATTTATATATATTTTAGTTTATATTTGTAAAAGCATATGTACATACTTATATATATAAATGTATTTCCTTCTTTTAAACCCCCTTATTGAGATTGACATATAATAAGCTGTAATTACTTGATGCAGAGTTGGAATACTTAATGAGTTGGAAAATAAGTATACATCTATGAACTCATTGCTACAATCTAGGCTGTAAACGTAGCCATCACCTCCATACAATCCTTCTGTTCTCTTTATCACTGTCATTATTATAATTTTGTGATAGGAGCACTTAACATAAGATATGCCCTCCTAGGACCTTTTAAAGTATGCAATATAATATTGTTAACTACAGGCTCCATGTTGTAGAGTAGATCTGTAGGAATTACTCATCTTGCAAAAGTGAAACTTACAATTTTGACTGATACCTTGTCATTCTCCCCTCCCCTGAATCCCTTACAACCATTAATCTACTCTCTGTTGCTATGAGTTTGACTATCTCTGATTTCTCATGTAACTGGTATCATGTAATGTTTGTCCTTCTGTGTCTGGCTTATTTCACTTAGCATATTATCCATCCAGGGATTCCCTTCCTGTTTAAGTGCAAGATTACACTGTATGTGTGTGTGTGTGTGTGTGTGTACCACTACATACACTACATCAAGTTAAAAAACTTTTGCACAACAAAGGAAAAATCAGCTAAATAAAAAACAAACAGCTAATAAATTATTTCTTTCATGTATCATGCCTTTGGTGTTGCATCCAAAATGTCATTGCCAAGCTTAAGGCCATCTAGGTTTTCTCCTATATAATCTTTTAGGATTTTATAATTTCGCTTTTTACATTTAGGTCTGTGATCTATTTGGGGTTAATTTTTGTAAAGGTGTAAGATTTTTGTCTAGATTATTTTTCTTTTTTGCAACTGGGTGTACAATTGTTCCAACACTGTTGAAAAGACAATCTTTGTTCTATTACACTGGCTTTGCTCCTTCACCAAATGTTAGTTAATTATAGTTATTTTGGGCTATTTCTAGTATCTCTATTCTATTTCATTGATCATATTTGTCTATTCTTTCATCAATATTACCCTGTCTTGATTATTTTTGCTATATAGTAAGTCTTGAAGTCAGTCAGGTATTCAATTCTCCAACTTTGTTCTTCTCCATAAATATCATGTTGGCCATTTCAGGTCTTTTGCCAGCTCTCTTTCTATTTTTGATTACTAGTTTGATTCCATTTTTTGTCTGAGGACAGAGATTCTATGATTTCTATTCTTTTAATTTTTTAAGGTGTGTTTTTTTGGCCCAGAATATGGTCTTTCTTGGTGAATGTGAGAAGTAAGTGTATTCTAATGTTGGTGAATGCAGTAATCTAAAGTTGTCTTTTATATATACTTGATTGCTGATGTTGAATACTTCAACTATATTCTTACTGATTTTCTGATTGTTGGATCTGTCCATTTCTGAATTGAAGTCTCCAGCTATGATGATATATCCATCTATTCCTCTTCATAGTTTTATTGGTTTTTGCCTCACATAGTGTGACACTGTGGTGTTAGGAGCATTCACCTTAAGAATTGTTATACTTTCTTGGAGAATTTACTCCTATATCATTGTATAATGCCCATCTTTATTCCTGGTAATGTTCCTAGCTTAGAAGTTTGTTCTGTCTGAAAATAATACAGCTACTCCTCTTTTCTTTGATTAGTGTTAGCATAGTATATTTTTCTTCATCCTTTAACTTTAAATCTACATGTGTCCTCATATCTAAAGTAGCTTTCTTGTAGACAAAATATATTTGGGTCTTGTTTTTTGATCCACTCTGACAATCTCTTTCAATTGGTGCTTTTAGACCATTGATGTTCAAAGCGGTTTTCAGATATAGTTAGATTGTGTCTACCATATTTGTTACTTTTTTCTGTTGCCCTTTTTTTGTTCATACTCTGTCTTCTACTCTTATTATGCTTTTTATGATTGAATCAAGTATTCTATATGACTCCCTTTTCGCTTTTTAGCATATCAGTTATACTTTTATTCCCCCAAACTTCTTTAGTGGTCACCCGAGTTTCCAACTACAACTTTATAGGTCATTCAAACCCAATTTCATTTTTTTGAAGATTTATTTATTTATTTATTTGAGAGGGAGAGAGAAAGAGAGAGAGAGAACACAAGCAGAGGGAGCTACAGGCAGAAGGAGATGCAGGCTCCCTGCTGAGCCAGGAGTCTGATGTAGGACTTGATTCCAAGACCCTAGGATCATGACCTGAGCTGAAGGCAGATACTTAACCGACTGAGACACCCATATGTCCCCCAAACTCACTTTCAAATTACATTCTACCACTTTATGGGTAGTATTAGTACATTATAATAACAAAATAATCTTAATTCCTCCCTTTTGTTCCTTGTATCACTGATGTCCATTGTATATTTGCTTATATATGAATAATATGTAATTATTATTTATACATACACCATACATAATATATACATACATAAATGAATATAATCCTTAAGCATGTATAATTAAACTTATTGTTGCTATTATTATTATTTTGAACTGTTATTTGTAGATGAAATAAGAATAAGAAAAATTAAAGTTTTTGTTTTACCTTAATTTATTCTTTCTTCTATTCTCTTTACTTTTTGTAGGTTTTTCTGACCTATATTGCTTTTCTTCTCTCTAAAGATCTTTTAACATTTCAATAAGACAGGCTTATTGGAAACAAATTTCCTCAATTTTGATTTGTCTGAGAAAGTTTTCATTTCCCCTTCATTTTGAAGGATGATTTCACAGGATACAGAATTCTAGGTTGGTATTTTTTGCTTTTCTTGTTTTGTTTTGTCTCAACGTTTTAAATATTTTATTTCACTCTCTTCTTGTTTGCATGTTTTCTAAGAAGTCAGAGGTAATTCTTGTCTTTGTTCCATTATAGGTGAAGTATTTTGGTTTGGTTTTTGTTTCTTCTGACCTTCAGGTTTGTTTTCTTTATCTTCGGTTGTCTGTAGTTGAAAATAGTGTTTCTCTCTGTAGTTTTTTGCAGTTATCCTTCTTGGTGTTCTCTGAGCTTCCTGGATCTGTGGTTTGGTATTGGACATGAATTTGGGGAAATTCTCAGTCATTATTCCAAATATTTCTTCTATTTCTCTCTTTCTTCTCCTCCTGATATTCCCATTACACAAATGTTACACCTTTTGTAATTGTCCCACTATTTGTGGATATTCTAGTCTGTTTGTTTGTTTTCCCTTCTTTGTTCTCTTTGTTCTTCAGTTTTGGAAATTTCTATTCAGATATTCTCTAGTTCAGAGACTCTCCTCAACCATTCAGTCTACTAATAATTCTTACCAAAGGCATTCTCCATATCAATTTATGTGTTTTTGATCTTTAATATCTTCTTTTTTGATTCTTCCTTAAGAATTTCATCTTTCTGTTTACATTGCTCATCTGTTCTTCCATGCTCTATATTTTACCCATGAGATCTAATGAATTATAGTTGTTTTAAATTCCTGATATTTCCAACATCCCTGACATGTCTGGTTCTGATTCATGCTCTGTCTCTTCGAATTTATTTATTTATTGCTTTTTGAATGCATTCTTTGTATCTTGACTGCCAGATATCATGTGCTGAGTAAAATGAATTACTGTAAACAGACTTTCAGTAATGTGCTGCTAAGGTGTGGAGGGAAGGGAAGCCATCTGTAGACCTGTAATTAGCTCTAAGTCTTTAGATAAGTCTGCTTCTGGACTATTAACTTCACAAGTTTTTCTCAGGATTTTTTTTTTCTCCCTCTTCAGATGGGAGAGAATGGCTAGAGTAAGTCAGAGTTAGGTATTTCCCTTCCCCTAGTAATAAAGTAGCAGATTAGGATCTAGTTACCTAGTTTCTCCCAAGGGTAAGCCTTGTTAAGAATTGAGTACCCCCAGAATATTTAAAAATGGTTCTTTTAACCCTCTCCCTGTTGAAAGCAAGAGGAAATTTTTCCTCTGGTATTTACTGTGAGAATCTATTGGAGCTCCTTGAGGTAAATTTCACAAAATTGTTGAAAATTGCTATGATTGGGTCCTCTCAGAGTTTTTAACTCTCAGAGCTGTCCACACTGAGCTTCCAACAATTCCTCAATTACAACTCAGGTTTTCCTACCTTTCAGGTCATTCTAGGATAGATCACTCATGAGTCTTTGCTTAACTAATCCATGACTCCACTCTTTGGTTGACCCTGTGACCTCACCTTTTTTTTTTTAAGATTTTATTTATTTATCTGACAGAGAGAAAGATCACAAATAGGCAGAGAGGCAGGCAAAGAGAGAGGGGAAGCAGGCTCCCTGCTGAGCAGACAGCCTGATGTGGGGCTCGATCCCAGGACCCTGAGATCATGACCTGAGCTGAAGGCAGAGGCTTAACCCACTGAGCCACCCAGGTGCCCCCACTTCACCTTTCTTACAGATCTTAGAAGAGTTGTTTTTAGCTTGTTCAGCCTTGTTCAGCCTTTTTAAATTTTTTTTTTAAGAATTTATTTATTTATTTGACAGAGAGAGAGAGAGATCACAAGTAGGCAGGGAGGCAGGCAGAGAAAGAGAGGGAAGCAGGCTCCCCACTGAGCAGAGAGCCCGATGGGGGCTCAATCCCAGGACCCTGAAACCATGACCTGAGCCAAAGGCAGAGGCTTTATTTAACCCATTGAGCCACCCAGGCATCCCACTTGTTCAGCTTTTTACTTGTTAGGATAAACTGGCAATATCCATGCTCTTTATTTGCTGAATGGGAAACCAGAAGCTTATCTTTGAATTTTGCTCTCTTCTTTTTAGACTCTTTACTACAATATTGAAATGATTAGTGTGGACATCTTAGACTAGTTCCCAGTGTAGGTTAAAAGCATTTAATCTTCACCATTAAATATAATGTTATCTCTAGAATTTTTTTCAGTGATGCTCTTCATGTGCCAGGTTTGATATCAATTATCATCATGAATGGATGTTAAATTGTATCATAAACCATTATGGCATATATTTTAAAATATCATATGTTTTTCTTTATTTTGTGTTTCTTTTTTAGTCTGATAACATGGAAAATTACACTTACTTATTTTCAAATGTTAAATAAACTTTAAAGCCCCATGATAAACCCCAATAGAACATGTTATATTGTTAAAACAGAAAGAGTAAAATGTCAATAGAATAAAACTATAAATCTGAAAGCAAAACATAACAAAAATATTTACAACTAAGCTCAAACATAGAGATAAAAATAAATGAAAATAAATATTCCTATTTGAGAAATATATCAATAATAGAGCAAAAATGTATTTTAATGGTTTCTAGAAGAGAACCGCATAAAATGGAGTTATTCATAAAGATTAAATTATACATAGGACAAAATATAAAGGCAAGTAGAAATTACAAGTTTGGATCATGGTTTTAACATCACATAAGGTAGATTTTGGACTAAAAATCATTACAGGAGACAAAAAGAATACTTCATGATGCAAAAGACTGATTACTGAAGTTACAACAATTGTTAATGTATCTCTGCATCTGTAACATAACATCAGTTTCTATAAATCAGCTAACTCAGGAAAAGAAAAGAGAAATATATAAGCATACACCTTTAATAGAAGACATTCAGACTTCTATCTGAAATCCAGAGAAACACGTCTATTTTCAGGTGTAAAGGACGATATCTGGAATCAAGTTGAAATGTTAACATCATCTACAAGTGAACTGTTACACTAGTTTAGAATGCCCTTAATACAGAGTGTATGTAAAAGACAGTGAAGAAGAAAGTCCTCCCAAAATATAATACCTGAGATGTATATCTGATATGTATTTTGCCTAAAGAAGCAATGGTCAAATATGTGGATCTATACTGTTTGATATGAAGTGGCTAATAATTTGGTTAAATGATAGGGGAACAAGATCAGAGGATTGTACAAGTATTGGACTTAGAAAATACATGTCACTGGGTCTGTCAGAAATGACACAGGATATGAAAGAGATTTGTGTTCCATTTAATGTTCACTCAATACTGATGAGGTCCTTAATACTCAGGTAGGCAAGATGACTTATTTTATGAAAGTCACGTGGCTCTGTCTTAGCTATCCTAGTTTATTCTCAATAAGCTCGTGAATGAAGTAGGGTGGTAAATATGGAAGTATTTGCTTAGGTTCAACTAGATGAATTTTTTCTCTCCAAGGCTGAAGTGATCCCAATATCCAAAAGCAGAGATCAGCTGAGAGTCCAAAATGATACCATTTTCCAGAGGAGCAGTAGATTGCTTTCATTCCCCCTGAAAAGGTACTTCAGTTGGACCTAAATGTGTATTCTTTGCCAAACTGTTCTGATAGCTATGCCATCTGTTGATTTAGTGAAAGCTTTGTTTATACAGTGACCATAGGAGGGAGGAATGGAACAGATTCTCCCTCACTCCTCTCAGAAGGAATGAACCAACCCTGGTGAACCTTGATCTTGGACTTCTGGCCTCCAGAACAGTGAGACAATAAATGTCTGTTGTCTAAGCCACACAGTTTGTGGTGCTTTGTCATGGGAATCCTAGGAAACTGGTATAAGAAACAAAAGCATGATGCTGTATCTTTTTTCTTTTAAGTTTAATTATGAGTAGGAAGGTATTTAGGAATACTGAGTAGTGGGTTATTGCCTGTTGATGGTAATCACAAGTCCTGCCTTTATAAGCTTTTGTCTGTACTATAGTTGATGGAAAGATCTCTAGCTTGAAAGTCTTCACTTTAAATTTTGTCGTTAAAAGACACTTGTGCAAAGATTTAGAAATTGAGAGAAGCCAGGTTTGCCCCTGCAGCAGCGGTAACTAAGTCCATTGGCTTTGGCAGATGATAGATGTAAGGTTTGGCTGGTAGGCTGTGGGCATCCCCTTCAAATCCCCCAGCTGGCTGCTGCAGGCAGCTCATCTTATCCACAGAGGCTCCTAGTGATATCTGCATTTCCTGATTTCTTACACAGGATTTATGGATTCTTTGACCTTCTCACCTCAACATTTCTGATATTATTTTAAGACTCTAATTCCCTATATTACATCCCTGGCAGTTTGAAATACCTGAAGCAGTCTGTTTTCCTAAACCAAATGCACATTCCCTCAAACATAATAAAAAAAATTAGAAATAGAAATCCTCATATAATCCAAAAATAATGAAAAACTTTATAGAATATGACTTTAAAAGCAAAATTATATGACCTTTAGAATGAAAGACCTATTTCATTTTCCAAAGACAAATGCTAATTGATGTTCTGCTTATTCTAGCTTCACATTATATTATAATATTTTGTGAAATGATACATATCATAAAGCATTAATGTTACTGTCTTGTCAACTATGGGTTGATAGTTCAGAGAACCCCCTGGATTAAGTTTACTGGCAGGTCTCTATGTCTTCAAAGTGATGCTGACTTATAAATGAGAAAAGTTAAAAGAGGTACCTTAGTTGGTTAGAAAATATTTTACATGTTAGATTATTTCATGTGAAACAAACTGAGACTGCTATCAAACTCATTTTATCTTCTAGAAAATTATGCTACATTTTCTATCACAATACAGACATTTATTATAGAAGCAAAGTGAGTCTAGTGCATAGTTGTCATAAGATAATAACTACTCTTGGGAATTACAGAAACTTGGTTAAGTTTAGTATCTTTTACTGCCTCAGGGATGTGGTTATATTATGACAAACAGCCCTCATCATTTCTTTTTAAAATATATCATTAGTATAGTATTTTAATACTATTAAATTTTAAGTTTTAAATTCCCACATTGAAGAATCTAGCTGTTAAAGCAGTTTAGAATGGTTCCTAAACCCTTCAGTCTTTGCTATAACTGCTATGCATTTCATAGACTGAGCAGTATAGGGACATTCTGTTAGCCTAAATTCTCAGTCCTGGCTGCTATGTTTTCCATGAACTGCATGCTGATAAGGTTCAAATTTGTTTAGGTAGTTATGTTCAAGTGGAATCCCTAAATGGTACATGTATTCAGGATTAGAAATAGCTGCTATTAAAAACTCATTTTCCAAATAATTCCAAATTGATGATGCTAGGACATACCTGAGTGAATGAGGATGTTGCATTGTTCAGACCTCCATTAAGTCCATATTCTCTCCAAGCAAGTACTCAATTGTCTTCAGGGCTTTGTATTAGGTAGGATAAATCTATGGGTTTGCATATTTATAATTAAGGCTGATTTGTTTTAATCCCTGCCACAGAAAGTCCCATATCAGATAAGTATGCTTAGTGATGTTGTAAAACTAAAATAATTAGGTGGGTTCCTAATTCCAGAACTTGAATGTCAAGCAGGTGCAGTAGGTTCTTTCTCTCCCAGTGAATTCAGCTATAAAACCTAAAGAGAGCACATTGGGGAACTAGGTGAGTGTTCCAAAAAGTAAGCAGTAGCAGACATATTCAGAAGATTCAGAATTTCAAATGTCACAGAATTATTATTTACCTCTTTTTTTTTCTCAATCTGGTCTCAACTAATACAAACACAAGACTTAGACATCAGGACAGTCTGGTTCAGGCTTAATGTGCAGGAAAGGATTCTTCCTGCAAGGACAGTAATGATAGCCAGGACTCATAAGGCCTACAACTCTATACAAGGGAAAAATATTCTTTAATTCAAAAAACTATATTACCAGATATTTGGATAAGCCCTATTGATGTTTCTCTACCTTTGTCTTTCTGCATGTGTATCAGAATGGAGGTGCAGTCAAGAAGTTGCACACTGGTGGGGAGAGGGGATAAACAGAGTTTCAGTTTTCTAGCCAATGGAGCTAAAAGGGGATCTAGCTAGATGACAGGAAGATGACAGAGAGGGAGGACCCAGGGAAATCGAACTTGTGGTTCATCCCTAAGGAAGCACATATGAATCTAATCCTAAAATTGCAAGAAAATATTTTAAATACTAAACAAAGAGTTAAATTACTGCTCAATTCTTAAAAGTGGTTACTGGTTGGTGGACATATGGAGCAGGTCAGAATAGCACTGCAAACTCTTTGAAAATAGAACTGACATTAAAACCAAAACCCACAAAAGTCTAAGAAGAATGTGTCAACCAAATGCAGGCATGTTAATTCCAGCTTAAGAAAAACAAAAACCAAAAAAAAAAAAAAAAAAAAATCAAGGAAAGAAACAAAAACACTTTCTACAGAAATTAAACAAGACTTAGTGCATCGTATCACAAAATTTAAAAATGTCCCTGGTATAACAAAAACTTATCACCAAAAACAAAACAAAACAAGCAAACAAAAAAACCCCAAAAACAAACAAACAAACAAAAACAGCCCCAGGAAAATCTCTACAAATATCAGCGACAATCAAAAGATGTCAATGATGAGATAATATTAATGGTGAAATGCTTTGAAAAATAAAAATAATAATTAAATAAAAATGGCTATTTATAAAGTGTTCCAACAGTCATTGAGGAAGACTATTGAAATGAACAAGGTTAAAAAATGCCAACAAAGAAATATATATATTGAGATGACAAGGCAAGAGTCAATGACAGTGAAGATATTAAAAAAATAGCTTAAATAGCTTAAATAGATGAGGTGCCTGCATGGCTCAGTTGGTTAAGTGCAGACTCTTGATTTTGGCTCAGGTCATGATCTCAGGATCATGGGATCTAGTCCTGTTATCAGGCTTGCACTCAGCATGAAGCCTGCTTGAGAGTCTCACTCTCCCCCTCACCTTGTCCCTCACTCCTTCCCAGCTTGCATGCACACATGTGCAAGCTCTCTCTTTCTCTCTCAAAATAAATAAGTAAAATCTTAAAAGAAAAGAACTATGACAATATCACATCCTAGTGAGGATGCAGAGTATACAGAACTCTACACATAGTCTACTGAAATGAAAAATTATACAATCTGGAAATAGTTTGGCAACATCTTTTATAAAGTTATCCATACACATACCGTATGAATCAGCAATCCTACTTATCAAGATTTAACCTAGAGTAGTGAAAAGTTATGCTCACATAAAAACAAGTAAGCAAATGTTGATAGAAGTTCTATTTATAAAATAAAAACTTAGAAACAACTCACATGTACTTCAAATTGTGAATGGAATGGAAAAACAAAATTCAGTACATCTATACAATGGAATAGTACTGAGTAATCAAAGGGAATATTTATGTTTAGATACACAAAGTCGCTTGGCTCCCTACAGCGGGTTTTACTGATGTGCACAACCTGTGTGAATTTTTTTTTAAGATTTTATTTATTTATTTGACAGACAGACATCACAAGTAGGCAGAGAGGCAGGTAGAGAGAGAAGGAAGGGAAGCAGGCTCCCTGCTGAGCAGAGAGCCCGATGTGGGGCTCCATCCTAGGACCCCGGGATCATGACCTGAGCGGAAGGCAGAGGCATTAACCCACTGAGCCACCCAGGTTCCCAGCCTGCATGAATTTTAATGACTAAGTGAAAGAAGCCAGTCTCAAAAGTCACTTACTGCGTGATTCCAGCTCATGACTTTCCTCACAAAGACAAAAAAAAAAAAAAAAAAAAAAAGGCAGAAAACAGATCAATGCCCACAAGAGACTAAGAGTGGGGCAAGTGATTGATTATAGAGGGATAGCAAAGGGTCCTTGGAGGTGATGGGACTGTTCTGTATCTTGATTGTGGTGGTGTTTATATGAATATACACACATGTCTAAAATTCATAAACCTGGGGGCACCTGGGTGGCTCAGTCCTTAACTGTCTGCCTTTGGCTCAGGTCATTATCCCAAGATCTTGGGATCAAGCCCTGCATCAGGCTCCCTGCTCTACAGGAAGACTGCTTCTCCCTCTCCCATTCCCCCTGCTTGTGTCCCTTCTCTTGTTGTGTGTGTGTGTGTCTCTCTCTCAAATAAATAAATAGATAATCTTTAAAAAATTCATAAAGCTGTACCCAATAATACAGTTAATTTTATGGCATGTTAATTTAAAAGTAATGGGATATTAATTATATGTGCAGTGATGTTATCATTTTATTATGAGTAATCTAAAGACTCAATTTCCAAATTAATATTTCAGCTAGGATCTCTTTTCTGCATTTCACTCTTGAGTAGCCAATTATCTGACTTCTTTAAGGGTCATGGGACTGGGTTGCTCCAACATTTATTAAAATAAAACATATGAATGCTGAATTTTCAAACTACACTCCCCATTTAAAAATTTCCTCCAGGGGCGCCTGGGTGGCTCAGTGATTAAAGCCTCTGCCTTCGGCTCGGATCATGGTCCCGGGGTCCTGGGATCAGCCTCGGGTTGGGCTCTCTGCTCAGCGGGGAGCCTGCCTCCTCCTCTCTCTCTCTCTCTCTGCCTGCCTCTCTGCCTGCTTGTGATCTGTCAAATAAATAAAAATCTTAAAAAGAAAAAAAAAAAAATTTCCTCCATTCTTCTTCAATTCTGCAAAGAGCGATATCACTAATCAAAGTTAGATTTTAGAAACAGTGAGTCCATGTTTGCATTGAGCTCTTATCTCACATTGAATTAAACAGCAGACCTTTCTGGTTCCACCTTCATTTTACATGAGTGCGCGCGTGCGCGCGCGCGCGCGCGCGC
Source organism: Lontra canadensis (assembly GCF_010015895.1). Lineage (NCBI taxonomy): Eukaryota > Metazoa > Chordata > Mammalia > Carnivora > Mustelidae > Lontra > Lontra canadensis. Next base: position 3,759,767 of record NW_022631113.1, read on the forward strand.
ACACACACACACACACACACACACACACACAGACTTAATTCTCTTTCTATTACCAGTATTCACTTTAGTCCTAATGATCTGTAGCTCCTGCCTACAGCCTTCTAATAGATTTTTTTTTATCTTTTTGCTTCATCTCTCATTCTCTTTAAATCTATTTTTAACCAATGGGCTAATGAATATTTTAATAGTTTATTTGGACATTAGCATGTTATAGTTTAAAGTCAACAAATTTGTACTTTGATTTGTAATATAATACATACACACAAAAATTAAGGAAACTATGACCCCCCCTTTTTTTTTTGAAGATTTTATTTATTTATTTAAGAGACTGAGAGCCAGACCAGAGTGGGGTGAAGGGCAGAGAGAGAAGCAGACTCCCAGCTGAGCAGGGAACTTGATGCAGGGTTCAATCCTAGGACTCTAGTAGGATTTGCCCTCAGCCAAAGGCAGACGCTTAACCAGTTGAGCCTCTCAGGCACCTAGGAGCTATGAACTCTTACATGACCTTGTTCCTGCCAGTTTCTCAGGTCTCATTTCATACAACTCTCTTAGTTACTACTTATTAGGTTCTTGAAATTCCTTCTTTCATTTTCCTGATTAAGAGGAGCTCTTGCTCTCTCTTTGTTAATGTCAAAGCCTTCATCCTGTTAGTCCCTTTGCCTGTATCACATTCTACACTTCAAAATTATGTAACTGTTACTTATCACAATTTTTTTGCCAGAATGCTATCTTCTGGAAAGAGCCTTGGCTCCTAGCTCCCAGAGAACTAATTATGCTCCTTCATGCTTACCAGTTACTTCCTTCAGAATATTATGTCATTATATGATTATATACAATGTTGTGGATTTTTAAAATATCAGAATTACTAGTGGCCAGTAAGTTCCAATAAGACAAGAATCACAAATTCTTGTTTTACCATAGCTCAAGCCCAGGTATCTGAAATCACCTGCATTTAATAGGTCTTTAAGATTAAGTTAATTAATAGTTGCATCTTAAATATCTGAATACTTTTGTAACAAATTATTAAAATTGTGTTTCCTTGGGAAAGACAATAGCATAGTATATTTTGTTATTTATCTAATGTAATTTTGTTAACTATGAGTTGATATTATAAATAAATTAGTACGAATGTTTGAATCTGCTAAGACTCTTGCCAATAATGGAACTGTTGAGTGTCCTTGCATTTTCAAAATAAATGCTTCTGTACCTGGAGTTTTCTTTAAATAAAATCATCTAATTTTTATAATATAAAAACTCTCATAAAAGTGAGCAATTAAGGTAAAATACCTCTTGTGTTTAATTCTATATATCCATGTTCTTTTTATTTTGTGTATACCATGTCATAATGACATATGGCATAAAGATGGTCAAAAAAATTTTTTAAGTTCAAGCTGGAGAACTAACTTATTATCTCTCAGTCAAGAAGGGCAGTATATTAGTGAGGATTTTATGTTTTACGTAACATAAAACCTAACTCAAAGTACATTAAACAAGTAGAGCATTTAATAGCACATGTTACTAAAACATTTAGAATTAAGACCTTCACCTGGAAAGGTAACAACTTTCCAGGCTTCTGGGGTGTGCTGAGTGGTTCAATGCTATCACCTCCTAGGCTGTTTCATTCTGCGCTTCGCCATTGTTAGCTTTAGCGAATAACTGGCCTTTATTTTTCTCAAGGTACTAACCAATGCAGTGGCATTATATCCTTGCTCATCCAAGAGAGAGGGGAAGATAGGGAAAGAGAAGAGGGAGGGAAAGAGAGGTATGGGGAGAGAAAATGATTCTCTCCAATCAATAATAATGATAATAATAATAATATAGTTGGGATTCACTGTGATGGGTCCAAATTAAGACAGGTATCCTTACCTAATCCAATCACATGTTTAAGGGAGAACCTTGGGTTAACTGGGTGACAAGGGTTGTCGATTAATATTTAATACCATAGGCTAATGGGGACCTTTCTTAAACCAGAGGTGGGGTGAATTTCATTTAAACTGTGTGACTGTTATACAATGTGGGTGTTATTTCAAAGAAAGAAAATCTGAGGGATGTAGGAAGGAAGAAATCAATATATAAATGTTAAAACCAGCCTGGTTGATCAAGCTGCTTATAACAAATCACAAGTAATTATTTAAATATTTGATAAATCAGCTAATGAAATACTACATGAAATGCCCTTAATTATATTGAATAAAAATGGTTTCAACTTGCAGCCATCTATTTTTTTTTTTTTTTTTTTTAAGTAAAGCCTTCATTAGGATAGCAACTATTCATTCAAATAATGGTTTCAGGGGCGCCTGGGTGGTTCAATGGCTTAAAGCCTCTGCCTTCAGTTCAGGTCATGATCCCAGGATCCTGGGATGGAGCCCCGCATTGGGCTCTCTGCTTAGCAGGGAGCCTGTTTCCTCCTCTCTCTCTCTCTGCCTGCCTCTCTGCCTACTTGTGATCTCTGTCAAATAAATAAATAAAATCTTTAAAAACAAACAAAAAAAAAATACATTTGGTTTCAAAGGCCTATGAGTTTTGATCCACAAGATGATTGCTTATTACTTACAGAAGTTGGATTTTCTCTTAAAAATTGCATCTATGTAAAAATCATATATTAGCTATATGTTAAAAACCATTATGGATAAGAGTACAAGAAAATAAACATATTAGGTAAAAATGGCAATAATATTAATTTCTTCCTGTCCACAAACATATTTCCATTGTACTATTATTATGGTCTATCATATATAGCTCTACTTCACATAAAATGAATTACATCACAGACATTCTCGCCTCAATGTATCCATAGAAAATGATAAAAAGCAAAAGACACCATATACTAAAAAGTGTAATTTCACTTGCTCTAATTTTGCTAGAGTAGGCTCTTTATAAAAGGATCATTGCTTACATAAATAATCCTATCTACTAAATCTAATTAACTCTGTAAGAAAGTTTTATTGTACTCTTATGTAGAAAAAAGACTATCCCTAGCAATGATTTGCATGAAGCATATAAATAAAGATGATGTTTCTAAGATTCTGTCCAAAACAATGAAAGTTCTATTCAATACACATTAAATAGGACCTTTTGTAGAATTAAACATTCAACACTTTGGTTGGATGGCTGTTCTTTATTTCATGCTAAAGACTGGGAGTATGGTGTAGCAGCTGTTTGCCTTAAAAGTTTGTAGATGTCGGCCTCACATGCAATTCAGTTTTGTTGCTATAGCAATCGCTACAGGGAAAGAAAAATAAAAGAAAATTAATCTGCCTTACAGTTTAGGTTCCTAGAGTGCACCCACTATGTGGTAACTGCAATAATTAAATCTTATTTACTGTTTCTTTAAAACCTTTGATGTACCTGATGATATCATCACTGCCTGATTGATTTTTTAGGTAAGGGAAACAACCAAAATTAATTGCCCTAATCTTCGCTCAAGGACAACACATACATTTTTGAGATGAAACAAATTGTATGTGCATGTGTGAGTGTTTTATTTCAGTTTTAAACAGCTGGAGATTTTGAATTTCCTTTTCATTTCCTTTTCTCCATTATAAGAAACACATTCTCAGGGAGGGAAAAATTGTTGTAATCCAGAGGTTGAGATTTTGGATGTGAAGCTTGAAATGGACAGAACAAAGGATTTGCTCTTAAATTAACACAATTTCCCTCCTGATACCAAATGACAGCAGGAAAAGAAATTTCTTTTCATCTCAAGAAGCTGTATTTAAAGGAAGATATAGTTTAAGGTGGACCTGATGCATTAAATTGTAAGAGGAAATTATTTTAAAAATTGCTTTATGCTTTTTAATTTTTTAAATATATGCAAGAGTTAATACATAAATTAATGATCTATAAAGTATTATGTAGGACTATTCAGAACAACAAAAGAAAAATAACTTAAAAATGTATTATTAGTCTTTTTATGACTTTGTTGCTATTGTCAGCTTAACAAGGAGATGAAAATTTTCATGTATCACTTTGTAGGCATGAGTTTCTATCAATTAACCAAAGAAAAGTCCATCTTTAAGAAAATAACCAACTTTTAGTAGTCAGCTTCAATGCATGCTAACGTTTACTTATAATTATCTAAAATCAACATAAGATGTTTTTTTCAATCCTCCCATTAATTGTTTTACTAATTCTTAATTGCCAATTTCCTTTTATACCCTTGAACAATTATTCTTATTTTTTGCCACTATCCTGTTAAATTTATATCCCTTTCATAAAGAGAACCTAGCTTCTCATTTTATAAACAAAATGGAAAACATTACTTATGTAATCTCCTAATGTTTGCTATATATTGCAATTATACAATTTATATAGCCATGCTCATTTTATGTATCCTTTCCTCTATGCCACTGGAAGTATCTTCTGCTTCGCAGCAATCTTTGCACCTATTATTCTTAACTCTTTTTTTTTCTTAGAAGGCTATAGATAAATGCAAATCTTTTCTATTACCCCCTCTCAATTTTAATCCTGTTTAACCACAACCTATATACTTTGCTTTATCAAGCATATTTCTACTAAGATAATGTTTGCTTCTAAGTCCCTGAAGAAAACTGCATGCCCCAGATTTTTGTGCTTTCCTTAACAATATTAAGGATTCTCCTTGTTAATACAGAGTAATTTCTGGTCATGCCTTAAGCATTATTTGAAAATCTCTGCAACCATTTATGTACCTCTCCTCAGTTTGGCTAGTTATCCAGGTTAATTTAAAGTTTACATAAAATGATTCCTTTTTTTTTTCTTTCTTTCTCTTGAACTCATCCTTAACTGGAAGTAATATTTATTGATTATTTTTATTTAACTCTTGCCTCTCCTTCTATAATCTCCATTCTATACTCCTTCAATATAAACCCTTCAAGTAAGGAGAAAGTTTTAATAATCTTGTATTGAGAAAACTCTTCTCCATCAATATACAAAATGGAATCTGATCTCTGATATATCTGAAAAAAACTACAATAGTATTTAGCTTAGCTTCTGAAGCTAACTTCTATTTTTTTTCTTATTAAGAAACTGATGATAACAATTAGAACTTACCTTTCAAACCAACACACTTTTGAGAGTGACAAATACTCTTAATAATAATGTGAAAGCAACAGATTAACATCAGGAAGTAATATCATCCTATAATTCTGAGCGTATTTTAATTTCTTTCTAGGTCTAGATGTTCTCTCATACATTTTTCTTGGTCAATGAAATCTGTGCTGGGATTCTCATTGTGAACTCACTGTACTTATTACAATTATTTTTTTTTCTTGCATGTTTTTCAAAGTTTAACTTTTAAAATATCTTTAAGTCAGATGTAAAAACAAATTCCAAAAAGCAAAATCATGTATATCATGGTATTTATTACACAACTTCAATAACCTTGTTTGGAGTACATCACAGAGAAACAGTGCCCCATAAGTTAATGAGGTTGAGCCTCCAAAATTTAAAGCTTGTTTTTCAGAGAACTATTCCCCCTAATCAGCTAGTGTGTCTTTTCAGAACCCACTAGCCAATATATTAGCTGTCTCTGCAGAAGCCTGGACTCAAGGTCAACTGATACAGTTCTAGCCTATGAACAAACAAGGCCCTTCATTTCTTATCCAAAATAACAAGCCCAAGACCCCATTTAGTTTATACCAGCCCTGGGGGCATGTTCATTGCCCCTTATCCTTGTCCTAAAAGAACCTCCTGAGGTCAGGGGCTGAATTTTGTCTTGTTCTGTTGTGACATCTCCACCGCCAAAGTAAACATGAGATATATGTTACATATATGTTTGCTCAATGAGCATGCTCCATCTTTCCTTTTAACTAGACATAATTCTCCCTACCCTTTTAATCAATATGTATGTATCTCAATTCCGATAATTATAAAAACTTCTCTCCCCATTTGGGGAGGTGGATTTGAGGCTTAGTCTCTCCTCTCCTCCTGCTTTGGCTGCCTCTCAAATAAACCCTTTCCTCTCACATAGCTGATGTCTCAGTGATTGGTTTTGTTTGTACATAGGCAGATGGGAGTCACTGTGTATAGCAATTATTAAAATAACTAAATGGGGAGACCATTAGACTGAAGTGTCTCTAATGCCTTCAAAGCCCAAGTAAGCCAACTGAAACCTTAACCAGAATAAATACTAAAAAATACCTAAGGTTATAAAATCCAAACCAAGGAATAACCAATCACAAACAGCCAATTAGGCTTTCCCAAATAAGGTAGTCTCTTAAACTGCAATCAAATGATTGCCTTGATTTGCTTCTGCTTCTTTATAAAAAATTTCCCCTAGCTCCTTCAGTGGAGTGGTTCTAACCACTTTTGGTTTGGTGTCCCCTATTTGAAATCCATGTTTGCTCAAATAATGACTTGAGAATTTCAGTGTGCCTCAGTTTATCTTTTAACACAGCATACCTCATATACAAGATCATATAAAATGGGATGGATGTCTATTTACAGTACTCTGTAATACCCTAATGTGGGAAAGAGTACCATTCCAGTGATTTTGCTTTGATTATTGTTCTGTTTTGGACATAATTCCAATTTTTATCCCTTTCTTCAAGGGTTTTCAAGCTTTTAGATAAAAAAAAGTTTTTGAATATTTATGTATTGTTTTTGTATGTCTTCTCATTTGCTTCATAGATATAGCTAGTTAGCTACACATTTGCAAACCACACATACTCTCATATATAAGCATATATAGATATTCTTATGTATCTATTTATATGTAGAGACTAATATAAAACAGACACACATATTAATATCTCTGAATTTATATGACAGTGATTCATTTTTTACATGAGCAAATGTTGCTAAAATAATATTACAAACAAAATAATTAAATTAAGTATGATTGTCCTGTTCCATAACAATTAGGAGTTAGTTTTGCTTGTCAAGCATACTAATGCTATCCTGACAAATCCAAATCTTATATAGAGACAAGATGTCATGTTTTATTTTTTAATTGGAAAAGAAATAGGGCAATGATATAAATGTAATAAAATGTAATAAATTTATCCTTTAATCTATATAGATGGTCTTTCATGATTTAAAACTATAAGATCAATATAATAATATTATATTTTAATCTGTGAGAATTTATAAATGTATGCAGTACAAATACAAAACTTGACTTTTTTCTAAATGTTTATTAGATTAATATTTATTTATCCAATAAAACTAATCATAAATGTTCAGAGATTTTATTAAATGTGAATAATTTTTATATCTCAATTATACAACAAAGTAGTATTATCTAAGAAGAACCATTTTATATAAAAATAGAAGAAAATTACATTAATGTTGAAGTATAGTTAATTATAAATCACACACTTAAATACATGGTAGGTTAATGTCTATGCTTACTACATTAGTCATAAAATGTTATTTGGAAAAATATACTGGAGTCTAATAAATCTTGAATCAAATGATAAAAACATTGCCATCAGAAGAAATACTCAAACTTCAATGATCAATCACATATTTATGTAATGTCTGAAGTATGCTACCTATTGTGTTTAACTTGAAATCAAAGTAAATTTAATAAATTCACTGTGTTTTAAAGAAACAATGGAAGCAAATATCAGAATTGTGCCTACATGAGAACAATCCGTAGATTGTGCAGATTAGATGTATCCATGCTGTGGTTAGAATAATATTACCTCATTCCCTCACCAGTATGTATTCATCAACATCATGAAAGCACTTATTAATTCCACACACACCTTACATTAATTCTTAATTAGTAACTAAAAATGTCAAAGCCAAATGGGAAATGCTGTACAAATTAAAAATAAATGAATTATTAGCATTAGTCACCAAAAGAAAACCAGAATTTTTCCTTACTACATGGTATAGGGTACTGCTAACATTCATAATGACTTTAATTATGTTTGGATTAGTAAATTTATGATAATTTTTCTAATGGGGGATTATAATTATGTATGAGTTGGTGATAAAAATAAGAAAGATGATTTGTTATAGGAAAATAGATCATTATGAATATCTACATATCCATGTTAATTTTCTAATAAAAACCTTGGAGATTAAGTAACCTCTTGTATACAGAACAACATTTTGAAAAAGAAATAAAAGGAAGTATTTAAGGAGGGAATAAGTGTATGTATTTGAATTCAATTTGTCCAAACATTATAAATGTTCACTATAGGTTGTATTAATTTTTCCACTTGAATAAATGTAATAATTTAACTATTTTAAAGTATTTTATTAAAAGACATGGAGAGGTGAATTGGCTAAAAGCCAATCAGTAAATTATACTAGGAATGAAAAATGGGAAAAGAACAAACAAGGCAAGAAAACCAACAGCAAAGCAATAAATCTTGAACATCTTAATATATCTGTAGTTTCTAAAAGCAGGAAACATTAAAAGTGCTAAATACAAGTATATTAATGCCAGAGGAAAAGAAATATTGTATATACAATTTTGGTCTTGGGCTAGGAAGGCCTTTAGGTACCTGACATACAAAACGGAATTTTTGAAGACAAATACTGGTAAAGTGGAATGCAAATGAATATTGAAAATATATGCAGGTAAAATAACTGTACTTAGAAAGGCAATAATCATTCTGCGGGAAAATGTTGCAATGAATTCCCAACAAGAGTTTACATCACTAACATATAGTAAGTCCTATAAAAACATTTATATATTTGTTCGCATATAATTTACTTCAATAAAAATATTATATATTGGGACACCTGAGTGGCTCAGTGGGTTAAGCCTCTGCCTTCGGCACAGGTCACGGTCTCAGAGTCCTGGGATCGAGCCCCACATCAGGTTCTCTGCTCGGTGGGGAGCCTGCTTTCCCCTCTCTCTCTCTGCCTGCCTCTCTGCCTGCTTATGATCTCTCTCTCTGTCAAGAAAATAAATAAAACCTTTAAAAAATTATATATCTACATATATCATATATCTACATATATGCACCTATATCTGTCTGTATAGAAAAAACAAAATCAGACGTGTTCACAATTAATAAACTAAATATAAAAGTCCAATAAACAAAGATGACATATTTTCATATATGCATTATTTATTCTATTCTACAGATTTTAATTTTCAACATTTTAATGAGTACATCATGTTAATAGAAAAATCAAACTGTAGAACACCATGGTAAATATTGATAACATTTATCAAAGTCATTATTGCATACATATGTGCAGCATCAGGTTTTGCAAGCTGTTGACATGGAATGGCTCTCTGGTTATGAAAATCTCTTCTAATAAATTTACAGTTTACAATGTACAAATCTTGCACTAGTTTAATTGAATTTATTGCTAAGTGTTTTATTATATTTGATACCATTGTAATGGAATTACTTTTAAATTTTTCATTTCATTTGTTACTGGTATACAGAAATATGATTAATTCTTGTATGTCAATCTTATATCCTGAGACTTTGCTGGTACAAGGGATTTATTAGTTCTAGTAGTGAGGCAACTTTGTAATCTTAGATATCGAGGGTCATGTTGTTTCTGAATAAAAGCAGCTTTACATCTTTCTTTCTGAAGGATTTTTAATTTGTTTCTTGACTTTTCTTTTTTTTTTTTTTTTCTCTTCTCTATTGCACTGGGTAGAACCTCCAATGCAAAGTTGATCAGAAGTGACAGGAGTGAAATCTTTGCCTCATTCCCAGTTTCAGAGGAGAAAATCATTCTTTCACCATCTATAGTAATCCTAATTATAGGTTTTTCCATTCCACTTTTTATCAAAAAAAAAAAAACACAGTTCCCTTGTATGCCTGTTGTAAATTTTTATTATGAATAGATTTTTGATTTTGTGAAATGACTTTTATGCACCTGTTGAGATAGTCCTGCATTTGGTCATTTGTATTATTAATATAGTGTGTTACATTAATTGATTTTTTTGAACATTAAAGATATCCTCATTCCTGGGATAACATCATTTGATCATTTATATACTTGGTCATATATCAAAAAAAGTGTATAATCCTTTTTACATATTGCTAGATAAAGTTTGATAATATTTTCTTGTATATTTTTCATCTATATTAATGAATAAAATTGATTTTAGCTTTATCTTTTATAGTTCTTTATCTGGTATCAGGGTAATACTGGCTTCTAGAACAAGTTGAGATGCATTCTCTCCTCATCTACTTACTGAAATGGTATCTGAAGGATTTGTATTATTTCTTTTTAAAATATTTGATAGAATTCTCCAATGAAACCTGGCTTTTTTCTTTGTACAAAGGTTTTATTTCTGTTTTAATGATGCAAACTTTGTTATAGGTCTATTCAGATTTTCTATTTTTTGCCAGTTTTAGTAATTTTTTCTTTTACAGAAATCTGGTGATTTCATGTAAATTATATAATTTGTTGACACCAAGTTAATAACAGTGTCCCTTTATCATCTTTTGTATTTTCATAAAATTATTAGTTAAATCTCTACCTATATTCCTCATTTTGGTCATTTCTATCTTCTCTCTTTTTCTACATCATCAGTCTAGCTAATTTGCCAGTTTTTTAAAAACTGTCCAAAGATCAGATTTATATTCACTGCTTTCTCTTTTTATTTTCTACTGTTTCATTGATTTCTGCTCTAATTTTTATTTTCTTGGTTGGGCTTATTTTGTGACTAGATTGCTCTTTTTTTTGGTTTAAAATTGGATCTTTGGGCTAATGATTTTTTTTTTTCTTTTCTAGCACAGACTTTTACAGTTATAAATGTCCCTCTAAACATTGCTTTAGCTACCTCCCATAAATTTCGATATGTTGTATTTTTTATTTCCTTCATCTCAGAATGTTTTCTAAATCCCTTTGTGACTTCCTCTTTGACTCCTTGGTTATTTATGTTTTTCCTTAATTTATAATTATTTGAAAGTACACTTACAAATACAGCCCTTTAGTTGCTGATTTCTAATGGCATAAAGGTCAGACAACACACTGAGTTACTTCAATCTTTTAAAATTTATTGAGACTTGTTTTATGACCCAGTATTATGATTTATCACGGAAAATATTCCCTGTGCCCCTCAGAAAAATGTTCACTGAGCTGCTGATGTGTGCAGTATTCACTTCATGTCAGTTAGATCAAGTTGGCGAATCGTGCCGTTCAAGTCTCCTATACTCTTGTTGACTTCCTGTCCTGTTGTTCCATCCGTTATTGAGAATGTAATATTGAACTCTCCAACTATCACTGCTAGACGGTCTATTTCTCCCTTCACTTTTGCCAGTGTTTCCTTCATGTATTTTGTAGTTCTGTTGTTAGTTGACAATGTGTTTGGAATTGCTATAACTTTCTGATTAATTTGTCACTTTATCATTATAAGGTGTCATTCTTGGTCTCTGATAGTGTTTCTCTTGAAATCTATTTTGTCTCATAATATTATAGCCATTCCCACTCTCTTATTGTTTGCTGCATACTACCTCTTTTTCCATCCTAAAACCTTCAATCTGCTTATGTCTGAGTCTACATTGTATCTCTTGCAGAACTCAGAGTTGGATCTTGTGTCTGTTTTTTTTGTTTGTTTGTTCGTTTGTTTAAATTTAGTACCATTCCCTCTCCCTTGTGGGTAAGGTATTTATTCCACTAAAGGTTTGAAAAGGGACATGCTGTGCCTTTGGTCTTCCTTTTTTTTTTTAATTAAAAAAAATAGCTATGAATCATACACATCTCTTTCTTTCCATGTCCAATAATTTTTGTTGAAAAATAGACATTTTAGGTAATATGTATTAAATCTCTGAATTCTGATCCCCAGCAGGGGTGGCTGTGGTTGCTGTGGTTACTTTATTTAATTGTTTTGCAGCTTGCATGGACTAATTCCATGGAGGCTGTTTACCCTGTGACAGATAGCTGTTCATTTCTCTTCAGTTTTAATTTTCTGTTCCGGGGTGTGTGTGTGTGTGTGTGTGTGTGTGTGTGTGTGTTTTAAGCCCCTTCTTTCCTAAGGGTAATTTCTGTGTCAGCTTTTTACTTTTCCCTAGTTTCTCTCATGTATCCTTTGCATGTGCACATGACCTCACACTCTGAAAGCATGTGTGGATTCCCAGGGCACTTTCTGTTCCCTTCTAAGTGTTCATATACACGGCCAGGATGTGTGTGAGTTCATCAAGATTACTTTTTCATGGTCCTCATTTCTTTCTTACCTTGCTGGTTAGTCTGCCAGTCTACCCCTTGCCCCGACCAGGATTGCATTGCAACCTCAGGTTTGCTGAGATATCGGTCTCCGTATTTCATTCAACACAGAGATTTCAACTGTTTCTGACAAAGCCCAAAGGCATCTGGTTTCTTTCTTTCTTTTTTTTTTTTTTTCCTACTCTTTGCTCCAAAACAGGCATTTCCTTACTGGTGCCAGAGATGCCTGTTTCCACTGCTTACCCAAATCTGCAAGAACTACTGAGCTGACAGAGCTGGAATGGGAGCAACCTCTGTTCTTATTTTCATTGTATCATGCATGTATCTCACTGTTATTGGTTGCAAATTCAACTGAACTATTACCAGATTTTAATTTCCTTGAGTGTGACACCAGTGTACTACCATCAGTGTGGGTATATAGTAGATATTTTATAACTGTTAAACAGAAGTAATTCCAGTCATACATCATATGTATTACATATATATCATACATCATACATCATATGTATTAGGGTAACATTCTTGGAAATTTCATGCAGGAAAGATTCAAAATTAAAAAATATACAATAAAAATGGTATTATTCATTTCTATATAATTTGAAAAATATTTTCAGTAGCTTCAAAAATTGTCCATACTCTAACATTTCATTCATTGTAGCCATCTTTTCTTAAACAATAACAATTCAAATAAATTTAAATATAACTTATTGCTAGACTTTATTCACATGAAAACCTTTATGAATATGCATTTTCATCAGTGCCATAACTGATATTGTTAAGCTTCATCTTGCTTACCTTGAAGATTTTAGATACTCTCTGAATCATTAAACAAATCTTACAGTATAACCAGTAAATGTTATTTTTTAGTGATTCTTTTTACACATTTACTGAAAATGACAAGAGATTGTAGGTTAACCCCAAATTAGTCACAATATCTAATCAACTAGAATATTCAAATTCTAGAATATTCAAACATGATGGATACTATGGGTAACTTGATTTGACTATTAGACTGATTTCCTACAAAATTTAGAATTTCAAACTTAAGTTGGAATTTGTGAACCTAGGTTTTGGTCATCACAATAAAAATTTCATACCATAACAAGTGAGTATTTAAATTATTTGGTAAAACACAAGAGGGGAAATCATCCTAGGTATCATATATATGAAATTCTCTTCTTGACTAAGAATAAGTTAATAAGTTTGAGTTCAGTTTCATACAATATGCACCTTAGAGAATCATGTGTAGGAAAAACCTTCCTCTTTACGTTAGGACCTCATTTGATTATAAGGATGAGGGCTAGGACAGGAGTCAGTAAATGTCAATATACATCACTAGAATTATTGCTACTCTTTTTAATCTAACAGAAACAAAATTGACTTTAAGTGGCAAGAATCCTATTTTCCCAGTGCATTAGAGGTTTAGCATATGCAAATTTTGCATTGGCCATGAGAATAACCAAACTGCTTAGCATAATAGACACAGAAGAATTTGTTTTACCCAGGAAGAAGGGTAAAAAATGGATGCTAAACCAGAATGGAGATACTGGAGAGAATTCAGGGAAAAGTATGGATCCTGGACAGTGAATTAAAAAAAGGTAGAAGGTAGTCAAAAGAAGCTCTCAAATCAGATATTATGATCATCAAAATTATGGGGGACATTTATTTTGCTATATTTTACTTTGTTTTGTTTTGGGTTGCTCTGGTGTAATTTGGTATGTGCTATGTGATGTGATCTTCTCAAATGCCAACCAAAGAATTATTGAGTTAGAATCTTCCTTTTTTTTTTTTTTAAGATTTTATTTATTTATTTGAGAAAGAGAGAATGAGAGAGAGCATGAGAAGGGGGAGGGTCAGAGGGAGAAGCAGACTCCCTACTGAGCAGGGAGCCAGATAGGAGACTCCATCTGGGGACTCTGGGATCATGATCTGAGGCAGTCGTTTAACCAACCGAGCCACCTAGGCACCCTAGAATCTTCCTTTAACTGGCATTTTAACATGGTTTCCAGGTTATTTTAAAGCAAATGATATTTCCAAATAATTAGCATATATGACGATAGTTCACTTTTTCTTGAAGTGCATTTTCCTGCCTTCCTACTTTTGGAATCATTTGGTCCAAGTCTATAATCTAACTTTGTCTTGAGGTGTCAGTTCCTCGTCAAGACCTTAAATGAACATATGTATTTTTTTTGGCAAACTGAGATGGGGGGTCAGTAATTGCTACTCCCATTGTGCCCACATTTCCAAATTATATTTGTGTATGAAATTAATTAATTTATAGGAACTTGAGAATAGACATAAACTGTCTAGTAGTAAGGTGGCTGTGCTTCTTATCTCATTTCTTCATTTTCTTGACAATGTCCTTGATCCTTGTAACAGATCTAATTTAATTAAACTCCTAACGTATTATACTTTTCTACTAAGATCTCCTTTGAACACAGTTGGAACATACCTACACTTGCTGAAGAGGATCGACATCTTTTATATTTAACAATGGATGAAGGTTTTTCTTACTTAGAAATATTGATTATTAGTTCTTCTCAGATGTTTAACATCTGTTTCACAAAGATTTGGTAGGCTTGGCTGTATTTCATTTCAAGTAAGGTAGTTCTGTCCAATTTGAGCAGCATTATCCAAGAACCAGTGAAGAAAGAATCTTAAATTTCACGTGACAAACATATAAACCTGACTCAGAGAGATTCTGAAACAAGCAAAAATATGTCAAAAAATTTTCTGTTTGAAGGTTGAAGCATGGGGCATGGAGAGGCCATGCCATGGTAGTTTATCTTGTGACTTTAAAACTCATTTGTTACACAAGGGTTGAATTTTAGAGAAAAAAAATGACCTCACCCTTAAGATTATTCAATGAATTTATATTTAAATTATATTATGATTTATTTTTTGAGCAAAATTGGCTGTAAGATTACCTCTGATGTATTTACACTTGCACAAAAAAGCTGAGCTGTGGCATTAAATATATAATATTTCATATTATGTTTAATGTTTAATATCTAGCTTTTAATAAAGCTAGATTGTAACATTAGATATATAACTGTGATCAGGTTATACAGGGAGCTCCTCAGATCCCTCCTTTTCTTTGTGAGGATGTTGGGTAGTACCTGTTTTACTGTTCAGAAATTTCTATTTTTCCAAATTTCCACTAGGGAAAAACATCTACACTGGATGATCTGTACCATATCAAAATAATTTAACATAATATCTAATGCAGATTTTTTTTTTTTTTGCAAGACAGAAGCTTGCATGCTGTGATTCTAAAGGGATATGGACTAACTGAAAATAGTAATAAATTATCAAAAGATCACCTTTATAAAAGTTTTCTGGGATTCTATTTGAAATAGAATCCAACCAATCTTACTGAATAAGTTTTTGATGATAATATTTTAGAATCTCTATCTTTGCCAAATGCCACCTTTGAATCACATGAACACTAAGGTTCAAGAACACCTGACTTATAATCACTGAAATAAAAGATTCGATCAGTTTCATACCACCTCACTATAAAGAACAATAATACATATCCCTGATTTCAACTTTAACATCATATCTTCCTCAAGAAGATACTAAATTTGGTACTCTGAGCAAATATAACGTACTTTAGCAGTACTTCATTAAATACTAACTGTAATTAATTAAAACGTCTTTCTATTATTGGTTCTTTAGATCACAGGAGGAAAAAAGGGACTGTGCAATAAGACTTCCCTCCATCTTCTGGATATGATGAACTTATTTTTAAATTAAAGTAATTACATTTCCAAGGTTATGTAGTGTCAATAAACATAATTTTATTTCCACAGAAAATGGACACAATATATCTGTTCTCTAACAAAGGTATTTTTAAAATATGTAACTTAAATTGTATTCTACCTCACACAGAGATTCATTGTCCAGCGTAGTTACAGAGAATGATATATCTGAAGAAAAAAAGAGAAGCTATTCTAATTTTAATAGAGAAAGATTATATTGAATAGAAAGGACATTTGTAATTGATCTTTGAATCAATTTCACTTTGTGGATATTTAAACTGAGTGAACAGGTGCTTTTGTATGGCTTCTATTACTACAGTGTTCCAATTAAATTGATTTAAGTGATCAAATCCTTTGCACTGTATGGAGTTTCCTCACATAATTTGCTTGGCGGTTCTAAACGTGGCCTGCTTCCTAACTGAAATTGAATGCACCTGTATTAGAAGCAATTCTTAAAAATTAACATTATAGAATAAAATAATATAAATGAACAAGTATGATGCTAGTATTATAGGAAAGTACTTTTATATGAAAACATAATTTTCTTATAATTCCTAGCAATTAATCAAAATTGAATTATCAGAAAGTATGATTGAATGGAGGTTATATCAAAGAGTGTATTCTTTTCTATCATTGTGAAAGATAAATAAATTCCAAGGGTCACCTTGACTGGAAGAATAAAACTAGAGTTTGGATATAACACAATTCTTGGATATAACACAATTCTTGAAGCTTTTTTGACTTATAAAATATAACAAAATCCTCTAAACTGTCCCTCTTAAAAACAAGATAAAAGAAAAAAAGAAATTTGGGAAAGTTTTTATAAAATTAAGTTGTGGTCAATAGGGGGGACAATAATTTCCAGATTACAGAATTTTGCAATGAAACTGTTAAGTAGTGGGGGGCCATGTATATAGTAAAATTTTAGCCTAAATTTGTGCTTTTAGAAAATATGCAAAGGACTACTTTTAAGGAAAAACAGAGAGTATTGAAGGGAGGTGAGACAAATCCATGAATAATTTCCTGGGTTTCCCCACCACTCTCTCACTCTAACTGTTAGAACAAGTGGGCAGACAATTAGTAAGGATATGAAAATATAATCATACAATCATACAAATTGACTTCATTGATATTTAACATTACATTCCATGCAATAATAGAATACTTCTTTTTTTAAGATTTTATTTATTTGTTTGAGAGAGAGAGAGAGAGCACATGCAGGGGGAGAGTTACAGGGAGAGGGAGAAGCAGACTCCCTGGTGAACAGGGAGCCCAAGGCAGGGCTCAATCCTGGGACCCCTGAGTTGAAGGCAGATGCTTAACTGACTGAGCCACCCACATGCTCCAATAATAGCAGAATACTTTCAAGTTTACATGTAATATTTACTATCAGAGGCCATATGTGGGCCATAAATTATGTTTTAATAAATCTCAAAATACTCAAGTTCATAACAGAATTAAAAGAGATGAGAATAACAAAAACAAAAACTGGAAAATTCCTGAATATATGGAAAATAAATAACATACACAAATAATCTATTAATTGAAAAAGTTTTCAAAGGAAAATTTTAAAGCATTTGAACCAAATAAAAAATGAAAACAACATTAAAAACTATGTGAGAGGGGCGCCTGGGTGGCTCATTGGGTTAAAGCCTCTGCCTTCGGCTCAAGTCATTATCTCAGGGTCCTAGGATCCAGCCTCGCATTGGGCTCTCTGCTCAGCGGGAAACCTGCTTCCTCCTCTCTCTCTGCCTTCCTCTCTGCCTACTTGTAATCTCTGTCTATCAAACAAATAAATAAAAATCTTAAAAATAAGTAAATAAAAAATAAAAACTATGTGAGATAAAGCTAAAACAATATTTAGAGACAAATTTGCATCTTTAGATTCCTGTATAAGAATTGAAGATCACAAGTCAATGACATTAACTTTCAAGTTAATAAACTTTAAAAAAAAGAGAGAGAGAGATACCCTAATGAACAGAAGGGGAATAATAAAGTATCCTCACATGAAGTGAATAGTAGAAAGAAATTATAGATCTTAACAGAAATCAGCGAAATAGAAAAATGGAAAACAACAGAGAAAAACTGATGCAACCAAAAAGTGTTTCCTTGAGAATATTTACAAAAATGAGAATTTTCTGTTTGGATTTATTAGGAATAAATAGAAAACAAAAATTATCTGGAATGGAAATTATATCACTACAGTTTCCACAGATGTTGAAAAAATAATGAAGGAATATTAGGGAGACACCACATATATGGCAATACTTTTTATAACTTAAAGGAAAAAAGATACAAACTACAGAACCATAGTCATAGATGAATGAAGCAGCTTTGTAGTTCTTAAAAATTAATTTTTTTTTTATTTCAAACAAACAATTCTGTATAACCTCCATCAGAATACTGAGGGAAAGTGACTATTTTGCAACTTTTCCTAAGAATTCAGAATTACAACAAAAGCAAAGAAAGCATTTGCAAGAATAGAAAACCAGAGCATCTTTTGAATGGTTGGAGATGTAAACATTTGCAACAACAAAAGCAACAACAACAAAAAGCAAGTAGAATCCAACAATAAATAAACAGAGTAATTTTTCATGAATTAGAGTTTATCCCACTAATGCAAGGTTGCTTTAATATTGGAAAATCAATGTAGGGGCACCTGGGCGGCTCAGTGGGTTAAAGCCTCTGCCTTTAGCTCAGGTCATGATCTCAGGGTCCTGGGATAGAGCCCCACATCAGGTTCTCTGCTCAGCAGGGAGCCTGCTTCCTCCCTCTCTCTCTCTGTCTGCCTCTCTGTCAAATAAAAAATAAAATCTTAAAAAAAAAAAAGAAAGAAAATCAATGTAATTCACCATATTAACAACCTAAAAACAAATACATGAAAAAATGCATTTATATGTCTTTCAAATAGCGGTAATAGTTGTTAAAAGTCAAGATCCACCAAAGAAATAAATTTTCAGCAAAGTAGGAATAAAAGGGTATTTACCTGATAAGGGGAATCTATGAAACCCTACAGCTGATATGTAACTTAATAGGTAAAAAGGGAATGCTTTCCCTCAAAGACTGAGAACAAAACGAGGATATGCCCTCTCTTCACCTGTAATTAATATTGTACTGAAAGTTCTAGCCCACTCAATACTGCAAGAGAAAGAAATAATTGGCCTTTGGATGAAAAATTAAGATGTTACAAAGTCTTTCCTGAAGATGGCATGATCTTCTACAAAGAATGCCACAAAATCTACAGAAAAACATCTTGAACTAATAAGTGAGTTTAATTAAATTTCATATAAGACAAAATCAACATACATAATTACTTTCATATCAGATACCTGAGGATAGTTTTTTGTTCTAGGAATTTCTGATCTTGTTTTATAGAGGCTACTAAGATAATGGACACCTGGCTTCATATTCCCATTTTAGTAAAGCATTCCTATAATGGTTTTATAAGAAATATTTGGTCTCCACCCACAGTTCTTGAAAATGCTTCAGGGACACCTGGGTTGTTCAGTCAGTTAAGTGTCTGCCTTTGGCTCAGGTCACAATCCCAGGGTACTGGGATTAAGTCCCACACTGGGCTCCTTGCTCAGCAGGGAGCCTGCTTCTCCCTCTGCCTTCTCTGCCTGCCACTGTTCCTGCTTGTGCTCTCTCTCTCCGACAAAAAATAAATAAAATAAAATAAAATCTTGAAAGAAAGAATGAAAAGAAAGAAAGAAAGAAAGAAAGAAGAAAGAAAGAAAGAAAGAAAGAAAGAAGGAAAGAAAGAAAGAAAGAAAGAAAGAAAGAAAGAAAGAAAGAAAGAAAGAAAGAAAGAAAAGGAATGTTTCAGAGCCATAAAGGTGAAATGGGTGTCTTATTATTAATCCAGGTGACTTTAGGAACTAATACAAGGGTTGCGTCTGGTTGCCACAAGGAAAACCATCTGACTAAAGGATTAGGATTTTCATCCCACCCTGGACTTGAGGGAGTGGATAGAGGCTGGAAATTGAATCAGTCAATTGCCAATGACTTAAGTCAATTATGGCTATGCAATGAAAACTCCATTACAAAAAAAAAAAAAAAAAAAAAAAAGATGGGATTCAGAGGCCTTGCATGTTGGTGAACACATGGAGATGGTCTTTAGAGAGTGGTAAGAATGGGGAAAGCATACCAGCTCTGTTATCTTTCCTCATATCTCACCCTATGTATTTCTTCTGATTATTGATTAATATCATCATATCCTTTGGAAAACTGGTAAATATAAGTGTTTCCCTGGGATTTGTGAGCTGCTCTAGAAAAACAAAAGAACCTAAGGAGGATACTCTTATAACCTCCAATTCATACTTGGTCAGAAGCACAGTTAGGGTGCCTGGGTGGGTTAGTCAGTTAACCATCTGACTCTTGATTTTGGCTCAGGTCAGGATCTCATGGATCCTGAGATAAAGCTCATGCCGGGCTCTGCATTCAGCAAGGAGTCTGCTTGAAGATTCTCTCTCTCTGACCCCCGCCCTACTCACATGCATGCACTCTCTCTCCCTCAAATAAATAAATAAATAAATCTAAAAAAGAAGAAGCACAGGCAACATCCTAAGGCTTCTGACTGTCATCTGAAGTGGGGGTTTGGGGGCAGTCTTGTAGGACTGAACCCTTAATCTGTGGAATCTGACACTGTGGAGAATATTAGAATTAGGTTTAACTCTCAAACACCTTGCTTATGTCTAAGAATTGCTTGGTGTTTGGCAGGGGAGGAATCTATCTCCCATATTCGAATTGGGTCCAGTAACCCCAAAAGAGATATAATTTTCTTCCAAATCTGAGCATAATTGTATATGGCTATCAGATTTAGACTTTTAGGTAAATTTCTAACATATAAAACTCTAAATAACATCCTGTTATGTAAGGTTCAAATTGTCTATCAACTTTTCATATTAAATTCTAAAATATTCTATATAAATTATATCTAACCTCATAATATTTACCCAAAAAGTAAATAAAAGTATGTTTGATATGTTAAACATAAAAAATTATCCATGAGATATTTTCTTAGTGATGCATACATTACAACATGGTGTCTTTTGCAGAAAATATAAACTTTCAGGGCATATTTAGCATAATCTGGTCTAAATTATTATGAGGTATTAGATATATCTAAAATACAAAGTAGATAAAATAGTAGAATTTTACAATAAAAATCATATCAAATATAAACTATCACACTAGTTTTTAAACTTCACACCTTGAAGACATTTGCAGTTTCCTGGAGGTATCATATGTGCCATTTTGGAGGACACAAGTACCTGATAAACACAAGGCCCTAAAACCATTTAACAAGAGCAAACCCACTTGCATTTATTTTATAAATCAAATTTCTCTAAAATTATCTTTTAAAAATGGTTTCCACTGATAAAATACTGAAAAATCACTGATCTAATTCTATGACTCATAGCAGTGCTAAGATTCTGAGGAGCTTGAACTGTTGTCCAGAGTGGTTGTACCAGCCACTTGGTGGTCAACAAGGGAACAGACTCCAGGTTCCTGCTCTCCTGCTTCATGGTTCTAGGTTCTCCTCCTCTTCCTCCTTCTTCTTCTTCCTTTTGTTCTCCTTCTTCTTCTTTTTTATATTAACTTATAATGTATTATTTGTTTCAGGGGTACAGGTCTGTGAACATGGTTCTAGGTTCTCTTAACTTCAGTTAAGTGACAAAATATCATTTTGTTAATATTTGAAATAATTATTATGATTAGCAACATTTGATAATTCTATTTTAAATAATCCTCATCCATCAGGTTTTTGTTTCTTCTGGTCTTTGAAAAATAAACCAGACCATTGATGTGGAAATATAAGTGACAATTACAACTCTGAGAAATAATTACAGTTGTATTTCTTTGCAGTATATTAAATAAGTAAGATCTTTCAAGTATTTAATTTTCTTTGAGTCATAGTCAGTGAACCAGATTCTGTAATGATATTTACTCTCCTTGATCATGAAATTTTCTATTCAGCAGAGTAATAAAATAGCTTATTAAGAATATCTCCAGCTTGAGGGAAAGACAATAATGAAAGTTTCTCCTTAGATACATTATGCACATACACCATTAGACTCTGGAAAATAAATTGCGTCCTTTAGGCTACCAGGTTATTACTTAATAATGCACCTTAAACACTCAAGAGTTTATTCCACACATATTTATTGAACGCCTGCCATGTGGTAGACAGAGTGTAAGTCACTGAATATACAAAGCCAATCCATACAGGCTCAATGCCTACTACCATCCTCAGTGTTTCAGTTTGTGAGACTAGGAAAAATGAACATGTTAAAACATAATTGCAATTCAATCTGTTAAGTGCCCTGTAAAATAAATGCAATGGTTATCAGCACAGATGGGGAGGGAAGTGGGAATCTCTGGTCAGAACAACATTCCTAGAGGAAATTACTAAACTTAGATACAGAGGAGTCTGCCTTATTAGGCAGTATGTGTTGAGCCATTCTTCCTAAAACACTAAGAAATAGGTAATATCCATCTTTATAACTTTCATTTACACATAAGGCACAGAGAGGTTGATAATATGCCCATGTTCTTAAGTGGTAGTCTAGAGTCTGGAGGCTCAACATGGACAATCTAATTGTGGAGCCCTGCTTTTTCCTACTGCCTAGCAAAACACTAAAAGATAATAGTGATAGTGTGTTACAGTATAACATAGCTAGACTCTCTCTGAATTATCATAGATATATGTGTGTGTGTAGATAAACTATTATGATTTCACTGACAGTAGTAGTAATTATCATTCTTGTTATAAATATTCATATTTTATCAAATTAATTTTATCCTTTAGTTATTTTCAACTGATTACAAACAGGTGGATCAGAAGGTATTCATTGTTTCATTAATCTTGTGTGTATTCCTGTTCAAAGAATTACTTTATTTATATTTAAATTTCCTTATAGGTGTTCATATTTCTCTTACTTCTCCAATAAGAGACTTAACAATCAGTATGCCAGGATAGCTTATTCTTGATTTAACAGAGGGAAGTATATAAACTAGCAATCATGTAAACTGACTAACCTTGTGTTCTTTATTTGACACGACTGCCAGAGCCACTGTTCCCGGTGGTATTTGTGACCTCTGTAAAGAACCTCTGAATTCTGAATTCCAGATCTACCCTGAGAGATTTCATGTTCAATCTTTTGAAAAGCTTGAACTATAACTTATAGGATATGATTTTTAACTTTATCAATTATTACTACATTTACCCTAATAATTGAGCATCAGCTATGATTTACTAGGAAGTCTAAACTAACTGAAATTTGTTCAAGAATATTTCAGCAGCAGGGCAAATATATATATATGTGTAAATAGAAGGAGTACCAATGGACTTCTACTCTCTGCTAAACTTTCCTGGAAATTCAACAATAAGTCTCCCTTTCTGACTTCCTGAACTCATTCTTACCTTCCCTATTCTCACAAATTGTTTGCTGTGAAGCACCCTTTTAATTTTGTTGTGGTTGTTGTTGTTCCAACTTGAAACATCTTAGCTCAGTGGATAATGTAATATTAGCCATATACACAGGCTGATAAGCCCATAATAATGGGCTAAATTGTGCCTCCCCATCACCAAAATTCCTGTGTTGAAGTTCTAAGCCCGATTACCTCAGAATATGACAGTTTTAAGATATAGGATCTTTAAACAGCTAATTTGCTTAAAATGAGGTCATTTGGGTACACCCTAATTCACCATGACTGTGTCCTATGAACAGAGGAGATTAAGTGACAGTTATACACAGAGGGAAAATCATGCAAAAACAGGAGAAAAATGACCAGAAGAAACCAAACCTTCGAGAAGATACCAAACATGCTAACACCTTGAACTTGGACTTCTACCCTCTGGAATTGTGAGAAAATACATTTCTGTGTTTAAACCATCCAGTATAGGTACTTTGTTATGGCAGATTGAGCACACTAATACATTAGAAGAAGGAGAATACTATGTTCTTTTCAGAGTAATAGCCACTGCTTTGTTCTCTATTAAAATTCCACATTATGAACACTAGCATGCATGTTAGTCCTGTAGCCAACATCCATGAATGTAATTAATATTCATGTTAATTATGAGCCCTGCAATAGCATTCATATTAATGGTTCTTACTAATTTCCTCAAAAAATGAACATGTAAAAACAGATCAAAGTGGAAATAAAGAATGTGAATTTTCAGTGTCAAATTCTTGACTTTATCTCTGACAATTAGTGCTCATCTAAAGTAAAGAAAACAATGCTTTTAAAATCTTAGTCCTTTTGCAATGCAGGAAGATAAACTAATGGCTTAGATATATTTTCTCTGATATGACCGTACTTGTTGAGCTTTATGATACCTAGAAGACAAACACAAACTTTTTATATGTAGCTTCTTATGTGTGCTGTATTTGTGGTATTCTGTGGCTATTTTTCACAAGTGTCTTGTAAATATCATAGTCTAGGGGAGGTATGCAAGCAGGAAAAGGGAAATGTAGAAAAGAAAATTAGGCCCACAGGGACACTGGTTCCGATATTTCAAATTGAGTCTACAACTTGAAAAGTTCTATAATTCTACTGCCACATTGCACTATGTGAGAAAAGTTGCTGTATACACTGACATAATGGAGGAAAAGCATAAAGATCTCAACACTTCAATTAAATGTGTGGTGTTATACACAAACAATGAATCATGAAACGCTACATCAGAAACTAATGATGTACTGTACGGTGACTAAGCTAACATAATAAAAAATGTTAAATAAATAAATAAATGTATGGCAAGTCTAAGTCTTAGTTTCTTTTTTCCTTTTTTCCTTTCCCCTGGAGATGTCATCTATTATCATGATAAATAACAAGTAAATAGTATTATATCTTAAATCTCATCAGTAATCAAATATTGTATAAAGAGTTCAGGTATTTATGCTAGTCACATGGGTTTTAAAACAAAGACGTAGAAAGAAAATGAAGACAGAAATAAAACAAAGCAGAAATAATGCAAAGACAGATGCAGTTCCACAAATATAAGCAAACTATTTCATACACATAATAAAATATTAAATAATAATATTGCATTAATAGAACACTAATAAACACTGGTTATTAGGACACTTTGTAAATATGCTAATTCAGAAAGAAGAACATTTTGTAGATACGCCATTAGATGTTATTATACATGCTTTTATATTTTAGAATATTTATGTGTTTCAAAGATATTGCTAAGGGATATCTAGCTTTAGTAATTATTTGATGCTAGCACATTTAAAATTTAACACTATCTACATATTAAATTATCTATGTTTTTTAATGAAAACTGACTAGAAATACATAGTTTTATTATTTCATATAATGATCAGACAAATTAATATTCTATAATTTTTTATTTAACTACAGTTAGTTAACCTACAGTGTAATATTAGTTTTGGGTGTATAATTTTGTGATTCAACACATTCATACAACCCACAGTGCTCACTGTAAGTGCCTTCCTTAATCCCCATCACATATATAACCCATTCCCCCCCACCAACTTCCCCTCTGGTGACCATTAGTTTATTTTCTATAATTAAAGAGTCTGGTTCTTGGTTTGCCTCTGTCTTTTTTCCCCTATGTTCATCTGTTTTGTTTCTTAAATTCCACATATGAGTAAAATCTTTCTCTGGTGTTTATCTTTCTCTGACTGACTTATTTCATTTAGTGTAATACTCTCTAGTTCCATACACATTGTTGCAAATGGTAACATTTCATTCTTTTAGATGACTGCAGTATTTATCTATATCTATATCTATATCTTCTTTATTCACTCATTAGTCGATGGAATTTGGGCTTTTTCCATAATTTGGTGACAGTAGAAATACTGCTGTAAATAATAGGATGCATGTATGCCTTCCACATAGTATTTTTGTATTCTTTGGGTAAACACCTAGTAGTACAATTGTTGCATCATAGGGAATTTCTTTTAAATTTTTGAAGAACCCCTTTTCCAGAGTGGCTACACCATTTTGCATTCCCATCAACAGTGTAGGGGGGTTCCACTTTCTCCATATCCTTGCTAACATTTGTAATTTCCTGTGTTAATTTTAGCCATTCTGATGGGTGTGAGGTGGTGTCTGATTGAAGTATTGATTTGTGCTTCCCTGATGATGAGTGATATTGAACATCTTTTCATGTGTCTGTTGGCCATCTGGATGTCCTAATTAGATACAACTTCATTAAAAGACTCCAGAATGTACGGATGTAAACCAAATGTTAATATTGCTGATCATAATGAATATATTAGATAAGACAAAATTAATAATAATAGTAAAAATAATAAATATGTACTGTAAGTTTTTATTTTACAAACAATTCTCGAAGTACTTATGGAGATTAACTCAATTACTTCTCAGGACAAACACTGAGGTAAGCCATTATTACCATTATCATATTTTTAGATAACAAAACTGAGGCACAGATAGATGTCTTATCTTGCCCTATAACACACAGAAAATAACTGAAATAGGAATAAAACATCACACTTCATTTTTTAACATTTGTGCTATATTTCCCCTATAGTAATAATAATAGTAATATACACAAACATACATAATAGAGAACTATATGTATATATCTACATATGTGTATCTACACATGTGTATACATATATACATATGCAACTTTATATATAGAAAAGTGTGTTATGTGTGTTATATACAAAGCATATACAATTTTTGCTTATTTGTAAATTAATGGACATTTATACTCATACCTATGAAATAATGGGCATACAGGTATACTGAAATGAAGATATGTAAGTGTATGAATAGGGACAGGTGTGTGAACATACATGTATGTATGCATTTTAACTAATAAAAATGTCTCCAATTGATTTTCTACTTAAAATATGTAGAAATATATTTATATATATATATAACATATATATAATATATAATTATATATATGTTATATATATATATAATTCCTACTTAAAATATGCTTTCACAACTATTACTTTGCTATCACATTAAATAATTATAGATAATCAGAAATATTTTAATTACCAAAACATCCCCCAAAAATCTTTCATACAGTTTATAGTCAAAGTTTATAGAAGTCTATGATAATAATTGGCCTAGATATGAGACTGGCTCTTATTTCTGTACTCAGTAATGGAATATAATTTATATGAATGGGACTTTTTATTGCTAATACATTCAATATTAGGAGTACAAGCTAATCCTCATACTTGATACTTGTAAAACATATATTTTTCTTGTTTTCATAAAATTCCTTAGAGCATCTGTTACAGGCAGCAAAGGTTTCATTAGGTTTGTTTTTGTTTTTTGTTTTTTTAGTTCCACTATTTTTTTCATAGTTTTTGGACTGCAAAATAACCAAACTGAAAACAATAACCAACAAAATTCCATTATATCCACTGATTTCTCCTAAAAATGGACTCATGTCTTCTAAAATCTCTTCTGATATCAATCTAAATCAGTGGAAGAGTGTCTCCTATATTTAATTGGGGAGACTTGTTTTATTTTATAAAATTTTATTACTTTATTAGACATCAGAGTCATAAACCTTTGATTAAATATTAGATAATTCCATAATAAATGGACAATTATATATCTGTTAGTAATTTAAGAAGTGCTCATCATAAATCTATTTACTATTTGCTAGTTTTTAATAATGTAATTGTTTTACATTTACCATCATAATAATTATTAAACAATACCTGTGAAGTCACATTTTATGGCAAAATGACAGTCTTTAACTCTTGTTGCTGTATTGTACTGTGGAGATAGTTAATAATGTCAGATACAAAAATAAACATAGAAAAAATAGTAGCTGAATATTACAGAGAACATTTTCTATGCAGATCTCTGAATAGAGATCTCTTTTTTTAAAAAAGCATTCACTGGATTAAACTAAAGACAGAAATAGAGTATAAATATTCTGCATAAGACTCACATCTTCCTGTTTTTCATCATGCTTTAGAATTGTAGAATATCATAAAGTTTGCAATATTTAAATTAATAGCATTACCTCTAGGTTTTTCCTATATATCTTATTAGTACTTGAAGTGTTGATGTCAAGATGATCTGAGAAATTATATATTGAATAGTTGTTCTTTGTCAGGTCAGCCTCCATTATTATCATTAGTATCTGAACAGTGCTGTTCTAATACATTTAGCTCATCAGTCTGTGTATCCTTCTATTGTTTCAATCTACTTCTTTAGTTCTCTGATTACATGTCCTTGTCTGAGATGCATTCACTTTCCATCTCCCCTCTTGGGGGGGGTCCTCTCCTTTTTTTTTTTTTAAGATTTTATTTATTTTCCCCTCCCTTTCTTTATCACACTACTCTATCTAAATTCTTGGTAGCTCTATTTCAATTGTAAATAGCTTCATTAATTTGTTCACATATTTGATATAAATTCCATAAATACAGAGACATTATTCCGTCTTATTATATGTTGCTATGTTAGCCATCTATCTACATGTTTGAAAACTATTAGCAGTTCAATTTGATATGTAATTGAATTAATGTGTGTGGTGGTTAAGGTACAATTAATTAAACAATATATTAAAAAAGCCAAATCTTAATTCTAAACATTGTCCATTTTTTAGTTCAGATGTGAATGGGAATGGAAGGTACATGGTAGATCATCAGGATTATATCTGATAAAGTTTGAGGAGCACTAACGCTTTCATTAATTCAGTAAATACTGAGTATAAATACACATCAGGCAAATGAATAAAGCAACTAAGTTTCTATCTTAGTGAAGTTTACAACCCTGTTGGTACAGGCAGAAAATAAGTTATATTTATAGCAAATAAGAAAAATTATAATTTGCAACAAAGTGATAATAGTAAAAACAAATCAAAAGAAAACAAAAAACTGAGCATGGTCAGGAGTATAAGGCAAAAGGTTCAGGAGGAGAATGTGACATAGATTTTGTGATATAAAATCCGCTCTTTTCACCATGCATTCAGTCACATTAATTAACGATTGTGAAATAAGTAATGTTACTTAATTGTGATATGTTCTTGCTGAGAAAAGAAAGGAGGAAAATGAGAGGTTGAGTAAAGAATTAGGCTTGAATACATTATTTAAAGTTGTAAATATCAGAAAGATATCCTTTGTGTGCTTTAAGAAATAGTGGCGTCTCAAATCAAAATATGAAAAATCATTTTAAATGATTTTAAATCATTTTAAATGAAAATAGAGAAGAAAGTAAAATTAATATTAAAAAAACTAAGTGAAATAATCTAATAAGTGAGGTATTGGTGAATTTAAGGAAAAAGGTTATAAAGTAAATTTATCACATGACATCATTTTGTAATACTAAATCATCAGATTAAAATAGCATTAAATCCTGTATTTTCAATGGGAGAGAAGGGATTAACATAAAATTGCCAGAGATTATCACTTCTATATGTGGAAAATAAATATTAATATAAATAAGAGTTTTCTGCCATCAGTCTCTGCAGTACACACTTCTTTTTAAAAAGATTTTATTTATTTATTTTACAGAGAGAGAGAGAGATCACAAGTAGGCAAAGAGGCAGGCATAGGGAAAGCAGGAAGCAGGCTCCCTGCTGCGCTGAGCCTGATGTGGGGCTAGATTCCAGGACCCTAAGATCATGACCTGAGCCAAAGGCAGAGGCTTAACCCACTGAGCCACCCAGGCGCCCCCATAAAATAGAAGTTCACACTTCTATTTTATGAAAAAGAACATATGCCCAACAAAGCAACAGAATTACAGATCAGAGCAAATTTATAATATTTAATTTAAAATAGAGCAAAAGAAAGCCTATAAATACATTCTGATACTTACTCTAGATAAACTATGCTTTACAAATATATTTTATTTTTATTAATAATATTATAATGGAATGTGTTATAAGCCTACAGCTATGCTGATGGTGCTTTTGAAAAGAAATATATATATTTTTTTCATTTTAAAGAAGCATGAATGCTTTGCTGATAGACAATGATATGAAATTGTTCAAATCCCAAAGTTTTAATAACTGCTCTTTTAAGCACTAATAATCCTCCATTTTATCAAATTGATTCTAATATTTTCTCCAAAGGTGAATAAAATTAAGCAATCATCCTAAAAATGGGGTTAATAGGAATAAAAGTAAAAAATATTCTGCTGCTGATTCTGTGGGGAGGACTTTTCGGAATGGGTTGGTAAGTTTGAACATATTAGGAATATATGTTCTTTGTGTGTGTGTGTGTTTTTTAAGATTTTATTTATTTATTTGACAGACAGAGATTACAGGTTAGACAGAGAGGCAGGCAGAAAGAGAGGAAGGGAAGCAGGCTCCCTGTTCAGCAGAGAGCCTGATGCGGGGCTTGATCCCAGGACCCTGGAATCATGACCTGAGCTGAAGGCAGAGGCTTTAACCCACTGAGCCATCCAGGTGTCCCTCTTTTGTGTTTTATGATAAAGAAAAATAAACCAAAATTTTGGCATGGAGAAGAAAGAAATTTATATGTTTAAGAAAGGTGCTAAACCTTAGAGATCTGAAAAATAAATCTGAACACGGTCACTTGGTCTTTGATGTACTTCTATCTTTATACTCTCAGCATGACAAGGTGAAAGAGAAGGAACATTTTTTAATGGTAATTTTAACATTGGTTTTTGCGTGAAAATCTATTTTGAATATCTTAAAAAAGTAGCAACTGAAATGTACTAGACTACTGAACATTTGTATTAATATCATATTTAAAATAAAACTAACAAATAAAAATGTTCAAAAGAATTGTCATTGAAAAATAACATACACATATGAATTATTATGTGTTTTTAAGTTATCATTGACAGATATGACTATTCTAGTTAATAATACCTTTTTACTGTGAGAAATGATTTTTTAATTTCCTTTGTTATATTTGTTTCAGGGTACCATTATAAATTCTGAAGATAAAGATCAATTTTTTTCTGACGGGTGTATTAATTAACTTAATTGTGATGATTATTTCACAATGTATGCATATATTAAATCATCAGATTGTACACTTTAAATGTGTACAATTTTATTTATCAATTATACTTTAATAAAGCTGGAGAAAATATGAAATTTTTTTCTTGTGAGGAGTAGTTTATTATCACAAATTTGACCTGATTCTTTAATCTATGTGACTGTACTATAGCCTCCAGGGCTTTCTACCCTGAGATTTATTTTTCTATATTCCATAAGAGGAAATGAACAATAAAATACTATAATACCATGAAACTTAAAAAAAAATGTTTTTGACCCTCTTTAAAAACTCAAAGTGATCATGGAAAAGCAATCCACATTATGATCTATAATGCATTTATAAATAATAAATCCTAATATTCTCTTGTTGCCAAATAAAAAGGTATTGGTCAGTAATATTTGTGCATTTAAAAGATAAATTAAAAGAGAATTTTACTTTGATTTGTACTTTACTGACACTGAGAATCCCTAGTAGTATCACCCTCCTTCATTCTATCTTCATCCTCCACTTGGAGCATTACAAAATCTTCCTAACAGATGTATTCGTGTCTTTTAATGTGCCAGTCCATTTAATTTTACATGGAGCATAGTGCTTTTACAGAACTATGATCATGTCACTTCCTAGTTTTAACTGAGTTAATTAATTCTCTTTTCTCTTTCATTAAAACTGAAAACCCAACACATTCTGTAACATCATGAATGACTTAGCCCATTGCCTATCAAGCCTCTCCTCCCCTACTTTTGCCTAATTCTCACTGCCCCAGCTGGCAGGAGTTATACTAGTTACTTGTGTAAGTGGCACCATCCCCCTCACATTTTTGTAATCTGAGAAGATATCCCAATTATTTTTCAGAACCAAAGAAAAATCAGCATGCCTGCCTATTAGTAGATACATTTTCTCTCATCTTTGGAAAGAATATGCGAGCATCTGTGAGATGTATATTTTATAGACCACATAATGATAGCTATTTATCATGGAACCTTCTAACCTAGCAAGGATATCATTGATTTAAAAGGAAACTATGGGAATAATTTGTTTTCTCAGGGATAATCTTTAGAAGAGAAAATTTATTAACATAAAAAATATAAAATATGCTAATCTCAGATTTTTTAAAAATATAAATTTTATATTTGCAGGTTATATTGATTGATGTTTCATATTTCATGTATTCATATTGTTAGAATTTCCCCATAAGATGAATATGAAGGGAAGCCAAAATATCTTTGAGCTGATCTAGACTTTGTTAAATTTACCAAACATAGAAAGCAAGTTTATAAATTAGAAATAATAATAAGTGTATAAGCATCTAAAGTGTAAGACATCTAGAACATCTGAATGACTTAATAATATTTTCAGACTGAAAATACTATTTCTTGACATAAGCAATGCTATGGCCTAAATGTTTGTGTCCCTCCAAAATTGTTATGTTGAAACTTAATCCTCAGTGTGATGGTATTTGGAAGTGGAGCCTTAGGAAAGTAATCTCTTCACAGCCTTGCTGATAGTATCATTTTTGGATATTGACATTTCATCTGTACTTCCAATTTGGCTAATATCATACCATATTTAAATTGATTTATCACAAATTTTATTTTAAAATTCATTTGAGGGGGTGGGGGATGAGCAAAATGGGTGAAGGAGAGTGGGAGACGCAGCTTCCAGTTATGGTATGACTAAGTCACAGGAAAAAAAGGCACAGCATAGGAAATAAAGTCAACGATACTGTAAGAGCATTGTATGGTGACAGATGATAGGTACACTTGTGGTGAGCATAGCATAATATATAAAATTGTCAAATCACTACATTGTACATCTAAAACTATTGTAACATTGTGTGTCAACTATACTCAAATAAATAAAATTTATGTAAATACCAGAAGGAATTTTAAGGAGCTGTTTTTTAATTTTTTTGGCAGGAGTGGTCTGTCTTGTCATAGAGAAATATTTTATCATGTTATTTAGAATTACCAGGTCAGAGTGATAAGAAAAAGACTCAATCCTAGTCTTTATCATTATTATTATTTTTTATCATTATTATTTTATAGGCTCTCTATAAAGCACATATAATTATTACTTGCAGCACATATAATTATTCATTACACTTGAGAGCAGATTGCTCTTGCCAGCCCAACAATATTACATCCTCCTTACAATTTATTCTTTTTTAGTAATGGCTGGAATTTATTCAATATCAGTTTAAATCTTGACAATTTTCAGAATTGATAAAGTATGAAAATACACATTTTTGTACCTGTGAAATAGGGTGTGTATACTTAGAGAAAAAATTAATGTTAAGGTGTATATACATATGTGTGTGTGTGTGTGTGTGTGTGTGTATCTCATATATGACAAGTTAATTGGTTGTCACATTTTGAAAATTTGCATAATATAATTTTTATAGTTAAATATGTTTAAAAATAGTGGATAGGGATGAATTTATAAATAGTATATTGTCCGTAATGTTCCAGTAATATAAAGCACATATAACGATGTATACTAATAGGAATTAGTAAGATTTTGGTGTTGTGTGAGATCTACGATGTGCATGAGTCTAAACTGACATATCAGTCCTTTTGCTCATCATATAATGAATCCTTCCAATTGCATATGACTTTCAAAACCATCAAATTATTTTAGGGTAAGATATGTTTGGGTTACAATATAAGACTTCTTGTCAACAAACCTTCTGCTAGTTTTAGAAGCTTAGAGCCTATTAAATCAAATTTATTTTAATTTTTATTTTATTACCTTAATTTTCGTTACAATTTAAGCATTTCTATAAACACTAAATATGAGCTTCCATAGCTCTTTTCTTTTTATTTTTGCTATTTTGAAAAATGAAAATACATTTAAAGACATTTAATTTCCCTACCTCTGATATAACTTAAAATGGATGCATCATATTCAAAAGTGGGTTTTGTCTGTTTTTATATTTTTCCTTCTGAAATGTTAAATTTAATTATAGCAGTTCTTCCAGAAACACAATTGTGAAGTCATGGCTTGAAGTGCTTTTCAAATAAAAATCTTTGCTGTAATACAATTTCAAAACTAATTCTGTGGATTTTGAAGTTGAAACTTTACTAGAAGAGAAGTTTTAAGTAGCTAAAGACGAAGCAAGACAGGTTTAAACACTATAGTGCCAGAGTAACTAAATTTATCCTAACATTCTGACTCTTTCTTTTATTGGCCTGAAGAAAGGGGGCAGAGGAAACTGCCTTTAATAGTAGAGAGCAGCTGAAACTTACCAGGTATATCCTGTATTAAAATGATCTACTATACTGCCAAGAAACTGGCAGCCTTGAATTGCTGTTCAGATTTGTTGTAGTTAATAATTCTGAGTGTTATAGGGTCATCTTTGAAACATATTAACTGTACTACAATATTAAATGTCTATAGATGAAATGCACGTTATTATGAATGAAGAATATGGGGTCTATGAGCATTTAGGGAGTAATTTGGTTTCTTTTGCCATGATTTATATGTATGCATAGAGATAACTTAATCCACAAGAGATGTGCAAGTAATTTATTTCCAACCATTGAAGTAAAACTGGACATTAATTTATATGACTTTTAAT
The DNA here is from genome assembly GCF_010015895.1 of Lontra canadensis. Taxonomy (NCBI): domain Eukaryota; kingdom Metazoa; phylum Chordata; class Mammalia; order Carnivora; family Mustelidae; genus Lontra; species Lontra canadensis. The sequence goes on from NW_022631113.1 coordinate 3,794,146, forward strand.
GAGATGCTGCGGCCAAGGCAAATATGACATTGAATGATACAGAACTCTTGTCACTGTACTGTTTATCTTTGGCCTGGGGGCACTTGGATGTTTTTGTTGCAACATCAAATTATTCCCTTTCAACACACACGCATATACACACACATTGAACCACATTCTCCTGGTTTGGTTTTAAATAGAAACTAATTAATATTCAGGGTTGGGTGTTTTTACTTAAACTGGATAGCTACCATATTTCAAGGAAAAAATATATTACAACATTATCAGGTACTGAAACAAATAAATATTGGTACACCACCTAAGCAACAGATTTCACTTCAAAAAAGTTATGATTTTTTCCTTTCATTGTGAGGCTGTTTTAGAAAAATAGAATATTTTTTCTTGTGAGTGTTATATATATTTTCTTCTATAGGAAGGGATAGTTCCATTTTATATTATTATAGTTATTAGTATTTTGTAACATAATGAGCAAAAGAAAATATGGATTTAGTATCTAATGAAATATTTTTGGGAAAACATAATTCAGTTTTGCACACAATTAATTATACAAAAACTAAAGCAAATAGAACTTTGTCTAAATGTCAGAGAATATTATATTTATATACTACTGTTTCTTTGTACTTAAGATAATGTATTGAAATTATAATATATATTCATAATCTAATTTGAAATTATACTAGAAATACAGTTCGGTTTTTTAGTCATAGGTAGCATAATTTTTATTTATCAGCAAACTTGCTTCGTAGAAACCTAGATTGGGGGGCGCCTGGGTGACTCAGTAGGTTAAGCCTCTGCCTGAGGCTCAGGTCATGATCTCGGGGTCCTGGGATCGAGTCCTGCATCAGGCTCTCTGCTCAGCAGGGAGCCTGTTTCCCCCTCTCTCTCTGCCTTCCTCTCTGCCTACTTGTGATCTCTCTTTCTGTGTCAAATAAATAAATAAAATCTTAAAAAAAAAGAGAAACCTATATTGACCTTCCAATATTGCTTGTGATTCTTTTTTCTTTGAGTGATACATGTTTATTTTTATCAATTAAATAATGCAATGTCAGAATTCTAGTGCTGATAAAGATGAGGTAAACCTACTGGAGACTCATTTCCCCACAGATTACAACTGAAAACATTGGAGAGACTACAAAGAATAACTATAGGAAGACTATGAAAAATAAGCCCAGGCAGACTGAAAATGAAGTCAAAACTTGGAAGAAAGCCCTGTACAGCAGTGGGTTTTTTTGTTTTTTTTGGTTTAATCTGGTTTGGTTGTTTTTTTTTTTTTTTTTCGTTTTTGGTTTTTTGTTTTTTTTTTTTGGTTTTGTTGCTGTTTTCCTCAAGCTTTGACCCAATGATGGGCCTGAGTCTTGGAATGGGTCAGCAAGCGTGGGTAGCAAAATATTCAGGAGAAACCATCTCTGTTTATAGTAATGGAAAAATTGGCTTTTGTCAGCAAGAATGAGGCAGGAGTTTCTTTTTGTGGTTTGATTGGAATATGTTTATTAGTTTTGTATGAGAGCGCTAATCAAGGATCTAGACTCCTGGGATATCAGTAATTGGCAAGTTGCCAAAAACCCCAAGAGAAATCTCAGTACTAAGGACATAGGAAAAGAGATGCTATTGGTCCACAAAGAAGGGAGAAATCACCATTTTTCTCTTCTTTTATCTCACTGCATTACCACAAGAGAACTAGAGCCCAACAGTAAATACTACACTAAAAATATAGTCATAGCATAATATATTTACCACAGTATTTCAAAACTGGAGTATACTAATACTAATGCCAAAAAAGCAATATAGAAAAAATACTAGTTTGTCCCTTTATAGATGTCACAATAAAATATGTGAACTTTTATCCACTCCCATAGTCTTCAACGCTATTCCTATTATAATTCTCTGAGTAGTAATAATATTATTACTACATAAACATTATCAATTACTTGGCATCTCAGTTCCTTAAACTTTTTTTCTCCTATGTTACTATCTTTTACACCATTTCAGTTATCTGAGCCCATGTTTACATCTTAGATATTAGCAATCTCATAAATTTCATTCTGGTTACTCCAACTTCGACACTGTATCCTATGACTCAAACTCACTTATCCTAATACATCAACCACTAAAATCTAAAAACCTATCAGAAACTTTCATATGACCTTAAGTCCCATGTTCCCTTTACTTCATTTTACTATTTTGAGTAAACCAATCTTATACTATTCTATACCTTAATCCTATATGTAAATATAGTTAAAGTAAAATTCAAAACCATAGTAATGAACAAATTTTTTTAATGACTTATTTATTTGAGAGAGAGAGAAAGAGCATGCTCAAAGCAGGGGAAGTGCAAAGGGAGAGAATCTGACTCCTTATTGAGCGCTAAGCCAATAAATGTGTGGTTGGATGTGGGGCTCCATCCCATGACCCTGAGGTCATGACCTGAGCCAAAATCAGGAGTCAGATGCTGAACTGACTAAGCCACCTGAGCTCTCCTAATGAACAAATTTTAAATTCACAATAACTTATGTTGGGTCCTAATATTTTACTGCAATTTCCCCAGCCCCTTTACTATCTTACTTCTCTTTATTATCCCAGTCTTTTGATGTCTTTAAGGGATTATCTTTTTTCCTTAGATCTCTGCTGAGTTTTTACTACTGATGACCTTGCCACCTATTTTACACAGGCTTGAAACCCTCAGGAGACATTTGCAAGTCTCATTCTTTACACTTATCTATCTGCATCTGAGCCTAAATGACATCCCTCCTGCCACCATATTTCTCCAAATTAACTGTATTTCTGGAAAAATCTTTACCATCACATGTACATAAAAATTGCATCTCCTTTATTCAACTCCAAGAATTCACATTGACAGTTCTCTAGTTTGTTTTCCACAACATCGTATTATTCATTCTACCGGTGCTTCTCACTATTATTTAATAAAAAGTTGTTTACTCTTAAATTTTTTCCTAGTTTTCTTGAGGAATGATTGACAAGTAAAAATCGTATATATTTAGGTTGTACAAAATGGTCTGTTCAGGTGTTGAGCATGACATATACATATACATTGTGAAATTATTACCATAATCAAGTGAATTAACACATGACCTCACATAATTATTGTGTGTGTGTGTGTGTGTGTGTGTGTGTGTAGTAAGAACACTTAAGATCTATTCTACTAGCAAATTTCAAGTATACAATATAGTAGTATTAACTATAATCACCATGCTGTACCTTAGACCCCAGAACTTAATTTATCTTAAAACTGAATATTTGTACCATTTCACCAACATCTCCCATTGTCCCTACTCCACAGCACCTGGCAACCACCACTCTACTCTCTGGTTATGAGTTTGACTTTTTCAGATTCCATATATATGTGATATCATGCAGTATTTTTCTTCCTGTGTTTGGCTCATTTCACTTAACATAATGTCCTTCAGTTTTACCTACGTTGTCACAAATGGCAAAATTTCTTTTTTTTTTCTTTTTTCTTAAGGCTGAATACTATTTCATTGTGTATATATCTTAAAATTAAAATAACAAGAACAGCAACAACAAACCACCCCATGATCAATCCTTGCCATTCTCTGCACTGCACTCAGCTCTATGCAAACAACAAACCTTATAGATACTACCAAAACTGATAATCTTCTATTTTTCTCTTATTATTCTATTTTCAACCACTTCAAATGAGGCTCGCCTCTTCATCAGTGCATTGATAGTGCTTAGTTAGGTCATCAGTGACATCACTACTCTTGAACCAATAGTCAAATCTCAGTTCTCATCATTCATGACCCATCAGCTGTCTTTTAACATAGTCAAATGTAAATTGTAAGACCTTTCTGATAAATTACATGAAATAAATTTGTCATCATATTTATTCAACTACTCTTCTTATCACCTACAATACACGGTCTCTTTATTTTGATAAACATTAATAATATGACTCAACAAGGGAAAAAATCAATATTACTTAAAATATCCTTGAAATACTCTTCTCCTACCCCCTTAACCACCCATAAATGAAACAAGATGGGATTGGGAGGGAGACAAACCATAAGTGACTCTTAATCTCACAAAACAAACTGAGGGTTGATGAGGGGAGGGGGGTTGGGAGGGGGGTGGGGTTATGGACATTGGGGAGGGTATGTGCTATGGTGAGTGCTGTGAAGTGTGTAAACCTGGTGATTCACAGACCTGTACCCCTGGGGATAAAAATATATGCTTATAAAAACTAAAATTAAAAAAATATATAGAGAGAGCTCATATTGAAGAAATGAAAATGTTTACAATTCTTGGCCGCACGAGATAATAAAATCAAACAACTTTTACATTCACTATTGTAATGTTTAAAGAAAAGTCATCATTGTTCTACAGCTGGAGATGTTCAAGGAAAAAAGGGGATTTTTTAATTAATGTAAGATTAGAAAATGTAATAAATAACTTTGAGTGAAAAAAAATATCCTTGAAATAAATGTTAACAGAATTATGTATTGTAAATGCACATAAATATTACTCAGTGTGTTGGTTCCTTGCTAATTTTGTACTCAAGGCGCATTGTTGATTACTAAATTTTTTTGGCAGGAGAAAAGTGTTAAGGAATGGCTTTTAGTAATTGGAAAAAATATTCAATATTTATCACTTGGATGCCCTTCACCATTAAGTCAATAAAAAGTAAAAAAAAAAAGATTACTATCTTCGTTATGTTCTTGTATGTATTTAAAGTTCATGTTCTTGATACCTTGAAAACACAAATGTAATATCACATGATACCTGAATATTAGGTATTTTGACAAAAAATTAACTACTTCAATTTAAATTCAGCATATTTTCTGAGATTATAGTGAGTATAAGTGCACTACAAGTCTTCATAAAATAAGAATATTATTGGAAAGCATCTCTATAGTTTACTTATGGAACTAGTAATCTCTCTCTGGACTCTGGATAATAGTTTTTTATCTCATTGCCTTATCATATCATACTTGCTGGCAAAATAAAAAGCCTCTGGAGTTCAGTTTTATAAAATTAAAGTTTTCAAATATTTATTTTATGTTGAACATTGTAAAATATAAGATACCTCTATCCGTATCTATATGTCTTCTGTCATGTGTATAGAACATGTGAAAAAATTACGTATACTTCTGCAGTGGAAATTTCAATTTACTGAATGAATATTTCACAATATACATTTCCTGATTTTTTTTTTATAATTTTATTTTTTATAAACATATATATATATATATTTTTCCCCCAGGGGTACAGGTCTGTGAATCTCCACGTTTACAAACTTCACAGCACTCACCATAGCACATACCCTACCCAATGTCCATAACCCCCCCCAACCCCCCTCTGCCCAGCAACCCTCAGTTTGTTTTGTGAGATTAAGAGTCACTTATGGTTTGTCTCCCTCCCAATCCCAACTTGTTTCATTTACTCTTCTCCTACCACATTAACCCCCCATGTTGCATCTCCTCTCCCTCATATCAGGGAGATCATATGATAGTTGTCTTTCTCCGATTGACTTATTTCGCTAAGCATGATACCCTCTAGTTCCATCCATGTTGTCGCAAATGGCAAGATTTCATTTCTTTTGATGGCTGCATAGTATTCCATTGTATATATATACCACATCTTCTTTATCCATTCGTCTGTTGATGGACATCTAGGTTCTTTCCATAGTTTGGCTATTGTAGACATTGCTGCTATAAACATTCGGGTGCACGTGCCCCTTCGGATCACTACGTTTGTATCTTTAGGGTAAATACCCAGCAGTGCAATTGCTGGGTCATAGGGTAGTTCTATTTTCAACATTTTGAGGAACCTCCATGATGTTTTCCAGAGTGGTTGCACCAGCTTGCATTCCCACCAACAATGTAGGAGGGTTCCCCTCTCTCCGCATCCTCGCCAGCATCTGTCATTTCCGGACTTGTTGATTTTAGCCATTCTGACTGGTGTGAGGTGGTATCTCATTGTGGTTTTGATTTGTATTTCCCTGATGCCGAGTGATATGGAGCACTTTTTCATGTGTCTGTTGGCCATCTGGATGTCTTCTTTGCAGAAATGTTTGTTCATGTCTTCTGCCCATTTCTTGATGGGATTATTTGTTCTTTGGGTGTTGAGTTTGCTAAGTTCTTTATAGATTCTGGACACTAGCCCTTTATCTGATATGTCGTTTGCAAATATCTTCTCCCATTCTGTCAGTAGTCTTTTGGTTTTGTTAACTGTTTCCTTTGCTGTGCAAAAGCTTTTGATCTTGATAAAATCCCAATAGTTCATTTTTGCCCTTGCTTCCCTTGCCTTTGGCGATGTTCCTAGGAAGATGTTGCTGCGGCTGAGGTCGAAGAGGTTGCTGCCTGTGTTCTCCTCAAGGATTTTAATGGATTCCTTTCTCACATTGAGGTCCTTCATCCATTTTGAGTCTATTTTCGTGTGTGGTGTAAGGAAATGATCCAATTTCATTTTTCTGCATGTGGCTGTCCAATTTTCCCAACACCATTTATTGAAGAGGCTGTCTTTTTTCCATTGGACATTCTTTCCTGCTTTGTCGAAGATTAGTTGACCATAGAGTTGAGGGTCTATTTCTGGGCTCTCTATTCTGTTCCATTGATCTATGTGTCTGTTTTTGTGCCAGTACCATGCTGTCTTGATGATGACAGCTTTGTAATAGAGCTTGAAGTCCGGAATTGTGATGCCACCAACTCTGGCTTTCTTTTTCAGTATTCCTTTGGCTATTCGCGGTCTTTTCTGGTTCCATATAAATTTTAGGATTATTTGTTCCATTTCTTTGAAAAAAATGGATGGTACTTTGATAGGAATTGCATTAAATGTGTAGATTGCTTTAGGTAGCATAGACATTTTCACAATATTTATTCTTCCAATCCAGGAGCATGGAACATTTTTCCATTTCTTTGTGTCTTCCTCAATTTCTTCCATGAGTACTTTATAGTTTTCTGTGTATAGATTCTTAGTCTCTTTGGTTAGGTTTATTCCTAGGTATCTTATAGTTTTGGGTGCAATTGTAAATGGGATGGACTCCTTAATTTCTCTTTCTTCTGTCTTATTGTTGGTGTAGAGAAATGCGACTGATTTCTGTGCATTGATTTTATATCCTGACACATTACTGAATTCCTGTACAAGTTCTAGCAGTTTTGGAGTGGAGTCTTTTGGGTTTTCCACATATAGTATCATATCATCTGCGAAGAGTGATAGTTTGACTTCTTTGCCGATTTGGATGCCTTTAATTTCCTTTTGTTGTCTGATTGCTGAGGCTAGGACTTCTAGTACTATGTTGAATAGCAGTGGTGATAACGGACATCCCTGCCATGTTCCTGACCTTAGCGGAAAAGCTTTCAGTTTTTCTCCATTGAGAATGATATTTGCGATGGGTTTTTCATAGATGGCTTTGATAATATTGAGGTATGTGCCCTCTATCCCTACACTTTGAAGAGTTTTGATCAGGAAGGGATGCTGTACTTTGTCAAATGCTTTTTCAGCATCTATGGAGAGTATCATATGGTTCCTGTTTTTTCTTTTATTAATGTGTTGTATCACATTGATTGATTTGCGGATGTTGAACCAACCTTGCAGCCCTGGAATAAATCCCACTTGGTCGTGGTGAATAATCCTTTTAATGTACTGTTGAATCCTATTGGCTAGTATTTTGGTGAGAATTTTTGCATCTGTGTTCATCAAGGATATTGGTCTGTAGTTCTCTTTTTTGATGGGATCCTTGTCTGGTTTGGGGATCAAGGTGATGCTGGCCTCATAAAATGAGTTTGGAAGTTTTCCTTCCATTTCTATTTTTTGGAACAGTCTCAGGAGAATAGGAGTTAGTTCTTCTTTAAATGTTTGGTAGAATTCCCCCGGGAAGCCGTCTGGCCCTGGGCTTTTGTTTGTTTGGAGATTTTTGATGACTGTTTCAATCTCCTTACTGGTTATGGGTCTGTTCAGGCTTTCTATTTCTTCCTGGTTCAGTTGTGGTAGTTTATATGTCTCTAGGAATGCATCCATTTCTTCCAGATTGTCAAATTTGTTGGCATAGAGTTGCTCATAATATGTTCTTATAATTGTCTGTATTTCTTGGGTGTTAGTTGTGATCTCTCCTCTTTCATTCATGATTTTATTGATTTGGGTCCTTTCTCTTTTCTTTTTGATAAGTCTGGCCAGGGGCTTATCAATCTTATTAATTCTTTCAAAGAACCAGCTCCTAGTTTTGTTGATTTGTTCTATTGTTTTTTTGGTTTCTATTTCATTGATTTCTGCTCTGATCTTTATGATTTCTCTTCTCCTGCTGGGTTTAGGGTTTCTTTCTTGTTCTTTCTCCAGCTCCTTTAGGTGTAGGGTTAGGTTGTGTACCTGAGACCTTTCTTGTTTCTTGAGAAAGGCTTGTACCGCTATATATTTTCCTCTCAGGACTGCCTTTGTTGTGTCCCACAGATTTTGAACTGTTGTATTTTCATTATCATTTGTTTCCATGAATTTTTTCAATTCTTCTTTAATTTCCTGGTTGACCCATTCATTCTTTAGAAGGATGCTGTTTAGTCGCCATATATTTGGGTTCTTTCCAAATTTCCTCTTGCGATTGAGTTCTAGCTTCAGAGCATTGTGGTCTGAAAATATGCAGGGAATGATCCCAATTTTTTGATAACAGTTAAGACCTGATTTAGAACAAAGGATGTGATCTATTCTGGCGAATGTTCCATGTGCACTAGAGAAGAATGTGTATTCTGTTGCTTTGGGATGAAATGTTCTGAATATATCTGTGATGTCCATCTGGTCCAGTGTGTCATTTAAGGCCTTTATTTCCTTGTTGATCTTTTGCTTGGATGATCTGTCCATTTCAGTGAGGGGAGTGTTAAAGTCCCCTACTATTATTGTATGATTGTCGATGTGTTTCTTTGATTTTGTTATTAATTGGTTTATATAGTTGGCTGCTCCCACGTTAGGGGCATAGATATTTACAATTGTTAGATCTTCTTGTTGGACAGATCCTTTGAGTATGATATAGTGTCCATCTTCATCTCTTATTATAGTCTTTGGTTTAAAATCTAAGTGATCTGATATAAGGATTGCCACTCATGCTTTCTTCTGATGTCCATTAGCATGGTAAATTCTTTTCCACCCCCTCACTTTAAATCTGAAAGTGTCTTCGGGTTTAAAATGAGTTTCTTGTAGGCAACATATAGATGGGTTTTGTTTTTTTATCCATTCTGATACCCTGTGTCTTTTGATTGGGGCATTTAGCCCATTAACATTCAGGGTAACTATTGAGAGATATGAATTTAGTGCCATTGTATTGCCTGTAAGGTGACTGCTATTGTATATTGTTTCTGTTCCTTTCTGATCTACTACTTTTAGGTTCTCTCTTTGCTTAGAGGACCCCTTTCAATATTTCCTGTAGAGCTGGCTTGGTGTTTGCAAATTCTTTCAGTTTTTGTTTGTCCTGGAAGCTTTTAATCTCTCCTTCTATTTTCAATGATAGCCTAGCTGGATATAGTATTCTTGGCTGCATGTTTTTCTCGTTTAGTACTCTGAATATATCATGCCAGCTCTTTCTGGCCTGCCAGGTCTCTGTGGATAAGTCTGCTGCCAATCTAATATTTTTACCATTGTATGTTACAGACTTCTTCTCCCGGGCTGCTTTCAGGATTTTCTCTTTGTCACTAAGACTTGTAAATTTGACTATTAGGTGACGGGGTGTGGACCTATTCTTATTGATTTTGAGTGGGGTTCTCTGAACCTCCTGGATTTTGATGCTTGTTCCCTTTGCCATATTGGGGAAATTCTCTCCAATAATTCTCTCCAATATACCTTCTGCTCCCCTCTCTCTTTCTTCTTCTTCTGGAATCCCAATTATTCTAATGTTGTTTCGTCTTATGGTGTCACTTATCTCTCGAATTCTGCCCTCGTGGTCCAGTAGTTGTTTGTCCCTCTTTTGTTCAGCTTCCTTATTCTCTGTCATTTGGTCTTCTATATCGCTAATTCTTTCTTCTGCCTCATTTATCCTAGCAGTGAGAGCCTCCATTTTTGATTGCACCTCATTAATAGCTTTTTTGATTTCAACTTGATTAGATTTTAGTTCTTTTATTTCTCCAGAAAGGGCTTTTATATCTCCCGAGAGGGTTTCTCTAATATCTTCCATGCCTTTTTCGAGCCCAGCTAGAACCTTGAGAATCGTCATTCTGAACTCTAAATCTGACATATTACCAATGTCTGTATTGATTAGGTCCTTAGCCTTTGGTACTGCCCCTTGTTCTTTTTTTTGTGGTGAATTTTTCCGCCTTGTCATTTTGTCCAGATAAGAGTATATGAAGGAGTAAGTAAAATACTAAAAGGGTGGCAACAACCCCAGGAAAATATGCTTTAGCCAAATCAGAAGAGATCCCAAATCGTGAGGGGGGGGGGAAAGGGGATAAAAAGAGGTTCAGAAAGAAAAAAAAAAAAAAAAGAAAAAAGAAAAAAGAAAAAAGAAACAAATAAAAAAAAGAAAACCAATAATGAAAAAAATATAAAAAGGAAAAAATATATATATATATTAGATAAACTAGTTAAAAAACGTTAAAAAAGAAAAGGGTAAAAGTTTAAAAAAATTTAGCAGAAGAAGAGAAAAAAATTGAAAAAGAAAAAAAAAAATTAAATTAACTGCAAGGCTAAAGAATCATGGGGAGAAAGCCATGAGTTCCGTGCTTTGCTTTCTCCTCCTCTGGAATTCCGGTGCTCTCCTTGGTATTGAAACCGCACTCCTCGTAAGTGAACTTGGTCCTGGCTGGGTTTCTTGTTGATCTTCTGGGGGAGGGGCCTGTTGTAGTGATTTTCAAGTGTCTTTGCCCCAGGCGGAGTTGCACCGCCCTTACCAGGGCCTGGGCTGAGTAATCTGCTCGGGTTTGCTTTCGGGAGCTTTTGTTCCCTGAGCGCTTTCCGTAGAGTCCGGAGGACGGGAAGGAAGATGGCGGCCTCCCAGTCTCCGGCCCGGAGGAGCGGAGAGCTCGGGGTCCCACTCCTCAGTGCGCCCTCAGGGAACAGCGTCCAATTACTCCCGTCTGCCTGGCCTCCGGCCGCGCTCCGAGCCGACCGAGCCTGCGAGCGGTTCAAGGTAAGCCCGAGCTGTGAGCTCACTCCTCGGCTCCGTCTCTGTAGCCGGCTTCCCTGTTCTAATACCTGCGAGCTCTGCGACACTCAGACACCCCGATCCTTCTGTGACCCTGCGGGACCTGAGGCCACACTGGCCCCGCGTGGGCTTCACCCCAGTTAAGCCTCTGGAGCGATGTCCCTCAGCGGAACAGACTTTTAAAAGTCCCGATTTTGTGCTCCGTTGCTCCGCCGCTTGCCGGGAGCCGGCCCCTCCCCCCGGGGTCTCTTCCCGTCCCTTTGGATTCACTTCTCCGCCAGTCCTACCTTTCAGCAAGTGGTTGATTTTCTGTTTCTAGAATTGCTGTTCTTCTTCTCTTCGATCTCCCGTTGGATTTGTAGGTGTTTGCAATCTTTAGATAAGCTATCTAGCTGATCTCCCGCAACCTGAAGTAGTCTCAGCTGCTACTTCTCCGCCATCTTGACTCCTCCCCCACATTTCCTGATTTTAATGCAAAAGAACTAATAACAAATCATTGATGATTTTAGAATAACCAAGCCACTGGGGAAAATACTACATAAGTCTTATTATCATGGATAGAACAATCTGTTATGTTGCATAAAAGAATTATTGGAATACATCAACAGATGCATTCTGAAAGAATGCACAGCCATAATTTTAGTTTTTCCTTTTTTAATCTAAATGCATTATACTAAGAAATGTGAATAAAGCCAAATGTGGAGACAGATTAGTAAAGTTAATAAAAAAGAATAAGTATTTAGGATATTAAAAATGCATACATATATGGAGCTTATATGTAAGTACTATTTATAGGCAATGCACTGAACAATAGACAAAGCTGTGTAATATAATAAAAATATAGGATAATAGATATAAGAAGATGAATATAATGACAAACACATAAATTTAAAGATCTAGGTATGTATAACCTTCCCTGCCAGGAATAAGCTTTTTAAAACATAAACAGAAAATTAAGTAAGCAACCCATTGATTAAATTCCCCAACTGTATTAACAAAAAGAGAAATAAATATTCCATATTATAAGTATAATTAGGACTATCATTACAGTCATAATAAATTAAAAATAATTAGGTTTTATACAAAACATAGCATATTGATGAATTAATAATTTTCAAAGTTATTTTTAAAACATGTAATATGCAAAAAATACACAGATATTCCTGGACTTAGACATATGAGTGATATATTATTCTTGGGTGCTATCACTTTAAAGAACAATCTGTTGAAGCTGTTATCCATTATTTCTGTCTTCTCATGTTCAGCTCCACTTTTAGAACCACTCTTTCTAGATATTCATCCCTGGAACTCCTTTGAAATTGCACTAATCATTATCACTGAAAGTTTGCACAATCATCCAGTGGATCTCTTTATTTCCTTTTACTGATCAGCACAATTATTAGCTTTTCATTAACTTAAACAAATATTTCCCAAATACATGCTGCATGGAAATAATACTCTAGTAGAGTGAAATAAAACAAAAGGTAGGAAAAATAAGATTCATTAGAAAAAGAAAAATTCTTAACATTAAGTAATGTATGTAATATAATCTTAGAAAATCCATTCCAAGTCCTTTATATGTATAAACTCAGTTGAATATCATCTTTTTCTAAATAGCAAAAATTCTATCATGAACTGATATTGGCATTTCTGAAGTTTTATTGTTATAAACTACCAAATAACTAAAACATTTGTTGATTCACTAATTTTCTTAAAAAATATATGTCCAATATCTCATATGTCTATTCATTAAAAATAAGAAAAAATAATAAAACCAAACAAAAAATATATTCCCATATTCAAAGGCTTTAGTTTTATAGACCACTAGGTCAAATCTATATTAAGGCTCACATTAGTCCTTATTATTAATTCTATTATAGGAAATTGTTCATTCCTTTATTATGAAATCCATAATTGCAGGCATTAAATATCACATCAAGTTACGATTTAATAACAATATATTTGTGAATCTTTATCAATATACTTTGCTGTTACTTTTAAAGAATGATGCTCTCTGATTCATAAACAGACTTATTTAAAGCTTTTAAAAACCTAGATTGTTGCTTTCTTTGTTTTGTTGATATTGATACAAATATATTGACATAAACTAGCAAAAAATGTTGAATTTCCCTCATAAAAGATTGAAATTCTGAAAACCATTCTACCAAATAAATAAATAAAAAGAAAAAAAAAAGCCTGACCTTATGAAATTATATCCAGTTTCCATAGCCTCAGATATAGGGATTTGAAGCTAAACCTTTGAACGTTGGTTTGCTTTATTTTATAGAACTTGATTTCTTAGCACTTGAAGTTATGCCACTCCATTCATTATAATCAGCCTGACATATAGTTTTATTTTTCTTTTCAGGATAACTTTCAACTGAAACTCATTTTTTATTTGATAGTGGATATTGCTGAATCATTCTTTTAAAGAATGTGTCCTGAGATATAGAGTAATAGCCTCAGGTTCTTTGGTCTTTAACACTTCTTTTCCTTTTCTGTTAAAATAGCAACTTCTAAAAAGCTTCTCAATTTTAAATTAAAGAGCAACAAAATTTTATATGTACCACAATGTATATATGTATGTTAAGTATCTATAGGAGTTTTTAAATCTCTTAACTGTCTTTTGCTTGTGTCTCATCATGGAGAAAATTGAAGTAATTAACATCTAAGTTTTAAGTCTTTTTAATACCAAACCTATGCTAAATATATTAAGAAAACATAGAAAAACTTGTTTAAATACCAAAGAACTCTTTGCTAATGAGAAAGAATGATAAGTAAAGTCACATTTGAGATGCTAGTTCACAGACAATATTTTTTAATAAAAAGAGACTTTAAATAGTAAACATTAATTTCTGAATATATATCTCTCACTTTGATTTCCTCATAGAGCCTGTACACTTTTATTAAGTGATTATTATACAGATGAAATTGTGCCTTAGTCTATTTCAACTTTCTTAATATTAGTGCATGTCTAAAGTAAAAAGAAAAGTTCTAATGATAATCTGATTTAAACTGTCAATGTAGAAAAATATTTCAACATAAAAAGTGGATTATTTTATTCTTTGAAATAAATTATGTGTTTTGAAGTTTAGAAACAGAAAAACCATGATTCATAGTTTAACCAGAAGAGCAATTACAGATTTCTAGACTTTAAAAATTAATGTGTGGGGATATAGAAGCTTTTCTACTAAGATCTGGAACAAGGCAAAAATGTCCCCTCTCACCACTCCTTTTCAGCATTGCACTGGAATTACTAGTTAATGCAATATGGTAAGAAAACAGGAAGTATGATAATAGAGGTGGAAGAAATAAAACTGTCTTTGTGTAAAGATAACACGATTTTGTCTGTAGAACACCCAAAAGAATGAAAAACAAAAATCTCCTATAACTAATAAGGAATTACAGCAAAGCTGAAGGACACAAGGTTAATACACAAAATATACAGAAGTCATCAAACTTCCATATACAAACTGATTCTAAAGTTTATGTAAAAAGGCCAAAGACTCAGAATGTTCAACACCAATTGAAGAAGAACAAAGTTGGGAGACTAAGATCACCCAAATTTGAGACTAAATATAAAAGTGCAGAGATAGTGTAACATATGTACAGAAATGGTTGCAAAAGACTAGACCAGCAGATCAATGGAATGGAATAAGAAATACAGAAATAGACCAATATAAATCTAGTCAACTGATACTTAATAAAGGAGCAAGGCTATATAATGGGGAAAAGGCAGTCTTTTCAACAAATGCTGTTGGACAAAGCAGACATTTACATGTAAAAACAAATAAATCTAGACAGAGCGCTTACACCCTTCACAAAATTAAGTCAAAATGGAAAATAAAAATGTAAAATGTGAAACTATGAAAATCCTAGAATAAATGTGATAGCATAGAAGAAAACTTAGATGATTCTAGGTATAGTGATACAACACCAAATGAATGATCCATGAAAGAAATAAATGAAAAGTTGGACTTGATTAAAAAGCAAAATGAAACAAAACAAAAAACAAATGAAAAAATAAATAAAAACACACTTTTGACAGAATGAAAAGTCAAGCTACAAAATGGGGAAAAATTCTTGCAAAAAAAACATCTGATAAAGGACTATTATCCAAAATGTACAAGGAATTCTTAAAACTCAGCAAGAGGAAAACAAATTACCCACTTAAAAGAGTGGAACGAAGACCTTAACAGACACCTCACCAAAAAAACAAAAATGGATGGTAAATAAGAAAATGAAGATGCTCCAATCATATGTTATTAGGGAAATGTAAATTAAGATAATGAGATACACTACACACCATTCAGAATAGCCAAAATTCAGAATGCTGACAATACCAAATGCTGGTGAGTATGTAGAGCAATAAGAACTCTCATTCACTGCTGGTGGGAAATAGTCACTTTGCAAGAGAGTTTAAAATTTTCTTATAGAACTAAACATACTCTTATAATCTGATTAAGCAATCACATTCTTTGGTATTACCCAGGGAATTGAAAACTTCTGTCTACACAAAAACCTGCACATGGTAGCATATGGCAGTTTAATTCATAATTGCCCTGCTGCTTGCATATTCATGCCATGATTTCCATCATTCTCCGATTTGGTGGAACTGTGGTCCTCAGTATGAGAAATCTTCTGAATATGTTTGCAATTTTTAGTAAAACCAACACAGAGCAGATAGAACAAATATCATAGACAGTTAGACATCAACATAACCTTCAGCATGGTCTGACAGTTTTTGACCGTGGAGCATACTATGTTATGGATATTGACAGGCTTTTTTTCTTTTTTTTTTTTTCCCCTAAAAATCCCCAATAATTGGTTTGAATTTTCTAAATGAAATCTCATCATTCTGCAGATCAGTAGATCTCATTTAAAAAAAAACAAAAAGAACCAAACAAAATCCTTTGGGCAATCAGATGTAATTTTGTTTTCTTGAATAGTTGTGACTGGTGTTTTTTCAATATTTCTTGTATTGAACATAGCAATTCACATCATACCAATTTGAAAAATAATGAATTTCTTTCTTATTGGCTTCCTTTTTGTCCCTTTTTGTAAGCCACTTGTTCTTATGAAACTGGGTATTATTTTTTTAAGATTCACACAATAGGAAGCTCACTACAGGACTCTGAATAAAAGCTCAGAAAACAATACTTATTTTTTATGTCCAGCTACAATTCAAAAGAGCAGAGTTTTCCATTACTTGATAATTTCAGGGCAACTGTGTTGAAAATATGTACCATATTCTTTTGTGATGGGTAGTTCTTTAACATAAGACATAATGTTTTTCATGGGTTTAATTATTTATCCTATTTATCCATTCATGAATAACTCTAAATTTTACTTTATTCCTAGTATATTAAATTTTGTTTCTTCCCTTCATCTCAACTTGGGTATTTAAATAATATCTTTCTCCTTTCCATGTTATTCTAAGTAGTTCTTTATTTGTATTATTTATTACACAACTCTGGCTATTGTACACATTCACTATTTTTCTTTTCTCTAATCAACTTTACCTTTGTTTTATTGTTTTCTTTGATGATAATTAGAATATTTTTTACTGAAAATAAACTATGCTTCAAAATTATTTAGACTCTAAGGAAAATATGCTATATGTCTTAAGAATTCAAGATAATTAGTAATATTCACGCTGATTGATTCAGTGACTCAAAGATTTTATCAAGAAACCAAATTCTTTCCACCCTACAGTATTAGTGGTCCCTTTATTCCCTACATTGTAGCAAAATGACAAGGGCAATTCCAACCATTGCAAGCAGAATCAGTAGTATTCTGACAAAAAAAAATTGCATGTTTTCCTATGGCTTTTCTTAGCATTTTATTGGCTAGAATTGACATATATCCATTCTGTAACAAATAAGTGGGAAAAGAATTGGAAATGCTTCATTTAGTAGCCCCCCCACAACTTGGTCCCAAAGCCATTTTTTTTTTTTAAGCATGGAGTTCCTTAAGGAAGAGAAAATATCTGAAGCATCAGCTATTATGGTAAAGACTAGATGTTTTGTAGGTAATCAGTAAGATCTAAGATATTTTCTTTTCCTAGAATTCTCTTACATTTCTTAATTTTTTTCTGTTGATTAATTGAGAGACATCATCAGTACCATCATTACTTGTTATTACTTAAGAAAAATTTTAATTGTCATTTTCTAATAAGTAAATTTTCTAAAGTGTGGATTTCAATACATAGTGCTATAATTATTTCCAAATAACCTGTAATAACAACTATGACTAAATATTATGTGAAGATTCATTTTGGAAATTATGACTCGATAGAGTTACACATATATAAGTATATGCATATAAATGTATGTATACTTACATATATGCATATAATAAACTATATGTATATATACCCACCTATGAAATTATTTTATCATCTCTTAGATATTGCATTTATTTCTTAAAGATTTTTATTTACTTATTTGATAGATAGAGAAAGAGAACACAAGCAGGGGGAGCAGCAGGCAGAGGGAAAGGGAGAAGCAGACTCCCGGCTGAGTGGGGAACCTGATGCAGGTCTCAATCCCAGGACCCAGAGATTAGAACCTGAGCCAAAGGCAGACACTTAATCCACTGAGCCACCCAGGAATCCCAGATACTGCATTTCTTTGTGTTTTGCTGTAAGTGTCCCTTTAACTGTTTAATATATTACAAATTTATTAGGTGTATTTAATTTCTAATTTTTAAAAATCACTCTAGATTTTGTGACTTAGTACAACATATAATCTATGTTAAGAATGTCTCAAAAGTGATTGAGATAAAGGATGCATTTCTCTTTTTCTAAAAACAATGATGTATAATGCAGATTCCATTGCAATAGTGACTGAAATGGGAAGGCCCTGCTTCTGTCCTGTTCAGTTCCAGTGCAATTCTATCCCCTAAATTCAGATGGAATCCATCTGGTCTGCTCTTCAGCATATATGTTTCTAAAGAAAATGGCAACTGGACTATCCACAGACAGAAACTCAGCAGTCCCTTGGTCTTGTAGTGCAGATCCTCTGAAAACAGCATTCCCTTCCTCTATCCTTGGCACACACTCTATTCCCATTTCTAGGAACTCCAGCATGTTTAATAACACATCCTCTATAATTTTATTTTATAATATATATAATACATTTAGGGGCAGAGAAAATTCTTAATATTCTACTCTACCACTCTGGAGTTTGACAGAACATAAGTGCAATTTGAGAATAAGAAGAGTTTTATCTCAACTCATCTAACAAAACACCTACCCCAACTGGTCTAGTTTGTTATACCATGGTAAGCAGGGAAAATATGCTAAATTCTTGCTGATTACTTGGGTCTCATCTAAATCAAGATTCACATTCTCTTTACCTCAAGGTAAGAGGCTGTGGGAGGCCTCCTTAGTGACCTTTGACTCTCATACTAAGGCCAAATATTAACAGGAACTAGTGCCTACACGTTCATATCTTACAATGTTATTTTCTCTAAAAACTAATATACTTCCCCAAAATTTGAAGTATCACCAACTCCAAAATTCAATGGTTAACCAATAAATATTTTTATTTCATAAATCTCTGCTTAAGATTTCTTTTGTTCCTCAAAATAGCAAAGTTATAAAAAAAAATCCAGACCTTTTTTATAAAATGAAGTTTTTTTCTGGATTTCCTCAATTCAGTAAAAAGCAGTTCCTTCAAGTTGACGAAGCCAGACACTAAGAAATTCATCTAAAAATTTCCATCTTTCTAAATTTATACTCATCCACCAGTTTTTAGAAATTTTCTTCCTAAAAAACAAAAACAAAAAGAAAGAAGAAAAGGAAAAAGAATTTTACTTCTTTGTGTCCTCCTGCTTGCCCACGCTATGGCTAAGGAACCTATTAATTTACAATCCACACAGTAACTAAAAGCAATATTGAGATGTTACCCTCCCCAACTTAAAATCCTTCACATGGAGTCCAAAATCATGAACACATGTTTCACATGATATAGCCATTGTTATCTTATCTAAACTCCTTTTGTGAGAATTGTCTTTGTTCTATGATTCACTCTTTTCAATTTTCTTTTTGGTCTTTGATATTAATGTTCTTCTTCAGTTCTCAACCTCCCCTATATGTTATATGTCTAGAATCCTTACTCACTCCTATCTCCAAATCTTTGTTCATTTAATCCTATTTATCTGTCTTGTTTCAGCTTAAGAAACACTCTTCTTTGCACAGTTGCAAATATGTGATTAATTGTATGTAATATATTTTTTTAAGATTTTATTTATTTATTTGACAGACAGAGATCACAAGTAGGCAGAGAGGCAGGCAGAGAGAGAGGAGGAAGCAGGCTCTCTACCTAGCAGAGAGCCCGACGTGGGGCTCGATCCCAGGACTCTGGGATCATGACCTGAGCTGAAGGCAGAGGCTTTTAACCCACTGAGCCACCCAGGCGACCCTATGTAATATTTTTTAATGTCTGTTTTCCCACTTTAATAAGACACAGAATGTTTCTGACTTGTTCTCTAATCTTCCCTGAGTATTAATTACAGTGTATAGGAAAATGCTTAGTAGTTTTTTATATTGTTACTAATCAAGAGAAAATGTGTGTTGGGAGTCCTGAGTTATTCAACTATGGCAACTACATTTATTAAAATAAAATTTATTGCTCTCTATAGCCACCTCAATTTTGGCATTAAGATTTCTTAAATTTATCAGTCTTTGTTTTCTAGAATAATGTACTTACAAAGTCATTTGTATTACTTAACATAAAAGTATATTCCAAGGTATAAAATATCTTGGAAATTAACTACATGATTTCTTGAGATGGATGATGGGCAACTGAGAAAGCATAAACTGTAACTTCTATGTTGCTTGGGGGTGAGGAATGGAACTTTAGAAATATGAAGCTATGTGAGAAACAGGAATTTTCACTAGCTGATCAGAGAAAACATCATTTGTGTATGTAATATAATATGTACTCAGAGAAAACTGTTTAATATATTTTAGCAGTAATATAAGTATATAGAAGAGTAAGTCTGTAAGCAAAATTCACACTCAGACATTTGCTCATGAGAATCTTAAAGAGAGTAGGATTGAGAGATACTTGAAAAAAAATTAACACAAAATGAAGTGTTAAATTTTCAGTCATTAAAATTAATATAATTTAGTGATTATGTGATGAGTCAAAATGTCAACAAATATTGATCATGGTCCTTTACCTGAATAAAGCACAGATATGACACACTGGTTTAAAATATGGGACTGAGACATAAACAAAATGACACTGAAAGGATTATAGGGAAAGACCTGTGACTTGTAAGGGATTAATTATTGCCATATTTCAGACAATATCACCACTTCAGTTTAACATAAAAAATGCTGATTCATGAATAATTTACAATATTCACAGTGATACAACAGCAGTCTTTCCAGACAATTGTAAATCTAAAGTGAAAGATTTTAAGACCTAATAAGGGTAACTTGAAAAGCATATTTATGGTGTGCTGTCATAATTTCATAACTCAGAAAAGATATATGATCCTTTCAACAGGCATCTTTTTATTTTATAAAATCACATTAGATCTTAATCAGTTATGATGTTAAACCTTATCACATTCTGACATGTATTGTGATTAGAGCATATATGTTTTCTGTAAATAACTTGTGAGAGGCTTAAGGAATTGAACTGCATCTTACTCATTTTTTATGTCACATAGTACTTTTTATGTGAGGGATTCAAAATATTTTGAATATTTAAATATGGAAAGAAATAGTGTAGAATTGAGATTCTAAGGAGCAATTAAGTTTTATAAAAATTCTCTTTAGAAAAATAGAAGATTTCTATAACCAATGCCTTTTAGCTGAAGACTTTCAGAAATATTAAATTTATACAAAACCATCATTACACTAAGATAAGGTAAACATTTGTTTGTGAAGTTCTTGCTCCAAAGTATTATATTTAATTAAAACCAAATTATAAAGAAAAGGAATGGGACAATACATAAGTTCCATTTTAACCCACAATTCTTTGAAATAAAATTTACAGTATAAATGTATATAGATGGTGTAAAGGAGAAAAAATAAATGTTTACTGAGATTATATTTTCACCCAAAAGAAAGTCATTCTTAGCTGAGTAGTCACCAATTAATTATAGTTTAATATACTGCAAACAATAGTATTACAAATTTGATATTGTATTTCATAAGAAAAGTATATATTTGGTCATTCAGATGATACCTATTTTGTCTTCCTATGCAATACCTGGTTCACAGTTCTAAAATCCCTTGGAATTTCCTAAGTGTGGAGAGTGATAAAAGTACTTTTATTATTCCTTTTTTAAAAGATTTATTTATTGGAGAAAGAGAGAGAGAGAGGTGGGGGGAGAGGGATAGAGGGTGAGGGAGAGAATCTTAAGCAGAATCTGTGCTGAATGTAGAACTCAATGTGGGGCCCAATCTCAAAACCCTGAGATCATGACATAATCTAAAACCAAGAGTTGGAGGCTTAACTAATTGAGTCACCATTTATTGTTCTAATGAGGTAACTCTGGGAACTGCTAAGGATGGTGACGTCTGGGTGCCAGTGGAGCTAACAATGTGATTACAGGTTAGAATTTTTAGTTCCACTCCTCAGCCTCCAGGGAGAAGGTAAGGGCTTGAGATTGAGTTCAATCACCAATGGTCAATGACTTAATCAATAATTCCTTTGTAATAAAGCCTCCTTAAAACCTCAAAAGGACAGGGTTCAAAGAGGTTTCTATTTGGTGAACTCTTGGAGATTGGGGAAAGTGGCATGCTGGAGAGAATGTGGAAGTTCTGTGCCCCATCCCATGTACATTGACCTTTGCATGTCTTCTGTGTGGCTATTCCCTTTTACGATAAATCAATAATCTAATAAGTAAAGTGTTTCTCTGAGTTTTGTGAGTCACTGTAGAGGAGTCATGGGAACCTCAAATTTATAGCCAGTAGGTTAGAAGTACAGGTGATAGCCTGGACTTGCAATTGACATCCTGAATTGGAGTCGGTTGTTGTAACTTCCAATTTGTAACCATTCCATCAGAAGCGTAGGTAGTAATTTGGGGTGGTGACTAACATTAAAGTGAGATGGCAGGAAGCCTTATGAGACTGAGCTCTTAACCTGTGGAATCTGATGAAAACTCTGGGTGGATATTATCAGAATTGAGCTGAATTGTAGGAAACTCAGCTGGTGTGCCAGCATTACTTGTTGGTGTAGGTAAATTTCCCCTCACACACATACATATTGGAATTGGGCCCAAGAACACAAAATAATAAGAAATTTCATTTTTGATGTTATGATTAAATAAGATAATTCAATATCTAAATATGTGTTTAATAAAAATCTTATAAAATAAAAAGAAAGCTTTCCTATATAAAATATACACCTGATAAAGTCATAGCAGAGAGGGAATTTGACTGGCAACCAGTTAGATAGTAATTTAATGTTTATTTTATCCCTCTTGGGTAGAATTATAAGCTATAGTATTATAGTTTATTCACTTTACACTATTTAAGCTTCCCTTAGGTATTGACATTCTATTTAAATAGAATAAAATTTTCATTTGTTCTTTGATATTATCTTTATTAACTTTATACAAAACAGCTAAATGCCCAATGTACATAGAAAATTACTGACATTCATGGTTTTGAAAGATTAATTCTAATACTTCATTGCAGCGCACTGCACAATGAGGAAGTAAAATGAGCTTCATGATTCCTAGACACCATCATGAATACATTAGAAATACTTATATATCTTCCAGGCAGTTGATAAACTTTTTTTTAATTTAAACTCAATTACCAAACATATAGTACAACATTAATTTCAAAAGTAGAGTTCAATAATTTATCAGTTGTATATAACACGCAGTGCTCATCACATCATGGGCTCACATTAATACCCATAACCCACTTACCCCATTTCTTGACCAGCCTCCACTCTAGCAACCTTTAGTTTGTCTCCTCTAGTTAAGGGTCTCTCATGGTTTGTCTCCCTCTCTGATGACTTCCCATTCGGTTTCCCCTCCCTTCCCCTACGATCCTCTGCACTGTTTCTTATATTCCACATGTGAGTGAAATCAAATGATAACTGTCTTTCTCTCATTGACTTATTTCTCTCAGCATTATACCCTCCAGTTCCATCTACGTTGATGTAAATGATAAGTATTCATCCTTTCTGATGTCTGAGTAATATTTTAATTTATACACACACACACACACACATATATATGTAAAATCACTCCTATATGCAAATATATATATGTAAATATATATATTTATAATTGTGTGTGTGTATATGTGTGTGTGTGTGTGTGTGTGTATATATATTTATATATATTTAGTAAAATCACTCTTCTTTATCCATTCATCTTTTGATGGACATATGAGGTCTTTCCATAGTTTTGCTATTATGGACATTGCTGCTATAAACATTGGGGTGCATGTGCCCCTTTGGATCATTTTTGATTTGCATTTTTGGGGTAAATACCTAGTAGTGCAATTGCTGGGTCACAGGGTAGCTCTATTTTTAACTTCTTGAGGAAACTTTGTACTGTTTTCCATAGTGGCTCTACCAGCTTGTATTCCCACCAACAGTGTAAGAGAGTTCCCCTTTCTCTACATTCTCTCCGACATTTTTTTTTCCCTCTCTTGTAAATTTTAGCGATTCTGACTCCTGTGAGGTGGTATCTCATTGTCCTTTTGATTTGTATTGCCTTGATGTCAAGTGATGTGGAGCATTTTTTCATATGCTTGTTGGCTATTTGGATGACTTCTTTGGAGAAATGTCTCTTCATGTCTTTTTCTCATTTCTTGACTGGGTTATTTGTTTTTTGGGGTGTTGAGTTTGGTAAGCTTTTATAGATCCTGGATGCTAAAAATATCACTTTACAAAAATGGCAGGCAAGCTGGACATGGGGGAAATGGTGAGTTCCAGCAAGGCCAAGCTGAAGAAAATGGAGGTGCAGGAGTAAAACACACTGCTGACCAAAGAAACCATTGAGCAGGAGAAGTAGAATGAAATTTCCTAAGAAGCTAGAGGATCCCCACCCTGTCATCTTCAAGACACTCCAGTTGTGATGTGGAGGAAGAATAGCCATCAACAAGATGCATATAAGCAAGTGGCACTGTGAACCTGGGCACTCTGAGCTGATGCCACCAGCCTGCAGGTCTCTGAGGGACCCCCCCCCCACACACACACATGCACAACAATCAGACTGCCAAATTCTCTGGTTTTCTCTAAGATATTATAGCAAATTATTTGCATGATTAAAGAAAAAATCATACATGATGGCAAAAAAACATACATGATGGCAAAACCAAACAAATAAACAAATAAAAAACACATGTGGCTGTACAATTTTCCCAACACCATTTGTTGAAGACTGTCTTTTTTACATTAGATATCCTTTCCTGCTTTGTCAAAGATTAGTTGACCATAGGGTTGAGGGTATATTTCTGGTTCTCTATTTTTTCCATTGATCTATGTGTCTGTTTTTATCCCAGTACCATACTGTCTTGATGATTACAGCCTTGTAATAAAGCTTTAAGTCCGTCATTGTGATGCTACCAACTTTGGTTTTCTTTTTCAATGTTCCTCTGGCTATTCAGGGTCTTTTCTGGTTCCATACAAATCTTAGGATTATTAGTTCCAGCTCTGTGAAAAATGCTGATGGTATCTTGATAGGGTTTGCTTTGAATGTGTAGATTGTCCTGGGTAGCATAACATTTTTATAATTTTATTTTATTTTTCAGTGTTCCAAGATTCATTATTTATGGACCACACCCAGTATGTATTCTTCCAATACATGAGCATTGAATTTTTTTTCATTTCTTTGTGTCTTCCTCAATTTATTTCACAAGTGTTATGTAATTTTTATTTTTTTTAATTTTTTATATTTTATTTATTTATTTGACAGAGAGAGAGACCACAGTAGGCAGAGAGGCAGGCACAGAGAGAGGGGGAAGCAAGCTCCCTGCTGAGCAGAGAGCCCCGATGCGGGCCTTAATCCCAGGACCCTGAGATCATGACCTGAGCCGAAGGCAGAGGCTTAGCCCACTGAGCCACCTAGGCGCCCTTATGTAATTTTTAGAGTATAGATCCTTTACCTTTTGCTTAGGATTATTTCTAGGTATCTTATGGTTTTGGAGGCAATTGTAAATGGGATTGATTCCTTAATTTCTCTTTTTTCTGCCTCATTGTTAGTGTACAGAAATGCAACTGATTTCTGTGCATTCGTTTTATATCCTGCCATGTTGCTGAACACATGTGGTTTTTTTGAGACCTGTATAAGTTCTAGGAATTTTGGGGTGGAATCTTTTGGGTTTTCCACATAAAATAAGAGTTAGAATTTGAATATGTCTTTGCTAATTTGAATGCTTTTTATTTCTTTTTGTTGTCTGATTGCTGCTGGTAAGACTTCTAATACTATGTTGAGCAAAGTAGTGACAGTAGGCATCGCTGTCATGTTCCTGAACTTAGGAGGAAACGAGAATGATATTTGCTTTTTGTGGGCTTTTTGTAGATGGCTTTTATGATATTGGGTTATGGCCCCTCTATCCTTACACTGTGGAGAGTTTTAATCAAGAAAGAATGCTGCATTTTGTCAAATGCTTTTTCTGCATCTCTAGAGAGGATCATATGTTCTCATTCTTTCTTTCATTACTATGATGTATCACATTGATTGATTTGTGAATGTTGAGCCACCCTTGCAGCACAGGAATTAATCCCACTTGGTCATGGTGAATAATCCTTTTAATGTACTCTTGTATCCTATTGGCTAGTATCTTGGTAAGAATTTTGCCATTCATATTCATTCATCAGGAATGTTTATCTATAAATCTTCTTTTTTGGTGAGGTCTTTGTCTGGTTTTGGGACAAAGGTAGTTCTGGTCTCATAGAAGAGTTTGGAAGTTTTCCTTCCATATCTATTTTTGAAACAGCTTCAGAAGAATAGGTATGATTTCTTCTTTAAATGTTTGGTAGAATTCCCCTGAGAAGCTATCCAGCCCTGGACTCTTGTTTGTTCAGATATTTTTTATTACTGCTTCAATTTCCTTGCTGGTTATGGGTCTGTTCAGGCTTTCTATTTCTTCCTTTTTCAGTTTTGGTATTTTATAAATTTCCAGGAATGCATCCATTTCTTCCAGATTGTCAAATTTGCTGGTATATAGTTGCTCATAATATGTTCTTATAATTGTATTTTCATGGCGTTGGTCGTGATCTCAGCTCTTTTATTCATGATTATATTAATTTGGGTCCTTTCTCTTTCCTTTTTGATAAGTCTGTCTAGGGGTTTATCAATCTTATTAATTCTTTCAAAGAATGAGTTTCTAGTTTCTTGGATCTATTCTGCTGTTCTTCCTGGTTTCTAGTTCATTGATTTCTGCTCTTATCTTTATTATTTCTCTTCTCCTGCTTGGTTTAGACTTGTTTGCTATTCTTTCTCCAGCTCCTTTAAGTGTAAGGTTAGCTTGTGTATTTGAGACTTTTCTAGTTTTTTGAGAAAGGTTTTTATTTCTATGTACTTCCCTCTTAGGACCAATTTGCTGCATCCTAAAGGTTTTGAACAGTTATGTTTGCATTTTTATTTGTTTCCATGAATTTTTTAAGTTCTTTAATTTTCTGGTTGACCCATTCATTCTTTAGTAGGATGTTCTTTAGCTTCCATGTAGTTGAGTTCTTTCCAACTTTCCTCTTGTGATTGAGTTCAAGTTTCAAAACATTGCATTCTGAAAATACACAGACAATGATCCCAATCTTTTGGTACCAGTTGAGACCTGATTTGTGACCCAATATGTGATCTATTCTGGAGACTGTTCCATGTGCACAAGAGAAAAAATGTGTATTCTGTTGCTTTAGGATGTAATGTTCTGTATATAACTGTGAAGTCCATCTGATCCAGTGTGTCATTCAAAGCCCTTGTTTCTTGTTTATCTTCTGCTTAAATGTTCTGTCCATTCCTGTGAGGTGGGTGTTGAAGTCCCCTACTATTATTGTATTATTATTAATGTGTTCCATTAATTTGGTTATTAATTGGTTGATATAATTGTGTGCTCCAAAGGTAGGGGCATAAATATTTATCATTGTTAGATCATCTTGTTGGATAGACCCTTTAAGTATGATATAGTGTCCCTCTTCTTCCCTTATAACAGTCTTTGGCTTAAAAATCTAATTTTTCTAATATGAGGATTGCTAGCCCAGCTTTCTTTTGAGGTCCATTAGCATGACAAATGGTTCACCCCCTCACTTCCTATCTGGAGGTGTCCTTGGTTTTAAATGAGTCTCTTCTAGACAGCATATGGATGGGTCTTGCTTTTTTATCCAATCTAATACCCTGTGTCTTTTAATTGGAGCATTTAGCCCATGTACATTTAGAGTAACTATTGAAAGATATGAATTTATTGCCATGTATTACCTATAAAGTCCCTGTTTATGTAGATTGTCTCTTTTTCTCTGGCCTATGTTACTTTTGGGCTCTCTCTTCGCTTACAGGATCCCTTTTAATACTTATTTCAGGACTGCTTTAGTGATCACAAATTCTTTTAGCTTCTGTTTGTCCTGGAAGCTCTTTATCTCTCCTTACTTTCTGAATGATGACCTTGCTGGATAATGTATTCTTGCCTCCATGTTCTTCTCATTTAATACCCTGAATATATCATGCCAGCTCTCTCTGGCTTGACAGGTCTCTGTGGATAGGTCTGCTGCCAGCCTAATGTTTCTGCACTTGAGGTTAAGAAGCTCTTGCCCTCAGCTGCTTTCAGGATTTTCTTTTCATCTCTGAAATTTTCAAGCTCCCCTATCAGGGTATTGATCTATTTTAATGATTCTGAGGGGGGTTCTCTGTGCATCCTGGACTTGAATGCCTGCTTCCTTCCCCAAGTTATGGAAGCTCTCAGCTATAATTTGCTCAAACGTACCTTCTGTTCCTTTCTTTCTTCTTCCTCTGCAACCCCAATAATTCTAATATTGTTTCACTTTATGGTATCACTGATTTCTCTAAGCCTCCTCTCATGGTCCATTAGTTGCTTTTCTCTCTTTTTCGCAGCTTCCTTTCTTAACATCAACCTGTCTTCTATGTCACTTACTCTTCAGCCTCATTTATTCTAGCTATTAGAGCATTCAATTTAGATTTCATCTCAGTTAAGCATTTTTAATTTAAGCCTGATTAGATTTCATTTCTGCCCTAGGGATTCTCTAGTGTCTTTATGCTTTCTTCAAGCCCAGCTAGTAATTTTATAAATATTATTCTGAATTCTACATCTGACATTTTACTTATATCCATATTGATTAGATCTATGGCAGAAAATACTACCTGTTTCTATTTTTGTTGTTGTGAATTTCTCCTAGTCATTTTGTCCAAGGAATAATAGATGAATGAGAGAATAAAAACAAAAATATCAACCATGACCCCAACAAAATATACACTAGACAAATCTGAAGAGGTCAGAAACAAACAAACAAACAAACAATGGGAAAAAGGTGAATATAATCTCACAGGTGTACAACACAGGGTGATCCATGTGGTCCTGTGTGTATTTTGGTCTATTTATTAGAAGACACTAAATCCAAAAATTGCAAAGAAAGAAAAACTTATATACATACAAAAATAAAATTGAATACATTGAAAGGAAGCAAAAAATGAAGACTACATCTATAAAATGTAAATGTAAAAATGAAAAATTTTTAAAAAGACGTCATAACAAAGAGTTGAGTGATACCTGGATGGCTCAGTCACTTAAGCATCTGCCTTCCACTCAGGTCTTGATCCCAGTGGCCTGGGATCAGCCCTGCATTGAGATCCCTGCTCAGTGGGGTTCTGCTTCTCATTCCCCCTACTCTTGCACTCTTGCTCTCTCTCTCCCTCTCAAATAAATAAGGTCTTTAAAAACAAAACAAAAAAACAAAGTTGATAAAATAAACTAGTTGAAAAGGAGTAAAAAGAAAAGAGAAAAACATTTTTTTTAAAGATTTTATTTATTTATTTGACACAGAGAGATCACAAGTAGGCAGAGAGACAGGCAGAGAGAGAGAGAGGAGGAAGCAGGCTCCCTGCTGAGCAGAGAGCCCTATGCAGGGCTCGATCCCAGGACCCTGGAATCATGACCTAAGCTGAAGGCAGAGTCTTTAACCCACTGAGCCATCCAGGCACATCCAAGAAAAACATTTTTTAACTGAAAGACTAAAGATTCCTGAGGAAAAAACCCCTCAAATTCTATATACTATTATTTCCTAGCATAGGAATTTTCCAGTTCTGAAAAACTGATCCAGTTCTGATCCAAACTTAGTATTCACCTGATGTTCCTTCTGGTCTTCTTGGGGAGGAGGCTGTTGCACTTGTTCTCAGCCGTCTTTGCCTGGACAAAGTTGCACCACTCCTTGCCAGGGGGCCAGGCTCACTGTTAGCTGCTTCAAGTTGCTCTATGTGGCTTTTGTTCCCTGAAGGTTTTTCACACAGCTTACAAAAAGCAGTCACTTTCTATTTGTAGAATTGCAGCAATTCTTTTCTTAGATCTCAGGTTGAGTTCAGAGGTGTTCAGAATGATTTGATAGATATCTAACTGAATTCAATGGACCAGATGAAATATGGGTCTCCTCTTCCATCATCTTCCCTTCTTCTCCCCTAATTGTGTAATCTTTTAATCACCTTATAGAATCTCAAGTCTATCATTTGGTACTATATTTCAAATGAGCTGTATATTTCTTGCCTTATTCTTTAAACAAAATAGTATATTTTGAAACAAAATGCTACTTTATTTTAGATATTGAAATTGAATTTTCACTATATAATTTAATGTTAAAAATGAAATGAAAAGTCTGGTTTTATTTTGTGGTTTTGCTACCCTAATAATAACTAGTATGCAAAATAGATTATATGTCTATCAGTTTCCTCAACCAGTACAAGTAGCAGTTTGAACAATGAAAATAATGGTCAAATTATATTTTCCTTAATTTAAAAAAATATCATTTTTTATAATTGTGGTAAAACACTCACAAAATAAAATTTGTCATCTTAACCATTTTTAAGTGTGCAATGAATTTCCATTAAGTGTGTGTGTGTGTGTGTATATATATATATATATATGCAAACATCTCCACCATCAATCTCCAGAACTTATTTCACCTTATAGAAATAAAGCTCTGTACCCATTAAACAATAACTTCTTATCCTCCTCTCCTTCCAGCCTGCAGCAACTACCAATCTACCCTCTGTGTCTTTGAATTTGACTAATCTACATAACTCATATGAGTGGAATCATACAGTGTTTGTCCTTTTATGAATGGCTTATGTCTTTTAGCATAATGTTCTCATGGTTCATCCATGTTGTAGCATGTGTCAGAATTTGCTTTCTTTTTAAAGTAATACTTTGAAAGTAATACTCCATTGTATGTATATACCATTTGTTTATCCATTTATCCATCAACAAACACTTCATCGCTTCTACCTTTGGGATATTTTGAATAATGCTGCTATGAACAGGAATGTGCAAACACCTGTTTAAGTCCCTGCTTTCAATTATTTGGGGAGTATATCCACAGGTGAAGTAGTTAAATCATGTTAACTCCATTTTTATTTTTTAAGGAATTGCCTTACTGTTCTCCATAGTAACTGCACCAGAAAGTATTTTTAAATTAGATTGACAGAAAAAAAATTGTTCTGGAAAGTAAAAGGTGATTTCAGAATCCACTGAAAAAGATATGTTAATGTCATGTGAAAGAAAGATGGCAAAACAGATGGAATCCAGTGGAGAAATAAGTAAAAGGACAAGATACATAATAAATATAAAAGAAATGAGAGTAGTAGAAAATAAAAGATTTAAAGCTGATAGAGATAAAAGTCAAGTGGATGTTCATTTATACATGTTACTACTAACATATGTGTATTCTATAAGGTGGAGTTGCTGAGAAATACAGTGCAAGTTTTATGTAATATAAATATAGTTATTTCCAAATTTTTAAAAAGTTTATTAATAAAAATATTTTGCAAAAATTTCACTCACATTTGGAGATCTTTTTTTTTTTTTCATTTTCTCTGGATTCCCTATTACCACCTTCTCCAAATGGAACATGTTTCTTTTTTATATTCTTGACAAATGCCATACACACTGCAACCATTTCTGCCATTAATGCTATGATTATAACATTATATACACATTTTATGTAATTATCACAACTACTGAGATAAGTACTATTATCATTTCCATATTTCAGTTAATACCATTGAATTCAGGAGTATATAAGTAGTACCTAAATGGAGTGAAGAATTAAACTTTGCTACTCAAACTCTCTTTTTCATCTCTATCTCTGCCTAAGAATACATTTTAGCCAGTGTGGAAATATTTAAAATTTAAAAATTAAATATATATATATATATATATATATAGAGAGAGAGAGAGAGAGAGACTTAAAAAGGGAAAACAATTTATCATATAAACATCAAACTATGAATTCAGGAATTCCATTACATAGTGAAGTTATTATATGAATTCATTAAATTTAATCATATATAGAGAATGCTAAATTTCAATATCCTAAGAGATCTGCACCATAAGAAAGTCACACTACTTTGTGTTAGAGAGGACAAACAATATTCTTTCCACAGAAGCACGTAGCATATACATAAAAGCAATATCACTTTTGGGTGCTGAAAGAAATAAAAGAATGGCATCCTAGAAATTGAAGTATGAGTGGTTATAAAAAACAGCAAGATATATTCAATTACCCATACTAAAAGGGAGATTTAAAATCCTTCTTATAAATATTATCAACATGATTTCCAACTGAATAGTTATGTATTAAGTTATTAGTTCTTACAGCGTCCACCATTATGCCAGGTGTATATGCAGGAGTGCAGGTATGATGATCTCCCTCCAATCCTCTATTGTGTATCTGCTGCTTCACTTATTTGGAACATCACTTCTACAGAATAAGTTAAAGAACATTAGAGCTTGAGATTTGTGGGGTTCTACAGCTAGAAACATTAGGTTTTCAATCAATAATTAGGGGTAAAAAAAAGTCTATATTTTTCCCTACACCTCTGATACCTTCATAATAATGAGAATTTGAATAATGACATAAAAGTATAGGTTATTTGGAGCTTGTTGGGTTTTATAAGCAGTTATAATTACTTTATGAGTGTAACTATAAATCATACTGTTTATGAGTTCACCATTCGTACTTATTGAACATTGTTATGGCAACCTACCAGAAAGTTGATGAGAAAATAGTTATGTCTCTTTTAACAAGTACATTGAATTTCTTTATTATACAGTGGGTGCCTTACATTTTTTTTTTTTTTTGCATCACCTACCCCAAGAACTATGCTTAGTACAAAGTTTGCTTAATGAAATGTTTACTAATTAATGAAAAATTATAAAAGAGATTAGTATATTTCTTTGTAACTATTAATGCTTCCATGCTACATGTAATAGTCACTGCTGAGCCTCTTAAGCATTCTAATTTCTCTTTAGCATGACATTCTTTATTGATTAATAAAGGAAGTGCCCTTTGGGTTCTGTTGGGAAACATAGGCAGATGGTTGGTTTTCTGGTTTTACATAACTAATTTATTCTAACATTCCTACCTATCTCTTAAGCCTCCTCTCCCCTTCCTTAATTTCCTGCCAATGGATTTCTGGCTTCTCCATCTCATTTGCTGTATCCATAAATGTGTCCATGCTTTAAGGAGCAATCCCATCAGTGAAGTAACACCATCATCACATGTTTTTGAAAAGCCATTAATTCCTGATTAATCACAGATTGATTCTACGGCCAATAATACGAGGAATATATAAATTATGAGACATTCTTGAAAGAGAAAACTTGGTAATACAATAAAAAATTTTGTGAATCAATAAATAAAACTAAAACATAGGTGGTGAATGCTTAACCCACTTAAATGTATAATTATAATTTATCAACTATTAAAATAATGGCTACTAAGCAGAATAAAAATGTTGCACACTTTTAAACACTGATATTATGATAATATTGTATAAATGATTTTATAACCAACAGAGAGCTCAAAAGGAAAGATGGTAGGAAGATGCAAGAAAATATAATCTCATGTATACAAGTGATTTTCTCTATACTTCACACCAGAAAATTAATCTAAAAAATATTTAAGAGTTTTTAGTGTTTTAAAACTTGCTACAAGGTATAAAATCACATTTTAGGAAATAATAACTCTAAAGAAATATTTTTATGAATTTCATAAATTCTTTAAATTCCCAAAAAGGTATAAGTGGTGGTAGTATAGTTAAATTCACTATTTCTTGGCTTGGTTCAAATTATTTGGTTCTTTTCTTGTCTTGGAAAGGCCTATATGAGGACACTCACTACAATATGTCCTATTTGTCAACACCACCAGCCTGGATGCATTCATTTGCCCTTTAGAATAGAGGATGACACTGGTGGGAACAGTGGAATCAGGAGGCAGGACCTGGAGTTACCTCTTGCTACTTTATGGTCAAAATGCTAGACTTGGCAGTCAGCTACAAGCAACATTTTAGGAAGATTGGGATAGCCATACTGGAGTGTTTCCTTTTTGGAAGAACACTCCAAGGTCAATTCTAGAAGACAATGATTTTGTTGTTGTTTTTTCCCAGCTTTATAGAAATGTTATTGAAATATAACATATGTGAGTTTAAGTTGTAAACATGATGATTTCATACATATATATTTTGCAAACTGATTACTTCAGTGAAGTAGTTAACACCTCCAACCCTTCCCAAATTAACTTTTTTTCCCACTTGTGATGGTAACATTTAAGATCTGCTCTCTTAATAAATTTCAGGTTTAGTATACAGTATTGTTAATTATAGTCAACATGTTATAGATTAGATCCCCAAACTTACTCAATTACAGCCAGAAGTTTGTAAGGCTTAACCAATAAAGATTGTTAAACCACTCCCTCCCCCATATTTCCCTGGGCCTAAGGTGGTCTCCTCCCCCTGGGTGTCTGGTTGTTGTTCTCCCTCTATATCCACAAAATATGGGTATACCGTTTCAATAGCTATAATTTCCCTTTTTTTTTTTTAAGTCATTCTCTGCTCATACTTAGACCCTGTCCAGCAACATCAAGTGCAAAAAAAGACAAAAGTGTTTACACAATCACAATTAAATGTGAATCCCCGCAGCCCTGTTTGGCTAGGCCCAGTGAGTGCACTAACAAGGAGTGTTAACAAAAAATAAATAAATAAATAAACAGATAAATAAATAGGCAACCTACGAACCTCCAAGCTGTAGCTATCATTTAAACACAGGTTTCAGAGTAAATATGACAGAGAAGTAAGATGGGAGCATCACTGAGAAGGCTTTAAAGGACTTAAGGGTTGGAGAAGATAAAATCCACAGCTCAACAGGTCATAATATTCCTGTGAATATTTATTTTCGTCTAATCCAATAGACATATGCAGAGATTTACATTCACATGTACTAAAGGAAAAAGATCAATATACAATACTAATATTAAAATTGAGTTTGTGTTCTTTTGTTTATTTTTAAAATTTTTATTACATTATGTTAGTTACCAAACAATACATCATTAGTTTTTGATGTAGTTTCAAGCTTCACTGTTTACATATAATACTCCATGCAATATGTGGCCTCCTTAATAACCTCCACCAGGCTCACCCATCCCTCATCCCCCCTCCCCTCTAAAATTATCAGGTTGTTTCTCAAAGTCCACAGTCTCTCGTCTCCCCCTCAAATTTCCTCCCCTTCAGTTTTCATTTCCTTCTAACGTCTTCCATGTTATTCCCTGTGTTCCACAAGTAAGCGAAACCATATCAAAATTGACTTTTCCTGCTTGACTTATTTCACTCAGCATAATCTCCTCCAGTCCCATCCAGGTTGATACAAAAGATGGGTATTCATTCTTTCTGATGGCTGACTAATATTCCATTGTATATATGGACCATATCATCTTTAACCATTCATCTGTTGAAGGACATCTCAGCTCTTTCCACAGTTTGGCTATTGGCTTTAACCATTCATTTGTTGAAGGACATCTCGGCTCTTTCCACAGTTTTGACTGCTACTCTGGACATATGGCCTTTCTTTTCACTACATCTGTATCTTGGGATAAATACCTAGTAGTGCAATTTGCAGGGTCATAGGGTAGCTCTATTTTTAATTTTCTGAGAAATCTGCACATTATTTTCCAAAGTGACTGCACCAACTTGCATTCCCATCAACAGTGTAAGAGTTTTCCCCTTTCTCCATATCCTCTCCAACATTTGCTGTTTCCTTGCCTTATTAATGTTTGCCATTCTAACTGGTGTAAAGTGGTATCTCAATGTGGTTTTTATTTGAATTTTCCTGATGGCTAATGATGATGAATATTTTTTCATGTGTCTCTTAGCCATTTTTATGTTTTCATTGGAGAAATGTCTGTTCATGTCTTCTGCCTGTTTTTTGACTTATCTGTTTTTTGGGGTGTTAAGTTTGAGAAGTTCTTTATAGATCTTGCATATCAGCCCTTTGTAGTGTCATTTGCAAATATCTTCTCCCATTCTGTGCGTTGTCTCTTTGTTTTCTTGACTGTTTCCCTTGCTGTGCAGAAGCTTTTTATCTTGATGAAGTCCTAAAAGTTCATTTTTGCTTTTGTTTCCTTTGCCTTTGGAGACGTGTGTTGGAAGAAGTTGCTGTGGCTGATGTTTGAGAAGTTACTGCCTTTGTTCTCCCCTAGGATTTTGATGGATTCCTATCTCACATTGAGGTCTTTCATCCATTTTGAGTTTATCTTTGTGCATGGTGTAAGAGAATGGTCAATTTCATGATTCTATACATAGTTGTCCAATTTTCCCAGCACCATTTATTGAAGAGACTCTTTTTTCCACTGGATATTTTTCCTGCTTTGTCAAAGATTATTTGACCATAGAATTGAGGGTCCATACCTGGGCTCTCTACTCTGTTCCATTGGTCTATGTGTCTGTTTTTATGCCAGTGCCATGCTGTCTTGGTGAACACAACTTTATAATAAAGCTTGAAATCAGGCAACATGAAGCCTCCAGCTTTGTTTTACTTTTTCAACATTTCCTTGGTGATTCAGGGTCTTTTCTGGTTCCAAACAATTCTTTGGATTCTTTGTTCCAGCACTTTGAAAAATGCCAAAGTTATTTTGATTGGGATGGCATTGGAAATATAGATTGCTCTGGACAGCATAGACATTATAACAACATGTATTCTTCAGATCCATGAGTATGGAATAGTCTTCCATCTTTTTGTGTCTTTTTCAATTTCTTTCATGAGTGTTCCATAGTTCCTCAAACAGAGATCCTTTACCTCTTTGGTTAGGTTTATTCCAAGGTATCTTATGGATTTTTGTGCTATTGTAAATGGAATTGATTCTCTAATTTCCTTTTCTACAGTTTCATTGTTAGTATATAAGAAAGCAACTGATTTAGGGGTGCCTGGGTGGCTCAGTCATTAAGCATCTGCCTTCGGCTCAGGTCATGATCCCAGAATCCTGCGATTGAGGCCCACATCAGGCTCCCTGCTCAGCAGGAATCCTACTTCTCCATCTCCCACTCCCCTGCTTATGTTCCTTCTTTCATTGTGTCTCTCTCTGTCAAATAAATAAAATCTTAAAAAAAAAAAAAAGCAAGCAACTGATTTCTGTGCATCGATTTTGTATCCTGCCACATTACTGAATTGCTGTATTCTTAAATGTATCTTAGTGTGGGTTATTTTACCTGTGAAGCCAAATTAGGGCTAACCATGTTATGTTTCCGTTACTAAGTGTCAAAGGGATCACCACAGCATTGCCTTTTCTGTGATGTCAAGGAGAAGTATTAGCAAAACTGCTATAATGCTGGCCTGATAGAAAAACTTTTTGTCCAGAGTGTTAGAAACTGAAACAGGCAATAAATGGAATGAGAGGAGACATTAGTCTTCTGAACTTGGTACATGGAGAATTGTTACTTGTGTGATTAATATATCCTGTTTCCTTTTACAACAGTTCTAAAGTTGAAACCAACATGTATCAGAGTTTATTTCTTATCCTCATTAGGTTGTTTGTAGATATTAGATTCTCAGTTTTATGTGGCAATCTCCTATCCCATCCCAGCCCCATGATCAGGCCATAGCTTTATCATATGAACAGGATGCTAGTGCAATTGTTAAAAGCAACTCCAGTTCCCAAGCACTGAACAGAAATCCTCAAGGCAAAAATTGGTGTTGGTGCTCTCCTCTTGCCAATGATTCATGGTTTCAATTTATTTTTGATATCTGTGACTTCCTTACTTTTATGCAAAATCACCACCAAATTTTAAAGGATGCTTTAAAATGCTGTATCATACATTTTATTTGTCATGATCTGAGACGTCATTTAGCGAATTTAATCCACTGAACTGACAGAAACGGAAGACAAAAGCTCATTTTTATCTTCTAAGTCACTTAATCATTTAATTAATTTTTTTGTATGAAATTGTATTCAGTACCATTCAGTAGCTCTATTTCATTAGATACTTCTAATTTAATTGTCCTATTTTTCTCTGTGACTTCTGGACTGGAATGATGGATAAGACATGGTAAGTCTTACAGAAATGCCTGAAATGTTTTGGCACATGACTTCTACCTATTACCTATTTATTTTAAATTAACTTTTAACTAAGATATTTTAGGTGGGTACTATAATTTAAAGATAAAGATAAAGGAGGACCAGAATTTTAAGATTTTTTTTAAACAAAAGCATTCTAATAGTAAAAAAGCTTTATATAGAGCTAACATGGTGCGAATCTAGAAGAGCTTCAATATACAAACATCATATAAATCAAGGTTCTCAACTAGAGGTGACTCCCCACCACCACCTCTGAAACACTTAGTAATATCTGAAGACATTTGTTGCTTGTCCTATTGGTTTGGAGGTCCTAATGTCTTCCAATGTGTAAAGACAGAATGCTGCTAAATACCATATAATGCATAAGACAATACTTCCTTCCCACTTTTATGCACCCCAGAAAGAAATAAAGCCAAAATGTCAATATCGTCAACATTTGGGAAGCCTGGCATAGATTTATATGATTGTACAGACATTGTTAATGATACTGGGAAAATAGAAAACAGAGAGCCAGACAAGACTTAAGCAACATGGGACAAACATCAGCTAAGAGGAGATGAAGATGAGTGAAAAAACTAGTGAAACAGGGAAGAAGTGATCTTAGCAACTCTAAGTAAGGACATTAAGACGCAAGCTGAAAAGAGATAGCAAAAATAGAAAGAAATCATTTAATCAGCCCCAAAGATACAGAGATATAACAGAAATGGTGGAATATATGATCCAGAAGGATCAGAAGAAATTTTCTTACTCTGTCCCTCCCCACTGCTCGGTCTCTTTCTCTCTCAAAAAAATAAATCTTAAAAAAAATTCCTTCAAAAATTGGCCTGAAGTCACATAACAGATTTAGTAAGGATATTTTGGTACATTGCTTCTTTCTTATAAGCAGCAAATGGTTGGTATAATTTACAGTGATAAGAATAAACTCACCTATAGCCTATCTATAACTCTAGTCCCCTCTATCTGAGATCAAAATGTATATTTATAATTCTGTGCTTTGTAAATTGAAGGTTAAATTCCTGTTCAAAAAACATGTACTTTCCAAGCTATATTTATCAATCAATGACTTTAATTCAGTGTAATTCCAGTTTCAGTGATTTTGTAGAAATTAAATTGCTTTCTACTTTAAACTGCTTACTTCTTATATTTGGCATAAATGTCAAATCATGAAAATAGCCTCCTTCATACACAAGAAAGTATTATAAGGGGTCATCTTCATCTAGGGCCAACAAGAAAAGTAAATTATCCCTGCCATTAATGCTGATGTTACAGTGGTAATTACTGCATAACATTTAGTGAAATTATACTGTGAGAGTAATTTCCTATTGAGTTGATTACCACCTGGATTCACTGTTTTCTAATTGGTTAAGTAGTAGCAAGCAATAATTGAAGAAAATAGAAAATAGCTTGTATTCATTTAAAGACACACAGATGACTCAGTCTCTGAGAAACAAAAATAGAAATGTACTCCCATTCTGAAGTTTTACATCATGAAATACATGTATATGAATATGAAAATTATAATTTCAGAATGTACAATTAGGAAATGTCCAAATAATAATTTTAGTAAATGAAATATTTCTAATGATGTTAGGGAAAGAAATAATGTAATTTTGAAGGATTTTTTTGGTTTAACTAGTTCATTATCTTATAGTACTACTTGAAAATGTTTGCTTTTTTTGTGTGGGGGTAGGTTTAATTTTAATTCCAGTTGGTTAATATACAGTGTAATATTAGTTTCAGGTGTAGAATTTAGTGATTCAACACTAACATACAACACCCTGTGCTCATCACAACAAGTGCACTCCTTACCCCATCACCTTATTGAAACAATTTCCACATCTACCTCCCCTCTGGTAACCATCAGTTTGTTCTCTATAGTTAAGAATCTGTTTCTTGGTTTTCCTCTCTCTCCTTTTTTCCCCCTGATAGTTTGATCTTCTTTAGTGCCATATTGGTAGAATACCCCGTAAGTTGTGACCATTTGCTATATAATTGAGATTTTATGTGGTAAGTATACCTTGAGATAAACATATGAAAAGATGCTGTATTATCCACATATTTTAGATGAATAATCAATATGTATTACTACTGTGTCCAATGTAAGAGGAGAGTGAATGAAAGTAGTAATCAAGATGATTTTTATAATTTCTTAATTAAAAAGAATTTAAAATCTGCATGTGTGACCTGACCATTTTATGTGACAGAGATTGGTTAGTAATTTGGAAGATGAAAAATCAGGGAAGAAACAGAGTTCCTATTTGGATATGTAAATTTAGATATAATTTGCAAATAAGGACTTATATTTAGGAATTGATAAAAAAAATTAATATTTGAAATTGAAATCTGAATTTTCCTAATTTAGGGAGAAAGTATAATAACAGAACAAAATGCATTTTACACCGGGGGAAAAAAAATGCAGGTCAAGTAGAAAAGGAGGTGCTTCAGAAGGATATTGAGAAGAGGTGTCTACCAAGGTGGGTTTATTGGTGACTTAGACTTATTAATGATTCAGAAGTTATGAAATGAGAGTATTTTAACAAAGACAAAGTAATATCTAGTACAAAGTGAGGCACAATATAGAGTATATGCAAATGTTACACACAAACACACACAAACACACAGACAATTTTTGGCTCTTAAGGTACTAGGAGAGAGCGATCTCTAACCATATAGATCCAAAATAAAATGCACTAAAACCCAAGCAAAAGAAGCATGGATGGAGTCGCTGGCATAACAGCCAAAAATAAGTAATCTTAAAAGCAGCCAGAGCTTTTTGCAACACTGTACCATAAAATCCAAACTGCTGTGTCATTGTGTGACTGCTTTTCTGGGACAAACTGGTTTTAGTCACAGCTCAGCAAGACCCTCCCCAATCAGTGAGGGTCCACACTGTGCCAGCTCCCCAAATTTTGGAGATTTGAAACCCAGTCACTCACATGAAATAAAACACAGGAGCACTACACCACCATTGGGTGGGCACACCATGCTGACACAGACAGGGTGAAGGCAGGGATCTGCAAAAGCCATGAACTCTCTTTCTTGAAAATAGAGAGGGCCAACACCATTTTTCATCCCTTCCATCAGAACAGATGGACTTCAATGAATGGCAAGGCACCCACAGTGGAGGCTTGAATCACTTATACCAAGCCACACCCCCTTGGACTTTGTAGGTGCCTCTTTTATTTATTTTTTATTTTTTTATTATTTATTTATTTATTTATTTGAGAGAGAGGGTGAGTAAGAGAGAGCATGAGAAGGGTGGAGAGGCAGAGAAAGAGAGAGAAGCAGACTCCTTACTGAGCATGGAGCCTAATATTGGGCTCGATCCCAGGACCCTGAGAACATGACCTGAACCAAAGGCAGATGTTTAACTAACTTAGCCACCCAGGTGCCCCATAGGTGTCTTGTTAAATAGGTCAAGTGTAATGGAAAGCCAGAACAGAAGCAGTCCCAAGACCCAGAAGACCAGCACAAACTCCCTGCATGATCCATGTCTACTGATCATACAGTGCTGCAAAGCTTTAGCTATAATAGAAATAAGACCAGACACAGGCTTTCCTAATACACAAAAGATAGATACCTAGACAAAATGAAAAGATGGAGGAATTAATCTCAAAAAGAAAGAACAAGAAGAGTTCACAACCAGGGAGCTAATCAAAATAGATATAAGTGATAGGTTTGGATCAGAAATTAAAACAATTGTATGGATACTAAAGTATAGAAAAAAACAGAGAAACCCTTACACAGAGATAAAAGGCCAAAAACTACTCAGACCAAAATAAAAAAAATGCTATAACTAAGATGCAAAACCAACTGATGGAATGACCACAAGGGTGGAAGAAACACAGGAATAAATAAGTGATGCAAAAGATACAATTATGTAAAAAAGCTGAAAGGAAGGGGGAAAGAAAAATATTGGATCACCAATATAGACTTAGGGAACTCAGTGACTCTATAGCATAAGAACATTCATACCACAGTTGTCCGAGAAGAAGAAGAAGGAGGAGGAGTGGGAGGGAGGAGGAGGGAGGGGGAAGAGGAGGAGGAAGAGAAGTAGAAGAAGAAGAAGAAGAAGAAGAAGAAGAAGAAGAAGAAGAAGAAGAAGAAAGAGGAAGAGGAGGTGGATAAGGAGAAGAAGAAGGTAGCAGCAATGACAAAGAAGAAAAAGAAGAAGAAAAGTGAAAAGGGGGCAGAAGGTTTATTTAAAGAAATTAGAGCTGAAAACTTCCCTAATTTGGGGAAAGAAACAGACATACAAATCCAGGAGGCACAGAGAACTCCCATCAAAATTGACAAAAGCTAGCCAGCACCAAGGTATATAGTAATAAATTTTGCAAAATATGGAGATAAGGAAAGAATTCTGAAAACAGCAAGGGAAAAGAAATCTCTAACCTACAAGGAAAGACAATCAGGTTAGCAGCAGATCTCTCCACAGAAACCAGCCAGGCCAGAAAAAGAAGTGCATGATATGTTCAAAGGCAGGACGGAAAAAAAGTGGCATAATATGATCACATGATATGTGCTAAAGGGGAAAAATATGCAGCAAGGCTGCCACTCAGAATAGAAGGAGTGATAAACAGTTTCAAGACAAAAAACAAAAAACAAAACAAACAAACAAACAAAACTAAAGGAGTTGTGACCACTACACCAGCCCTGCAAGAAATATTAAAGAGGACTCTTTCAGTGGGAAAGCAAGACCAAAAGAAAGCAACAAAGCCTAGGGGGAAAAACAAACAAACAAACAAACAAACAGAAAAAATCTTCAGAAACAACAACTTACAGGTAACACAATGGAATTAAGTTCATATCTATCAGTAATCACTCAGAATGTAAATGGACTAAATGCTCCAGTGAAAAGACGTAGGGTATTGGAATGGATAAAAAAATGAGACACACTATACACTCCCTACAAGAGACTCATTTTAGATCCAAACGCACCTGTAGATTGGAAGTCAGGGTGGGGAGAACTATTTATCATGCTAACTAACATCAAAAGAAATCGGAAGTACCCATACTTATTTCAGACAAACTAGATTTTAAACCAAAGACTGTAATAAGAGATGGAGAAGGGCACTGCATTACAATAAAGGGTCTACCCAAAAAGAATATCTAACAATTGTGAATATATATGCCCCCAACTTGGAAACACCCAAATATACAAAAGAATTAATAACAAACATAAAGGAACTCATTGACAATAATACAAAAATAGTAGGGGACATTAACAACCCACTTATAGCAATGGACAGATCATCCAAACTGACAATCAGCAAGGAAACAATGGCTTTGAATGACACATTGAACCAGACAGACTTAACAGTTATATTCGGAACATTTCATCCTAAAGCAGCAGAATACACATTCTTCTCAAGTGCATGTGGTACATTCTTCAAAACAGATCACATACTGGGTCACAAATCAGGCCTCAGTCAGTACAAAAAGATTAAGATCATACCATGCATATTTTCAGATCACAAGACTATGAACTTGAACTCAACAAGAAAACATTTGGAAAGACCACAAATACATGGAGGTTAAAGAACATCCTACTAATGAATGGATGACTCAACCAAGTAATTAAACAATTTTTTTAAAAAATACATGAAGCAAATGAAAATGAAAACATATCAGTTCAGAACCTTTGAGACATAGCAAACATGGTTGGAAGAGGGAAGTACAGAGCATTGCAGGCTTAGTTCAGGAAGTAAGAAAGGTCTCAAATATAGAACCTAACCCTACGCCTAAAGGAGCTAGAAGAGGAACAGCAAATAAAGCAAGCAGAAGAAGGAAAATAATAAAGATTTAAGCAGAAATAAATCATATAATAACAAACAGTTGAAGAGATCAAAAGAAGTAAGAGATGGTGCTTTGAAAGAATTAATAAAATTCATAAACCTCTAGTCAGACTTATCAAAAAGAAAGGAGAAAGAACCCAAATAAATAAAATAATGAATGAGAGAGGAGAGATCACAACCAATACCACAGAAATACAAACAGTTATAAGAGAATATTATGAAAAAATATATGCCAATATATTGGGAAATCTAGAAGAAATAGATAAATTCCTAGAAACATAAACTACCAAAACCAAAACAGGAAGAAATAGAAAATTTGAACAGACCCATAACCAGCAAAGACATTGAATCAATAACCAAAAATCTCCCACAAATAAAAGTCCTGGCCAAATGGCTTCTTAGGGGAATTCTACCAGACAGTTAATATCTATTCTTCTCAAACTTTTCCAAAAAAGCAGAAAAGGAAGGAAAACTCCCAAACTCATTCTATGAGGCTGGCATTACCTTGATTCCAAAACCAGACAAAAACCTCACTAAAAAGGAAAATAACAGACCAATATCTTTGATGAACATGGATGCAACTATTCTCAAAAACTACTAACAGATCAAATCCAACAGTACATTAAAAGAATCATTCACCACAATCAAGTGGAATTTATTCCTTGGTTGAAAGAATGGTTTAGTATTTGCAAATCAATCAACCTGATACACCACATTAATAAAAGAAAGGATAAGAACCATATAAACATTTCAATAGTTGCAGAAAAAGCATTTGACAAAATACAACACCCATTCTTGATGAAAACCTTAACAAAGTAGGGATACAGAGAACATACCTCAACATCATAAGGGCTATTATGAAAGACCTGCAGCTAATATTATTCTCAGTGGGGAAAAACTGAGAGTTTTTCCTCTACTTTCAAGAACAGGACAGGGATATCCACCATTAACCATATTTCACCATTGTTACTTAAGACAGTACTAGAATTCCTCACTTCAGCAATCATACAATGAAAAGAAATAAAGGGCAGCCAAATCAGCAAGGAAGAAGTTAAAGAAGTTTAAGAAGTTAAACTTTCACTTTTCACAGACAACATGATACTCTATGTAGA
Source organism: Lontra canadensis (assembly GCF_010015895.1). Taxonomy (NCBI): domain Eukaryota; kingdom Metazoa; phylum Chordata; class Mammalia; order Carnivora; family Mustelidae; genus Lontra; species Lontra canadensis. The sequence goes on from NW_022631113.1 coordinate 3,838,694, forward strand.
AAGCCCAAAGTCTTAAAAAAAAAAAAAAAGCTAGAACTGATATATGAATTCAATAAAGTTGCAGGATTCAAAATTAACATACAGAAATCTGTTTCATTTCTCTACAGCAATAATCAAAGAAATCAAAGAGTTTATCCCATCTGCAACTACACAAAAAACTATAAGATACCTAGGAATAAACCTAACCAAAGAGACTAAAAGATCTGTACCCTAAAAACTATAGAACACTTATGAAAGAAATTGAAGATGAAACAAAGAAATGGAAAAAACATTCCATACTCGTGGATTGAAAGAACAAATATTGTTAACATGTCTATACCACCCAAAGCAATCTATACATGCAAAACAATCCTTATCAAAATATCATCAGCATTTTTCACAGAACTAGAACTAATAATTCTAACTTGTATGGAACCACAAAAAACCCTGAATAGTCAAAACAATCTTGAAAAGTAAAAGCAAAATGGGAGGCATCACAATTCCAGACTTCAAGTTATATTACAAAGCTTTAGTCCTTAAGACAGCATGGTACTGGCACAGAAACAGACACATAGATCAATGGAACAGAATAGAAAACCCATAAATGCGTTTCAAGTATATGGTCAACTAATGTTTGACAAAGCAAGAAAGAATATCCATTGGAAAAAAGATAGTCTCTTCAACAAATGTTGTGGGGAATACTGGACAGCAACATGCAGAACAATGAAACTGGACCACTTTCTTAACCATGCACAAATATAAATTCAAAATGGATGAAACATATAAATGTAAGATAGGAACCCATCAAAGTCCTAGAGGACAACACAGCCAGAAACCTCTTGACCTCGGCTGTAGCAACTTCTTACTATACATGCCTCTGCAGGATATGGGAACAAGAAAAATGAACTATTGGGACTTCATCAAGATAAAAAGCTTCTGCACAGTGAAGGAAACAATCAACAAAACTTAAAGGCAACATTTGAATGGGAGAAGATATTTGCAAATATGTGATAAAGGGTTATTATCTAAAATCTGTCAGAACTTATCAAACTCAGCACCCTAAAAACAAATAATCCAGTTAAGAAATGGGCAGAAGGCATGAATACACATTTTTTCCAAAGACTACATCCAGATAGCCAACAGACACATGAAAAGATGCTCAATATCATTCATCATCAGGGAAATACAAATTAAAATTACAATGAGGTATCACCTCACACCTGTCAGAATGACTAAAATTAGCAACACAGGAAACAACAGGTGTTGGCAAGAATGTGGAGAAAGGAGAATACTCTTGCATTGTTGGTGGGAATGCAAACTTGTATAGCCACTCTGGAAAACAGTATGGAGGTTCCTCAAAAAGTTAAAAACAGAACTACCCTACAACCCAACAATTGAACTAACGGGTATTTACCCAAAGGATACAAAAATACTAATTTGAAGGAATACAAGCCCTCCAATGTATAAATAGCATTATCAGCAGTAGCCAAACTATGGAAAGAGCACAAATGTCCATCAACTGATGAATGGATAAAGATGTGGTGGTATATTTACCCAATGGAATATCACTCAGCTCTCAAGAAGAATGAAATCTTGCTATTTATAATTATTTGGATGGAGTTAGAGTGTAATATATTAAGGAAAACAAGTCAGTCAGAGAAAGATAAGAACCACATGACTTCATTCATACTTGGAATCTAAGGAATAAAATCAACTAATGTAAGAGTTATGGGAAAAAAGAGAAGGGAGCAAACCATAAGAGACTCTTACCTGCAGAGAACATACTGAGGGTTGATGGAGGGGAAGTGTGTGGGTGATGGGCTAAAAGAATGATGCATATTAAGGAGGGCACTTGTGTTGAGCGCTGGGTGTTATATGTAAGTGATGAATCACTAAATTCTATCCCTGCAACTAATATTACACTATATGTTAATTAACTAGAATTTAAATAAAATTTTGAAAAAAGTGGCAACATTTTGAAAATTAAAAACAAAAAATAAATAAAAGCAACCAGAGAATAAATAAACGTTACTTGCAAAGCAACAAAGATAAATATGGCAAATATGAATACAGATGACCTCCTCACACTGCCTTTTTCTCTCTAATGTCTTCCAGTACTTTTCATTAGCTCACCCAAGTTCTTAAAATCTCTCCCTCCTTTTGATCCAGCAGAGTTGATTTCAAACTCTCTCCCTTAATGAAACATCTTCAATAAAGTCTTCCTTGACTATTTACTCTATCCATAGCAGTTTTTCTCTGACATTGTAAAAGTATTTTTAAAGCAGAGAAAAATGAAACAAAAAGCCACTTTGGACACTTGTTATAAATATGTAAATATGATATTAATAAGGTCAATCTTAGAGGTTTTAATTTTTTATTATGTTCAATTAGCCAACATATAGTACATCATTAGTTTTTGATGTAGTGTTCAACAATTCATTAATTGCATATAACACCCAGTGCTCATCACGTCACATGCCCTCTTTAATACCTATCATCCAATTACCCCATAACCTAGCCCTTCAATTCTGTAACCCTCAGTTTGTTTCCTAGGGTTGAGAGTCTCTCATGGTTTTTCTCTCTCTCTGATTTCTTCCCATTCAGTTTTCCTTCTTTTCCACTATAGTCCTCTGTGATATTCCTTACATTCCACATATGAGTGAAACCATATGATAATTGTCTTTCTCTGCTTGACTTATTTCACTTAGCATAATACCCTCCACTTCCATCCATGTCGATGCAAATGGTAGGTATGCATCCTTTCTGATGGCTGAGTAATATTCCATTGTATATATGGGCCATATCTTCTTTTTCCATTCATCTGTTGAACTGGCTTTAATTTTATTTTTTTTTTCTGGTTTAAATTTTAAATGACAGTTTTGAGATATAATTCACATTCTATAAAATTCATCTTTTTAAAGTACACAAATCAGTTTTTTAAGTATCTTCATAGAGTTATGCAAGCATTTCAGTTTGAAGATATTTTCATCACCCCAAAGGGAAACACTGGATATTTCATATAAATGCATCATACCATATGTGGCATTTCTGTGACTGGCTTCTTTCACTTAGCATAATATTTTCAAAACTGTAAGATACCAGTATCTTTCTTACATGTATCAGTTCTTACAAACCTTGTTACTGAAAGATACTATAAGAGATTTTTAAGAGTTCCAGTAGATTTCTATTAAATTCTCCTGCATATTTCAGACACAAGTCATCCTCAGTCTAGTCCTATAATGGAATGGCACAAACTGTTTAATTTGTATTTTAAATGGAACAGGAGAAATGAAAGCTTATCATCTAAGAGATGGAAGGAAATAGTTACTATAAAACTTGAGGTATATGGCTAAATCAAGTTAGAAGAAAAAAAATTTCAGCTTCTTTCTATATGCTTTCTGCCAATAGGTCCCTAATAGTGATATCTTTAGTCAATTAGACTGAACTAGCATTCATTCAGTTCATTTGTGAACTGAATGAATTAGATTTATTTCCTGGAATAAATCTAAGCAGGTAGAAAGAAATGACAGCTCTGGACATATCACCAATATCCAGTGATTCTCACCCTTATGTGGTTCCTTCACACTTGAAAATACTAGGATTTAAAATGAACAATGGTCTAAAAATAATGGAAGAACACATTTTGAAAATAAAAATCAATATTTAGTAGCAAGGATATTTAGTAGCAATGGATACTCTTCCATGTCATCTTAATCAACACTTTAAATAGAACTAGATAATGTAGGATGTTCCAATCATCTTTAAATAGTCTTCTGTGTACAATAGTAATGATCTAATTACTGCACAGTGCTGTTAACTGAGAAATATGCTTCTAGTAAATAGCAATGGTTTCTGCTACTCAGCTTAGTATTACCAATGTATTAATTTCTAAAAATTTCCCAAACCTGTTCCCCAATTATCCATTGTTTTCTCTTCTGTTGTACCTTGCTGGTATACAGACATCTAGATACCATACATTATCACAAGATATAGCTCTGAGTCTATTTTTTTTAATTCCATGTGTCCCTCTTTCTCACCCTAGTTTATTGCCAAAAATTGTCTTTCTGTTTTATTTAATTTTTCCTTTTAACAAAGTGACTACATCTTTAAAAATACTAGCATTCCATCCGGATGTTACTTCTAGTTTCATCTATTGCCTAGGTAACAAAAGAAAGTCCAGTATTATTTGATGAGGGTTAACAGAGAAGCTAGTGTAACTGATAACACACACACATGCTCACCTACATTAAAACAGCTTGTATCCCAAAGTACCATATTCTCAAACACATCTTTATTTTAAATTTAACAATGCAGCAAATGGAGTAAATAACTCATTGAAACAGCAGCTTGAAAGTCGTAGCACTTGGCATCAAATCTTAAAGCAGCTTCTAACAACAAAGAGGACAAATAAGTTTTGGAACAGCTCTTTCTATGATTTCTCTTAGCAGGGCTGAAATGAAAAGAAAAGCCCACCTCCATGGGAAGCTCTTCTCCCTTGGCTTTATAACACTGTGTTTTGCATCCTCTTCATGCGCACTCTCTCTAGCTCTATCGCATTCTTCTTGATAGAAATCAAGGTGCTTCTTCTAGTCATATATATTTCTGTATTTCCTAGTCTACTCAGAAACTGCACACGATCTCATGTCTACTGTGCTGCAGCCAGATTAGTCACTCATCCCAAACTCCTTCATTGAAGCTTGCTTCTTCTTTCTTTTCTTTCTCTTTTTTTTTTTCTCTCTTTTAAAAATATCTATCTAACACTCTGTAGTGTTTCTTGAATTCTGGGAACTCTTGTAGGTGCCTTACATTAGTCTATAATTCTCAGAGCAACTGCATGCAATATATACTACTGTTATCTCTATTTTACAAATAGGAAAATTAAAGCACAGAATGGGTTAAATAACCTTCCCAAGGCCATCCATTCAGTATATTCTGAAGTCAAGATTCAATCCAGGCTGTCCGGATGTAGATTCTGTGGTTTAGACTATTATTCTATGCTACCTCTCAATAGAAGAAGTGTCTTTCTTCCTATTCCAAATCCTCAGATTCATTGTTGGAGACACTGCCATCTTGACATTCTCTATACTCCCATCTTGGGGAATATCCATCTTTACGTTATCAATGCACTCTCATGGCTCATGATAGATTTTTCTCACCATTTGGACTGCTCCAAAACTGACTATAAATTGAATATCCCATGTTTACAGCACATACCCCCATGTTCCACCATTCCACTCACCTGTATTCACTACATTTATACTTCACCTCACAGCAACTTGCATTTTCTCCTGTCTTCACTGACTTCTCTCTCTAGTTTATATTATATGCTTATGTGGCCCATTACTTCATCTCATGTCTTGCCCATTACTTCATCTCATGTCTTGCCCATTGTAGCATATTTCCCACTATATTTTTCTCTATCAACCATTTAAATAAATCACATCAACTCCCAATCTTAGTTAGCTCTATCTGTATCTGGATTGCTGAAAAATAGTGGCAAAAATACATAAATAAATAAAGTTGATTATAGTAAAAATTCATGTTTACATTTATATACAGTGCTATGTTCATGGTCTTGGCCTAACATAACCAATTTTCTTATTGGATGACTCAAAGGCATCTCAAAGAAAAAAAAAAACACATTTTAATTTTAGGTCAGTTTGTTCTATAAACTTAAATGCAGAGACCTTATACAATTGGACAGTCTAACATGGTAAAAACTGATCAGAAATTGAATAAATACAAATATAATTAATAAATCTAATTCTTCCTAATTGCTTTTTGTGTTTGATGTGAAAACTTGAATCCTTGAGACCTTTTGTGGAAAAGCCTGTTAGGCCATGCATAAATTAATATCCTTCCCATATCTACTACCTCATCTTTTCCTCTTTCTCTTAATTACTATATTCTGTATGTCTTGGTCTCTCAGTTTATCAAGAACAACTCTTTCCTGCCTTCGAGCATGTGCTCCCACTTCCTGAAGTATCCTGTCAAGCATGCTCAACTACTTTGGCTACACAGGACCTTTCACTTCTCAGCTTAAATATCCCCATAGTAGAAAAGTCTCCTATCACCATCCTATGGCCATCATCTTTATTCTTATCATTATAAATGCTTGTGTCATCAATTTATGGCTTATTTTTTTGTTTGTTTTCTGGCAGAAAACTATATTATTAAAAGGAAAAAAAAATCAAAAATAATTAATCTTCCATTTTAGCCAGTAATGTTCAGCATTGTGTCTGGCAGAATAAACATTCTACAAAATTGGAATAAACATGAGTCAGACAAAATGACACTTAAGCAACCCTTTAGAACTTCCTTAAAAACCAAACCTATGACTGGTGCAAAATAAGGAGGTCTAAAAACAGTCACTTCCAGGTTTGGAAAAGTATCTACAAATTACATTCTGGAAATCTGACCCTATTTTCTCAATATTCATTTTTGTTCAGTGAGTAAATATGGGCATAAAAGGACCCTATATCTTGTGCCACTGGTATTCTTGTGGGGTGGCACTTGTTCTATTCTTACATGCTTGAGTTCTTTCCTAAACAAGAGCTACATGACATCATCATTGTAATCCCTGTACCCATAACAGTAAGTCATTTACAAGATCATTCTGAAAGTATTCTTGAATAAATGCCCTTACCTGGCTGTCTTTTAAGTTATATATAACACACAGACCAAATATTGTCCCTCTAAAAACAAACAGGCTTTTTAAAAATCCAGAAAGATTTTAGTAATATATTCATAATATATGTATAGATATGTATACATGCCACACAAGTGCCCAAGGGGATCATAGACTACATGCTAAGGTATTTGGGTTATTTTCATTTTTCCTGTCTCCAGAAAAAGAGACCGGTTTCTTGCCATAACTCCTATCCATATCATTCTTGTTTCCAAATATCATTTTTATAATTGGATAAATTAGATATTTGCTTTTTTCCCCATTAGTAGATTGTCTTAGATGCTATTATCCTCTATGGTATGCTAACTTTAGTTGGAGTTTTATTTATCCTTCAATGCAATGTCTTATTAAATGCCTTTTAACATCTATTGATAGAAGCTGATGAATCTTTCTCTTGAATTTTAATATGGTAGATTATTAATTGATAATTTTTTAAAAAGATTTTATTTATTTATTTCAGAGAGAGAGAGAGAGACAGAGCACAAGCAGGCAGAGTAGTAGGCAGAGGCAGAGAGAGAAGCAAGCACTCCGGTGAGCAAGGAGCCCGATGTGGGACTCCATCACAGGATCCCGGGATCATGACCCGAACCGAAGGCAGCAGCTTAACCGACTGAGCCACCCAGGTGTCCCTACTAATTGATAATTTTTAATGGTAAAACATCAACACTAAAATTCTTAATTAGACTGTATTTTTATCACTGAATTTTTTAACAAATAATTTATTTTATTTAATTTTTGCATTAATATTCATAGCAGGATTTGAACCTTAGTTTGATTTCTATTACACATACAAGGTTTTGGTCATGTACTATTTTGAGAAATTTCACTAATTTCATTATTTCTTAGTCTTATAATAATTTAAATGGTTTTGGTATTATAAGTTCTTTCAAGGTTATATGGCTGTCACTTGTGAGACAACTGGTCCTGGTAAATTTTTACATGTACACCTCTAATGAGCTTTCAGCCTGTTTTAATTAGTATCTTCTAGTATCCATTTGATATCAGTCAATTTATGTAATTCATTTTTTCTAGGAAATCATAAATTACCCATGATAAAGATTATAGTATTTATGGCTAAGTACTTTTAACTTCATATACTAGTATGAATACAAATATATATAAATATACATACATATATTTGAACATATAGTCCTTAGGGGATTAGTGACATTGTTATTGATTTCTTCAGCTTTAAAAATGTGTTTTATATCTATTAAACATTTAATATTCTTAGAAATTCAGTTAACTTGCAATCATAAATGTGGTTTCAACTCTTCTGCTTTTTAAAAAAGTTAACATCAAATTTTGTCATAAAAACAGATTATTACAAATTGAAACTGTTTTAATATACTTATTAATTCAATGTCAAGTTTAACTCATAATTCATATTTGTTCTAATATTATTACTGTCATTATGCTTTTTTAAATTTATCTGGCAACAATTTCCACAAATTTTTATTTAAAACAATTTTTTAAAGATTTATTATTTTTTCATTTTAGAGAGAGAGAGAGAGAGAGAAAGAAAACAAGAGCACAAGCAAGAGGGAGGATCAGAGGGAGAAGCAGACTCTTCCACTGAGCAGGAGCATGATGCATGGCTCAATCCCAGGACCTGGGATTATGGTTGAAGCCAAAGGCAGCAGCTTAACCAACTGAGGTACCCTAGTGCCCCTAAAACTTTTTAAATGGATATTTTATGTGTATATTTTGTTAAATACATATAATTTTTGTATTTTAATTTTGGACAATTTGGTAGTCTCTGTATTTGAACAACAGTTTTTAATACATGGCTGATATGATTGATAATTTAAAAATATACTTATGTTTTCTGATGGTATATTTTTAAACTATTTCAGTCATTGTTTCCACACTTCATCATTTTCACTTGTTGAAATAGCTATTCCTTATTTTTTCTCTTGTTATTTTGGAAAGCTCTAACATAATTTTTCATTTCATTTATGATTATTTTTCTGTTCCAGTTATTCACAGTCGGACGTAGATTTCTCTATCATCTTTACAAACAAGAGAGCCATGATTTTCCCAACTATGTCACGCTGGGTCTTCCACCAAGACACTGTATCCCATCCCAACACATCCTTTCAAATATGACTTTATATAGAATAGGCTATTTATGGGAAAAGAATGTTTCTACTCTTCCCATCCTCCATATTTGCTGTAGAATTTTTGAACTTGAGAAGCAGTCTATTTCCCACAAAAGTCTTATGATTTTCTTTCACTGTCTTCTAGGTACTGGTTTTGCAAAAACAACTAAAAAACAGATTGCATTCTGATTGCATTGTATTTGAGGTATCTTCACATTTTCTCTAGAATCTTGGTTTTTCTCATTTGCCTTTGTATTCGAGATTTCTGTCTGTTCTGTATGTTTTTTTATCACTCTTCTAGAAATTCAGTGACACTTGCACCTTGAGATTTAAAACTGTTTTCAGTTGAGATAATTTCTCCTAATTTTTATATAGTCATGCCCTCTCTTCTATTTCTTTTTAAAATTTCTGCTTTTGAAACTCTTATTACTCTTTGTAATGTAAACCTTGAAAATTATTTTTTCCTTCTGTAATTCAAGTGCCCAACAAGTTTTGATTGCCAACAATCCATTTCAAAGAGGCATCTACATCAAAGACTACTAATTTTAATAAACACATTGCCAGCCATAAGACAAGGTAAGGAGCCAGTCTCTTCACAGCTGAGTCTCCTTTGCTTTAGAGATTTTGAGAACTAGCCATGTAGGCCACATTTGTTCATTCCCCACCCTCTACTTCATGCTTTAAACTCCCACTCTTATCTTTTTAAGTTCACCAAAAAGGAGTGAGCCTATGAAACCCTAGGCCTCTGCCCTCGACCCCAGTAAAAGCAGAACCCCAGGTACCTGGGGTCTCTCTCTTTACCCTTAACCTTGCTATATGGTTCCAGGTGTGTCATGTAATTTCCATGTCTTATAAGTAATAAACTTCTCTTATCTTTTCCCTCTTCATTTACACTTTATTGTACTATGGCTGGTGCTCTAACAAAGCTGTTATTGATCTTCCAGGTCACTGATTCAGGACTTAATTGTGAATAACCATACTTTCCTTCACTTTATGTATTAACTGAAAAAAAAAAAATCATATACTTTGGAACAAGACCAAAAAAATATTCCATTTGAGTCTTCTTAGTTTTGTCTTCTGCAGTTTGTTTACTCTTTTTTAAGATTTTATTTGAGAGAAAGAGAATAAGAGCAAGCATGAGTCAGGGGGCAGAGGCAGAGGGAGATGAAGAAGAAGACTCCCCACTAATCAGGGAGCCAAATGCAGGGCTCAGTCCCAGGACTGTGAGATCATGACCTGAACCGAAGCAGACACCTAACCGACTAAACCATCCAGGCACCCCGCAGATTGTTTATTCTTGATTTTTGTCCTCTTCTGATGACTGAATTAGTTCTTAATATTTATGGGTTTAAACCAATTCTTTTTCTATTTTTTCTGTTTTCTAGAAAACCTGGATTATTTTATTACAAGTCCCAGGAAATGAAGTCCTTTCTAAAACTTATGTCTAGGTATGGTGGCCACATTATACCCTTAAGAATTCAGGAAAAATTCTTTCTGCTCCCTGCTCTAACTGAACCCTTACTCTCAAAGGTAGACAGGATGTCTGTACTAATTTAAATGATACACTATTTTTTTCCCTCCCTTCCTCCCTTTCTCTTCTTCTTCCTTCTTCTCTCCCCCACTCCTCCCTCCCTCCCTCCTTTCCGTCCTACCTTCCTTCCTTCTTTTCTTTCTTCTTTCTTCCCCTTCCTCCTTCCTTCCTCTCTGCCTCCCTTCCTCCCTCCCTCCCTCCACTCTTTTTCTAATTCCACATGGATCTGACAAAATTCTTTCTCTGAGTTGTAAATTAGATTGACCAACCTCTTCTATGTGTCTGCTTCCACTGCTTCCTGACCATCCTTCATGAGCTCTTTGACATGAAGCTGTCACTACACAGGGAAGAAAACACTATAGCTGTGTATGTTCATATCCCTGTAGAGCCCTATTTATTCACACTTACTTCTTATCCAGATACAGTAGAAGCTTGACTCAGGAGATGTAGATAATAGGAGACAGGGAGTGGATACAAATCAGCACCATCTCAAAAATTTACTCAACTCTACTTTTTTAATTTTCTTTTTTACATTTATTATTTTGTTCAGTGTTTTTATTTTAGTTAAATTCAGAGTATATTGCAGTTACTTAACTATGTGTCTTTATTATTCACTTTGAATTTCAATAGAAGGATGCCTGGGTGGCTCAGTTAGTTAAGCGACTGCCTTCGACTCAGGTGATGAGTCTAGAGTCCCAGGATTGAGTCCTGTGTTGGGCTTCCTGCGCATCAGGGAGTCTGCTTCTCCCTCTGACCCTCCCCCGCTCGAGCTCTCTCTCTCTCTCTATTCTCTCTCAAATAAATAAATACATCTTTTTTAAAAAAGAGTAGTATTAATGTGCTCACTATCATTATATTGTGGTGACTTGTACTCTCCTAAACATTTTTTATATGTATAAACAAAAAAAAAAAATTTTACCTCATATTTGCTTTCACAGGACTTTGTTGAAATGTGGGTAGTATTTATTTTAAACTCTATATTTAATTATTTGAACATCAGTTGATTCAACAATATAAATATCACATTCATCATTCAGAGAGAAATTATGGCTTGTCATTTGTTGAAATATGGAAATAAGTAATTGTATTATTTTATTGAGGTATGTTTCTAAGTATAAACAAATAATGTGGTTTTATTATATATTTTTTGAATATTTTCTCAGTGATGAGAAAAATTTTAAATGAGTCTCTAGCATCTTTCATATTTTTAGGTTATTAGAAACTTTAAATGTCAGTTTCTTCCCAATTTGTAAAATATTTGTTTTTTAATAGGCAAGATTCTATTGAATTTAAAAGTATGATTTTTACATACTTAGCTGATTGTTATAAATGACAATTAAATGTATGACTCTTCTAACCTTTTAAGACAGCTGAAATAGTGTCAATCTCTAATATTAGGTAGGCATATATAATGTATCATACTAGAATCTCTATGGTAACTTCTAAAGAATTATTTTTAAACAGGATAATAAGTTCCTTAAAATAATACATAATAAATGTATTTTCTGTTCTGTGGAAGCACAAAAAAAATGTTATAAAAAGGGGCAGAGGCTTAAAATAATCAACATTTTTAAATTAAAAAGCATTCATGAAACAGTGATTATTTTACCTTTATTTACTCAGCTTGTGTGATTCTAATGGCAGTTACCCTAGGAACATATTACTAGTAATAGTAAGTTATTAAGGAATTGAATACTTGTTGCAGGTCTGTAATGTTGGTTTTTCAATAACTATAACAAAACTAAGCTGATCACATGTGTGCTATTATAATTTGTTGCAAATTATCTCTGATTTTTCATCAGATTTATTGAGTATAATTGACATAACTTTGTGTAAGTTTTCTGCAAAAGTAATCGTAGAAGCTCAAATTTTTATAGCATATTACAGTATATTTTAATTGAACAATCTTATTATTTTAAATTCACATTTATTACTTATTCTTCCCCCCTCACTACTCCCCCAGTGAGTGTGTATCCATGCACACACATACATATACACAGACACAAAGAAACTGGAGAGAGTATGATGAAAATATTTAAAGAAAATTTTTTAGACACTATTCCTCAGGATTTAACTTATCCTTCAACATGATCACTAAGGAAATAAAAAAACCTTCTTTGAAGCCATTATTTGGGCCAAGAATGACTTTCTTTAATAGCACTTTACAAAATTATAGGTCTTTCAGGAAGAGCTAAAATATTGTCCCAAGCCAATAATGGTCTACTTGATTGTGGATTAAAGTTTTTGTCCAGTACTTAGTATGTTTTATGTCCTGTCTACTCCACTTATGCACTTGCAGTTTTACAAGGAGAATTGTAATTGGATAAAATTATCTGATGGTTTATGGAGAAGGATAAGTGCCCAAGAGGTTTTTGAAAATGTTTGAAAAGAGAGAGGTGGGTTATTTTACATATGGTAGAAGACTTATAAAGCCTCATTGTTTAAAGAAAGTAATGTTGTTTTATATAGTATAGACAAATAAACCAGTAGACAGAATAAAAAACACCCAGCTGTAGATCCCAGTGTGTATCAGATTTTAATTTAGAATAGTCCAAATTATTTCAATTGAGGTGAAAATCAAGAATGTATATAATAAATTGTACTACAATAATGAGTAAAGCACACAGAAGAAAGTAAGCTAACATTTTCCTTTTATATCACAAATTAACTAAAATTTTCCCATATTAAAGAAATAAGTGTTAAAAAAACTAAAACAATGTTTATGCCACAAAAATTATCGGTTATTTGCAGATAGTATAGTAAATTAGAATATATGGGTAGGAAAGAAATAAGATAGGGAACTAAGAAGTAATGTGTAAACCTTTAAGCTTATTTGACTGTGTAAGATCTACAATTTTTAGAATAATACTCACACATCAAGATTGACTGGTATGCAGAAGATTCATAAGAGAATTAGTGTGTTTAGGGTTAATAACGTAAAATTATGACAAAAGTTTCAATAGAAGAATTGAAAAAAATAGTTTAAAAAGTGTCAGTAAAGATAGATAGAACAAAAATTGGGTGTCTTCAGCTAGTTAAGTAATAGAAATCTTGCAAACTCCTTCAATCAGCTGAAATGTGTTCCCCCTTATTTCATATTTCTCCAACACCTACATTCTGATTTTATTGTTGACTTTATTTTTATAGTCATTATTCAAGCATTAATGCATTCATGACTACTACCATATTGTGTTTATTTTTTATTCCATTTTATGCTTTTTATTTCATTAACAAAAAAATCAAACATGTACAAATACACAGAGTGGAATAATAAATTCACACAACAGCTTTAATGGTTGCCAAACCATAGCCAAAACCATAGCCAATCTTACTTCCTTTATATTCCTACTCAGTACCTACACTCAAGAATATTTTAAAGTAAAACCCAGATCTTCTGATTACATCCATACATATTTTGTACTTCTCTTTAAAGAAATAAAGCCTCATTAAAAAATATCATAATCATAAAAATGTCATCACAGCTAACATAATGAATAATACCTTAATACTATCAGTCTTCAAGTTAGTTTTCAATTTTTCAACTCTCTTTCTCTAATATCCCTTTTCCCCTATTTTCCTCAAATGTCTTTCCCCTTTATGTGAGGAAATTTTCCTGTGGAAAAATATAAAGTGCTTTTATATTCATGCAGCTGGATTCCCAGAAAGAGATGAGAACAGGGTTGGAATCATGGAGAAGTCAGAAAAAGTATGTGAAGTTGTGATGACTGAAATTTATCCAAATTCAATGAAAAATATAAACATACCTTCTAGAAATTGAACACACCATAAACAGTATAACATATGAATATACATATAAAACTCTTAATTCTAAAATAAATAAACCAATGTTTAAAAAATAAAGGTGAAATAAATGTATTTCATATATAACAGACCTGAGATAATTCATCTGCAGCAGAACTGCACTATAAAAATGTTCTTTTAGCTGAAGGACAATAATACAAATGAAAATATGTGTCTAACAAAAGAATTTAGACTGTAAACAATCTTTCTATGGTCACTTCTTAGGTCCAGGAGTGCTTTTCCTAGCTTCTTTGGAATTTTCTACCTAGACAATCAGGTCATTCCAAGAACAGTCTTATTTCTTTAACCTAATCTGCAAACTTTCTTCCCTTTATTATCTTATTTCACCAGCTAGGACTATTTAGTACAATTTGGAAAAAGTGTGCTAAGAAAGGATAAAAATTGCTTTATTCTCAATTTAGTGGAGAAATGTTCCATTTCTCACTATCAAGTATGATGTTAGTTGTAGCTTTTTTGATAAGGTTCTCCTTATCAATGGGGATATGGGATGTACATAATGATTTTCTTCCAAAAAGTATAGTCTGGAAAGGATGAAAAAATAATAATTTTATAATCCAGAAATCTGACACTATCTGACTGTGGATAAGCATATTATTAATAGTGATAGTTGCTAGTTTGTACTCTTGATGCGATGTGATGAAAATTGTACTTTACTTCGGTGGTATTCCTCTCCTAAATCCATAACTCCAGTATAATCAAGAGAAAATTATCATACATGTCTCAGTTGAGAGGCATTCTGCAAAATATGTGACCAGTAGCCTTTAAAACTCTCAGGGTCATCAAAAACAAAGGAGTGTCTGAGAAATTGTCATAATCTAGAAGAATATAAAAATTCATGACAACAAAGTATAATATGACATCCTGGATGGAATTCTTTTCAATAATAATGCATTGGTATTAATTCACTAATTGTTAACAAATGTATAATACTAATATAATTTGCTAATTCATGATAGGGGAGCCTCGCTGTGAGGCACATGGGAACTCTCTGTATTATATTTGTGTTTGTTTTGTAAATATAAATTTTCTAAAAAATATTTGTTTAAAACTTTTCACAAACTATTTTTAGTCACCCAAAATAAGCACCTTACTAATACAAAAACACAATTGTCATTTTTGACAAATAATGCAAAGTTTGAAAATTTTTTATTAAACAATAAAGGATTTATAGAAAAAAATTATGATAATATTTCTTACAATCAACAAATGTATATGTTTTTATTTTTGTTGTGTGTGGTTTGTTTTTTTGTTAATTTATGCCTTCCCAATTTAATTTCAGCAGTTTTCAAAGAGACGAATATTTAAGATACATACACATATATTATAACAAGTATTTCTAAGATCTTTCATTGAAATATGAGGAATACTATCCTGAAAATGTTATTTATTTTCTGTTAAAACACAACATTATGTTTTTTTGGCCAATTTGTTGAGCTATGTCATTCAACTTTAAGTGTATCTTAATTTTATTTAATCACTCAAATAATATAAGGTTTTTCTAGATGTAGTTTTTTTCTAGATGCAGTTTTTTCTGAAACTAGAATATAATATTCAACTATCCTGTTGTACATGCAAGTGAATGAAGTTTTATAATAATTAAAGTGAAGTATGCATAAAAATACCTATTTCCACTGGAGAGATCATCTGAGACCCTAACTACAAACTAGAGGACACCTTGTAAAGATGTTCCTACTCTGAAATAGTGTGACCTCCTGATATATTTATAGGAGAACTGTGAGTACAAGGTAATAGATCTTCACTCTAAAGAAATGCTGGGAATAATTTGAATTTACATATAGAATGAGCACAGCATGACTAAGGGGTTATGCCCTCTAGGCTGGTTTAGAATCCAGATCATGAATGGAGGTGGACAGAAAGTATACTAGAAACAATCCAGTTTTCTGCCCGAGATGGCAAGAAAAATAGATAGCATGGGATGAAAGATCAAAGATGGAACACAAATATTAGGACAAAACGTCTCTAACATTGACCCTTTGCATAAAATAATGTGATTATGGGTTTAAGTATTGACAGGAAAGAAATTGATGAACTGCCAAATTCTCAACTATAGAATATATAGGAGTGAGGTCATGGGAACATGTGGAATCCAAAAGTAACTAAGGAATTCTGAATACAAAGAAATATTTCTAAAATAATTTAATAAAAAAGTTTAACCTACACTGAAACAACTAAATGATTTAGACATGTCCAGGGAAGTATACTATTTGAATATTGAAGCTCTTCTTTGTAATCTCATTTTCTTCCCTGGAAGACACTAAGCCTTAGAAGAGGGCAAAAGATGACACCAATGAGTTTTAGAAATATTGAAATACAACTATTGATAAGACCTCCCATGGGTCTTGATCCTAATCTGTGTTATAGGGCATGCCTATATCTAGGGTGAGTACTTTCTAATTTAAGAATGCCAAGAAAGTTTCCTGGCCTCCTACAATCTTCTTCCCTTTGTACTTAGAGGCATTATTGACCATATATGTGCCAATACTTGTGAATAAGAAAGGGGGAAAATCCCAGACAATTCCTGGGCTTCCCAGAACTGTTTATCTGAAAATAGCCTTTAAACTGTTCGTTACATCTGAAAGGAGGCTTTAATCTGTTCTTTGTGCTTAATAGAAACCAACTATCCCTGGTGGGGTGGGAGGTGTTGGGGGGGAGTAGAAGGAGGTTGGGGGAGGAATGTTTCTCTCACCTAATACTTCAACACTGATAGGAATATTCAAGGCAAAATCACTTAAAGTGGGATAAACCTTGGAAAACTCTATCAAAAAATTAAAACAAAACAAAGCAAACAATAAGACAAGTCCAGCTCTTGATGCTTTTGCCAACTCCATAATATATGTATATTCATCCAGTAGTAAAAGATATGACTCTGCTAAATTCTTCATTTAACTTAAAGAGGTTCTAACTTAAAGAGGTTCTTATCTACAAGAGTTGCTATCTGAAAAAAAAATAAGGTACCCTTCTTCTTGTTCAAAAGAAATGTCAACAAAGTGCTTTAACACTCTATCAAAATAATAGTATAGTATGTTGGTGTTTTGTTTTAGTTATTTCTATGTAATAGGCTGAATTCTGGCTATAGCATGCCATCCATGGATCAACTAAATTATATATTAATCATAAATATACATATATATATACTCTGAAAACTGGACTGTAACATAAATATAGCATTGGGAATATATTCAGGATTGCACACTCATCACGCCATTGATGATGCAAATGTCAATGCATAAAACCAATATGGTTACAAAAGTAACATGAAATTCTTGGATATCCAGAAAAAAATTACTGGACACATGAACAGGATCTAATGATACTTGCAGAGCTTTGTCTTTTGCCATATATATGAGTATATAGCTCAAGGTAAGTGGGGCTTTGTACCGTATAAATGTAGACCAGCTTACAATTTATACATATATTTTCTCAACTCTCTATCACTGTTACTATGGGTTCTGTAGGATCGTTTCAGAATGTGAAAGTGCTGTTTTCTTAGCTGGATGAATTTCACAGATATTAAAGCACTGAATGACAACCTCTATGACATGAGCTACATGTGATGTATACAGATTTGATGTGATCCAAAAACTGGACTCTCTTTCAAGCTACTGTCAATCCCAACATAGGATTTTCTAGGTATACTATGACAATTACACTCAAATATGGGAGTACAGAGTGGTTAATCCAAGGAGACAGACTTTCCAGCAAAACCTTTACAAGGTGAATATAGACATACATTGCAAGGGTTTTACTACCTGGTGAAGCTCATAGATACCCAAGAGTTTGAGAATGGAAAATAAAAAAGGAAACCCATTTGATGTAACAGAACTTAGAGTATCTAAACACCAAAAATATTCTTTTTCTTTCTTTCTTTCCCACCTTGATCCTACCTAAAATGATGCTAGCAAGGTTGACTGGATGGACACAACTTTGGATTTTTCCTTTTAAATTTCACAATAGCTGATGTCCACGTATACTGAAAGGATAACTCTATTATTGTCACCAGTGATTCTACAATTCTTCCATATACCCCATTCACAATGGTTTTTAAGGCTGCGTAACATCTTGCTTCTTTTTTTAGGGGTCACCTTTAGTGAGAAAATGGTAAACCCCTTTTCAATTTTTCTAGGTTAAATCTCATTCTTCTAGGAAAATGATCATCTGGCTCCTCTGGGAAGTAGACGACAGATCTTAACTAGTGAGATGGAGGACACTTGTGACCTTGACATAGAGATTCAAGCAGGCAACCTCAATAACCTCCTGTGATTGTCCCAGCTGTGGCAGAGAATACCATCACTCTGCCAGATTTGTCTTCATTAAATGAATACAGTGGTGAAAACTTCATTATCATCCCACTGCCAGCACTGACTTATGAACTAATATCAACCCAGCAGCAGCTGTGATCATTCCTGGCATAATTTGATGTGTTCAGTCTAAAGTGTCAGCTCTTCAGTGTTACTTAAGTTAGGAATCTGGGTGGGTGTATAAACAGAAGATGGCAATATTGGCATTGCTTCTGATGAACATTGAATTAAATGGTCTTAAAAGAATAATTAAGCTACACATAAAGTAAATGGTGAAGAATTGCCAATAAGTGCTTGTAACATTTCTTCTATGCATGCAGATCTGACCTGGATAGCA
This sequence comes from Lontra canadensis, assembly GCF_010015895.1. Lineage (NCBI taxonomy): Eukaryota > Metazoa > Chordata > Mammalia > Carnivora > Mustelidae > Lontra > Lontra canadensis. The sequence goes on from NW_022631113.1 coordinate 3,857,472, forward strand.
GACAGTTCCCTGTGACCGGCTGGAATTTTTTTTTTTTCTTTCTGTTTGAATGGAAGGCATGTCTTTGCCTTCTTTCATGTCTGTACTGTAGAAACAACTTTAAGGGAACCGGCTGTAAGTAATGAAGTCTAATATTCCTCAAAATTGATCACTTGCACAAAATCCTTCTATGACATTGGGATAATTCCTAAGAATTTCTCAGTTATAATTTTGTATTATTTGATTATGAAAGCCTACTAAATCGTGTAAGTGTCAGGTTCCATAAAACCAAGAAATGCTGCGAGTTATTAGAGTAACTGAAGATCCAACTAGCTTGATCCCTATCCCCAGTTTTAGTTTTTGTTATGCAACCAAAACAACGTACTTAAGTGTATGGAGACAACTCTCATCAATTTCTAAAATTTCCCTAGATTGGCTCATCTAACACAAAACATAAAATCTATCATCTGTCTACCTCTTTAAGAGAGACTGCCAATGAGAACTTCAAGGCTCTTATTTGAAACTGCTCTTCAAAAATGTATCTTCCATTGTTACCAAACAATGCTAGAGTCCCTCAAGTTCTACATAATGCATGTCCCTCATGGGAGGCTCTAGTGTTCGGGTGTTAGAGGAGACTGAAGTGAGAAAAGTAATCCTGAATAGCTCTCTTACCCTGAACCCTCATTACTTCTCTCAGGGAGTCTGAATAAGCAACTTTATTAATGCTTCAGCGTATCCAGCTGAAATTATAATGGGTAACACTTCACCAGGAGATAGCCTGAGAAAAGAAATGGTTGTCAGTCTAAGAATAATCTTATTGCCAAGCTTAAAGTCTTGTAAATTTATCAATGTCACTCTGCAAATATCCTCATTATGTTGGTCAAGCAAAACTAATATGTTTAGGTCTAGTAAAAAAAGGGAAAGGACTCCCTTCACAGTCTTATTAGTTTATCAAAATAGGGAAATTTAAAAAAGGCTTTAAGGCCCTGGGTGATCTTAAAGTAGATCTTGTGAGGAGAAGTGCTGTTTTTGTTTGTTTCATTACTACTTTAGTATTTATCTTCAAATGATACTTCAACACCTAATCATAAAATTTAATTATAAAAGTAGAGATATAATTCAAAATAATGTTCACTTTAAACCTATATCTTGTTCACATAGAAAACCATATGCTCTATTATTGTGTAATTAACATTGAGAACATATTTAAGTTAAACTATCTATGTTTATACATTAACCTAAATTCTTATAAATACATCAAAGGAAAATAATTTATTCAAATACAACTTACTTTGCATGTTAATTCATACATATCATGTGTGCAAAATAGTATAGTATGCAGTAGGAAAATACACAGAGTTGCCATTTAAAAGAAAAGAATAAATATTCTTCTGTCCAAATCATCAACTTATCTAAAACCACATTTATTCTTTATATTGATTCTTCATGAATGTCACATTTCTAAATCGTATTTTAAATTCTTTGAAATCCAAAATGAATAATTTAAAATGCATCCTAATTCCAAATTGCAAAATTGAACAATGTCAAGGAGTGATTTAAAAATTTAAAATGGATTTAGAAAGACAATGATGGAAATCCGTTGCAAATACAGAACCACCTACTTTTCTTTTAAATTTTTTATTTAAATTCTAGTTAGTTAACATAATAGTATAATATTGGTTTCAGGAGTAGAATTTAGTGATTCATCACTTATATATAACATCTAGTGCTTAACACAGTGAGTGCCTTCCTTAACAGCCATCACCCATTTAGCCCATCCCCCACCCTCTTCCCCTCAGCAACCCTTAGTCTATTGTCTATTGTTAAGAGTCTCTTATGTTTGCCTTTCTCTCTTCCCCGACCCCCATGGTCATCTGTTTTGTTTCTTAAATTCCACGTATGAGTGAAATCATATGGTATTTGTCTTTCTCTGACTGACTTAGCATAATTCACTCTAGCTATATCCATGTCTTTATAAATGGCAGGATTTCATTCTTTTTGATGGCTGAGAAATGTTCTGTTTCATTCACACACATACACACACACACACACACACACACACCCCACATCTTCTTTTATCCATTCATCAGTCAATGGATGTTTTGGCTCTTTGCATAATTTGGCTATTGTTGATAGGACTCCTATAAACATCGGGGTGCATGTGTCCTTTTGAATAAATATTTTTTTGTATTCCTTGGGTCAATACCTAGTAGTGCAATATCTGGGTTGTAGGGTAGTTCTATTTTTAAGTGTTTGAGGAACCTCCATACTGTTTTGTAGAGTGGCTGCACCAATCTGCATTCCCACCAACAGTATAAGAGTGTCCACTTTGGGTATTCCAGTTTCACCATGTAAAAGGAGGATAATATGTTCCCCTGAGTGTTAAATGGAATTTACTATCCCACAGACTTCAAAAGATGACAAGAAGTGATTCTTAGTGGTAAATCCTGCACTTAGGAGAAAGACAGGTTCAATGGTGGCCATCAGAAATATTTCCATATCCAGTATAAATCCAGCAGCTTTAAGGCATGGGAAATAATGTGCATTTTTAAAATCATTTATCATCACAACTGTCTTGACAACATAATGTTCTTATTTCTTTCTTTAGAAAGAAGAAAACTGGTTCTTAGTTTCAGTAAAAGAATCAAAATAAAAAAAAAAACAGACTTGTCTTATGAAGTCTCTCTCTTTCACTTAGTGAAACATTTGTAGAGCACTTCTTAGGCAGTAGTATAGATAATCTTGGATATATAAATTTAAAAAAATATATCCTTCTGAGGGTGCCTGGGTAGCTCAGCAGGTTAAGCCTCTGCCTTTGGCTTGGGTCATGATCTCAGGGTCCTGGGATTGAGCCCCACATCGGGCTCTCTTCTCAGCAGGGAGCCTGCTTCCCCCTCTCTTTCTGCATGCCTCTCTGCCCACTTGCAATCTCTCTCTCTGTCAAATAAAAAAATAAGATCTTTAAAAAATATATATATGCTTCTTCAAAATCCTGATGTTGATTCTTTTAGATCATTGTAGCACTATTCACAATAGTCAAAATATGGAAACAACTCAAGTGTTCATCAATAGATGAATGGATAAAGAAAATGTGATCTATAAATACAATAAAATATTATCCAACCTTAAGAAAAAAGAAAAGAAATCTTGACATTTCTGACAACATGGATGAAGCCGAGGACATTCTGTTAAGTTAAATAAGCCAGTCACAGAACAAACACTACATTTTATGAGGCATCTAAAATAATCAAATTCATAGAAGCAGAGAATACAACAGGGGTTCCAAGGAACTGAAGGGTAGGGGAAATAGAGTTATTTGGTAGGTATAAAGTTCCAGTTATGCTAGCTGAATAAGTTCTAGAGATCTGCTATACAGTATAGTGCCGATAGTTAACAATATGGTATTGCAAGTGCCTGGGTGGCTCAGTGGGTTAAAGCCTCTGCCTTCTGCTCAGGTCATGGTCCCAGCATGCTGTGATCGAGCCTGGCATCTGGCTCACTGCTCAGCAGGGAGCCTGCTTCCTCCTTTCTCTCTGCCTGCCTCTCTGTCTACTTGTGATCTCTGTCTGTCAAATAAATAAATAAAATCTTAAAAAAAAAAAACCCAATATGGTATTGCACTCCTCAAAATTTGCTAAGAAGAAGATCTAGTTAAGCTTTTTTATTAACACATACAAAAAAAAAATACAACAAAAAACAGAGATGCATAGGTTAACTCTGAGAGGTGTTGGATATGTCCATTATCTTGATTGTGATGATGTATCATGGATATTTGCATCTTCTCATACTTATCAAAACTGTATACATTAATTATGTGCAGTTATTTATCAATTAGATCTCAATATATCTGTTAAAATTAATAGTATATATTGTCTCTGCCATCCTAGAATAGTCCATAATAGTGTACAACCAGCTATAATATAAATCATACAGTGTTACTAGTAAGTTTATACAAGTACAACATAAGGGATCCATTATATTGAAAGTTCATAAAATAAAGATAACACCACCAGGTGAATTAATTAGAGAAATAATAGGAAAATAATTAAACTATAGGTAGGCAAATGTTTGTAATAAGATATCTTAGGGGCACCTAAGTGGCTCAGTTGGCTAAATGTCTGCCTTTGACTTGGATCATGATCCTGGAGTCCTGGAATTGAGCCTTGGGTTGGGCTTGGGCTCCCTGCTCTGAAGGGAGTTTGCTTCTCCCTCTTTCTCTTTCCCCTCCACCCCCATGCTCTTTCTCCCTCTTTCTCTCTCATAAATAAAATCTTAAAAAAAAAAAAAAAAGAATTTCCTAGGAAAATATTATATATGAGCAATAGCATAGTGACAATTTGGGCTACATAAGAGTTAGAGGGTGGAAACAAGCCAGTGTTCCTGAATTAAGTGACAGCGCTTGAAATTTTTGAAAATTCCAGTTCTAAAATAAATAACTAAACATCACACAGTAGGTGGTAAGTTCTTGATCAAGTATATAATTTCTCTACTTGAAAGAAATAGAAGCATCTATTTATCATTAAAATGAGGAAAATAAGAATCTTGAAGGCTGTGGTGAGGATGAGAGAGTCCATTTAAAGTATCTGGCACAGCTTCCGCAAAGGGCGTGTTCACAGGAGTTCAGCAGCAGGCATAATCTGATCAAGGTAATATTCTTAAAAGTGAATCTGGAAGTGATGTCATAGGACTGATATTTAAGGAACTGGTTTCAAATACCCTCTTTTTGTAACAAAATTGTAGCATTTTTAGCAAAATTATCAAATGAGAGAAAATAAATAGAAACAGAAGATTGGTTCCTTAGCAAAATACTATCCTCTTTTCATGCAAAAGCATGAAAAATATAGAACAGCAGTAGAGGAAATACAGAACCAGTATGTTATCTCAGCAGATTGTCCATTAGTTACATTTTTCTACTAGCGTTTAATGTGGAACATCAGCAGATTTTTTTAAGTATCCTGGAATAACTGCCAAAGAATCAGCAAAACCAAAGCTAAAACAAAAACAATCAAAAAGTACCAGTTTAAAACTAAGATGAAATGTTTACTATATTACAATGGGCAGTAAAAAAAGAAAACACTACATTTTGTTTATCACAAAATCTTGCCTTCTAAGAATGATTTGTGAAGATCAAACACCCACTACGGTGTTTGTACTAGAACCTCCATTGTCTGATCAATTGGTTGATTATAAACTGAGATGCCGCTGCTTTATAGCAGAGAAAAAACTGCTAATTTGGCTATTACTCTACTGCAAAGCAGCTGTGATCACAACCTCCTGAGCACTGAAAATACTTCCTCCCAGACTCACGTAAAACTTTCATATGGAAAACTTCCAAAAAAGCTAAATATGCATATTTCATAATTTACTGAGATATATTTGCATCATGCTGTTATATTCTGCAACTCAGCAAGAATAAATATCATATCCTGGGACTTTTCCACTCATAAAGTGTGTAACAACAGTAAAGTACAAGATATAGCTTTTTTTTTTTTTTTTTAATAATCAATACAGTTCATTTCAGCTTAAGTGGCAACCCTGGGGAGAAAATAAAAAAGAAAAGCATAGCTAATCAAAGTCTTCCATAAATGTCATCTTCCCATCCCCCATGCAGTTCATAATTTTTGTTTTAATTTGCATAGAATTTTATACTCTTAATGAATTTATAAAAATTCCCATAGTTTTATTTTTAATCTAAAATATTAAGATATTTATATTTGAAATATATCTCAAGGATATTAAGAATATTAAAGCAATATTATGATTTTAGGAACCTAATTCTGGAAATAACTACTACATATAGAAATTGACATAAGGTAAAAAACAAGCTTTATTGTAGTGAATGATAACCAAAGATATCTTTCTGGATTTTAAAATTGAGATGTTAATGAAAATGGCATTGTCATTAAAACAATACTCTCTGCTGATAAATTATTGAGCCATGTGCTCTTTTCAACTACTTCTTTGGTTTTTAAAAGATGTTCCTAAGTAAATAAAATTCAAACTTATTCACAGTTAGCTTAATACCATGTTCACATTTCCTCAATGGTACATTTATGGAAATGAGTAAGCCATATTTATGTGTGATAAAATTTGTGCCAGGTGGATGTGGAGACACTAAGGCCTCAGCATCAAGGTAATTGAGAATGTTGGTTCTTTCCTTTTCAGAAGACTGTGCTTATAAGAATCTCTGTAAACTTGGCATGTATCTGAAGACATTGATAGGTTTAATGGACCTGAAGATTTTAAGGTGTTTCAAAGGCTTAAGTCATTGTTGTAGGCCTCAATACTGATGACCATTGTATGATAACTCAGGTCAGGACAAAAAGAGAATCTTTTTATGTTGCCCTGCATTCTTAATATTTATCATACCTACAGATGATGATAAATAAAAATAAATCACAAGCATTTATTGAATCATATAAATCTCGTATCATCTCAAAAGCAGGGCATAAAAAATATCCAATATATAATGTGTAATCACCTGATGTTCTGTACCTGAACATAGCCTCAGGTGTCCTGCCACCATTATAATAATCACAATCTCTGGGCCTTTATACTCACTGAGTATACAAGTAGAGTAATCTCCTTAAGGGCTTTGAAAGGCATGGAAAATGCCATTCTGACTCAGAAAAACTTCAGTTCTCAACTTAGATCCTAGATAAACCAGCCAAATCTCCTTCTTTTTTGTATCTTCATAAAAAGTTGCAATCCTCTTATATATGCCTTTGATTCCAATCAAGCTTTACACAGGATTCTGTCCTTTCATTTGGTGCTGTGTTTAACTCATATTCTGAATCCTCCTTGCAATCTTCTCTGTTCATATAAAATTTTAAAACTGGGGGGCTGGGGAAATGAGTGAAACTAGTCAAAGGGTAACAAACTTCCAGTTATAAGTTCTGGAGGTGTAATGTACAGTATAATGACTATAATTTTTTTAAAAGATTTTTTTATTTATTTGACAGAGTGAGTGAGCAAGCACAAGCAGGGGGAGCAGCAGGCAGGGGAGAAGCAGGCTCCCCAATGAGCAAGGAGCCCAGTATCCCAGAACCCTGGGATCATGACCTGAGCTGAAGGCAGATGCTTAACTGACTGCCTTTATGACTATAATTAACAATACTGTGCTGAACATTGAAATTTGCTAAGAGAGATCTTAAAAGTTCTCACCACCTCCATACCTTATATGTCTCTGTACTTGTTGTCTATAGTTGTGTTTTCTCCTTTTTTTCTGACTGATAGACTTATTCTTCATGGGTATGCATAAAGAACACTTAATCAAAGCTTTTATCCTTACTTATCTGGAGATGCTGCCTTGACGTTAAAACAATTTTTCCTTTGTCCTTTTCGTGCTCATTACAATGGATTGCACTTCCTCATCATGCACTTTTCTTGCCAGAGAGATTGAATACATGCCAAGGGCAAAGAGCATGACTTATTCTTCTTTGACTTTTTCTTAATGCCTATCACAATGCTGACACATTATAGTGTTCCATAAATATCTATTGAATAATTAAACACAATGACTTATTTGACTGCCTTGTTATTGTCTAACTATATAGCCATTTTGTAAAGCCTGTAAGGGGGAATGAATGAGAAAAGACACATTCAAAATTTTTACTACCCTTTTAAAGGTACGGGATACTATATATTAAATCATTTGACTGAACATAAAGTGTTAATATAGTTGCCAGAAGTTAAATTTAACATTAAGCATTAGAAAAATCAGATTATAGTTAGAATATTCTATATAAAATTCTACTTATTTTTTGTTAAACAAATTAAAAACATAGTTTGATAGACTAGTAAAAATTTAACATATTATAATGATGTGAAATGTGAAATATAATAAAGACAGAATTATGCTGTAATGGTTTTATCAAAATATTGAAAGTTGAAGACATATAAATAAATTAGATCCCAACAAAGCTTTATTATAATGAAATAATTATAAAACACCTAGAATAGGGGAAAGGTATACATTAAAAATTTTTTGAAAATGAAAATAAATTTTATTTAATTCTTTCATTTATCACTAAACATATTTAAGAATATTTACTATTTGTCATTTGGACTAAGCACTGGTAATAGTTCATTAAAATCAGAAATTGACTGTCCTTGTAAGGTAAAATCTTTATCAAGAAAACAACACATTATCATAAATCACTCAAATATATTTCCAATGGTAACTGTTGATTTTGAAATGTGAAACACTTCCTTTTTTAAAATTTATCAACTGAGATATAAATGACATATAATATATTAGTTTCAGGTATACAACCACGTATACATTACAAAGTGGTGACCATAATAAGTTTAGTTACCCTCCACCTCACAAAGTTATGATACTACATATTATATTTCCCATGTTGTACCCTCATCTCCATGACTTAATTGTTTTATAATTGGAAGTTTGTACTTCACCCATTTCACACCATCCCCCAATGCTCCTCCCCTCTGGCAACCACCAATTTGTTCTCTGTATCTATGAGTATGGGTTTTATTTGGTTTTCCTTTATTCATTTGTTTTGTTTTCCAATTCTGCATATGAATGAAATCAGGTAGTGTTTGTCTTTGATTTGTTTCACTTAGCATAGTACCTTCAAAATCCATCCATGTTGTTGCAATTGGTAAAATTTCATTTTTTTATGTCCTACTAGTATTTTATTGTGGATATATACCACATGTTCTTTATCCATTCACTTGCTCAAGGACACTTAGGTTGTTTCTATATCTTGGCTATTATAAGTAATGTTGTAGTGAATACAGGAGTGCATATATGTTTTTGAGTATGTATTTTAGTTTTCTTTGGAGAGAGACAATAGTAGAATTGCTGGATCACACGGTAGCTTTTCTAAGGCTGGTTTAGTAGTGGTGAACTTCTTTAGCTTTTGCTTGTCTGAAAAACTCTCTTTCCTCCAAATCTGAATAATGACCTTGCCAGGTAGAGTATTCTTTGTTGAGTTGTTGTTGTTGTTATTGTTGTTTGTTTCGTTTTGTTTTCCTTTCATTACTTTGAATATGTCATGCCACTCTCTCCGGCTTGCAAAATTTCTGCTGAGAAATCTGCTTGATAGCTTATGGGATTTTTCTTGCAGCTCAACAATTTATTTTCCTCTTGCTGCTTTTAAGATCCTCTATCTTTAACTTTTGACATTTCAATTATAACATATGTTCATGTGACTTTCTTTAGGTAAATTTTATTTAGAACTCTCTGGATTTCCTAGACCTGGATGCCTGTTTCCTTTCCTCGATTAGGGAAGTTTTCAGGCATTATTTCATCAAATAATTTTTCTGCCCCTTTGTCTTTCTCTTTCACCTTCAGGGGCACCAATAATGTAAAAGTTATTCTGCTTGATGTCCTCTCAGAAGTCCCTTAAGTTATCTTCATTCTTTTAAAATATTTTTTTTCATTGTTATTTCCCAGGTTAGTCCATTGCTTTATCTTCCAGTTTACTGCTTCATACTTCTACGGTCATCCAATCTGCTGTTGAACACTTCTAGTGTATTTTTCAGTTCAGTGACTGTATTCTTCAGCTTTGTGACTTCCTTCTCTTTTTCAGAGTAACTATTTTTTTAAATTTTTATGTAAATTCAATTTAGTTAACATATAGTTTGGTATTAATTTCAAGGGTAGAATTTAGTGATTCATCAGTTGCATGTAATATCCAATGGTCATTATATCAAGTGCCCTCCTTAATTCCCATCCCAATTAACCCACTCTCCCACCCACCTCTCCTGCAGCAACCCACAGTTTGTTTCCTATAGTTAAGAGTTTCTTATGGTTTGCCTCCCTCTCTGTTTTTGTTTTATTTTCCCTTCTCTTTTCCTATGTTCATCTGTTTTGTTTCTTAAATTCCACATATGAGTGAAATCATATGGGATTTGTCTTTCTCTGACTTATTTTGCTTAGCATAATACCCTCTAATTCCATCCATATCATTGAAATGGCAAGATTTCATTCTTTTTGATGGCTGAGTAATATTCCACTGTGTGTGTGTGTGTGTGTGTGTGTGTGTGTGTGTGTGTGTGTAGATCTATATCACATCTTCTTTATTAAACTCTTCTACTCTTGTATCTTCCCTGTTTGTGTGTCACCCAGTGACTTGACAAGTGATCTATTAACACAGTTTTCAAAGTCTTTGATATGCTAGTTAAGATCCGATATATGCACCTGTGGATCAGGTAAAATTCTGGAGTTTTAAGGCATTACTTTTATAAGTTTCATCATCTCCATCATTTTCCCTAAACTTTTTCTGTTTTCTACAGCTCCCCTTTATGGTCATCCTGCTAGAAACCTGAGCTTATATGTACTTTACTCTTCCATGTTATTTCATGTTGGTAACACATCCATGGTCTAGCACTGGAAGGGCAAAAAAGGAGAAAAATGTAGATAGCAATAAGGGTAGTTCCACTGTCATGGAATCTCAGCTCTGAGAGTTTCCTTAGCTCAAAGTTTAGGCTCCTGTTGGACTCTTTTACTGGTTGCTGCCTCTGTTGGATAATTATTATGGAAAGGAAGAGGAAAGAATGGAGAAAAGGGAGGAAAGAAAAATAACTAGATTTCCTCATTATGAAGAAGTATTTTCCTGTTTGTCTCCTCAAGCTAGAAATATAGGACTAGAACTTTCTGTGCCAATGAGCTCATTTTGGATTATAGATTATATTACAGTTATACTGAGCCTTTCCTCCTTTCCTGGAGGGAAAGAAATGGTCAATTCATTCATAGCCAGTTGGGTCATACTTCGGACCTTGATGCTTATTGCTGCTTCACATACTGCTATTTACTCTGCTCAGTCTTCATAGAGTTGTTGCGTGCATTCTGTCCCATTTGTACCACTGTTATTAAGTGAGAGAGGCAAAGTATGCTAAATCCGTATTATCCCAAAACAAAACTGTAGTTTATTTAATAAAAAGAACTGTTTATTAGACTAGTGTATCATTTGTAATTCAGTCCTCTTAAAATCTACGGAGACTGTCAATCCTCTGAATCCAATACATACATCTTTCTAGACAGATATAAACATTATGGAAATCATGGTCCAGGATTCTAATCTCTGTTTTTTAAATTCAGATTTTATTTAGCAAAATGCTTTAGTACCTGCCAGAAGCCACATGTTTCACCGCTCAACTTAGATTTTTGTCCTGAATCAATATACCTGATATAGATGAAACTGTAAATTTTATTCCCAATGAAACCCCATATTTACAATTAACCTAGGTATTTATTGGGAAGAAATTATTTCTTCTATCATGTAGGAAGTAAAAACCAGAATGCCTTTTGAAAGGCTTAGATGATCAAAATTCCCTCAAGCCTCTGTCTTTTCCTATATCACAATATTATCTTTCATAGTTTTATCCACAGCCATTGGTCAACGTGACTATCTTGGGATAAAAAAAATTAAAAATGATTATGCAAGTCAGTAGTCATATGATAAACTAACAATGATCCATTTTGAGTTACTCTGGACTAAAAAAAGGGCAATAAATTTCATGTTCATATTTTCTGTACTTTAAATACCGTAGCACTTAATTAAATATACGTATCACCTGAAAGAACAAGACGTATCCAACCTACTCCAACATCCTGGTAATATTTCTATAAATTCCTGTAAACTTCAGCATCAATGAAAAATATCTGAGGCCCAATATACTAAAGGTAAAATTTTAGCTTTTTCACTGTGGGTTAAGCAAGAATTGCTATATTCAGCCGGGTATTACAGGATCAGCATTTGCACCCAAACTAACTTATAATCAACTAATACCACATCATTAGACACATGAATTAAACAATTTCATTTTCAACTTCAATTTAATAGAAGCCTTACGCATACCTAAAACTAACTTGGGCAATCATAAGTCAGAATTATTTTATTTCAGTAGCCTTGGAACTTTACTTGGGTTCATTTCTTACCCATTCCATCACTCAGTGATTTTAGATTTGATGGGATTCTATGACTATGCAAGTCATCTATCCGTCTCTGTGCCAGTGGTGATGGATCCTATGATTTAGAGGTTCACTAGCAACAAATGTGTTGGGGGAGAATCCCTGCACTGAAGGAATTATAGAGAGAAAAACATTTTCTACTCAACATTTCTCTATTTAATCTGCTATTTTGTGCAGAAAAATTCTGAAGATTTCTCACATACTTTCTTATTTTATTGATGCTTTTTATTTTCCCCATATGTAAGACTATATCCATGTGCTCATTTAGTTTTACCGATACTAACCAATTTTTGTGAGTATTTTTAGGTTCTATATTGAATCATTTCTGTCTCTCAGAGCTAGGCCTAATATTCATTCTATGACTATACTTTTAATAACTTTTTTCATATTTCTTGAAGTAGATTATCTGTGTCACCAGCCTTTTGCCCATTTACTTTGATAAAATAATAAAATAATTTGGTTATTCATGAATCATCTGAAAAATAAAATTAATTATAGTCTCTTACAAACCAGAATGTAGATAGTCAAAAGTGATCTTTATACATATTGCCATATGATATATAAAATTTTGGTAGTTTAGATATTCTATTATACAGGAAAGGTCTTATCACTTTCTATTGGAATATCATAGGAGGTAACATTCACAGACAAGGAGGCATATGGAAGCTCCCTTTCTCTTCCTATGTGGTAAAGAGTAGGTGAAATTTTTAGAAAAAAAAAATCAATTTCAACTTTTTGATAGTATCTCTTAATTATCTTCCCCAAACATCTCATATCTATATTCTTTTAGGAGTGATATTAATCTGATAGTTCCTTGTTTTATCACCCAACTGTGCCACTTATATTGCTTCTGACTCTGCATGGCTGCTCATTCCAAGTATAAGCACAGCATAAATTCTGCTGTGACCTCCTTCCTCCATTGGCATCCTGAATTTTTGTGTTCCTTGATGATGTTGGCTCAATCAAGATACTCTTGCTGATATTCCCATAGACCATTCGCACTCGGCTTTTTAAAAACATATTTATTTATTTATTTATTTGATATAGAGAGAGAGATCACAAGTAGGCAGAGAGGCAGGCAGAGAGAGAGGGGGAAGCAGGCTCCCTGCTGAGCAGAGAGCCCAATGCGGGGCTCAATCTTAGGACCCTGAGATCATGACCTGAGCCAAAGGCAGAGGTTTAACTCACTGAGCCATCCAGGTGCCCCTCACTCAGCTCTTAATGACAGAGATATTAGTCCAGTTTAGATGATGATTTTTCTATTTCCCAGGCCAGCCTTGTCATCATAACAAGGAACCAAGACATGGGACTTCCATCCTCATTATCTGGTCCTAGTAGTAATTTGATTAGATTAAAGAAATATCTATGTGAGGAGATTTAGGCATGTTCGAATTGGGATGTATGAACATACTTTTAAACTTTTATTCTCCATAGACCATTTTTATTTCATCATGTTTCCCTCAAAAGAACTTTTCATAACATCCTAGGCTGCCTAAACTGTTAATGAAAAGGTGACTGTAAAAAAATGGTTTCTATTAGTTAAAATATGACAAAAATATCTTCTCAAATTTTTCATCAAATGTGGAGGGTATGGGGGTGCCTGCATGGCTCAGTTGGTTAAGCATCCAGCTTAATGGTTTTTGGCTCAGGTCATGATCTCAGGGTCCTGAGATTGAGCCCCCTGCTTCAGTCTCCACACTCAGTGTAGAGTCTCCTTAGGATCCTTTCCCTCATCCTCTCCCTTGCCCTTACCCCCTCCAAATACATACATACATACATATATTAATAAATAAAATCTTTTTTTAAAATTTTTAAAAATGAAGGGTATGTTTGGTTTGATCTAACTTTAAACATAGAATATAGAATGCAAAAAGAAATTCATTTTGCAAACTGTAAAAATCACCTTACAAATCTAGGCATTCTTCACCAAGAAAGGAAACCCAGGTACAATATAAGATGTATTTGAATGCAAACTAGGAAAGACGAGAGTTACATAAAGATTCCATTGAAAACAAAATAAAAAATGATTTTAAATACCGATGAAACTGAATTGGCTGACACCTAGAATCGCAGACATTGATTTGTGATCAAGTTGATTCCCACCAAACAATTCTATGTCATATGTTCCAGAGTGAATGTATTCAAACATTTATATAATTTATAACATTCATGGTTCACTTGAGCAAAGTTACCACATATTATCTTAAAAACAATTAATTAGCTACAGTCAAATAGTCAATAAAATACATAGCATTTGGGAATGCTAGAGAAAGAAAATACAGAGTTAAAAAAGGTGCAAACATGAAATATTCAGAGTGAAGTGTCAAAAATGCTGTTAATGCTCCATTTATTCCTTTCTGATATTAATGCAAGTTATATAAATTTTTTAAAACTAAAATATATTCTTAATTGGTTTGCATTAAAGATAATATTTGTATTAGCCCAATATAAATGAAATGTTTTTTAATTTTAGTACAAATTTTCCACCCATTTTGTACCTCTATAACTAAAGTTGCACAAGATGTGTCACAAAATATATATATCTCCAAGTTCCCAGAGATGCTATGCTTACTTCCTTGCTTTAATGACTATTTCACTTTCAAATGGATTTATTAACAGAAATAAGCACACTCTAAACTGATGGTTGTCAGAAATCTGCTTACTTCAATAAAATAATTGAGAGTTAACAAACATTTGCTGCTTGGTGTGGTATAAGGCATCACTGCATTAAGTTGCCATAAGGAATGAAACACATAGAGCATTTTATAAAGATAACTCATGTTTATGTAGCTTTGATTTCAGTAATATTAAATATATAAAGTGCACGTGCAAATGACTAACTTCAAAACTATAAATAATACTCATTAAACAACACCTATAATCTTTAAAATTTACATAAATTCTGCTGAAACCCCTGTAAAAATAGGATCAGCTCATCCAAAATGAGGAGAGGTTAATTGTAATTTTTATTTCAAAAAATAATAAGCCAAATGTCTGAATATTTATGATTGATTTCCCTTAAAATTTCTTCTCCATACCTTCTGTATCGTAAAATAAATAACTTTGAGAATATCTAAAATATCTCAGCTGCAATAAAAAGTGTCAGATAAAATGCAATATTAATCTTTCTATACCATATTAAAATTCTGTGTACTAGTAGCATGTCATCACAGCATATGAAGGTAAGACATTATGATTAAAATAAAGCAAAGCTAGACAAACTTAACATTTAATGGGGACAATGTTTAAAGTTAAGGGTTTTGTTTTAAGTGCTAAAGAAAATGAAAGGATAAAGTAAAAATCACATGAAGAAACGATTATGCTTTTCTTCTGAATGCATAATCCTTTTCTAACTAGGAGATATACTGTCTACACTCTGTGATTCTCTGACTTATTTTAGGTTTTATTTGCCTGCCAATTCAATCTATCTCAATGTGGTTAGATAGATAAACACACAGATGTATGTTAAGTATGTATGTATCAATCTGAGTATGGATATGTGTATGTACATACACATCTATATTAACTTAACTGTGCTTAGTTAGAATTATCGATTTCTTAGCATTATCAATTTAAAAAATTAAAAATTCTCCCATTAAACTTCAAGCTACATTAGATTTCAGTATTCAAACTTACTAATGCCTCAAAATAAACAAACAAAAAGCCTGGGATAAATGAATAAGTCAGTGGAAAATATGGAGAAAAAAAATTAAAAATACATAATTGAAACATAATTCATGAAATTTATTTTGCTATAAGGGAAGACTATAAAAATAGTGGTGGGTGATAAGGGGTGATAGCATGAAGCACTGGGTGTGGTCCATGGATAATAAATCTTAGAACGCTAAAAAATAAATAAATAAATAAAACGAAATAAAATAAAAATATATCATTTAACTCAAATTATACTCCAGAATTACTTTGTGTTTTATAATTTATAATAAAAAAATACAGTCTAAATTCTTACAAACAGGATCTGGTAATTAAATTTCCCTGTGAAAATGGAATTAGTAGTTTCTTATCTCTGTGTTTTAAATAGACAGGTCAAAGGAATACAGTCAGTTTGACTGTCTGAAATTTCTGGTGGTGATTGAGTTCAATATTTATTCTAAAATACCAGTAAATTATCTAGTTTCAAGAAGGTATGTTGAGTACCTTTTCAAAAATCAGTCTAGTGTTTTAGCTGATTTTGTTTAGGAATGTTAGAATTTTTTTCAAGTTAATAACTAGTAATTGTAAATTCTGATTTTTTTTTTTTTTCTATTTGCTCACCTATCCTCTTGTATCTTGCATGGAGGACACCAGATATCAGAAGAACTGGACAGCCTGCTATAATAATCTTACCTGAGTAGAATGGGTAGAATGGTACTCTTACCTCTGCTGCCAGACACAATTACAGTCCACTTTACCAGTTGAAACTGCATAGTCAATGAAATGACCATCATTCAGCATTTGCCCTAGAATGATTATCACAAGGTTAACGTGATTAAAATAATGACAAAGTACATTCCTTGAAAGATGGTTTACAAAACCAAATAATAAAAATTCCATCTGGGCTACAAGAAATAACATTTCTTCCTGTCTTGGGTTAATTGGTAGAGTACTGTAATACAGCAGGGAGCCGCTCATCTTCTACAGAAATAGTTATTTTTCACATCCTCCTGTTTTTTCAGCTTCACTTTTGTGGTATTCAGTGTAATGAATTTATGTTATAATTTCTTCAGGAAATATATTCTTAATCCAATTACTTCTCAAAGAATACTATATAAGAATGTCACAGGCATTATATTAAATAATTTTTCTGGTTAATTATTTTAGTTAAATATTCCTTTTTTTTTTTTTGAAGATTTTATTTATTTATTTATTTATTTGAGATGGAGAGAAAGAGAGAGCACAGCAGGGAGAGTGGCAGGCAGAGGAGGCAGAGGGAAAAACAGCCTCCCCATGGAGCAAGGAACCCAATATGGGACTCTACCCCTGGACCCTGGGATCATGACCTGGGCCTAAGGCAAACAGTTAGCCAACTGAGCCACCCAGGCATCCATAAATATTCTATTTCTTAACAAGCTAGGCAATGCAAAACATTGAGAAGGTAATGTTTATGGAGAAAAAAAAAAAAACAGGAAGTCCTGGGCCTCGCCAAGTGCCAAAGTCAGATGTCAAGTAGAACACAAACTTGGCCAAGAGAAGACAGAGTTTATAGAAAGACCATAAAGGTTACCTACAAGAGGTCAAAGTCAGCAAAGATATACTGATTATCCACTTATAAAAATGCTTGAGATTAAATGTTCTAGAAATGATTAATCACTAATTGACAGCAATTCCTAATTGGAAGAAAACAATATAGTAAACTAAATGTATTAATTCTTTTTTTTTTTAAGATTTTATTTATTTATTTGACAGACAAAGATCACAAATAGGCAGAGAGGCAAGCAGAGAGAGAGGGGGAAGCAGGGTCCCTGCTGAGCAGAGAGCCCGATGTGGGGCTCGATCACAGGACCCTGAGATCATGACCTGAGCTGAAGGCAGAGGCTTAACCCACTGAGCCACCCAGGTGCCCCATAAATGTATTAATTCTTATTAATTCTTTTTTTTTTCTTTTTTCAGCTTGATCTTCTTTAGTGTCATATTGGTACAATACCCTGCAAATTGTGACCATTGGCTATATAATTGAGATATCTGTGTCAGTTTAGCAATAGAAATCAAAAGGCTTATTTTTCACTGAAAGCATATTCGACTTTTATTAATAATATTATACATGGTTATGTCTTTATTCTTCAAGTTTTTTAACTTGAAGTCACATTTGTTTTGGTTATGAATAATCTAGTCTGCTTTTGAAGGAAAGGGACAAAATCAGTGTTAGAATCCAATATTTATATGGGACAGATTTTTAAAATATTTGCCACAAATAATGGTAATAGTTTTCCATTTAAAATATCTTTTCTGGCAAAATTTTAATAGTAGTGGTATGATCTAGCAATGCTATTTTCACAATATAACTGAAATCTAAAATTAGTATACTTACATTAAAAAATACAAATTTTGCTGTTACTATCATCATTCTTCTCTATTTATGGGTAGTAAAAGTAAATGAAACAAACTTATACTACTGAAAAATTACTATTTCCATCATTAGAAGCTTT
The DNA here is from genome assembly GCF_010015895.1 of Lontra canadensis. Classification (NCBI taxonomy): domain Eukaryota; kingdom Metazoa; phylum Chordata; class Mammalia; order Carnivora; family Mustelidae; genus Lontra; species Lontra canadensis. Next base: position 3,875,535 of record NW_022631113.1, read on the forward strand.
TCACTTTGCCTTCTCTAGACATACCTGGAAATTGAGCACAATAAAGTAAAACCATTATCAAAATATAATATATACTTTTGAATAACTTGGGAAGCCAGTATATTATAAAGCAAAAAAATACACATTAAAAGTCTGCCTGAGTATAAAAAAATAAATTAAATTAAAATAATTATATAATCATTTAAATGTTTTAAATACCTAAAAGGATCATTTTGGTGATGATCATTTTTATTTATTCAATTAAATTTTAATACATATGAAATGATTCCAACTTTCAGTCATTTTGTATTAGTGCCAAGTAGTTTACCTAGATTTCTTTCTTCCTTGTATTATTTGTGTGTGTATGTATATATGTGTGTTGTTTTTATTGGACCAAATAGTTGTTTTGTATTATACCTTCTTTTTTTACATTTATTAATTTGTATACATCTGTTTTTAAATAATTTTATTGTTTATTCTAGGGATTTTGACCATATATCTTCAATTTATCAAAATTTATGTAATAGTTGAATTAAAGTTTCTATTACTTCTGGGTCATCTTAGAATCTGTTTCAATGACATAGTAGTGGTTTAATAGGCACATTTTTCTATTTCTTTACATATCCAGGATTTTGTCAATTATATGTTAGACATTGTGGACATTAATTATATTATCTTCTCTATAGGAGTGTTGAATATTGTTACGGCAGGCAATCCCACTATTGGTGGATCCTCTCAATCTTCCCAGGTCTGGTTTTATGTTTTGTTCTACTGGTGTATTTCAGTCTTGTTTTAGTCAGTTTTTTGCAGTTAGGGTCTAGTAACAAGTTGTGGCCTATAGTCTAGGGTATGGCCTTTAATTATTTGACCTTCAGCTTGTCTCATCTGAATACCTGAGATATTAAACAAGGTCTTTTCACTCTTCATTTGGGGAATTCCAATGTCTCCAACACTACATGACCCCTAGTAACCCTGTTAGCTATCAGCCTCACAATGTCTTCTTTCTGCTAGTCTGAGCCTTGACTTGAACTTACAAAGCCCAGCTCTCAGTTAAAAAAAAAAAAAAGGAACTTAGAAACAAACTTCCTTCACCACCCTTCCAGAATCTCTTTTCTCTGATAATCTGTCCTGCAAATTCCGCAGGTTGAGAATGAGGTGTGTCAGCACAAACGTGGTTAATGTGGTGGCCATCTCATCCTTAAAGGAGCCACAAACAAAAGACTTACAGTTTTATGAACCCCAGGGTCAGGGAGCAGCCTAAAGGGAGGACTAGGAATGGGAAAATATTGAATAATGAGTCAGGGAGCGGAAAAGTATCTTTAAGGTTTCACCTCTTTCCCACTCTGTCCCCAAAAAGAGACCTTAGAAGATATACCTGAAGAAGACTTCTGCCTAAGGCATCTGATAAAGAGACACAGAAATGAACATGCTAGGGTTTGGAGACCTAGAAGTGTAAATATTCTAGGTATCTAATGGGATCTGGAAGGGCCTGAGTCCTTGATGTCAACTCCTTCCAGAGACTGCAACCATCTGTGCTCTAAGTCTAACCGAGAGAAGGCAGATTTTTCCCATGAGGCCCTCCAGGTAAGACCTTAGTCACTGTCGACAATCAGACCTGAAGAATTGCACAAAGGTTTTAACCAGGAGTTGAACCCCTCAGTGTCATACAGGTACAAGAACCAATCAGAAAAAGTTAATTATATCCAAGCACAAACACACACACACACACACACACACACACACACACACACACACACACATAGTATTGGACAAACCAAAGAAATACAAAAATCATCATTAGAACACCTCGGCAATAAATGCTGTAGGTAAGATTCACTAATAAATATCGTAACAACATGAATGGAGCTAGAGGGTGTAACGCTAAGTGAAATATATCAGTCAGAGAAAGACAAATTCAACATGGTTTCACTCATATGTGGAATTCAGGAAACAAAAAACATAAAGAAAATAAGAGACAAACCAAAAAACAGACTGTTAACTATAGAGAATAAACTGATGGTTACCAGAGGGAGGTAAGTGAAGCAATGGGTGAAATAGGTGAAAGGTACTATGAGGACACTTGTCACGCTGAGCACTGAGCAATATATAAAATTGCTGAATCACTATATTGTACACCTAAAACTAACTTATGTTAACTATACTGGAATTAAAATTTAAAAAATAATAATAGGTGTTTGGATACAGCAACAGGGTGGCAGACCTTAAGATCCAGATGGCTTTGAGGGGATAAGAGCCTCCTGGCCAACCAGCTACAGTAATAGCATAAGAGAAAGAGAGAGGTTTTGCCTCAACTCAATCTTTCACCACTCTTGAGATTCTACCATCTTTATCTTCTACCCCAGAACCCTAAAGAAGAGGTCAGCTTACAGATCCCTACCTTGTCTGGTACTATCAATGAAGTATATTATACCTAGACAAAAATATAAATAATGGGTGAAACTTTAGGAAGAAATAAGATATTTACATAGTCCCTATGGTGTATCCCAAATAATATTTATTAATCCAGTGTTTGTTTTCACATGCTTTTAACACATATTTTAACATTTGTTTTTACTTATGTTCTTTGATATTCCTCTTTCCCAGTGTTGGAGCTTAATTTGCCTCCCCTGAAGAGTTACCTAGACAGGTCTAATGAATATAGTGGGAAAAAATTATAGATATGAATATTGTACAGAAATAGTAATCTGATAGACACAATCTTAATTATGATCAGTGTTAGCATCACTAGTAAAATTCATGTTGACATCATGTCCTCATTTGTATAGTGAAGGACACTCCATCTGGGTGAAGTTAAAAATATCCATAACCCCTATCTAATCAACAGAAAACATCAGGTAAACTGATGAGGAATTCTACAGACTACTCAACCAACACTATTTAAAAGTGTGAAGGTCATAAAAAACAATGAAAGGCGAAGAAGCTGTCATAGACTGGAGGATACTAAGGTGACATGACAACGAAGTATGACATTATATTCTGGATTGGATACTGCCTTAGAAAAAAATTACACTGGAGGGAATTCTGGTGAAATCCAAATAAAGTCTGTAATTTAATTACAGGTATTGTACCCTTGTATTAACCCAATGTTAACTTATTAGTTTGGTAATTGTAGCAAAGTTATGCAGCATGCAGGAAAGCTGGTAAAGGATATGCAGTGATTTATTGGAGCTCTTGGCAACTATTCACTGAATCTAAAGTTATTCCAAAAAAAAAAAAAGTTTAAAATAAAAGCATATTGATTGAAAGAGAGGATGCTCTCTGATTTTGTAAAATCCTTTATATTCTTAGATTACTGAGGAATCAAATTTGCACTGGTGTATTTTTATTTCCAAATCATTTGAACATTATTTTTAATTTTTCTTAATTATTCTTAATTATTCTTAATTTCTTAATTTAAGATAAAATGTGTCATCCTTACCATTTGATTTTCAACTGTTTCAACTTGCTCTGATATTCATACAAAGTTCTCCCTAATTATCCAAAATTTACGTTCAAATAAAATTTTATGTTATCATCTTAGTTAACACTGTTGTATTGAGGCTATTCTAGTGTCATTCTTTGGGTTTACAAAATGATAGAAACATGGCCCATGGCATTAAAATTATACACATAAAGAATTTTTAAATTTATAAGAGAATTATGGTTGGTCATGAAGGAGAAAGCACTGGTTCTATTTTATGGACAGAAAGAAGTTTCAAGAAAATCTTCATGGAGCTTCAATGCATATCTATAAAAAATACTGATTTATTGTTTAATAGATTTGTCATTTTTAAAGATGTTAAATTTTTTTAAAGGTAGATTATTTTTTTATTTTTGGCTAATATTTTGAAACTAAAATGAAACATGCTCATATTTATAAACATATGCAATTACACGTGAATCGATAAATATATATGTGTTATAAACTATTTCAGGCATGGATATTGAGAATATGAGTCATAGTAATAAAACCTTATATTTCCACTTTTTCATATATTATCTTCTTGACTTGAGAACCTAAATTATAATAACTAAACCTTATAATATCAACTTATTTCCATCATATGCATTTATTCCAGAATGTGGAATATCAAAATCTTGTACTTGAAGACCCAAATTACTATTTGGAGATAGAAACCAGATTTCACATAACAAAATGTTAATACATAGAGACTATAATATAATATTCTACAATATTTGTTTTTACCATTTTAATTAAAATGCAAAATGTATATTGCGATTACTCAAACAATTCTGGAATATCTAACAATTTTCTTATTTTATTTATCTTACTTGATGATAGGTGTTCATTTTTTCCCCACATCCCTCTGTAGCAGAGATTCAGAATGTCAATGAAAATGTCTAAACCTACAAAAGATAGATATCTAGGAAAATTCCTCTAGTTGTCAATATCACAACTTACAATATTTATGAATCAAGGTAGTGAATAAGCTATTTTTAAAGTATAAAATATTTGGTATAGTGATCTGATGCCATAGCAGTAAAATTTTAGTAGCTCATGATTCCAGACTGACTTTGAATAAACTGTTTATCATTATTTCATACTTGTTATCAGCTATCTTACTTGATTCAAAGGTTGTTTTTATATTGCACTCATGAGTTTGCTCCAATTTATAGCTATATTGTACTCATCTGCATTTTTTATAGTTCTATGAATAATTTTGATGTATACCTTAAGTGAATTCTTATCAATTTGATAACATGATCTTAGATATTCTTTGATTTTTATGTTGTTTTAATCGTGTTCTTGGTTGGGCTTTTGTTGTATTTATGGTAATCTTTTACAAGTCTATTTTTAACTTAAATATATATATGACATTCTCCATATTAAAAAACTATCCAGGGGCGCCCGGGTGGCTCAGTGGGTTAAGCTTCTGCCTTTGGCTCTGGTCATGATCTCAGGGTCCTGGGATCAAGCCCCACATCGGGCTCTCTGCTCAGCAGGGAGCCTGCTTTCTCCTCTCTCTCTGCCTGCCTCTCTGCCTGCTTGTGATCTCTGTCAAATAAATAAATTAAAAATCTTTAAAAAAAAAAAAAACTATCCAGTAAAACTCACTAAATATAAACAATAAAAATATTTTGTACAAATGTCTTAAATACCAGACAGATGTTTCAGCAAGAAAAATACAGGCTTTATCTTATCATCTGTTTTTGGTGCTTTTGTGTTTGCTCTTTTAGTAGTTTGTCCTTTCAGGATTTTACTATAATTCAATTACTATAATTGAATATCTTTCTAGAAATAAATTATTAAAATTTGTCAAGAAATATCATTTTTCTTTAAAGTAGGAAATGTGTACAATTTATATTGATAATGTAAACTTCTTGAGTAATTCCTGGAAGAAAACTGAAATATACTGATAATAATCTACATTATAATAATTATCATAATTATTATGATAATTATTATAATAATCTACATTATTGCTCTAAATTAACCCATAAAATGGTACATTTTTATGATTCAATCTTATGGAAAATTAAATTTCTACTTTTTACAACATTTGAAAAATCTTATTCCATAAGAATTTGCACAAAATATGAAGATTTTTGAAAGAGAATGAATCATCTATCAAGGGGTTAACTGTGTAAATTATTTACATAATTGGCAACTGTTGTGTTGTATGTTATATTGTAATACATAATCCTCTAACTTATTTGAAAATATAACTAAGTATATTTTAGTATTAAGAATAGACATACCTGGGGTGCATCTGGGTGAAGGCCTCTGCCTTCAGCTCAGGTCATGATCTCAGGGTCCTCGGATTGAGCCCCACATCAGGCTCTCTGCTCATCAGGGAGCCTGCTTCTTCTTCTCTCTCTGCCTGCCTTTCTGCCTACTTGTGATCTCTGTCTGTCAAATAAATACATAAAATCTTAAAAAAAAAAGAATAGACATACCTTATTGAAATTTTATTTATTTTAGTTCTGATTCTTTATGCAAATTACTGGTTTGCTATAAAAATCATGTATTTATCTCAGATAAAACCTTACTTTATATTAAAAGTGGATATATGATTTCTCTAGCTAAGAATATAAACATGAAATTTTCTCTGGTAAAAATATAAACATGAAATTTTCTCAGATAAGTGTCTCCATCTTTTGAGGTATAACAATTCTTACTACCTATCTCAAAAATCTGAATTAAAGAACAATAGGAAAATGTAATTCTCTCAGTAATAAAAAATTATTCCAAACATGAATACTATCCTATATAGCTATTACATAGTATATATTCTATATAATAAATTATTCCAAAACACGAATACTATTCTATATAGCTAAAACTGATAGTTTGGCAAATGTGCACTTTATAATGGTTGTTTTGAGCCCAATTATTATATTTATTCATAATATAACTTTAATATGATTTATATTTCCACAAATGAATAACATGGAAAAAACATTTTGCTAGCAGTTAAAACATCAAGGTTCTTAGCCTATTTCCACTCTTAGTAACATATAAAAATGACTTTTAAATTATCTAAACATACTTCTTTATTTGTAAATATAAATAATTGCCTCAATACTTGCTGTAATTGAGAGAGTAAAAATACATATTACAGTGAAGCACAACATGTAAAAGAAGGTCTATCCAGAAAAAACATCACTTTTTTTCTTTACCATTCTTATTGATGCCTTTTGAAGAGCAAAAGTTTTTAAGTGAAATTTGATATTGTATTAAATTGTCATATTCTTTTTTAAATGGAAAAACTTAAAAGTTTTTAAGTGGAATTTAATATTGTATTAAAGTGTCATATTCTTTTCTTGATTTTGGTATTATATCCAATAAATTGTTTCCCTAAGGAAAAGGCACAATAACTTTTTCCTAACTTTTCCTCCACAAATTTTGGCTTTAACTGACAATAGGGTCTCCTTATCAACTAACCGATGTGGTTAAGGTGGAAAGGATGAAGGAGGAGCTAAGATGGAAAAGTAGGAGGAGGACCATAGGCTTGCTTCAGCCCTCCAACACAGATAGATAAATATCAAATCATTCTGAATACCCAAGAAATCAACCTGAGGACTGACAGAACAAACTGCACAACTAGAGGAAGTGAAGAACACACCTAGTGGAAGGTAAGAAGTCAGAGATGTGGTCTGGTGAAGAAACAGACCCTGGCTGCTGTGGAGGGGAGGGAGTCCTAGTCACAGAGGTAGGAAAGAAAAGGAGGTAGAGATAGAAAAAAAGAGATCGACAGATAGAGAGAAGAGTGTACAAGGTATTGCACATGGAAAACAATCAAAGCCATTAGCTGGGAAAATAAGAGGCGCTGATTTTCATGAATTTTACAACCAGTGGAAGTCAAAGACTAGTTTTAGAGGTCTGCTGCATGGTCAGTGTGGAGCCCTGACAGTGCTGCAGTGCTCCTGTGGAGAAGGAGGGCAGAGCACCAAGAGCAGACAGCATGATCTGAGGATCCCCTCAGATGCACTGGGAGAAATGGTTCCCCCTTCTCAAAGCACATCTGTGAGAAGTGGCACTGACTCTCTGGGGACAAAGAGTTAGCAGGTAGCATTACCCTCCCCGACCTCTCAGCATAGGTATGGAGACCCCAGGTGAGGGTGGCTAACCTGGTCAAAAGATTTTGGCTGCACTTTATTCAAAACTCCACATTCTAACCCTTTGGTGTGATTGCCTTTCTGGGACAAACCTGCATCAGTCCTAGCATGGTGAGCCCCTTCCCCAGAGGATAAGCATGAGTCTGTGCCACTCCAGATCCTTAAAGTTTGGAGTTTTAAATTTCAGCAGGCCTGCCTGGGATAGAACCCAAGTGCATTGCACAGCAGGGCCTCTAGGTGGTCCAGACACAGACAGGATGAAGGCAGGGATCTGAAGGACACCTGCGGCACATGAAGGGAGATTGTTCATTCTTCTGGTAGGACTTTCAAATAGCCACAGGTGCAAACACTGCTCTCTGGGGTAAGGGAAGGGCTGGTGCCATTTCTCACCCCTAGCCACTCAGCATAAACTAACTTCAGTAAGCAGCACAGCACCAACAGTGGGGACCTAAGCATCTTGTACCAAATCCTCATCCCCTGTGATCTGCTGGTGCTGCTTTTCTTGGACAACTATGCCTGAGAACAAAAGCAGAGGGCCCCTCACTCAGAAGACTAGCAAAAATTCCCCCAGGCACCACTTTGACTGACCATAGAGTTCTGTAGAATTTCAGTTCCAGTGGAAATAGCATCAGGACTCTTTAAACAAACAGACAAGAGCACACTAAGTTAAAAATCACTGTAATCTGACCAAGTTCCAAACAACCCCCATGACAAGCAAGGAGAAATTCTCCCAGAGGCCTGACCTGAGGGAAAGACCAGGCAAAACATAGGATCATAGTGCACACAGCATACATGAGAGAAAGTTCCTGAAGCAACAGGCTCTGGATATGACCTCTTCTTCATAAAGCTGTTACTGTCAGGAGCAGGAAACATAACAGGTTTTCATAACACACAGAAGACAGAGACCAATACAAAATGTCAAGAAAAAGAAATTCATTCTAAAAGAAAGAACAAGAAAAGATGATGGCAAGGAATTGAATCAAAACAGATATAAGTAATATACCTGATCCAGAATTTAAAGCAACAAACATAAGGATACTAGCTGAGCTTGAGAAAAACATAGAAGACACCAGGGAGTCCCTTACCACAGAGATAAAAGACCTAAAAACTAGTCTGGCTGGGAAAAAAGTGCTATAATTGAGATGTGACACTAACTGGATATATTGACCACAAGGATGGAAGAAGCAGAGGAATGAATAAGTGATATAGAAGATAAAATGATGGAAAATAATGAAGCTGAAATGAAAAGGAAAAGAAAAATATTGTATCATGAAAGTAGACCCAGGAAACTCAGCAACTCCACAAAGTGAAACAATATTCATATCACAGGAGTACCAGCAGAAGAGAAGCAAAAAGGTGCAAGAGAGTTATATGAGGAAGTTAGAGCTGAAAACTTCCCTAATATGGGGAAGGAAACAGACACCCAAATCCAGGAGACATAGAAAACTTCTATCAAAATCAATAAAAGCGGCCAACACTAAGACACATAATAGTTAAATTTGCAAAATACAGAGACACAGAAAAAATCCTAACAGCAGTAAGATTGAAAAAAGTCCCTAACTTACAAGGAAAGACAAATAAGATTAGCAGCAGAACTTTCCACAGAAACTGAGCCAGTCAGAAGAGAGTGGTTAGATATTTTCAACATGCTGAACTGGGGGGAAAAACAAACAAACAAACAAGACAACCAAAAATGTGCTGTCCGGCAAGGTTGTCATTCAGAATAGAAGCAGAGTGAAGGAGTTTCCCAGACAAACAGAAACTAAAGAAGGTCATGACCCACTAAACTAGCCCTGCAAGAAATACTTTTTTTTTTAATTTTTTAAAAATTTTTAAAATATTTTTATTTATTTGACAGACAGAGATCACAAGTAGGCAGAGAGGCAGGCAGTGAGAGAGGAGGAGGCAGGCACCCCGCTGGGCAGAGAGCCAGATGCAGGGCTTGATCCCAGGACCCTGGGATCATGACCAGAGCTGAAGACAGAGGCTTTAATCCACTGAGCCACCCAGGTGCCCTCCCTGCAAGAAATATTAAATGGGATTCTTTAAGTGGGAGAAAAAAAAAAAAAAGTGATGAAGACTAGAATGGAAAGGAGAAAATCTCCAGAAGCAACAACTTAACAGATAATGCAAAGGCATTAAATTCTTATCTATCAATAATCACTCTGGACATAAGTGGACCAAATGCTCAAATCAAAAGACATAAGGTATCAGAATGGATTAAAAAAAGAAAAAGACACAATATATTCTGCCGTACAGATCTTACAGTCACTATTCACTGACAGCATGATACGCTATGTTGAAAACCCAAGACTCCACCAAAAATTTGTTAGAACTGATACACAAATTCAGTACAGTTGCATGATACAAAATCAACATATGGAAATATGTTACATTTCTATACACAAATAATGAATAAGCAGAAAGAGAAATCAAGGAATTGACCCCATTTACAGCTTCACCAAAAACAATAAGAATAACCTAGGAATGAATCCAACCAAAAAGTTTTAAGATCTGTACTCTGAGAACTATAGAATGTTTTGAAAGAAATTAAAGATGATGCAAAGAAATGGAAAAACATCCCATGTTTGTGGATTGGAAGAAAAAATATTGTTAACATACCTATACTACCTGAAGCAATCTGTACATTTAATGTAATCCCTATCAAAATACCAATAGCATTTTCACAGAGCTAGGACAAACAATCCAAAAAATTTATATGAAACAACAAAAGACCCAAATAGCCAAAGGAATCTTGAAAAAGAAAAGCAAAGCTGGAGGCATCACATTTCTGGACTTCAAGTTATATTACAAAGCTATAGGGATCAAGACAGTATGGTACTGGCACAAAAACAAACACATAGATCAATGGAATTGAATAAAACACCCAGAAATGGACCCACAATTATATGGTCAAATAATCTTCAACAAAGCAAGTAAGAATATCCAATGGAAAAAAGACAGTCTCTTCAACAGACGGCAGCAACATGAAAAAGAATGAACTAGACCACTTTCTTACACTATACACAAAAATAAATTCTAAATGGTTAAAAGATCTAAATATGAGATAGGAATCCATCAAATCCCTAGAGGAGAACACAGGCAGCAACCTCTCTGATAGTAGCAACCTCTTACTAGATACGTCTCTAAAGATAAGGAAAATGAAAGTGAAAATGAACTATTGGGTCTTCATCAAGATTAAAAGGTTCTGCATAGTGAAGGAAACAACAAAATTAAAAGGCAACCTTCAGAATGGCAGAAAATATTTTCAAATGACATATGTGATAAAGGGATACTATCCAAAATCTGTAAAGAACTTATCCAATGCAACACTCAAAAAACAAATAACCCAGTTAACAAATGGGCAGAAGACATCAATAGACATTTTTCCAAAGAAGACATTCAAATGGCTAACAGACACATGAAAGGATGCCCAACATCATTAATCATCAGTAAATACAAATCAAAACTATGATGAGATATCACCTCACACCTATCAGAATGGCTAAAATTAACACAAAAAACAGCAAATGTTGGCAAGGATGCAGAGAAAGGGGAACCATCTTGCACTGATGGTGGAAATATAAACTGGTGCAGCCCCTCTGTAAAATAATAAGGAGGTTTCTCAGAAAGTTAAAAATAGAAGTTTTCTATGATCCAGTAATTGTACTACTCAGTATTTACCCAAAGGATACAAAATACAAAAATACTAATTTGAAGGGGCACATGCACCCTGATGTTTATATGTTTATAGTAGCATTATTAACAATATCTGAAATATGGAAAGAGCTGAAATGTCCATTGACTGATGAATGAATAAGGAAGAATATATATATGGAATAAAATATAATAATAAAGATACATATTCTTCTATATTATATATAATTATACACAAATATATAATACATACATATATGTATGTATGTATTATATATTTATATATATATTTAATGTATCATTCATATATATATATATATATATATATATATAAAATATTACCCAACCACAAAAAGAATGAAATCTTGCCATTTGCAATGACGTGGATGGAACTAGAGAGTATTACGCTAAGTGAAGTAAGTCAGCCAGAGAAAGACACATACCATAAGATTTCACTCATATGTGGAATTTAAGAAACAAAACTGGTGAACAAAGCGGGAAAAAAAGACAGAGGCAAACCCTAAGAGAGACTCTTAACTGTAGAGAACAACCTTAGGGTTGCTGGTTGGGAGACTGGAGGGAGGATGGATTAAATCAGTGATGGATATAAAGGAGGGGAATTGTGATGAGTACTTGGTGTTGTATGTGAATGATGGATGGACCATTAAACTCTACTCCTGAAACTAATATTGCACTGTATGTTAACCAGAATTTAAATAAAAACTAAAAAATTATAAAAATAATTATAATAAATAAATAATCAAAATTGTGTTGTCAACCAAATCCATATATTCTACCATTTCTATTAAATCTATTTTTTGTTATCAGAGCCAAATATATTTACCTTGCTTTACTTTGAAAACAAAAAGATGAAAAGGAGGGATAGCAGGCTTTTGTATGTTGTATATTATATTTTGTATTTGTATATTATATATTGTAATTGCATATTGATGGGGCTCTTAGCTATTGTTACTCTAAGTTTACTGGTGAGGAAGTCAGTAAGTTAAGAGGTCAATTTTTTGGGAAAATGGAAATGGGTAATTTTCTTAAGTCCATTCTTAGACTCATTGGAACAGAATACATACATTATTCTCCTTTTGTATTCTCCCACAGTGCCAGTGCCATGTTCAAGGTAAAACTGTGAAATGAATGGAGAAGTGGTGGAAGAGTACCACGCTATTAACATGGTCACTGGAGGAAAAGCTTAGGACAGATTCTTGACTTGGCTCTGTGAAGGCAGTTTTAATAATACTATATCTTATTTCAAATAAAACAACAAAAACTTGCTTAATGTTATATTTTGAAAGCTGATCCTTTAGTTACTCCCTCATTTCCTCTTTGTAAACAACTTAGATATACGTTCATAATATACAAAAGATGACATTTCATATCCCAAATAGTGCTATCCTATACAATTTAGAGTAATGCTGATTGATATGTCCTTCTTGATATTTCTTTTAAAAATAAATCAGGTTTAACAAATACCCAAATCCTTTTGCACTTGTCCCTGGTTTTAGAGCCACATTTTAAAAACTTAACCCCTGAAATACCCTGAGCATTCCATATTTCCAGTGTACTTTTACAAATTAAAACATAAAACTGACCCTGAGTTTCACGTATAAAAAACATATTTCACTATCAGACTACAGCTCCTGGCTGGCAGAGAATAAGTATACTGAACTTAAGTAAAAGGTATTGCAAAGAACATCCTGCTTGTTAATTTAAGCAATCCGATAAACTGGTCAGTCTCCTGCAAGGTGAAGGACGCTTCAGAAACCTTAATGAACATCTTTCTGAATAGCAGTTACAAGCTTAGCCGCTCACCATGGAAGACTGATTAAGTTAGGGAGGATATTACCTTTTTATCCAGTCTATCCTCTCACACACTTTGCCACTGAGATTGAACTAGCTAGTGTCTGCAGTGCAAAGATAGCATTGCTCAAAGCATATGTGTCCTGTAAATCCACAGATAGAATCGTTTATCCTAGAAGCTCTTTATCAAAGTTCCAGCCAATGATTATAGAGTTGTCCCATACATAAAAGTAAGTGTTACAACATACTTAATTCAATGGAAAAAGTGATGAAAATTATTCTTGGATAAAATTCTGTATCAAATGAAAATAATGACTCGTATTTCAATGCATCGAGTATAAATTATGTTTTCTCATTAGGTAAATCAAGATCTCATTACATTTAGAGAGAGAAATTCAGTTGTTCCTACTAGACTTATTCACATTTAAAAGTTTTAGCACTTAATAGTGTTTGATGGATATAATTATAAACAATCTAAATTTCCAAATAAAAGAAAATCACAAAGATAACAAAAGCCACATTATAAATTTAAAAATAGGCTGGATCTATAGAACAGTAGAGATTTAAATATTATCTGAGCCAATCTCTTTTATAGAGTATATTCATTATTATCAAACAACCTTTAATAACCTATTTATATTTGCCCACCTGGGTATAATTGAACCAGGTTCATATTTCTGGCAATTGTATAACCCCAAGGTAATCCTAATAAAACAAGCAATAATTTTCCATAAATAAGCTTTTAAGATAGAACAGTGGAGTCACTCATATTCTCCTTTCAAAGAAAGTACTATATCTAGGAAAACAATATCAAGCATCTCATGTCAATAATTATCTTATTTTTACAGTGTTTACATATATTAATATCTCAAAAGTATATAGCTTGGTTTTCTGTTTTTTTCTGTGTTCTCTTTCCCACTATAATGGAATTATACTGGTAATATTCAATGGACTTTTGGTACTTTCAGGTTTTAATATTTATTCATACAACAAATATTAAGTACCAGACATGTTCTAGGCCCCATTCATGGCTTAGAGACTATGTCAATTCAAAAATTATATAGAAATCCATGTCCTTGTGAGACTAGCATTATACTGAGGGAACAGTGATGATTTACAAGACAAATTATTAAAAATATAGTGAACTGTATGAAAAAAAAAAAACTGAGTAAAACAGCAACAAAGAGAAATAGGACTGCGATGCATTGCACTTTGGGTACAGTGAACAGTGAAGGTCTTCCTTACAGCATGTGCAAAGGCCGTAAAGTAGCAGCATGCTAGACCTATTTGAGAATCTGTTAAGCACCTGAGTGTATTACCAATTGTTGCCTGTAAGGTTCTTTGGAAACAGAAGCTGAAAGGGTAAGTGAAGTGAAAGTATACATTAGTAATAAACACCCATGAAGTAAGAAGAAGTAGCACTGAGCAGAGGAAGAAGATGCACTGCAGCTTAGGTCTGACTGAGCCTCCATCAACATGCTGGGAACTCCGATTTTCCTGTCACAATATCCCCCGTCTGTCTGAAATTTCCAAGCTTTTCTTTGCCACTAGTTGTGAGCTGACTCTGGGAGGGGCAAGGAGGCACTCTGCAGTGAGGCAGACCCTGAACAAACCAAGAGCTGGAAGCTGCCTGACTGAGGGCACTATCCTGGTAGCCAGGAAGAGCCCTTCCTTGAAGGGGAAGTGGCTAGTCCTCAGGTGTCCCCCACCACTTTGGTACCACTGTAAACTAAGAGCTCACTTGGGGATTTTTTTCTCACATAGGCAATAAGCAACCTGATCCTCAGCATGGCTACATGACTTCTCTATCTGGATTTCATCTAGAATTTTGTTAAAACCAAAGCTTTATAACTGGATCTTTGCTCCCTGCATTTTACAACCTCTTGGTAAATCTTTGCTGAATTTAATAACACGGCAATTTTTCTGCTTACTGCTTTCTTCCCCAAACCTCTGCTATTATAAATCTGTAGATGTTTCAGTGATGTCTCCCATTTTAAGCTGAAGAGCCTTTTTAAATCCTTAGAATTTCAATTATGTGAAGTCATTTTTTAGGACTTGGAATTTTAGCATTTGGTTTTACTTTCTCCTTATATGTATATGAGCAAATAACTATTAGAAGTTCTAGCATTCTTTAACATCTTAAAATGTTTGTTTGGCATTACTATTAGTGAGTTTGCCTATTCCTTTGTTTTCTTTTTGTTTCTAATATGCAGTTACCACATTTTTTTTCTTACCCTGATAATGTCCTTTAATATTATCCATGTTTGTGATCTGACTTACAATATTATACCAGAATGAATATGGTGCTCTTTTATACAATTGTTTGAGTGACACTTTGCATATTATTCTTTTTTTAAGTACACATGCCCTTATCTTTAATATAAGCAGTATTTGTTTTGATATTTATTGAAGAACCTTTGAATATTACCTATAAAATAACACTACTCTGACATAAATGTAATAAATCAAGAGATTTTTCTTGATTAATAATATATTAAAAGCCTCCTTAAGATTATGAGAGATTTTAAGAATCCATAGACATTTAAGAATTTCTAAATTTTCCCCATCTTTTCCCAATAAAAAAGGTTTCTCTCTTTCTCAAAATCCAATTAGAACAAGACAAACTATTTCATGGTCTATCTTCAATGGTGACAGAGGAATAGTTACATGAAGAAATGTGCTATACTTCAGTGGGACCAACTTTTTCTTAGATCATATCAACTCTAGAGTGCATATTTTATTGTTGAAGTGAATACACTCCCTCAAATACATCTACTTCAACATATTATTTACAAATAATTTTCTGACACATCTATTTGATCTTCTTCAGCATTTCCTATTTGGGTTATTATTAACATCTATTCAATCAATCTGAAAGTTACTTCTTTAACTTTAAATATCCAATGAGACACAAATACTGGGAAAGTTCTTAACTGTTTTCATAAGACGACATTAGCATTCGTGGTTTTGTGCTTCCGCAAGTGTTGATATCTTCTTGCGCCAGGTAACCTTTCCTAATATTTTCTGCTCAGGAAATCCTACTCATTTATATACATTAAAATTCACATTTGCAACAGTGTTTTGATTTCCTATTCTGTTATATTCTTTGCATTATACATGTGTTAGCATTTATTAAAATGTGTCGTGATGTTTGTCTACCCGACTAGATAATTTACCTTCTTGAGAACAAAAGATCTGGTCTCATCCAGGTTTGGATGCCCATGGTTTAATTCAGTACTTGTACTACAGTAACACTAAAGCAAGTATTTCTCATATAACTGAATGTTGTCAACTGCTTTATGCACACCCTAGCCTCCCCATGTTATTAAGAATTTGATATGTGTACAAGAAGTTATCTACCAATTTTAGCAGTATTTTTTATGCTCAAGAACCAGATGCGGTCTTTAAGAGATATAAATGTGTAGCTATAATCATAAATGAAACATGGAACTGGTTGCAGGAAAAGAAAGATCTAACATGGGATAAAGTGATGAACATAATGGGGGAAAAGAGAGAGGCAAACCATTAAACAGACTCTTAATGATGAGAAAAAACTGAGGTTGCTGGAGGGTAGGTGGGTGGGGATGGGCTATATGGGTCATGGGTGTAAAGGAGGGCATTTCTGATAAGCATCGGCTGTTATATATTAAGTGATGAATCACTAAATTCTACTCCTGAACTAATACTACACTATACGCTAACTGAAATTTAAATAAAAACTTGAAATTACCCAAAAAAAAAAAAAATGAGGTAAAGTGGACCACATGACTTAAAAAATAAAAGAGTGCATGTTTGGGAAAAATATCCTGAAAGAAAAGAATAATGGCTTGTTTCAAATTTATCAATTAAAGTCATATTCTGTGAGATTAAATGATTGGTGAATTATTCATCTTAGTTATTTAATGTCATAACTCATCACTTTTTGAACATCATTCAGTATCATGTCATGTGGTATATGAACAACACGCCACACATTAGCAAATGCCCTTACCTCTTATAAACCATGAAAATAGAAAACCAAGCTCCCACAAGAGAACCCCCAAATCTACTAGTCCTAATAAACATTGAATCATTCTGCGTCTCTGTGACAGAAGTAGCCCTTATATCTAAAGCTAACACCACTAAAAAGAGCAACTCTGTTCTACCTTGTTAGGAAACTGCTTCCTTATATTTGTATTGCCATACATGGATTCTCTCTGTTTTGTTTTTGTTTTTTCCTGATCAACATGAGCATAATGGCTGCCACTTAATACGCACTCTTTTAGTGTCAATATAGTTGAATAGAGACAAAGTCCATATTCTCATGAAACATATATTTAAGCTAAGATAAAATATGAACATTTTACACACATATGCACTACACTAAAGATGAAAATAGGGTTGGAGGATAGTGTATGTGTGAAGTCCTGAGTAAAAGGATGATATTTAGAAATGAGTATTGCTGCTATTAAAAGCAACAAGGAAATGAGTCAGTAGATACAACGACTATAGCTCTTCAGAAAAGGTTTTAATTGTTTAAAGATAAAGAACACTAAATATGTTAGGTAGAAAGGAAAGAAAAGAATAGAGATACAAATTCTAATTGGAAGAATGTTACTTGCACCCAAGTAAGTATTCTTTGAAAGCGGTTCTTTATTCTTCACTAATCTAAAACTCATTACTCATACATCAGCTTAAATATTAGTTGTTCAAATATTAAATGATTCCATAGATTAGGTCAGATTATTTATTTGTAACCATTAATATGTCACCCTATATTTTACAAATACCTCAGGAATAGATAAAAGGAAAAATGAATGAATATCAAGCCAACACATATTCATTGATCACTGACTCTCTTTATATGGTAATTGTCCTTTTTTCCTTATTGGGACATTTCCATCCTTTACTAAACTTTATTCCATAGAATCTTAAAATTCATCTCAATATCCTGTAGTGTTTTCATTAGTATTTTGTAAATAGTAAATATCCCTTAAAGTGAAAATTAACCCTTTCAATTTTATTTAAAATATTAGTTTGTTATCTCAAAATTATTTTAGCATCATGGATTAAAAAAAAACAGTCTCCAGTGTAAATAACTTGAATTAATTGAAATGTTTTAAATGGAATTACACACAATCTCACAAAATAATAAACTAAAAGTTACAAAAACTTAAAATATATGAGTGCCTAATTAGTAATATAAATAAATGTTCAAACCATATTATCAGATAAACCATGAAAAGCAAACTCATGCAAACCCTAAATATTTTAGGTATAATATCATTAATTATGTTCCAGTTTTTAAATGTTTATTTATAATGTTTCATCAATATAGAAAGGATAAAACATAAGACTCCTATTAAAATTACTATCCAAACACTTTACAGAAATTTTTATTAACCAACCATTTATATTAACCAACCAAAAAATACAAAAGACACTAAAAACCAAAAATGAAACTAAGATTTATGGTAAACAAACACTGTATTCAGAAAAAAATTGGTCTCAGTTTTCCAAGGTATTGGGTGACAGTAACTTAAAAAAACTACTTTAATGCTGATCAAAGATATAAACAGAATTTCAAGTTGTTTGATGAAAATCATGTAACAAAACTAATTTTTAAACTATTATACTTAGAAATGTATATATTAATAACATTTAAAATGTTTCCTATATCCTGTAAAATGCCATAGATAAGTTAATTGTTGAATATCAATAATGTAATATAACTTAGAGCAACAGCTAAAATAATCACCATGCAATGCAGTTTTTCCAATAATGCAGTCATGTTCACACATTGCCATCACACACACCCACACACGCCCTCACACACACATACACATCTTCAACACATAAAAGCTCATAAACACTAATTTGCAGTCTTTCCAAAACCCCGGAAAATGTCGATACATAATAGTCAATAAGCAGAAGAATGCTGATGTCACATTGCTCTTTATGGAATAGGAAAACTAAAGCATTGCTTGAATAATTTGGGGAAGACAATACAGTAACAATCTTATGTCCAGCCTAGAGGTGCCAAGGTTTCCCTAGGTCTCCAGAGAGTACTTTGGTATTTCAAAATTAAAAATATTGATGCTTCCAGGGTGAGAGTGTATCATTTAGGCTGGTGGTTTGGGGCAGGAGCTTCTCTTCTTAAGAGAAATAGCCCTTTCCCATTTTGAATTTGTTCTTTTTCAAGAGGGTGAATAAAGGTTCTTAACTCCATCCACATGAGATAATGTGACTCAAATCCAGATAATAAGTTGGCATTATCAGTTTGTTGTCATGTGGGCATGAAAGACTGGGATATCTCCAAGGGGTATAACTTGGCATTTCAGAGAGACTGGGGTCTCTCCAAGGTAATAAAAATATATTTTGATCCAATTTTTAATGAGAAAAAAAGCTAAGAACAAAGCAAAAGAGAAAAAAAACTAAAAATCTTAGGTGTGGATAAAAACATATAATTTATAGCCAAACAATTTAAGTCTATTATTAATGCTGGACTTCATCCCTTAATAACCATAAGATTTTGCACAAATTTTATAATCTCTGTGACTCATTTTCATTACGTGTAAATTGGGGTAAGAGTATTTATATGGTATCTTTAGTGTGAGGATAATATAAGATAATGCAAATAAAGAATAGTGACTGGGATGATAATTCTCAGAACCTGACCCCAGATATTATTACTTACTTATTTTTCTTACTACCATTAATATTTTTCAGTATTTATATTCTAATGAAGATAATTTCCATTTATGTTTATTATTATAAAAATTTTAAGGTAGGTATGCTCTTTATGGGTAACTTCAGCTATGATGTTCAATAAATATTTGATTAAGAAGTGGTTTTATTCAATGAGCTTATAGTCTTCTTAAAACATAATTAAGCATAAAATCTAGTTATTATAAAATAACTATTAAAAATCCTAATACCTCGGGATGCTTACATGGCTCAGTAGGTTAAGCATCTGCCTTCAGCTCAGGTCATGATCCCAGGGTTCTGGGACTGGGTCCCAAATAGGAGCTCCTTGCTAAGTGGGGAGACTGCTTCTTCCTCTGCCTGCTGCTCCCCCTACTTGTAATTTTTCTCTCTCTCTCTCTTTCTGAAAAATAAATAAAATCTTTCAAAATAATCTTAATGCCTCTTTAGTAAAGAAATACTAATAAATAGCTGATACATGAGAAATTATAAAAACAAACTTGAAATTGTTTCTGACTTTGAGGTACATATGAAATTATCAATTAAAATATAGCATTTTTAATATTAAGCCAAAAATTAAAAAAAAATTATAATATTTCTAATCACTTTACCAATACTATGTCATTTGATTTAATAATCACAATAAGCTCGAGTTTGGCATGATTATCCTGATTTTATAGATTTTTATATATGCAGAAATTAATGGGCATCCCACCTGATTCCAATCTAATAAGTGGTGGAGCTAACATCTGAATGAAGGTATCTGACTTTAAAACTTGGGCTCAATGAATGATGGAACACTGAAAGGAAATAAAATAAAATAAAATAAGGCTCAAGGTAAGGTTACTAAATATTTTAAAAAGTTTATTGTGAAGTCAAGAAAAGCATCACTTACTTAAAAGAAGCATGAATTTTCCAAATAGTGATGTAGATGTGACCTGATTAATTGCCTCTGTGGAAGACCATTATATCCTTTAAAAAGTAAATTGAAGAAGATATCCCAGGTGAATTTTACTGAGAATTGAAAGGTACTTTGCTCTTAGGATGGAGTATTTTATCATACTATCATACAAATCAACTGCAAAACTAATTTAAAACCTGTCTGAACAATCAATGTCAACTGACTTGAGTAAACACAAAGCTGAAAGCTAACCAATCAGTGATAGCTCCCCTTGATACACATTTTTGAAAATTAGCCAGTTTGGCAGAATATGCATGTCAGTGAACTAGTTTATAAGGCTGATACCAACTCACTCCTGTCTCCCTGACTCTGTAACTAAAATAACCTCAAAAGGAATGCTTTCCAAAAATTCAATGGAAGACATGTTTGCTCTGCTTAATGACACCATACATGCCCAGGCTAGATCTCCCTTACATAAGTGAGGATTATAATTTAATTTTATTTTAGATATTAAGTAATGGTTTCATTCTCAATACTACTAATACCCACATCCCATGGAAGGATGATAGTTGAGTCTGAACTGACCTTTGTGGGGGTGGGGACGTGGGGAAGGCAGGAGACAAAATAAAGTTTCCTCCAATACAGATCCTTTAGGAAAGGTAACAGAATTGGGAACTCAGTTTGGTAGTTACACCTAAATCACAACACAGCACGCCAGATGATGGACCTGGACACCAATAGAGTTTAATAAATAGTCTTGGCTGCAAAACACACAAATTGATATACCTGGTGGTTAGGAGTCTTACTGCAGGGTCAAAGAGGAATGAGAAGCCTGCTCTCCTGTTTATAAATGCTATAATCTTGCACAAACTATTTATGCTCTTGAGGATCCTTCTTAGGCCTTAGTATCTTGAAGTATAAAATGAGAATAATAGTAACTTTTCAAGGAGATATTAATCATGGTTAAGTATATTAGAATCATTATGCATTATTTTTCAAATATGACACTCCCCAGAAATTCTCATTTCATTGTCTAAGAGATTGCACAGGCATTGGTATTCTCCCTGGGATATTCTAATGTGGAGACAGTGTTGCGACCACTGGATTAGAATTAAAGTGTTTATGCCTGGAGGGTACTAAGAAGAATGTCTTTGTATAATAAATGCTTACTACATGATATTTTTATTGCTACTATAGTAACATTAATAGTACTATTAGTTATCAGCATAGTGGAGATTGTTATGAGGATGTTGGTAGAAGTAGTCATGAAAATTCCTGCTGACTGTGTCAAGCCCTGGATCTCTCTTTAGCATGTGGGTGGATTTCTCTATCTGAAAATTTAAACTATAATAAATCTAAAAGTATATTATCCACTAATCTGGAACTAAAATACAGAATGTCAGAGAGAATCCATTTTCCATCCCACATCAGACAAGTATAGATATCCTTCTAAAAATATAAACAAATAAATCAAATCACAAATGAAAAAAGTTTATAACTGAAATTATGTCTGTTGTAATAATGTAATTTATAAAAAAAGTCCATAATGTCCATAATAATTTATAACACCCATAATTATAAAAATGTCCAATAATAATAAATGAATGTCTACTAATAAATTTGCAACAAAAGTACACTCATGAAATTAGACAAAAAAACGTTCCAAGTATAGCAGTCATCCAACTAAAAAAGATGACTATTATTAAGTTAAAAATGGTGATGCAAGTGGAGAATAGCATCATTAAGTGTAATGTTACCATATTAAGCTTTTTTGCTTTCATGATATTGTGTGCATTTTTTGTGTTAAAAAGGAAAAATAGAGCTAATTCCCACTTAAAAAATTCTCAATATTCTCTTCTAAAATTTTACTTTTACATTCAAAATTTTAATTAATCTGGAATTATTTCCTGTATGTGGTTTGAGACTGAGACTTGACTTCACTTTACTATTCCCAAACACTTTTATCTCAGCATCATTTACTACCACTTTTTATTACCATTTAAAAATTTTTTTATATATTACATTTATTTATTACATTTATAACCCTTTTTTTTTCAAAGATTTTATTTATTTATTTGAGAGAGAGCATGAGCAGGAGGGAAGAGGCAGAGGATGAGGGAGAAGCAGACTCCCTGCTGAGCAAGAAGTCTGATGTGGGACTTGATCCCAGGACCCTGGGACCATGACCTGAGCCGAAGGCAACCGCTTAACAGAATGAGCCACCCAGGCCCTTATTATCATTTTAGATTCCTGTTACTAACTCTGTGCCATCATTTTAATGTATGAAAGACTTTATACATGTTAAATCAAAATATATTCATTTGAGTTCTGTGCCACTGAACTTCTCCTTGTATCCAAACTACCACTTTAATATTTTTGGAGTTCTGGGATTGCACTAGGATTCCAAGTTCTACTCTGAAACCATTAGTTTTTCAAGACAAAACAGATTTTGTTTTATAATTTTTCTATAATTACATAAATGTAATTTCCAGACACACAGCCATACAAACACAGAGACACATGTGTACATTTTTGCCTGCTATATGATTAAAGTTCCACTATTGATCTTTTTTTAAATATATTTTAAAGATAAAGAGTAACCTCCATATAAATCTATACACAAGATTAATCTTAGTTCAAAAAGAAACAAAATGGATCATAACAAATAAATATCAAAATTGTGGCTATAGCCAAGGTCGATTCTTATTTTTCTAAATTGGAAAGCAAGTCTGGACTTTAGCACACCTGTACTACCAGGTGATATGATCACATTCTTTTCTAATTTTCTACTATACTTCTTGGTGATCCTTGGTGATCCTTTATAATTACTTATAATTATAAAAAAATTTCAAGATCCAGCCAGCATATCAAAATTCCAAACAGAAAGCAATAAAAATAAAAGCAATAAAAATAAATAAATATAAAGATACACAGCAACAAAACCAGCCCTTTGTTAATAAGTACTTTACCAGAAGTCCTCCCCAGTATACCAGAATTAGGTTGGCCAGATGTTTACAATAAGACATTTCTTAGCTATAAGGCAGAATGGTCAATGCTGTTGTATAGTTGGGCACCATACTGGTCCACAGAGACACAAGATTATCTAAGAGTGAATGAGGAAATCAGTCTCTGTCATAAACACTATGTATTTATTTTTATGATTAGTAGAATACTCAGATCACCTGTACTTAGAATTGTGAGTAATCTCAAATGCAGATAAAAATATATTTTAATATTTTTAATATGGAACTAAGTGACAAATATTTGTGTTCATACTGCAAAAAGAAAAAGAATACATTGAAAAAGTTTTCAGAATAGTTTACTTACTAAAAGAATATAAATGGCAGGATTTTTTTTAAGTTAAGAACCAATTCAAATATATACATATAAAGAAGGAAAAACAAAAATTACAGCAATGAAAGACAAGAATTTTGAATTTTGTGAACACCAACTGACATTTTCAGAGTTTGGTATTTTTATTTTTAGATAATTAAATTAAACATAAGTGATAAAAATAATAGATTTTAAGTTTTCTAAAAATAATGATTTTTCTATGTTTCTAGAAATTTCTTATGTTTCCTTCTGTTAGAACTATCACTCTCATTAGACTGGACAGCCATGTAATTTATTAAAAGAATTTAAAGTGACCAATAACATTTATCAAGTGATCATGGGTTTGTGAATATATTTGAAAAATATCAGTAGTATATTTTGATACTGTTGACAGCAGCTCATTTTGTACATGTTTCAATTGAATGTTCTCAAAAATCATGCTGTATTTTATTTAAAATGAAAAGACGAAACCATCTGGCAAGTATTGAGATTGTAATTATGAAATGACAGATTTTTAATCACTTAAACAGAACTATTTTTGGCAATAATATATATAAATATGGCTTGATAAAGTAAATATGTAAAGTTTGTAAAAGCAGATAATCCAAAATGAAAATATCTGAAAATCATCTAAACAAATATATTTGAAGTAATAAGCAAAAGAATGATCAGTTGATTTAAAAATATGTACTTAAATTTTATTTATAGAGCCTAGAGAATTGAAAAAAAGTTTCATTCTTCCTTATGTACTTATTCATCTATTTTATCTGTCATCCTTTTATATAATTAAGTTTCTCATGATTTATATGTATAGAAAAGAAAAAGATTTATGATGAAATCTGTCTCATTCCAGCAATAACTCAAATAAATTTGTGAATTTTTCAAAAATATTTTATGTATTTATTTGAGAGAGAGAGAGATTGTGTGTGTCTGTGTGTAGCAACAGAGCGAAAGCAGGAGCAGGGTGGAGGGCCAGAAGCAGACTCTCTGGTTAACAGGGAGCCCAACATGGGGCTCTATCCCAGGACCTTGAGAGCACAGCCTGAGTTGTGGTAGAACCTGAGTGGAAGGTAGATGCTTACTCACTGAAACACACAGGCACCTGTGACTTCTTAACTAATTAAGAAATTAACTTAATTTCTTAACTAATAAAGTTAACTAATTTCTTAATTAAGAAATTCTAAAAAATTAACATTAATATTTAATTATCATTAAAAATTTTTTAATCTATTTTCTTTCATTTCCTTTAAGGTTGCTCTGTTTGAATTATGTTTGCTTCATAAACATACATGAATATCTGTTTATGAATTTTTTATTTGTCCTTTATTCAACATTGTATTTGATGTTTTTATGCCTTATACTATATAAAAATAAAATGAGCAATTTCAAAAATACCATTATTTTGTTTAAGATCATATAATATGTATTATGAAGGGAGAGAGAGAAATCCTTTTGTAAACCCATATCTAGTTAGGCTTCCCAAGCATGGACCAAGTTATTCTCTTTATTTAAAAAAAAAACAAAAACAAAACTCTTTTTAAAAAATTACACCGTATGATTTATACCTTTTGTTATTATGAAATTGAGCCTTTTAGCATTCCATGGTCTATAATATTTTATTTTTTTAATAAAAAAATATATTTTGTATGTATACTATATTCTTTGGTATAAATTTTTTCCAAAGTATAACTGGTTTCAATTGTATTTCCTTGTTAAAAGTGAAATGATTATAAACATTGTCTTCTTTAGAAATTTTGTCTTTTCTTACTGCCCTGGTTAAAAACCCAAATTTTTCAATATATCTTATAAGAAATTATAATGGAAAAAGCTACTGTTTTACTGTGAATTTTACTGATGCTTGATTTCAGATAGTTTCTATTTATCCTCTTAAATAAAGAGTATTTTATTTTATATTCTGTAATATTTTTTTGTAAGTTAATTTTAGGGCTGCCTGGGTGGCTCAGTCCATTAGCATCTGCCTTTGTCTCTGTTCATGATCCCAGGGTACTGGGATGGAACCCTACACTGGGTTACCTGCTCAGGAGGGAGTCTGCTTCTCCCTCTCCCTCTGCCATTCCCCCTCCTTGTGCTCTCTTTCTCTCTGTCAATAAATTAAAATATTTTTAAAAAGTTAATTTTAGAGATATATAATATATTCTTATTAGATTTAATCTGTATTTTTCTCAACTGACCTCACAATCTGATAAATTTTGATAATAGCCTTCTGAAGGCAGAGTAATTCTTGCATACTATGACACTCAACACATATAACTCATTGCTATATTTAATTTTCTAGAGTAAAACATTAAATGAGTCATTTGGTTCTTTTTTTAGGTTTTGGCATCAAGTTAATCTAGCTGCACAAGATGATTTGGCAAAATCCTTTATTTATTTTTTTTTTCTATTCTCTAATAGCATTTTTACATAGGAGTAATTTTATACTGATAAAGCTTTGGGGCACTGTGCCAGATCTAAGAGGCTAATTCTGTGATTATTTTATTCCTCCTTCACATAAGTATTTTTTATTGAGGTTTTCTGTATCTCCTTGGGTCCACTTTTGACTATTTATAAAATTATTTATAGTCACAATTTTAAGTATATTGACATTAATAACTAACTTTTCATCTCTTTTATCTCTTCTTCAAGTTCCCCTTTATAATTCTTTATGCTGCCTTCTTCTACTTTATTAACTTTGCCATAGTTCATTTCAAAAAATAAGACTATTGAAATTATTTATCTATATCATTTTTGTTTTAATATCTTCTAAATAATTAATATCTGCAATTTTACCTCCTCTATTTTTATTTTGCATACCCATAAAATAGAAAATTTATTCATTTATTTTTATTGAATTCTTATAAATGACAGCATTTGCAAATTTGTATCCTTGCATCCAATTAAATTCAACTTTTCCTAATGTCCATGAGGTTTTGTAACTCTTTAATTAAAGCACACTACACATAGGGAAAAGTACATAAATCATAAGCATACAACCTGATGAATATTCATAAAATGAAAACATCTGATAGGCACTATTCTGATCAGAAAAATGGAACCCTAAGAACACCTTAAAAGCCTCCTTGGGCTTCCCCTAGCTAATGTTCCTTCTCCAAAGTTCATCATTATAATGATTTTGTTATCACAGAGTATTTTTTATTTCTGGATTCTACAAACGTTGAATATATGGTATACTTTCTTTTCTGCCTGGCTTCATTTGCTCAGTATAATATTTGTGATATTTATATTGTTTTTTTTTTTAAGATTTTATTTATTTATTTGACAGAGAGAGAGAGATGACAAGTAGGCAGAGAGGCAGGCAGAGAGAGAGGGGGAAGCAGGCTCCCTGATGAGCAGAGAACCTGATGTGGGGCTCAATCCCGGGACCCTGAGATCACGACCTGAGCTGAAGGCAGAGTCTTAACCCCCTTAGCCACTCAGGCGCCTTTACATTGTTGCATGCAGTAGTTATTCATTCATTTCATTGATATGATATGGTATTCCATTGCATGAATATATCACAATTTAGTTAAAAATTTTATGATTGATTGGTATCATTTCCAGTTTTTGTTGTTTTCAGTTTGGGACAAATACTAAGAACATAATATGAACATTTTAACCATGTATTTGGGTGAAATTATGATTACAGTTCTGTGAATTATATACTTTGTAATACAATTGAGGATTCATAAAATATCCCTATTTTCAATATGTAAGTTCTGTCAATTATTTTCCAATGTAGTTATATGCATTTACAATATCACCAGCAGTGAATAAAAATTCTAACAGTTCCAAAATGGCCAACTCTTAATAATTTCTTTCTTTTAGTTTTTACTAAGTGCTAGTATATCTTTGAAGGTATGTTATTGTGGTCTTAATTTGTGCTTGAGAAATAAGGTTAAGAATTTTATTACTATACTAATCATTTAGACATCACTTTTTAAAAATGCTTGTTCAAGTTTTTGTCCATTTTTATTTATTTATTTCTTAATTTTTTATTTTTTAAGATTTTATTTATTTGACAGACAGAGATCTCAAGTAGGGGGAGAGGCAGGTAGAGAGAGAGAGAGGAGGAAACAGGCTCCCCGCAGAAAGCCCAATGCGGGGCTCGATCCCAGGACCCTGGGATCATGACTTGAGCAGGAGGCAGAGGCTTTAACCCACTGAGCCACCTAGGCACCCCATTTCTTCATTTTTAAATTTAAATTCAATTAGCCAACATATGGTAAATTCATCATTAGTTTCAGATATAGTGTTCAACAATTCATCAGTTGCATATAACACCCAGTGCTCATCGCATCACGTGCTCTCCTTAATGCCCATCACCCAGTTATCCCATTCTCATATC
The DNA here is from genome assembly GCF_010015895.1 of Lontra canadensis. Classification (NCBI taxonomy): domain Eukaryota; kingdom Metazoa; phylum Chordata; class Mammalia; order Carnivora; family Mustelidae; genus Lontra; species Lontra canadensis. Next base: position 3,903,827 of record NW_022631113.1, read on the forward strand.
CACTTCCCTTGAGTAACCCTCAGTTTATTTCCTTGTTTAGTTAAGAGTCTTTTGGTTTTTCTCCCTCTTGGATTTGACATTTATCTATAAAGAACTTATCAACACCCAAAACCCAAATATTCCAGTTAAGAAATGGGCAAAAGACATGAACAAACATTTCTCCAAAGAAAAGATCCAGACAGTGAACAAATGGATGAAAAGATACTCAACGTCACTCATCATCAGGGAAATGCAAATACAATGAGTTATCACCACACACTTGTCAGAATAGCTAAAACAAGAAAGATAAGAAATGACAAGTATTGATTTATCAGAAAACAGCTCTAAGGATTGTGGAGTAGTATGAGGTCCCCAGGCTTGCCTCATCCCTCAAACAGCTAGATAAATGTCAAATTATTCTGAATACCCAAGAAATCGATCTGAAGACTGTCAGAACAAATTGCACAACTAGAGGGAGAGAAAGGACACACTGTAGAAGGTTGGAGTTATGGATATGTGGTTTGGGGGAGAAATTGAATATGGGTGCTGTGGTGGGGAGGGAATGCTGGTTGCAAATATAGGTAAAAGAGAGAAGCAAGAGAAAGAGGGAGAGAGATAAGGAGAAAGAGAGAGAGAGAAGGAGGGATACAAAGGGGATTCCACAAGGAAAACACTTTCCCAAACCATTGACTATGAAAACAAGAGGGGCTAATTTTTGTGAGTTTTTACAAACAGGAGGGCTCAGAGCCTGGAACCCTCAGGGCACTGCAGTGTTCTTGTAGAGAAGGTGGACAGATAGCCTGGAATAGATGGTGTGATTTGAGGGTGCCCCAAGATGAACAGGGAGAGATGTTCCCCCTTTCCTGGAGCACATCTGGGGGAGGTGGCATTGCTCTCCAGGGACAAAAGAACAAGTGGGTGTTATTTCCCTCTGCCACTTATCAGGACAAACTACCTTCACTAAGCAGCACAGTGCCAACTGTGGTGGCCTAAACCACTTATACCAAGCTCTCCAACCCCACCCGGTGCTCTTCTGGTATTGTTTTTCTCCTGCTAGTATGCCTGAGAACCGAGAAGAAGGTCCCTCCCTCAGAAGACCAACACAAACACAGCACATTCACCACATCTACAGATCACAGAGTTCTGCAAAGCTTCAGCTCTAGTGGAAATAGCAACAGGTCTCTTTTAACAAAGAGATCAGAGCACACCTAGTTAAAACTCAACACAATCTGGGCAAGGTCCAAACACTCTCCACTGCAAGCAAGGGAAAACTCTGCAGGCCCCTGACCTGAGGGAAAGACCAGCCAAAACACAGCAACAGAGTGTACACAACATACACAAGAGTTCATTCTTGAAGCACCAGGCTTAGACAGGATATGACCACTTCTTCATAAAGTCATTACTTTCAGGAGCAGGAAACATAATAGGTTTTCATAATATAGAGAAAAAGACCTAGAAAAAATGCCAATATGGAGGAATTTATCCCAAAAGAAAGAACAAGACAAGTCATAACAAGGGATTAAATCAAAACCGTTATAAGTAATATGCCTTATTCAGAATTTAAAGCAACTATCATATGGATACTAGCTGGGCTTGAGAAAAACATAGAAGACACCAGGGAGCCCCTTACCACAGAGATAAAAGACCTAAAACCTAGTCAGGCTAAAATAAAGAATGCTATAACTGAGATGCAAAACCAACTGGATACGATGATAACAAGGATGGAGGAATAGAGGAATGGTTAAGTGATACAAAGATAAAATTATGGAAAATAATGAAACTGGAAAAGAAGAAGGCCTGAAAAATACTGGATCATGAATATAGACTCAGGGAACTCAGTGACTCCATTAAGTGTAAGATCATTCGAATCCTAGGAGTCCCAAAAGAAGACAAGAAAAAAGGGGGCAGAAGGTTTACATGAGGAAATTATACCTGAAATCTTCCCTTATCTGGGGAAGGAAATAAAGCATCAAATCCCAGGAGGCATAGAGAACTTTCATCAAAATCAACAAAAGCAGGAGGAGTCAAGATGGCGGAGAAGTAGCGGGCTGAGACTACTTCTGGTAGCAGGAGATCAGCTATATAGCTTATAAAAGACTGCAAACACCTACAAATCCAACGGGAGATCGAAGAGAAGAAGAACAGCAATTCTAGAAACAGAAAATCAAACACTTTCTGAAAGGTAGGACTGGCGGAGAAGGGAATCCAAAGCGACGGGAAGATAGACCGCGGGGGGAGGGGCCGGCTCCCGGCAAGCGGCGGAGCAACAGAGCACAAAATCAGGACTTTTAAAAGTCTGTTCTGCTGAGGGACATCGCTCCAGAGGCTTAACCGGGGTGAAGCCCACGCAGGGTCAGCGTGGCCTCAGGTCCCGCAGGGTCACAGAAGGATCGGGGGTGTCTGAGTGTCGCAGAGCTTGCAGGTATTAGAACGGGGAAGCCGGCTACAGAGACAGAGCCGAGGAGTGAGCTCTAAGCTCGGGGTTACCTTGAACAGGTGGCAGGCTCGGTCAGCTCGGAGCGCGGCCAGAGGCAGGGTGACAGGAGTAATTGGGCACTGTTCTCTGAGGGTACACTGAGGAGTGGGGCCCCGGGCTCTCGGCTCCTCCGGGCCAGAGACTGGGAGACCGCCATCTTCATTCCCGTCCTCCAGAACTCTAAGGAAAGCGCTCAGGGAACAAAAGCTCCCGAAAGCAAACCCAAGTGGATTACTCAGCCCGGCCCCTGGTAAGGGCGGTACAATTCCGCCTGGGACAAAGACACTTGAGAATCCCTACAACAGGCCCCTCCCCCAGAAGATCAACAAGAAACCCAGCCAGGACCAAGTTCACCTACCAAGGAGTGCAGTTTCAATACCAAGGAGAGCAGCGGAATTCCAGAGGAGGAGAAAGCAAAGCACGGAACTCATGGATTTCTCCTGTTGATTCTTTAGCCTTGCAGTTAATTTAATTTTTTTTCTTTTTCAATTTTTTTTTCTCTTCTTCTGCTAAATTTTTTTAATTTTACCCTTTTCTTTTTTCAGGTTTTTAAACTACTTTAATATATATATTTTTTTCCTTTTTATATTTTTTCTTTATTGGTTTTCTTTATTTAAGAGTTTCTTTCTTTTTTTTTTTTTTTTTTTTTTTTCGTTCTGAACCTTTGTATCCCCTTACTCCCCCCTCACGATTTGGGATCTCTTCTGATTTGGCTAAAGCATATTTTCCTGGGGTTTTTGCCACCCTTTTAGTATTTTACTTGCTCCTTCATATACTCTTATCTGGACAAAATGACAAGGTGGAAAAATTAACCACAAAAAAAAGAACAAGAGGCAGTACCAAAGGCTAGGGACCTAATCAATACAGACATTGGTAATATGTCAGACCTAGAGTTCAGAATGATGATTCTCAAGGTTCTAGCCAGGTTCGATAAAGGCGTGGAAGATATTAGAGAAACCCTCTCAGGAAATATAAAAGCCCTTTCTGGAGAAATAAAAGAACTAAAATCTAAGCAAGTTGAAATAAAAAAAAAACTATTTATGAGGTGCAATCAAAAATGGAGGCTCTCACAGCTAGGATAAATGAGGCAGAAGAAAGAATTAGCGATACAGAAGACCAAATGACAGAGAATAAAGAAGCTGAGCAAAAGAGGGACAAACAGCTACTGGACCACGAGGGCAGAATTCGAGAGATAAGTGACACCTTAAGATGAAACAACATTAGAATAATTGGGATTCCAGAAGAAGAAGAAAGAGAGAGGGGAGCAGAAGGTATATTGGAGAGAATTATTGGAGAGAATTTCCCCAATATGGCAAAGGGAACAAGCATCAAAATCCAGGAGGTTCAGAGAACCCCCCTCAAAATCAATAAGAAGAGGTCCACACCCCGTCACCTAATAGTCAAATTTACAAGTCTTAGTGACAAAGAGAAAATCCTGAAAGCAGCCAGGGACAAGAAGTCTGTAACATACAATGGTAAAACTATTAGATTGGCAGCAGACTTATCCACAGAGACCTGGCAGGCCAGAAAGAGCTGGCATGATATATTCAGAGCACTAAACGAGAAAAACATGAATACTATATCCAGCTAGGCTATCATTGAAAATAGAATGAGAGATTAAAAGCTTCCAGGAAAAACAAAAACTGAAAGAATTTGCAAACACCAAACCAGCTCTACAGGAAATATTGAAAGGGGTCCTCTAAGCAAAGAGAGAGCCTAAAAGTAGTAGATCAGAAAGGAACAGAAACGATATACAGTAACAGTCACCTTACAGGCAATACAATGGCACTAAATTCATATCTCTCAATAGTTACCCTGAATGTTAATGGGCTAAATGCCCCAATCAAAAGACACAGGGTATCAGAATGGATAAAAAAACAAAACCCATCTATATGTTGCCTACAAGAAACTCATTTTAAACCCGAAGACAACTTCAGATTTAAAGTGAGGGGGTGGAAAAGAATTTACCATGCTAATGGACATCAGAAGAAAGCAGGAGTGGCAATCCTTATATGAGATCAATTAGATTTTAAGCCAAAGACTATAATAAGAGATGAGGAAGGACACTATATCATACTCAAAGGATCTGTCCAACAAGAAGATCTAACAATTTTAAATATCTATGCCCCTAACATGGGAGCAGCCAACTATATAAACCAATTAATAATAAAATCAAAGAAAGACATCAAGAATAATACAATAATAGTAGGGGACTTTAACACTCCCCTCACTGAAATGGACAGATCATCCAAGCAAAAGATCAACAAGGAAATAAAGGCCTTAAATGACACACTGGACCAGATGGACATCACAGATCTATTCAGAACATTTCATCCCAAAGCAACAGAATACACATTCTTCTCTGGTGCACATGGAACATTCTCCAGAATAGATCACATCCTGGGTCCTAAATCAGGTCTCAACTGGTATCAAAAGATTGGGATCATTCCCTGCATATTTTCAGACCACAATGCCCTGAAGCTAGAACTCAATCACAAGAGGAAATTTGTAAGGAACCCAAATACATGGAGACTAAACAGCATCCTTCTAAAGAATGAATAGGTCAACCAGGAAATTAAAGAAGAATTGAAAAAATTAATGGAAACAAATGATAATGAAAACACAATGGTTCAAAATCTGTGGGACAACAACAAAGGCAGTCCTGAGAGGAAAATATATAGCGGTACAAGCCTTTCTCAAGAAACAAGAAAGGTCTCAGGTACACAACCTAACCCTACACCTAAAGGAGCTGGAGAAAGAACAACAAAGAAACCCTAAACCCAGCAGGAGAAGAGAAATCATAAAGATCAGAGCAGAAATCAATGAAATAGAAAC